>NC_091821.1:491938959-493338542 GCF_038994185.2 Dermacentor albipictus
CACATCAGGTTTGGGATTTGCAAAGAGAAATGTAAATTGTATAGGGCTCGCCGGTGACGACCCTGACTGCAAAGTGTTACCGTGATGTACTCCACATAAACAGCAACAAATTTAAACAAAAGCCCAGGCGCCCTGAGAGTAGTCTATATCTGCAAGCAACAGTGACATCACACGTATAGCCTCAGCGTCATGACCGTCACACAAACAGCCAGAAACAATGCAAACACTGGGACTACCGCGAAATGCAAAGCGCAACACCGCCACCGGGAATACGCTACGCAGCTCCATGAGCCAAGTTGCGTTTGACAGAGAAAAAATAAAAGGTACGAGCCCTGACGGCAATTTCACATGCACCCTCAACTCCGGCATAAGAGACATCAGGAAATAAATGTGGGCACTGGTCAAGGAAATGAGATAGTCGCTGCTTCGGGGAGCGTGGCTCGCCTGCCCACATTATCACATCACAAGCTTTCCTTCGTATTTTGAATGCCCCCCTTTTTTTCTTTGCTAGTAGGATTTTCTATAGATGGCAGTTTGCATCTTTAGTACATAGTGAAAACGTCAAACGGTACTAAGGCGCCCTTTTTAAGTAACTTTGCATGTCACCATATGAGTGAGGTTCAGCCAAGCCCGTAAGGTTGGCCAAAAAATTACCGATGGTTCATCGGCAGCGTCTGATGACGTCTGAGTTTTTGTTGTTTGTTTCAGGGTGCCCCCCGAGTCGGGACGAGTCCGCATGGGTGCCCATATCCGTCAGCCTTCACTGTACGTAGTCATCGAACTTGCCGCGATGCGCGCACTTGGGGCCTTATTTTGTATTGGATACAATTGGATAATGGATACAAACTCCAGAAAGGTATAGCAGTTTTCAGGACTCGTGCGCACCAAGGCGTCCTTTTTCGATAGGCGAGACGTAGGAAAACAGGATAGGGACTCTCTTAGACCGCATAGCACGTGGACACCGAAGCCGAACAGTGCCAACACTTTGATTTATACATAAAGCTAATCTCAAAGAAAATTCTACAGTCAACTCGGTATCGCCGGAAACGCAGAAATTTTCTCCATTTGGCACTAAATTCATAAAGAACTCGCGGAAAGAAAAAATGTTGTTACAAACCCAGCAGGCAAAGCTGGCAGTATCCTAATCTGGCCTATAGAAAAGTATAGGAGCAATGCCTCTAAACAAACGAGCAACCACACCTTTAACACAAAACTCGACTCTAACCTAACTTCAGACTACAGCAATAGTGTGCAAAGCACAACAGTGGAGTTAATATCCAGGGAACTAATCACGCAATATGAATGCTGCTTCGTGATGCCCAAGAACGAAGAAGCAGGCCGCTTTTATATTCTTCCTAGAACACATAAACTTCCCGTAGAAGAAATATTTACAGCAGAGATCCCAGGTCGGCTTATAGTGTCTAACACACCTACCGAGTCACTTTTGAGTAAAGCAATGAAGGGGGCTAGTTGCTGAACGTTCATGGTTACATTGCGCTCAGTTTTACACACACGATTTAAGGAAGGACAGGACGTGGAAGGACGTAGCACAACATCTGATTGCGCTACGTCCGTCCACGTCCTGTCCTTCCTTGATATCGTGTGTAAAATTGAGCGCAATATAACCATACCGAGTCACTATCTAAATTCTTAAATCCCCACCTGTCCAACATCCCCACCGCCCTCCCATCTTTTGTTCAAGACACGCCGAACGTTCTTCAGATTATCGACGGCATCAACGCCAACCAAATCCTTTATGACCGCGCTATTCTAGTCACTTTCGATCTTTGTGCCCTTTACACTAATATACCCATGAGTGAAGGGAGTAAAGCCACATCGAAGTCCCTCGCAGTCAATCCTCAAGCGCGTGCTCTTGAAGTTTACCGTGACACCTTAAATTAGTTCTCCCGCTCAACTATGTTCATTTCGATTTAATTCACTACCTGCAAGCTTTCGGCACATGATAACATCATTTGCTCCCACCTCATTTTCATGGGACAGCTTGAAGGAGATCTGATGAAATCCTACCCTTTAAAACCCGACGCCTATCTGCGTGACATTGACGACATATTTATAATATCGAAATACGCCACAAGCGCGTTAGCCGACCTAATTAGGAATTTCCACCGCTTTCACTCGAGCATGAAATTTATTGCTCACCACTGTCCGTCAGATCAACCTCCTCGACTTGACGGTCTACATAGAAAACGGAAAACTGACAACTACACTTTACCGGAAGTCTACGAATAGCCAGCAATATTTAGACTACAAAAGTCATCACCCATGTGACAACAAGCAAGGAATCTTTGTCGGACAAGCGAAACCAATTAGAAGAATCTGCAGTGAAGACCACGATTATGTTCACGACCTCATCATCATCATCAGACTGGTTACGCCCACTGCGGGGCAAAGGCCTCTCCCATACTTCTCCAACTACCCCGGTTATGTACTAATGGTGGCCATGTTGTCCCTGCAAACTTCTTAATCTCATCCGCCCACCTAACTTTCTGCCGCCCCCTGCTACGCTTCCGTTCCCTTGGAATCCAGTCCGTAATCCTTAATGACCATCGGTTATCTTCCCTCCTCATTACATGTCCTGTCCATGGCCATTTCTTTTTCTTGATTTCAACTGAGATGACATTTCTCCGCGTTTGTTCCCTCACACAATCTGCTCTTTTCTTATCCCTTAACGTTACACCTATCATCCTTCATTCCATAGCTCGTTGCGTCGTCCTCAATTTCAGCAGAACCCTTTTCGTAAGCCTCCAGGTTTCTGCCGCATATGTGAGTACTGGTAACACACAGCTGTTATATACTTTTCTCTTGAGGGATAATGGCAAGCTGCTTTTCATGATCTGAGAATGCCTGCCAAACGCACCCCAGCCCGTTCTTATTCTTCTCATTATTTCCGTCTCATGATCCGGATCGGCCGTCACTACCTGCCCCAAGTAGGCGTATTCCCTTACGACTTCCAGTGCCTCGCTGCCTATTGTAAATTGCTGTTCTCTTCCGAGACTGTTAAACATTACTTTAGTTTTCTGCAGATTAATTTTTAGACCCACTCTTCTGCTTTGCCTCTCCTGGTCAGTGAGCATGCATTGCAATTGGTCCCCTGAGTTGCTAAGCAAGGCAATATCATCAGCGTACCGCAAGTTACTAAGGTACTCTCCATTAACTTTTATTCCAAATTCTTCCCAATACAGGTCTCTGAATACCTCCTGTAAACATGCTGTGAATAGCATTGGAGAGATCGTATCTCCCTGCCTAACGCCTTTCTTTATTGGGATTTTGTTGCTCGCTTTATGGAGGACTACGGTGGCTGTGGAGCCGCTATAGATATCTTTCAGTATTTTTACGTACGGCTCGTCTACACCCTGATTCCGTAATGCCTCCATGATTGCTGATGCTTCGGCTGAATCAAACGCTTTCTCGTAATCAATGAAAGCTATATATAAGGGTTGGTTATTTTCCGCAGATTTCTCTATCACCTGATTGATAGTATGAATATGGTCTATTGTTGAGTAGCCTTTACGGAATCCTGCCTGGTCCTTTGGTTGACAGAAGTCTAAGGTGTTCCTGATTCTATTTGCAATTACCTTAGTAAATAGTTTGTCGGCAATGGACAGTAAGCTGATCGGTCTATAATTTTTCAAGTCTTTGGCGTCTCCTTTTTTATGAATTAGGATTATGTTAGCCTTCTTCCAAGATTCCGGTACGCTCGAGGTCATGAGGCATTGCGTATACAGGGTGGCCAGTTTCTCTAGAACAATCTGTCCACCATCCTTCAACAAATCTGCTGTTACCTGATCCTCCCCAGCTGCCTTCCCCCTTTGCATATCTCCCAAGGCTTTCTTTACTTCTTCCGGCGTTACCTTTGGGATTTCGAATTCATCTAGACTATTTTCCCTTCCATTATCGTCGTGGGTGCCACTGGTACTGTATAAATCTCCATAGAACTCCTCAGCCACTTGAACTATCTCATCCATATTAGTAATGATATTGCCGGCTTTGTCTCTTAACGCATATATCTGATTCTTGCCGATTCCTAGTTTCTTCTTCACTGTTTTTAGGCTTCCTCCTTTCCTGAGAGCATGTTGAATTCTATCCATATTATACTTCCTTATGTCAGCTGTATTACGCTTGTTGATGAACTTCGAAAGTTCTGCCAGTTCTATTCTAGCTGTAGGGTTAGAGGCTTTCATACATTGGCGTTTCTTGATCAGATCTTTCGTCTCCTGCGATAGTTTGCTGGTATCCTGCCTAAAGGAGTTACCACCGACTTCCATTGCACACTCCTCAATGATGCCCTCAAGATTGCCGTTCATTAATTCAACACTAAGGTTTTCTTCCTGAGTTAAAGCTGAATACCTGTTCTGTAGCTTGATCTGGAATTCTTGTATTTTCCGTCTTGCCGCTAACTCATTAATCGGCTTCTTATGTACTAGTTTCTTCCGTTCCCTCCTCAGGTCTAGGGTAATTCGAGTTCTTACCATCCTGTGGTCACTGCAGCGCACTTTGCCGAGCACCTCCACATCTTGTATGATGCCAGGGTTCGCGCAGAGTACGAAGTCTATTTCATTTCTAGTCCCGCCGTTCGGGCTCCTCCACGTCCACTTTCGGCTATCCCGCTTGCGGACGAAGGTATTCATTATCGTCATATTATTCTGTTCCGCAAACTCTACTAATAACTCTCCCCTGCTGTTCCTAATGCCTATGCCATATTCCCCCACGGCCTTGTTTCCAGCCTGCTTCATGCCTAACTTGGCATTAAAGTCTCCCATTAGTATAGTGTATTTAGTTTTCACTCTACCCATCGCCGATTCCACGTCTTCATAGAAGCTTTCGACTTCCTGGTCATCATGACTGGATGTAGGGGCGTAGACCTGTACAATCTTCATTTTGTACCTCTTATTAAGTTTCACAAGAAGACCTGCCACCCTTTCGTTAATGCTATAGAATTCCTGTATGTTACCAGCTATATTCTTATTAATAAGGAATCCGACTCCTAGTTCTCTTCTCTCCGCTAAGCCCCGGTAGCACAGGACGTGCCCGCCCGTTGTTAGATAACCTGGGCGAACGATGGTCAGAAGAAAGAAGGACAATCACGGTATATGTAGCACAGAGTCGAATCCCTTCTCGGGAGGACAACTATAGATTCTAAATAAAGTTGCATTTCATTTAGAGT
The DNA here is from genome assembly GCF_038994185.2 of Dermacentor albipictus. Classification (NCBI taxonomy): domain Eukaryota; kingdom Metazoa; phylum Arthropoda; class Arachnida; order Ixodida; family Ixodidae; genus Dermacentor; species Dermacentor albipictus. The sequence continues at coordinate 491,944,145 of NC_091821.1, forward strand.
TTTGAGGGCATTCGGAACACATATATGAATGTTCTTGTTCTTGATTTATGTGCTACGCTGAACAAAGGTATGCTCACTGACATTACGCTATTAGTTTTGGAGCTTGGATCACATGATTATCTGGCGACAACCAGAAAGTCCTTGCCAAGAGCAGTCGAGATAGCGAGATAAACCTTCACAGTAGGTTTTTACAGAGCACTTTATAGCTTATACTTTCGACAACATTGCCGTACCTTTCTTGAGAATGAAAACTCGTCCAAGTTCTTAAATACCAATTTGGCTTTTCATGCTCACAAGTTTCATCGTTGAGAATCCTTTAGAGTTCCCAAGATTGATAAATGAATTTGTCGTACTTTACTAGTCACGAAGATAGGCCAACGCTTACAAATTTGTTTTCTGTGGCTCTTAACCCGAATAATATTGTCCCCTTAATGTCCACAATAAAGACTGGGAGGAGAGAGAGAAAATAGATTAGGCAGTATTAGCAAAATGACGCCCTTCAAATCAGAAATGCTACTCTTACCACTGCAGATAGCATTATGATCTACAAAATACCCGGAAACGAAAGACTGGTGGTTATCCTGCGTTTCAGTGACCGCGCAAGCTCGCCGCGATGTCAAGCTTTTGGCGGCATACGCTATAGTTGAATTAATTTTCGCTTTCTTAAGGATTGACTACTTTGCATTCTAAAGTATCTATAGATTGAACTTGGAGAGTTTCAATGACATTTACGGCACCGAACTAAGCAAAATGCCAGATGCACCACACACGGACGACCCGGAGATTTGATTAAGCACAGAATTCCATAAACGGAAATTTGGGCTACATTTTCAGTACCAGTAACATACATTTCGCAACGGAAAATTGGATACTACAGACTGTCGAATCTTCACTTTACGTTCGCAAAGTGATTTAGAGCTCCGTATTAGTGTACCTCTAACGTTTGGGACACACAGCTTGGTCTCATATCCACCGTATGCTGCCTCAGCATATCCGCATTTCAATAGAACGTTCAAACAATGATATGGAAGTACATATATTCACAGATTTTCCAAGTGTCTTTTTCCGTTGCGTCGTATTACATGCACATTTTCGCTCAGCTTTTCAGAGCAGAATGCATGATTTTATACAGATAGAGATGCAGATACAGAATACAGATACCATTTTTATGTAGTGTGACGAATTGTTTTGGTTGTTCCAGAAGTGGACGGCAAACCACAGTAACCATATAGCAAATAAATTATACATTCCAACGATGACTCTTTGGGTTTACTTTTGGGACACATAGCTGTGAGAGTGAAGCCGATTATTCGTGAAGACATTCCTGGTAATCGAAAAATTTACAAATGAAGCCACTTTTGAGATATCCGGCGTAAAAATAGGTTGCTGAATGCAAATATCATTCCGTTTAGTAAACTATGCTCTACAGATCGCTTTCTATGTGTCTACTGCAGCATGTGACCTAATTTAAAATAATAAATAATTGTTGGGTGAAATTATTGAAAGGACCTCTAAAACGGTTGGAACAAATTTTATAGATGTGTAGGGTGCAGCTATAGATAAACATTCCCACCTTATTTGTGTAAAGCATCTGATAATAAGACAGCTACGGACAGTTACAAGTTACCCTCCTCCACAGCCATGCATTTTCTCCTCAAGTTGTTCGCCGAGTGATCGGGGCTAGGCTCCGCCTTCACTGGCTCTGCGTCATGGCTGCATGTCGTGGCGTCTACTTCCGGTTGTATAGGAGCAAGCGCGCGAAGCCTCTCAAACTTTTCCGCCAGCTTGGCAGTGGACCACAAGCGGGAGCTATCGAAGCAGCGAGCAGCGAAGCGTTGCGAGCATTCAGTCGCAGCGCCAAACGTGTCCGGTATTTCGGTAACCACAGGCGAGCTGGGCGTTTCGACGGATTGGTGGAGGCATAAACTCAAGCTGATGAACGAATTTTAGTGTAGATGTACGTGAGCGGACTGATCGGTCAGCATGGTCCAGCCACCTGGTGGCGCCGAGCTTAACCAGCCAAACAACGAGCTAGTATTGCTCTAACGAGGTGTAAAACATGTTAACGAATTAGAAAAAGGTGTTCACGATTAGGCTCCTGAGGGAAATTTACAACAGCACCAAAGTAGAATAGACTTCGTTACAGCTACTGTGTTTGATAAGTAAGTAAGTAAGTACACTGTAAACGGAAATAACTCCGAGGTGGGAGTATACTGCTTGTCCTCTAGCGACCCCCCGGTTCGGAGTTTATTATGCTCCGTATGATCGGAGTAGAATTTTTACTCCGCACGAGCGGAATTTTTGCGTGGAATTATGGGAGGTTTTTTTCTGTCTTTTTTTATTTTTTGCTTTGCAATTGACGGAGTTTTTTCGAGGTGCAACGGGAGTATAAAAAGAGGCATCGCGTCAGTTTGCGCGAACATGTTTACATGCAGAGGCTGCTGGTCAAATTTCGAAATATGCACACGAGACCGCGTCAAATTCGATGAAACAAGTCAATGAAAGCACATATATCATGACATACATAAACATTCCAGAAACGCCCAATGCAGAAATTTGAAAGACATCCCACGTACACTTTTTTTTTTTAAACAGACATCCCATGTACACGCGATACTCAAGATGCAACGGTGCCAGTATATATAGCCATGATACCGTGTGCCTCGAAACCGCCAAGGGAGCAGCTGTGCTGTTTTCAGAATTACGACTCACATGCTCGTTCATACGAGATCTGCCTCTTTGAAACTAACAGAATACCTTAATCAACACAAAACTGTTAATTCAAAATAGTGAGATAAAAAAAGTTAATGGCGTTATTTTTCAAAACTATGCCATTCTGTGAGTGCTGAAGCGACTTCGCACACTGCCGGCGTTCGCGGCCAAAAAGTAGTGCGTTAGTTACAGTAAGCTAGAAAAATGTAAGTGCATGTGCTGCATAGCAAAATTACATTTTTTCGATATAGTGGTAGCGTAGCAAGAAATTATTACGTGTGAGCATGACCCGCAGCAGCCGACGTAACACCGAAAAATGCGCAGACATACATTTTATAGACCGCACTACTTGCTCTGAGTACAAACAATCTGTCTCGGTTGCGAAAAGGAGCTACATCGCTGATCTGTCGAGTGAACCCCTAAACTCGTAGCCAGCAGGCATGCGTCTAAATCAGTGTCTCGGATAGAGCGTAATGTTAATGCAATATCGGAAGCAACGACGTGACCAAAACCTATATGCGCGATAACAATTCGATTCACATCGCTCAATAAGAAGCTTTATTTTAAGCACACATATATACTTATGTCCTACCGTTTTTCTTCGGGCGAGGATATCCGTTCACAGATAAATAAAAACAGTTGCTTGCACTCCGGTCTTTCTCACTGGCAACACAGCACCGCAACGAACTTGGGTTACGCCATTCATGCGCGACTAGCACGGATGTCGTCGCTCGAACAGTGGCTGCTGTTGCCATTGCTACGCGGTCCTTACAAACATTACACCGGACGTTGTCAGCATGTACTCAAAAGGACATAGAAGTGGCATTTCACGTACTGAAGAACACAAGACAGGGTGACGCAGCACGGAAACACAGCCAGAACGTGAGCCGACATCACGAGCCAGTGAGCAGCTTCGAGGTATATCTAAGCCTTTTTCCGCACTTGAAAACGTGGTTCTTGCAATCATCGTTGTCAGCAAAGTGATCACAGCTAATGTACTTAAAGCTGAGATACAGTGAGCTTCAGGAATGCCTATAACACTTTCTGGAAGGAGATACGGGAAACAAATTGACGAAACGCTGTCACGGAACGACCCTTCACAGACGTAAACAAACCGTCAGCCATGAGCACTGCCCGCTCCGCCGAACGCGCCCGGTCGCTGGCGAGGCGCACAGCCTCATGGGAAGCGCCACGTGACTAACCTGTACCGGCGGAGGGGAGTTTTTCAAAACTCCCTGTCGGAGTTTCACGGGAGAACAAAATTTTTAAGCGGAGTAAAATCGCGTCATGTCGCCTTAATACTCCGTCAGCTAGCCAGCGGAGTGAAACGAGGGAATGGCGCTGTTTTGCTCCCATACATCGGAGTAAATATTTGAGGAGGGGAGGTTTTAGGGCACATCACCTCTTAAAAACTCTCAGCTGGGTTTATTTTCGTTTACAGTGTAAGTAAGTAAGTAAAGTAAGTGGACCTGATCTGTTTTGACTCAGGGCAGGTGTTTGTCAAGGCCACAGGAGATGTTGAAAGCACAAAAGGAAAGAAGATAGGGCGTAGAAAGTAAAAGTGAACTCCTGATTTGAGCTCTTGGCAGCAGGTGGCTGCAGCGTGCAGGCAATTCACGTTTGTGGCTCTGCTCATCCCGTAAAAAGGCACCGTCAAACGGCCAGGCTTAGCCCGCTTGGGCTTGCGTTTAATCGAGTACAGGACACGCGAAACACTATTGTGGTAGTAATCCACCGGCGTAAAATGACGGCCACAAACGCGCAAGGCCTGGCACCGATCTGAGAGCGACAGTCCGAGGCGCTGCAGCCACTCCGCTCGTCTGCGGCCTTCCAGAGCGACGCGATGTCGCAGCTTGACATATTGCCAGTCGTTACGTTTGCGACCCACAACGTAATTAGGGTGAACCATGCTTATTGCGAAAATAAACGTCGAGAGCAACGTTGACCCGGAACTCTCGTCAACATGGAGCACGTTGTAACACAAGCAGCCGACACTTGCTGTGTGTCGGAAGTGCTTGAGTGCAGTGAGAAATTGCTCTTTTGCATTCTATGTGTATTTCTATGAAAATAAACAAATTACCTGCCATTCTAACTCTTACGAACAAGATTTCTAGCCTCTATAAAGTTGGAAAAATTATTGATGACGCGCCCTAGGTAGCCAGTCGGATAGATCGCCCTACTAGTATCACTAGGGCAATTTACGTCAAATGGTTAGGGGCGGCTGAAAATTGAGCCGAGCGGTTTGCTGCGACCGGCACCGACGTACATATTTAAAACCTTATAATAAATTACACGCTTCATGCGGATCACTTAGATACGTCAAATAATGATCAGAAGGACCTACTCTAACGCCTTAGTGCGTTTGTACAAAACCATAAAATCGTTTCAGGGTCCCTTTTTTACCTCGATAGTGCTATTTCCCTAAATCATTGGAGAAATTCACCAGAGGGATTGAGCAGTGCTAGGTGCAATACATATTTTTTTGTCAGAAAATACGTTCTAACAAGAGTAAATATTATATGCACTTGCCGCTGACGAGGCACTCTGCATGGAAGAATGAAACTCGGAGGAGGAAGAAAAGAAGGAGTTGCAGTTCTAAACGAGGGAAATTCTCTTCAGTTTTCCGTCACCATGGCCTGCGAGTCATCGTTACAGTAATGGATGCACAAAAATATATGAAGTAGCCGTTCTAATAACCATTGGCATGGACTCCATTGATGCGGTAAATTCATCTGATGGTCCCCATATTGAGCGCACTATTTAATATCAGAAGCCGGGGCCACATTTGGCGTGTTTACTATTCCATCTAAATCAACCTTGAATCAAGCGGTCAATTCTATGCTCCTCAAATTTAAAACGAAAACAATCCTTCGAGCGCACAGTGGCATGTCTTCTGGCTGCAACGCTTCCATAACGTGACGCGCAGTTTTGTGAGGCTGCAACAGTTTTCTGCAGGGGTAGGCTGGCCAAATTTCCTCACCTTAATGTTCCTTTCTGTTCACGATTAGCCAGACCAAGCGCTTGCCTCTGTGTTTACACGCCCATTCGTTGAGATTTTTGCCGCCAACCGCTTTTCAATCGATTATCACTCCATCGTCACTCTTATCAAGCCGTCAATGTTGTCGCAAGTCTTGTCTAAGGAGTAGGCGCACGTGCCGCGAATGCTGCTGTCCGTTCGCAACTGTAAGCTAGCGCCACCGACTTCTCGGTTACACATGCACAAATACCTCATTCACCTGATCCATGAGTTTGTATTGTTGACCAACAGCCACTCCCGTCATTGTCGTTGTCATTTGAGTGTTATTTACTTTCTGGACGCAAGTTCGCTTGGTAAGGAGTTGTATTCTTTATTAAAACTTTTCTTGCTTTGCTCGCGATTTTTCACTGCCGCTACAATGCCGCAGCGTTCAGCGCTTGTTATCGCTATTGCAGAAACAACAGCGCAAATACAGGTGCTTCCAGAAACGCTCGAGGAAACATCGGTGGCTTAGGGCAAGAACCGGCGGTGCCACCCTTTGTTGCGTTCAGCGCGGCTTGCCTGGCCTCGGGTGTCCTCTTCGTGGTCGCCTTCGTGCTTCAAGGAAAGGCCACACTCGAGGTACGGCCACGTTCCTGCCGTCTATTTTGAGAAGCTAAACAGTGCCGAGCCATCGCCATAAAGTTTCACATGATAATTGCCAAGGAGAAATCTTGCTCTAAGAGCTGCGTTATAATTAATCATGCGGCAGACCTTGTGCATGATAACCTCCTTTAAGCAAAATTTTATGGCAAGTTCGCTGAATGACTATAATTACGACACATATTTGTTTCAATAACTGTAATAAGCAGGGGTTGGCGTACGCTATGTGGCGACGGCGACTCCTCTTTATTCCTCAATGTGCGCAAAATGTTTCACACAAAGAATGTAAAAATAATTACACCAGTGCGCTGCCTACTTGTGCGATTAAGGCGTTTACATTATAATTAGTTCAGAACATTACAAATCAGTACAGTTGTTTAAAACACGGGATCCCAAACTAAGTTCCGTTCGCCCCATGCCGTTTCCGGTGGAATTTCACAAAAAAAAAACGTTTTCACAAAAACCGCAGCCCGCCACATGGCACGCTTCGGTAGTTTTTGGAAAAAACACCGTCATGGCAGCGGCGTTCAAGACTGATCGTTCGCTATTCGCGGGCCCACACCTGTCCGCGAAGCGCGCTCTCCATGCGTGCTCGCAGGGTGGTCTGAACGAGAACACATTTGCATGGCCGGCAAGCTGAAAGTCGCTTTCACGATTCCGGCGTCTCATTGATGATGCATAACGACTGGCCGTCGGCGTCGGTCACATAAGGATGGCTCGCGAGTGATTACTAGTAAAGGTACACCAATGCACCTACGGAGCCGTTTTATGTGTACAGGCAGGTTCAATTCCGCACTAAGTCTCATTACACTTTGTCCGCAATAAAAAGTAGCACTCAAATCACCCGACACCCCCTACGGCGCTACGCGGTTTGGTAGATGCCGACCTTTAATGTTAGTATACAATCGGTGTGTTTATAAACCACCATTGAACAGCGCAAACAACAAAGGAGATACGGTGGGAGGAGGGACACCACGGCACACTGGCGAGACAGGTGGGGAACCTCAAGGCAAGGAATGTTGGGAAACCTTCGTTTAACATACACACAAATGATATTTACTTGAAGTGAGAATGTTATCACTATATCATGTCTATAGACTTAACAACTGGAATATGTGAAATGTCTTCGTCTATTTATTCGCTGAAGACTGTGAAAAAATATGTTCTCTTGTGAACATCAGATTTTAACTGCTTTAACATACCATGTCAAGCCGATACGCTACGCAGCCAAATGGCAAACAGCGTAAGAATTCGGTATTTACTGTGTGAATGAATTCAAGCCAAATGGCCAGACTATAACATGTACAGTCGGGATGGAAAGCTTAAAGTCCACACGAGCCCATGTGACGACGATGATGATGATGATGATTTAGCGGTAATGGCTTTGAAACGGTATGGTGAGAAATAGTGCTTGACTTAATAAGCTATGCTATACATGTTTTTTCATTCTTGCAGTTTGCATGCAGCTCCTTAATCTTTGTTCTCTTCCTTGAAACTTGTATATCTAACGTGTACGCTATACTTATGCCCGCAACGGATCTGGTCGTGCCAATCTCTTTGCTGGATATTTTTTTTCACCAAAACTATAAGCACCTCCTGCTTATTACGACTGCTGATGGGTTGATGCTTCCGTGCACTTTAAATCCAAGTGCTTCTGAGAGGTTTGCGTTACCTACGGGTATAGCTGAGTGAATGCTTTTGAATTCTTTTAGGATGTGTTGAGTAGTCTGCGGATTTGCTCTGCAGCAGACACATATCTGGCCTAGTTGCGAATATTTGCTCCGATATGTCTCTATCCTTCTTAGACAACCATCTCGAACCTCAAATAGCAAGGCGGCCCTACCCTTAGTGTTATCTTACAGATTTTCCCTTCTCATTTCTTTCTTGCCATTTTTGTAAATCTCGATGGCGTTTTTTGTATCCTTTTTCTGCATCCAATTTACTGTCTCTGTTTCTCTCACTTTCTTTTTGATGACTCCTGATTATCTATTTTCGCTTTTAATTACCCTGCATTAATTACCCTGATTGTGTCAGACTGCGCCTGCTCGCCAGCTAGCAGTGCGACACCTGTCATCGAGAGCAGCGCTATTGATGAAATGAGTCTTCTGGCTTTTGGCAGGCGGGTGAAATTTCTGGTGCCGCATGAAGGTTTGGTGCCGCATTAGTCCCTACGTTCAGGAATAGTGAGGAAGCCAACTCTTGGTAACAGTCTCACAAGTCTATTTGGCACACCGCGGGCAGCACCGTTTATTGTGCCCGAGTAGCCGCCCCTCGGATTGTGTTAGTACTACAAGCTCTAAGCCAAAAACACGATGTGGCGCGGCCCCAAGCAGTAGTTTAGTGGGCAAGTCACTGCAATTAGGGCTTCCGCCGTATCTGAGCTCACTGTATACTGCCACCATAGGTATTGCGGTCGACCACCAGACCAACATGTGATTTACGATCCTCTCAAGGCCTGGCATAATACATCCACATCGAGCGATCCTGTCGCTTCGATGGCTATCGCCATAGCTGGCTATCGATCACATCCGAAGCCACTAGGCTGAGGATACGTGCCAGAATCGCCTGGATGCAAGCCCCGCACGTAAACACTACCTACCTGTTCGGTTTGGTCCACATGTTTGGTGCGCTCGTTCTTCTGCGTGGTGCTGCAATCGCTCTTGTTTGATGAATAGCTTGTGACACAGCTCAGAGATTTCATGTCATGGTTTAAGCAAAGGAAAAACACGGTCTTATACACTTGTGAACAAATTCACATGTTGCATGCCATTGAGAGCCACGAATGCTACGCGAACCCTGTAGACACTCCAACGATGCTCGAGATTAAATGGTCTAGCCCGAACGAGGTCCTAGATTCGGAGGTATGAACCCGCTTGCTCAACAGCGTCAGCTGTGTAGTTCCCCCTGTTCAAATGAGCCATGGACTCTCAGTTTATAGTAGGAAGTAAGTGACTCTTATCGCGGTTTCATCCTAAACGTCAGAAAGCCTACGTCAGTGTGTAAAAGGGGCCACTCGCAGGAGTTTGGTGCGCTTTTCAACGAATTGCGTGCACTATAAAAATCGGGCTGCTCGGGTATCTTAACTACACATCGCGAGTAAAGCCAAGATTTGATATCAATCAAAAGAGTTCGCAACGCTATACTACTTTATGACTATGAAGGACTGACAAAAGCGTAGCCTCTTTTTGTGAGCAAATTCGTTTCTTTGGCGTTTTGAATAACCACACTTTTATTTTGTTCTTTTTCTAACTTAGTGTAGCCTTTCTTTTTACACTGTAATTAAACAAAGTGCACCTTCTCCAACATAATTGAAGAGTGTGCATTTACGGCCCCACATTCCACATTATTCGTCTTTTATTCATACCAAACAGGCGGAATTTGGTCAGACTCTCAACTTTAACATTTACTTTTTATGTCGTGCTGCCTGCACAATTTCCCATCAGCTTCATTGTTTTCCTCTTGCGCACACGAAAGGTAGGCAGCAAGCTACATTGATAACATTTGCTCTTCAACGAGACACCTCAGGGTTAATATAAAGAACTCTAGAGAAGAAGCTCCCCTTAGCACCAGGAAAGGCGTGGCCATGTTGCTACTCTTTCCAGGTGCGCAGGCGCTAACGACGAGATGCGATTTCCGTCAAACGCGCAGTGAACGCAATCCCAAGCCTACCTGACTATGGTGGCTCCATATAGTTCAAGCGCCAGTAAACGTATCCTTTGAGGCACCGTAAATCTTACGAAATTTTATAAATAGCCATCGGATCTTTGTAAATATATATTGGGAATGAACATTACACACTGTTAATAATACGTTCTATATGTGAATGCTTGTTTTCGCATTATATTTTGTTTATTTTTAGCGTTACAAGAATGTGAGGTCCCAACATGCCACCGTCTTTGCGGTTGCCACTTTTGTTAGCCAGGTTTTCCTCTAGAGTCAGTGCAGTAACACTGTGAGAGAGACGCCTTACGTACCTCTGCCAGCCGTACACAACAAACACTTGAAGCAGCAAGACGTAGCAGAAAAGCCTGTCCCTATTATAAGTTTGAAACACAAAGTTCTCCTATTTGGCGTTGAGGTAGTGAGTTTCCTTCGACATAGCGAAGAGTACAGACGGCAGCACAAAAGGGCGTCTTGACTGTCGTCAACATTGTTCTCCGTGTAAAAAAATGTATCTTCAGAACCTCTCGGAAATCCTGAATAAAACTTTAGACTCCCTCATTACGCATATGCCTACGACTGGAAAGTAAAAGACCAATTTATTTTTACTCACTAGAGAAATTTATTTATGGACGAGTTTTCAGCTTTCCCACAATATGTACAAATCGCTCAATTTTCTTCTTTTCTCTGCAGACGACAACATTAAATATCACCGATTGGCCGACGCAACTTCAAGTAAGTGGTTGTGATGATGTGGTCACGTGCTCTCTACGTCTGCGCACGGTATAAAATAGCACCAGTCATGGCCTGCTCTTACAGATGAGAATCAGCTTTCCTAATAGGGTATAACTCCATCTAATACAAATATTGTTTGCACCGATAGCCAATACAATGGCTAATGAATTGTCAATTGTTAAATCATTTTTAAGGCAGACCGAATAGATATTCCAAATATTTATAAGGTACATTTCATGTCTTGCCGTTGCAAAGCGCTCATCACTCGCTGACCAATAGTATATTCAATGTAAATAATTTAAAAATACGGAAGAGCCCTTGAACAGTTGAATACAATGAAAAAAAGACCTGCACGCATAGCACACGCAGAGAAAACATTTCAAAACATTTGAGTTGTTTAATAATAACGTTCAAGTCATCTGAAGATTTTGTAATCTTCATTTTTAATTGTTCGCAGTTTTACACTTTCGCCAAAGCAAACTAAATCAATAAATTGAATATCTATTAAAACTGGTGAACAGCTAAATGGTTCCATTTGAAACGTCTCTTATGTTTTGCACTGGAAGGGAGAACAAAGTCAAGTGGATGGGAATAAATTTCCTAACCTCGCCGGGTTTTTGTTACCGCTGGGGCTGTGGCGTGGATGTTCTCTAGTCAAATAGGCTATCTAATCACAGTGGAGGACTCGCGCAACGTTCGAATGTTTTTGTCAACAAATCTGGAACGAGCACGCATAGTACGACAAGGCCTTTCCACAGTGGAGGGGGAAAACGCTGGAGAAACGCTTACAATAAAAAAAAACCTACATTTTTGGCTTAGTGTACCGTGAAAAATTACTCCTCTAGCCTATAGAATGCCCAAAAAAGCATCTCTTACAGTGTGATAGTAGGTATGGCATAGACAGTGAAAATCTGCGCAAGCTGTTAATGAGCATTGTAAAGTGATAGCAGTGCACTGAAAGCAAATCGGCAGGCGTAGACGCGACCCAGACGTTTGCGTTTAACTGGAAATTTATTGAAAAAACGAGTAATTATAACACTACTTACAGCAGACACTGCATCAAAAAATTAAAGAACATGCCGAGGGAAGTACCTGGTTACGCATTATTTCGCGATGCCTGCATAAAAACACGTCCATTCTCTTTAAATTACAGAATGTACCGCAGTCTACCGATGTCTGTACTACCGAATTCCAAGCATATTATTTATTTTCATATTGGTCATGGGTTTCAGAGTTCCATTTTTAAAAAGCCTCTGGCCAGGTTTGGCCCCTTTAAACAGATCAGCAAGGTGTATACAATGCACGCTGACCATCGTGTCTGCGATGTATTACACCGCTGCACGCCCACGGAAGCAGTTAAAATTTTCAAATAGACGCCACGCGTCCTTCTTTTCTAGGGAGGCATTTTGCCAGCCGTAGAGTGAATGTCAGACGCAGAAATCTGCCTGCGCAATTGGCATTATGCCACTCACAGTGACACGTAACTTGGAGAGTGGTTCAAGCCTACAGTAGTTATTTGTTCACGCCGTTGCTTGACAATTTAACATTTAAGCAAATAGTAAAACCTGCAGGTAGAGACCGAATGTCGTCTAGTCCTTATTGCAATCTGTGCCGTAGCAAGCGGAATGTAGCGCGACTTCGTCGTGCTGTCGGCCGGTCAGAAAATGAAAGCATCTGCCATTTTGCACCGCATTAGAGCGCGTGATCTTTGACGCCCTGGCTCAGAGCTCGCTCTGCAGGGAGTTGTCCGGTGCGGTCGCGCACGCCGCAAAACGAGGCGAACGCAACAGCTCGTGCGTGACGCCGTCACTAGAAGTGTGGCCAAAATTCCGGAGGAAAAAAGTTAAAAAACAAAGGCGGGAGGTGTGACCTATGCGCAGAGCATGCGTGTGACGCAGTACTCTTAGATTTTAGCGAAGCGTTTGACAGATATTAATAAAGAATTGCGCAAGGAACTAATAATAATAACCTTCCTGACGTTTGGGTCTCTAGTTTCGCATTACCTTCATAACCGAACGCAGTTTGTTTCAGTTGATGGTAGGAATACCTGCAGTCTTCCTGTAACATCATCCCGGAGGATGTGTTCTGGGCCCCGTGCTGTTTCTTTCATATGAGACATTGTCGCTGTAATCACTCGTGGAACTCAAATTAGGTTATTTGCGGATGATGCTTTATTTCGTGAAATCAGAGGTGTACATGATCAGGATGAGTTGAATTCTGATCTTGCTAATGTGTGCACAGATTTTGGCATGAATGCTATTACCAATAAAACTGTTTATTTTTGTGTAAGGCTTAGGAAAACGCTTCTTAAATATACTTATAACCTAATAATAATAATAATAATAATAATAATAATATTTGGGGTTTTACGTGCCAAAACCACTTTCTGATTATGAGGCACGCCGTAGTGGAGGACTCCGGAAATTTTGACCACCTGGGGTTCTTTAACGTGCACCTAAATCTAAGCACACGGGTGTTTTTGCATTTCGCCACCATCGAAATGCGGCCGCCGTGGCCGGGATTCGATCCTGCGACCTCGTGCTCAGCAGCCCAACACCATAGCCACTGAGCAACCACGGCGGGTATACTTATAACCTGGCATCTATTCCGTTGCAAAAAGATGCCAGCTACAAGTACCTAGGAATTCCAGTTACTTATCTCGGAATTTGCGCATTGCTGAGATTTGCTCGTCAGCTTCGCGCAAGCTTTCCTACTTAAAATATAAAATTCGAAATTCTCCTCGCAAGGTCAATTTTTTGCCTATTTGACATTCATGCTAATTAAGCCTAAATATTGTTGTATTGTTTGGGATCCTTACACTAAGCATAAGATTAAAAAGTTGGAATGTATTCAGCGAAAAACTGTCAGGTTTATTTGTTCGAAATTCAGGTACACTGATTCTCCTTCTGAACTCATGAAAGCTGACAAAATTGAGCTACTTAAATTGCGAAAAAAAAGAACGTCGCCTTAATTTTTTGTAAGCTTGCTTCTTAATGGCAAAATGGCTAGTGATCAGACGCAGTTTCTTTCCCCATTGGTTACAAGACCTACGTGACATTACCAAACACACATCTCTAACCCCATATATTGCAAGAACAAACATTTATGTTTTCCTTTTCTTTGAATTTTGTGTCCGACTAAAATAGCCCAACAGATCCTTATTACGCACTGTATGACTAGATGATCATGTCTTTATGTGTACTTTCCTCAGGTGCTATTATGTTTTTTGTTTTCATTTCTGTGTTTTTTGTAATACAGATATGTTGTAAATTTTATTGCCCGTCCTGCTTGGGCCAGATTGATCTGCAGTATGTAACAAATAAATTCATAAATAAAAGTCCACCCACTCTCAGCCCATAATGAGTCAAATTGCAATTTCGAACCTGAAGTCCTCTCTGATATTGTCGTGCGAGGACAAACTTGCTGACAGTCCAAAAGCTCACATAGAATTAAGGAAGCCGAATGCCTAAATAGTGTGCTGTCTTCAATCAAATACGTAGTGGCCAAGCTATCGACTTTCTTGCTTCCCTGGTGAGGTATTTGTTCGATGGCAACAAAAACAACTACACGTTTACACTGCCATGCCTGCGCCAATGCATGATTTTTGTATGTTTTGCCAAATTAGCGCATCGTTGCGCAGGGTAACACAAGTTACCAGCTTTTACGTGCAGTTGACGACACTGGATAAATTGAACTGTATGTGTCGCTACTAAATAATTGTGAATCGTTCTAGTTTTCTTACTTATCATTGGACTGAGTAATACAGATAGGTTTAGGTGGGCAACTGGCCAAAGAAATCACGTTTTTCTTGGTCGACCATAAATCAATCCTAGCCTTACGGATAACTCAAACGCTGGAGTGAAGTGTTTCTGGCGAGTTATATTTGCCGCTGCTTTTTATGCGTTGCATATTGCAATCGCTCAGTTCAGCCCTTGGGCGCGGCCTGGCAGCCACCATTGACCTTGAGCGCAACCACGTGACGTGACGTCACGACAGCCGGAGGAAAAGCTGGGCCCCAACTCGCGCGGTCGCGCGCGGCCGCAGCCACTACCTGACTCCCGCTCCTCCCGCTAGGGGCGCTGCGCCGGTGCGTGACGTGGGAAGGGATGAGGAGCGAGGAGAAAGTTCATATCAACAAGGGACTGAGACAGGGGTGCCCTTTATCCCCGCTGTTGTTTATGATATACATGGTGAGGATGGAGAGGGCGCTAGAAGGAAGTAATATCGGGTTTAACCTCTCATACAAACAGGTGGGTACAGTAATAGAGCAGCAACTCCCAGGTTTATTTTATACGGACGACATTGTGTTGATAGCTAACAAGCAAAGTGATTTGCAACGTCTGGCTAATATCTGTGGACAGGAAGGCAACGATTTAGGCTTGAAATTCAGTGTTAGAAAATCAGGTGTTTTGGTATTCAGTGAAAACGGTGAACAGACAGTGGAGATACAGGGCCAAGAAATACCTCGGGTAACAGAATATAAATACCTTGGTATATGGATAAACGAAGGCAATGGATATATGGAAACACAGGAAAAAACCATAACAGTAAAGGGGAAGAGAAATGCAGCCATAATGAAGCACAGAGCGCTATGGGGATACAATAGGTACGAGGTCCTCCGAGGTATGTGGAGAGGTGTAATGGTTCCAGGACTTACTTTTGGAAATGCGGTTGTTTGCTATAAATCAGGGGTACAATCAGGACTCGACGGGAACCAAAGGTCAGTGGGTCGCCTCGCATTGGGCGCTCACGGGAAGACTACTAATGAAGCATGTGCAGGGTGATATGGGCTGGACTAGTTTTGAAGTGAGGGAAGCTTGCAGTAAAATTGAATATGAAGAACGGCTGAGGAATATGGAAGAAAGTAAATGGGCTGCGAGAGTGTTCAGGTATCTGTACAGGAAAAACATTGATTCACAGTGGAGAAAAAGAACTAGGAAGCTTACCAGCAAGTATGCGGCCTGTTGGGTGGACAACACACAGCAACAAAGAAGGTCAAGCGGAAAGTCAGAGACGCTGAGTTAATCTCATGGGTGGCGGCAATGAAAAATAAACCTGCCATGAGTAACTACTTAAGAGGAAAAAACGAAATCAGGAAAGAAACCATCTATGACAACTCAAAGGGAAGCTCATTACTTTTCGAAGCGAGATCGGGAGGCCTTAGAACACGCACCTATAAAGCGAGATATAAGAAGGAAGAAGAAGCATGTGCTTGCTGTGGTAAAGCTAGGGAAACTACGGAGCATGTTTTATTAGAATGTGAAGACGTCTACCCAGCGGTCGATTTAAGCACCACTGGCCTCCTTGTAGCCCTTGGGTTCAGAGGGAGCAGTGGTAAAGCAAACATGTCCGCAATAGACATTAGTAAGAGGCGACTGGAGGATTGGTGGAAGAAAAGTAGGGAAACGACAAAAGGCGGAGACGTACAAAAGCACAGTTCGCAATAGGGGATCAGAAAATTTGGGCGTGGTAGTTCATAGTGTTTTTTTTTTTCTTTTTTCATTGTTTAACCTAGGTAGAATATTAGGCAGTATAGTAGCAAGAGCTTGGTGGCGCAACCCACCGACCCGTTCCAAAGGGGACGCTCATAACATCCATCCATCCATCCAACGTCACGGAGGAAAAGCTGGGCCCCAAATCGCGCGGTCGCGCACGGCCGCAGCCACCACCTGACTCCCGCTCCTGCCCGCTAGGGGCGCTGCGCCGGCGCGTGATACCTCGCTCTCAAAAAAAAAAAAACCGCGCATTATGCAACGCATTCTTGGCTTAACCAAGCTACGACCGGCCATTTTTTTTTACTTTTATATTTGCCACTGTAATTGCGGCATCTGTGGCGAATATTATTTGGTAAAGCTTTGGTTCTTCGCTATTTGTGTTTGCGCTTCCAGTCTTCCCACGCCGACGACGAAAACACTGGGGAGACAACGCCCTTGGAAATAAAGGTACCGTTCGAAGATATCGAATGTGACAACGATGACTGCACCGCTCTGTCTACATGGCTGAGCCAATGGATTCGAAGAGACGCCGACCCGTGCGACGATTTCTACGAATACGTGTGCGGCAACATGCTGGGACCTCCGTTGCTCAGTCATGTACGCCTACCACATACGCTTGCCACGTATACCTCGAGAAATAAGGGTACCGAAATGTATACTAGTTTCAAGAGCGAAATATAAAAAAGAAGGTAGTTTATTAGCTATACCATGTTTCCTCTCTTATCGTGACTAATATTATTCCGTAAGAAACAGTTGTCTCCACTTTCTCCGCCATGATGTAGTGCCTTAAAGCGTCATGGTGGATGTTGCAATAAAATGCTGCAGATGTGCAAGCAGCAACGCTACTGAATAATCTGCAAAATTTAGGCACACGTGACACGTTACTACGTGAACGTACTTAAATATCCGCAGAAATTAGCTCATGCAATTAGAAGATGAAGGGGAAAAATTGTGATCCACCCGAATGTAGCACGAAGGAAACCCAGACGGGCTTATCAGAAAAAACGCTCCGCAGTTGCGGGGAAAATTCGTGCTGGTCCGGGATTCGAAACCGGAGCCAACGTCTTTAGGAGCGGTCGCTCTACCAACTGAGCTAACTAGCCGACTAGCAGACCGCAGTGAGAGAGTGAATTAGTTGACAACAACAAGCGTTGTTTCCCAGAAACCCTTAAGGGTTTCCTTTGTAGCTACGTGCTACATTCAGGTGGGTGACAGTTTTTACCCTGTCATGATACTTGTTCCACCTTGCGAGATTCCGCAGAATTGATCTGCGTGGTTAGAAGAGTAGTTCTCTGGAACAATGGATTTTTTACCACTGTTGCTACAATGACACAAATGTCTGCACAAGCACTGTAAAGCATCGCCCCTTTTCGCTAAGCGTTCTTAGGCAAAGTAACGCAGTGCCTCATAGGTTTTATATGTTGTTGGGGAAAATGCATAATAGAGCGACGCCTCCCTTCTACCGACACAGAGTTGTACATTACCATCGTGAAACTTCGTTCACGTTCCTGCGCCCTGCATGATGCTCCAGTCGCTTTGTTGGATTAATGCATGACGGCCGCTCTGGCATCATTTCCTGACCACGTGTGCTGCAAAGGCAGATGCTCTTGACAAACAGTGACTTAACCATGTTTAGCGGAATTTATTTTATCGGTCTACAACCTGCAGTCAGTTTGCACTGCGTTATAAATGACATAATCAGCTGATTGCATAAGTGGCGGAGAAATTGTACTCGTAGACGAAAACCTTATTCTCCATTATATTCACACACATGCAGTCGAGAAGCCATTCGTGGTTTGTGTCGGAGGCAATGATCGGTGCGTCTGGCCAACCCGTTCGCAGTGTGCAAGGGTGTTCCTTCGCCAAGAAAGATCGGCTTAACTGGAATACTTCTCGCAACATGGTCCTTTCGCGCTACGCTTATTTCACTTCATGTTTGGTTTCCTGTTGTATGTAATCAAAGCAATCAATTTCATAAATAATCCAAGGATTTCATGAAACGAGCTTTTGGTGGCAAAACTTGCCGCCCCATTTACGACATCTACACCAAAATACTGGCCGGAAAGCAGCCTCTCGTGTCTGTCAGCTTGCCTGGCGAGTATCAATACTGTCTTTGTGTCGTGCATACTGCATTTCTATCATTTATGTAGAAAAGAAAGGCTTCAGAGAATAAAACGGAGCAGGACGGTGAAGACATAGGTTTTCAGGGTCCTGTCTTTCTTGCTTTCTTTTATGAATATTTTAAAAACATTCTTCCAAAAACACTGAAAATGCATTATTTATCAGAATTTTGAACTAGCCCAGCTATGTTCCATAAGGTGGAATAGTGTAGTTCACCCTGTGTTCTGTTCGTTTTTTTTTTATTCTGCACTGAAAAACCCACAGTTGAGGAGTGTTTACGAGTTTGGAGTAACCGGACAAACTTGAGTGAATGTGCGAAATCGGTTTCCCCAAGAAAAAGCAATGTTTAGAAAGGGTTGCGAAGGAGTGCCAGCCGTCGCGAAGCTCCAGAAAGGTTCGAACTACAGCGGGGCGACATAATTTGGTAGGAAGAGGCAATTGAGTCAACTTAACCCGGCAGGCACTATTTGGGAAATCAAAACTTTTCAAGCACTTCCTATGAGAAAGTGCTAGAGGTTGACTAGTGCAACGCCAAAAACATACATTTTTCATCGGGCTTCTCATATGGTTAAGCTAAACAGATGCTCAGTTTTTATCTTCAACGCGGTGAAATATTTAATGGAACAAGTAAGTTAACATGATATAAGGGGCTTGTTCTTTTTCTTTAATTTAGCAGTCAGTACATATTGCTTTCTTGAGTGGATCGTGACAGCTTTACCGTAAATATGCAGTTATCCTATTTCGCCGCTGCTGGGCTTCAATGTTTTGATTACGATATTATTCGCAACATAAATAATCAAAAAGTTAGCGATGTTATGAATGTTCCGATTTTTAATGCAGGTAGTGTCTACTTATTAGGTGACGCACTTGAACAAGCTCAACGGTGCTTTCACATGCAATTTGATAAAGATCTGCTCAAACAGAGGAAGGTCGGTGACACATTTAAGAACGAAAAAAGGCAGTCGTGCTTTAGTGCTTATATTGAATGTAGGCAACGCTGTAGATTTTATAGAGGGCAACAGGTAAACAACCACTGGCAGACAGCAGCAGCATATCTTGTTATCGTAGTCAGAAATCGATAATCTTGGCGTACAAGATAATTCGCATGGATGTCTGAATAAATATGGAACAATACGATTTCGAGATGTTATCGCGCTTGTTACTCAGGTAAAAGGTGAGAAACGTTGTCACTTTAGCTTTGACGCAATCGCATTCAGTGACGTTGACGCTTTTGTAAAGCCGCGTGCGACATGATGTTCGGCAGCCTCAGGTGTTTGCCAAAAAATTGGATAATTTTCGGAAGCATGGTTGACCTTAGGACATATTGTACAGTGTGCATAAGATCTCGCAAATGTACGCAGAGGGCTATAATGATTGCCCAGCGCTGTTATTTAGAAGTGAAACACTTCTAAAGTGAAAGAGCTCAGAATATTAGCCTGTGAATGGTATTAGTACATGTGTCCGTAGTGGTTTCAGTAAGGACGAAATGCTCCTGCAGCACCCCAGCTCCCTTGATACCACTTTGCTTTTCAAACAGCTGTAAATTAAAGATTTTCCTCACTTAAATCGGTTGCACTGTTTCATATGCATTTTTTTTATTCATTCAGCAAACGGGATCTCTCGCTGACATTTCTCTGAAAGGCCATGTCTGTTAGAACGTGTCAACTGTTAGTGAAACAAAATGTCCTTTTAACACCTGTTGCTTGCCGTCGCAAGCGGACCGCGTCCTCGATATTAAACAGAATACCCAAGCCAGGAGGCAGTTGATGCGGCTATCACAGCCCCTCCCGAAATACCTGGTTGCCTCTCTGCTCACACACTATGAAATTCCAACGATGGCAATAAGTGCCTGTGGCACCATGCGCCACCAAGTTGCTTCCTGCTCCACACTCTATGTAACAGATACTAATAACATGCTGAGCCCCCTTCGCTGTCTGTGCACACGACAATGAATATATATATATATATATATATATATATATATATATATATATATATATATATAGTCATATCATAAGAAGCCAACAAACACGCTCTCATCTCTCTCACCCCCTCTCATCTCGTTTATATATATGTATATATATATATATATATATATATATATATATATATATATATATATATATATATATATATATATGGCGCTATCATCATCAGCAGCAGCAGTCTATTTTCGATGTTCAATACAGGATGAAAGCCTCTCCTCCAGGCCATCCCCTATTACCCTTGTCATCTGCTAGCTAGTTCGTACATGAGCCTGCAAATTTCCAAAATTCACCACCCCACCCGATTTTCTGCAGTCGACTACTGTGCTTCCCTTCCATTGTCCCCAACTCTGTCTACTGTAATGGTACACCATTTATCCGCTCTACGCACAGCATAGCATTGCAAGCCCCATTTTTTGCTTTAAACATCATCTGGAATAACGCCAATCCGCCTTTGCGTTACGCCTAATGTTTGACGTTTCTTCACTCTTCGCGCGGTTTTTAAGCTGTCCTCGAGCTTCTTTGTTAATCTCCAAATTTCTGCCCCATATGTTAGCCCCGGTGGACTGCAGTGGTTGCGCTCTGTGGTGAAGCGCCAGGAGACGCCTGGATGACGACGACGATATTGCGTCGAAAACACGGAAGCATGTGCACCGCGATGCCTGCATCGTCCACACTAGAAACGACACATCGCTGCGCGCGTACTCGAGGGGTAGAAAAAATTATAATAAATCCAGAAGAAAACTACGAGTAGGCAAGCGCCACAAAACAGCACGCATCGAATCGACAGATAACGCGTGGCTCAAGCTACCCACAGAAAGGGAAGCACCCACGTCGGTAAGCAGACGGCTCTGAGAAGAGGAGCAAGGAAAACGCGTTGGATTGGGTTTGACTTCAACGTTCGGGAGGCGAACCACTGTCGGAGGGACTCGGTTGGGCGCCAACGCACGAGGGGGCTTCTAATCGACACGTCTTCCGCTCCCGTCAACCAGTCGACCAACCTGAGTCTTCGATAGCCCGCCTCCGTTCCCTTATAGTTCGCCGAACGACGCGGCACCAGCCAAACCACGAGTGTGTGGCGGCAGTTGCTCTGAACGCTGTGTAGGGGCGCTTGATCTTGCTTGTCCCCAGTGCCCTGTGCCCTTGTACTTGTATTTTGTATGTTTCAATATATATTTTTGTGCGGTGTTCATTGCCGTTCATTCCTTGCTGCTGTCGGAGGCGTCACTGACTCACAGAATTAAACCTGCTCCCCGAACCAAATCTTATTTTACACGCCCTTCCTTCCATGACAGTTGTGGGCTCCCAGTCAGGTTTTTGTAATGTCTGTCGTGTGCACTAGAACCCAATTTCATTCATTCTGTAAATTTACTTCTCATGAGCAGGGTGCCGTGTGAGTAATTGACCTGGTTAAACGTGCTCCTACACAGGCTTTAGCGGCTCATTGGCGATCATGAATTCTCATTTTCTTGCCAGGCTATTGAAGATTACCCTTGTCATCTTATTATCATTATTCAGCCGGCGAACACTACAGGATACCGCAAAGCGACCCGACAAGCATTTCAGTAGGCTATCCACTTCATGGCCATAACCGGAGCTCCTCTTTCTTCGACATGAAGCCCAACATATAGGCACACAAAGACTCTTATGGAGTGTGCCTGTTAGGCTGCAGCCTAATTAAGACAGCGCCAGGCTGTACAGCATGCTTATATGGTCACCTTCTGGAATATCCTTCTGGTTGCTTCCAAGAGCTCCGGTGATGTAATTCACATTAAGCCGGCCGAAATTTACGCATTGGGAAATCATTCGGCTGGATCTTTGAGAGTGCCGCGGTCCAGCTGGCATCACTCGCAGGTGCTCTTCCCGTGGTCCTGAGAGCGTGACCAAGATTTGGCCTAGTTTCAGATACGTGGCTTCTGCAACTTCTTTTGTGATCGTTCATATTTAAAATAGCGCCAAAAAAGACACCGACAAGGGAGGACACAGGACGAGCGCGATGACTGATCCGTACCAACTAGCTTGCACCCAAACCCTTCTTTTGTGAACGCGGCGTCCGCATCGGCGTATGCGTGCCTTGTCGGTCTACCATGTTCTTTAACAAGTGAGTGAGTGAGAACTTTATTTAGATCCTGAGGAGAAAGAACTAAATCAATCCAGCGGTTCCACCCAGGTCGGGGCCGGTAGACAGAGTCTTTCGGCGACGGCCCGGGCCCTCTGGACAGTCTTGAGCTGATCGATGAGCTCTGTGCTTCCGAGCGCTGAGTCTTAGGAGGAGTGGTTAAGACGTCATGTGCTGGTGCTTCCGCGCTCCAATTGTTAGCGGAGTGGCTTTATTTTCGGTTCGGGAACGCTATCTCAAGCTCTGATGAAGAGCAGGCTGTGCATCGCTGTGATACGAGTCGCAGTGCTGTAAAAAACCAATCAAATGTGTCATTACTTTTGGCTTCTGGCATTAAGTGGGGCATATAATATTTGCAATCTTCCGTATATTTATCCACCACCGTGATTATCAATTAAATAAAAAAGCTCGTTTATATGAGTTATGTTCATGTTTATGTCCGCCGTAATGTATGCTACGAATAGAAATTTATTTTGTTCTCAAACCACGTCTACGAAAGGTCCCAGGCTTTCTTATTGCACCTTTCATTTATCATTTCCATGATAAAGCGTGCCGTTAGTGGCTAACGACTTGTTACGTTTACATTGACCATTATACGTGCCGGAAATGTAATTACAAGTCAGAATCAGCGTTGTTTACAATTCCACTTGCAGGTGGCAAACGCGATACTCTCGGAACTGGAAGTTCAGATGAAATTCCGCAGACGGAACCGGACACATGGGTCAGTGATTGAGGCAGCCGGCCTTGTGAGAGAGATGTGCATACGATTCAATCATGGCGCCAACCGCGACGACGCTACTGCAGTAAAGGACTACATTGGCTTCTTGGGCATCGATTTCAGTGTGCGCTATGCGGACATCTACGACTCCCTTCCCTATCTCATGGTCTTCCTCTCCACGAATTACGACATTCACTCCTTCGTCGCCCTCAAGGAGCGTAGACCGTACCACGTGCCTGCTGACAAGCCTAATGACTTTGTGGTGGAGGTAAAGAATGAATTTCTCAGCGAACGAGCCGATACCAATCACGACTAAACGTGGTTGAGCACAGGGAGCCACGAGGACAAAGGAAGACAGATTCGAAACAAGAAAGCAAAGGAATACACTTTGGACGCACAGGCCCCTGTGCGTACAATGTACCTTCCTTTGTTCTCGTGTTTCCCCTGTGTTCCACCACGTTTAAGATTTTGTCAACCAGCCCACATCGCCACCGTTGTCCGCCAATTACGAGTTGCGTGAAAGACTGGAACAGTGCAAAGTTCATCCCACAGGTTGCTGGGGTGAACTCTGTTGCCACTGCCAGGGAAGCAGCCGTAAGATAACGATTAAGATAACGTGCGATTGATGAACAGTAATCGGAATTGTCCTATCGTCGTGCTGCTGGCTTCAAACGGCTTTGTGACTACGTAAATGTATCGTTTCAACGAAATCAATTAGGCGTAGCTGCAAGAATTTGCAATAATTGTAGAGTTATCAGGCATGTGCGCAGAGCCTGCGTCCATGCGTGCGTTTCGCAAAATATGACGGCTTACAAATTCGGAAATAAACCACAATAAATAACGCCAACAGACCATCTGAATCGTCCTGCACGATGACTGTATATATCCTTATGCTATGCTCATCACTCCCATGGTACTTCACTCAATGTTATTTCTTCTTGTTTCTTTCAATAATCCTTAGATGAACCTGTACGAGGAATCCTACCAGGTATTACGGCGAGATATAAACTCAACACTATACATGACTAAAAAGCTGCGTTTGTTATAGCTGGGCATTGGAAGTCAAGAACTATAGCCTCAAAGCCTATTGCTAATGTCACAAAGTAAAATTTGGAGCAGATAGTAATGGACCTGTGTAACTACTAGTATGTTGCAAAAAAGTAGTTTTTTCGTATCAGTGTTGCAGGTAAAGCCCTACCGTACACTGCAAGAAGTCGGTATATTACTTGCATCCAGAAGCGCGAAAGTAAACCAACTAATGTTGCTCTGCTAAAAGCAGCAACTTCTGACTACTTATTACCAAAACAGAACGCTTCCCCGTCAGTTGCTTAACCGGTGCACTAAAAAAAAAACACTCCAACTTATACACATACACGCCCCTTTGAAACTGTATCTTCCTTTATATCGTTGTAATTGGTTGCATTAGAAAGAACGTAGCTTAGGATTTTTTGTGGATGTACTGGAGAGCAATTACCTCTAGCTTTGTGTTAAAGACTGGATATTGTTTAACCAGCTTTGTTGTCGCACACAAAACGTTCTCAAAACTTTTGGAGATCAATTTTTCCCGTTCTTAAGGTATGAATACACTGTTCAGACAAAAGGTTTTGGCTTCGGCTATGAAATTCGGGGTCTGATTTTCCTTGCTAGAAGAACCGTTCTAATAGTAACGATATGTAGAAAAATGGGAAAGAAATAATAATGTAATTTTGAGTCCAATGTCTTTCCTAATAAAGCGCCAAGTTTTCCTCTCACGCCCGAATTTAAAGCTCAGAAAGCAATTGCTGTATTCCATAGTGCTATGGAATTTATGTAGGGCAACCTGTCAACTCTGCAATGAAATAACGTTGACAAAAACAACTGATACGTATTTAAAAAAATCAAATAAACGTAAAACATAGAGAAACTATCTTATAGCAAGTGGAATTCAATACTGCTAGTTCATTGCATGCATATATAGGTCAATAAAACAGTCTGCTAAATTTCAGGGATGATCTTCATTGAATAATATTTCATTCATGTTAGTGTAGCACCAAATCAGAAAATAACAACAGAAATGATTATAAGTGTCGCGAAAAGAAAGTATTAGCGGACTAATACGCTCCAGTCTTCTAGCAAAGCTGTCCGTGACCATTCTCCTTATTCTGTTTTACCCGCTTATAAGCTGCCATTTTTTTTCTGGCTTACGTTGCTCCATGAGAGAAATGGCAAGATGCCTTCATTCGGAGAGAACGGGCCTTACCATGTCAAGCTTGAACACTGAGTAGAGCAGACTTCATTTCGATTGGCCTTACGACATATAAAGTTGCATGGCTTCCGCTGTTGTAGTGGCAGGCAACATCAAAGAGGCCAAACATGAGGATTGGCAGGCTCTCGTACATGTTTTTGGAGCTTTTGCCAATGATGATGATGATGTATTTTTTATTTGCATTCTCTGTAAAACGGGCAGCAACATGTGCTCAGGCAGCCTGCCTTTTCTGATCAGGTTCTACCTCATGTGTCGCAGTCTACTATTTTGGCTCTGTTTCCATGGGTTATTTTTTCCTCAATAAATCTTGATCTCTAAATTATACAGTTACCTGTACATGTAAGGACTCCTGGTTCTATGAATCTTCATTGCAGCGAAGCTGCTATTCTCTAATTTGTCTGGATTTTTCATGGCATGCTCACCGAAAAACCGGTGGCTGGAAAAGCGGGTGTGTGTTTAAGTTTCCGTGTAAAAGGGTTACGTTTCCTCGTATATTCGAATCAGAATCTGGTGCTGTCATCTCTGTAGGTTTTCAGTACGTCGTACTTTACGGATTCTATGCCGCATTCTGCTTTTCAGCATCATCTTAGTTGAATGTGGCACCTGCGCTTGGTAGACCGCCTAGAAAAGTGAGCATGTACGTATGCTGCACCTTCGCAGCACGTGCATGCACGCGTGACGTACGTCGCTTGGGGTGGTGGTGCTTGGGTGACTTCGTTTCACGTCATTCGCTGCGGTGCTAGACGCCTAACGTCCGCACCAGCTTCGCTGTACATCCACTTTCACAGAGTGGAATGGGGGCGGGCTTTTTTTTTTTACCAATGCCCTAATTCTCTCTTGCTTATCTCCACTGCTGACCAATAAAGGTTCCCGTCCGCTTTGAATTCCAGCGCTTCTGAAACACGGCTGCTTTCTGCCGGTGTCGCAATGAATGGATGGTTGGATTGATGCTGCGAGCGTCCCCTTTGAAACGGGCCCTGGGTTCCACCGCAAGTCACGTTGCGCCCCGTTGTGTGAACATTAACCAAAATACTCGCGAAATATTCTAAATATATTGCGTTTGTAGAACATATAATTCATTTGAGGAGCAAGTATGGTTAACTTACGTAACACTATTTTCAAGAGAAAAAAGTGGAAACGAAATTAGTCATTTTCGGTTTCGTAAAGTACGGTGCACGCTACAAAAGAGCCTGTAACATTTCAATGCCACAAGGTGCAGGCATGATTCGTTCTGCGATCGGTAGAGGACTGTGTGGTCCCATAAATAGATAAAAGTGAGAAATGCCATTTAAGAAGAACACTGGCACTTTAAAAGTGTCGCAGAGCGTTAAAATGCAAGCAGTACATCTCTTTGTCAAAACCGAACTATATGCTCCCGAGCAGGCGCCATCGAAATTCGTGAAGGGCCTCAGGCTACTTGGGGAACTTCAAGGGGGGTTTCGTTGCTCATATGTCGTTTTTAATTTTTTCATTACTTATTAAGCCAGGTATCACGTTAGCAGTAACTTTTGGATGTATCTGGTTTCGAAATTGGTACAGATTTACTGGCATCCCCTTTGAAACAGGGCGGTGACAAGGAGTCAACTAGCTTGCTTTATTTATCAGGTATTATATGTATGCGTTTTATTAGAGGATTCTTCTCTATGTCTCTTTATTATTTCCTTGTCTTCCTCAAAACTTCTCCATTTATCCTTGCAACGCTACCTATGCCTCTAACGGATCTGGTCCCATGAATCACCTTGCTGCTTTTCTCCCTTCAATACTTTAAACGTCTTTTACTTGTCTCGGTTGTTGACCGGTTGATGCTTCCATCCGCTTTAAATTTAAGCACTTCTGGAATGTGGAAGTTACCTGCGCGTTTCACTTGGTGAATCCCTTGGCATTATATCAGGATGTGCTGAGTTGCGTCTGGAATTTTGCTCCAGCGTACGCATGCCTCATCTAGTTGCGAGTATTTGCTCCGGTTTGTTTTGTCCTTAGGTGATCGACCCCATCCTCAAACAACAAAGAGCCCTCTTCGTATCGTCGTGCACATTTTTCCTTCTAAGCTCTTTTTCCCATTCTTGCAAGTCTCCATGCTCGTTTTGTTTCCATTCCTCGCATCCCCCTCGCTGTCTCTTTTTCTATCTGTTTCTTTCTGATGACCCCTGGTTGTCTACACTTTCAAGTAGCCTGTACATGGTTGCCAATTTTCTTGACTTTCTTCCTGCACTCTTTGTCCAGGCCTTTCAGGTACACTTGCTTGTGCCCTTTAGGTGCCCATTTATTTGGTTCCATGTTCCTCAGTCTTTCCTCAAAACTAACTTCACTCTGCGCTTCTCAGACTCCTGCAGTGCCTTTGTTGTGGTTTTACCTTTGGCACCCAAAGCCAACGGTTCTACCGATCTTCGTTTAACTGCCAGCACTGACAAGTTATCCGTTTTTAAGAACAGAATGGCATTCGGGAACGCTAGCGCTGGCACCATTATTCTTTCCAGATTACGCGCACCACCTCAATTTGATTGTCGCCCCAAAGTGCGCTGTTCAACTATTGCTCCATTCCGCTTCCCTTTATATTTAGATTATCTTATTGGGTGCTTGAGTAATTCTTCCCTTTATTTATGTATACGCCGTAGTATTTACATTGCTTCGCAATATATGGCTTGCTACTCAACTGGCACCACGTAATTACTCGTTTCTGCAGTAAAGATCATCATTCCCGATTTTTCCCTGCTAAGCTTAAAGCTCAGATTTGTCGCTGCATTGGCATACATATTCGCAAGTGTCTGTGAATCTCAGGGATTGCCCGCTAGTAGCACCATGTTGTCCGCATACGCCAGTCGGGGGACCTTCTGCTGCAGTTCATGCGCCAGCAGGGGAGCCCTCTGTTGTTAAATTGTGCATGCGGCCGAAGCGGTTGTGGCAGCAGGTAGAACGTCATAAGCGTCCGCTTGGAACACCACTTGTGATAGAATGAAAACGTATTGAAACCGCTGATGGAATAGCGTACGCTTAATAATGACGTCCACCAGGAGATCCAGGTAGCGAGCGTTCCTAGGGGTGCGAGTTAAACCAGTGATTCGCACTGTTTCCAATAAAACCAAGATAACTTATCCGCGAAGGCATAGCGCAAGTATCTATTCGCAAAGAGTGACACAATTCATTTGGCCTTCCATGGAACCAGGGGAAGCGCGGCAGCATCTGTCACTTACGTCGTGTTGTAATTTCAGTATTGCTCTGAACGCCCAGCTCCATTTGCCAAATGGCGCTCTTCGCCAGCACGGTGACGCACGGGCCGTGCAAGATAATTATTTTTATCACGAAAGCAATTATGTGGGCGCTGGAGGCGCCATGCTTGCTGTCGCTGTTTCCGCTTTGCTGTCACGACATACAGTACCGATGCGTGGCTCCCTCGTGAGTACTATAAGGCATCCAAGGAAGGTCTCGTTTGGCTGCAGAAAGAATGTGTTCAAGCGCACACACTGTCGTTATCTGCTCACTCGACCTTGCAGCGGAGCTTCGGCGGCGTCCAGTTTGTGGTTGTACAGTTGGGTGCACAGTTGCCCGAGGGAAACACTCGGTAAACTTCAAGAAACTCCTGTGCTTTTCCTTCGCTCTCATCTCATTGATCACAGAGGTGCGACGCCTGCGCAGACACTAGTGGCACTCGTCATGAACGCAGCGCTACGAGACTCCTCATATAGGCTACGCGAAATTGGCCAAAATGCGCATTGAGAGTGGTCTTGCATTCCCTGTTCGCGCGTTTTGTTAGAACACCACCCGAGTTTCAGCGAAGCAACAAAACCTTACTATCGCAATCACGTGCGTCTCCCTCCGGGCGAAACTGTTCCTTATTTTAACAGACGCAAGATTTGCCTAGTTGATCGCGAATCCAGTGGTAGGTTTGTGTAAAGTATGTGATTTTCCCCCTAAATGCAGCTCGATGTCCAAGCACGCACATCACTGTTGGCGTGTAAATTATATTCTTTAAGAGTGCGTATGACTCTAAAGAAGTGCCTATGTCACAAATACTAAAAAAAATTTGCGATTTGCTGTTTAATTATTGATTAAAAGCCATGGCTAAATTGTGAAGCTAATTGAGAAATATCCAAACGGTTTCGTTCCCTAAACATAGCACCTCATGTTTAAATTTTTCTGTGCTGAGTAGAAAGCATTCTAGATCTGGAAACGTTCCAGGCGACTAGGGACGCTATAATATCGTGGCATTGAATTCCGAACCGATAACTATCATTTATTCAGTTCAAGTTTTGTTCCGGTTCCGGCACACTCTAAGAATATCGGTGCGGTACCTTCTCATCTATTCGGACAGTATTCCTAATCATTAATGGTGTTTGTGCGAGCTTTTGTTTTCTTTGGATGTCCCGAGAGTAGCCCCATCATAACAGTTTTCTACAAAAACGACGTCTTGTATGATATCTGTTATGAAAGTCGGATACGTGGTGAAGAAAACCTTTCTCAATAGCATAGGCTTAACATGCGAAAAACGATGTGTTTCACATGGCGAACAAAATCGCAGCCTAACTTATTTTTGCTAAAACTTAAATCATATCTATAAAAACCTTAGGTGGAATGAGGAAAAGAATTGAAAGGCGTATTGTTATGGAAGCTTTTACAATGTCTCGCATCGTTTCATAAACTATGGGAGTAAGGATAGTTTCGTTCAAGCTGATAAGTTCTACTTCAGAATGCCCAGACGCCTGCTTTGAGCACGTCCTCTTTTAACGTGCAGTTTGTTTTTCTGCCAATAAACAACCTAAAATAGTCATTCAACTGAACCCTCACCCCGCTTCCATATTTCCGTTTTATGTTGTTTTAGGTTCCACTGAGAACACTTAAATTTTCATTGCTTATTAAGAGGTAATCTTTTTTACATAGAACCACCATTGATTCCTATTGCGCATATTGGACAATCTGGTATGTCATTTAAAGAACATGTGGTTGTGTTATCGCTACTTAGTCAGTAAAACTGGAGACGCATAGGGCCACCACGTAAATGATTGTTCCCTTTCAGATAGCACTTGATAAAAGGACCACTGTATACTTGTTGGACTGGAACCCTTTCGAAGATCCTGAGTACGGCGCCACTTATTTTTCTGACATACTCAAGGAGTACACGCATCTTGAAGAACATACGGTAGCCACTGTGGCCAGCGAGCTCCAGACAGCGATGGGCGAAGGTCAGTGCTTCTTTTTCAGCCAACATTACGATGTTGAAGTGGATATTGCAAGTGTAAAGGCACTATGACTTATCGCTGGGAACATTTCAAATCTATTCGCGTGGGAATAGCAAGAGATGCCCTTGAAATTTTAAAACTGACCATGTCCCCATATGCCATATGCGAAAGTGACCATATGCATGAAAAGTACGAGACCATATTATTGAGTATCGAAGCTGTCGCTCTAAATATCGTGTTATCCTTCACTAGGTATGCCAATGATAGGAATGCCGATTGTAGTGTAAATGAAAAATAACGCAGAAATTAGCGTCTTATTCGCGGAACCTGCGTTGGGTCCAGGACTCCACGTAACACATAAGATAACTGATCTAAACTCGAGTAGCGTTATTGGATAAATGCGGCACCAACCTCTGGGAATTGGTTTTGGAAGCGGAAACGCGATTAATGTGCGGCTTCGCAGTGCACCCAAAGACGTTAGGATGTACGCGATGCTCGTCAACACATTGACTAAAAAGCACTGCGCATGCCTAAAAATGTAGATGGCCTTCGCCGAAACAATGCACTCCAGCCATAGAAAGTGAGTCGGAGAACCACTCTACAGAAAAAAGTCGCGCCCATGAGGCTGCAACTTTTGTTTACTGAAACACTGCGCCTACATACTTCAGCTTGTTTTCTAAACGCCAAAGTAATATGACCCAGTATTGTGCTAACAAAAAAAATTCTTAGGAACATAGAATTGTCTGCCTACGGTAGAGAAAATTATCTCCATGCCATTCCGGTGCTTCACTACTGGCTTAGTAGAGTGATATGTTGGGCATGTTGGTGCATACATATTTGAGAAGTCGGGTGTGTGACGGAAGCCTGTCTGAACGGCATGACGCACAATAATAACTAAAATGTGCCAGCACACGGAAAAAACACAGTGTAAAATAGTTTTTAACTTTGCGCCACTTTCACAAGAACCGAAACGGTAAAACCACTTTGAAGTTCTTTAGGTCGGTGCGAGTTACACGATGAATTACAACAAATGATTGAGGACCTTAACAGAGGGTGATGATGAATAGCTGGGCAAAGGAACAAGAGTTCAGGATCGCCAGTCAGCCTCTAGAGTCTGTGAAAGAGTAGGTTTACGTTTTAGTAAAGCAATCAACCGGGCTAGTTTGTGGACGTTCATTATTATATTGCGTACGATTATGTCCGTAAGCACTCCGCCCATCGCGCATATGGAAGCAGAGGTCGATATTGCCAGGGCGAACAGGTGCAAGTGAACGATGTGTTGCCGGCCCAAAGTATCATCAACCATCATCACCTTGTCATATCCGTCTATAGCTCCCCTTCCCCTACCCCCCCCCCCCCGCCCCCCGCGCCACACTTAGTTCTATATAAGCGCGTTCTTTAACAGTATTAAACCGTCGCTAGTTTGCGCAACGTACGTCCGCGTGCTGTCCCTATCGTTTGTATGTGTAGCACTAAGCGCAATATAATCATGTACGTTTAGCTAGGTCAAATAATCACAGGGAACCATGATCATGAGAAGGACATTCATAGCAGAATAAAAATGGGTTGTATCGCATACGGCAGACGTTGTCAGCTGCTCAGTGGAAGCTTACCATTATCATTGAAACTGACGCTGTACAATCAGTGCATTTTACCAGTGCTTACAAATGGGGCAGAGACTTGGAGACTGACAAAGGAGCTTGAGAACAAGTTAAGGACAGCGCGAAGAGCAATGGAAGGAAGATTGCTCGGCATAACGTTAAAAAACTAACAGAAAGAGAGCGGTTTGGATCAGAGCAAACGGGTATAGACGATATTCTAATTACCATCAAGAGAAAAAATGGAGCTGGGCAGGTCATGTAATGCGCCGGTTAGATAACCGTTAGGCAATTAAGGTTAAGGAATGGGCACCAAGAGAAGGGAAACGCAGTCGAGGATAGCCGAAGGTCAGGTGGAACGATGAAATTCGGAACTTCGTGGGCACTATTTGGAATCGACTGGCGCAGGACTGAGATAATTGAAGATCGCAGGGAGAGGCCTTCGTCCTGCAGTGGAAATAAAAGAGCCTGTTAATGATGATGATGATGATGTCGGTACATGTACTGGCCCCGGCTATTACAAGTAAGTCAAAGCAAAGTCAAAACACAGGACAAAAAGAAGGGGACACAATCAAGCCCCAACTTGCATCTGAATGTATTTCAGTATTACGAGCAATAAAAACAGCGCTAAACGACGGGACGAGTGAAGGGACACAGACAACGGCGCTGACTAACAACCAAAGTCTGTTTATTCCGTCAGTCAGCATATATATGCTCCGCCGCTATCTGACACCACAGAATCTACAGAATAGGGCATGCGCAGGGGGAATCGCAATTAATGTGATAAGAAGGCAATCTCCTTCGGAAGGAGAGAAGTCAATAGGGTAAGCAATAACAACAAAAAAAGTTGTAAAAAACAGCACAGACAGAGGTTTGTTAGTGACTGTTGTGACTGTATGGTTTACAAGATCCCCCTTTCATGCAAGCGTTTTTATATTGGCCAAACGGGGCGTTGCATCAACGACCGCATGCGCGAGCACTTCAACAAATTTCAAAAAGGGGATAAAGATAGTCAGTTGTCACTGCATTGCAATGAATGCGGCTGCAAGCCATCTTTCGAAGGTGTAACCTATCTGTCAAAATATCGTGATGACCGCGCACGCCTTATATCCGAAGCCTTCCACATTCACGTTAGTGGCGAAGCATGTGTAAGCCTTCCGTCCATTTCTCTCCTTCCGAAGGAGATTGCCTTCTTATCACATTAATTGCAATTCCCCCTGCGCATGCCCTATTCTGTAGATTCTGTGGTGTCAGATAGCGGCGGAGCATATATATGCTGACTGACTGATAAACACACTTTGGTTGTTAGTCAGCGCCGTTGTCTGTGTCCCTTCACTCGTCCCGTCGTTTAGCGCTGTTTTTATTGCTCCTAATCATGAACCAACCAGCCCAAACGCGTACTCTTTTGCAGTATTTCAGGAGGCAATAAATGTATATTCAAACCGAAGCGCGGTACACGAAGACAAGCTGTCACAGGGCAGTCTGTAAAAACTGAAATTACGAGGTTTAGTGCAAAAACGCCCGTGTGTTATGCGTTAGGTGCGGCTTACCACAGGTGGTCGAAATAAATCTGGAACCATTCAATGCGGTATGCCTCATATTCGTATTACAGTATTGGTGGAAAAACAATATGGCGGAATTAAAATTAATGAAAAAATTTACTTCGCCATTGGAAAGAAAGATGAAAGCAATGCTAACGCACTGCGTTGAACGCAAGAATCATCTTTGTTATTTTTATGAAAGGTTTCACTAGTGTCAATTCTATCCATTGGTTGACGAACTGACCCATGAGCAGAATCGGTCACATTCACTCAGACTCTGACTCAGACTCACTCAGAGTCACTCGGTGAGCCTGAATACGATTCAGTCCGGCTAAGTAGAATTTTGGTAAGTTTCAATCCGAGTGCGCCAAGCTCAGCAGACTTCATGAAACTGAGTGAACCTTAAGCACAAAATACATTTTGTCGGTGAGCTTGAGTGAGTTTCTCTTACTTAGCTGACTTGTGACCAACCAATGGCGACGGTGGTTGCTTCAGAACCTATGGCGATGCTTGAGAACGCGCCGCATAGGTCTGCTAGCTGACAACGTGAATACGCGTTCATTCGAATCTCAGTCGCATGGTTAGGGAAAAACGCCGTTCGATTACTGTGATTTCTAGAAAAATACTGCATATTGATCGAAACAGGTTCAGGAATGGCGAATGGCGTGAGTGCGATTCAGAGCAGCATGAAGCCCCTTCCTCCTGACGGCAACTGCATACTCTACCTTCGAAATACCATACCTGGCATCAACGCAAGTGCACTGAATCTTCTGCGAGAGTCATTGAACATGGATTATGTAGCAGACGAAACAAACTCAGACAAAGAAGCACTTCAAATAGGCTGAGAAGCGAACGAGATTCTGGAGGAAGCAGGAATGGCGCTACGCAAATATGCGGCCAACTCATATGACCTGGATTATACATCATAGCATGAGAAAAAGGCAGCAGGCAAAGAACTTTCCAGCTTCCTATTCAAGCTACTTTGCCGCAGCTTTCTGTTCCTGTCCAAAAATTTACCCACTTTCTTTGTTAGAGGAACAAGAGTGGAATAAAGATGTTGAAGTTAAAGAAGTGCAACTTGCTGTGGCCCACGAGAAAAGCGTGAAAATACTTGTAATCATATGATGCTTTCTGTGTTTCTTTGATGAGCCTTCCGAAATTTATTATAGAAAAATCTGACATCACGCGGCACGCAGGGTGCTCCATAAAAATTCGACTCAAAAGTGTTTATTGCGCCATTCACTTGCGATCAGCACCTAAAAGAAGTTATGAACACGTGTGTTAGGCTCCAACCAGCAACTACCTCAAGACTTTCAAGAAGCATTATATGAATAAGTGCGGCATCCACAAGCCTTATAGTATCTTTCCATATCAAGTTATCTTGGAAGAGGAACCGAATTGCCCAGAGTGCTAGAGGTTCGCGTGTTTTGTGACGCAACTCCTTTGACGTGTGGTGGAGCCCTATATGTAGTACCGAGTTGCTCAGCGAAGCGTAAGTTGATCTCAAAAGCAGGTGTGAAACCTACCAAGGCAACGAAGCAGCCACTACTGCATCTTCTAGGAGTCTTAATGAAGCAATTCTTCCGAATTACGTCTCAGCTGTTCTCATTGTATTTGAAAGCCACTGCACAATATGGTCGAATTCCATAATCACGCTGTCATGTATAAAAGAAAACGCAGTGAAGTGGAAAAAAATTCCGTCAAACTAAGTGAAAGAGATCAGGGAAAGATTCGAAAGTCCCCTGCGGAGTTTGCGTCCCGTACCGGCGAGCCCCACAGGCCTATTAATCCGTGAAAATTCAGTAGAGCCGCTACTGTCAAGGCATACGTGGTGGAATCGAACAGACTGGGAATGTGAGTGATATGTATATCCATCCCAGAGCCAGAAGCTATAAACACCAACGAAACATTAATGAAAAATATGCTCGCCGTTCAAGTTGCCATCTTCTCTGAAATGGCATCGATATCGGTTTTGGATGTAGAAAGCTACAGTACATCTGAAAGGTGCCACAGAGCCACATTATTTATATTCTGAGTCATAAACCACTGTCAATACAAAAACATGGCGCAAACTGGCCCTCTAGTAACTTAAGAGATATTTGTTCTGTAGAAATATTGGATCAGGCAAGTACGGCAGCTGGCCTCCAGCGAAGATATTATTAAGGTAAATGTTGCCTCATGAGTGGGAAAAGTGTGAACGGAAGATTTCGAGAAAGAACAAAGACGCTTTGACCCACCTGAGCCTCGCCTTGAATCGTTTTATGTAAGCGCTGTTTCTTTCATGGCCATTGAAGTAACGTTTGTGGTCATTGGAGTATCGACAGACCCTCAACATTTATTCTTCGCCAGAGTCACCGCCTTGCCGGACTTCGATCTTTATCTGCTAACATGTCTAACTACGGAGACGCTCAAGGTCCGATGCCTGCCGCTCCCGGATCAATGCCTACTGGCACGTGGCGCTACTAACGAGAGCCTTGTGTTTTCGCCGGGAAAGGAAGAGAAGATGTGGAAGAGCGGCCTGGCATTATCAACGTATGAGCAAGACCAACGACTGGGGCACTACCAACCGAGTCACCATTATTGTCTTCGCATCTACTGGCACTGCCCCGAGGTAGTTTCAAGATCATGAAGAATTATTAAGGATCTGGGCTCGTTTCGTCGTACAGCGCAAGAAATGCTCCGCTGAGTCAGACGAAAAAAACAAACGCGCAAAACGCACCCTGGCATAGAGAGCACAGATATCAGCTGAAGCTTGCACTGCCTACATTGAGGAGATATTGAAATAGCGCAAGTAAGCCGACGCAATAATGTCCGAGGAAAACAAAGTAGGGCACCTGCTTAAGGGGATAGCAGAGAATTTGTAGAATTTTCTCTCCGGCAAGGACAGGTTCGCTTCATTTTCTGACGTCATTAAGCACTGCCGCACGTTCGAGTTACTGAAGAAGCGCGAAATAACACAAAAATTTGGCCAATTGGCCAGTGTTACCACTGTGGCCCGTATCGACATCAGCTTTTCATTTGACCTGGCATCCATCATAAGACACATCGTCCTCGAAGAGTTATGCAGGCACAACGATACGGCAAGTAGTCTGCTTGGTGTCTCTTACGCGTCCTTTTCACAAGCCCCGCCACTTCTCCACCTTCAACTGGGTGGCATCCATCTATCAAGATCGCGGATGTATCCGAGTACTAGCATGCACCGGCATCGAGAACCAAATACCGTTCAAGTACACTATTTGAACATCGCTCTCATTACGCCCATTCCTCGGACGTCCTACAAGTGGCAGTGCTCCACGTTACGACCCAGTCACTCGTCCGAGGCATGCGGTATTGCCTGACTATTCTGAGGACTACAGCAGCGACCTTCTCCTCCTTACGTGCTATGTCCGCAGCATTCTTGGCCCCATATCACGTTTTAGTCCTCATCGCGAATAGCCTCGTTATGATCAACTTGCAGCCCCAGAGCCCAACACTCAATGGCTTTCAATGACGCAATCGCCTTCTACCAGCAACTTTTAGCAAGGAAACCTCCGGAACCCGCTTCCCCGCTTTCGACCACAGCGTGACTGCGCCACCTGTTCTTTTACTGCACCGGTTTGCTTCACCATAGCGTCGTTTAAGTTCACCTCTGCCGCGAACCAGGAGAGCGCGGCTAATGAAGGTGAGCTCGTTTGAGATATGCATCTGAAATATATGCCTCCGCCTGTGTTTATACTGAAGAACAAAGTGGAAACCCTTGTTGAAGATGTGTCTGCATTGGCGTTAGTTCACACTGGTTCTGTTGTTTCTGTGATGAGACTTGCTTTTAAAAGGGTAATAGGACGCAAAGTGGTATTTCAATGGAACCATGTGGAAAATTTTTTAGGCATAGCTGGGATTCCTTGCCGCCTTTTGTTCTTTGAACTGCGCAAGTCTTACTGTGTGTTCAAGTTTTATCAACTGAAATTACAATTTTTGGCCGATCTTCACATGATATATTAGGTGTACATTTCCTACAGATCTGCGTTACCACAGTTGATTGCCGAACGCGAGAGGTCTTTGCAAGTGGCGACATTTCTTACGAGGTCAGAGAGGATGCTTCGAGCGAGGACGGCGCATTTCATGCTTGTGAAGACACTCTCGTGGTTCCTTTGTTAGCTGTGTGTGTTCTGGTGGACTGTGTTAGTAACAGTCATCAGGCTTTCTACGCTTGCGCATTTAACGGGCCCGAGGAATACTTTCTACTACCTTATTTTTTGTCTGTGGCTCGGCGGCACTCTAAATTATGGATTGAAAGCCCTTGGAGCGAAAACGCAGTGGCGCCCAGTAGCACGAAGCTTGCTTTCTTGAAAGATCACAAGTCGACGCCAGCCACTATACTCGCAGGTGCTCCACATAAACGAGTTGGGACTTGTTCAGAAGATTCAAAGTTTCTTCATATAATCAGCAAGTCGATCAGCAGGAATGAGCGTCGTACATTAGTGAACGTCCTAACTAAGCATTTGGGTACCTGAGATTTAACTCAGGAGGATAAGGCACCATTGATTCCTGCGTCTCAAATTATGCACGCAATTAGGAGGGGATCGGCGCAACCTGTTCGACAAATACCGTATATAGTATCACCATCAGAGTGCAACATTATCTACGAGGATGTCCGCGAAATGCTACAAATACATTCGGAGCCGTACCTTCCTGCTGTTGATCTGCGATCGGGGTACTGGCCAATCCCAATGCACCCGGCGGACAAAAAGAAAACCAAATTTGTAACCCTGGACGACCTTTTT
The DNA here is from genome assembly GCF_038994185.2 of Dermacentor albipictus. Classification (NCBI taxonomy): domain Eukaryota; kingdom Metazoa; phylum Arthropoda; class Arachnida; order Ixodida; family Ixodidae; genus Dermacentor; species Dermacentor albipictus. The sequence goes on from NC_091821.1 coordinate 491,982,630, forward strand.
CAGTTGAACATCATATCTTTTGGGATCTGTAACGCACCCGCGACTTTCGAAAGATTTATGAACAGATTCTCACGGCTTCAAATGAACTATTTGCACGTGTTACCTAGACTAGATTGTCATTATTGGAAGCACTTTTTAAGAGCACAAGTGGCGCCTGGAAGTTGTTTTACACTGCATCAAACACGCCAGCCTCATATTCAACTCTAAGAAATGTCATTTTGGAGAGCGACAGATGTTGATACTTGGCCACCTTCTGGACAAGGATGCTATCAGGCCTGATCCACAAAGGACAACAGTTGTTCAAGCGCTCAAGCCTTCTGGGTTTGTTAAATTGCTTCGTAGTTTCCTAGGCGTCTGCTCTTCTTTCCGCCGATTTAACCCCCTTTTTTGTATGTCCCCTATCCACTGACTTGTCTTCCGCATAAGGACACTGCTCATGAGTGCATGCTTCTTTTTTGTCGACTGAAGTTTCTACTGACGACGTGCCGCATCCTTCGGCATTTCGACCCAACCGCACCGACGGAGGTCCACATCCATGCGAGAGGCGTGGGCCTCGTTCGATTCCTCGTTCAACGATGTGAAAGGAACGAGCACATGAGTGCTTGTGCGAGTGTCACGTTAACTAAGCCAGAACGCAATAACACTGTTTGGGTGCAACAATACCTAGCGGTCATTTTTGATGTGCAACGTTTCCGCTCGTATGTGTACGGGCGCCCATTCACAATCATCATGCATCATCATTCGTTCTGCTGCCTTGTCAACCTTCGTGATCCTTCTCGGTGTCTCACGCGCTGAGCTCTACGTCTTCAGCAGTGAAACTTCACAGTTTTATACCAGAGTGATCACCGTCAAGACGATGCAGACTGCTATTCGCGAATGCCACTAAACACGATACATTGCGACGGGGATAACTTTGACCACCTGATTACTTCTTTGGCACCAGAATTTCCTGATAAAGAGAATTTTGTAAATATGCAGCAAGAAGACCACTGCTTATAGCCGCTTTTCAGCGCTGTGCATGACTCCACAAAAAACCGAGGTTTTTGTGTTCGTGATGGCCTCTTCTGCAAAAGAAGTTTCGTAAGCACTGTTGTCCGCTTTCTTATTGTAGTTCTGGAGAAGCTACGCTCCACTTTTCAGCGGGCCACGCACGACGATCGTACCTCCGGACACCTAGGAACATTGTGTAGGTTTCATCTGTGCAATAACGGTTTTGCTGGCCCCGAATGCGTCACTCGAATGAAATGTATGTGGCCGATTGCGCTTAGTGTCAGGCCCACAAGCATTTAACCACCACGCTAGCCGCACTGCTAGGAGCACTTAAACTTCCTAGCTCTGCTTTCGTGTAATACGGAATTGATCTCATGGATCCCTTTCCGCGCACAACGAAAGCAAACTGTTGGAGCATCGTAACTGCCGACCATTTGATCTGGTACAGCCAGAATGCTGCTTTACCATCTGCCACCGCTAGCCAAGTTTCGCTTTTTCTGCTGCACTCGATCATTAGCCGTCATGGCCTACCTCTATTCGTCATCATGGGCGGCAATTTGCTCCAGATGTTGTAGAAGGGCTGCTTCGATTATTCTCTCCCAGCTATCGTCACTCGACCAAGTGTCGCTCGCAGACAATGGGGCTGCCCGTGTGTACCAACTGCACACTGATGAACATGTTGTCCGGGTAGGTCGCATCGGACCATAAAGATTCGGACGACATTTTACTCTTCATTAAATATGGCTTTACCATTGCAAAGCGCGAAACAGCTGGCTACAGTCAGTCTTTCCTCCTGTACGTTTGTCCACCGCGTCACACACTCGACACCGTACTTTCTCCACCGTGGAGGACGTCTTCATCGCCGAGACTCGGTGCCTCGCTGAAGAAGCTCGACGCTTGCCGCATGCGTACTCTCGCTTCGCAAGACCAGTCAAATGCACGGTACGACAGGCACAATCGGGATGCCACCTTTTCTCCAGGGGATCTTGTCTTGTTATGGTGTCCGGTGCGCAAACGTGGCCTATGTCAGAAACTTACCCGCCGTGGTTGCTTAGTGGCTATGGTGTTAGGCTGCTGAGCACGAGGTCGCGGTATCGAAGCCCGGCCACGGCGGCTGCCCTTCGATGGGGGCGAAATGCGAAAACACCCGTGTACTTAGATTTAGGTGCACGTTAAAGAATCCGAGGTGGTCAAAATTTCCGGAGTCCCCCACTACGGCGTGCCTCATAATCAGAAACTGGTTTTGGCACGTAAAACCCCACATATTATTATTATTATTATTATGTCAGAAACTTCTCGACAAATATACTGGCCCGTACCTTGTTGGCAATTACATGGCAGTAAACTATCGTCTGGCACGCCTTACCGCAACTGGGCAACGCTATGCCAAAACTGAGGTGACGCACATCGCTCTTCCGAAGCGCTTCACTTCGAGGACTTAACTGAATTTACCGGCAGGCTTCGTCTATGAGGGAGAAATATTGCGGCAAATGTTGCCTCATGAATGGAAGAAGTGTGGGCGGAGGACTCAAAAAAGAGAAGAAGGTCGTTCTGTCCCGTCTGAGGCTCTCTTTGAGTCTTTTTGAGTAAATTCTGGGTTTTTTTTTTCATGACGTAATAAAGTGAGCGCGACTCTGATAGGAACGTATACGAAAGCGACACCCCGCATCAAAGAACTCAAACCATTCTTTGGCGCCTTGAGTACCCGTTGGATCGGCGGGTGCCGGTTACACCTTGAAGCTCCTGAGGAGTTAAAACGCCCAATTTTGCCTCCCACACAATCGACACTTTTCGGCGTTACTGGATATGAGAGAGCACTACGGAGTACCACACGGAGGCAAGAACGAGAGAAGAGGATCTGAGTGGCTCGAATTTTGCTAATTATGACCAGATTAAGCGAACTGACAATGAAGCCGAGGGCACGGTGGCGCCGGCGGAATGACGGCCACTAATCCATTCGTTTTCATCGTAAAGCCGTCTCCACCGGCCGTCTCGACCGTCTCCACCGGTCTTTTCGTATCCCTGGATGGCATACGCATGCTACCGGCGGCATCGTCCAGGGAAGCAAGCGACACAAGCTTCGTACCGTTTCACGGGGCGAAGATAACGTGTTCAGCACATTGGAACTGTTTGCCCCCATCCGCGACTAGGCCCACGTGTGATGAACTACGTCACCAGCAGCCAGCGCCGCTTCACAGCGCACTATAAGTAGCCTGCCTCCTCGCATCGCGTCCACTGGGCACGGTGGCACCGGCGAAATGACGGTCACTAATCCGTTTGTTTTCATCTTGCAGGTAAGAAGACAACACGACTACTGTGTCTGTTCTAGTGATCCGTTCTTGCTGTTGCTGCCGTGCCCGCAGCTTTGTTGTGTGCTCTTGAACGTAGTGACTTGGTTATAAGAGCTGTCTTTGCTAGCGGGAGACATTGAGAGCAATCCAGGCCCTGATCTAGCGCAAATCGTAAAGCAGTCGAAGGAAGTTGCAGCTGATGTCAAGGAAATTAAAGAAGGACGGCTTGCCAGTATAGATAAAAAACTAGATGCTCTGTCATGCCTGGAGTCGACGATAACCTCATGCGTAAGCCAAATACAAGACATTTATGAGAGTGCAAGGAAAATGGAAAAACGAATGGATGACTTGGAAAACCAGAGTAGATGGTCAAACCTAATAGTATACGGCCTGACGGAAACAGATGGAGAAAACAGTGAAAAGCTAGAAGAAACTGTAAATAAGACCATTATCAGGACACGCTTAGCTTGCAGCCTATTTCCATAGAGCGAATTCATCGTCTCGGTAAACCAGCGCATAACAAAACAAGACCAGTAATCTTTAGGCTTCTGGATTCTAGACAGAAATCTACAATATTAGGAAAAGGGCGCAAGCTAAAAAACGCAGGGTTCTCTATCGGGGAAGAGTTCTGTAAAAGAACTCGAGAAATCAGGATACTGCTGTGGAATAGCGCCAAGGAAAACCGAGAAAACCATGACAGGGTTTCTTTGTCATTAGACAAGCTTTACATTATTGACCAAGTTTTCGCTTGGGACTAGGACAAGGGGGAGAGAGTTTTACTTAAAAAAAAGCGTAGGAGCAAAGCGTCCAATCACGCGAAGCCAAGCGCAGTCAAAGAACTGACGTTATTGAATGTAAACGCGAGAAGCATCTTAAATAAGACTGACGCACTTGAAAATCTACTCTTTGAACATAATCCTGACATAGTAGCGATAACTGAAACGTGGCTTCCCTCGGCTGTCTTAAATCACGAATTTGTCCCTCCCGATTACTCCGCCATTCGAAAAGACAGACAGGCAGACACGTGGTGGTGGCGTGGCACTGCTAATAAGGAAATCCCTCCCCTACGAACCGTTGCCAAATGTGAGGGATGCTGAGGCCGCGTTCTGCAGAATTACCTGCAACAACACTGCCATAATTGTAGGCTGCGTTTACCGAAGCCCTGACTCGGACGAAAGCTTCATAAAGAACATACCTGAGTTTCTGCAGTGCCACCCTCACAGCCTAACAATTATCATCATGGGGGATTTTAACCTTCCAGAAATTAACTGGAAGAAAATGCAATACTCATCACGTACTTCAGAAGCGCTAATTCATTTAATGCTCAACTTCAACCTACAGCAAGTAGTTGATAACCAACACGCTCACATGGTACTGCAAGTAGTATACTCGATCTAATACTACTCTCTGATCACTTTGTAAACAAAATACACACTAGTATTGTTGAAGGTATATCCGACCACGATATTCCAACATGTCGCCTACCTCTGTCGTTTAGCATACAAAAAAAGGTCTTTAGAGAGCACCGTTATCGACTTTGCGAAGTCGGACGACGCCAATGTTTTGACGTACATGGCACATGAATTCACGGATTTTGCGGAAATGGCTTGCAATCCTTCGGCAGACGCAAATTCCCTCTGGAATAAGTTTAAGACAGTAATACATGACTGCATTGAACAATTTATACCGTTAAAAACAAGAAAATCGCGCAAATACAACCCATGGGTAACGCGTGAGGTAATTCATGCCAAACGAAAAGTGAAAAGGTTACGTCGGTGTTTGAAGACCAAAAATCAATCACTTCAGACATCAGAATTGATTACCGCCAAGGCAGAACTTAAACTCAGACTAAGCCACTCCAGAAAAGAATATTTTAATACTACCCTGCCTAACTTCGTAAAAAGTAATCCACACAGATTTTGGAATCACTTCCGTGCACGCAAAGCAATCGTGCCAAAATGACCCCACGATGAAAAAGTTTCTCAAGCTAATGCATACAACAACTACTTTCAATCGGTATTTACTGCAGCTAACGGGTTTGTCCCCCGAATAATTCCTACAGGTTTCACTATCGACTCACTAAACATAACTGACTCGGGTATCTTTAACCTCCTACTCGGATTAGACGCGAAAAAATCTAGTGGCCCTGACGACGTCCCGAACGAATTCTTAAAGCAATACGCAGAATGGTGCAGCAGGTATCTTGGCATTATCTATCGCATATCACTTTCAACCGGACGTGTGCCAGATGACTGGAAAAAAGCAAAGATAATACCAATCCATAAATCAGGTGACACAAACTCTCCGTCCAACTACAGACCGATATCACTAACTAGTACATCGTGCAAGATACTAGAGCATATAATTTTAAAACACCTAACAACATATTTTGAAGAGAATGGCATACTAACAGGCAATCAGCATGGATTTCGGCACGGGATGTCGACAGTAACACAATTGACTGAAGGTATACATGACCTAGCACAGACTATTGACAACCGCGGTCAAACGAATATAATATTTCTAGATTTTAGCAAAGCATTCGACTGTGTGTGTCACAACAAGCTAATCGCAAAATTGGAGTCAATTATTGCAAATGGAAGCATTACAGCCTGGACTAGGGATTTTTTATCACAACGGTCACGGTTAGTTTTCCATGATGAAGCATCATCTGATGCAGTTCCTGTCACATCTAGCGTTCCCCAGGGCTCGGTCTTGGGGCCCTTACTATGTTTAATTTACATCAATGATATCGTCAATAACATAGCATGCAGCATAAAGCTTTTTGCAGATGATTGCATTATATACAAAGAAATAAGAAGTTATGAAGCTCACCTTACTTTGAACAGATGCCTTAACGAGATAAATGCCTGGTGTGAACAATGGAAAATGTCATTTAACATCAAGAAATGAGTGACAATGATAGTAACAACAAAGAAGATGAAGTCAGGATTCACCTACCTTCTCAATGGTACACCCCTAACTAATGTTCAGCGACACAAGTATCTAGGACTGACTCTAGATCTGACTTGAAGTGGAAAAAGCACATTGCCAACATCACTTCAGCAGCCACCCGTAAGGTTTTCTTTCTTAAAAGGTCCCTGAATTCTGCTCCCAGTCATATCAAACTGCTTAGCTATAAAACCTTTGTGCGGCCAGTACTAGAATACGCCAACACGGTTTGGTTTCCTCACACAAAGACAAACATAGCCGAAGTGGAAAAAGTTCAAAGGAAAGCAATACGGTTTATTCACAAGTACAAAACCACTGACTCACCCACAGAACTCCTGGCTTAATCCGGAATGGACACACTGGTAAACAGAGCACACCAAGCTCGGCTAAAATTGATACACAACCTGTTGCACAACTGCTTTAACATAAATTCTTCAAAATACATTACTTTCTCTACGTCCCGTATTTCACGCCATAAGCATAATAAAATGTTAGTTGAGTACCCTTGTAAAACGGACACATTTAGATACTCTTTTTTCCCTACTGCTGTTAGGAAGTGGAACCACCTCAACTCAGCAATAGCTGATATAGACTCGCCTTCAATTTTTAGTAACATGATAGAAAATAATAAGGAATAACTGCTAGAAATATTTTAGTCTTATGCAAATTTCCTTTTTTTCATTGTTTAGATCTATCTCTTATCTTATGTTATGTTATATTGTACTAAGTCATGCACTGTTAGGTTGTAAATGGTCGTGTTGCATTTATATTTCACGAGATTGTATTGAAAGACAATTTATTGTATTTATAACATCTGTTTTATATTTATGGCTGACTTCACTAATTATATGCATGAAACGATGTCTTTCTTTTTTGCATTTTGTATTTTTCCAGACTGTACTGTGTAGCTACATGTACCGTATCTAGTTTGTTGTACTTTGTACTGACATGTTCTATGAATAATGTTGTATCAACGCCTACACTGTAACAATATGCCCACCTGCTATGGTCTCGATAAGGAGACTGGCAGTATTGAAAATAAAAAAAAAATAAAAAGCATCGCTGAAATTAGCTGTGGTTCACGTTAGAATGTAGAAAATAATAAAGAAAAGGGAAACGAAAGTGGAGGTATCGATAACTTGTCTTAGCGCACGAGGCTTTATTAGCCACGTGCCTGCTCTGCTAAGATCGCCTGTGGCGTCACGCCATCGGGCAAAAAAGGATTTACCGCATCCGCCCACCTTTGGTCTAAGTGGCGCTGGCAACCCCCCCTAGGGCTAGACCTACTAAACATACATACCAATTTATTGGATGAATCGATAGCCGTCGCCGTAGCACAATTGGTAGTGCAACGCATCCGTAATGTGAAGGTTGTGCGTTGGGCTCCCTACGGCGGCAAGCTATCTTTTCGTGCACTTTCATTTACCCCATGGCTCTGCTATATCGAGAACGTCAATGTCTTCTTGCCAACGTTCGACACTCACCTTTAGCGTCTAGCAACTATACTTCATATTTTTCCAAATGCGAACCTGCAACTCAACTCCTCAGAATTTCGTGACCAATAAGACAAATATATGTAACGGTAAAGTAGACAGATGTGTAATTTGCTTCCTATTGAGCTGTTCATGCACAGTACCTGGTTATTTCTTGGTAGGGTGAAAGCATTTATTCAAATATGTTTCTTCCCATACAGCTCATCGATTCATCTTGCCACTGAACTCTCGCTCCGCCGAACCAGGCAGGAGACGTTTGATGACGCTATCAGAAATTTTCCAACGAAACAATGGATGCATGTTAAAAGGTTTGCAAATACCACTGCTCCTGAAAAAATCTAGGCCCTCTGGCTGATGGCCTCCGTTCATTGTTACTGTTGCATAATTTTGAAAATATAAGGAAGAAGAAGTAGTTCGAGCTCAACGCAAGCCCGATTGCAACATATAAATACGAATAGAACGATAAAAAATGCTTGTATGCGACAAAACGCTGGGCAGAATTCAGCAACTCAGCAAGTGTAGGAAGCAGAATTGCCATTTAAAATCCGGTACTTGTTAGACATGTTACCAAAATAAGTAATGTATATAAGAAAGCACGAATTTTTAAAATCCGTAACTCTACAATAAAGGCAGATTTCACGGTTCTGTGAAGTGCATATTTGTCAGCGCAGCTACAACGGAATATGTTACCTTTGAGTGAAATTGTTTCAATGCTTACTAGACTTTTGATAAAGTGATACTCGTCATTTAGTGACACATATCCAATAATGCATCACAGAACAATTTTGGCAGCTGCATATATATCAATGTCTGTATTTACAAGTTATGGTGTTGATACTGATTATTTAATGATGTTGTTGAATCGTTGAACTTCGATTGCCGTTTTAAAAATATCCAGTGTCCATAAACGTTTAAAATAATACTGACAAGCTATATGCAGAAATAAATTAAAAATTGGAAGACGCTTAAGCTTCGCCTTCAAGAGTGGAACGCGACAGCGTTCCCGTCGACCCGCCAAGGGGTGTAAGACAATGGGCTACGGCGCAGCTACTACGCGCCCCGCATCGGACGCGGTGAGCGTCGAGCAACACAGCGTTCGGCGCGACGAACGCCTGAGCCTTAGAAACAGCTCGTTTCTAAGGCAACACCGCGTTCACTAGAGGCGCTTCTGTACCGCTTGGAAGCATCGAACTCGTGTCTCAGTGGTAACGTCTCCGTCTCACACTCCGGAGACCCTGGTTCGATTCCCACCCAGCACATCTTGCAAGTTGTTTTTTTATTCATGAAGTGCCTGCTGGGATTTATCGCTCACAGCCAACGCCGCCGACGCCAACGACACCGGCTTTTCTGCGACACGAGCTCCTTAACGCTATCGCGTTAAAATTACGCTACCATCCACAATTACTCGAGAGACGAGCCGCCGCGCGAAAAGGAATAAAGCGTCTGGGCTATTGGAGTCACCGAGTGCCTGCCTGGTAGTCTGGCTCCAGCGTAAGTACGGTGTAAATAGCCGCTGTTTCGTGGACGTTTGCGATTCTATCCTAACCACGGAGCTCCGCAGTGGTTAGTACATCGAGCTTGTCACCATGTCTCCCGTTGAAGAGAGCGTGTCAGCAACGGCTCCGGCTCGTCATACGGCTCTAATCGTTAGGCTTGTCCACCATCAGAACCCTGGTTTGTAGTCTGGTCTGTAGGAACAGCTGTTGCCCAATGGATGAAGTAGAACGCGTCAATACTAACAACATGTGGGTCTCAATGATTACGCTCATCAAAGTATAGTATCTCAGCGGCAACTAACTCGTGTGGCTCCAAGTGCGTGAAGACGAGATAACCCACTGAGACATATTCAAAGAAAAGCTACGTGAACTGTTCGGCCACTCCTTTGGGCACTAGGTTGCCGCGACAGAGGTCCGGTCGACTCCTCTTCAGACTGGTACAGAGCCGCATGCTTCATAGATGAAAAAAATGGCTGTGGCTTAGCTAAGGTTAAGCCCAGGATGCGAAGCATACTAGCCTTTATTTTAACGCGACAGCGTTAATTAGCTCGTGTCACGGAAAAGCCGGTGTCGTCGGCTTCGGCTCAGGCGTGAGGCGCTTGCTCAGGCGCACATTGCGTGGTCGCGCTGAACGCTGCGTTGCTCGACGCTCACCGCGTCCGATGCGGGGCGCGTAGTCGCTGCGCCGTAGCAAAGCCACCTAGAAACAGTCTCTGTAGTACGCCGCAACCTTCGCTTCTCATTCCAACTAGCAGCTCTGCCTCCAGGAGGCATCTCACCTCGTGAGTGTCTAGCAAAGGCAAGCGCAGGTGCTTATATACCACCGCGACGCCGCGAGCGACGGCGCGAGTTGGAGCCCCGTTTCTTCTCTGTCGTGACGTCACGGTGTCACGTGGTATTGAAGGCGACACCGCCGCGCCTGAGGAGCTGTGCTGAGCTCTAGTAATATGCTTCGCATAAAAGGTCTTGACTCAATGGCGCAAAGCTGACGACACTACGGCTGAAGCTGATAAAGTGGCTAATATACTAAAAGGAATTGCAGACGACGCTTTTAATTTCCCCGTTTTCATCTACGCCTCAACTATCGGTGTCATCATACAAGGATGCCGCCACGCTGAACGAGCTAAGAGCCGCTGTATCGCACACGACATCACGCGGCTACCTAATATTGACCGCTGCTACGCCAACATGTGGGGGCCGACCGCGTCAGCCTACCACCTACGATGATGTAACCTGCGTTGTTCCGCGCGAGCTCGAGGACGCCGGTTCTCCAACCTTCTTCACAACACCGCCCGATCCACCAGCGACCACGATTGCGATGATTCAGGTCGCTGTCAGACAGAAATTAGAGAACATGGGTCTCAACTCGGTGTGTTCGCCGACTCCACGCAGCGTTCCTCAGTTTTTCCGCGGACCTCATTGTCTGCGCCAGTCTTTTTCCGCTACTTATCGCAAGTCCTTTGAATGGCGTACCCCTGATGACGAGCTTATCTGTTTCCACTGCTACCGCATCGACCGCGTTGCTCGTCATTGTCGCAACTGATGGCTACCACCGCCTCTGACACACACCGGCGCTTATACCCGCAACTTGGACCTACTTCTCTTTGTGCCACCCGACATGAAACCACTTTCGCTAATTGCCCCAGCTATGATCCTTTGACACCTCAACGCCATCAGTCGCGTTCACCGTAACCCCGTCGCTTCTCTTCCCCGCCTATCGGCGCCTGCAACCAGCCGGAAAAGTAGGCACTGCAGCTTCTGGACGTGAATCTGCGTTGTCGGCCCAACATTTACGTCCTGTGCTCGCGTTACCTATCAAACAAATCCTTCTTGACGTCGACTACTATCCTGTTACTGCACTGATTGATACAGGAGTCCATCTTTCTATTATTAGCGCTGCTTTCAACGACGACTCAGTAAGCTCCTTAGCATACTGTCGGCACGGGTTGTTCGCGTTGCGGATTGCAATACTTTTCAAATTGTCGGCATGTGCACGGCACGTGTCAGCATTGACGGCCGCCACACTCCTGTGCTCTTCACTGCGATTGCCCGTTGCCCCCACGACCTAATTATCGCACTCAATTTCCTCTCCACGCAATCGGCTCTTCCACTACCTTTCGCCTTCAGCTGCTATATTTCGCATGATCTTCTGACGCTCCTCCGTGCCGCTTACACCCCACCCGCTTTAGTCGCCTGCCACCAAAGTCAATATCTTGCATTAAAATGTCGTTTTACCCACCTGTTCGTGATGGCGAGTATCTCGTCACTCTTTTGCCCAACTTACCACTGCAGTATGGCGTCACCGTACCTCACAATGTTCTTACCAATACTACTATCCTGACTTACAGGCCTATTTTTAACTTTGGATTAGCAAAGAAAATTCTACCGCAAGGTATTTTGCTTTGCCTACGTTGATTTTTGCTTTGCCTACGTTGATTCTCTAAGTGACCATCAAGTAGCAGCTTTATGAACCGATGATTCTTCAGTGCCTAGCAGGCCCGTAACGCCAGCCCCGGCCGCAGATTTCAACATCAAGAAAATAGTTGTGGCGGACCTGTTCTCTGCGCAAGCTGAAGACCTTTGCAATGTTTGATAGTCCTACAGAGACATTTTTGACATCATCGGTTGCCGTTACGGTCTGACGCTCACGGTCAAGCATCGCATTCATAGTGGTGCTTATTCACCGACGACGATGATATCGAGCTTCTGCGTCGGAAAGCCGAGTAATTAGAGGTTAAGTCCACAATATGCTCAATGAAAACACCATTGAGCCTTCTTCGTGTAGCTGGGTGTTACCCGTGGTGTTCGTTAAGAAGTACGCCACGTGACTGTTCTGTGTAGACTACGATCATCTGAACAAACCTGCTAAGAAAGACCAGCTGCCACATATACACGGCACCCTTGAGTGCCTCCATGGTTCCAGTATTTCTCTTCTACTGATCTTCGTTCTAGATATTGGCGAATTGCTGGTGGCTATGTGGACAGAGAAAAGACCGTTTTCTGAGCACCCGATGACATATACCAATTTAAAGGGATTGCCTTTGTATTATGCAACGATGCGGCTACATTTAATCGCATGATGGACTCCTTGCTCCAAGGTTTTAAATAGTCCACATGGCTCTGCTACCTCGACAACGTCATCATCTTCTCACCAACGTTTGACACTCACCTTACACGGTTGTGAAGCCCCCTGCCTTCCTCTGTGGTCATCCTTTCTCTGTAGTCACTGAACAGCACGCTCTCTGCTGGCCCTCATGCCTTAAGGATTTTACAGGGCGGCATACTAGATGGGCGTTGAGGCTCCGATAGTTTGAGGCTCCATGGTTGACAAGTCTGGCCGTCTGCAGCAAGATGCTGCCACCTTGTCGCGTTACTTGATGTTTCTCCAAAGGCGAAACTGCAACTGAACTTGTTAAAATGTCGTTTTAGCCGCTGCCAAAAAACTGTTTCGGGCCATCTCGTCGACGCTACCGGAGTACAGCCTGATCCCGACAAACCTAGAACTGCCCGAAATGTTCCGATTCTGAAGACATTCGCAGATGTTCGAAGTTTTGTACATATGTGCTCATACTTGGGTATTTTTATTCAGTATTTTGCTGCAGTTGCTAGACCCCTCACAATACCTTGAATAAACACATACATTTCTAAAGTGGCACTTCAGAAGCCACCGCCTTCTCTCGTCTCGTCACCCTTGGCCCTTCACCAACCATCCTCGCCCACATCGACTCGGATGCCCTTAACGATTTGCGTATAGATTCCAGCGGTCGTGCCGTAGGTGCTGTCCCAGCCCAGCTTCGGCGTGTCCAGAACCGTATTATTGCTTATGCAACCCAGTTCCTATCCCTGTATGAGCGCAGCTAATGAAATGCCTTGCTGCGGTCTAGGAGGTTGCGAATTTCCTGCCTACCTCTAATGTCGTCCTTTCTCCGTAGTCACTGACCATCATGCTCTCTACTGACTCACATACCTAAAGTATTTCAGTGGCCAGCTTGGCAGATGGGTATTGAGGCTCCAATAGTTTGAGGCTCCATGGTTGACAAGCCTAGCCGTCTGCAGCAAGACGCTGACACCTTCTCACGTTACCCTGTTGAATCTGACTACTGAAGTACTGACACTGCTGCTTGCATTTTCTCAGTATCACAGCTCTTTATATCGCCGACGAGCAACCTCGTGATGCCTACATGAAAGCACTCATCGAGCGTTTTGAACATTCTCCAACCGATGCTACTGTACGCCTCTTCGCCCTCTGCGATGGTTCCTTCTACCGTCGTGATCTTCATATGGATGGAATTCCTACTTGTAATGCCTTAACAGCTCCACTCAACCATCCTAGAACAGCTACACGACGCACCAGCATCAGGACACCTCGGTGTGTATAAAACCCACGACTAAGTATGCGGCCGGTTTTGCTAGCCTGGCCTGGCTCGTTCCGTACGACGTTACGTCGCCGCTTGCGACGTATGCCAAGGACGCAAGAAGCCGTTCCATGTCCCCGTTGGTTACCTGCAGCCACTCGACATCCCGGCCGAGCCCTTGCGTTCAATCTATTTAGACCTTCCCGGCCCCTTTCCGCAATTTACATAAGGCAAGAAGTCGGTTGCCGTCCTTGCGGACTACGCTACCCGCTATGCCATAACACGTGCTCTTCTTACCAGTTGCGCAACTGATGCTGCAGACTTCCTCCTAGACAATATAATTTTGATGCATGGTGCTAGCGTCAAATACTCACGAAACGTGCCCGTATGTCTCCATCCAAAGTCAATGACGACATCTTGCGTGTCTGCTCTACTATTACCACCTCTTACTATTCACAAATGAACGGCCTCATTGAGCGTTCGAAAGAAGTTTTTCTATTAATAAAAGACAAGATACAGCACAAGGAAATAGTATACAGGAGGAGGTCCTGACGTCAAAGACCGTAATGGGACCTCCTGTACAGCGTATAAGTAAAAATATAAGGAGCTGCAGCAAATATAGTAAAATATCTAAAAAATTAGCAAAAGCAGTATTGGTTTAGGTTTGACAGTACTAACACAAATCCGCTGCACAAATGCTAGCAAAAAATAATAATTATTATTACATTCGACTAATTACAAAACTACAACGCTATTATGAAAGGAAATGGATAATGAGATGACCAAATGAACTTTTGTGTAGCGTGACCAAATGTACATTTGGAAGAGAGAAAAGGAAAAAGAAAGACTTAACTAAGTGGTTGCAGATGATAAAATGTGGTCTTTTAGTTCTCATTCAAATTGAAATGAACCATCCACTGAACCTTTACATGTGTGCTGTATATTTGTGTATAGGTATATACCACACTTGAAATCACTACTGCAAAAAAGAGAGCTAACTATTAGAGACCATGATAAGCTTTAAATTGAAAATCACTAATAGCCTTTCCACAACTTTGAGCCTTGCTGCAAGCAAGTTTTCAAAAAAGAACGACTGCTGCATGTCTTGCTTTCCAAAATATTAAATCTCGCCAAAGAAACATCAAAGTTGTAAAAAGAAAAGCTGCTGAAGGACCCACGTGTCGTAGACTCATTTAAGGGGACTCGTTGCGAGGAAAATAACCCAGCTTGTAGTGCAGAATATAAATCTACTTAAGTACTAGACCGCGACAAATGTTACATGACAGACTACAAGTAGAAGTCATAGGTTGTCAGGTAGTCTTCTACCGCGATTCCTAAAGGAAGCCTCGGACTACTCATTTTGTTTTTGCCTTACCTTGAAAACTTTTGCTATTCATCACTAGTGATAACTTTTGATACTTTGTTTAGCACACGCAGAACACTCAGCAGATATTATCAATCGGTTGTTCCCAAAGTTTGCTTAGTATTGAGTATTCAATAATACCGTATACTTAATTTTCTAGTGCCTACAACGAATGCCTATAGTATCTGAAACTTTTCATATTCAGCCATGCCTAATAAAAAGGCTTTTCTCCTGACTTCTATAATGACACAATTAAGTTGTGATTCACGTATATGCTTATACTCACGCCAAGTAAGTAATCTTCTGCTTAGTGTTTAAGTAATAAGAAAACGGAAAAGCGCGCGAACCACTTTCCCTACGAAGAAGAATGTTACGATGTTCTATAATTCAGATTGAGACTCTACATTCTGTAAATTGCAGTAATGTATGACTACGTCCTTGATCAATGATGTTGACTGCATTTTAAATCTACGAATCTCTCAACTGGCCAGAATAGAGCTGTCAGATGGGATGGAACATAATCTATTTACGTGTTCCCGTGCGTCACATAAACAGCACAACTTGTGCAATTAGGACACAAATATTCTGTTGTCCACAATACAAATCTATTAAGGCGGGCAACTTGATTTCCCTTCTCTTACACAAACGAAGTTAGACAAGCGGAGTTTATGTAATCTTGTTCAGCTTAACGGAACAAATCAGCTTACATTTTCAGAACATGAAAAAAGAAGAGCCCTGCTTATGACTTTAAAATTTATGGCACGATAATACTTTGTCCGGTTGTGTAGTTAACTCATGTCAAAATTAAGAGTACGACCCTGTCCTTAACAATATGGTTAATGTATAGGATATTCTTTAGATGCAGCAATTTTTTTATTGCCTATCGTAGCAAAGCTGAGTTTCCCGATGAGGCAGTCATGACTTCTAGAATGAAATTAATATGCTACAAGGAATAATTACCTTAACTGCACTTAATAAGTTTTAATGCTTTACATTACAGCGTATATCTCAATAAACGAATATTAGCATGTGAGTTCGCAAGGCATATTCACTTGGAACGAATTCATCACAGGTGCCGATATACGCTGCGTAGACATTGAGGTAAAAATGGACTGTTGTTCCACTTACTTTTCAAAGAAGATGCTATTTGATGCGTTTAAGCAAAAAGCGATTTGAACACCGAAGCATTTTCCTAGCCACTGAAAATCACCACTTATTATTAGGCACGTGGATTTTAGCCACGTGCCTGCTCTTTTGAGTTCACATGTTACGTGACGTCATCGATCAAAAAAACGCTCTTCTAAATCCGCCCACCAGGGGTATGAATGGCGCTGGCTCACACTGCAGGGCCAGATCAAGAGTAAACATGAATACCCAGGTTAGCGGGTGAACTGATAGCCGTCGCCGTAGAACAATGGGTAGAGCAACGCACGAGTTATGCCGAGGTTGTGGGTTCGTCCCCCAGCGGCGAGAAGTTGTTTTCGTCCACTTTAATTTTCCTTTTCTTAATTACTTTATGTATTTATATTTCAACCACAGCTAATTACCCCGATGCTTTCTTTGGATTCATTGTTGTTGACTACATATGATCG
Organism: Dermacentor albipictus; assembly: GCF_038994185.2. Taxonomy (NCBI): domain Eukaryota; kingdom Metazoa; phylum Arthropoda; class Arachnida; order Ixodida; family Ixodidae; genus Dermacentor; species Dermacentor albipictus. The sequence continues at coordinate 491,999,162 of NC_091821.1, forward strand.
TGAGGTGTCCTCTTGTTTTGGCTGAATCTTGAAAATTCTATAAATATCACTCATAAGTGAAATTTAAGTTTTGAAAAGCATAATCTGGCGTTCAACAGCGTGTTTAGGTGTCTGTAAAGATACTGAACTAAATATTTACAAGAAAAGATTTTCTCATAGACTCGACACCGAAACAAATTTCGTGATAGCTCAATTGCAAGAATAGATTCGTGAAAAATCGTGAAAATGAAGAACAGTTCTTTAATATTAGGACCAAAAAAGGTTCATTGAATTTTAGGAAAATAAAAACCGAATCGCTGACACCAAACATGCTCACCAATTGTGCGTTCGCACCTCAAAGTTGCAATGCTTGCGACTGACGCTTTGCAGTTATTGAAATATTGAGAAAACACGCTTTTAAAGCGTAAGGTTTGTAATCGAAGCGATCCTTTTATTGGTCATGTTTCCGACACGGCATTTATAGTAACGCAAGGCAAAGCAACGCAAAAATTTGCAAACTGATCCAATCTCTTATTGATACTTGTAACAAAATCCAATGAGAATATTCGCTGAGCACTTGCCTTCTTGGTCCTAAAATATACTTACACTGGAATCGGATGAATTAATAGAGAAAAAATATTTTATAGCAGTAAAAAATGCTCGTTTCGCCTCCCTACCCGTGGAAAAGTGGGAAAGGTCTAGAGGAATAGGGAGACAAGGCGAAAAATAACGTAATTTATTACTTCCAAACAAAGCACCTAAAGTTCGCCCCAAGAGCCACTAAATAGCCTTAATGGAAGCAACATGGCCAATGAAGGCGCACAGACTACGGTGCTCCGTTGCTACACACATTTTTCCAATACTAACGCTGCCAGTTCCTTTTGCTGTGAGGCATATGTTACAAGCAGAACTCTTTTTCTTCATCTAGTTTACTAGTGAACAAACACTATGAATATTGTCGCATTTGCTTCATATCGCCGTCTTTTACATTTTCTACATTTTGGGTAAGAGAGCGAGACATGAGGCAGCATTTGGCCTGGCAATTAGATGAGGAGAGGCTGGGCTCAGCTCTGCATTCTCTCATTAAAATGTTTTTTATGGCCATAGGAGAAAAGTTATGGAACGTCTTGTCATTTTAAGTACGCTTTCCTTTGTTCCGAGGTCTTCGAAAAAGCTTCTGCAGAATTGTTTTCGGCACACCAAAAAGCCTCTGGTGCAATTTCATTTAATTCGATCCACTGGTACAAGTGACGTCTTTCGTATATCTTTGCATTTAATTTTCTGCGAAGGAAGAACTGAATGCCTCTCTCATGAACGTGCGGCAAATCTCATACAAACGTACAGAAATTGGAAAGAGTGATAACGAAGAATCGGTTGAATAATAATTATTTGGAGACAGCTTGGTGTGCTTTGCCACTGCCTTGTATATTAGACAGACTTCATGAGAGTGAATATTCGGAAGTAGGGAGCTGAAATTTCATATCGGTGTACTAGTGAACGGGAAAAATAAAATAAAAATTTTCGTTTGTAGAGAACCACAACAGGTGTAGGTATAGGTCAAGTAGGGCAGAATGAGGTGCCGCTATTCAAATCTATTTGTATTTAATTTCTGCCACTAACGTTCTAACATTTTCCAAACTTTCTTTCGAGCCTCCGCGAAATCGCACGTATGAAATGGGACGTCACGGCCACCGAGGAAACTCCCCATGTGATACGATGAGGCCCACACAGCGATTACAAGCATGATTATGCATGATTAAGCCGAACATAAGAAAAAAGTAAGAGTTTTGCACAAAAGGCAAAGTATCTGCTCTGATAGCAACTTCCTAGACAGCTATGCGACGTAAGTATAGTAATTTTTTTCGGGCGCGTATATTTGTAAAGGTGAACTTACTAAATAAATTACAAAACGTGGTGTCACGCGCACAGGCAAACAGGAACACATTTTACTCGATGACCACGGGCACTCGCTGTCAAAGCGCTGGCGAGAGAAAGCACGGGAGCAGCAGCCAGTTAAATGACCTTCAGGCTGTATCTCGCTTTATCGCGAACTAAGTGGTTAGAGCATAGCGCACACGAAACTATCCGCCCAAGGCGCCTCAATACTCTGTCCCCATCGCAGATAGCTTAGAACTTAGGGCTTGCGTAGCTTCGGTAGGCTGCGCCATGCACAGCCACCGCCGGAATAGAACGTCCCCTCCCTCCCCCCCTCCCCCGGTGCCTCGCTTGCGACGGAAGACAGCGCGCTTCCTCCCTTCCCTCCGCCCCGCCGCCGTGTGCTTCCCTTGGGCATGCGATTTCGTACCACCATGCTCGACTCACCTTTCCACGATTTCACTCGCACAAACTTGGGCTCAATGGGAACATCACGGCAACGACGACGGCGGAATTGCACTAAGAGAGTCCCATAATTGGTATTGTAATAAATTTACGATTTTGCACCTTTTTCGCCAAGAGCACTACATTAGGGGTCAGATATTTTGCCTGCGCCCACGTCATCTGTGTGACCCGCCACACCACAAATCAGTGAAAACTTACCCCCTCAAAGTGAAGTGTAAATAGTAAAGATTCATTATTATGCCGAAAAAAGCAGATTTTTTTTTTCAGTTGGATACTGCCACGTTACAAAAGGCATAAACGTTGGCTACTAACCTATCGCTGTGGTTGTGGCTACTCCGAGCGGTTGGGAGAAATGGATCTCTCACTGTACAGTAAACATGTTTGGGTGGCATAATAACGTTGCCGAGCGTATGCGACATCGCTCTGCCAAGTCCCTATCACTCAGTATCCTTTTTAGACGGTATTGTTATGCTACCGTTGCACACCGCCGCAATTTGGAACCAACTAGCGCAAGCGATGTTAGGTGATACCAACCGATTTCTCACGCCGACACGGCCCTTCACATTCGATTAGAGAGAGACAGAGAGAGAGTAAACTTTTGTTGAACCCTTAACAAATGTTTGTGCGCGCTGGCCCCAGATGGGGTGGAACCTTCTTCTCAGGTCCCATATGCGCCCAGCAGTTCCGGGCCCCTAGCCACCAGCGCGAGCTCGCGCGGTATGTCGGGGCTGTACAACAAGGTCTCCCCTCGCTCGGGGGGGGGGGGGGCTGAGGAGGGGTGGTAGGGATGGTGGAGGGTTCTTGAGCTTAGTGCACTATGCAAGGATGTGTGCTGGAGTGCCTTCTGTTCGTCTGCAAAACGGCCATGAAGTGTCAGGCTCTGTTGGGAACATCTTGTGCAAGAACACGGGATGCGCTAGCGATCCTGCTTGCGTGCGTCAAACGATCGTTTGCTGCCTTCGGCTGAGTTGCGGATGCGGACGGCGATGCCTACATCTGTCCCCTCTGTACATTTGGGTGATGTCTTTGTAATTTGTCACGGGGTGCGGCAGCTCTGGCTCGTCCTCGGCCCGGATTGACAGTTCTCGGACATAGTGGTCCGCGAGTGCATTGCCTTCCACACGAGCTCAACGGCCCGTCCTGGTAATTTGCGTTTGGTGAGGATCGCTAGTGCCGCGGGAGATATTGTTCCTCTTGCGGAAGCTTGCGTACGCGGTCTTGGAGTCTGCGACCACGGTCCTCACTCCCGGTTGTGCGAGTGCGAAGGCCACGGCGACTTCTTCTGCTTCGGCGTATTAAGACCAAGCCCCTCCCCCGGAGCATGCAGCCGGGGAGGAATGACGGGAGACGCTCTGCTCGGGCCGAGGCAGTGGCTGGACAGCTGGAAGAGAACCCCGAGGTTCTCTACACGGACGCCTCGCTTCCCAAGCACGGCACCAGAGCAACAGCGGTCGTCACAACCATCAATAAACTGGTCACATCCGGTTATCTACTTTTCCTGCGCTTGACTGCACATACCAATACCCTCCACACTGCTGCTCGTTCTTCGCCTCTTGTAAGCCAATTAGATCAGAAAAACCTCTCGAGGTAGCGAATGCTATTTGCCTTCAAAGCGAACAAATGCAACCATGGATAGACGAGGAGGGCGTTTGATTGTGCCGTTCAAACAAGGCTGCCAGTCACGGCCTGATGCTTGCGTCAGCGGCTTTGTAAATATGAAGTCAGAAGACTACGATAAAGTCAGAATGGAATAGTTTTAAGTTATACAGCCTATGATTTCTTCTTGTTCTTGTCGGCTCACCAACTGACAAACACTCAGTCCACAGTTTTCCCCTCAGTGCACAAAGCTCTCTAAGGTAACTTTTATAGCCTAACAAAGTGGTTGAACAGTGTCACCTGTCATTAATCTATTACGGCACTATAAGTGTGCAATTTGGGGATACGAAAGCTTAACCTGAAAATGGCGTGTTTCGCCCCGCGCCTCGTTCTGCCGCGCGTTATCCTAATTTGATGGTATAATTAGAAACTTAATATGTTGTTACCACTGTTCTGTTTAAATAATTCAGTGTTTCTTTCCTGCCTTCTTTTTCCCATCTGGGTTACATTGTCATTTTCACTGATAAGAGACTAGCAAGCTCTAATTACAGCGCATGCAAAAATTTTAACTGCTATACTTAGAAGCATTCTATAAATATGGAAGGCCATGTCATGCCGCAAACGTTTAGGGCCTCAGTGGTTTAACGCTAGCGGTTCGAAAGGGCATGTTAGAATTCCACTCCATCAAGCTCTACGTTTTATTCTTTTTGACAGAAAAGTGGGAATTTGCTCTTTGGGACCGCCTCGATTTGAAAGGAGAGAAGCAAGACTATCTCTACCTTGTTGACCTCCACGCCTTGGATGTCATTTGTTATCTCCAAAGTGATACCTCGAACCCAGGAAGAGCGATGAAACTATTCGCCTGGTTTGCCCTCTTATATCTGGTCTTCCCGTCTCGCTATGCCGATATATGGCGAATAGGGAAATTCACACCAATATCCACGGTAAGAAAGCTGCAGCGCCTGTTGTAACGATAATTTTCATAAAGGCGACTGAATTATGCGTGTTTTAAAGCGCTCATGAACCGGAATTTGCACAGTGTTCCCATGGATGGACATATTATGCCTTCTTTACGTAAAATTTTATTACCACCCTGTAAAATTACCTCTCATATGAATACAACAATAAATCCCAGGCACTCAGTCCCCAGCAGCTGCGACGCAACGGACCACGGCGCCAGTCAGACCTGCGACGCAGCAGAGGATGATAAGAATCCCTCGCTCCGGACAGGCCGCCATTGCAATCTGAACCTGCACCGTTTAACGCTAGAACATTATCTAGGGAGGCGAATCTAGCAGTGCTGTTGGGGGAATTAGAGGGCATTAAATGGGATATAATAGGACTCAGTGAAGTTAGGAGGCCAAAAGAAGCATGTACAGTGCTAAAAAGCGGGCACATCCTGTGTTACCGGGGCTTTGCGGAGAGATGAGAACTAGGAGTCGGATTTCTGATTAACAAGGATATAGCTGGTAACATACGGGAATTCTATAGCATTAACGAGAGGGTCGCAGGTATTGTTGTGAAACTTAATAAGAGGTACAAATTGATGGCTGTACAGGTCTACGCCTCTACATCCAGTCATGATGACCAGGAAGTCGAAAGCATCTATGACGACGTGGAATCGGCCATGGGTAAAGTCAAAACAAAATACACTATACTGATGGTCGACTTCAATGCCAGGGTAGGCAAGAAGCAGGCTGGAGACAAATCAGGGGGGAATATAGCATAGCCTCTAGGAAGAGCAGGGGAGAGTTATTAGTAGGGTTTGCAGAACAGAATAATATGCGGATAATGAATACCTTCTTCTGCAAGCGGGATAGGCAAAAGTGGACGTGGAGGAGGCCGAATGGCATTATAAAAGATGTGAACGTTTTTGGCAAGGTGCGCTGCAGTGACCATAGGATGGTAAGAACTCGAATTAGCCTAGACTTGAGGAGGGAACGGAAGAAACTGGTACATAAGGAGCCGATCAACGAGTTAGCGGTAAGAGGTAAAATAAAGGAATTCCGGATCAAGCTACAGAACAAGTACTCGGCTTTAACTCAAGGGCAGGACCTTAGTGTTGAAGATGTGAACGACAATCTTGTGGCCATCATTAAGGAGAGTGTAATAGAAGTCGGTGGAAACTCCGTTAGACAGGATGTCAGTAAGCTATCGCAGGAGACGAAAGATTTGATCAAGAAACGCCAAGTTATTGTTACGTGTGGAAATACACAGACGAAAAAGGGTATTTACACGCTATTTACACTGGAGCCAGGCAGCCAGGCTGACGCTCGCTCCTGCCAAGGGCACCGACCAACTTCGTCGTTCTCGCGGTCTTGAGCATGGCTCGGTTATATCGTAATACTACCCCCCGGCGGCAAAAGCACCGTCACGGTGCTGTTAAATATCCAAGGTGCCTGGAGAGTTGCAGGGCTTGAGTCGGGCAACGTGCACAATGTCACTGGTTGTCACAGCGTAGGAGGTAGTGGGCATGGCTAGAACAATTTTTAGGTGACATCGGTCACCTTTCGGAGCACGCGATATGCGCCGCGTAACAGGAAAGCAGTTTTTCACAAAGGCCGACTTTACGCGATGGTGACCAAACCAACACGAGGGCGCCGGGCACGAAATGAACATCACAGGGACGGAGGTCTTAGCGTTGTTTCTGCTTGTCTTGAAACACTTGTAGACGAGCGCGCACGCAAGTTGGCGAGGATGGTCAGCATGGCCGATTGCATCACGGGCATAATCGCTAGTTGAAGCTTTGGTGAACGGAAACACAGTGTCCAGTGTTAGCGTCGGTTCGCGGCAATACAAGAGGTAAAACGGGGAAAAACCAGCAGTTTCAAGACGGAAAGAGTTGCATGCAAAGGTAATGTAAGGTAGAGCCAGGTCCCAGTCACGGTAGTCGTCTGAAACGTATTTGGATAGCATGTCTGTAAGGGTGCGGTTCAAACGCTTAGTGAGGCCGTTCGTTTGGGGGTGGTAGGAGGTGGTAAATTTATGCTGTATTGAGCAGGCACGCATGATGTCGTCAATTACTTTGGTCAAAAAGGTACGGCCGCGGTCTGTAAGCAATGGACGCGCAGCACCATGTATCAAAATTATATCATGTGGGAGAAAGTCCGCAACATCAGTTGCGCAACTGGTTGGAGGAGCACGGGTTACGGCGTAGCGGGTTGCGTAGTCCGCCGCGACTGCAACCCACTTGTTTCCTGATGTAGATTCCGGAAATGGGCCGAGAAGGTCTAAGCCGACACGATGGAAGGGCTCGGCAGAGATGCCAAGCGGCTGCAGGTAACCAGCGGGGAGCTGGGAAGACCTCTTGCATCGTTGGCCGAGTTCACATGCGGCGACGTAACGTCGTACGGAACGGGCAAGGCCTGGCCAGAAAAAACGGCGACGTACACGGTCATAGGCTTGAGATACGGTTCTAGAACGGTGGAGCGGAGGTGTTTAGGCATTACAAGTAGGAAGTCAGAGCCGTCTGGATGAAGGTTAGGACGGTACAGAGTACCATCGCGGAGGACAAAGAGGCGTAGAGCATCAACGGCCGGAGAGTGTTCAAAACGGTCGATGAGTGCTCTGAAGTAGGCGTCACGGCGTTGCTCATCGGTGAAATGAAGCAGCTGGGATACAAAGAATACGCAAGAAGCACTTGCAATATTGGAGGAGTAAGATTTCTCAACAGGGTAGCGCGACAAACTGTCAGCGTCTTGGTGCAGGCGGCCAGACTTGTACACCACGGAATATGAAAATTCCTGTAGCCTCAAAGCCTATCGACCAAGCCGGCCTGTAGGATCCTTTAGCGATGAGACCCAGCAGAGAGCATGATGGTCAGTGACTACGGAAAAAGGGCGACTGTAAAGGTAAGGATGGAACTTCGCAACCACCCAGACAGCAGCAAGGCATTCTTGTTCCGTAATTGAATAGTTGCGCTTCGATGGTGCTAGGAGGCGGCTCGCATAAGCAATAACGCGATGCTTGCCACGCTGACGCTGTGCTAAGACGGCACCTACGCCATGACCACTGGCATCTGTACGAAATTCTGCAGGGGCATGAGGGTCGAAGTGGGCGAGAATGGGTGGTGAGTTGCAGTACCCCACGAGAATTGTACGCCCTTCTTCAAAATATTAGTTAGGGGCCTAGCAATTGTCGCAAAAACTGGAACAAAACGACGAAAGTGCGAGCACAGCCTTACGAAACTTCGAACGTCTGCGGCTGTCTTCGGAACCGGAAACTTTTTCGGAACCGGAAAAACGTTTTGTCGGGATCAGGCTGTACTCCGGAAGCGTCAACGAGCTGGCCCGGAAGAGCAATTTGTCGGTGGCCAAAGCGACATTTGGACGAGTTAAGTTGTAGCTTCGCATTTCGAAATACATCAAGTAGAGTTGTGAGACGCTCAATGTGAGTGTCGAACGTTGGCGAGAAGACGACGACGTCGTCGGAGTAGCAGAGGCATGTGGACCATTTGAAACCTTTTAGCAAGCAGTCCATCATACGCTCAAAGTTGGCAGGGGCGTTGCATAATCTAAACGGCACAATATTAAATTGGTAAAGGCCATCAGGTGTGATGAACACGGTTTTTTCTCTGTCTATATTGTCAACAGCAATCTGCCAGTATCCCGAACGAAGATCAATAGACGAGAAATAGCTGGAACCGAGCAGGCAGTCAAGGGCGTCGTCTATACGTGGGAGTGGGTAGACGTCCTTCTTTGTAATGTTGTTCAGATGACAGTTGTCCACACAGAAGCGCCACGTGCCGTCCTTCTTAACCAACACCACAGGTGACGCCCAGGGATGCGAAGAAGGCTCAATGATGTTTTATCGAGCATTTTGTTCACTTCATTTTGAATTACTCGGCGTTCCAACGCAGAAACTCGATACGGTCGTCGGCGAATAGGCGCAGCATTGCCAGTAAGAATCCGATGCTTGACCGCGAGTGTCTGGCCTAAAGGGCGGTCGTCGAAGTCGAAAATATCGTGGTAGGACCATAATACTTCACAATGGTCTTCAGCCTGCGTAGAGGACAGGTCCGTCGCAACCATTTTCTTTATGTTGGGATCGACGCCCGAGGCTGGCGCGAGGGGCGTGCTAAGCTCGCGAGAACCATCGGTCGATAACGCTGCCACGTATTGGTTGCCGAGACGATCAATTGTGGCAAGGCGAATACCTTGCGGTAGAATTTGCTTTTCCAATCCAAAGTTACTGACGGGCATGCGAGTGTGGTTCGCAGTAATAGTAACTATACTGTGAGGCACAGGGACGTCATACTGTATTGAAATGTCGGGCAGAGGAGTGACGAGGTACTTGCCATCAGGAACTGGTGGGAAAGGCAACAGTTCAATGTAGGCTATGGACTTTGGCAGGAGGCGAAGAAAGCCGGTGGGGCGTAAGCGGCAGTGGGGTGCGTGAGAAGGTTCTGCGAGAATTGGCCACTCAAGGCGAAGGGTACTGGAAGAGCAGTCAATAAGAGCACAAAGGGTGGAGAGAAAATTGAGGCCGAGAATGAGGTCGTAGGGGCAATGAGAAATTACGGTGAAGTGGACAACAGTGTGGTGACCGGCGATGTTGACGCGTGCCGTACACATGCCGATGATAGGCGCAGTACCACCATCCGCAACGGGGACGATGCGTGTCGACGCTGGGGTGAGGAGCTTGTTCAGTCGTCGTCGGAAGGCAGCACTCATAATAGAAAGATGTGCTCCTGTATCGATGAGTGCCGTGACAGGATAGCCGTAAACGTCGACGTCATGAAGGTTTCGGTTCGTGGGTAACGTGAGCAGAGGATTTGAGGGCAGGGTCGACAACGCAGCTTCACCTCCAGAAGCTGCAGTGCCTAGTTTTCCGGCAGGATCCGGGAGGCGATAGGCGGCGAAGAGAAGCGATGGGGTTGGGGCGAACGAGACTGATGGCGTCGGGGTGAGAACGAGCGGCTGTAGCGAAGGTTCGGAGCAGGAGCATCAGAGGCAGTAGATTCATGGCGAGTGGTATAGTGCACGGAAGGTCCAAGGGTGCGGGAATAAGCGGCGGCGTATGTCCGAGGAGGTGGCGGCCATTGGTTGCGGCAGTGACGAGCAACTTGGCCGATGCGACAGCATTGGAAGCAGATCGGCCGGTCATCAGGTCATCAGGGGTGCGCCAATCGGACGGGTTGCAGCGAGATGTGGCGGGAAAGGACTGCCGAGGACGAGGAGGGCCGCTAGAGAACTGGGGAACGCTGGGCTGAGACGCGGAACACACGGAGTGAACAATACGGGTGACGTCGTCACAGGTGGTGGTCTGACGTGGTTGACTCTCACATGCCGACGTAGCAGCAGTGTTCGGTAGCCGCGCAATGTCGTAAGGGGATACGGCGGCTCTTAGCTTGTTCGAGGCGACGGCATTCTTTGATAATGGCGTCGATAGTCGAGACGTTGCCGAAAACAAGCAATTTGAAAGCATCGTCGGCGATGCCTTTTAGAACATGTGACACTTTATCTGCCTCGGACATAGCACCGTCAGCTTTGCGGCATAAAGCCACGACGTCGAGGATGTAGGAAACATACGGCTCCGTAGACGACTGAACACGAGACGCAAGACCTTTTCTCGCGGTAGCCTTGCGCCCAATGGGGTCGCCGAACAGTTCCCGTAGCTCATCTTTGAAACTGTCCCAACTGGTTATCTCGTCGTCAAGCGTTTGGTGCCACACGCGTGGGGTGTCGCCGAGATAAAAGATGACATTGGGGAGCATAATCGTTGGGTCCCACCTGTTGTTAGCACTGGCGTGTTCATAGAGCTTGATCCAGTTGTCAACATCCGCACCTCCACTAGAATGTTACTTGGGGAAATACACAGACGAAAAAGGCTATTTACACGCTATTTACAATGGGGCCAGGCAGCCAGGCTGACGCTCGCTCGTGCCAAGGGCACCGACCAACTTCGTCGTTCTCGCGGCGGCTCGTCTCTTCAGCATCGCTCGATGATATCGTAATAGTATGAAAAGCTACAACAATACAGCTGGAATAGAACTGGCAGAACTTTCCAAGGTAATCAACAAGCGTAAGACAGCTAACAAAAGGAAGTATAATATTGGTATAATTGAACATGCTCTGAGGAACGGAGGAAGCCTAAAAGCAGTGAAGAATAAACTAGGAATAGGCAGGAATTAGATGTATGCGTTAAGAAACAAAGCCCACAATATCACTACTAATATGGATGAGATAGTTCCAACGGCTGAGGAGTTCTGCAGAGATTTATACAGTACCAGTGGCACCCACGACGATAATGGAAGAGAGAATAGTTTAGAGTATTTTGAAATCCCACAAGTAACGTCAGAAGAAGTAAAGAAAGCCTTGGGAGCTATGCAAAAAGGGAAGGCACCTGGGGAGGATCAGGTAACAGCAGATTTGTTGAAGGATGGTGGACAGATTGTTCCAGAGAAACTGGCCACCCTGTATACGCAATGCCTCATGACCTCGTGCTTACCGGAATCTTGTAAGAACGCTAACATAATCCTAATCCATAAGAAAGTGGACGCTAAAGACTTGAAAAATTATAGTCTTATTAGCTTACTGTCCGTTACTTACAAAGTATTCACTATGGTAATCGCAAATAGAATCAGGAACATCTTAGACTTTTGTCAACCAAAGGACTAGGCAGGATTCCGTAAAGGCTACTCGATATTAGACCATATTCACACCATCAGTCAGGTGATAGAGAAATTTGCGAAATATAACCAACCTTTACATATAGCTTTCATTGATTACGAGGAAGCCCTCGATTCAGTCGAAACCTCAGCAGTAATGGAGCTATTACGGAATCAGGGTGTAGACGAGCCGTATGTAAAAATACTGAAAGGTATCTATAGCGGCTCCGCAGCCGCCGTAGTCCTCCATAAAGAAAGCAACAAAATCCCAATAAAGAAATGTGTCAGGCAGGGAGATACGATCTCTCCACTGCTATCCACAGCGTGATTACAGGAGGTATTCGGATACCTGGATTGGGAAGAATTGTGGATAAAATTTAATGGAGAATACCTTAGTAACTTGCGATTTGCTGATGATGTTGCCTTGCTTAGTAACTCAGGGGACCAATTGCAATGCATGCTCACTGACCTGGAGAGGCAAAGCAAAAGGGTGGGTCTACAAATTAATATTCAGAAAACTGATGTTTAACAGTTTCGAAAGAGAACAGCAGTTCACGATAGGTAGCGAGGAACATGGAAGTGGTAAGGGAATGCATCACTTAGGACAGGTAGTGACCGCGGATCCGGATCATGAGGCTGAAATAACCAGAAGAATAAGAATGGGCTGGGGTGCATTTGGCAAACATTCTCAGATCATGAACAGCAGGTTGCCATCATTCCTGAAAAGAAAAGTGCATAACAGCTGTGTCTTACCAGTACTCACGTGCGCGGCAGAAATCTGGAGGCTTACGAAAGGGTTCTATCTAAATTGAGGACGACGCAACGAGGTAGGGAAAGAAGAATGATGGGTGTAACGTTAAGGGATAAGAAAAGAGCAGATTCGGTGAGCAAACGCGAGTTAATGACATCTTACCAGCACTCACGTGGGGGGCAGAAACCTGGAGGCTTACGAAAAGGGTTCTACTTAAATTGAGGATGAGGCAACGAGCTATGGAGTGAAGAATTATTGGTGTAACGTTAAGGGATAAGAAAAGAGCAAATTGGTTGAGGGAACAAACGCGGGTTAATGACATCTTAGTTGAAATCAAGAAGAATAAATGGGCATGGGCAGGACATGTATAGAGGTGGGAAGATAACCGATGACCATCGGTTATCTTCCCACCGGGATTCGAACCACAGTCCTCTTGCATGCGAGGCGAATGCTCTACCTCTACGCCACCGCTGCAATTACTGGGCATGGGCATGGCAACTGGAGATGGGCAGGACATGTAATGAGGAGGGAAGGTAACCAATGGTCATTAAGGGTTAGGGACTGGATTCGAAGAAAAGGGAAGCGTAGCAGCGGACGGCAGAAAATTAGGTGGACGGATGATATTAAGACGTTTGCAGGGACAACATGGCCACAATTAGTACATGACCGAGGTAATTGGAGAAGTATGAGAGAGGCCTTTGCCCTGCAGTGGGAGTAACCAGGCTAATGATGATGATGATTATGAAAATTTAAGCAAGGGTAATTTCGGTACAATATCATTCGACAGACGCGGCAAACGAAAGAGTCAACGCAAGACTAAGCTCTAAAGTTGTGTTTTGTTGGGTGCGATAAACAATATGTCAAAAAATCAGCGCCGGAGTGCAGCATTTTTTCCAGATGTACCACGGCAACATGTTATTGCGTCTCTTAAACAGTGACACAGTTGTCTCGCATTCATGCGTTCGACTTTGTTACAGTGACATGTATTATTGGATATAACACAATGTATGATAAGTTAGCAATTACAAGCGCTTATTTTATTACTTTCTTTTGCAACGTAAGCATTCATGTTTTTCCTTAAAAATAACAAGAAAAAATGGAAACAAGTGCCTTCGCCATCTGATGTACACCAAGCTCAAGGCGACAGGATAACTGAATTATTTTTCAGTGGAAATGTTAGGTTCGAAGCAGCACTCCCCCTGTCTCTCCTTCTACTTGACTATCTGTTTTTCTTTTTTTTGGTGTCGTGACTAATAATGTTTAGCCCCATAGATTCGGGCATTCTATTTTTTTTCTCATGCCAGAACGAAGGCATCGAATTCGACAGTTTTGACGCCATGAGGGAGCGTAGAGAGGTAGGCCGGTATCTTTCTCATAACTCGATGCACTTTTAACACAAGGCAGCGGAAAATAGGCGTAGCCGCTTGGGAGGGTACAAAGAACAGGCGCGCTCTACCATGAAAAAGTTTAAGTGAATCTCACCCACTGCGTGGCACCTTTAGCTAAAAACGCGCTCCACATCCGCCGTTTTGCCGGAAAGGGGCGATGGATAACAATTCCACTTACGCACAGTAATCTTGTACGAATACATACATAAATATTCATTATATGAATAGCAATACGGTCGCCAAGGTAGCATAAATAGAAAAGCACAGTGCATTTTGTGGGAATGATGTGGGTCTGGATCCCAACATCGGCATGTGCCTCTTGGTCTGGTTTATTCTCCATTTACTCTAGTATTTCTATATCTTATTTGAACATGTCCGTTATATTGCCCTAGCATTTCCTTGGCTGGCTTCATTGTATCTTGCTTAGTATCATTGTAGCTGTGTGAAATGAATCTCTTGGATTCACTTATGCTTAAAAGAATTAGAATGAGCCGACGAAACCCACTCGCACACAAGAAAGTTCACCGACGATTACGATACTCCCTAACGCGAAATTTGAGCACAGCTCTATACATGCTTTAATTTCGCTTGTCATTATTTTGTATTATGACTATACAGGTACGCGATTTATATTTGAAGAGAAAGCTGTGAGTAGCCTGCTTTGTTTTCCTACAGACGACATGCGCTACTGTGATGCCATGTTGTAATTATCGTTGCCACTGTTACGTTTCGCCTACGACGCGCGGTATAGCCGGCGCGGATGCAACGGACGCCGGGGCTTCCTTCAAAGCGGCGGAATTTTGGCCCGTTCGGAGCTGCCGCAACGCATCCCTGCCAAGCGCGTCCAGGCATGTTTCAGTGCCACGTGTCTTCGTGTGTGCGTGTGTGTGTGTGTGCCCACGCTTGTCAAAGTGCGGCAGCCGGGGAGAGGAGCTCCCCAAGAGTGAAGTGAGGAGGTCTGACCGGCGCCGGCTCGGCGGATGCGTCACTACACTCGTCTCAACATGTGTCTCAGCTTGTCAGTGCCCCGCTGTCACGTGGCCTGGTCCCGTGACGTTCCCTCTTGCCCTCAACTCCAAGAGTATAAAAGCAGCTCCCCCCGGACGCCAGGAGGGAGGCTCCGATTCCTTCTGTTGAGTAACGTGCTCTCCCGTCTCTCCACTTCGGTCGACCTGACCGGCCGCTCTTTTGCGATGCTAGAATAAACAAGTTGTTCTGTTAGCAGTCGACTCATGCTTTGCTCGGACCTTCGGATACTTCCAGTTGTGCCCCAGGCCGCCAGGCCAACGCTACCCTTGGGGCTTGCGACCCATTTGCAACAACTCGTGCCAGCGGTGCGATTGCAACAACGGGCGTCAGCGCAGAGATACCAACACCACACAGCCCATCTTACGCGGGGCTACGCTCTTCTTCTGACACCTTCGTTGTACCAACAATGAGAGTAGCCCTTCGTCGTGGGTAAATTGTCACCACTGTATGCGGCAACAATACCGAAGTAAGCGTCACACCGAGTCTTACTATCACCCACTCGCCATCGCCCCTTGCAAGAGCAGTGACCCTTGTCGCACGCACTGGTACCGCTAACTTACCTGAGTAGTTGACGCCGCGGACGAGCATAGCCCTCCCCAACTCAAGCCCCCTGCCCCCCCCCCCACCTCTCAGAAGCGCAGAAGACATCGCCCACGCGGCTGCCGGTGCCGCAGCCGCCGGCAACTCTGCGCATGTGCAGGCTGTTTCCCCTCCGCTCCTGCTCCACTTTCCGCCTCATGCTTTCACTGTTGCCTCGTCCTCCACTTTCCTCCTCGCGCGGTGTCCTTTATTCTCCCGCGGCGCTCCACGTGCTCTTTCATCTTTCACTGTGGCCATTTGCCCGATTACGAGGTACGACGCCGAGGCATGCCGAGGCCCAACGCTGGAACTGGCGCCTAAGAGCTGCGCTCTAAAATGTGCGTGACAGCACGCTGATCCCAGCTGATCTCTTGAGTGCATCTCATCGTCGAAAATTTGGAGGAGGCTTAAGATTCGCTTTGAGAATGGAATGCGATTGCATTCAGAGATCCCTGACTGCTTATCACGCTTCCCGGCATCTGCAGCTTATGTATTACCGCTGGCGGCGAACGGTATGCACGAAGGCGAGCTTTCTGGTACAAAGGCGGCCTATTGCTTGGGCCGATCTTCTGTAATTCTTTCTCACTTTTAACGCGATAGCGTTAAGGAGCTCGTGTCGCAGAAAAGCCGGTGTCGTCGGCGTCGGGTGTCGGCGTCGGCGGCGTTGACCGTGAGCGATAAATCACGGCAGGCGCTTCATAAATAAAAAGCAACTTCCAAGATTGGCCCGGCGGGAATCGAACCCAGGTCTCCGGAGTGTGAGACGGAGACGCTACCACTCAGCCACGAGTTCGATGCTTCCAAGCGGTGCAAACGCGCCTCTAGTGAATGCGGTGTTGCCTTCGAAACCAGCCGTGGAAAGTTATACTGCGGTGTATATCGGTAATTATGAACATGTAACGTACAGAAGTCACAATTACACGAGTTGCGAAGTGCGTTTCCGCTGCATTTCTTTTGCGCTTTCCGCACACGCAGAGCCATCTTGCGGCAAACACAGAAGACCCCCTCCTCTCAATGTACGGCGCTGCCCCGACAGGAGGCGCGCCGCGCGCGCATTGGGACCGCTGCCAGGCGCGTCGCGGGACTCCCTCTCCCCTGACGACGCTTCGCCGGGCTCCCGGTTTAGATTACTATCTATCTCTCTGCCCGTGCGATCACGACGTTTCGCTGGCAAAGATCGTTTCCCCTTCGAGACACCGAGTTCTTTGGTTCGTTTCGTTCGCTCAGGCGCACGTTTCGTTGTCGCGCCGAACGCTGCGTTGCTCGACGTTCACCGCGTGATAGGTGGGCGCTAAGTCCGATGCGGGGCGCATCGTAAGTGATTGCTGTGCCGTAGCGCATTGTCTTATACCCCTTGGCGGGTCGGCGGGAACGCTGTCGCGTCCCACTCTTGAAGGCGAAGCTTAAGCGTCCTCCAATTTTTAATAATTTAGTCTGAAAAAGTTTCACATAAAAGGCATGTGCGGTCGTTATTTTGTTTCGGGATTTTTTCTCGTAGGCAGTCATTGTCCAAATTCCAAAGAATACCTGTAATATTGAATATAACACAAGGTATGAGCAACTCTGTTTACAGAAGAACTTTAGTGCCGTATAGCATAGATACTGCAATTTCCGCGCGCAAGGCGCCAACGCCCCTTTACGGCGCCGGACGCCGGACCCTTAACGCTATAATTTTAGTAGAAATAAGACAGCCTGCGAGCCACCTGCATAAAGAAAATCGATGCCTAGAGCAATGCTCCAGGAATGCTTCTCGCTTCCATTTAATCTCTAACTGAGGAATGCGGGGACCATATGCGGGAGGGCTGCGTCCTGACACCTTCTTTCTTCAACCACAGCTGACCAGTCCTGCATTCCTTCTTCTGTGATTGCTTAATGCATAGTATAACTAAAACAAGCGCTTCATCCTATAAAGATAGACGTTGGGATCTCAGCCACTATTTCGTTTCACATAGATAGCGAGGAAAATGAACGCTTGTTCAGTTGGTGACAACGCCCAATACCACTGACGGTCAAAGGCATTTCTAGAACAGATAATATAAAATTACTGTGTGCACTACCACGTACCTCATAATTCAATCATAATATTTATTCGCAACTCGCGCTCAGCAAATTACAATGTCATCATTCCTAACTTCGTCATGGAATGAGACTAGGACTTACGCTCAGGATAGCTAAATTTTGCAAGGCGCCAGAACCATTTGAAATGACAGCAATTGATATTGAAGCCGTTTTACACCATCCGTCATACAGAATTTTCCTGGCGCCAGAGCAACTGCAAGAACGTTCTGGATAGAGATGGGTGCGGCAGCATGCTTACTGACAAAAACAGCACATTTTTCCTGAAAAATGCGCGAAGGACTATTTGCACTTAGTCTTGAGACCGAAAGCTTGAACCCCTCCCTGTTCAATCACTTTAAAAGCAGTTAATGATTACAAAGGTGTATTCAGCAAACTTCCTACATTCTGGTCATGGTTAGACAAAAGTACATCCGAACGAGGTGCACAACAAACTGACGATTTTCACAGCCAATATGTTAGTATAACTGGAAGTGCTCAAAAACCGTATATCGAGGTTTTCATGGGGTCCTGTAAATACTAGGCAATTCACATCATTTATGTATAGTTTATATTTATGTATGGTAGCTGAGCGGTGATATGCAGTAAACATTCCATGTGTCCGGTTTATGTAGGGGCTAAATCGAAATGGCTAAACTCGCGTTTTCTGTCCGTTTATACGGGTTACGTCAAACGCTTAGAAATTTTCTTCACGCACCACAGATAACCCCAAATGGCAGCAATTTTATAATTCAAGACCGCAGAAGGCGTGTTATGAGCGACCAGCATAGAAATTATGAAATGCCTAGGTTAATTGCAGCCTTTGCTGCGAGTTATTTACACCAGCCTTTCAGTGCTTAGCAAGCGTACTTTGCGGACTGCGTAGGAAGTGTTACGGGCCACGTAGGAATATCAGGGTAGCACAGAATTCGTATTTCCAGAGAATGACTGAAATCCTATGGGGTCATGCGTGGGTGAAGTTTCGAGAGTGTCCATCGACTTCTGGTCTACCGGCCATAGTTCTCGTTCTCGCCCTTGCAGCGTACCACTAAAGTGTAAGTGTGCTGCAAGGGCGAGGTGGTGCCATATGTTGAGAAGGTTACCCACAACATAGCGACGAACAGCACAGCTTTTCTAGCGCACCTCCCAAGAAACCACAAGTAGGCAAAACTGCAGGGAAAACCGTGCCAAGTCATCTACGCAAAATGTTCTGTAGGAGGGTTGTATCACGTACCCCTGACGAGCGACAACTCCTAGGTAGGGCAAATAGGCCGCTGCCTGAATCGCGGAGCTAGGCAACGCCAGCGAAACCTTTAGAAATACGACGTGATGTCTGTGCACTGCAGTGATCGCTCGTGTGACAGACGGTTTCAGGAGATGAAGATTTTGCAGGCAGAAGCAGAGACCAGACTGCGCGCGCACCAATGGATTCATATCACATAAAAAAGACAGGCTCAGTGTGTATCCGTGACCGCTCCATTAAATTGTTCAATACAGAGATGAGCTCCTTCACTAAGTGGCTGCTCGGCTAGGTTATCGTTATGCTATCTTATACGGAAAATCATTCTAACGTCCTACACATTTGTCCCGAATAAAAAAAGTTGTAATTTACCACTCGGCTAAATATAGTCCAATGTAGCGTGAGCGCGCGCGCATGTTACTTTGGCGAGAACAATAACGTCTATATTTCGACCGATGGTTGAACGCAGCCAACTTAACCGGACGCGGCCAATGCGCTCCGACGCGCCCGGTATCGAACGACGCTCGCACGCGCACCGATGACGTCAGACTATATAGGCGCCTTTCTCTCTGGCCGTCCTCGTCTTTCCTTAGAGGTAGGCATTTCAAGGGTTCTATTCGCGACACACATGGCTGCTGCACGGCCGCCATTATCCGCCATGCTTACTCTCTGATTGGCTGTGGAGAGCTCACATGCCTTGAAATTTGTGCCGGGAAACAGAAGTTTTGCGAAATGTCATTTAGCGTTTTCATCAAGATGACGAAACGTGACGTGGAGCTGCAAAATTTATGCAGTAATACATTTTTTGGTCCTTGGCAGATATATTGTGATGTTAGCGCTTCAAAAATAATGTGTGCGGTAGCGTTCAGAAGCCAGTGCAATGCATCTGTAATTACTAGAATATGTGGTGGTGGTCCAAGATATGCGCCATGCCAGCTGGCTGACTGGCTGAAGGAATATCTCATGAGGAGCGTCACAGGAAGGGCTGTTTCGTAAACGTCATTTTGACGATGCGTGACGTTGCGCTGGGCCGCCATTGCTAAGATTTTCCGCCATAATTTCTGCTGCGACGAGCCGCGAGAATTGTGCTAATGGACAGCCATATGCAATGGAAGCCGAGAGAAATGCGTATCGCTATATTTTCCCCGTCGTTTGGCGCCACGAAAATCTTTTGTTCATAACGCGTGCTCACAGTATTTGCATCGCTCTCGGGTGGTGTTGGCATTTGTGTTTGGGGCCATCATATTCAAAAGAACGCGTTTATGCGAAATAATATTGTTTGAACATAGCAACCTTTCGGCAATTTTGTCCACTTTTCACTGCTGCATTTCTATTGTAATCAAGATTAATGCCTTTTCGCACAATCGAAAGTTATGACAACGGCCTCTTTCTAATTTATGAAAATAAATGTACGCAAGGCGGCGCCTTGAAGTTTCCTCCCGCGGTGCGAGTAACCAGCGCAATGACCAAGAGATGGCAGCGTCGGCGCTTGAGTTGCGCTAGTAGGTGTATCTGGCGCCCACAACGCTATCGCTGATATTCGGCCGTTTCTCAGGCACCCGAGTCGGCCTGAGTCACTTGCGTTTCACGAGATAGCGATAACGTGGCCTAGAACGTGTGCGCATCACCACTGGTAGGTCACGGTCTCAAGCAAGAAAACAAGCGTTGGCTCCAACATGCGATGACTCATTCCATTTTCCCGGGGCAGGCATCCTCGCTATTAAAGCAGACGACGGCTTGTACGCAGCAGACGACGAAAGCGAGAAGCGTTTTTGACGAAATAATCATATGCTTTGAGATAGCTACATTATTTTTACTGCGAAGGAAAATTGTTTTGCTTTACCGATAACGCCACACTCAGTGTCTTTATTTCAGTTTCTTAGGCGAAACGTCAAGTTGACGTCACGTTACGTAAGCAAAATGGGGCCACCAGTGCCATTTTGGTTGCGCCGCGCCTACGTCACGTATCGAAGAAAATGGCGGAAGGCCCATAATAGCGTCCTCAGTAGTAAATACCAAGCTAGGCTTGCTGAAGTTCTTACTTATATTGACACGCGCACTTTCATAATTCCGGGAACCGCATTCCGCTGGCTAACAAATGGTAAATGGAGCGCAAGCTGCGCCTTTCGCTGTCGGAAGTTTCTCTAGTGTTATCGCTAGTCCTATCCGTTGTCTGTTGTCACCGAACCTTGTGTCATATTGTATGCGTCGCACGAATTTTGTTGTACTTTCTGGAAGGCACGCGGGCACCAGCAAGTTACGCTGGAACCTTCGACAACTCATGTATTCCCAGAACAGGAATACGCCTATGCGACTACGGGATTCACCTTTCTAACCTGTCTAAACTGTCAAATCTGTTTACAACGGCACGGGTAGGTTTAGTTACTGCAATTTTTCCTATCAGACTGCTGTCACGGAACTTGACTGGGCCTTCATAAGTCCGTTCAAGCTGCTTACGGCCACTTTTAGCCGAGAAGGACGTTTCTCTTGCGTACTAAAAGAATAAATAGAGTTGGAGTTAAAATCACGTGTTAGGCGAGACAGCTTAACACCTACGCGCAAAGCTTGTCGGCTATACCTATTCCACAAATTTTATTACTCACAGCTTGGCTTTTCTGTCAGGACACTAGCTCATCACATTTGCAGTCGTAAAGGCCTCTGCAGAGCTATTTATCACTCTCATACTTCTGCCCATCTCCAGTGGAGCGACTTGCTTCCCCACGTCGCGCTGCTCTTCCATTCTGCTGCTTTAATGAATACTGCGGATTGTATTAGTTTGTGAACGTGTACACTATAGTTGTGAATGTATGCACTAATAGTGAATGTATGCACTAATTGTGAATGTATGTACTAATAGCAAATGTACGCACCTCACGTAGTAGCCCTTCATTAGGGGCCTTTGATATTGCCACATGGGGTGGCACAGCAAGGGGATTGAAGAAGAGGAGAAAGAAGTTTGTCTCGGATTGTGCGTCGGCGCTTACGTTTCATAAAATGCAAACGCCTGGATCTTCATTCAGCGTGTTTACTACAGCTGGGTATACGCGGCAATTTGGCGGAGGTGCTGGGTACGCTCAACTTATGCAGGAGACTCCACTGCTCGCCCCTCGCTGCAGTAACCAAGAGTATTTTACTCTGCTGTGGGTGTATATTTTTGGCAGCAACACGATTACGCTAGTGCCGAAAATTTAGCCCAACAGCTAAGTAGAATAGACTTCGTTAAAGCAATATTAGCTGCTTTGTCCATTTGAGCTTTGCACCGCGAGGTGGATGCACCATGCAGGCCGCTCCCGTTTACTACCCGGCCCGAACGCCTGCGTTTGCCCCAATACCGGACACGGTAAACCTCCCTGATACATATAAAAGCGGTGTCTGTCGACACTTAGCGAAATATTTATCAGATTATCTACCCGCTAGCTACTCTTAAGTTCTCGTACACAGCGAGGTTCTCGTAGGTAACGCGACCGCTTAAGGGAAGCGATGTTTTCGGCCGCCCCAAGGACGCAAGTAGACGTAGTGGTCTGCGCATGCGCAGTACCGTCGCCCCTAGTCCTTGCGTACGCAAGCCGCTTGCATCCGCTAAACTCAAGCTCTTTACTGAGTGCGTGGCATAATGCTCGTATACGTGTGCTCTCTGTACGCGGCCGTGCTCGCTGCAGCTTGGTTGAGGAGCAACCAATAGAGAAATTCGAGGAAAGCCGCATCAACACAGTATTTTTTTTTTCTGCAAGCTTCAATCTGAACACAACCATAAAAAAAACGAAACTGCCCAAGAGGTACAGTACAACAGAGATAGTCATATTCCAAGTCCAAACGTATCCTCAGAAGTATCACGCTCTTAACGCGTTGAGAAGGTGCTGTTATGATGTGCCTTTGCCACAGAGTTGGGTCATTGGTTGGGTCATTGTCTCATTGGTTGGGTCGCTTCTGCTGCAATGGCGTGCCTAGAAAATGCATCTCGAACGCATTTGTTAATGTAAACTCTTTTGTTGCTTCCGACGGGCTGATTTCTGCGTTTCTCAGTGCACATGGTTGGACCCTGTGCTTAGCGGTTCGCTGTTCGAAAGATTTGGTTTCACCAATTCTTATAGTGCGTAGGATCTGCAATATTTTTCTGGAAAAAAATCTCGCCACCACCACCATTATCAAGCTTAAAGCGTCGGTGTGCGAGCCTGCATATGGGCTATTTATTTGTGGACGTACATTATGACACGTGATTGAGGACGGTAAGCGCAGCACTGCCATGCCACTTGTCTGCTCTACGTTGTCTGCATGTGATGGCACAGGCGTAGAATAATACATCGCGGACTGATTAAATGTGCAGCTTGACTCCTCCGAGGTCCGGTGCGCTCACATGTCCCATCGTTATCATTGCACCACAAGTGGTCTTATTTTTTTTAGTAGTACGAAAGTCATTCGCCATCTTTATTTTCTGAGTGCTTGCATGATTACGGTCCGCAGTTTGTTCGGGTATGGCATGGCGATGCGAAGGCGACTGGCGAACAAGTGAGAGTCAGTGTTATTCCATTTTGCTTTCCTGACGTGCTGCAACCTTCCCTGCCGCCAGGGAAATCTAGTGTATAGAGCACTCCATAACGTCGTTCCACCTCGCCTTACAAGATATTAAGGAGCGTCGGACTTTATATTGGAGTGCTTTTGCGTGGCAGCTGGAGACAGCGTGCGATACACACTCCCGATTATCGCGAACAAGAAAGAAAACACATTGGCTCATTGGGAATGGCTGAATAAAGCAAATTTACCTACAGCAACAGATGCAGTAAATAAAATACGCTATTTCATTAGGAGCTAAGTAGGCTGTCTAGTTAGCTATTATGCAGCATTATATTTTCAGGTTTGATATACGATATTCGTTTCTATACGCCAAACAGAGGTGCACTTATTCGCCCTACTCTGCCGCTCCCTGTGCAAGTACTTTATAAGACCGTTTGCTGACCTTACGCATTCCGTATGCGCATCTTCGAACCATTGCGAAACGTGGTGCGAGAACATTCATTATTAGGAAATCAAATCACTATCTCGGCTCGGTGCCGTCTTTAAAGGCAATCAGCACCTTCAACATCATCAGCATACCTTTATGTCCGCTGCGGGACGTGGGCCTCTCTCAGTGATCTTCGATTACCCCTGTCTTGCGATAACTGATCACAAGTTCCGCCTACGCATTTCCTAATTCCATCACCCCACCTAATTTGCTGCCTTCCTTGACTCTGATTCCCTTCTCTTGGCGGGTTGAACGTCAAAAGGGCAATAGGAACGTTAAAAGAAACAGATGATGTCCTTATTACTAACTAAACAAATCAGCGTGTGATTCTGACTAAACATTGGCTGATTTTATTAGTCATTTCTTGTTGTACTGACCGAGAACATATCGCAAGGCTAAAATCAGATTGAACTTGGGAGTCTGGACTGACGTGGGCGCTGTTGTGTGTTTGCGCATTCGCGATCGCCTGCTCTCGTAGTCAATAGCCTAAAATGTGCATTCGTAGTAAACCTAACATATCATCTATCACGCAACGGCACTTTTTGTGTCGGTCTATAAACAGGTTTTTTAGCGACCATACCGGTTCAGTATCACTCTTCACTTGGGCCTTGAATTGGTGCCGATAGGACACGTCTTAAAGTTACGTTTCCTTTCTTGCGCAGCCTTCCATCCCAGAGGAGATCTGCGCACGTGCTGCTCTCAGTGGACGCTTGGGCGTAGCAGCGAGAATGATGCTGTACCAATCGAGAGGCAAGTAGCTCGGTTGTCACGATTAAGTAGCATCAAAATTAGCCTAGTAAAACCTCGTTATAACGAATCTGTAGGGGGAGCCAAATTATTTCGTATACGCTACTTCTTTATGTCCTACATTTGAACTACTGCACTCCGAACTATATGCTTATTTCAAGGGAAATTTCACTTACTTCGTTATATCCATTATTTCTTCATATCCCGTTTCGTTATGACGAGGCTTGAGTGTATTGTTTTTTCATCCGCATGATAAACAGTACCACATACCAAGTGAATATGAAACAAACGTTTTAGGAAGTACTTTTTATACTTGTCTAGCGAAGAAAAAAGTAAGAGGGACCTACATCTGCTTCACAGGCGTTCACATTGTTTCGTACTATTGGTAGCAATAAAGATTAAGTTCTTTCTCGAACGAATAAAGAGGGGGTAAGATTTACAAGCTATTTACACAGTCGTTTTCTAATGACTAAGCAAGGGTAGAAAACACGACCTCCATACTACGCCATCTTTGTCACACATAAGAGATTTGTGTCAGTATTGGCACGTGTGCCTAATCTTTCTTTCGCGGACTGCAGTTCATCCACTTACAACCTAAAGTTATCACCCAGCTCAATAATATTAAATTATTATATGAATTCTGAGATTTTACGTGTCAAAACACCGGTTTCATTATGAGGCCCACCTTAGTGGGGGACTCCGAATTAGTTTTGGCCACCTGGGAATTATTAACGCACACTCAATGTGTGGGACCTGGGTCTATTTGCATTTCGCCCTCATGAAAAAGCGACCGCTATGGCTGGGATTCGATCCCGTAACCTCGTGCTTAACAGCGCTAACACGAAAGCCGCTAAGCGTTCGAAGCCGCAACGTCGGGTTGGGTTATTGTCGATTCTATCCGATGTGTCTGTTATCGCCGAACCTTCAGTTATCTGATTGTATGCTGGACGCGAACTGCCTAGCACTTTCCGAAAGGCATGCAGGCACCAGCGATTACGCTACAGCCTTTGACGAGTCATGTATGAAAGCCCATGCGCTAGACCGGCACATCTATGTCGACGGTCGCCGACTGCTGTGCTAATAATATAATAATATATTTGGTTTTACGTGCCAAAACCACTTTCTGATTATGAGGCACGCCGTAGTGGGGGACTCCGGAAATTTTGACCACCTGGGGTTCTTTAACGTGCACCGAAATCTAAGTACACGGGTGTTTTCGCATTTCGCCCCCATCGAAATGCGGCCGCCGTGGCCGGGATTCGATCCCGCGACCTCGTGCTCAGCAGCCTAACGCCATAGCCACTGAGCAACCACGGCGGGTGACTGCTGTGCTCGCCGCTTTCAATGAGCATCGAGCGTCACTAGCTTAGTGGGAACACCTTCGCCCCAATAAATGTTAGTTTCGCAATTTACATTTCTATTACACTACATTCTTCGCCGTCACTGCAACGTGACATCTGGTTGAGGTACTTGTGCATTCATGTACTGAACGCCCTCGCAAAGCCGTGATCCAAACCCAAACTGCGAAGACAACAGCAACTGCAACAAGAACCAGCAAGCTTGCTGCAGGCTACAAAGATTTCTACAGCAGTACGGACCTCTTGCCGAGAACACCAGAGAAATCAAGGCCAAGTCATCAACCACAGTGGCACCCCAGGGTGCCCCATCGTTCTGCAACTGTCCAAAGAGCCACCAATCTTCCGCGGATCATCATTCCAAGAGCCAGAAGGCTGGATGAACGCGTATGGTAGGGTCGCTTCGTTCAAGAACTGGAACTACGATTACAAGCTGCGCCGTGTCTACTTTACCTTCGAGGATGCCGGTTGAACGTTATTTGGGAACCGAGAGTGAACCCTAATGACATGGGACGTAATTCCCAGCAGCTTCTTGAACACCTCCGCGAGCGTCGCGCGAAAGCAAAGGGCGGTGTCTTTGCTAGAAGCCCGGGGGCAACTACTCAACGAGCACATAATTGAGATATCCCGCACGCTCACTAAAACAGGGAGATGAATGTGCGCCGAAGAAATAAACAGTAACTTTTATTCTTCAAAAATATAAAAAAGCTCAAGAAAGTTCAATAAAAAAGTAGCCTAAAAAAGACTTCCCTCGCTCACAGTTTTATGCACAGTAGATCTTCCGACTTGGCTTTAACCTCCTGTTATACTACGGCTTTCTCAGGTTATTTCGAGCATCCATGACGGATACCATCCGTCGGACGAGGCTGTTCAGCAGGCAGACGGCGAGGCCGGTATGCGCCGCGCCATTGCCCTCGGCCTCCTCGGCCATCCCCCGCAGGGGCGTCTGCGTCAGCAGGCGTTTGGTGTGTTGCGACACCACGTAACCGAGCGCACGAGGGTTGGACGCTCCCGCGTCTAACCATGCGCGGCTTAGCCGTATCCGGGGAAAGGGGGATCCTGGAGGTTGAGCCAATGCTGGGTGTTCGGACCTTTAAGTGCCCCCGGCGGAGGCAACACACCTCTTTGGCCTCTGCTTCACGTAGACGGCACCCCGGGACTGACCCACCCGGGGGAAATCGGCAGTCGCCTCTTCCTGTCTCTCACGCCACAAACCTTCGTCTTTATCCCTCACTTTTTGTTCTTTCCTGTCTTCTTCTCTTTTCCATTTACACCCTTTCTCCACGGCGGCAAGGGTTAACCTTGTGTATGTGCCCTCCCTTGGGTATAATATATTAGGTTGTAGGGGCAATGTACGGTTGGCGCCATCAGCCTTACACGTTAAGGCCTGCAGTGTCCCCATGGTGGGCTCAGTGGTGGGTGGCCGCCATTGCTGCCGAAAACGAACTGATATACTATGGGAACACCCGCCTTTCCCCGCCTACTTGATCGTCACCCTCAGAAGAGGGGACGCCGCACCGATCACAGCCACACTTATTGATGTATTTATCTCTAACCTAAATACTAGTAGCTTACTTTCAGGTGTATTACACAGTTCTATCAGCGACCATTATCCCATTTATGTGCTCCTGAAGTGTGCCGGAAATAAACAACACAGCCTATCAGCGCAGAATACTGTGCAAAATATTACTCCGGGCACCCTCGCGTCCTTTTTTTCTATTCTTTCAAATCAAAACTGGGATGACGTCTTTTCTTCTGAAACTGTAGATGCGGTGTATGAGGCATTCATCACCTGTTTTAAACGCTTATATCATGATCATTTCCCTGAGAAAACTGTAAAAAAGTCCACTAGACGTCGTAAGCCATGGATAAATCGAGATTGCCTTAGAATGATTAAAAAGAAAGACCAGTTATACAAGAAATTTATGAGGACCAAGTCCCTTGCTGATGTAGGCAAGTTAAACAACACCTCAATAAAGTAACGTCTTTTCTCAAAAACGAAAAAAGAAACTTTCTGTACAATGAGTTTGACAGGGAGTTCTGTGATGGTAGCGCACAAATTTGGAAAAAAGTTAATAAACTATTAAACCGAGCACAGTCAACCTGAGGAGTTACAGAGCTTTGGTTTGAAGGTGAACGTATTGAGGGTGTGGCACTTGCAGAGAAATTTAATATGTTTTTGAGAGATATTATAAATACCGGTCTGAGTTCAGATTTCGCTTGCAACACTATACGACGGAATAGCAATAGTATATTTTTGGAACCTACGGATGACACTGAAGTGTGCAGTATTTTTTCTTCCTTTAAGAACAAAAGGTATTGTGATATAGATGGCACTCAAATCTCACCTGTAAAATTTGTCCTCACTCCAATAGCACAAGTATTAACTTATATTTATAACCTAGCCTTATCAAGCGGGTCCTTTCCAATGCAGATGCAGAAATTTAAGTTAATAGTATTATATAAAAGCGGTGATAAAAATAGCATGTCAAGTTACCGACCGATACCATTTTACCGCTTTTTTCGAAAGGGTTGGAGAAAATTATTTAAAAACGGTTAATGAAATTTTCCAATAGGTTTAAATTGTCATCAACAGCGCAACATGGCGTTTTGCGAGGTAAATCTACCGAATCAGCTTTATTGTCTCAAAGAGAAGTTATTCTTAACGTTTTCGAAAATAAAAAATTGTGCATAGGCATCTTCATCGATTTCTCAAAGGCTTTCGATCGCCTTAAACATAATACCTTACTTAAAAAATTAGACCTTTATGGCATACGTGGCACTCCACTTGAACTGCTGAAATCCTACCTACGTCATCGTTTACAATGCGTTAAAATGGAGCCACATATATCTCCATTTCAAACTATTACTGCTGGTGTCCCACAGGGTAGTATTTTAGGGCCCCTACTTTTCATTTTATATATAAATTACCTTGTTTTGACTGTTAGCCAGCCAAAATTTGTAATTTATGTGGACGATGCAAGTTTATTTTTCACGAGTAGTTCCATAACAATGCTCTTGATAAACTTAAGGAATGGTGTGAAGCAAACTCTTTACTCAGCAGCAGTTCTATTGAGTACAAGACAGTTTCCCACTCAACCCGATATACATATATACATAGGCAATTCACGTCTGCAGTATGTAGACACTGTCAACATTTTAGGAGTAACTTTTAGCAAGACCATGAGCTGGGAAAGTGAAGTGCAGTTAATTATGAGCGAACTGGCAAAGTGCACCGGAATTCTCGCAATATTTCTGCATTTTCTGCCCGAACACATAACATTAATGATTTACAAAGCGCTTTTTGTATCCCACCTAAATTATTGTTTCTTGGTTTGGGGTACTACCACAAAAACAAATATTAATAAAATATGCATGCTTCAAAAGAAAGCTGTACGCTACATTGCAAACGTAGACTACCTTGCTCACACTCCGGAACTGTTGGCTCGTTGCCAAATTTTGCCGATTAATACTGTGTACGAATATTACATAGCATTAAAATATAAGCGTTGTATCCAAAATAACCAGCTTAGTTTTCTTGAATTACCCTGCTTCAGTCAAAATCTTTCAGAATAGTCCTTTCGCAAGAAAGAAATTTGGCACATTCCCTTCTTCCGTACAATGTACGGGCAACAGATGCTCCCACATAGACTGCCCACTGTTTTGAATAAATTATTGTCAAGGGGTACAATTGCTGAAACATGTTCACTAGTTGACATGAGAAGTGCAATAATTCCCTAATATCTTCTTTTTGAAAGCCGCACTCATGTATTTTTTTTTCGTATCTTGCTGCGATGTATCGTGTGTAATTTTATCTTGCTGCGATGCATTTCTGTATTTTCTTTACTATTATGCTGTGTTTTTTCTGTTCTTATGCTTTGTTCACAAAGTCATGCATATACGAGATATTTTGGCCCTTGCTAAATAGCCAGAGCGTTACTATGACTTTTACACTTTGCGTTTTCGCTGTATGTCTTGTTCAGGGGGGCTCGGGCGTCCCTCAAGTGATTTTGTTCACTTTTTTCCCGGGCCTACCCGCATCGTTGATTTTTTTGGCGATGTAAATAAATTTCAACTTCAACTTCAAGTAAGTATTTGACCCGCACAAAAGAGAACTACCCGAAATACCATGTTGTACATAGTGAGAACGCTGCACAACAAGCCAGACTGTTTTCATCATTCATAGCTTCCAAATATTTGACCTAAGCCTTAAGGTCACGTTATAAGGTGACGAAAATGGCAAGCGGAGACCTTCTTCTTGAGATCCTTAAAAAAAAATACGAGAAGCTAGGTAGTCTGGCGACATTTGGTAACATACCAGTTTCTGCTACACCACACCAATCAATGAATAGCTCACGCGGAGTCGTGTCAGAGGCAGACCTTCAAGACTTGACAGGGGCTGAACACCTCGAAGGGTGGAAAGATCAAAATGTTACCGATGTAAAGCGTATTACCCTTAGACGGGACAACAAAGAAATTCCGACCAAACACCTCGTCTTAACATTTGCATCTAGCGTTCTGCCGGAAACCATTGAAACAGGATACATTAGGCTAACTGTCCGACCATATATTCCAAACTCCAGACATTGTTTCCAATGCCAAACATTGGGCCATGGTTCGCAGAGCGGCCGTGGTCAAATAACTTGTGTAAAGTGTGGAGTGCAGGGCGACCCCTCCGACAACTGCAGTGGCACACCTCACTGTGTAAACTGCAGTGGTGAACATCCAGCCTACTCACGCTCCTTCCTGTCCGAACTGGAAGAAAGAAAAAGGGATAATCACCCTTAAAGTCAAGGAAAATATTTCATTTAATGAAGCCCGTAAACGGTGCTCACCTTTCCACAACACACCTTATGCTGATGCGGCGCGTCGGGGGGCAGCGTCGCAGCGGCCAATGCCAACTGCCCGGCCCGCGAGCAGTAAGCAGGCATCTTTGGCTCCTGCCCCCAGGGTGGATGTAGGTAAGCCTACTCCATGCAACCAGCAAACAGGCCAGGCTGCCCTTGGGTTGCCGGCCGCACAAGAGTTATCTGCGGCAACCTGCGCTACACGCAGTGAACCCGCAGGAGCGATAGCGGCCTAGAAGGTAGACGCAGCCGAGGCTGCCACAACCTACCCGGCCCCTCCCAGCGCTGGCAACAGCCAGCGTAGCTCAATCCCATAGGCAGCCCCATCGACATCCGGGCTGGTTGGCGCAGGCGCCTTGCCTTCCGAGCCGGGGCTCTCTAAGGAAACTTATCGCTCACAAGAGCGTGCGTCCGGCGCCTCACAAGAGGCAATGGACACTACACCTATCCTCACGGCGCACCAAGTGCCTAAGGGGCGGCGAGGCTCCCTCGAACGCTTCAAAAAGGGTAAAATCCCCGTTACAGGGCTGGAAAGAGCTCTGTAACCTAACGCATCACTTCTGTTTCTGTATACACAGCACCAATTTACTTTAAATATGGATACACAAATCATTCAATGGAATGTCAGAGGTCTTCTTAGGAACCATGACGATGTGCAAGAGCTTATCCACAAACACAATCCAAAAGTGCTGTGCTTACAGGAAACGCACCGAAAACCACCACACACAACTTTCCCCGACCGTATGTCACGTTTCGCAAAGATCGCGATGATGCTGTTGTATCATCAGGCGGTGTTGCCACTTTTATCCATAGAGGCATTTCGTGTCAGCGCTTGCAGCTACAAACGCCCCTTGAAGCAGTGGCGGTTCGAGTTGTTCTCCTAAGCAGTCTCATTACCATTTGCTCCCTTTACATACTCCCCATTACACATTAAACAAACATGAATTTCAATCCTTCATAGATGAATTGCCAGAACCTTACGTTGTCCTTGGGGATTTCCATGCGCACAACTGCCTGTGAGGCGACTCTTGTATAGATGCGCGAGGTCATCTTGTTGAACAGTTCCTTTTCTATTCTGGCGCGTGCCTTCTGAATAAGAAGGAAGCCACATATTACTGTCTTGCAAACCAAACCTTTTCTTCAATTGATCTCATCATAGTTGCTCCTTTTATTCTGGCTGAACTCGAATGGGAAGTTACAAACAATCCTTACAGAAGCGACCACTTCCCCATACTGCTACGAGCACTTAAAGAAAACGAGTATCCACCACAGGCTCCTAGGTGGAAGATTGACACAGCTGACTGGGAGAAATTCCGAGCGCTAACTATAGTCGGATACAACTTTAGAAAAAAGGGGGCGTTTACTCCTCCGAGGTGGATGCACACGAGCATCCACCAATGGGCGCGCACTCTGGACCGACGTCATACGCCGGACGGCCGGTGACTTCGCCGCTTCGGTCATCTGGGCGTGGCCTCCCCTTTTTTCTAAAGTTGTATCCGACTAGTATATCACGGGATGACATGTCCTCGTTAGAAATCGATGCTGCTGTGGAATATTTTACAGCCTTCATAATAGATGCCGCATCTGAATTCCTATCACAAGCAAATGGCTTCGCATGAAAACGGTGTGTTCCGTGGTGGAACGACGACTGTAGGGTCGCCCGTAAGAAACAGAACAAAGCGTGCAGGTTCCTACGCCCCTCTCCCACTGCGGCGAATCTGATTAACCTTAAGCAAGTAAAATCCTAAGGTAGGAGAACGCGCCGACAGGCTAGGAGAGAGATTTGGCAGAAGTTCTTATCGGGCATCAACTCCTTTACAGATAAGGCGAAAGTCTGGAACAGGGTTTATAGGATGAGAGGGCGACAAACATATTGACTTCCTTTGGTAAACACTCAATGTAATACCCTGCTTGATCAGGCGGACTAACTTGGGAAGCACTTTGGGAGCGTGTCAAGTTCCACCAATTATTCAAAACGCTTTCTCAAATATAAACAAATAGAAAAATGTAAGCCACTCATAAGAAAGTGTCGGCAGAATGAACCATTCAACCGTCCTTTTAGTATTGCAGAGTTGAGAGCTGCCTTGAGCGCATGCAAGAGCTCTGCACTGGGATCTGATAGAATCATGTATGAAATGCTGAAAAATTTATACAATGATACGCAAGTTACACTACTTGGACTTTTCAGCACTATCTGGGATGCAGGGTACTTCCAACCACATGGAAAGAAGCCATTGTGGGCTTCCGAGTACGGCGCTCCCCAACCGATCATCTGGTACGTGTTGAAGGAAATATTCGTGAAGCATTTGAACACAAACAGTTTTTCTTATCCATATTCCTCTACATGGAGAAGGCGTATGACACAACGTGGCGCTACGGCATCTTGAGAGATTTTCAGAAATTGGCATTCATGGTAATATGCTAAACTTAATAAAAAGCTACTTGTCCAATCGTACCTTCCGGGTAAAAGTCGGCAATGTACTGTCACGTCCTTTTACACAAGAAACTGGTGTACCCCAGGGAGGCGTGCTCAGTTGCACACTCGTTATTGTTAAGATGACAACACTCCGTGCTTTTTTACCACCGGCCATTTTGTACTCCGTCTACGTGGACGACATTCAGATGGGTTTCAAATCCTGTAACCTCGCAGTGTGCGAGAGACAGGTACAGCATGGTTTGAACAAGGTGCCGCAGTCGGCAGAGAAAAATGGATTTAAAATCAATCCTCACAAGAGTTCTTGTGTTCTGTTTACTAGAAAGAGAGGCCTGGTTCCGGATCCTTGCTTAGAACTATGCGGACAACAGATACCTGTAAACAAAGAACACAAATTTCTAGGTGTTATACTTGAAAATAGACTCACTTTCGTCCAACTCATTAAACATCTTAAAAAAATGTCTGAAAACAATTAACCTAATGAAACTTGTATTGCAGACTACGTGGGGTAGTGACAGGACGTGCTTAATGAATCTCTATAAGAGCCTGATTCGGTCACGATTAGATTATGGTGCCGCGATCTATAATTCTGCCGCCTCGAGCACGCTAAAGATGCTAGAACCTGTTCACCATCTAGGCATCCGCAAAGCAACGGGCGCTTTCAGAAGAAGTCCCATTACAAGTTTATACGTAGAATCAAATGAGTGGTCACTTGATCTGCAGAGAACATACATCAGCCAAACATATTTTCTGAAAGTGCACTCTAATCCTCAACATCCGTGTTTTAATACCGTTAACGATATGACATATGCTACACTCTTTCGCAATCGTCCCTCCGTAAGACAGCATTTCTCGCTGCGTGTGAGGGAGCTTATTGAAGAAATGCATGTCCCACTCTTCAAACTTCGCCTAATGGATCCTGCCAAGCTGCTACCTCCTTGGGAGTGGCAGCTGATACAATGCGATATATTTTTTAATCAAGTTACAAAGCACGCTCGAGAGATTGAAATCCAAATGCATTTCCTTGAACTCCAGTACAAGTTCGCCTGCACCGAGTTCTGCACAGACGCATCGAAATCACACGAGGGAGTGTCCTACGCAGCCGTCGGTCCATTCTTCTCGGAATCCGCTGCACTGCATCCGGAAACTAGTATCTTTACGGCTGAGGCCTACGCATTATTGTCTGCTGTGAAACATATAAGGAAATCAAAACTCCAGAAATCAGTTATATATACGGACTCCCTTAGTGTTGTGAAGGCATTTATGTCAATCTGTAACCACAAGAATCCGGTAATTAATGAACTCTATTCCTTTCTGTGTAAAGCATACATAGGTAACTAGCATGTCATGATATGCTGGGTGCCAGGTCATAGGGGCATCGAAGGTAATGTTCTGGCGGACCAGATGACCACGCCAGTTGCATCGCATTCTGTTAAACCCACCGCTGCAGTCCCTGTCACAGACCTGAAGCCCTTCTTACGGACGAAACTACGGAACCACTGGCAACGCCTGTGCGACGCGGAAAGTAATAATAAGCTCCAAGTGATAAAGCCACAGTTAGGATTCTGGCCCTCTGTAACAAAATCACGTCGAACAGATGTCCTAGTCTGTCGTATCAGAATAGGACACACATTTGGCACCCATAATATTCTACTCACCGGAAATGACCCTCCAACCTGTGGTAGATGCGAGGAGAGGCTTACCGTCTTACACGTCCTCCTAGAGTGCCCAAAAGCCGAATCTGAAAGAAAGAAACATTTTACCTTAGCATACCGGCAGCACATCCCCCTTCATCCAGTAATGTTACTCGGCCCAGAACCACTATTTGACACCAACGCAGTCCTAAGTTATCTGAAAGACGCTGTGTTGCATGTTGTTAGCCCCACATGTTCGTAGCGTCTCCTCTCTTCAGAGGATGCAGCTGTGATAGTTCTTTCGTATAGCACATGCCTCTAGGCCCTTGTGTTTCAAGGGCTCTGGCGAGGCAGCAGTGCTCCAGGTAATTTTACCACCTCATATATTTCTATTTTGCATCATTATTTTACGATTGATTTTAATGCTCATAGAACACGTCATTTGTCATCGACATAATCTCATTACAGAAAGATTTTACGCACTCTAGAGCGACTAATTTTAAGGCCCCTTTACATCCACGCCACACCAACTTCATAGATCTCATACCTACATTGCAAACTTATCACCGCGGAGCTGGCGCTCTTTGGCCATATCTGGCCCTTGCGTCAATAAAAACCATACATTCATTCATTCATTCCTCGGCCGTCCACAGTTCATCGACGAGGCTCTGTGAAGCGGTTGACGAGGCACGTAATTTTACGACACCCAAGACATTTTCCAGTATATTCACGTCTACCCCTTTTGGTTTCAAATATATATATATATATATATATATATATATATATATATATATATAACTAAATAAATAAAAAGTAGGGATAGGCTATCGTATCCGCCATCTTATTTGTTCTCACCTCTCCCCCCTTCATCGTCTTCGTTAAGACACCCTGGAACTTCTTCACAACGTCCGCGTACGCTCCCCCTCTTTGAAGACTCATCCTTCCTGGGATGATACATAAATACGTTCCCAATGGTCGCAAACTCGAGCACGCCGTCATCGTTGACGTAACCAACCCCCCTTAGAAAACCTTTTTTGCACTGCAGTTTGCACCACGCGATACGGTCCCATGTACACCTGCTTCGCACCCGAAAGACCTTTTCTGACGAGTACTAAATTGTTGAGCTGTATAGGGGGTATCCACGTGTTGTGGCGGCGGTCGAACTGTCTCTTCATATCTTCGCGGTGTCGCTGGTAGGCTTCCGCAGTTTTCCGCTTCTCGCACAATTGCAGGCGGTCAGCAATAGCAAGCTGTTGATTAGCAGGGAGCACCGGTGTTTTTCCAAATGCTGCGAAATAGGGACTGCAGCCAATACGCGCAGTGTGCGACCGATTGCGGTGAGTTACAGTGGCCTCCAAGCAGCACTGACATCGCTGTTTGAAACTGGGATACTTGGAAATAAACTTTTTCAAGTCTCGTGTGAATCTTTCAGCCATGCCATTTCCAGCAGGATGGTAGGGCACGCAGAGTCGCAAAACAACTCCTCGTTCCTTCGCCCATTCTTGCACACGCTTGCTTACGAATGCTGGTCGATTGTCTGATATTACTACTTTGATATTCTTAAACACCCCTCGGCTCAAAAAGCGCAATCACACTATTTGCGTCTTCCCTACCCAGTCGTGCGGCCACTATTCTAGTGCACTGGTCTATTGCC
The DNA here is from genome assembly GCF_038994185.2 of Dermacentor albipictus. Lineage (NCBI taxonomy): Eukaryota > Metazoa > Arthropoda > Arachnida > Ixodida > Ixodidae > Dermacentor > Dermacentor albipictus. Next base: position 492,035,398 of record NC_091821.1, read on the forward strand.
ACTAGGAAAGACTGTGGGTTTATTAGTCCTGTAGCCTTTTCCTTAAGCTCAGCAAAATCCACCTGGATGACTTCAAACGGTATGTCAGAATGTCGAGGTAGGACCATCTCGTCTGTTCTCTAAAGGTACATTACTTTTTGGGCTTGACATTGATGGCAAGACTGGACGTACCGCTAAACGTCGTCTTTCAAGTGTTTCCACTAGAAACGCTGAAGAATCTTGCGATAAGTTCGCCAGAACCCGTCGTGCCCGCCAGAGTCCGGAGAGTCATGTTAAAGTTCCAAGATTCGAGGCACCATTGTTTCCGGGACTATGCACTTTCCATCGTGGAACTCCAGTTCTTCAGTTCCCTCCCACATCAGAGTTGCGCTAACAGTCTCCTGATATGGGGTTACCGCAAGTCTGAAGAGTGCGTCTGCATCCTTCAGGTGTTCTCCAAACCTATGGACCACGAACACAAACTGTTGGAGTTCACTCACCCACCGCGCAATTTTTCCTCTAGGCTCTGCGATGTTAAGGATATACGTTAAGGCCTCGTGATCGCTAAAGAGCGTGAAGCTCCGGCCAACCAGGTAAGGTCTAAAATAGCATACGACCATAAGGACTGCCAAAGCTTCTTTCTCCGTAGTCGTGTAATTCAGTTGCGCTTTCAAGAATGTATACGAATAATATCCCACGACCTTTTATTGCCGGCTCCGTGGAGCTTCTGAATCCCTCTGGTAAGGCACTGCGCCTGTGCCGTAATGAGAAGCGTCAGTGTTTAGCTCGAAGGGCAACTTGCAGTCTGGAAGCGTCATAATTCGGTCAGACGAAATGATGCTTACAAGGCTTTGATAAACGGCATCTCACTCTGCTGTCCACCGAAATGGCATATGCTTCTTGGTCATTTGTGTGAGGCACTTTGTTTTCGTGGCATAATCTCTACTGAAAGCCCGAAAATGCCCCGAAAATCCGAGAAATACCCGTAATGAGTGTAGGTCATACGGTTTCTGCATTCTTGAGATTCGTTCGACTGATTCCTGCTTTGTTGTCGTGGTTTGCCCATCAAATACTCAACCTACAAAAACAACTTTTTTGTGGAAAAACTAATTTTTCTTGTCATTAATCTTAAGCTCCGCATCACTCAGTGCTCGAAGTACACTAGCAAGATGCTCTGAGTGCTCCTCCGCATTTCGAGAGTAAATGATTACATCGTCGATGTACACATTACAAAACGTCCCAAGGAACGGTCGCAAGACGTCATTCATCATCTGGAACCAAGCGAGTGAGTTTTTCCATCCAAACGGAAGTCGATTATAATACTCATAGATGTCAGAAGGCGTTATGAAGGCAGAGTATTTGTTGTATTCTTCAGAAAGTGGTACTTGCCAAAATCCTTTACATAAATCAATACGCGAAAACACTCTGCAGCCACCCGTCTCCTCTATGATAGAATCTATTAGTGGCATAGGAAAAGGAAGAAAGCTTTGTCTGCTTCTTAGTTTCCCTGTAATCCGTGCAGAGTCGGAGGCTTCCATCTTCCTTACATGCAATAGTGATGGACGACGCGAATGTAGATGTGGATGAACGAATTATCAATGCATCCAACATATTTTAAAGCTCATTCTGCAGCCACATTCTCTTCTCCCGTGACAAATTATATGCCGTTTTTCTCGCCACTGAAGTAGCGGCTAACTTAAACGTTACCTCAAACATTGTAGTTGCCTTGGGATATCCCTTCAAGCATAACGATTCCGGGTAAAGCCTCTTAACATCTTCACACAACGATAGCTGCCACAGGCTCCTCGAAGAAGAAGTTGAAGAAACGATGAAATTGTGCCGCTTTTCATCCGTAGTTACTTCTCCAGTCCAGTAGATATTAAGGCGAAGTGCACTGATGGCTATACGTGATAGGAGTAATTCATAGGGTACTCCGTCGACTACTAGCACCTGCGTAGCCATACTGCTGCCGAGACAGGATATGGTTAAACTTGTCCATTTATCATGAATATCTCGCCTTCCGTCGTATCCGTGAACTTCCACAGCCCGTCCGTGTTGTACTTTCTCAGTCCCAACAATACGGGCATTTATAACTGTGATGCTTGTTCCAGTGGCAACTAACGCGCTCATTTCCTTTCCATCAACAAAAACAGATATTTACAAGAGGTTTGCATGCATCAAATTAACAGTTTCTCTTGGTGTCTTCAGGCGGAAGCTGAAGCACTCTTTATCCCAGCATCTGACTCTTCGTGTTGGCTTTAGCCTCCTTGGTCAGTCAGAAAGCACACAGGAGAAGCGGTAGATTTTCCAGCTTGCAAGCAGGCGTCTTTCATCAGCTCGTGTGGCAGTTGGGCGCCTTGCACCAGGCATCATGGGCTGCCGCTGGGGTCCCGAGTCCTGTAGGTAGGAGAAACCTGCAGAAATTCTTCAACCGTTTTGGGCCCTCTCACTTTTATTTGCTTGTGAAGGTCCGGACTCAAACCATGAATGATAAGTGGAACCACAGACGTCTCAGGCAAGGCTGAGTCAGCCAGCTGGAGTAGCTTCCTTTTATCATAAAAATAGCTGAGTGCAGACCCAGACCTGTACTTGAACGCAATAGCTTTATGCCATAATAATACCATGTCCTCTCCAAAAGAGCTGAGAAATTGATGCTTCCACTCCGTCCATGGCTTGTTGCTGTGAGCGTTGACAAGCAATTCGTACAACTCGTGGCTATTCCTGATAGGAATAGACGCATGTTTTTCACTTCATCTTCATCACTGTGCCTGTAGTTTTCATTGCATGCATATCAATAAAATGTTAGCCAGTACTCGAGACTACTGAAATTTCCATTAAACATGGCTGTCTTCACGTATTCGAGACTCGGCCTGTTCATTCCTCATTCAGTCACGTTTACAAGCAAATGCATTAATTCATTTTGCTGTCTGTTGTGTTCCACTTTAAGAAATTTAGTGAGCAGGTTGACGCCACTGTCAGACGAAGGAACGGTAGCAGGCTTCCTGCAGTTTCAAATTGGAATCACAACAAACGTTTCAAAATCTAGAAGTTTCATATTCAGCTTCACTTTTTCTTTCGCAACTAAGTGATCCTAAGTGAGCTACGTTCAAGCGCTTATATAGTAGGCAAATGCATCAGTGCTCACTGCTTCCGGAAGAGCTTCTTCCTCTTCATCTTGAGCCGTTGCAGCGATGATGCGGATGCCACCGCGTTGATTTGCTTCAATGATGAAGTCGACCCACATCTCGACTTGAATGTCCACACAGAAAAAATGCGCCTGCACCAATTTGTAATAATACACAGTAGGGCTAGGTCATGGTGTCAGCCATCATAAGTCTCACCCCTCCTCCCTTCGTCGTCTTCGTTAAGACACCCTGTAACTTCTGCACAACGTCGACGTAGAGTATATATATATATATATATATATATATATATATATATATATATATATATATATATATATATATATATATATATATATATATATATATATATATATATATACATATATATATTTATATATTTACATATATTTACATATATGTATACATTGCACCATAGTGCCTCTTTGCTCCAGAAACGGAGTGACCGACACTGCCATATGGACAAGGTCCTGTCTTGCTGGTAGCTAATGAAGCCCTCTGGAAATGGCCCGTCCAAGACCGGGGGGGGGGGGAGGCGTGGTAGATGCTGTGTAGGAAATATCTGTATGCAGCAGCGTTGAACCGGCCTTCGAGATGTTCCAAAGTACCCGAATCCGTCCTTTGATATTGTAGCGAGGCTGAATAAGTGCAACGTCACGCTTATATGTATGCACTGCGCATGACCCACTGCAGCACTACTTTGTATATATATCCCGTTCATTCTTGCAATAAAGTTTTTCACTGCCTGACCCCGACTCGCCTACAAATATGGCTTTCCAGAGGCTAATTGAGCAGTGTGCGCTGCGGGCCACTCGCTGAAGATTGCCTCCTTCAAATCTGTGAAAATGAAGAAATGTTTTTCACTGACACGTTTTTGTTTGGGCGAGATATGCAAACACGAATTCCGAAAACACTGGCGCCAAAGGAAAGCGTTGGCTGCATATGATTGAGCATTCCAATGTCGTAGCACGCAAATGAGCATCAGCGTGTTTCGGCCGTCGATAGCCCTGCATCGATAAGGTTCTAGAACAGTCACTCAGTGAAGCACCGCTGAATGATGTTTTACAATGGAAAAGCAGAAAATGCTATGTGACACGCAGTTTACTGCGTCTGCTCGAATCCCTCCCTCTGCATATGGCAAGGCAAATTCTCCAAGGAAAGCAATGCACACCTATAGTGACTATACGCAGGAATACATAGGTAGTGACTTTATCGTAGCTTAGAGGCTACTGAATACTTCGGTGTCTCGCTCACGAATGTAAGGGCTAAAAGAAATGTTGCTGCTGGTACCATCGGGTCACGAATGTAGACTCGTCCGAGACCACGACACCGCAGCGCTCCTGTGCTGTCCATATGTCTGGTGCTCCTGAGCAAATACCAGCCGTTTGGCACTGTTCATGCCAGAGAGCAGTGGCTGCCTAGCCGGCAGGCGGCTTCGAAGACCACTTTCAGAAGCCGCCGACTCACCGAGCTTGAGTTAGCGATGAGGCCGCAATCGTTTCGGATCTCCTTAGCGGTCAAAAGTAGGTCATACTCGGCAGCATTCGGGATGCGTTCCTTTTTGTCGGACGCTGCTCTCGATCGGCATCCTCGAGGCTTGTTCTTTAGGCGGCCTTCATTGTGCACGCATTAAGAATTCTGCCAGTTGAGGAATGCGCGTGCTCCGTAACTGTTGCAATTCGTCAATGCGACATGCCCCAGTCATACGCGGGAATATTTCTATTCGCTTTGCCCCAAATATACCCAGCATGGGTGATCCCATACGACATACTGCATGGATAGTTCTGTCCTTTTATAACAACTTACTGAGTCACGTATTTCAAAAGGGTGGGCGCCTTGTCCTGTCGTTTGTTCCTTCTTAGTGTGCCTTTATCACTGGCGCTTAATTTTTCGAAAGCTATGCACCAACTAGCCCCACAACGTGTTTTACTGGCTTTAGTGTCCAGTCTATTACATAGGACGGGCTACGTCGGTCGCTGCCAGAATTTTTCGCCATTGAGGCTTGAAGCAAAAGGTTATCGTTTGGCAGCAGCAACGCCTCATGACCAGTGAGCGCATCGGGTGAGGGGCTATCAAAGAACGTTTGTACTGCTTGGTAATCCTCTAGGCGATTTTACGCCGGCGAAAACGGTGATCTCGTGGAGAACGACTTCCACCTCTATTTTTTTCACTGGCCTTTTGCTGACTTCATCGTAACAGAGACCAACGCTCCTTCATATGACGGCGTCAATTAGACGACTTCAGCTGCGTGGAGACATTTGGTGAATGGGTGAATGTATCGCTAAGTTTTACGTGCAAGAGAACGATCTACTTATGACGCCGTATGGCATGTTGTTACGCCCACATATACATTAACGCCAGTACAAGAAATGAACAGAAATCTTGCGCACCAAGCACTGTTTATTGAGTTGGCCACGCTTATCAGGCATATTTCACATTTCACAGAGAGAACAATTTCGCAGGAATAAAATAAAAATGTGATGGAACAGTAGAAGCACGTAAGTACAACAAACCGCGTGCCTCGGAAACATGGCGCGAATTAATATACTGTGTAGTATTTCTCTGTCAATAATATTACAACGTCCACACTCAAGAATATACAAGGTAAACTGAAATATCATATGCATATATGTGCATCTGAAATACTCAGTCTAGAGAATGATGCCACTTGTCGCTCTATTTTTTCAATAAACATTAAGCACAGCGTCATTTGGGGAAAGGTGAGTGGAGCCTCGAGCTCAGCAGCGCAACGACGTAGCCTCCGACTTCAGCAGCCTGCCTCTTTAAAGACCTGTCTCTGCGGATGTTGGCGGTCGTGGCCACTCGAGTTGATATAATGAAGAATTCTTTGGACTGCTAAGCACGAGGCCGCGGGATCGAATCCCAGCCACGGCGGCCGCATTTCGATAGGGGCGAAATCCTAAAACACCCGGGAACTTAGGTTCAGGTACACGTTAAAAAACGCAGGTGGTCAAAATTTCTGGCCCCCACTATGGCGTGCCTCATAACCACATTGTGCTTTTGGTACATAGTCTTTTTAATAATAACGTACTTCGCTACATATAGACTTCGAAGCTGTGAAAGCGCATGCAGATGAGTCAATACCGAAAGTGCTCGCATTCTCTCGTTCTTTTTTTCTTGCGTTTCTCCTGCGTTTTGATTTCTTCCCTTTTTTGTAGTAAGTCCCTTACACGGGTGTCTGCGCCCGTTCTTCCCGTTTACCTGATCACGCAATACGCTGCTAGCAAATTAACTCTGCTCGAAAACATTAGGCCGCGCTTTCACGTTGCGAAAGCGCGAAATAAAATTCCTTTGTCAACCTCCCGTCAAAGTGCGCCCGCGGCACGCCCGCTTCGAGTGGCGCGGCAGCCGAGCGCGTTGTAGAAACCATGGGGGCTTTAAGAAACCGAAGAAACCCATGGTTTGCAGCGCTCCAGCGGCGCCACCGCGAAACACAGACCGAACGACTGTCGGTCGAATGCGTGTGCGTCTGTTTGTGGTACAAAAATCCCTCACGTGACCTCATCCTAGGTGCCTAGAGACAGCATCTTTTAGGGATTTTTGAGGATAGATGGATGGATGTTATGAGCGTCCCCTTTGAAACGGGGCGGTGGGTTGCGCCACCAAGCTCTTGCTACTATGCTGCCTAATATCCTACCTAGGTTAACCAATGAAAAAAGAAAAAAAAAGAGAAGGCGTGACGCCATAGTGGCATGTTCGTACTCGGCGTGATCGTTCTCTGTACCGCGCGTTGTTCAACATTGTTCATGTGATTGTGCGCGCGTTGCTTGTGTGTTGGTTGTAGGTTCTGTGTTACTTGGCGGAAAGCCGTGAGTAGTGGCGGTGCGGCAGTGCGGCTTTGGCCTCGGTGAGCTCTGGCAGTACAGAATCTGCGTTGTGTGACGCGCGCTTTCTTGAGAACCCGGCGGTGGTGACAATTGAAATATCGAAGTGGACTAGCGCCTCATCAGCGAAGTTCTGCGAACTGCGATGTGGCGTCGCCGTGTCCGACTTTGCTTAACGGACATCGAGGAATGTGCTGCTCGGTGCAAGTCATGCAAATGCAACTGCGTCGACCGCCCACTCTTCAGCGCTGAATGTGTGTTTGGTGTGTTGTGCTTGAAACGAGTGGTGCAGCCGTGTAGCGGGGGTGGCGGAGGAGCAGAGTGGCTTAGGGGCTCCGTTTGCGCGTTCACAGACATGTGCTCCCGTCTTGGTCTCAGCGGATGTCGCGTGATTGTCGTGTGCTAGCTCCTCTCCTGGTATGGAGTTTACGACGTTGACACACAGCATGTTCACGTTTTTCCGCGCTATATGTCATTTGCATGACGGCCGAGTGGAAAACGAGACATATGTCTGTGTTCTTTGCGTTTGTGTGTTGTAAATTACTTTCTATTGTGGAAGTTCTGGGAGTCTTATTAGGCAAGCAGTAAGAACGTAAACAGTAACACGTTTGTGTCCGAAATTTTGAATTGCCCATAATACCCTTTACGACTGATAAGCGGGCTAGACGGCCTGTGTGAATCAGATACCGTATGTTGCGACGCTCTTCCGCGTGGTAGACTGATGCATGGTGCACGTTTATTATATGTACTGTTGTAAAAACCATTTGTTTATTCACTCAATACAAATGTACGGCTTCTTCGCCGCAGTACATTTTAGTTAAGCGGTGAAGCATACTAAAAGTGGGAGGGGGCCGCTATCAGCCAGCATAGTATGTCTTCTTAGGCGACCTGAGAGGCAGCGGGTGCGCGAGTGTATAATTGAAGAACTCATTATGTCCAGTGACAGTGGCCCCTTTTCACTTTTAGTATGCTTCACCGTGGTACATTGCTTAGGCTTCACTGCGAAATACTAGTGTATTGCGAGAAAGATAATCGTAAAAAGCTTGATAATACAACGTTTCTTTTGTAGCTTGCTACACCGCAATTTAGGGGTGTAAATAATAATCGTGCAGTAAAGCATACTAAGAGGGGAATAGGCACATAGGTTTACACTGTGCTCATTATTTTCAGTTGTGACATAATTTGCAAATGCATCTGTGCTCATGGTAAGCTTCATTGAAAATCCTTTGTACATTACAAATTCATATTGCAGGGAAGCTTACTAAAGTAGATTCGCCATTTTGTAACATTATTCACCTTCAATGCAGGAGCACAATTCGGATTGATGCCCATGATTTTGGCTCGACTGCACATGCTTTTTGAGAATTGATTAGTTGTCCATAGTGCACTGGTACTTTACTGTAATCTGGAGGGCTCAAGTTGATATGGAAGCAACAATTTTTATTGAGGGGACAAGATGTTGCCGAGATGGTTGCGGCACAGCTTTTTTTTTCTTCCAGGCACCTTTTCTACTTGAAGCTTCCATTACAGTGTTTCGAGCCTCTTTGAACCAGCACATAGTGTATATAAAAATTGGACACTGATAGGGGACATCACCTAGTTTCATGCCTATCTATAGTAAAAAGATGTAGCACGACCAGACAAAGTAAAAGAAGAGGGTGGGCTGCAGCAATACTAAGTGTTAAATGGAACTTAATCATTTCCCTAGAGTTTTCTGTTTTTATGGGTCCTTCGCAGTAACCATGCGAGTGCGGAACTTGAGCTTGTTGGTTTCAAGTCTCATGGTTGTTACTAGCAGAACAGTGTGATAAACGAACAAGGGCTTGGAGGCATCCGTTCACCTTGTTTGCCTCATGGTGCTGCTTCATCAGCACCGTGAGAATCCAGGCCAACTAGGAAGGGAGGTTTGTTGCAATTGCTTCTGAACTGTATTGCCACCAAACCAACAGTGCTCTCAATGACAGCTTTTCGACAGTAGAATGCTTGCACCCAGCAAAGCCTTAAGAAGGAAGTATTCAGGACGTGCAAAGTGGGCTTTTGAAGCTCGAAGCATTACTCAAGGGGCTTTGCCCATCTGCACTCTTTATGGATACACAAAGATGATTTCCTCTTTAAGAGGGATTGTTTCAGAGGTTGTTACATGGCAACAGTGTTGGGTGTTTAGTAGCATGTTTTTGCCCACTGTTAATAATCTGTTCCTTCTCCAGTGCCCCTGTGAAGTGCCTACTTTTTGTACACAATGTGCTCTCCATGCATGCATGCATTTTTAGCTTGTAAAGACTTCTATTACCCCTTGCATCAAGCTGGTCCTTGCTGATGTCACCCAAGCAGGCATTGGGGAGTACGGCAATGTACACTCACAAAATACTGTTGATACCAGGTAAACCAAATTAATGGAGCTGCTGTTCATTTTTGTCCACTCCATCCTGGTTAGTTACAATAAGCAATGTCTGAACAGAAGGCGTATGTAGTTGGTTGTGCACTGCCTGCGCACTAAGACTTGTTGGCATGTTATGACCTTAGCACAGTGCTTATATATAAAAACCTTCTGGAGTGTTGAGGACTTCCTTCGCTTTATCATACTTTGCCTGATGGATCCAGCAAGTGCCTGGGCAAGTGCCTTTGCCTGAGCCAGCAAATGGGTCAACCAGATGTTCAACAGGCTTCCCACAAGTTTTCCAAGAGTCTCCTTTACCAGGGTGCTGCTCATAAATATGAATTCTTGACCTTGCACTGCACTTCAACCATGGCCACACCTGCTAAACCTATAGCATGCGATTAAAGAAGTGCTATACATCATGTTGCTCCAAACAAGTGACATATGCTACAAGGCCTTGAGTAACACCCTAATGTATATACGCCCTCATCATACTGTAAGGCGCTTCGCATGATAAGTGCAATAATTAACATCTGCTGGTTTTTCAGTGTTATTCCTGCCCAGTTTCCTGAAAGCTATGCCGAGTATTTCATATGCAATAGACTGCAGCCGGAGAAGAAGTGCATAAAGCAAGGGTCGCTATAACCACATGTCACACAAAATGAAAGAAGGGCACTGAGTGTACAGGCGGTTTACTTCATATCCAACAAGCTTGGTTCTCCCTTTGCTAGTGAGTAAACTCAGCTTGCCCCAAATACATGGCCTCTGACAAACTATGAGCCAGATGCTGTGGCCCGTGCAAAGCTGAAGATGTGTATGAGATCCTGAAACCCTGCAGCGGCTTCTACACTGGGCAAACAGGCTACTATGAAAGCGACTGCCTTTACTAATATGCTAATAACATAAAAACGGGCAGAAACTTGGCTATTCATTGGACCCAACTTCAGGTGCAAGCCACTCTTCCACCAGATGTGGGTTGTTCACAGAAACTGGAGCTATACAAATGCAGATAAAAACAATGGCGTTTGAAAGTAGTAACTTGAACTATATTCTGAACAAGGAGTGCTACCTGCAGCACTGGTACCTTAAAGCCACAATTCATGACTGCACCACCATGCAAATGCACTATTCTTGAATTATTAACATCTGTTATATTTATGGTGGCCATATATTGCAATTACATATCATCCACATTGTGTGCAATATGGTAAAATGTCAATTACGGTAGCCATCCTAATCTGAAATGCAACAAAAGAGCAAATATAGGCAACAAATTGCAATTCAAAGCGACAAAAAACAACCAATGCACAGGATAAGTGACAGACTTCCTTTTATTGACAAAGAAATATCACATGTGTCATGCCACCGGCACTGGGTAGGAATCTTTCAAGCTTGGGTGACAGAGGCAAAAACTTAGGAAAATACTACAATCACGCTGTAAAACGGCCTTGGACACAAAAAACCGGCATCATATTGTACAGAATGAAAGCGCAAGACTCCATCTAAGAACAGTCTATGGCACCTCATGCTTGACATGGTGTAAAAAATGTTGACATGCCCTACCCATAAAAAAAAGCAACAAACATAGAAAACACGCCTCAGAATGCAAAGTGCACAGTCTGAAACCAAGAAAGAAACAACCCGAAAAAGGTTTCGCTAAGTCTTTAACGATTAAAATTGTCAGACTGTCTCATCACTTCTTAATGAAGCTGCACAGCTGAAAAGGAGGGAAGGAAGGAAAGCCAAATAGCAGGGGCTGCAGAAAATGTTACCGAATAAATATGCCTTGCTTACCAACGATACCTGTGGTTTAGTTGTGGTCTGTGTATAAACTAATTGTGTATAAATTTTCCTCTTTAGAATGGTTTAGAGGATATGGAAAAAAATCACCATAAGAGCACCAGGTGTATGCATAGTCTACGCACAAAAAGCCACCGCTTTCTTACTTTTATTTTTTTTCTCTCTACTACTATTCATGAGTGTTTAAGTGCCTTAATAGCACTGCTAACATACTACTGCAAGATGCAAAATTGGGCAAGTTGTAGCATAAAGAATATTGCAGTTTCACTCATAATGTGAAACAATTATGCAATAGCTGGTGAAATACGCGCAGGAAGCTTACTTCATGCAATGTTTGCTGAAGTGAACACTTGCCAATGCAAGTCGGTAATCTCCTCAGAAAAGTCAAATAAGTAAGAGTCGTATTTATTTCGGGAGTTGTGCCTCCCCGTGTTGAAGTGTAAAGACTCGGCTTTTTTTCCTCCTCTTTCATATGCGGACTTGGCCACTGGTCAAATCTATATTTGGGCTACCCATTGCTAGGTCTCGCGCTTAATCAAAGAATGAATCAATTCTCAAAGAGCATGTGCAGTCCAGCCAAAAGCAGGGGCAAGAATCCGTATTGTGCTCCTGCATTAAAGGTGAATAACACGTACCATAGTGGCAAATGTGCTTTATTAAGCTTCCCTGCAATATGAATTTGTAATGTACAAAGAATTGTCAATGAAGCTTAACACGAGCACAGATTCACTTGCAAATTATGTCACAGTTGAAAATAATGAGCACAGTGTAAACCTATGTCCCCTTTCCACTCTTAGTATGCTTTACTGCACGATGCTTATTTACACCCCTGTATTGCGGTGGAGCCAGCTACAAAAGAAACGTTGCATAATCAGGCTTTTTACGATAATCTTTCTCGCAATACACTAATATTTCGCGGTGAAGCCTAAGCAATGTACTGCGGTCAAGCATACTAAAAGTGAAAAGGGGTCACTGGACATAATAATAGTTCTTCAATGATATACTCGCGCACCCGCCGCCTCTCAGGTCGCCTAAGAAGACATACTATGCTGGCTGATAGCGGCCCCCTCCCACTTTTAGTACGCTTCACCGCGTACCTACAATATACTGCGGCGAAGGAGCCGTACATTTGTATTGAGTGAATAAACAAATGGTTTTTACAACAGTACAGAAATAAACGCGCACCATGCATCGGTCTACCACACGGAAGAGCGTCGCAACATGCGGTAGCTGATTCACACAGGCCGTCTAGCCCGCTTATCAGTCGTAAAGGGTATTATGGGTTATTCAAAATTTCAGACACATGTGTTTATGTTTACGTTCGCACTCCTTGCGTAATAAGACTCCCAGAACTTCCACAATAGAAAGTAATTTACAACACACAAACGCAAAAAAACACAGACATATGTCTCGTTTTCCACTCGGCCGTCATGCAAATGATATTTAGCGCGGAAAAACGTGAGCATGCCGTGTGTTAGCGCCGTAAAATTCATACTAGGCAAGGAGCTAGCACACCACAATCCCGCAACAGCCGCTAATGAGACCAAGACGAGAGCACACGTCTGTGAGCGCGCAAACGGAGCCCCTAAGCCATTCTGCTCCTCCGCCACGCCCGCTGCACGGATGCACCACTCGTTTCAAGCACAGCACACCAAACACACATTCAGCGCTGAACAGTGGGCGGTCGACGCAGTTGCATTTGCATGACATGCAGCGAGCAGCACATCCCTCCATGTCCGTTGAGCAAAGTCGGACATGGCGACGCCACATCGCGGTTCGCAGAACTTCGCTGCCAAGGCGCTAAGCTACTTCGATATTTCAATTGTCACCACCGCCGGGTTCTCAAGAAAGCACGGGTCACGCAACGCAGGTTCTGTACTGCAAGAGCTCACCGAGGCCAAAGCCGCACCGCCACTACTCACGGCTTTCCGCCAAGTAACACAGACCCCACAACCAACACACAAGCAAGGCACACACGATCACATGAGCAATGTTGAACAACGCGCGGTCCAGAGAACGATCACGCCGAGGACGAACACGGCACTATGGCGTCTCTCAGCGCCAGCATCGCGCCTTCTCGAAAATCCCTAAACGATGCTGTCCCTAGGCACCTAGGATCAGGTCACGTGAGGGATTTTTGTACGACAAATAGACGCATGCGTCCAATGCAGCCTTCGTGTGTCGTCGACCCTCTTGCCCCCAGCGTATACCACAAGCGCCAGCTTGCCTTCACGAGCTCTCCCCGACGTCGCAACAAACTTCGGCGGCCACGCGTCTCCGAATGTCGCGTTAGATTTGCTGAGCACTGTACGTCGCGGGCGCGAACGTGTGCGGAAGTACAACATATGCCTTCATTCGTCTAGGCTTTCCGCCAAGTGCTTTATGATCTAATTGATTTTTCAAAAAATGAGTTGCGTCAGAAAATTCGCAAAATATGACTTACGCCGAAGCTGCAAACACGATCGCTTCGAACTGTAATTAGAATACCTCAGACAACATAAGATAAACTCAAATACAAAGCCGTTTTCTAGCTGCCGTTTAAGGTCTGCCTGAGTTGTCACGGCCGTTAGGCGGCGGTACTGTCTTTCGATTAGCACGAGGTACGTTACATCGTGTTGTTTTAGTTGTGACCGGGCCGGAAACTGTACTGTACGTAATCCTATACATAAGTATAGGTTTACGTACAAAAGGCAAGAAGTGCCGGCCCACTGGGATAATGTAATGGCTGTGTGGTTGCGCTTGCAAAGCTCGACGTCGCCGGTTTTAACGCGGCCGCACAAGCCGCATATCGAAAAAGGCTAAGGAACGCTCATGCAATTTTATTTAGGCTCGTACATACCGCCCACTACGGCGTGCCACATATTCACACCGTGGTTTGCCAGGAGAAACTCCGCGCTTTAACTAATTTTAAGACGTATCATGATTATCATCATAATCGCCGTCATCGTCAGCAGCAGCAGCAGCAGCCTATTCATGTCCACTGCAGGACGAAGGCCTCTCCCTGCGATCTCCAATTACCCCTGTCCTGCGCCAACCGATTCCAACCAGCACCCGAAAATTTCCTAATTTCGTCGCACCATCAAGACTTCTGCCATCCTCTGCTGCACTTCCCTTCTCTTGGTACCCATTCTGTTACCCTAACGGTCCAACGGTTATCTAGTCTGCGCATTACATGAGCTGCCCAGCGTCATATTCTTCTCTTAATATCTATTAGAATATCGTCTTTACCCGTTTGCTCTGTTATCATACACGTCTTAAACGTGCCGGTATCCCCTGGTGGAGGTATTTCTTGTGGTGTATTGTATATTACTGTCTACAAATATTCAGATCTGAAGCATTAGCAAATGTACCTCCTGCCTGAATGAATTAACTGAAATAGCGGAGCACCACTGCCTTGATTATTAGCCTGCATTGCCCTATTCTTCCTTCGTAGCAGATAACGCTATCATGATGCTTTGTGCCATAGAAATGCGTTCCGCATCGGCGCGCGTCATAGCGCAACCACTTATGAGGGTTCTTAGCCCGAGCAAGATTGGCTTCACCAAAAGTGCAGCCAAGAAAAGGTGGCCAAGCACGTGAATACGAGGCAGTGCGCTTTATTTTCTTCTACCAGTGATGGACTCCTATGCAATGTTTCCTCATGCACCACACAGTTCACAACGTTAAGGGAAACGCCAGGATAACATCTCCAGCACATCCTTAAAGCTTGTTTCTTGCTGTCTCTACCTCTTGAAATCAGACGCTTAATTCACGGGGAAAAATCACGCGCAAAAGCAGACACGAAGAGACGGCAACTAAACAGTCGCGCGCGCAGAGCGACGTTAAGAGGTCGGATAATATGCGCTCAATACAGCATTTCGCCCTAGTTGGATATTCTTTGATTTGATCAGTACGAGCGAATGAGCCATAATATAGACTGTCGTAAAAGCATACCGTGCTACAAATCTCGCGTCTTCATTTATAACGACCAGCTGGTATGCAACGAGCCAGAAAGCTGAGACGCCATGCGAAGGCCACGTCTTTTCGTGAGGGACACCTCGTAGTAACTACAACTTGAGGTGCAGGTGAATAATAGAAATGCGCGTAGGTACCTACAGTTACCTCCCGAAGCCTACATGAAAGAAAATGTCGCTTGATTAGAAATGTCGCATGTCAGCAACGCATTGAAATCAGAGGGCCGAATCTGAACCACGAATTTTTGTCTGCCTTTATGGTGTGTCGGTGCTTAATCATAATAATAATAATAATAGTATACCTTTATTCATAAAAACAAGTGGTACAAAGTGCCAAGGCATTAGGAAAAAAGTTGCTACAAAAGCAACTTTGCTGGTCCTAATAACCAGAAGGTCCAAAAGGCAGCAGACAGCAAGGAGCGAGAAAAAAAGAAGAAAATGAAAGGAATAGAGGAACAATGAAAATAAAGACGTACCGAAAGCGGTACGTACGGTCGTACGTACCGCTTTCGCAATCCACAGCTTCATTCGCTTAGCTGCAGTTTGATGGATATGTTGAACGACAGAAATTTCTCAAAACCTCCATCAGAAAAATGTGTTAAAAATTGACAACAAACGCGAAATAGCTCTCGTTTCAATTTCGGCGGATTTTCACCCTGCTTGTTTCTTTATTTTAGCATGTTGGCGCCCAAACATTGCACCGATTGGTGCGACGCGTCGTAGAGAGAGAGGGTGGTGCGGAAATATTTTTTCCGGAGGGACGAAAATCACGCCATGTGAAACAGGCTTTACTCGGAGGCCGCAAAGTGCACGGGCACATGCTGGCCCGGTCAGATTTTTAACGCGCAACGTCGTTTGACATGCCGCACCTAAAATCTATCCCACGTATGTACGTGATGCAATCATCAACAGGCCGCAAGATGGCAATACCTTGCCGTTTTGTGCCGACCTACTCGTTAGAACAGTGGGCAAAGAAAGGTTACAATAATGTGCTTCATTACACAAATTGAGCTTTGCTGACGTATATTTCTTGCAATGACACTATTTAGGTCGCGTTTGTTCCACAAGTGTGTGTTTCTGTATTAAAAAATGTTTGGCCCCTTTACGTCTGTGGGGGTAGTAAAGGTCGTAGCGGTTAGAAGTTTCTCGAATTAGCAATTTGCCGCTTTGAGAATGCCTTATATGTAGAAAAGTGAGCTTCGGAATGGTTTGCTTTGATTTTATAGTAGCGCTCTTGGTGGCGTATATTTGTTGCGATGGGATAAGCAGGTATGATGCCTTTCATCACTGAGTATTTCTGTAGATAGCTTGGCCGACAGCCGAGACACTTATAAAAGCATACACAGTAAAGTCGGTAACGCTTGTAATTGTCTTCCAGTCTGCCAAGGTCAGCATGTACGGGCGACGGCATTCGTGGTTCTTTTTCCGAGATGATCCCCGAATACCGCCACCGCGCGGTGGCGCTGCCATGGCTCGCATTGTTTTCAGATGTCCGCGCACGTTTCGACATATCTACGAGCGCACGCCTCCGGGGTGATGTGTGCGCTGTGCGGCAGCGCATACCTCACATTCTTGGAATCACCGTCATTGGTTCTACTTTCAAACGAAACTGGTTTTCAGAAAGTAAAGGGCTGCGTGCATTCATAGAATCGTGTTTATGATTACACAACAACGCTGGCACAGCTTTTTAGCATACACGCTTCACGTTGCTGTTATGACCATTTCCTCTAAAAAGCTGGATCCACCAATTTCTAGAGAGACAAGGCGAAGGGGATGGCTTCACGTAGATTTGGCTTCGAAAGCTGGCTGCGTAACGTAATGCTTCCGCCTAGTTCATTTCCTTCCTCCAAGAGCTTTGCCCTCTATACACATGATACAGTCGCAGAACGATGATGCATATGTACATGTGGGCGTATGCATGGCAAGCATTTAACGCAGGCAGTGAATAGGGTAGACTGTGTTTATGTCTTGCGGCATGACACCGTAGCCAGCGACAATGACACAGCAAGCAGTTGCCAAAATATGCACTGTCCAGCAAGTCTGCCGATACAGTAGCCTTTTCTGAACAGTAGACTTCGAAATAGCAATCCTTCGTTCGTTTAGATTTTTCTTTTTTTTTGTCCTTATAGTTTAGCCCAATCATACAAACATTGCAGAATGGCAATTGAAACACTGTGAAATTGCTCACCTATGTGGGCATCAGCATGATTCATATTTTTGCAATCACTGATATATTCCTCAAATTCTTCTTGCGCAGTGTCATCAGAATCCTTGGCTGCAGCGGATCAGATCCGACAGAGTGTTGTCTCCACGCTCGCGTCTCACCTCGCCAGCGGTTCCTCGATTGTCAAGAGTGATGAGGAAGCTCTTAGCGCTATCATCGTGACCATGGGCTTTCCGGATGAAACGGTCAAGTACATTAACGAATATTTGCGTCAATTCAAGTTCAACTTCGATGCCAATGGATACCTGGCGTCTTTGGCAGCCGCGCGGACTGTGAAGTGGTGGCAATTACAGTGGCTCGATTATGATGCGGCAGCACGGATGACCGAATCGGGAGCGACAAACGCCCTGTACCAGGGCCCTCGACGTCACATCTACCTCCCTCCCGGCCTGCTCTCTTCGCCATTGCTTTACGCCAAAGGATCGCCAGCCTACAATTACGGAATCTTTGGAAATGTGAGTTGCACCAAGAGGTTCACAAGTTTGCACTTTCACCACAGAGATAGAATACTAAGAGCTTTAGTGAAAACGTAATGCGGACATTCGATAGATGGGTGTGTCAAAGTTACACATTGTTTTTTCAAGGCCTTGATAGTTCACAGGAACGGACCCCTAGCTTTTTTTCAGTCTTCATAACCACAAGTAACAGACCATATGCACGGCATGAAAGCTCTGTGTCTTTGACATCTTGCTCGGCATAGCAAAGATGACGGACTCCGCAACCGAATTATAATCGAGATGCCAGTACGCGGGCTCTTGAAGTGATTCATGCCATCCTACATTCCCCACACCGTCCAAGCTTTCAAAACGCATCCTTCATATTCAACAGTGCTACTAGTAGAAGGGCGCCTATCTTAGTGAGGGCAAGTTAGATGTGTGGATAAGCCTTCTTCACAGAACTTCATATATCGCCTAATAAAACACAATTTATTCTGAACTCTGAAATGCAGCGTTCTTTTAACGCGATAGCGTTAAGGAGCTCGTGTCGCAGAAAAGCCGGTGTCGTCGGCGTCGGCGTCGGCGGCGTTGACCGTGAGCGATAAATCACGGCAGGCGCTTCATAAATAAAAAGCAACTTCCAAGATTGGCCCGGTGGGAATCGAACCCAGGTCTCCGGAGTGTGAGACGGAGACGCTACCACTCAGCCACGAGTTCGATGCTTCCAAGCGGTGCAAACGCGCCTCTAGTGAATGCGGTGTTGCCTTCGAAACGAGCCGTGGAAAGTTATACTGCGGTGTATATCGGTAATTATGAACATGTAACGTACAGAAGTCACAATTACACGAGTTGCGAAGTGCGTTTCCGCTGCATTTCTTCTGCGCTTTCCGCACACGCAGAGCCATCTTGCGGCAAACACAGAAGAGCCCCTCCTCTCAATGTACGGCGCTGCCCCGACAGGAGGCGCGCCACGCGCGCATTGGGACCGCTGCCAGGCGCGTCGCGGGACTCCCTCTCCCCTGACGACGCTTCGCCATGCTTCCGGTTTAGATTACTATCTATCTCTCTGCGCGTGCCGATCACGACGTTTGGCTGGCGTAGACCGTTTCCCCTCCGAGACACCGAGTTCTTTGGTTCGTTTCTTTCGCTCAGGCGCACGTTTCGTTGCCGCGGCGAACGCTCCGTTGCTCGACGCTCACCGCGTGATAGGTGGGCGCTAAGTCCGATGCGGGGCGCATCGTAAGTGATCGCTGTGCCGTAGCGCATTGTCTTATACCCCTTGGCGGGTCGACGGGAACGCTGTCGCGTCCCACTCTTGAAGGCGAAGCTTAAGTGTCCTCCAATTTTTTTCTTTTTTCCACAAACGTAATAAAACAAACTCAAGAGCATGTGTGCAGCTTTAGTAATGCCTGCAAGCGCTAGGAGAAAGAGGGAATTTTCTTTTCGGGATTTTTCAGGGAACGTGGTACGCGGGAGATCACGTGAAGCTTACATGGCAGTGCGTTTGGCAACATGGTCCCGTGCAGTGATGCTTTGCACTCTGAGTTTGCATGCAGTTTAGTTTACTCGTCGGTCAATATCGATTTACTGCGATAGCAAATTATTAGACAGATATACGAATTAAGGCTAACGTGTTGATCAGCTGCGTAAACTAATGTAAACATTCGCTTACTAACTAAAGTAACAGGAACGTTGTCACGCGCGCACAACCAAACACGAAAACATCTCACTAAATGACTGCGGCAATTCGCTGTCGGAACGCTGGTGTGGTGAAGAGCGACAGCATCAGTGAGCGAATTCTCCTTCCTGCTGCCTGTCGCTTTAACACAAACTAAGAGCTCAAGAACACGGCGCACACGGTGCCATCAGCTATCTCCGGTCGGCTAGCCTTCGAACCAAGCGCCGATTGCTCAGCACATGGCCGCGCTCAGCAGCCGCACCTGGAGTAAAAGAGGAGATGCGCACTAGCCAGCCCCCGTCCTAGCGTGCACACATCTTCCCGCTCCTTCCTTGCGCGCGTGAGAAGACGGCTTGCACCGTCGACGCCTTCCTTCATTGCAAACTCGAGAAAGCGCCGCATACTTCTCAGCTCGCCCTCGCATAATTTTCGCTCGCACCTACGGCATACGGCGCACGGCCGAGACGTTATACCACTTAATCCGCTTAGACTTTGTACGGAGCATCACAGTGACGGCGGACATTTGTCTGGACGGCCCGTACTTTTGCTATCGCAATAAGTGCTACGGGTTCGAGCGCGTATGCCATCACTAGCTGAGAGGGTTTATCAAAGCTGCTGTTACGTGTGATACTTCGCCGAGGTTATCGTGGAAGGTTGCCTTCTGAATTTCACCCGCCTAAAGGTTTTCACCATTTTGTAAAGTTCGTGCACCTAAGTAGCACACTCTTAGAAATACTTACACCCTTTGGGCCTTATCTTGTCCCGCAAGAATAATCGTCATCTGTCTTGCCCGAGTTTCCTTTCTTGAAAGCTCGGCGCTCTCTACTTTCCTTTCGAGAAGCAGCGTCACACTGATAACGCGCATGCCGTTCGTGACTGGGAAGTACCGGGCTCGCAGCGTTAAAGAAAGGAAACACGGGCAAGACAGATGACGATTTTTGTTTTGTGACAAGATACGCCCCAAAGGGTGTAAATATTTGTAAGAGTGTGCACCACAGTAAGGGTGCTAAGTACTTATTTTACTGTGTTGCTCCAAAATGTTAAGGAGCTCACGACTGTTCATAAGATATACGGTATTGATTCATTCATCAGGTGCATTACTAAAACGAAATTAACACAAATATCAGAAAGGAAGCGTAGATTAGGTAGGAAGTGGCGGCAAACAACCTTTAGCGCCGCACGAATTTTAAGCATCATCATGGGAGTAACATTTATTAAGCAATCAATTCACGACAACGCTGTCGTGGCTTCACATATCTCCAAGTACAAAAATTCAAAGAAACACCTCATATTGGCACGAATGCCAGTCTTGAAATAATAATCTGTCTCGCTAACGTTACACTGAGCCTTAGTGCTATGAGTCAACTAGCGTCGGAAGGCCTATTACAAACCTTTACCTACGTTCCTTCAGCGCATGTCAAACCTGGCTGTATCCCCGCCAGAGTCGGAAAGACAAGGCTGAAGTCGCTTTCATTATAGTGCGTAACATAATTTATCTACTAGGAACAAAAAGCGCAGGACACATAGTACATTAGCAAGCACTACATGAAGGCTGATCAATATTACCAGTAAACAGTCGTAACACCTAAAGAAATATAGACTTTGACACCCAAGGAAGATGTGGAGAGCATTACTTCACGCCGAGGATGTCGCTCATTTACGTCGCTGAGTTTAGTGATGCGGTGGAACGTGACTGAATTGCGAGCTCCTGGGGTTTGCACGTTGCCTCGCTGCAGCCGCTGCCGCTAGCCGCGTGCTCGCTCTGCCTTTCGCGTTGTCGGCCACTTGGGTGGTGAACGTTGTTTATATGCAGCAGCTCGCTTCGCACGTTTCGCTGCGTTAAGGTAGTCTCGTACTTCGTGGACCGTGAAATGGCGCCTCCTGCCAAGCTTTGGTGTCTCGCTCAATGACCTAAGAGACAGGGGTTCAACTTGGGGCAACGCAGACTCCATAGCGCCGACAGTGGCGCCATTCCTATGACGCGCCATCAAGCGAATCGCCGACTAGGCAGAGCCCAACCACGCGCACAGTATCGAAGATATTCATCGTTGTCGCGTGATTTAACGGTAGTGCAGTGGTTAGCGCACTCGGCTACGGAACGTAAGAAGCGGCCTTGGGGAGTGGCGGTGGGGCAGTGTATAATATGCCCACTGTGGCTACTGTGTGTTTTGTAGTTAGATGAAAATGACGTAATTTTGCGTCGGTTTTCTCCCACGGTTTTCTGTCACGCCTTTCTGGTGACGGTGGGTCGTATAATGAACCAAGTAATGCCATTACACACACACACACACACACACACACACGCACGCACACACACATTGCCCTCGAAATACACATTTTATCTACGAGCTTCCGATATCTTCTCACCAGTCCTGCGGGAAAGAGCGAGATCGTCTTCTATGCACGCCAGGTAGGCGCCTTGGCTTGAGTGCGCATCACAGCCAAAAAGCGACCACTGCACAGCTCCTACTTCCACACAGAAGTTCCCGCTTCTTAACAGTGAGATTAATATAATTTCAGACAAATTACAGCACTTGAGTCACATGCAAAATTGTGCGTGAAGTCAGCTTAAATCAGTAGGGGCCGTCGCCTTCAGTGCACTCTTCAGTTTACTCTTCGGCACCCCTTTCACGAAATATTTAGCAGGCTATGCTGTCCATGCAACAATAAGGTACGTTCGCATTAACGAAGAAGAATCCCGCCGCGTGCTTCAGGCAGTAGATAGTGTGTCGCGAAGGCAGTCAAGCGACAATCTTTTGTTGCCGCGGAGCGAATGCATCTCGGAACTACTTTTCGCAGGTGGCCTCTTACCGCCGATCGGGAAAATTAATCAGGAAGGACCATTTCATTCGCGAGTTCAAATGCCGCCAATAGATATGTCATCTTCTCTGCTCATCGCTGATCAGAGTTACACATTGAATCCAATTGGTAGCAAATGACTAGCTTGCCGCGGGGGAAAAATCGTGCGCAAGTGTGGCCGTGTAATAGCTGGAACGTTCTACCGACGGCGGCGAGCCGAGTCCGCTTTTACCGCTTTTGTGAACGTACATTAACGTACATTTACGTTTCTTCTTCATTGCGTAAAATTATTCTACTACATCAACTAGTCAAAAGCACCAGCCACCGCAATTCCAACTGCTAAATATTCCAACGTTTCAGACAATGCATTCATCGTTTAAAAACATTTGCAATACCAACTGAGGACCCACGCAATATTTTATTGCAATATACTTTCTCGTGAAGGTTTAAGCCTGGGCCAGTCAATTATAGACGATCTCGATGTTTACACAAGCTTTGTGGTCATTTTAGATACTAGCTACGGAGCTACTGGGTCTCCTGTATATCTACAACAACGGGACTATGAAGAGCGCCACGGATCCATACAGCATGATGTGGAACCAACAAGCCAGGCATCACTTCGAGTCAATAACTCGCTGCCTTCTTCATCAGGAAAAAGAGGTATATGGCGTTTTTCGCTTAGTTCACACTAAATATCCGTAGGGAGAGGGTAATGGAGGGGCCATACATTTGCGCTGCAGAAGCATTGAAAAACGGGCGAGTGAGAATTTATCCAGTTTTAAGAAGTTTTCCAATTAGAAACGAAACACGAGAGAGAATACAGATCAAGCGCTTGTCTAGCAATTACAGATTTTTGTTGGAAGAAAAAGACTATTAGACAGTGATTATGAACTCATTTGGGCGACGTGTAAAAAAATCTTCATATCATCACGAGTGATCAGTTAATGCTGTCTCATGGTTTGGTAGGAAAGCTAACAACTGACCTATACATTTGTCCTTATTCTTGACTATGTTATGTTGCTCAGCAATTTCACGTCTGCGCTGATACCTCAATCGTAATGAAACAACGCGATAAACACACTCAGCGCTTATCGTGCGAGGTCAGCTCTTGTACTTGTTGCGCAGCCAAGCGTCAGATATCATTGCGATTCAGGGAAAAAAACTGAATCCGATGATGAGACAACGGCTGATGTAGCTCATGACTAATGTTATTTGCGCGCCGCTTGGAACTAACACTGGAAGACCACGGAAACCAGCGCGAAGAATTGTAACCAATTAGCCCAAAGCAGTACCCTGCTGAAGCGCCATTCCCAGTATGAAGTATGCGCAGCCACGCGACTGACTTCTAGTACGCTATTTGTGAGCAAAACACGGCAACACAACCTGTTCGGAGTGTGCATTGATAGGAAAGAGTGCCTTAAATTTTGGTGTCAATAACGAAAGTGAAGTTTGGAGAAGAGTACATATTTGGGCTGGTTGGTTCATGATTACGAGCCCAAAACAACTGCGCTAAAGAGGACGAGTGAAGGGACACAGACAACAGCGCTGTTGTCTGTGTCCCTTAACACGTCGTGTTTTTTAGCGCTGTTTTTATTGCTCGCAAGTTTGGAGGTTTCTTAGCGTGTATGCGCCAAGTAGGGCACGTGACTGGGAATACTACTTTTTCTCATTGACCCAGCACTTCCGCACTGACCGTGTATTGGTTTTTTTAGGCCACTTCAATTGTTTGTGTAGTGCACAGGAACGGTCGTCTATAAGACAATACCATGATACCAACGTTAACACTTTTGAATACCATGACATGTGACTATCGCCTTGCTGATTTAGGGCCACAGGAAAACGTCCCATGCGGCTACACACACTTTCGAAGTACATCTCTTGCAAGGCATGATCGGATTTATATACCCTTACCTGTCCTTCCTAGAATGTACGGCGACAATTAATGGGCACGCTGTGTTTTTCAGTGATCATTGTTTAGTGCATCTTTGTTTTGGCAACCGGCAACTTCAATGTTCACTGATGAGCAGGAATTTATGGAACAATAATACACTGTTACTCTCTGATATGCCTTTTCTCAAGCGCGTCCCAGAAATCTTTATTGAAGTATCAAGTCGCAGTTCTTTATCTATCTTTGCGCAGTGGGAGATATTCAAGCAACAAGTTGAAATGACAGCCAATAAAGAAGCTTCCATAGTCTCCTCTGAGAAAAAAGGAAAACTTAAGAGTTGTGTAAGCCGCTAGATGAGCTACACGAACTTGAATGCCTACATCCTGGCAAATGCATTCAAGGCATTCACAATATTATGGCTCAGATATATAGAAGGAACAATGAGAGATACAGATGTGCACTAGCCCGTGCACGTACATGTCAGTATATGTAGCTACACCCTTGTAGTTATTCACTTGGTGATGAGCGTTGGCATGCTCTGTCGAAGCAAGTGTTCGAGATAGAATATGCCACAGCAATTGTTAATGACCACGCTAGAATAAATAAAGCGTTCACTGACCAATATGAGAATATATTTCCATGTAATAAGGTAACTTTATGTGAAGCGATAACGGAAAATTTGTTTTATTACTGCCACAGCTCAGTCACGAAGAACATGCTGAGACGTTGAAGCAACAATTGATTCGCTAGCTGACAGCAAAACTTCAGGGCCTGATGGCTTGAGTGCAGACTTTTATCAGTGATTTTGTTCTATATTCACTCGTTTTCTCCTTAATGTGTACGAAGATGCCTACAGAATTGGATACTTACCCACCAGGCTGTGCCAAGGGCGCACAGCACTTTATTCCAAAAAGGAGCGATGCAACCATGTTGTACAAAGTAGATGGATATCAACTTGCAACGTGGATAATAAAATATTTGCGAATATATTAGCTAATTGCCTTCAAGATGTAATTCGTTCAGACGTGGGAGACTATCAAACATGTTGCATTGCAGGAAGATCAATCCAGTCAAATATCCACGCTGTGCGGTGTGCTAGAGTGTGTAACAGAAAGTGTCGGTTCGATCGGAATAGTTAAGGTTGACTTAATCACTGCTTCTTGTTCCGTTTGTAAGAGCACATAAACAGTGGGTATGTTCTTTTTGAAGGCACCACTATCTGTTGCGGTAATAGCACAACAATGTTAAGGGTTAATGATTCTCGATCCGAATCGATCTACCTCAGAGCATCTATAAGGCAAGGTTGTTCCTTGTCAAATCAAAATTATCAAATCAAAAGGGTATTTTCATTACACAATAATATGAAAAGTGCGTACAAAGATATTTGGTCCCATAGCCTAAAGTGGCTAGTGATGGGTCCAATACAAAAAATGTATTCCAATAATTATCAGTCTTATACAAACAAAATAGCGAAAGTATCACACATAAGCGGTAAATACTATATATAACCACAAAGCTACGCTAAAAACGAAGAAAACAAAACAAAGAAAACTCAAGAACGTGCTAGGTAAGATAAGAAGGGGCATTTACATGTAATGTCAAAATTTCTTCTGACTTTTATTTCAAGAGGAAATTATTCCACGGCTTAAGATCAGAGAATAGAACTAATCTTTCGCCGTACACATTCGAACATAAAGGGAGATTAAGATTACCGATGCGTGCATGCCGTGTGTTTGACGACGGAAATGTGAAGATGGTACTCGGCAGAGGTGTGTTTGTGTTTATTATTTTATTTACTAAGCAGGAAATCTCGTAGCACGTATGTCAGTAAACGGCAGTATACGCAGCCTCTGAAAAAGAGGATGAGAGGAATGACGCACCGAAGAGAAAGTAATCGCACGAACAGCTCGTTTTTTTAATCGGAATAACGGAGTAAGGTATGTTATCTACGTTTAGCCCCACCACTCGCAAAAATAGCTAAGGTGGCTGTGAAACAGGCTGATATATAATATCCGTAGCAATGTCAAATCAAAGTATTGACGTGCTCGTACGAGAGTGTAACAGATGAATGACTTTTTGCAAACGGTATTGATTTGGTCTCTCCAGTTAAGGTTACTGTCAAATGTAATGCCTAGATATTTAATAGTCGGAACACACCCAATGGTTCAATTGTTTAATGATATGCTAATAGAATCGTAGTTCACAGTTTACATTCGTCAATGGAAAATAAAGTGTTTTGTTTTGTCGGCATTTAGTAATAGTTGATTTTCACGAAACCACATTGAAACAGCTAGTAGTTCATTGTATACAGTATCTTGTAAGGTTTGAAGTGAATTACCTGTGAATAAAATTACAGTATCGTCCACATACATTAATGCTTTATATGATTGTGAAATTCGCGGAATATCATTCACGTATAGAGCGAATAAAATGGGACCAAATACGGATCCTTGCGGTCACGACATGTGACGTCGCGGTCACCACATGTGATATCCCTAGATTCGGAAAAAAAACCATCAATTAGTACTTTCTGCTTTCGCGATGTGAGATAACTGAAAAACAAGTCGTGAGCGCCATCGATAACACCATAGCACTCCAGTTTTTTCAGTAGTGCCGAGTGACAAATGGTATCAAACGCCTTTTTATGTCGATAAAAATTCCAATAACAATCTTTTGATGGTCGAGGGCAGAGTTGAGTATCTGAGGTAAAGCAAGCACAACTGTTGATGTGGACTTCCCTGGGACGAAATTATGCATTATTTCCGTGGATTTCCCAGGGATGAATTATGACCTCCGCTTTCCTTGGGGAAAATTATGTTATTCTTACTAACGAAGTCCTTTTGCTGTTGAGCGATTAATTTTTCAAAGATAGTGTTCACCATACTGAGTACGGATATCGATCTATAGCTGCTGGGAATATTATGGTTGCCCGTTTTGTATATTGGTACAACTTTGGCCAGCTTTAATACATCTGGATAGGAATTCGCATTTAATGAATGGTTAAATAAATGACAAAGTGGAGCAGTTCAATATATGGCTTGTCTTTCAGTACCCTAGTTGGTATACCATCAATTCCTATGGCTTTGTTCAACTGTAAATTTTTATAGCAGACGTCACTAGCTCTTCTGTTATGGCCTGAAAGCTAAATCTGGTTTCACTTTTTTCAACATAAGTGGTGGGCCATGCTCTACTAAATTGTTTCGTAATGTTTTCACCAACCGTGACAAATTGATCATTAAAATCATTTCTGAGGCTATTTGTGATGTTGTCAGGGATAATTTTCTTTTTGTTATTGAGCCCTGTCACTTCTCTGACTATTTGCCATGTTTGTTTTGTTTTGATTTTGTTTTGACTATTTGCCATGTTTGTTTTCCTTTGCAAGACGCAAGTTGTTGTTTATTTCCCTATTGTCGTCCTTAACTTTGGTTATTTCGCTCTTTAGTGTTTGCATTTCTGCTCGAAATGCCTCAAAGCTTTCATTGATGAAGTTCATTGCTTCTTTTACAGGGTCCAGCTCACTTCTTATCAAGCTCATTAGGTCGTGCTTTATTTCAGCATATTTGTCATCAAGTTTACTAGTCAATCTAAAGCCCCTCCATCCACGCCCCACCGCCGACCAGGTTAAGTACCGCCAACCTCCTTTTCCCCTCACACCAAATCCGGTTCCGGCATTTTCCGCTTCCGACATTTCCGCTTCCGGCATTTCCGGTTCCGGCATGTCCGGTTTTAAGATTTCCGGTTCCGGCCTTTACGCTTCCTGGAGTTACGCTGCGAGAATTTCCATTGTGATTGCAGACGATGGTGAGACGCCCGTGCTTAGCAGCCGGTGCTTATTTGAGTAGCTCGCTCTAGCCATTCCACCAAGCGTCATTCGTGTGCATCTACGTGCTTGTTTGCGTACGCTGCGCCCACACGCTTTGCCTGTCGTCCCCTTTCTCTGACAAAGTGCGGAGAGCCATGGGCTGGGGCACAACACACGAACATAATTCGCCGTACACATCTGCTCGCGTCACAACACTAACACAATTCGCCGTACACCTTTGCACGCGTAACAACACGCGCGCACGCACCAATTCACTGCACACCTCAGCTCATGTCGCACAAGAAAAGCACACTTGTTTTCACCATGTCACTGAATGCCCTCCACGCAAATTTGAACTTGTTATATTTCATAGCCTCACGTCATTGCAGTTCTTCACGCAGTGCACGCACTTGGGACGTTCGTTACCTTCGATCTGCCGTACGAGACAAGTTCCACCTCAGAATCAACAGCACAAACTCTATGCGTCTGCCGTACAAATTGGCGTCGCGAACTCCTTCACTAAAGTCACTCCATACGTGCTGACTGGAGGGGATGTATGCTTCAAAACAAGAAGAATTCAAAGGGGACAAGCTGTTGTATTCTGCTGAAGTAGTAGTTTGCGGTCGCTGTTTTCCAAATGCACGAAAAACGGGAGCGCTCTCCAAGCACCCAGGCACTACGTTCCACTGTACGTTGTCTCTCGTGGCACAACCCGTCGCAGGTTGACGCGAAGCAGCGAACACGACCAGATCGCCGATTACAATAGGCGGTGGTTCTTGGATGGAATCGCATTAACAGTTTCAACCGCAGCTGGTGCAATTAATCCCTCTCGGTAGACGCGAAAGTAAACAACGCTAAAAAACATAGCGTCACTTCCACTCGGAACACGAAGCTCAAGCTACGTAAGTTCCGCTTGACGCCGGAAGCTGAGGAGGTGAGTGGGAGAGGAGCGTGAAGGAGGAGGGTAGGTTGGCGGTACTTAACCTGGTCGGCGGTGGCACGTGGATGGAGGGGCTTTAAGTCAATCTACCAAAGCCTTGGAAAGTTCTTTCACGGTAGTAGGAGCCTTTTCACTCATATTGCGCGCAAATTAGGGAGCAGTCCGGCAGCCTAAGTAATTATTATTTCAGTAACGATATGAATACAACGCACGAGCACAAAATAAGTACTTCGTTAACGGCCGTTCGTTTGTTAAGGCTGCCTGGACTGCTCCTGTGTGATGCTGCTCTCAGTCAGGGAACCATTTAAGTACCCGGCTGATGACGTCAGGGCTCATGAGGATGCGCAGAAGCATTTGTGGGTCCGGCGGATTCTTTCCAATGGTCAGTTGGATGGTCCCCCTGTGGCTGCGTGATCTGGAAGAGTGACTGAGCGTAGGCGCTCTACGTAAAACGGTGACGGGTGATCTGCACAAAATAAGTATTTCGTTAAAGACCGTTCGATTCTTGTGCCTGCCTGGACTGGTCCTGTGTGATGCCACTCTCAGTCAAGGAACCATTTAAGTACCCGGCTGGTTACGTCAGGGCTCATGAAGATGCGCAGAAGCATTTGTGGGGCCGGCGGGTTCTTTCTAATGGTCAGTGGGATGGTTCCCCTGTCGCTGAGTGACCAGACAGAGTGACTAGGCGTAGGCGGTCGGCGCAAAATGGCGACGGGCGATCTGCACAAATTAAGTACTTCGTTAAAGGCCGTTCGTTTGTTCTGGCTACCTGGACTGCTCCTGTGCCTTCTGTTATTCGCTTTGTGCTTGGAAACGCTTTGTGCCCGAATTCTGAAGTGCCATGCCTTTCATGGATTAAGTTTGTTGTCTAATGAGATTCGTGTACTTGGCTATGCAAATAACATATCCTTCTTCTGTGCTGGCAAGAATAGTGTGAATATTGTCTCGCCAAAACCCAACAGCTTTGTTCACCTTCCAGTGAAGCAGGGAACTTTGAGAAGGGTTCTGGGTTTTGGTTCGGTCTATGGTGTAGTGTATCAGTAATTGTGTAATGGCCGGTGGTCTGTGGTGGTATGGCAAGAATAGGAATGGGCTGAGGTGTGTTTGGCAGGTATTCTCAGATCATGAACAGGTTGCCATTATCCCTAAAAAAAAAGTGTATGACGGCTGTCTCTTACCAGTACTCACCTACGGGGTAGAAACTTGGAGGCTTACGAAAAGGGTTCTACTTAAATTGAGGACGATGCAATGAGCTATGGAAAGAAGAATGGTGGGTGTAACGTTTACGGGATAAGAACAGGGCAGATTGGGGTGAGGGAACAAGCCCGAGTTTATGACATCTTGGTTGAAATCAAGAAAAACGGGTATGGGCAGGGCAGGTAATGAGGAAGGAAGATAATCGATGGTCATTAAGGGCTACGGACTGGATTCCAATAGAAGGAATGCGTAGCAAGGGGTGGCAGAAAGTTAGGTGGACGGTTGAAACTAAGAAGTTTGCAGGGACATGGCCACAATTAGCACATGACAGTGGTAGTTGGAGAAGTATGGGAGAGGTCTTTGCCCTGCAGTAGGCGTGGCCAGGCTCATGATGATGGTGTACGATACCAACTCACTTCGCAGGTATTCAGGGGGGGGGGGGGCGCAGGACTTCAAGTACTTAGGTCTACCCCTCTCTCACTATCGCAATACTAATCCTCACTGGCTAGCGGCAGCTGCAGAAGTACAACGTGAGATTAAAAA
Source organism: Dermacentor albipictus (assembly GCF_038994185.2). Lineage (NCBI taxonomy): Eukaryota > Metazoa > Arthropoda > Arachnida > Ixodida > Ixodidae > Dermacentor > Dermacentor albipictus. Next base: position 492,066,003 of record NC_091821.1, read on the forward strand.
CTGGTAGGTGAGGCAGCTGTCCATATTCAGCCGAGCTGAAGCTTGCAATTTGTTTCCACCAGCTGGACTTATTATTTCCCGCAGGTATTGGACTGCTCGTGGCTTAGGTTCCCAGATTGCCATCGTGTATCTGCTACCTATGTATTGAGCTCGCGTGTTGAGGCCCTGCAGCGTGATAAGCTTTTCTTTTTCTCTTGACCGTATGGGTCATGGCCTAATTCACCTTTTTGTTAGGCAACTCATTTCCCGGTTATTCTTCTTTCGTGATGCAAACCGTTCATTTCTGAGAGGGTGTTGCAATATAATTAATCAATTACGGTCCAGAAATACTTCCGTATTCATATGTCAGAGATGCACCAGAGGCATCTTGAAGAGGATCGTCGAAAGCATTCACTTTCTCAAAGGTCACTTTAGCATTGTTGATATTTTCACTCCCTCCCCCAAAGAAAATTCCGCAGCACCCATAGACACGTCGTTTCCTGTTACGCATTCTGGTGCGCCTTATTTGGAATGTACCTAAGCGTGTCCATTGAAGGATCATTCCTCCAGGGATCAAAACTTTTTTTTAAGCTACAGTTGGCAACGCTTCCTATCAAATCCTCGTTGCAAAAAAGGCGTTGTTTCGTGAAAATTGTCGTTTCTGTCCACACGCCCAAACGATTGATGACTGCTTTGTAGATTCTAGGGAATGCTCTGTTCTTCGGGGACATTCTCCAAAGAACACTTAAAATATATTTAGATATCACACCATGCATGTTTTCCTACCTTTTAAAGATCCCTTTGACCCACCACATGAAGTGTTCATGTTACTTCGCCTACATAGCCTTCGGCGCAGTAGAATGTGTGACAGGCACGCTGAAGCATCGTGAAGCACTCGATCGTTTTTTTTTTTTCAGGAACATCTTGCTTGCGTTCATAGGGCGTACTCTGCACAGGAAACAGCGCTGGACATCATACCTTTACTGGACATTTGCAAGTGTTTAACATTCGAATGCATTTTCAATTACCTTAAATTTTTGTAGTGCCTTGTTTATCTTGTTTCTCTGAAAATCCTGCTCCTATGCATTAAAGAATAAGAAAGAGTGAGGTGACGACTATGGTACTTCCTAATGCGAAATTGGAGAGAAGCTCTATACATGCGTTCATTTCGCGATATATTGGCTGTCGGGGACAGTGCGTCTCGTACGACGTTTCAAACGGAGCGAAGTGTGGCGCGGCTCCATCGCTAATCGGGAGATACCGAGACGCATTGCGTAGATGATGCGTGGGCGACATTCACGGTAACCACCACAGAGTGACCTCGGCTCATGCAGTGCTTTACACACAAAGCACAAGTTTACACGAGCACAAAGCACAAAGCACACACAAGCACAAAGTTTACAAACTAATTGCTCTGGATCAAGAACAAATATCACGGTTTTCTGTACACGGCATCCATTATACAATTGAAAGCGGACAAATTCGTTATATCATTTTACATCTTACGTGAATTTCTTACGTTGTTTACGAGGGTTCCGCAAAAGTTGTATTTACATATTCATAAATTTTTTGAGATTCATGTGTAACATTTCAAATTTGTCCGCTTTATATGTGCTATCAGATACAGTTCACAGAATTGCGATACCACTTTTTCTTGCTGAGTTACAGAATTGTTAACTTTATAGTTTCGCTGTCTGAAAATTTGCGATTATTGCCAATTCTTAATAAAAATTTGACTACCTAAATCTAAAATTCGAAACCAACAGTCACTAGATTTTAAGTTTTTTCTTTTAAATGCAACAACCCTTGTCAAATTTGGTGCAGTGGTTGCCGAGAAAAATGAATTCTCCTTTTACATATATTTAGATAGGAATACACGAGCTAAAGCATCCTCTTAACATCCGATGGTAGCAAAACCGAGGTGACCGAGTATGAAGAGAGAGAGAATCAACCTTTGTACTCAGCCCTTAGTAAAGGTTGGTGCGCACTGGCACCCCATGGGGTGGAACCTTCTTCTCAGGTCCCATATGCGTCCAGCAGTTCCTGGCCCCTAGCCGCCAGCGCGAGCTGGGTCGGTAGGTCGGGGCTGGACAACAAGTTCTCCCATGGCTCGGGCGGGTTGAGGTTGGGGAGGGTGTGGGGTAGGGATGGTGAGGGGTTCTTGAGCTTAGTGCACTCTGCAAGGATGTGTGCTAGAGTGCCTTTTGATCCTCTGCAAAATGGGCATGAAGTGTCATGCGCTGTTGGGAACATCTTGTGCAAGAACAAGGGATGCGCTAGCGACCCCGCTTGCGTGCATCGCACGATCGTTTGGTGCATTCGGCTGAGTTGCGGATGCTGACGGGGAAGCCTACACCTGCCGCTTCTGTACATTTAGGTGATTTCTTTGTAACTTGTCATGGTGTGCGGTAGCTCTGGCTCGTCCTCGGCCCGGATTGACAGTTCTAGGGCATAGTGGTCGGCGAGTGCGTTGCCTTCCACTTGCGAGTGAGCCGGGACCCACACGAGCTCAACGGCCCGTCCCGGTGATTTGCATTTGGTGAGGATCGCTAGTGCCGCAGGGGAGAAGTTCCCCTTGCGGTAGCTTGCGTAGGTGGTCTGGGAGTCTGTGATGATGGTCCTCACTCCTGGTTGTGCGAGTGCGAGGGCCACGACCACTTCTTCTGCATCGGCTGTATTCGTCATCCGTACTGACGCGCCTGTGAAAAGTTTATCGATGGTGGTGACGACCGCCGTTGCTCTGGTTCCGTGCTTGGGAAGCGAGGCGTCCGCGTAGAGATCATCGGGGTCCTCTTCCAACTGTCGAGCCAGTGCCTTGGCCCGCACAGCGCGTCTCTCGTTGCTCCTCCCCGGCTGCATGTTCCGGGGGAGGGGTTTGGTCTTAACACGTCTCTCCATGTTGTGGGGAGCGGCTCCGTTGTCGGTTGCTGTTCAATTTGCCATCCTATTTTGCGTAGGACGGCGCTACCGTGCTCTGTCCGGCTCAGCCTTACTCTCTGGTGGGATAGGTGTGCTTCCACCAGCTCTTCCACCGTGTTGTGGGCACCCATTTCCAGCAGCTCATGCGTTGACGAGTAGACTGGGATGCCCATGACGAGTTTGACTGCTTTCCGTGTCGTCATGTTCAGCGTCTCGTGGTTCACCTTCGCAAGCTAGAGGTACGGGTCGCAGTACGTTATACGTGACACGACGAATGCCTGCACCAGGTGCAGTGTGTCTTCTTCCTTGATTCCTCTGTTCCGGTTAGTGACTCTCCGGACCATGCTCAGGACCTGCTCTGATGTGGTCTTGATTTTGTTGACGGCTTCATGCGCCTTCCCATCGCTCCGCAACAGCAAGCCCACTATCCGTACCTGCTGCGTTGGCTTGAGTATGAAGTCATGTTCCCGGCGCTGGACCTGCTGCGGCCCGCACTGAATTGGGCTTTGCCCAATTCGAAAACTCGGTTTACCAGTGTTCGAAAGCTACCTGGCCCACTCCCAAAATTGCCGTGAACCATCCCAGAAAACTTCAATGTCCAACCCCCAAAATTGGCTCTGCCAATTCGAGCACATACCTAATTAAAGGTATCGCCCAGAAGAGGCGGTTAAAAAAGAAACTCGAGAAGTTCAAGACCGCTCAAAGAGCTATGGAACGGAAAACGTTAGGGGTAACGTGAGGAGATAGGAAGAGGGCGGTGTGGGCCGCAGAAGAGATGGGAATAGCCGATTTTCTAGTTGACATTCAGAGAAAACAATGGAGCCGCGCAGACCCTGTAATGCCAAGGGTAGATAACCGGTTTACCATTATAGTTACCGAATTGATGCCAAGATAAGGCAAGCGCAGTCGAGGAAGGTAGAAAACTAGGTGGGGCCATTAAATTTGGAAACTTGTAGGCGCAAGTTGGAATCAGCTAGCGAAAGACAGGGGTAATTGGAGATCGCAGGGAGAGGCATTTGTCCTGCAGTATATTTTAATGTGGGCTGCTGGATAATGATGGTGGTACATCTACAGCCTTCTGTGAAATATGTATGGGCTATTCCACACCTATATGAGATATGCTGTTCGGTTGTGTTGTAAGGTTCCAGTGTCACTCCTGATAGTCCAGGTATCTGGATGGCTCGCACAATAACTATTTTCATTCCAGATGGTGTTTCGACTCACGGAATACCATAGAAGCTCCCTGAAACAACCTGTTGTCAGCCAGCTAGTCACAGGCAACAAAACACGCATACATTTTGGCAAAAAATTGGAGGCCGCTTAAGCTTTGCCTTCAAGAGTGGAACGCGACAGTCTTCCCAACGACCCGCGAAAGGGTGTAAGACAATGCGCTACAGCACAGCCAGCACTTAACGAGGTGCCCGCATCGTACTTTGCACCCACCAATCGCGCAGTGAGGGCCCAGCAACGCAGCGTTCGGCGCGGCAACGAAACGTGCGCCTGAGCAAGTGGAACGAGCCAAAGAACTCGGTGTCTCAGAGGGAGAAATGACCTACGCGAGCCAAACGTCATGATCGGCACGAACAGCCGGGCCGCGACGCGCCGCGACTCGCAGCGCCGTACATTGCGAAGAGGGGGTCTTCTGTGTTTGCCGCAAAATGGCTCTGCGTGTGCGGCAAGCGCAGAAGAAATGTAGCGGAAACGTACCTCGCTACGCGTTTAACTGCGACTTCTGTAATTTACATGCTCATATTTACCGATATACACCGCAGTATAACTACTTTACTGATATGCCGGTGGCTGTTCCGTATTTCCATTCTGTTTTATTCAAGTGCTATTACACTAAGCCACGTGACCCTGCTAACGTAACATTTCTTTACCTTCATATACATTTATCATGCGTAATGTTCTACAATGGCGTTAAATTTTATGAGGGCGAAAAATGAAAGGCTATCCAGAATTGATAACTGTCAAGTTCATGAACTTGCATAATGTGGAAAATTTTTGATCTCGGTTTATTCAGCGCTGCTGTATATTGGAAAAATTGGAGGTAGTTTACTGGTATGCCTACCAAATAAGAGAAAGAAATTAGGGAATATGAAGAATTTTAAACACATTTTACTGTTGGAAAGACTTGTGCGACTATTAAGAGAAAAACTACGTTAGTGTGAGTCACTGTTTAGCTCGAAAATAATGTTTCAGCCTGGTAGCAATATGGTCATATAAATATTGAAAGCCTGACGATGTTGCTTTAAGAGCGTTATATAGGTTGGATAACCGTTCGACCGTTAGGTTTACAGAATGGTTACCAAGAGAAAAAAAGCGCAGGTCGAGGATGGCCGAAAACTGGGTGCACGGGCAATGAAATTAGGAAATTCGCGGGCGCTAGTTGGAATCGGTTGGCGCAGGACAGGGGTAATTGGAGATTGTAGGGGAGGCTTTCGTCCTGCAGTAGACATAAAATAGGCTGATGATGGTGATGATGATGATGATGAACAGCGTTATATGTGTTTAGCTTCATTATAGTGCGGCAGTGCTACTCAATCCGCTTTTTAAAAAATTAAAAGCTTTGGATTTCATTCATTACCTTTAATTGCCAAGTTTCAAAGCGATAGGATCCCAACTTGCATATGTCTCTGCCCCGTTGAGTTAAATATTTGCGGGCCCACTGTCCGGACAAATTACGCACCTTTGCTAAAATAAAACCGTCGCTTTGAACATGTTGCACATCCAAAACTTATTGCAACACAATTGAGAACGAAACCAAATAAACCAAATGAACAAAGGCTCAGGTATATCACCATTGTCAATGAAAAAATAGCCGCTTTCAATTTGCCGGTACCCATTTTCATAAAACATAAAAACTACGAGTGGCTGAAACTTTGAAACCCAGTGAATGTATTGAGAGGCGTGTACTGTATATTATTCCTGGTAATGTTTTCGTGCAGCAATATCTTTCGATGGAAAATTTCGGCATCAAACTGTTTCCTTTGCAAGCCTGCAGCTCTTTGTTGTAGCTGAAAAAATATACTTACCGTGGGTTACATTTTTGTTTGACGCAAATGTTGTTGCAAATATTGTTCTTTTTGGCGCTGCTACCAAATAACATGCATGGCGTGCTATTGATTCATCTACTAATTGTTACAATACAGCCCAGTCTACTTTTTGCAAATTTTTGGAGCTTGAAAAAACATGGGCGGAAACGTTGTTTAATCCAAGAACCCTTTCCTAAATTGCCGTCGCCATTCCTAGCCAAGAGCAACAAATTAGTCTTTCTATATGAAACCCTGCTTTTTGTGACAGTGAGAACATGTGAGTGGAGCATGCAGTCCTGGTTTTAATGTTCATGGAAACCAATTGCTGTTAATCCGGACGAATTAAATAATTGTTTTACGTTGGCGTATTTGCGGGTTACGACAACCTGACACTTCTGTGGTTATTTATTTGGTCATGCTACCGCATAGAGGTTTGTAACACGTTCGAGCACAGGCTTTAGTTACGGCAAAGCAGCGACGCATCACAGTCATAAATATATTATTGATTCAATGCAGCATGCACCTTTCAGTCGGCATTTGTGGACACGAGAGGCCCCGAAGGTCTCCCTGATAAACCACATCGCCACGTGGCTGTCGTACAAGGCCTATCAAAGCAGCGCTGCATCGACGAAGCACAGGTGGACACCCGCGTATCTGCAATTGACTTCGGAGCAACTTTTCTTTGTGTCTCACTGTGTGCCTTGGTGTTCGGACAAAAAGGAAGACCTCGCGGCGCGCCAGCGGTGCGTACAGCCTCTGCTGAACATGCCAGAGTTTGCCGAGGCCTTCAGATGCGGTTCCAACGACAGGATGTTCAGCAGCTCTAGGTGTCCGTTTCTCTAGCGGCTCTCTTGACAAGCTGCGCCAATGGCGATCACTGGTGAATCGCACTTCCAATTTATACTAGAGGCACCATCGCCATTGGCCTTATAGAGGCACTGCGGCAGAGACTTCGGGTCGTTTCGAAGAGGTAAATATATTTCAGAGCTGGTATGATCTAGAATTTTTGCACTACGTTATCATATTACCTTACAAAATTATGTTGCCTTTGCGCCAGCTGGAAAACAGCTATGCTAATGCTACGCAGTTGTTCTAGCGTGTCTTGGAACATTTGTTTACTCTTACAAACAGTCATTCCTGTTCATTTCACCAACACGGTAGTAGTAAATACATCATATTTATTTCCCCAATGAACATATTTAGAACTATCGCACCCAATAAAACTTGTTTCCCAACAAGATAAGCATTAGCCTTTTCTTAGCCTTATGCTACAAAAATGTATTTGTTCTCGCACCAATGATTACAATACGAATGATTATTGCACGGAGCCAACAATATACCTCTAGCTGACCACGAGTGCCCTGTCACTATTCAAAATTTTTTTTCATCAGTATTTACGACGGAGGATCAGTCCACTGTACCCGATCCCGACTACCCTTACATGGAACCTATTACCATCACCGTCGAAGGTATTTCGAGTCTAATTACGAACCTTAAATTATCTACATCTGCCGGTATTGATAACATTAGCTCCAAAATACTAAAAAACACTGTCTCCGTTTCCAGCCAAATGTTATTTCACATATTCCGACAATCATTATCATCCGGACGCCTCCCTTCTGATTGGAAAATTGCTAAGGTAGTGTCTGAATTTAAGGCGGGAGATAGAAATTCGCCTGCTAAGTACCGTCCTATCTCCTTAACTTGCATTTCTTGTACATTACTTGAACATATCATCGCTTCTCATGTCTACAGCCACCTTGAGTCCATTAATTGTTTTTCACTAACCAACATGGCTGCAGGAAAGGGTTTTCATGCGATTCACAGTTATTTGAACTTACAGCCGACCTACATTATAGCATGAATAACAACAAACAATCCGATTGCATTTTTCTTGATCACCCAAAAGCCTTTGATCATAACGCTCATTGCGGTCTGATCTCGAAATTATTTTCACTCCGGCTAGATTCGTCAACTATTTCTTGGCTACGGAATTTTTTGTCTCTTCTCCAGCAGTTCACAATTGTGAACAGTTCGTATTCACTCCCTTGCTATGTCAGTTCCGGTGTTCCACAAGGCAGCGTTTTAGGAGCCTTACTATTTCTAATATACATCAACGACCTGCCTACTCACATATCTTCTTCCATCCGTCTTTTTGCTGACGATTGCAGAATATACCGTACCATTAATTCAATCGACGACCACATCGCACTTCAATATGACCTCAAAAATGTTTCTGATTGGTGTAGTACTTGGCAAATGCATCTTAACGAATCTAAGTATAGCGTTATCACTTTTAGCCGTAAGCATGTCAATTCTAATTTGACCTACTTCCTTAACTAATCTCAGGTCTCGGAATCATCTTGATATAAAGATCTCTTAGTTCACCTTGTTTCTAAGCTCACGAACTTTGGGGTATTTACGAAGAAACTTAAAACACGCCCCAACCAGCATCCGGAAGCTTGCATATGCAACATTTGTCCGGCCTCAACTAGAATTTGCAAGCCCTGTGCGGTCGCCTCATCAAATAGATCTAATCAGTATGCTAGAAGCCCTACAGGACAGAGCAGCACGTTTTATTTCTTGCGATTATAACTATTCTCATAGCGTAACTGAGATTAAATAAAACAATTACATTTTCATTTGAAACTCGCCATTGCATCGCACTTCTCTGTTTGTTCCACAAATACGTTCATGGAAATAGGCTGTCTCCGCTACCCCTCGAAAGGCCTTTGCGCATGTCAAAACGCCTCCATAACAATTTAAGTCACGCGCACATCTGCGGTCACATTAACGTTCAGCAGCTCTGCGCTTCCCCGTGCCATTTCTCTGTGAAACGATTTGTCCGATACTATCGCTTCCTCAACACACCATGATTCCTTCCGTAACCAAGTCAGCCGTCATATTCCCGGAATACCCTTTTAATCTCTTCAACGACTTATTGTTTTCATTGTTAGTTCTCAGTTGCATTCTGGTTTGCAATGCGCATCAGTTACATTTTGAAAGTATGCTCTTGAAGTATGCTTGAAGTATGAAAGTATGAAAGTATGTATCTCTTGTGTTTGAATGCTTTGTATTAGGAATGTATAAGTGCCCCTTGCAACATATGTTTGCTAGCTCTTATAGTACTGTTTCCGTTTATACCCCCCTTACATCATGCTTCTACGGGGGGTAAGGTCTTTTGTAAATAAAAAAAATAAAAATGGATACATTTCTTTAGCATTCCAATCTATGTTTTGTTACTGATCCTACGGAATGTTGCATATTGCTTGCTATGTCTTGCTTGTTTTGCACATCCGCATGCCTTCACCATCTCTAAAATATACTCAAATGAGCTTCTTCCTCAGTGTGCCTTCATGCCGATCCACTGAATTCTCAAAACGGCTGAATAGAGAACAAGAAGCATTGTTTATCGACCTCTTATCGCAAGTTAAAAAAATATAATCTGGCTAATTGTAATCCACGGCCTGCCACTACAGTCTTTTTCCTAGCCACCGTTTCTCTCTTTTGATTCGTGGGAAATACTGTTCGTTTTTCTTGTCAGCATCGTATTTGTAAGGTACATTACACACTGTATAATTTTTCATACTGTTACATGAATGTAAATGTACGTCACTGCCGGTATTCCAAAAGACATATTTGGGCAATAATATACAGCTACAGGTTATTTCGGTGAAGGAAGGCATTGGGAAAACTAAAATTATTTACTGTGCTTCGCTTTGTGGTGGAGCTACAAAATTCCACTTGGAAACCATCTGATTGGCTAAAAAAAAATCGTAAACTACACACGTAAGCAGCAAATAAAACACTCCTTCTGACAGGCGACAGGGCAAAATATCCAGCTTTGACCATGTTCCTGCAGGGACACTATATTTTTCAAGGATATCCATCAAGGAACCTTTTACATATGTATTCATGTATCGCTCTTCCCAGCTCCATTTCTACCTTTCAAGAAACCCGCAGAAGCTCTTTATGATAAGTACATTAATTCTTCTACATACCATCTAAACAACTGCTATGGCAATGGTACGGAGAAAGCCTCAGAGCCACAAGATAGCTTTTTCTGGACAATGTGCCATATGCACACAGTACGTACGTGGCTCAAAGGCCGTGGTACCAAGGACGGTCTCGGTTAGATGCATTTTCGTTGCCTGATATTGAGCTGTATAGCGCGTATTAGGAGCGGTCCACGCTTGGCAGCCGCGGCCTACTCCTTTCGGTCGTATTCGCCCGCCGTCGCGGCACATATTTTCACTGCTGCTGCCCCCGACGCTCCAGACTTCTTCGTTGGTGTGCCACAGCGACCACAGAGTTATTGTCACTGTGGCAATGAACTTAACTAAAAACAAACGATACAAACCTCGAATTTACGTGTACGTGCCTTTATTCAATCAGTACAGTGTCACGTAGCAGTGACGGTAAAGAACACTGTAGTAATACTTGGAATGACGAAACAACTTTTACTGGGCGATCCTGTGCTCACAAAAACAGCCCACACTTAAAGTAGAACCGTAGCGGCGAACACAGTCGGCGATCGTCTAAATCTGATCTGCCGGTCAAGCGCGTCGGCTTCTATACACGAGCCATCGAACATTCAGAGTAATTGCTGGCGCCCGCGTGTCTTCCAGAAATTTCTACACCACTCACCTCGCGCACACATGCAATCAGATTACACAGGGTTCGCTGACAAGAGACAGTGCATATAGACCAGAACACGCTAGTCTCGCACCCAGACTAACCGAACGCATACTCTCGCACCCGGGTTGCCCGGTCGACCGGCGCTATTTTGTACTGGGCTGCCAAAGTGTGTTCGCCGGCGACCAGTAGACATGGCAAGCGCCAGCTCTAGGGCTCCAAAGTGCGGAAATGTGCCCGTTCACACGGATCCAAAGTAGAAGAAGTCATCTGGGCATCATTGCGTGGTGTTTGGATGCCAAAACAACCAGCGGAAATGGAGCAGGTTGCTTAGCGCTGTTTGCGAAGAGCACAACACACGTAGGGAATCGTGCCGGTGCGGTGTTTTCAGCCTGCGCCGATTTCCATCCGCAACGAAGAATGCCAAGCTGCGCCACCGGTGGATAGCTGCAGTGAATAGGAAGAACTACCAACCCAGTGAAAATGCACGAGTGAGTATTCGATCTGTGTATATTTTGGTGCCACGTTCAACTTTGCGCCCTACAAACGTAATACGCAGGTTTGCTCCGAGCACTTTCTGGGCAACAAGCCTACAGAGCAGAATCCCGCGCCGGTGCTTCGCCTTGGCTTAACAAAAAGGCAAGCCTTTTCGTGTTTTCATTCAGGCAGAGCTCCCGACGGTTAAGCGGAACAGTTGAGTTTGCGGTTAGCGATACTTACAGCTGGTGCACGGAATGACCATTAAGCGTGAACGACAAGTTGTAGACCTTGCTGGTGAGCGTTATTGCTAATGAAAGTAAACCGAAGTCTGCTCGTCACGTAGCATGCGTCCACAAAAACGTAAACGACGACTACTCGTCGCCGAAGGTGTTCTTGCAGCGCACCTACCTTTACGAGCTGGTGTTGCAGGTGTCATTCGTAACGAATTCATTTGAGTTTGAATTCATTTGAGCTGTTATGCGGGGCAAAGCGCAAAATATTTCCGTTCATATGGCGAGGAATATAGGTGCTTAATTATTCTTGTATTTTGTAACAAACTTTTGATCGTTCTCACTAGTTTTTTTTACTGTTTTCTTTTCTAAGGGAGCGCCAACAATCCGATGGCCTCGCACAAGCGAAACAGGTCTGGTACCAGGTAGCTGCAGTTGGTGGGGCTAATTTCTTGGAATGCAGGTGCGGTTGTTGTCTTGTACCAAAGGGGTCCTGATGATGCAGCTTTAAGTAGGTATGGTAATTTTACGTGCCCTGTCATGGTTTGTGCAACTGTACAACACCTGCATCTGTCATGCTCGCCCTGTTATACGGGCTTTGACTGCACATGTAGTTGAACATTATAACTACTGTAGTACCTCATTTTCCAATGAGTGCAGGTTTAGCATCATATGCTGCTTGTTCGAGTGCTGTAGGCTTTTGTTCTGAATGTTGTACTCTTAAGTGGTTGCACGATACAATTGGCCTGGTGTATTTTCTATTTCATTTTGAGAGGACTTTATGGGTGCGATCTTGTACGCGTTCCAAACTCGAACGGAGGCGGTCCGTTCTTTCCGTCGCGAAATTGGCGGTGCGTTCCGTTGCGTTCGTCCGATAGCAGACAACACGGAATGATTGACAGCAGATATCACTTCACAATTGACGTCATGGCGTTCTTCACCGTTCAAACTGACCAACCGTGTGCGGCTCGGTGGAACGGACCATCTCCGTTCTATTTTGGAACGCGTACAAGATCGCACCCTATATCTTCGCAAAAGTGATGGCATGGGAAAGAACTACAGCCCTTCTTACTATAACATCTATTTTGTTTTCAGTGTGCAGGTGGTGAAGGGCAGGCGTCTGCTAACCAGGCAGTCAAACGACCTCGCCAGTTGTTTGCCAAACGCGGCCAACCCAGTAGAGACCATGACAAACAAGACCAAACTGAAAGTGCAGATGACAGTGTTCTGCGTGCTTTAATAATATATGGCACCAACACAGTGCTGTAAATTCCTTCACAGGTTACGTGCCAAAAAGCTCACACGTGTTCTAGCATATAGCGCGCGGTTTGAACAAACGTAATAGCGTACCTACCCGATGTATTCGCTTCTGCAGTCTGCACAGCACTCAGTGTGTCCATTGTGGACTTGCACGAGGTCTTGAAGATTGATTGAATCCAGACAGCGAAAATGACAGGTTAGAAAAAACGTGAAGCACGCCTTCCGCCCAGCTAAAAAGCCCAAGTTTCGCTTTCGCGCCGGGTCGCATCTCCCGGCGTGGCAGCCCAGGCCTGCTACTTCGCGGCGCTTGGGATAGATGGCGCGACCGGCGCTCATCAATATGGCGGCGCCCTTTGAATTCACGGTGTTCTGATGTAGAGAATCATCGACAACACTCCAGAAATTTCCGATACATTCAGGCGCGTCCCGCGCTGAGCGATAACATATTTTAGACAGCGTAAAGCACTCGACCGAAATATCTAAACAAGGAGACGTGTCGATGCTCCCCTCTCAAAATGCATCGTCCCGATGCTATAAACATAACAGGGGAATGAAACACAAAAGGATGCCTATCAAAGGAACCAAGTGCAAATTTACACAGTCCAAAAAAATAAAGTAGTCCGGAGGTCAACTACGCAAAGTCGTAAAGTTCATTAGCGCTGGTAGAACGGTTTAATTCGCACTGGGCTATTTCAGGTCATGAGCAGCACCACTGTGATAGTGAAATTCCATCGGCTACGACCTCATATTTGAGTGCGCCAATGCGTCGGATGATCTTGTACGGGTCCGAAATAGCAGCGTAAAAGCTTCTCACTATGTCCTCGTTGGCATATTGGGGTCCAAACCCAAACATGGTCACGGGGCTGGTGGTCGACGTAGCGTCGTCGAAGGTTGCAGTGTGGGCTGTCAGTCCTCTGCTGGTTCTTGATACCTAAGCGGGCGAGCTGTCGGACTTCCTCAGCGTGCTGGAGATAGGTGGTGACGTCAAGATTCTCTTCGCCGGAGCCGTGCGGCAGCGTGGCGTCGAGAGTCGTTGTCATGTGCTTGCCGCAAACCAGCTTGAACGGTGTGATCTGTGTTCTTTCTTACACAGCCGTGTTGTAAGTGAACGTTACGTATGGCAGGACGGCATCCCAGGTCTTGTGTTCGACGTCGACGTACATTGCTAGCATATCAGCGAGCGTCTTATTCATGCGCTCCGTAAAACCATTCGTCTGCTGGTGGTGGGCAGTTGTCTTCCTGTAGCTTGTCTGACTATATTACAGAATGCCTTGGGTGAGCTCCGCTGCAAAGGCCGTTCATTTGTCGGTGACGAGCACTGCTGGGGCGCCATGTTGCAGCAGAATGTTCTCGACGAAGAATTTCGCCGCTTCAGCTGGGCGACCTTTCGGCACAGCTTTCGTTTCAGCGAAGTGGGTGAGGTAGTTCGTCGCCACGATGATCCACTTATTTCCGGATGTTCTACGTCGGGAAGGGTCCCAACAAATCCATCCTGGTCTGCTGAAAAGGTAGGTAAGAAGGCTTGATCGGCTGTAGTAATCCCGCTGGCGTTGTCGCTAGTGCCTCGCGTGGCTGACAATCTCGGCATGGCTCGACGTAACAGGCGACGTCGGTGGTCAGGCGCGGCCAGTAATACGTTTCCTGTATCCTTAATAGCGTCCGCGAGAATCCGAGATGTCCAGCGGTCGGATAGTCATGTAAGGCGTGCAGTCATGTAAGGCGTGCTTCTGTACGCAGCGCTGAAGGAACAACAAGAAGGTAGTTGGCGCGGACTGGTGAGAAGTTTTTACGAGTAGTTTGTTTTCAAGCGAGAACGAAGGCAATCCTTGCTTATATGCCCTGGGGACAACGTCGGTGTACCCTTCGAAAAACACGACGAGGTTTTTTAGTTCCGATTCTGCCCGTTGCTGCTCAGCGAAGTGTTCTGCGCTTATTATACCAACGAATTCCTCGTCATCGTGCGGCGGTGGATCAAAGGAGATGCGCGATAGGCAATCGGCATCAAATTGTTTTTGTCCGCCCTTGTGGGTAACAGTGCTGTCATATTCTTGCAGTCTGACACTCCACCGCGCCAGCGTCCTGAAGGGCACCTTAAATTCACTAGCCAACATAACTCGTGATTGTCGTTGACGACTTCGAATGACCTGCCACATAAGTAAGGGCCAAATTTCGCTGACGTCCAAATGGTGGCGAGGCATTCCTTTTTTTTTGCATTCCACCTGTGACCGCGACGGCTAGCGTAAGCTATCACCCGTTAAAGTCCGTCTTTCCTCTGGACTAGAAGGGCACCGAGGCCTAGGCTACTGCGTGGATTTCTGTATCGGCATCCTCGTCGAAGTGCGCAAGCACCGTTTGCGACTGCATGCGTCATTTGAGTTCTTGAAATGCGTCGGCATGCGGCGTTTCTCACTTCAATTGCAAACTTGAACGTCGCAGAGTAATCGCTGGTGCCCGCTTGTCTTCCAGAAAGTTCTACTTCATTCGCGTCGCCCATACATGTAGTCAGATTAAGCAAGTTTCGGTGACGACCGACAGCGGATGAACTGTCGATAATATTCTAAAAACTTCAGGTGCATGCAGGTGTGTCCCGCGTTGAGCGATAACATTTGCTTGACGTTGAAAAGCGCTTACCGAAAAAAGACAAACAAGTCGACGCGTCAGTAGCAATAACTATACAAATCAATATAGTTATCACAATAGTCATCTCAAAACAGCTTCGTTGGTTATCCTACTTCGCACAGTGGAGGGGCACTAAGTTTGGTTTTAAACAAACAAGTGCAATGATAATACACGTACTCACGATTATGTCTGCGAAGTAGTGAAGCACTGAGCACCTTTCCTCTCGAAGAGGCCCACTCACAGTCAGAAAGTCCGTCACTCGCAACTTGCCTCGTCGCAGTTCGCGTTTCGTTACTCACCCAAGACAAATCATTCAACACGGATAGCGTAAGGCCACAAAAGAAATAATAATAATAAACAGGACAGGAAGAGATAAGACAAAAATGCAGCAAATCCAACCTCTTTTTAGCGTCTGTATATAGCGCAGCTTCCCTTAAGGCATGAAGAATGTTGAAACGCGTGTTTGTGTTTAATATATGTGACAGACAGCAGAGCTAAACGTACGTTTCATTCATGTTGGCGAACTATGCAATGCACCTTTGACAGCAACGAGCAAATTTGTACATGTGCAATAACATGTACCGACACCTATAGCATTCTTTGTATGAAAATTTAAGGTGTTGACTACGGCCTTATTTAGTCTCTCATAACATGCTGCAAGAACGTAGCTATACCGAGAGTGTGGCTTTTCCTTGGAGCATGAAGGCTGCCACAAGGAGAAGACCGGAGGTGAGGCAGGCTGCGCTGAGCACAAGGAAGGGTGACCCCGTGTGTTCGGGGCCAAAGCGACCGGTTTCTCTTCGAGGCGTGTTGGCCACAGATGAACTGCCACTGCTGCTTCTGCAGCACGGATAGCCAGCGTCGAACATTACATGATGGTCACGGTGAACAAATGGCTAACAATTCGTAAGGACCGCGAACACAGAATCGCGCCCTTTACAGCCCATTTCAGGAGGAACCAGTGTGCACAAAGGAAAGAATACCCGTGGTACCAACGACGGCAGCAAGCGCAGTCGTCAAATTTGAATGTACGGGTCAAGTCCGTCTGCTATTTATGCATGTCCTGCACGACCGCGTATTCCAAAAAAGTCGCTGGTGCTTGTTTAAAATGGAGAATGCGCAACAGCCACAAATCGTGTTACGTGCGCAATCTAATAAGGCGATACTCGTGACGACCATAACGCGGCATACTCACTCTTCAACACAGCCATTCATGCTCATTCCGAAGGCGTGAGTGAGAGTGAAAGACAAGTGGTGCGAGTGGACGCAAGTATGAAGGTGAGTAAGCTTGTACCTACAAAAGCCAGTGTCCGTGAGTGTGGCGACGAATGAGTGCCTACGGGTGCGTATAGACGTGGTTACGAACACGAAGGAGTGTTGTTTAGTGTGTGTTTATGAGAGAAAAGAAACGTCAGGGAGTGTCGGTGAGATTGAGCAGACGTAAGTGAGTGCGGAGCTTCAAAAAAAAAAATTGCGAGGGAGTGGTCAATTTTACTACAAACCTATGCAGCGATGACAAAGATAGTGACAATATCGCCGAAGTATAGATACAGTTAGTGATGTTCTGCACCGAGCCATGACTTGATAAAAGCGAGAATCGGGTATAACCGGACACTGGCAAAAAGCAAGAACAATGTACCCATGATAGTGTAGGCTTGTGCTTACAACCATACCATAAATTGCAAAGAACTCAAGGATGAGGAAATTAGCACAGTCTGGCTTGGCAGGTGACCACGATAGGCTTGGATAAATGTACGTTTTTAATACCAGAAATGTGCAAGTTGAAGAAATGTGCGATATCCATAAGAGGGTCGCGTGATGAAATCCCTGCAGCTGGAACACATGTGTTGTCATTCGCTAGAGTTTTTCTTTTATAAATTTGCAGAACATGACATTGATAGAGTTATTCAAAATTTGGCATAGTTGAAATTGCAATTATGGTAGTGTTTGTGCCGCCAGCATCCTTTGATAAGAAAAATTTTCTGTATGGGGGAACATTGACACCACAATATGAATGGATCGCAAACATTCAGTTATTGCCAATAGTTTACTGAGAGATTGGTTGACATATCTTTTGTGGGTCTGTTACGGTTACGAAAAGTCATGCAGCACAGAGTGGCACAAAGCTTTGCTCAATTAGGATGCATTATTTGCTTTTTCACTCGCTTACTGGTAAACATTCTTTGGAGAGAAGTTCCTCATCAGTGAGAGATATACACTTGTTCCTTTCTAGCTCCACTATTTCTACATGACGAAAATTACCTGCACAAGCTATTGAGCTCAGGTATCGTAAAGTGTTCACTGTTCAGATTTTAAACCGAAATTAAGAAAAATGTAGCATTTGAATAATTAAATACAATCAGTAGTACAGTTATGCCTATTTAAAAGCAATTTAAGCTCGTCATTACTTTCGGGGCCACCGTCTCTGACATCTATTAACAAGAGCATACGCGTTTCAATTGTGATTGCCCCCCAACTGCTAGAACAACGCGTTTCACACTTTGTTTACTGAAATGGTTATCTGTCCATAGCAATTTTAAATGACGGATGCCTTGGAAGTGGTGCTGCTCCTATGATCATTGTTAAGCAGGCTTGACTTGACTGCTGCGCAGCTTTGGTAAAGTGTGCTTCTTAAAGGAATTCCTATGAGAACATGGAACAGCTGTGTCACGCATAATCAAGCGAAACATTTTTTCGCTTTAAAATAGCTTGCATGCATTTGTGTCCGCTCAAAAGCGCACATATGCCATATATAGGACTCCTTAGGAAAAAACAATTCGAAATCTTGAAAATCTGTATTAACGTTCTTGTATTATTACTCAAGCGCAAGGTCTTGAACCTAATCCGCTTCAAACGCACAAGCAGCTTCAGTATGACAGCTGTGTGTCCCGTACCTTTTGAGAAAACATTCTTGTGGTTAGGAACCACCTATGACAACCACTTTTCTAAAGGTAGCTCTACTTGATGTTGGTGCCGCAATTTAGTAGGAATAAAACTGGTTGATCAGGCTGCTGAAATGGACAAGTTTCTTAACACACAAAGGAGGACTCGAAGACTCGGAAGAGGATACTTTATTTTTATCAGTTCTTAAATGTCACAAAATTGTGGCGGCATTGTTGAAATTATTTGTTGAATTGCGTTAGCAAGAATATTGCTACATACATTTCTTCAGGTAATTAGAAACACCACATGTAAAAACTATTGGCTACATCTCGATACACTCTCTCACCTGCTTGGCCTTTGCACCTTGGTGGCGCCGGTTTCCGAAGCCATAAAGGGATTGTTGTGGTGTACTCAATAACTTTCGTTCAGTGGGCCGCTTGGCGGCTCGTTAGCTTTACTGTAAAGAGGTACTTTGTCATTCTTTGGATAAATCATATTCAAGGTAGAAAATGTCACCTACCTTCCGCTTTTGTTTTCTTCTTCTTCAAAGCACGTTATACGCGCACATTTGATTCTGGTATTCAATAGAAAAGAATCGGTTCACATGTTTTTCATTGCACACTACCTAGTTTATGCACTTAAGAAAATATCACCAGAGCCGATTATTTATTCATTTCGGGAGGCTAGCCGCAATTAAATGTGGTGTTTTTTAGACCTTAGAGCATTTTTTCAAAACTGACTCATGCCGATAGGACAATACTAGTCTGTGAGACGGAATGCTAGAACAAGCGCACATGGATTAAGCGAGAAAATAAAAAACCGCGATCATATGAATTACAAATGAAGATTTCGTGCACTGAGGGAATCAGTTCTATGTGACGAATTCGGCAAGTATTTAGTTATCGTGCACTGGTTGCGGTTCCGCGAACCGTTACCGGGTGTACCAACGCGTTTTTGTAAAGAGTGGTAGTGTGTGAGGCTCGTCAGCATACATGTGTGTGAGAGCGAGGACAGCAGTACGATGGTGACCACCTCGAAGACACCTCGAAGACGATCGTATGGCATTAAAGGCATGATAACTGTACTGCTTGTTAGACACGAGCTTACATGACCACTGTTGGTCTCTACATGGAAATTATATGAGCGTTAGTCGGGAAAATTTGGCTTGCAACGTCACCAACAACTACGTTTTATACAGTCTTACATTCTAATGGCTATTTCAAATGGTGCCTATTAAAACGGCACTGGTATTTGTACCCAAGGGAAGAAATATTAAACAAATATGATTGATTTGATCGACCATTAACGATCATTAACGGTCACTAACAGACCGAGGTAAAATTCATGCTGTCTCTCAGTTCCCTGCTCCGAAGTGTGTCAAGGATGTACGCAGCTCCACCGGCCTTTTTTCGTACTTTCACCGCTTCGTGAAAAAGTTCGCGGCCATAGCACAACCAATCGAGCTTTTGAAGAAGGACGCCCCTTTCAAGTGGGGCGATCACAAGGCCTCTGCGTTCTCGCATGTAATTGGCCTTCTCACAACGCCGCCCGTTCTGGCCCATTTTTATCCTTCTGCGTCTACCGAAGTCCATACTGATGCCAGTGGCCACGGAATCGGCCCAGTACTAGAACAACGCTGGCACGGCAACCAGCGTGTTATCGCTTACGCCAACAGGCTCCTCCCCTCATCTGTGCGCGACTATTCGATCTTTGAGGATGAGTATCTGAACCTTGTTTGGGTGGTTGCGAAGTTCCGTCTGGACTTATATGGCCGGCCATTTTTGGTCGTTACGGACCATCACGCGCTTTGCTGGTTGTGCTCAATGAAAGATCGAACAGGAACACTTGGTCGTTGGGCGTTCCGCCTCCAAGAATATTCGTATCCTGTCATCTAAATATCTGGCTCTCTCCACAAGGACGCTGGTCACCTGTCTTGCTACCCGGTCGATGAGCCCAAAGACGCTAACAGTAGTACCGCCACCGGCACTATCTCTGTGTCTGCCTTCGCGAACATCGCCGACGAGTACCAAGACCTATCGCTGCGAGCACTCATCGAGCGTCTACACTCTGCACCTACTGACGCATACGTTCACCGGTATGTCCTCCATGGCAGCATTCTGTACCGAAGGAACTTCCTGCCTTGTAGATGTGATCTTCTTCTTGTCGTGCCTATGCATCTACAACGGACTGTGCTGTTTGAGCTCCATGACACACCCGCTGCAGCGCATCTTGTCGTAACTCGGATGTACGACAGCGTACGCCGCCGCTTCTCTTGGCCCTGTCTCGCTCGCTTCGTCAGACGCTATGCTTCTGCCTGCGATTCCTGCCAGCGTAGGAAAACCCTCCATGTGCTACCAGCCGATCATCTCCGGCTGACCACCGCCCCTGTGGAACCGTTCCTTTGCGTTGAATTAGACCTCCTCGCCCTTTTCCCCCGTCGTCCTCCGAGAACAATGGGTAGCTGTTGCAACTGATTACGCCGACCCATACGTGATTACTCGGGCTCCCCCCCCCCCGACCTGTTAAGCCACTGAAGTCGCAGACTTTCTCTTGCATGACATTATATTGTTTCATTGTACCCTGATACAACTGCTTACTCACCATGTTCGTAGCTTCTTGTCAAAAGTCATCGCCAGCAATGTGCACTACGGCTCCACTCAACACAATCTGACCACCGCATACCATCCTCAAACCAATGAATTCACGGAGCGCTTCAACCGCGCCCTCACAGATATGCTGTCCATGCACGTTTCGAAGAACCACCATGAACTAGGATGGGACATTGTCCTTCCTTACATCACATTTGCGTGCAATTATTCTCGGTCCGTCTCCACCAGATTTTCTCTATTTTATGTATTGTACGGTCGCGAAACGACCTTGCTTTTGGTGCTGCACTTCCTCCTGCTGCGACCTCAATGAGCGAATATCTGTGCAACGCCGTCGCCCTCGCTGACCATGCACGCGAGCTCGCCTGTACTCGACTGACAACCTCGCAAACCACCCAGCAGCGTCTGTACAACGCCCGCCATCGTGACGCACAATTTTCGTCTGGTGTGTACGTGCTCCTTTGGTCGCCCTCTCGTCACGTCGTACTTTCATAGAAGCTCCTTACGCAATACGCGGCGCCCTACCTCGTGCTGCGCCAGGAGACGCCAGGGACGTGCGAAATTGCTCCTGTGAATTCGACCTCACCCTCTACTCAGGCATCCATTGATGTTGTGCGCGTCAGTAGGCTCAATGTGTCAGTAGACTACACTGCTTCCGAGCCAGTCCTTTACACTCTAATAACAGTTTACACCCTTTGGCGTGCCCCTTCTGCCACACAACAATAATCGTCATCCGCCTTGATGCGCTTCCTTTCTTTAACGCTGCGAGCCCGGAACTTTCCAGTAACGAACGGCACGCGCGTTATCAGCATAGAACAGTTTACACCCTTTGGAGTGCCCCTTCGGATAACGTGCTATTACCCAGCGCCACGGTGTGCGACCGAGTCATGTCCGAGCCATAGACGAAGGGCGAAAAACAAAACGGGAAATTTGACATGGATCATTAGTAAAGGTAAGAGCCAAGTCACCGTTCTGCTGCACTCGCTACATAGAAAGTGCTCGCAGTGCATACCCGGTCCATGCATAGTGCAAGCTCCTAGTAGCAAACGACCATGGGGCTGCGCTCTGCGCACTCATTTGCGCGTACGACACCTCTCGGCTCAGAATGAAAATGAATTACATCAATAAGTTACTTGAAGCTTTGCGTAAACGTCCGGCACCACACGTTCATACTTTAAGGCTTGTAACATAATATTTAATTTATATTTATTGAGCAAGCAGAAACATTGTGCAATTGTTGGACTAGCTTTCAATAGAATAAGCGCCAAAAGTGACGGCGCACAAGAAGAAATACAGACAGGAAAAGGCGCTTCCTGTCTGACGGCACACAGTTCTTGGGTTCCGTCCCTTTTGGCGCTTCTTCTATTGAAAGCTATGCACCAAGTAGCCCCCCAACGGGTTTTACTGTTGGACTAGCGCACAGTATCACCTTCTCCTCTATTGGCCCCAGAGTCCTACTGTTCTTCGACCTCAGTCACTGGAGTGGCTCTTTTAGTGACTCAAGAGGCGAAGTCAACCGTTCGCTTTCCGAACAATTGTAAGATTACACTCCAGGCTTACAAAGGCCTAGTTTCAAGCATCCGCCTGTCTGTATTTCCTGCAGTGAAGACGAAACAACTGAACAATTCTTTATGCCATGCTGCCTCTTCAATATAATGGGCAAACAATTATCTCACAAATTCGTGTTCTGCGAAATTGCTCTCATTTGGCCAATTTCCGTTATCCTCTTATATGGAACGTCGACTGTCGGTTTCAGTCATAAGGATATTTGCGCCACCGTTGAGAAACTTATTATCGATTCAAAGAAATTGCCAAGTTAGATCAGCTTCCGTTATTGTTATTATTATTATTTTATTATATGTTACTTTTGGCTACGTCATTTTTTTTGCTCGTCTTTTTCACTGAATTCTTGAGTTTCCGTAAATAGGAAAGTTAGATTTCGTTTATACTATCATTATTCCTTCCTTACATGGGTATCAGCCAATTCTCCATAGTGGGTATCAGCCACACGTACATAAGAAGAGAAAAAGGAAGAGAACCGTTTGGTCCTCTGGTTGTCCGCTGTGTTGCTCGGCACAAGTCCACGTACTTCAGCACTGGACTGCCCTTCTTCGGAACGTCTGTCAACTCGGCAAAGTAAGACAATTTGCTATATGTGCGATGTGGCGAATGAATGAAATTTCGGTGCCCATTTCCCTAACTGAGCGTTAACATCTGAGATTACAAGAAAGTCGTGCTACGTAAGCGCCAGGTGGGAGCAGAATAAGGTTTTTCCGATTTTTTTCTGAGATTCATCCGCATGGAACCGACGGACAGTGAAGCCAAGAAAAGTACACACGCCATTGATGCACCGCCCCGTTTGACCGATGTAAAAACGCTTGCATGAAAGACCAGTCTTGTAAACCGCACAGTCACAACAGTCACCAAGAAACATCTGTCAGTGCCGCCTTCTACAACTTTTTTTTGTTGTTCTAGGCCACACGATTGACTTGATGGCACAGGCTACCTTATTTCTGGCAGTGAACAGCAACCTAACGTCTGCCCTGCTGACAACGTTATTAGAGAGTTTTAGAATAGCGGCCCCAAACGTTTTGGGGCCCAAAAGAAATAGCGTCGAAGCCACTACACATGCGCGAGACGCAAACTGCGTTTGGGTTTTGCGTAGGGAACGCTATTTCACCGATTTAGCGGGAGCTCAAATAGCGTTCCCAAAAGCTTTGCGTCAACAAACATGGCGGCACCCATCGAAGCGACGGCTCTAACCTAACACCAAACTAGGTTCGATTCGCGGTAACGCGTGAAGTTCGCCAGATAGGAGAAATGACTGCAGTTATCGCTTTCTCTCAACTAGCGTGCGTTACGAAGATTGATTCATTAGACGCCGCTGATTCCGAATTCGAGTGTGGATTTTATGGCTCGTAGGCCTAACACGGCTAAGCTTGTCTGGTGAAGGCACGTAAAGTTGGTTTTGTTGCTCAAAAGTAAGCACAACTAATTGTTTGCTGCTTGAAGAATAACCTCTAAATTGTAATTAACGCAAATACACGCATGTCAAAATTACTAATCATGTCATAAAATGGTATGTCTTATTTAATTATTTTAATCGTTTTTTAGACGCCGTAGTGGCGCTGTCAGCGCAAGATGCTATCCGTAAACGCAAAGCCCTATTCTAAATCTCTTCACTCCTGCGTGCCCCAAAGCTAACACCCGCAAAGCTCTTTGGGGCCCCAACATATTGGGGCCCTTATTCTAAAACTCTCCATTGAGATTATGTGCCACCAAGGGCAGTGCATCAATGACCGCATGCGCGAACACTCCAACAAAGTTCAAAAACGGGGTAGAGCTAGTGAGTTATCACTGCATTGCCATGAATGCGGCTGCAAGCCGTCTTTTAAAGATGTGACCTATCTGTCAAAATACCGCGATGATCTCGCACGTCTTATTTCCGAAGCTTTCCACATTCATATTAGCGGCGTAGCATGTGTAAGCCTTCTCTCTATTTCTCTACTTCCGAAGGAGATTGCCTTCCTATCGCATTAATTGCGTTTTTCGCCCCTGTGCTTGCTGAATTCTGTTGATTCTGTGCTTTGAGATAGCGGTGGAGTATATATATGCTGACTAAAAGAATAAAAGACACTTGGTTGTTAGTCAGCGCTCTTGTCTGTGTCACTCTCATTGTCTTGTTGTTTAGCGCTGTTTACTGCTCGTAATCATGAACCAACCAGCACAAATGCGTACTCTTATGTAGTATTTTCTCTCAGGGATATATATTAAATGCGTAAGCATTTGTATATTTAACCAACGACGAAACCTGTCCGTAACGTAAGAGTAATCACTATAAAAAAGTTATGTGTAAAAGATTGTTGCTATGAAGGCTCTGTTGAAATAGTTGGTGATGGTGGTAAAAGCCATCTCTAGAACCACACGCAGAGCCGACTTGGTTCATTGTAGAAATCAGAAAAGTTCTGCTTTTGGGGAAATGTAATGCTAAACACGCCACATCCCCTTTGCGTACCGGTGAGTGCGAGAGGAGCGTTCCGTTCGGGCATTCCTTCACCGACGAAAAGGCCACCGAGCCATGGAGTAAGATACGACAGGAGCGCCGACTCTGCTCGTCTGGAAGGGACAGATTATGAAAAATTGACTCCTTCTTGACAGCGCCTTAGCCAGACGGTGCTACGGATGAGGAAAGAACAGTAGATCGGAGAGGCATGTCTTCCCGCAAGCCAAAGAAGTAGAAGCGCGTGCGGACCAAGCTCGGGTCTCTCTGTTGTTGTACATCGCACGGTCGTGTTTAGAGGTGTTTTCGCGCCTGCTGCTTGCCTATCTGTTTTGTCGTCTGCTCCGCACATTCCCTGACGCCTGTAGCGCGCATAGCGCTTGCGGTTCATGGAGTGACGCTATCAGAAGGAGCAAGTGTTCGTATAATGTTCTTTTGTTAATTTTATACAGGCGAAATGCAGGATATTTGTAAGGTGGGCTGCATCTAGTTATACAAGGCACATGAAGGGAAAATATAAGCCGAAAACGGAAACCAAGACCGAAGGAAAAACTAGGAAAATGGGAGGGGGAATATAACGGCAGTTCGTGTAGTCTCAAGCGCTGAGAGACGACAGCGAAAAAGAGTGTATAACACGAAGGTGACGTTTATCCCTGTTTTTATGTGAGCATCCACCAACTGCAAAGATGCTTCGCTTGCTTCTTTTCTCGCGAAGCTTCCCGTGTCACCCGGTTCTCTTGCAAACCACAGTGCCACATTCTCATTCAAATGTGATAATGTAGAAATCCTGCTAGTGCTTCCTGCTTATGAACTTCATAAGAGAAGCTGAGATCCTGTCTCCAGCATATGGTGAATTGTTCCTTCGTGTACATTCGTCGAAAAGTTGTCCTCGGCATCGCGTGGCAACGCAATGTGCCCGCAAGTCTTTCACAGTGCGAACACTGGTCAGTGTTGTAAATTGTGCCCCTTCTGTGCGTCCTCACACCAAGGAGTCCACTTAAGCACCCTGAGCGTTCGCAGCGGGGTGCTCCTGCTTTGCAGGACCACCCCTGCACATCTTTATCTTGTCAGTAGTCACTACCATGCGCTAGAAGTCTTCGGTGGTAGTCGGTTGTGCTTCAAGGTCGATTGCGTAATTGAAATTAGAGTTTACTATAAATGCCTCGAATGATTTTTCATGAAAGCCTTCCGTGACATAGCTGCACTTCGTTACACAAGGAACTGTGTCTTCACTTACAAAAACCGTCGTTCTGCTTGGGGAGCAGCACCCAACTATCTGATTTGGCAATTTTTCGTACCTTGTAGTGGTCCCATGAAGGTGGAAGCTTGACTTCTTCTGGATGCAGAAAAATCGCCTGCAAAAGTAACTTTTGATCTCTATTCAGGGAGTGTGTCTTGCCGTTTCAAGCAGTGGAGCTGCTTGTGCCGCTTTTTCCGCATTCTTGCTTTGAAGGCACACTCAAACTATTCCCCTTGCTTAACAGATTCCTACCGGGCTGTCAACAGAACGACTCTTCTATTGGACTCCTCTCGAAGGCAAGGCAGAGAATTTTCCTTACGGCACGTGTCTAGAGAAAGGAAGGCGCCCACACCTTGTGTAGTTGTAGACAAATTGGTCTCCTCCTGTCCTTCCTCATCGGCGTCTTCTGTTTTCTCCTGACATTATGAACCATTGAGTTGTGCCAGGCTTCCCTCCAAAATTGAAGGAACGGCTGCCTTTCGAAGTTGAGGCAATTTCTATACATCGCTGAAGTACCTGTCAAAACTAAAGTGCATCTCGAACTGTCGCGCACATATTTTGTCTTTTGCTGCAAATGGTCGCTGATATTCAGCAATTTTTTGTCTCCACTGGTGCAGCAGCTGCGGATTAGATGGCGCCATGCAGAGCGAATATTCCCCCTAACCTTTGTTTTACCGATATTTGCAGCAGGTAACATCGTTCATCGTTTCCTTTCCTGTTTCTTCTTCTCGTCGTGCATAAGTATTAAAATACCTTATTTCGTCAGGCATGTATAAACATGCTGCAGACATGCATGGTAAACAAAGCGAGGAATACGAAAATTTCTACTCTTTCGCGCTCTTTCAGGCATTAAAAACAAGTACGTCTGTTGTGCCTTCTTGCGCAGCATTATTTTTCGTCTGCTTCCTCCAAAAACGTGCAAACATGTTTCGCATACGTGCAGAAATGCGGTACCATGCGTTTATTTCCGCTTTTATTTTTTGCGCGTATATATTTCTTGTGTTTGATCGCTGTCAAATTAACGCAGGTGAGGGTCGGATTTTCTAGCAGACGACACGCTCTACGCACGCCGCACCGCCCGTTCTGCACCGCCGTTGTCGCCTGCCTCCGCCACTCAGCGTGTGCGCATCTGGAAGCAAGCTTTTGAATGATTTACACACGCCTCGCAGATGGCGCGACGCGCTGAGAGTAGATAGGACATGAGGCAGTATGCACTCTTAGGAACATTTACACCCTTTGTGGCTTATCTTGTCCCACGACAGTGATCGTCATCTGTCTTGCCCGCGTTTCCTTTTTCTAACGCTGCGAGCCCGGTACTTCCCAGTCACGAACAGCATACGCGTTATTACTGTGACGCAGCATTCTCGACAGGAAAGTAGCGAGCGCCAAGCTTTCAGGAGGGGAGACGCGGGCGGAGCAGATGGCGGTTGTTGTTGTGGGACAAATATACACTCCAAAGGGTGCAATCGTTTTAAGACTGTAGTCACAAGAGCTTGGTCGCGCAACCCACCGCCCCGTTCCAAAGGAGACGCTCATAACATCCATCCATCCATCCATCCATCCATCCATCCAGCCGGCGGAAAGTGGAAGGTAAGGAGAAAGCATGTGCGAGACCGTGACGAGAAGCAGAGTGAGCGAGCAAAGGAATGAGCGTGACCCCCGGCGTTCCACGGTTTGTCCCGAGCGAATGCATTTCGCGGCGTCGGAGTCGGCGCTCCTGTTTATCTTACTCCGTGCACCGAGTTATGAGGGCTAATGCGCCTCACGTCGCACATCACAGACAGACAAGCACTCAATGACTTGATAAGGATGATAAGGAGGGATGAGGGGTTATATGGGTATTATCGCAATTGATATGGCTCTACACGGATGGATAAGGTGCTAGAGAGGGAGAAGGGCTTATATTGGTCGGGTCAATTCTATTGTTATTAAGCTCTAATAACGATTGATAATGGTCGTATCATGTCCGATAAGGTTCATAAGGATAGGTAAGAGTGGATAAGGTTCGGATCAATTCCATTAAGTTTGATACCGACCGATAAGGGTTCATAAGGGTCGCATCAAGTCCGATAAGGCGGATAACCAATAAAGGTTGATGAGGGCCGGATCTAGTCCGATAAGGTTAATGGTGACTGATAAGGGTTTATAAGCTTGATACTAGTCGGATCAAGCTTCATAACACTGATAACGACAGTGGGCTGCATAGAGATGAGCAAGTGGCACAATGTTTGCCCATGCTTGGACAACTACCAGAGGAGTTTCTGTGTGAATTTTTTTGTCGGCATTCCCCAGCTCTCACTGTGGCTCCTACGTGACTCTTTGTGCTCAACACTGATAATGAACAGCAATGCAGGCAGCAGTATGTTTACACTCCCCATTGATGCTTGCCTTGCATGTGCACGTGCTGCGGCCGCTGGTTCTGGTTAGGCTAAGCTTCGTGAAACAGACCAAAACAGAAGATTGGTTTATTTGCTGAGACAGTAAAGTCGGCAAAGCATCGCAAAAAGAAAGCAGGGAAGCGGAGAGAGTAAGACAAGGTGCAGACTTGGGTCGTGGACAAAACAGCGTCTTCCCAAAGAGACAAAGAACACATAGAAGGGATGAAGATGTCTACCTTTTTTCCTGACTTTGTTCTTAATCTCCAAATTACATAGATTTATTACACGGCAATGTTAACGTACATACCAAAATAATGTTGGTAGGAATAGAGAAGCTTTTACATACATTTTACTGGAGGTCACAACTTGCCACGGTTACCTTTGTTTTCGAGATGTGATCGCACCGCTATTGCCTCTCGTTTGAACCTTTGTACTGCTGAACGCCTCGAGGTTTAGCTATTCCGTGCGACAGACAACATTTCTCGAGAGCTACCGATCAAAGATGTGTTCTCCCCTTTGTACATGTCTCGCAAAGCGAAGTCAGTAAGCACTACAAGCACCTGGTTTTAGTTTCACCCCTGCACCACCTCGTCTGGATCACATGTCATTGCACCTAGTGCTGCCGTTGTTGCGGCTGTTCGCCAGGTTGCTGCTGGGGCCTAACGATGGCCACCCGGTGCATGTAATTGAGCTCACGTGCGCGCATTACCATTTACAAAAGGCAGAGGTTATAATGAAGAACCCTGGTGCAAGTATCTTTGAATGTCAACTGTCTTACCGGTAGTTTGCCCTCCCCAGGCTATATGTACTTAATCATTCTACAGTGTATTTCCTTTAGTAGAACTACGTTCACATGCGCCTCACTTTCGCGCAAATATGGAGTTGCGTTTATGTTCTCGGGCGCAACACTGAAATAAAGAATTTGCAAGTACCAAGATTGGTTTCCTGTTCTGGTGAATTCTGTAGACTGCGTACAATCACGTTGGTTATTGACTATGTGAACACTTCCCAAATATTGTTACTGTTCTGAGCAATGTCTCATTCTCTACTTGCCATGGTTCAAACTACTCTTAAGGCTTGCATTTTTAACGTGTACAGTACTGACGTTAACGTGATCGGTGTATATTATTATTCGTTCGAACAGTATTCTTAGCATTGTAGTACCAGCTTTCTTTTCGGCTATCCGAATATCTAGCTATTACACCAAATACGATGGCGGATCCCGGATATAGTGTAGTCTAAAAATTTAGACTTATCCCGAAGGGGCTGCACTATAAGATATGATGCGTGCCCATGGTTTTGTGCCACGGGTTACCTACCACTGCGTAAGCACTGCTCTCTTCAGTTAACCTCTTTGACGCCAACGTGGGTCATTGTGTAGGTGTCACTGGCTATAGGCTGACTTCACGGCACCGCCGCCAAGAGGCACGCCATGTCCAGAGGGAAGCGGCAGAGAGGGAGGAGCGCGGCTGCAATACACGAGTTTCGGCTATTTGTGAACTTGAGAAGTCATTCTAGATGAGCACGGTCCGATCTTTATTTGGCCCAGTTCAATAAGTAGCGCCTTCGGTATTGCATCCCTTTCTGCATGTTGCCGTACTACTTGAATATTTCTTCTTCCATATTGTACCGATCGAAGATATTCAGGACGAGTTCCTTTGCTGCATCAGCGTCTCTACACTCCCGCTCCTGACTGGCACTTTACCTCGCCTTCAATGACTCCCACGTTTCCAGCAATCTATCTATCTATCTATCTATCTATCTATCTATCTATCTATCTATCTATCTATCTATCTATCTATCTATCTATCTATCTATCTATCTATCTATCTATCTATCTATCTATCTATCTATCTGTCTGTCTGTCTGTCCGTCCGTCCGTCGATCTGTCCGTCTGTCCGTCTGTCTGTCTGTGTGTCTGTCTGTCTGTCTGTCCGTCTGTCCGTCTGTCTGTCTGTCTGTCTGTCTGTCTGTCTGTCTGTCTGTCTGTCTGTCTGTCTGTCTGTCTGTCTGTCTGTCTGTCTGTCTGTCTGTCTGTCTGTCTGTCTGTCCGTCCGTCTGTCTGTCTGTCCGTCCGTCCGTCCGTCGATCTGTCTGTCTGTCTGTCCGTCCGTCCGTCGATCTGTCCGTCTGTCCGTCTGTCCGTCTGTCTGTCTGTCTGTCTGTCTGTCTGTCTGTCTGTCTGTCTGTCTGTCTGTCTGTCTGTCTGTCGGTCGGTCGGTCGGTCGGTCGGTCGGTCGGTCGGTCGGTCGGTCGGTCGGTCGGTCGGTCGGTCGGTCTAAACTGCTTTTCCGCCAACATCGGTCACTTCGTAGTGCTTCGAAGAGGAGTAGGGCATCCGGCTGCTATGCTAAATGAATCAGGTTCGAAGCCAGCCGTCGGTTTAATTTGTGTCAAGGGTATATGACACTGACTATGTGCCGCTCTTCAATGACAGAAAATTCTTTAAAACCCCTCAGGCGCTGCGCGGAATGGAGCCCACGTCATTTATATATTCGTGCAATCCTGTCAGCACCTGTATTCACACACACGCCAAGCGCACACGTTGTGGCGCCGTCGCTATACGTATATGGCTCAGCGTGATCATAGGGGGAAGCGTGAGTGAGTAGCTTGGCTGCATACACGCCTCGTACATGATTCACATCGGCGGTTGCAATTTGGTGTCACTACAACATTTGCATAGTATTCGCACTATGATCGACATTCATCGTGCGATGGGTTACGAGAATTTTTCATTGCTTCTTTGCCCTTCAACTTCTTTGCCTCATGATTGTGTATATAAAGCTGTATAATTATGCTTTTGTGCTATATATGGCACAAATCGAGTCCCCGATCGTGATGGCTGAGGCCAAGAAAGGCGTACGGAATTATAACGTTCATTGGCAACTCGAGCATCGAGCGACACTGTGTTTCTTTCGCAGTACTTCCGGTCCACCGCCTGGGATGACCTGGGAGTAAATTCAAAATAAATCTGACAAATATATAAAAAAGGATAGCGCAGTGCAAAACTCATGGGTGTCATTACAGATATATTAGAGCGTTAGTTAAAAGTTCAGTTGCTGAAGTGTGTGGAATTATTAGAATTTATCAGAAATCACTGATATCCGCACACCAACGCACAGGATCGTAGATTAGACTTTAGAGACCCGCCATGCGAGCCCAACTTTGGCGAAATACCTCAAAACCCGGTAGTAGAAAGTGGCAGTAATGACGTCGATAGTGACGTCACACACAAGAAGGTGGCCTCATATTTAATTTGCTAATTAATGCAAAACCGTTCCCTGGCATAGAATCTGCCTAGCAGATTGGATGTGACGCCACTCCCTCCTCACTCGGTTCTCTCACGGCGCTCACCTGCTTGCTCGATTTCTCGCAACAGCAGCGCGCGCGCTGGTTACATGCTCTGACGTCAGCAACGGAGAGGGCACCTAGGTGCGCTTCATGCGTCGCTCGCTAGGGGGGAACGCCCCACTACGTGGCGAGCGCTTAGCTCCCTCCTCGCCCGCATACCGGGGGAGGGTGGGGGGGGAGACGTTCGCTCCCTTAAGCTGAAGAACACAAACGCTGAGGTGCGAGCGCACTAAGAGACACCTAAGTACTTGATTAGGGTGCCTACCATTTCTTTCCTCAAAATCCCACACAAATTAGGACTGCAAAAATGCAGACAGTAGCTACATCGCGCTCTAGAGCGCTACAGCGTTAGAACACTTTGCTTTCCATATCTCTCTAGGGCAGAAGGACATGAATAAAAATTCAATTATTCCAGCCAGAGCGCAGCAGATGAAAGTTTTTCTTGCTTTTCCGTCCATCAGCTGATGTCACCGCAACGCCGTTAGCAGCGCCGCCATCTATTGCGCCGAGACCAATAGGTAGCTTAAGCCAGAGGACAACTTAAGGTACCATGCAATAAGATGGAAAATTGGGCGAGTTGGGGAGCTTCATAGTAGCTAAAGCGCAACAAAGTCGGACAAAACGAACAGAAGGGCACACATTATGGAACTGTTTACCATATTTCCCAACTGCCTATTCCTACTGAACAAAGGTTTTCGGGAAGTATTATACGGAGGTAATATGCTGTATCATAGTTTTGAGCGATCTGCATCACAGCCATCAGCACAGGTACACGGAGGTTTGTGCGTGGGTAACATAACTGAATACCAGACCACGAGGTAAAAATTTATGTTAAATTTGAGCAACTCACCTCAGCCTTCGCAATACGGCTGAAGTGAGGCCCAATTAAGGTCGATGGCAACCGGTGAATGTTGAGATGAGACGTTCGGAGGCACCTCCACGACACTGGATGAAGTTACGTGTTGTTGTCTTCTGTGATTGGAGATTGAATTGACATGAAGCAATCTGAAGCCATTTGCCTGCCGTTGCACATCAGGTTTGGGATTTGCAAAGAGAAATGTAAATTGTATAGGGCTCGCCGGTGCCGACCGTGACTGCAAAGTGTTACCGTGATGTACTCCACATAAACAGCAACAAATTGAAACAAAAGCCCAGGTGCCCTGAGAGTAGTCTATCTTTGCAAGCAACAGTGACATCACACGTATAGCCTCGGTGTCATGACCGTCACACAAACAGCCAGAAACAATGCAAACAATGGGACTACCGCGAAATGCAAAGCGCAACACCGCCACTGGGAATACGCTACGCAGCTCCATGAGCCAAGTTGCGTTTGACAGAGAAAAAATAAAAATGTACGAGCCCTGACGGTAATTTCACATGCACCCTCAACTCCGGCATAAGAGACATCAGGAAATAAATGTGGGCACTGGTCAAGGAAATGAGATAGTCGCTGCTTCGGGGAGCGTGGCTCGCCTGCCCACATTATCACATCACAAGCTTTCCTTCGTATTTTGAATGCCCCCCTTTTTTTTCTTTGCTAGTAGGATTTTCTATAGATGGCCGTTTGCATCTTTAGTACATAATGAAAACGTCAAACGGTACTAAGGCACCTTTCTTAAGTAACTTTGCGTGTCACCATATGAGTGAGGTTCAGCCAAGCCCGTAAGGTTGGCCAAAAAATTACCGATGGCTCATCGGCAGCGTCTGATGACGTCTGAGTTTTTGTTGTTTGTTTCAGGGTGCCCCCCGAGTCGGGACGAGTCCGCATGGATGCCCATATCCGTCAGCCTTCACTGTACGTAGCCATCGAACTTGCCGCGATGCGCGCACTTGAGGCCTTATTTTGTATTGGCGTCTACAGAGAATGAAATTCTCGGAATAATAAAAGATCGCAGGCAGCAAATTTGGGTCTTCCTGTTGAAAGATGTATGTGAAATTAGCTTTCAAGACAGATGAGCACCATGATTTCATGATTATAGCAGCTGCACGTGGCTGCGAGTTGCAAGGCGACATCGCATTCTATGTCAACAGCCCTGGGGGTTGCTGTGATGTTCATTGTAAAACTGCAGCTCCCACGAGGAATGAGTGAAACCCAGAGTTTAGAAACAAGCGCTGACTCGCAACCCAGTAAACCGGTATGCTTGCTGAATTGTACAAGCTTTATAGAGAACCTTCAGTCACTGGGGAAAGATAACTGCTCACACCTGGACGACCACTTCAACCGCTGGCATTGTGCTACTTACTTTGTTTTTGAGCAAAACGAGAGTCTAAGCCCCGATGAAGTTGATCTCCTGAAATGTGGTCTGACGTTTTGTCCCACGAACAAAGCAGTGAATGGATACAAACTCCACAAAGGTATAGCAGTTTTCAGGACGCGTGCGCACCAAGGAGTCCTTTTTCGATAGGCGAGACGTAGGGAAACAGGATAGGGACTGTGGACACCGAAGCACGTGGACACCGAAGCCGAACAGTGCCAACACTTTGATTTATGCATAAAGCTAATCTCAAAGGAAATTCTACAGTCAACTCGGTATCGCCGGAAACGCAGAAATTTTCTCCCCTTGGCACTAAATTCATAAAGAACTCGCGGAAAGAAAAATGGCTGTGGCTTAGCTAAGGTTAAGCCCGGGATGCGAAGCATACTAGCCTTTATTTTTGTTGTTGAACCACTTTTAGCCTGGTGAACTACTGTTGCTTGGCTATATTTGTTTCGGCTAGACGAAGAAACAACTCATGCGTTACCCTGCTTCGCCTTCAAGAGTGGAACGCGACAGCGTTCCCATCGACCCGCCAAGGGGTGTAAGACAATGGGCTACGGCACAGCTACTACGCGCCCCGCATTGGACGCGGTGAGCGTCGAGAAACGCAGCGTTCGGCGCGGCAACGAAATGTGCGCCTGAGCAAGCGACGCACCCCTGAGCCTTAGAAACAGCTCGTTTCTAAGGCAACACCGCATTCACTAGAGACGCTTTTGTACCGCTTTGAAGCATCGTACTCGTGGCTCAGTGGTAGCGTCTCCGTCTCACACTCCGGAGACCCTGGTTCGATTCCCACCCAGCCCATCTTGCAAGAGTTGAGCCAAAGCCACCTAGAAAATCAGTCTCTGTAGCACGCCGCAACCTTCGCTTCTCATTCCAACGAGCAGCTCTGTCTCCAGGAGGCATCTCACCTCGTGAGTGTCTAGCAGAGGCAAGCGCAGCTGCTTATATACCGCCGCGACGCCGCGAGCGACGGCGCGAGTTGGAGCCCCGTTTCTCCTCTGTCGTGACGTCACGGTGTCACGTGGTACTGAAGGCGACACCGCCGCGCCTGAGGAGCTGGGTTGAGCTCTCGTAATATGCTTCGCATAAAAATGTTGTTCCAAACCCAGCAGACAAAGCTGGCAGTATCCTAATCTGGCCAATAGAAAAGTATAGGAACAATGCCTCCAAACAAATGAGCAGCCACACCTTTAACACAAAACTCGACTCTAACCTAACTTCAGACTACAGCAATAGTGTGCAAAGCACAACAGTGGAGCTAATATCCAGGGAACTAATCACGCAATCTGAATGCCGCTTCGTGATGCCCAAGAACGAAGAAGCAGACCGCTTTTATATTCTTCCTAGAACACATAAACTTCCCGTAGAAGAAATATTTACACCAGAGATCCCAGGTCGGCTTATAGTGTCTAACACACCTACCGAATCACTTTTGAGTAAAGCAATGAAGGGGGCTAGTTGCTGAACGTTCATGGTTACATTGCGCTCAGTTTTACACACACGATATTAAGGAAGGACAGGACGTGGAAGGACGTAGCACAACATCTGATTGCGCTACGTCCGTCCACGTCCTGTCCTTCCTTGATATCGTGTGTGTAAAACTGAGCGAAATATAACCATACCGAGTCACTATCTAAATTCTTAAATCCCCACCTGTCCAACATCCCCACCGCCCTCCCATCTTTTGTTCAAAACACGCCGAACTTTTTTCAGATTATCGACAGCATCAACGCCAACCAAATCCTTTATTACCGCGCTGTTCTAGTCACTTTCGATCTTTGTGTCCTTTACACTAATATACCCATGAGTGAAGGGATTAAAGCCACATCGAAGTCCCCCGCAGTCAATCCTCAAGCGCGCGCTCTTGAAGTTTACCGTGACACCTTAAATTACTTCTCCCGCTCAACTATGTTCATTTCGATTTAATTCACTACCTGCAAGCTTTCGGCACATGATAACATCATTTGCTCCCACCTCATTTTCATGGGACAGCTTGAAGGAGATCTGATGAAATCCTACCCTTTAAAACCCCACACCTATCTGCGTTACATTGACGACATATTTGTAATATCGAAATACGCCACAAGCGCGTTAGCCGACCTAATTAGGCATTTCCACCGCTTTCACTCGAGCATGAAATTTATAGCTCACCACTGTCCGTCAGATCAACTTCCTCGACTTGACGGTCTACATAGAAAACGGAAAACTGACGACACTTTACCGGAAGTCTACGAATAGCCAGCAATATTTAGACTACAAAAGTCATCACCCATGTGACAACAAGCAAGGAATCATTGTCGGACAAGCGAAACCAATTACAAGAATCGGCAGTGAAGACCACGATTATATTCATGACCTCATCATCATCATCAGACTGGTTACGGCCACTGCGGGGCAAAGGCCTCTCCCATACTTCTCCAACTACCCCGGTTATGTACTAATGGTGGCCATGTTGTCCCTGCAAACTTCTTAATCTCATCCGCCCACCTAACTTTCTGCCGCCCCCTGCTACGCTTCCGTTCCCTTGGAATCCAGTCCGTAATCCTTAATGACCATCGGTTATCTTCCCTCCTCATTACATGTCCTGTCCATGGCAATTTCTTTTTCTTGATTTCAACTGAGATGTCATTTCTTCGCGTTTGTTCCCTCACACAATCTGCTCTTTTCTTATCCCTTAACGTTACACCTACCATTCTTCATTCCATAGCTCGTTGCGTTGTCCTCAATTTGAGTAGGGCTCTTTTCGTAAGCCTTCAGGTTTCTACCCCGTAGGTGAGTACTGGTAAGACACAGCTTTTTTATACTTTTCTCTTGAGGAATAATGGCAAGCTGCTGTTCATGATCTGAGAATGCCTGCCAAACGCACCCCAGCCCATTCTTATTCTTCTCATTATTTCCGTCTCATGATCCGGATCGGCCGTCACTACCTGCCCCAAGTAGGTGTATTCCCTTACGACTTCCAGTGCCTCGCTGCCTATTGTAAATTGCTGTTCTCTTCCGAGACTGTTAAACATTACTTTAGTTTTCTGCAGATTAATTTTTAGACCCACTCTCCTGCTTTGCCTCTCCTTGTCAGTGAGCATGCATTGCAATTGGTCCCCTGAGTTGCTACGCAAAGCAATATCATCAGCGAACCGCAAGTTACTAAGGTACTCTCCATTACCTTTTATTCCCAATTCTTCCCAATCCAGGTCTCTGAATACCTCCTGTAAACATGCTGTGAATAGCATTGGAGAGATCGTATCTCCCTGCCTAACGCCTTTCTTTATTGGGATTTTGTTGCTCGCTTTATGGAGGACTACGGTGGCTGTGGAGCCGCTATAGATATCTTTCAGTATTTTTACGTACGGCTCATCTACACCCTGATTCCGTAATGCCTCCATGATTGCTGATGCTTCCGTTGAATCAAACGCTTTCTCGTAATCAATGAAAGCTATATATAAGGGTTGGTTATTTTCCGCAGATTTCTCTATCACCTGATTGATAGTATGAATATGGTCTATTGTTGAGTAGCCTTTACGGAATCCTGCCTGGTCCTTTGGTTGACAGAAGTCTAACGTGTTCCTGATTCTATTTGCAATTACCTTAGTAAATAGTTTGTAGGCAATGTACAGTAAGCTGATCGGTCTATAATTTTTCAAGTCTTTGGCGTCTCCATTCTTATGAATTAGGATTATGTTAGCCTTCTTCCAAGAGTCCGGTACGCTCGAGGTCATGAAGCATTGCGTATACAGGGTGGCCAGTTTCTCTAGAATAATCTGTCCACCATCCTTCAACAAATCTGCTGTTACCTGATCCTCCCCAGCTGCCTTCCCCCTTTGCATATCTCCCAAGGCTTTCTTTACTTCTTCCGGCGTTACCTTTGGGATTTCGAATTCATCTGGACTATTTTCCCTTCCATTATCGTCGTGGGTGCCACTGGTACTGTATAAATCTCCATAGAACTCCTCAGCCACTTGAAATATCTCATCCATATTAGTAATGATATTGCCGGCTTTGTCTCTTAACGCATATATCTGATTCTTGCCGATTCCTAGTTTCTTCTTCACTGTTTTTAGGCTTCCTCCGTTCCTGAGAGCATGTTCAATTCTATCCATATTATACTTCCTTATGTCAGCTGTCTTACGCTTGTTGATGAACTTCGAAAGTTCTGCCAGTTCTATTCTAGCTGTAGGGTTAGAGGCTTTCATACATTGCCGTTTCTTGATCAGATCTTTCGTCTCCTGCGATAGTTTGCTGGTATCCTGCTTAATGGAGTTACCACCGACTTCCATTGCACACTCCTTAATGATGCCCACAAGATTGCCGTTCATTGTTTCAACACTAAGGTTTTCTTCCTGAGTTAAAGCTGAATACCTGTTCTGTAGCTTGATCTGGAATTCTTCTATTTTCCCTCTTACCGCTAACTCATTAATCGGCTTCTTATGTACTAGTTTCTTCCGTTCCCTCCTCAGGTATAGGGTAATGCGAGGTCTTACCATCCTGTGGTCACTGCAGCGCACTTTGCCGAGCACGTCCACATCTTGTATGATGCCAGGGTTCGCGCAGAGTACGAAGTCTATTTCATTTCTAGTCTCGCCGTTCGGGCTCCTCCACGTCCACTTTCGGCTATCCCGCTTGCGGAAGAAGGTATTCATTATCGTCATATTATTCTGTTCCGCAAACTCTACTAATAACTCTCCCCTGCTGTTCCTAATGTCTATGCCATATTCCCCCACGGCCTTGTTTCCAGCCTGCTTCTTGCCTAACTTGGCATTAAAATCTCCCATTAGTATAGTGTATTTAGTTTTCACTCTACCCATCGCCGATTCCACGTCTTCATAGAAGCTTTCGACTTCCTGGTCATCATGACTGGATGTAGGGGCGTAGACCTGTACAATCTTCATTTTGTACCTCTTATTAAGTTTCACAACAAGACCTGCCACCCTCTCGTTAATGCTATAGAATTCCTGTATGTTACCAGCTATATTCTTATTAATCAGGAATCCGAATCCTAGTTCTCTTCTCTCCGCTAAGCCCCGGTAGCACAGGACGTGCCCGCCCGTTGTTAGGTAACCTGGGCGAACGATGGTTAGAAGAAAGAAGGACAATCACGGTATATGTAGCACAGAGTCGAATCCCTACTCGGGAGGACCACTATAGATTCTAAATAAAGTCGCATTTCATTTAGAGTTTTGAGGGCATTCGGAACACATATATGAATGTTGTTTTTCTTGATTTATGTGCTACGCTGAACAAAGGTATGCTCACTTACATTACGCTATTAGTTTTGGAGCTTGGATCACATGATTATCTGGCGACAACCAGAAAGTCCTTGCCAAGAGCAGTCGAGATAGCGAGATAAACCTTCACAGTAGGTTTTTACAGAGCACTTTATACCTTATAATTTCGACAACATTGCCGTACCTTTCTTGAGAATGAAAACTCGTCCAAGTTCTGAAATACCAATTTGGCTTTTCATCCTCACAAGTTTCATCGTTGAGAATCTTTTAGAGTTCCCAAGATTGATAAATGAATTTGTCGTACTTTACTAGTCACGAAGATAGGCCAACACTTACAAATTTGTTTTCTGTGGCTCTTAACCCGAATAATATTGTCCCCTTAATGTCCACAATAAAGACTGAGAGGAGAGAGAGAAAATAGTTTAGGCGGTATTAGGAAAATGACGCCCTTCAAATCAGAAATGCTACTCTTACCACTGCAGATAGCATTATGAGCCACAAAATACCCGGAAACGAAAGACTGGTGGTTATCCTGCGTTTCAGTGACCACGCAAGCTCGCCGCGATGTCAAGCTTTTGGCGGCATACGCTAGAGTAGAATTAATTGTCGCTTTCTTAAGGATTGACTACTTTGCATTCTAAAGTATCTATATATTGAACTTGGAGAGTTTCAATAACATTTACGGCACCGAACTAAGCAAAATGCCAGATGCACCACACACGGACGACCCGGAGATTTGATTAAGCACAGAATTCCATAAACGGAAATTTGGGCTACATTTTCAGTACCAGTAACATACATTTTGCAACGGAAAATTGGATACTACAGACTGTCGAATCTTCACTTTACGTTCGCAAAGTGATTTAGAGCTCCGCATTAGTGCACCTCTAACGTTTGGGACACACAGCTTGGTCTCATATCCACCGTATGCTGCCTCAGCATATCAGCATTTTAATAGAACGTTCAAACCATGATATGGAAGTACATATATTCACAGATTTTCCAAGTGTCTTTTTCCGTTGCGTCGTACTACATGCACATTTTCGCTCAGCTTTTCAGAGCAGAATGCATGATTTTATACAGATAGAGATGCAGATACAGAATACAGATACCATTTTTATGTAGTGTGACGAATTGTTTTGGTTGTTCCAGAAGTGAACGCAAACCACAGTAACCATATAGCAAATAAATTATACATTCCAACGATTACTCTTTGGGTTTACTTTTGGGACACATAGCTGTGAGAGTGAAGCCGATTATTCGTGAAGACATTCCTGGTAATCGAAAAATTTACAAATGAAGCCACTTTTGAGATATCCGGCGTAAAAATAGGTTGCTGAATGCAAATATCATTCCGTTTAGTAAACTATGCTCTACAGATCGCTTTCTATGTGTCTACTGCAGCATGTGACCTAATTTAAAATAATAAATAATTGTTGGGTGAAATTATTGAAAGGACCTCTAAAACGGTTGGAACAAATTTTATAGATGTGTAGGGTGCAGCTATAGATAAACATTCCCACCTTATTTGTGTAAAGCATCTGATAATAAGACAGCTACGGACAGTTACAAGTTACCCTCCTCCACAGCCATGCATTTTCTCCTCAAGTTGTTCGCCGAGTGATCGGGGCTAGGCTCCGCCTTCACTGGCTCTGCGTCATGGCTGCATGTCGTGGCGTCTACTTCCGGTTGTATAGGAGCAAGCGCGCGAAGCCTCTCAAACTTTTCCGCCAGCAGCTTGGCAGTGGACCACAAGCGGGAGCTATCGAAGCAGCGAGCAGCGAAGCGTTGCGAGCATTCAGTCGCAGCGCCAAACGTGTCCAGTATTTCGGTAACCACAGGCGAGCTGGGCGTTTCGACGGATTGGTGGAGGCGTAAACTCAAGCTGATGAAGGAATTTTAGTGTAGATGTACGTGAGCGGACTGATCGGTCAGCATGGTCCAGCCACCTGGTGGCGCCGAGCTTAACCAGCCAAACAACGAGCTAGTATTGCTCTAACCAGGTGTAAAACATGTTAACGAATTACAAAAAGGTGTTCACGATTAGGCTCCTGAGGAAAATTTACAACAGCACCAAAGTAGAATAGACTTCGTTACAGCTACTGTGTTTGATAAGTAAGTATGTAAGTAAGTAAAGTAAGTGGATGGATGGAGTAACTTTATAGAAAGGTCCTGCGAGCTACGGGGCGCAAGGTCCCATAGAGCGGGCTACTCCCACGTTGGGACCGGGAGTTGTAACTCCCTGGCCGCATCGTGGGCTCGCTGGACGGCCCAGAGCTGCTCCGCCAGGTCCGTGCTGCGTAATGCGTCTTGTAGCCTGGCGGAGTCTTGATCCTTGTTTGCGTGGGTCCGACCACACGGCCAGAGCAAGTGATGTACGTCTAGTGTGCTATGGCAATTTTCGCAATGTGATGTTTTGTATAGGTCAGGCATGTAGTGATGTAGTCTGTTCTGCGTGGGGTACGTGTTTGTTTGAAGCATTCTGAACGTCAGGGCTTGAGGTCTGGTGAGCTTATTGTGAGGTGTGCTGTATATTCTGCGGTCTAGATAAAAGTGCTTTATGATCTCGTTATATGTGGAGGGAGGGTCCCGATTATCGCTGGGATGGTCACGACCAGAATAGGTGGCGTCGCGGAAGGTTAGGTCTCGCGCGGTCCTGTGAGCCATCTCATTGAGATTGCGAGCGGCGTCCTCGATCTCTCCGAGGTGTGCCGGGAACCAGCAGATGGTGTGATGCTGCAGCGGTGCGGATCGATTGATTATTTGTAGTGCTTGTCTTGCAACTGTTCCTTTCTGAAAGGCTTTGACGGCTGAGCGTGAATCGCTGTAGACGTGGGTGGTGGTCGGGTCTGTGAGCGCGAGTGCGATGGCAACCTGTTCTTCTATCTCGGACTTGTGGGTCTTGACTGTGAGAGCGTTTCTCACTTGACCTTGCTTGTTGATCGCGGTGGCAACGAAGGCCTTCCTGGTTGGGTACTGTGCCGCGTCAACGAAACAGGCTAGG
Source organism: Dermacentor albipictus (assembly GCF_038994185.2). Lineage (NCBI taxonomy): Eukaryota > Metazoa > Arthropoda > Arachnida > Ixodida > Ixodidae > Dermacentor > Dermacentor albipictus. The sequence continues at coordinate 492,108,105 of NC_091821.1, forward strand.
ATTTTCTTTTCACGTATTTCGCGCAGGATGAACTATCCGCGTGCCAGCCTTCTGGGTTGATGGTGCGTGGGGTTCATGTTCCGCGGCAGTGGGCGAACCGTGTAGGAGTTGCGTGTGTCCGTCGGAACGCTTTGATATAGAGTCTCGATTACTGTGGTGTCATGGCCTAGTTTGGCTAGGATTTCTCTACCCTGTTTGGTTCCAGAGAGTCTTGTCCATTGAGCCCGTTCTTGAGCTTCGGCGATTTCTTCAAGTGTGTTGTGTACCCCCAGTTGCAGCAGGAGGTCTGTCTCGGTGTTCTTGGGGATTCCCAGCGCTTGTTTGACTAGCTTCCTCAGTTGTACGTTGAGTTTGTCCTTCTCCGCTACCTTCCATCTGTGCATGGCCGCCTCGTAGGTGAAGTGGCATAGCGCAAAGGCGTGTGTTAGCTTGAGGAGATTTTCTTCCTGAAGGCCGTGTTGTCTGTTGGCTACGCGTCGTATGAGACTCAAGGCATTATTCGACTTTGTCGCGATCTTCTCCACTGTAGCTGGGTTAGAGCCGTTGCTCTCAATGAACATCCCAAGGACTCTGATTTTGCTGACGTGTGGAATGGTTCCTCCGTCTTTTGTTCTTAGAGTAACGACGTGTGTGTCTCTGATTTCGTTCTTTGGTTTGGGACCGCTCCTCGATGGTTTGTAGACGAGGAGCTCTGACTTCGCAGGCGAACATCGCAGGCCAGCGGGAGCGAGGTATTCCTCGATCACGTCGATCGCTTCCTGCAGAGCGCTTTCAATTGATCCCAGGCTACCTCCGGGGACCCAGAGCGTTACGTCATCGGCGTATATCGTGTATTTGACGTCCTCGATTTGATCCAATTTCTTGCCTAGGCCGGCTAGCGCAAGGTTAAAAAGCGTCGGAGAGATGACAGAACCTTGCGGGGTGCCCCTGCCTCCGAGTTTGTATTTCTGGGACTTGATTGCCCCTAGACGGACGGTGGCCGTTCTGTCACTCAGGAATGATTTTGTATAAGCGTAGAGTCTCGTGCCGAGGTCGAGGTTGGAGATCGTGTCCAGTATGTAGTCATCTGATAAATTATCGAATGCCTTTTCGAGGTCTAGCCCTAGGATTACTCTCGCGTCTCTCGTGTCTGCGTCAATGATCTGATGCTTGAGGAGCTTCATGGCGCCTTGAGTGGATAGCGCGGGTCTAAAGCCGATCATTGCTGCGGGGTAGACATCTTTATCTTCGAGATGTTTCGAGACCCTGTTTAGGACCGCGTGCTCGGCTACCTTGCCGACGCAAGACGTCAGCGAGATAGGTCTGAGGTTATTGATGTTGGGCGCCTTGCCAGGCTTTGGGATGAGCACGATAAGGGCCGTTTTCCAGTCTTCTGGTAGTGCTCCATTCCTCCAGATGTTGTTGATTTCCTCTGTGAGGGTTTCGATTGATGTTTCGTCGAGGTTTCTTAGTGCCTTGTTAGTTACGCCATCCGGCCCCGGCGCTGACTTGCTGTTTAGGTTCTGAAGGGCCGTGCGTATCTCTTCGGTTGAGAAGTCCCGATCAAGCTCTGGCTTGGCTTTGCCGCGATATGCATCGGCGGTCGTGCCTCTAATATTTTTGGCCAGCGGGAGGTACTTGTCGGCGAGACGGTCAATGAGCTCATTTTCCGTAGTAATTTTGAGTTCCTCGTGCATGATCTTGTTCAGCGTACGACCCTGGTCCGCTTTGGTTTTGGTTCTATCTAAAAGATGTTTGAGCAGGTGCCACGTCGTCCCGCTGTTGATGCGGCCGTCCGCAGCGTCGCACACCTCGTTCTATTGCTGGTTAGATAGTTGCGTGCAATATTCTGCAATCAGCCGGTTGAGGGAAGAAATTCTTTTCCTGAGCCGTCGATTGTGTCTTTGTTCTTTCCATCTCCTGGTGAGCGATTGTTTGGCTTCGAGCATGTGGGCCAGTCGGCTGTCCATGCTATGAACGGGAAGATCTGTCTCTGTTTCTTTCGTGGCCGCCTTAATGTCGGCCTTTAGTTGCGACGTCCATTGTTCCATTGATTCTTTGCCTGTTGGGCGTTCGTGTCTGAACTCGCGGAACTTGTCCCAGTCGACGTACGTCATTTTCCTGGGTTCTCTGGATGGGGTGTCAATTGTTGTCTCAACAATGTGATGATCGCTGCCGAGATCCTCGAACAGGTTGTTCCACTGATAGTTTGGAACGTTGCGGACGAAAGTGAGATCTGGCGTTGTGTCGCGGTTGACCGAGTTACACGTTCTTGTGGGGTGCTCGGCGTTCGTGATGAGCGTTAGGTCAAGTTCATCGGCGTCGTTTAGCAAGTCCTTGCCTTTGGCTCTGCTGGCGACGTATCCCCAGGCCGTGTTAGGGGCGTTGAAGTCCCCGGCCACGATCACGGGGTTGTCGCCGGCACGGTTGCGGGCGAGCTGGAGTATTTGCTTAAATTTTTGTGCTCTGTGCTTGGGGCTGCTGTAAACGTTTAGGATGAATATGCTCTTGGCGTTCTTGGCTCTAGGGAAGACTTCCGTGAGAATGAATTCGCAATTGCTGCGGTCGTGATTAACGTTGTGTGTCGTGTGGGCCAGCTTGTTGCTGACCAACGTGGCGATACCTCTACATTTGTGTTGCGGTGTGGTTGCGGTCACGTCATAGCCGGGTAGCGAAGGTGTAGCGGTATTTGTCTCTTGTAGGAGAATGACTTGGGGTTTGTCTTTTATGGCTCGAATGTATTGTTGCAGGGGGGCCTTTTTACGGACGTAGCCCCTACAATTCCATTGCCAAAGGCGAAACGTTTCAGTTTGCACAGCCATCTTTGTTGTTGGCGTTGGGTGGCCTTTGTGAGGCCACGTTGTTGCTATGTCTATCGAGCGACAACGCCCGAAGTAGCTTGGTGATAGTAGGCTGTGACGTCACAGGTGGGTGGTCTGCCATTTCTAGCACGTTGAGCCTTGCACCATGGATGTTGATCGTCTCCATCATGTGGTTGATCTGTAGCGTTACCTTGTCGTAACCTTCCTTGAGGGTCCCTACTCTCGTCGCAAGTTTGTCTTGCCCTTCCTTTAGTGACGCGACGGTAGTTGCAAGCCCGCTGACCAGTTCCTTGATTTCCCTAATGTCGCTGTCCGTGCCCGATGAATGTGTGTTTGTCACGGCTTTTCTCTTATGCGGATTGCGCATGGATTCCGCGACCAGTACTTCCACTACCATGGGTTCTGATGTGACTTCGGTTTGATTAGAGTTGGGGGGTGGTGGCGTTTTGAGTTGTCTGATTTCCTCGACAAGTTGTGTGATGGTTTGCCTTAACTCTTTGTTTTCGTGTTCTAGTCTTTTAATCGTATTTGCTATTTCTACTTGCTCTGGCCGTGCCATCGGACTCACCTGGCTGGCGGCCTGCTGTTGGTGCTGCTGTTCTTGTAGCTCCTGTTGTTGGTGCTGCTGAAATCGTTGGGCCCACGTCAACCGGTCATCACCGCCAACTCGTGGGCTGGGGGCGAATCGTATCCTTGACGAGGATCTCTGGCTCGGGTTCCTGGAGCGTCCTCGCGATCGTGACGACAGGCGACCGCGGTTCCTCGATCTCGAGCGGCCCCGCTCGCCGGACAAGCGAGCATCTGCGTTGGCGGCCACGTTGTGGTTGATGGCGCTACACTCGGCGTCCTTGAGCGGCGGGAAGTCGTGCTGACTCAGGGCGATGGGCCCTGATCTCGTGGTGCTGTTGCTTGCGTTTGCTGCAATTTTTCTTTCAACTCGTCTTCTTCGGACGACGTAGGGGAGTTGGAAGCGGTTGTTGCATTCCTTGCTTGCCGTGACATGATTTCCCTCGCAGAGCGCACATTTGATCGAGGTGCACACATGACCTGCGATAGGGTTAGCTAGTCCACAGCCTTTGCAAATTGCGTCGTCAGGCGAGGGGCATACGTCGGCACGATGGCCGAGTCTGCCGCACACATGGCACATGACGATCTGCTTGCGGTAAAGGGAACACTTGATCAGGGCGTTGTCGTATCTGACATAGTTCGGGACTCGAAAGCCGTCGAAGGCGACGATGACCGTGCCAGTTTCCTTGATTCTCTTTGCCGCCAGAGCGAGCGGGTTGCGTGGGTTGACGATCTTGCGGTTTATGGAGTCCTGCGTCTCATCGAGCGGAACCCCTCTTATAACGCCTTTGCATGTTTCGTGCGGCGCCGTCCTATATGCAGTGGTTTCAAACGTTTGCTCTCCTATGGAAATGCTGCGGATCCTGAGGTATTTTGCTGCGTTCGCTTCGGACGGTGTGCTGACCACCATGATGTTCTGCTTCAAATTGCGGCATATCGTGTCCTCGCTTCGCTCGGTAGATTCGATGCAAGCAGCCATGCAAATTGCTTTGGTGACCGTAAGTTGGCCTACCTTGGCTATGTTGATACCGCCACGTATGCGAATCACGATCTTGATGTCATCTTGGGGCAACGCGGGCATCCTGCTTGCTTTGATAAAGGCGTTTCTGGCTGTTGAGACAGTTCCGTTCGTATTTCCTCCCTTTCGTTGATGGTTAACGAGGTTGGGCTGACTCAACGCAGTCTTGATTACTGACGGGCGCGGCGCCACGATAGTCCACCCTGCGTCTGCGGTGAAGTCTTCCGGGCTCGTGTCTTGCCCATTGACTTCGTATGCCATCGCTGTAGGGTCGTTGTTGGGTGGAAGGCTCGTTTGTTGTGATCGCTGGAGGCCACCACAGCCGGGGTGGGCGCGGGGACGTCTGGGGTCGGCGGCGGCTTGGTCGGAGTCGAGACGTGGGTTAATGGCGGCGGCCGTACTCGCCGTTAGGCTTAGAGCCCGAAGCGGGGCGGCGAGAGCTGAAATCACTCGTAAAAAAGTCCAGAGGTCACGCACTTGCCGAAATGTGGTCTCCCTAGGTAGAAGAGAACTTCAAGAATCCGATTCCGAGTAGAGAAGGCACAAAACTGGGCAACAGGCACATTTAAATTGGCGAGAAAGCGGGAGCCGGCGCGGACGCGTCCGCAGCAAGGACATGCTTCTTCTTCCTCCAGTAAAGTAAGTGGACCTGATCTGTTTTGACTCAGGGCAGGTGTTTGTCAACGCCACAGGAGATGTTGAAAGCACAAAAGGAAAGAAGGTAGGGCGTAGAAAGTAAGACGTGAACACCTGACTTGAGCTCGTGGCAGCAGGTGGCTGCAGCGTGCAGGCAATTCACGTTTGTGGCTCTGCTCATCCCGTAAAAATACACAATCGAACGGCCAGGCTTAGCCCGCTTGGGCTTGCGTTTAATCGAGTACAGGACACGCGAAACACTATTGTGGTAGTAATCCACCGGCGTAAAATGACGGCCACAAACGCGCAAGGCCTGGCACCGATCTGAGAGCGACAGTCCGAGGCGCTGCAGCCACTCCGCTCGTCTGCGGCCTTCCAGAGCGACGCGATGTCGCAGCTTGACATATTGCCAGTCGTTACGTTTGCGACCCACAACGTAATTAGGGTGAACCATGCTTATTGCGAAAATAAACGTCGAGAGCAACGTTGACCCTGAACTCTCGTCAACATGCAGCACGTTGTAACACAAGCAGCCGACACTTGCTGTGTGTCGGAAGTGCTTGAGTGCAGTGAGAAATTGCTCTTTTGCATTCTATGTGTATTTCTATGAAAATAAACAAATTACCTGCCATTCTAACTCTTACGAACAAGATTTCTTGCCTCTATAAAGTTGGAAAAATTATTGATGACGCGCCCTAGGTAGCAAGTCGGATAGCTCGCCCTACTAGTATCATTAGGGCAATTTACGTCAAATGGTTAGGGGCGGCTGAAAATTGAGCCGAGCGGTTTGCTGCGACCGGCACCGACGTACATTTTTAAAACCTTATAATAAATTACACGCTTCATGCGGATCACTTAGATACGTCAAATAATGATCAGAAGGACCTACTCTAACACCTTAGTGCGTTTGTACAAAACCATAAAATCGCTTCAGGGACCCTTTTTTACCTTGATAGTGCTATTTCCCTAAATCATTGGAGAAATTCACCAAAAGGACGGAGCAGTGCTAGGTGCAATACATATTCTTTTATCAGAAAATACGTTCTAACAAGAGTAAATATTATATGCACTTGCCGCTGACGAGGCACTCTGCATGCAAGAATGAAACTCGGAGGAGGAAGAAAAGAAGGAGTTGCAGTTCTAAACGAGGGAAATTCTGTTCAGTTTTCCGTCACCATGGCCTGCAAGTCATCGTTACAGTAATGGATGCACAAAAATATATAAAGTAGCCGTTCTAATAACCATTGGCATGGACTCCATTTATGCGGTAAATTCATCTGATGGTCCCCACATTCAGCGCACTATTTAATATCACAAGCCGGGGGCACATTTGGCGTGTTTACTATTACATCTAAATCAACCTTGAATCAAGCGGTCAATTCTATGCTTCTCAAATTTAAAACGAAAACAATCCTTCGAGCGCACAGTGGCATGCCTTCTGGCTGCAACGCTTCCATAACGTGACGCGCAGTTTTGTGAGGCTGCAACAATTTTCTGCAGGGGAAGGCTGGCCAAATTTCCTCACCTTAATGTTCCTTTCTGTTCGCCATTAGCCAGACCAAGCGCTTGCCTCTGTGTTTACACGCCCATTCGTTGAGATTTTCGCCGCCAACCGCTTTTCAATCGATTATCACTCCATCGTCACTCTTATCAAGCCGTCAATGTTGTCGCAAGTCTTGTCTAAGAAGTAGGCGCACGCGCCGCGAATGCTGTTGTCCGTTCGCAACTATAAGCTAGCGCCACCGACTTCTAGGTTACACATGCACAAATACCTCATTCACCTGATCCATGAGTTTGTATTGTTGACCAACAGCCACTCTCGTCATTGTCGTTGTCATTTGAGTGTTATTTACTTTCTGGACGCAAGTTCGCTTGGTAAGGAGTTGTATTCTTTATTAAAGCTTTTCTAGTTTTGCTCGCGATTTTTCACAGCCGCTACAATGCCGCAGCGTTCAGCGCTTGTTATCGCTATTGCAGAAACAATAGCGCAAATACAGCTGCTTCCAGAAACGCTCGAGGAAACATCGGTGGCTTAGAGCAAGAACCGGTGGTGCCACCCTTTGTTGCGTTCAGCGCCGCTTGCCTGGCCTCGGGTGTCCTCTTTGTGGTCGTCTTCGTGCTTCAAGGAAAGGCCACACTCGAGGTACGGCCACGTTCCTGCTGTCTATTCATCATCATCATCATCAGCCTGGTTACGCCCACTGCAGGGCAAAGGTCTCTCCCATACTTCTCCAACAACCCCGACTTCTGTCAAGACAAAGGATCTGTTAGATCTGTTAGACTTCAGTGAAGCAAAGGACCAGGCAGGATTCCGTAAAGGCTACTCAACAATAGATCATATTCACACTATCAATCAGGTGATAGAGAAATGTGCGGAATATAACCAACCCTTATACATAGCTTTAATTGATTACGAGAAAGCGTTTGATTCTGTCGAAACCTCAGCAGTCATGGAGGCATTACGGAATCAGGGTGTAGACGAGCCGCATGTGAAGATACTGAAACATATCTATAGCGGCTCCACAGCCACCGCAGTCCTCCATAAAGCAAGCAACAAAATCCCAATAAAGAAAGGCGTCAGGCAGGGAGATACGATATCTCCAATGCTATTCACAGCGTGTTTACAGGAGGTATTGAGAGACCTGGATTGGGAAGAATTGGGGATAAAAGTTAATGGAGAATACCTTAGTAACTTGCGATTCGCTGATGATATTGCCTTGCTTAGTAACTCAGGGGACCAATTGCAATGCATGCTCACTGACCTCGAGAGGCAAAGCAGAAGAGTGGGTCTAAAAATTAATCTGCAGAAAACTAAAGTAATGCTTAACAGTCTCGGAAGAGAACAGCAATTTACAATAGGCAGCGAGGCACTTGAAGTCGTAAGGGAATACATCTACTTAGGGCAGGTAGTGACGGCGGATCCGGATCATGAGACGGAAATAATCAGAAGAATAAGAATGGGCTGGGGTGCATTTGGCAGGCATTCTCAGATCATGAACAGCAGGTTGCCATTATCCCTCAAGAGAAAAGTATATAATAAATGTGTCTTACCAGTACTCACCTACGGGGCAGAAACCTGGAGGCTTACGAAAAGGGTTCTACTCAAATTGAGGACGACGCAACGACCTATGGAAAGAAGAATGATAGGTGTAACATTAAGGGATCAGAAAAGAGCAGATTGGGTTAGGGAACAAACGCGAGTTAATGACATCTTAGTTGAAATCAAGAAAAAGAAATGGTCATGGGCAGGACATGTAATGAGGAGGGAAGATAACCGATGGTCAATAAGAGTTACGGACTGGATCCCAAGGGAAGGGAAGCGTAGCAGGGGGCGGCAGAAAATTAGGTGGGTGGGTGATATTAAGAAGTTTGCAGGCACGGCATGGCCACAATTAGTGCTGTCTATTATGAGAAGCTAAACAGTGCCGAGCCATCGCCATAAAGTTTCACATGATAATTGTGATGGAGAAATCTTCTTCTAAGAGCTGCGTTATAATTCATCATGCGGCAGACCTTGTGCATGATAACCTCCTTTAAGGAAAATTTTATGACGAGTTCGCTGAATGACTATAATTACGACATATAGTTGTTTCAATAACTGTAATAAGCAGGGGTTGGTGTACGCTATATGGCAACGGCGACTCCTCTTTATTCCTCGATGTGCGCAAAATGTTTCACGCAAAGAATGTAAAAATAATTACACCAGTGCGCTGCCTACTTGTGCGATTAAGGCGTTTACATTAGAATTAGTACAGAACATTATAAATCATTACAGTTGTTTAGAACACGGGATCCCAAACTAAGTTCCGTTCGCCCCATGCCGCTTCCGGTGGAATTTCAAAAAAAAAAAAACTTTTCACAAAAACCGCAGCCCGCCACATGGCACGCTTCGGTAGTTTTTGGAAAAACCACCGTCATGGCAGCGGCGTTCAAGACTGATCGTTCGCTATTCATGGGCCCACACCTGTCCGCGAAGCGCTCTCTCCATTCGTGCTCGTGGGGTGGTCTGAACGAGAATACGTTTGCATGGCCGGCAAGCTGAAAGTCACTTTCACGATTCCGGCGTCTCTAGTCGTTGCTGATGCATAACGACTGGCCGTCGGCGTCGGTCACATAAGGTTTGCTCACGAGTTATTAGTGTTAAAGGTACACTAATGCACCCACGGAGTCGTTTTATGTGTACAGGCTGGTTTAATTCCGCACTAAGTCTCATTACACTTTGTCCGCAATAAAAAGTAGCACTGAAATCGCCCGACGCCCCCTACGGTGCTACGCGGTTTGTAGATGCCGAACTTTAATTTTAGAATACAATCGGTGTGTTTATAAACCACCATTGAACAGCGCAAACAACAAAGGAGATACGGTGGGAGAAGGGACCACACGGCACACTGGCGAGACAGGTGGGGAACCTCAAGGCAAGGAATGTTGGGAAACCTTCGTTTAACATACACACAAATGATATTTACTTGAAGGGAGAATGTTATCACTATTTTATGTCTATAGACTTAAAAACTGAAACATGTGAAATGTCGTCGTCTATTTATTCGCTGAAGACTGGGAAAAAATATGTTCTCTTGTGAACATCAGATTTTAACTCCTTTAACATACGTTGTCAAGCCGATACGCTACGCAGCCAAATGGCAAACAACAGCGAAAGAAATCGCTATTTATCGTGTGGATGAATTCAAGCCAAATGGCAAGACTATAACATGTACAGTCGGGATGGAAAGCTCAAAGTCCACACGAGCCCATGTGATGCTGATGATGACGCTGATGATGATTTAGCGGAAATGACGTTGAAACGGTATGGTGACAAATAGTGCTTGACTTAATAAGCTATGCTATACATGTTTTTCATTCTTGCAGTTTGCATGCATCTCCTTAATCTTTGTTCTCTTCCTTGAAACTTGTCTTTCTACCATGTACGCTATACTTATGCCCGCAACGGATCTGGTCCTGCCAATCTCTTTGCTGGATATTTTTTTTCACCAAAACTATAAGCATCTCCTGCTTATTACGACTGCTGATGGGTTGATGCTTCCGTGCACTTTAAATCCAAGTGCTTCTGAGAGGTTTGCGTTACCTACGGGTATAGCTGAGTGAATGCTTTTGAATTCTATTAGAATGTGTTGAGTGGTCTGCGGATTTGCTCTGCAGCAGACACATATCTGGCCTAGTTGCGAATATTTGCTCCGATATGTCTCTATCCTTCTTAGACAACCATCTCGAACCTCAAATGGCAAGGCGGCTCTGCCCTTAGTGTTATCTTACAGATTTTCCGTTCTCATTTCTTTCTTGCCATTTTTGTAAATCTCGATGGCGTTTTTCGTATCCATTTTCTGCATCCAATTTACTCTCTCTGTTTCTCTCACTTTCTTTTTGATGACTCCTGATCATCTATTTTCGCGTTTAATTACCCTGCATTAATTACCCTGATTGTGTCAGACTGCGCCTGCTCGCCAGCTAGCAGTGCGACACTTGTCTTCGAGAGCAGCGCTATTCATGAAATGAGTCTTCTGGCTTTTGGCAGGCGGGTGAAATTTCTGGTGCCGCATGAAGGTTTGGTGCCGCATTAGTCCCTACGTTCAGGAATAGTGAGGAAGCCAACTCTTGGTAGCAGTCTCACAAGTCTATTTGGCACACCGCGGGCAGCACCGTTTATTGTGCCCGAGTAGCCGCCCCTCGGATTGTGTTAGTACTACAAGGTCTAAGCCAAACACACGATGTGGTGTGGCCCCAAGCATTAGTTTAGTGGGCAAGTCACTACAATTAGGGCTTCCGCCGTATCTGAGCTCACTGTATACTGCCACCATAGGTATTGCTGTCGACCACAAGACCAACATGTGCTTTACGATCCTCTCAAGGCCTCGCATAATATCTCCACTTCGAGCGATCCTGTCGTTTCGTTGGCTAACGCCATAACTAGCTATCGATGACATCCGAAGCCGCAAGGCTGAGGATACGTGCCAGAATCGCCTGGATGCAAGCCCCGCACGTAAACACTACCTACCTGTTCGGTTTGGTCCACATGTTTGGTGCGCTCGTTCTTCTGCGTGGTGCTGAAATCGCTCTTGTTTGATGAATAGCTTGTGACACAGCCCATAGATTTCATGTCATGGTTTAAGCAAAGGACAAACACGGTCTTATACACTTGTGAACAAATTCACATGTTGCATGCCATCGAGAGTCACGAATGCTACGCGAACCCTGTAGACACTCCAACGAGGCTCGTGACTATCTGGTCTAGCCCGAACGAGGTCCTAGATTTGGATGTATGAACCCGCTTGCTCGACAGCGTCAGCTGTGTAGTCCCACCTGTTCGAACGAGCCATGGACTCTCAGTTTATAACAGGGAGTAAGCGACCCTTATCGCGGTTTCATCCTAAACGTGAGAAAGACTACGTCAGTGTGTAAAAGGGACCACTCGCAGGAGTTTGGTGTACTTTTTAACGAATTACGTGTACTATACAAATCGGGCTACTCGGGCATATTCACTGCACATCGCGAGTAAAGCTAGGATTTGATATCAATCAAAAGAGTTCGCAAGGCTATAAGACTTTATGAATATCAATGACTGACAAAAGCATAGCCTCTTTTTGTGAGCGCATTTGTTTCTTTGGCGTTTTGAATAACCACACTTTTATTTTGTTCTTTTTCTAACTTAGTGTAGCCTTTCTTTTTACACTGTAATTAAACAAAGTGCACCTTCTCCAACATAATTGAAGAGTGTGCATTTACGGCCCCACATTCCACATTATTCGTCTTTTATTCATACCAAACAGGCGGAATTTGGTCAGACTCTCAACTTTAACATTTACTTTTTATGTCGTGCTGCCTGCACAATTTCCCATCAGCTTCATTGTTTTCCTCTTGCGCACACGAAAGGTAGGCAGCAAGCTACATTGATAACATTTGCTCTTCAACGAGACACCTCAGGGTTAATATAAAGAACTCTAGAGAAGAAGCTCCCCTTAGCACCAGGAAAGGCGTGGCCATGTTGCTACTCTTTCCAGGTGCGCAGGCGCTAACGACGAGATGCGATTTCCGTCAAACGCGCAGTGAACGCAATCCCAAGCCTACCTGACTATGGTGGCTCCATATAGTTCAAGCGCCAGTAAACGTATCCTTTGAGGCACCGTAAATCTTACGAAATTTTATAAATAGCCATCGGATCTTTGTAAATATATATTGGGAATGAACATTACACACTGTTAATAATACGTTCTATATGTGAATGCTTGTTTTCGCATTATATTTTGTTTATTTTTAGCGTTACAAGAATGTGAGGTCCCAACATGCCACCGTCTTTGCGGTTGCCACTTTTGTTAGCCAGGTTTTCCTCTAGAGTCAGTGCAGTAACACTGTGAGAGAGACGCCTTACGTACCTCTGCCAGCCGTACACAACAAACACTTGAAGCAGCAAGACGTAGCAGAAAAGCCTGTCCCTATTATAAGTTTGAAACACAAAGTTCTCCTATTTGGCGTTGAGGTAGTGAGTTTCCTTCGACATAGCGAAGAGTACAGACGGCAGCACAAAAGGGCGTCTTGACTGTCGTCAACATTGTTCTCCGTGTAAAAAAATGTATCTTCAGAACCTCTCGGAAATCCTGAATAAAACTTTAGACTCCCTCATTACGCATATGCCTACGACTGGAAAGTAAAAGACCAATTTATTTTTACTCACTAGAGAAATTTATTTATGGACGAGTTTTCAGCTTTCCCACAATATGTACAAATCGCTCAATTTTCTTCTTTTCTCTGCAGACGACAACATTAAATATCACCGATTGGCCGACGCAACTTCAAGTAAGTGGTTGTGATGATGTGGTCACGTGCTCTCTACGTCTGCGCACGGTATAAAATAGCACCAGTCATGGCCTGCTCTTACAGATGAGAATCAGCTTTCCTAATAGGGTATAACTCCATCTAATACAAATATTGTTTGCACCGATAGCCAATACAATGGCTAATGAATTGTCAATTGTTAAATCATTTTTAAGGCAGACCGAATAGATATTCCAAATATTTATAAGGTACATTTCATGTCTTGCCGTTGCAAAGCGCTCATCACTCGCTGACCAATAGTATATTCAATGTAAATAATTTAAAAATACGGAAGAGCCCTTGAACAGTTGAATACAATGAAAAAAAGACCTGCACGCATAGCACACGCAGAGAAAACATTTCAAAACATTTGAGTTGTTTAATAATAACGTTCAAGTCATCTGAAGATTTTGTAATCTTCATTTTTAATTGTTCGCAGTTTTACACTTTCGCCAAAGCAAACTAAATCAATAAATTGAATATCTATTAAAACTGGTGAACAGCTAAATGGTTCCATTTGAAACGTCTCTTATGTTTTGCACTGGAAGGGAGAACAAAGTCAAGTGGATGGGAATAAATTTCCTAACCTCGCCGGGTTTTTGTTACCGCTGGGGCTGTGGCGTGGATGTTCTCTAGTCAAATAGGCTATCTAATCACAGTGGAGGACTCGCGCAACGTTCGAATGTTTTTGTCAACAAATCTGGAACGAGCACGCATAGTACGACAAGGCCTTTCCACAGTGGAGGGGGAAAACGCTGGAGAAACGCTTACAATAAAAAAAAACCTACATTTTTGGCTTAGTGTACCGTGAAAAATTACTCCTCTAGCCTATAGAATGCCCAAAAAAGCATCTCTTACAGTGTGATAGTAGGTATGGCATAGACAGTGAAAATCTGCGCAAGCTGTTAATGAGCATTGTAAAGTGATAGCAGTGCACTGAAAGCAAATCGGCAGGCGTAGACGCGACCCAGACGTTTGCGTTTAACTGGAAATTTATTGAAAAAACGAGTAATTATAACACTACTTACAGCAGACACTGCATCAAAAAATTAAAGAACATGCCGAGGGAAGTACCTGGTTACGCATTATTTCGCGATGCCTGCATAAAAACACGTCCATTCTCTTTAAATTACAGAATGTACCGCAGTCTACCGATGTCTGTACTACCGAATTCCAAGCATATTATTTTTTTTCATATTGGTCATGGGTTTCAGAGTTCCATTTTTAAAAAGCCTCTGGCCAGGTTTGGCCCCTTTAAACAGATCAGCAAGGTGTATACAATGCACGCTGACCATCGTGTCTGCGATGTATTACACCGCTGCACGCCCACGGAAGCAGTTAAAATTTTCAAATAGACGCCACGCGTCCTTCTTTTCTAGGGAGGCATTTTGCCAGCCGTAGAGTGAATGTCAGACGCAGAAATCTGCCTGCGCAATTGGCATTATGCCACTCACAGTGACACGTAACTTGGAGAGTGGTTCAAGCCTACAGTAGTTATTTGTTCACGCCGTTGCTTGACAATTTAACATTTAAGCAAATAGTAAAACCTGCAGGTAGAGACCGAATGTCGTCTAGTCCTTATTGCAATCTGTGCCGTAGCAAGCGGAATGTAGCGCGACTTCGTCGTGCTGTCGGCCGGTCAGAAAATGAAAGCATCTGCCATTTTGCACCGCATTAGAGCGCGTGATCTTTGACGCCCTGGCTCAGAGCTCGCTCTGCAGGGAGTTGTCCGGTGCGGTCGCGCACGCCGCAAAACGAGGCGAACGCAACAGCTCGTGCGTGACGCCGTCACTAGAAGTGTGGCCAAAATTCCGGAGGAAAAAAGTTAAAAACAAAGGCGGGAGGTGTGACCTATGCGCAGAGCATGCGTGTGACGCAGTACTCTTAGATTTTAGCGAAGCGTTTGACAGATATTAATAAAGAATTGCGCAAGGAACTAATAATAATAACCTTCCTGACGTTTGGGTCTCTAGTTTCGCATTACCTTCATAACCGAACGCAGTTTGTTTCAGTTGATGGTAGGAATACCTGCAGTCTTCCTGTAACATCATCCCGGAGGATGTGTTCTGGGCCCCGTGCTGTTTCTTTCATATGAGACATTGTCGCTGTAATCACTCGTGGAACTCAAATTAGGTTATTTGCGGATGATGCTTTATTTCGTGAAATCAGAGGTGTACATGATCAGGATGAGTTGAATTCTGATCTTGCTAATGTGTGCACAGATTTTGGCATGAATGCTATTACCAATAAAACTGTTTATTTTTGTGTAAGGCTTAGGAAAACGCTTCTTAAATATACTTATAACCTAATAATAATAATAATAATAATAATAATAATATTTGGGGTTTTACGTGCCAAAACCACTTTCTGATTATGAGGCACGCCGTAGTGGAGGACTCCGGAAATTTTGACCACCTGGGGTTCTTTAACGTGCACCTAAATCTAAGCACACGGGTGTTTTTGCATTTCGCCACCATCGAAATGCGGCCGCCGTGGCCGGGATTCGATCCTGCGACCTCGTGCTCAGCAGCCCAACACCATAGCCACTGAGCAACCACGGCGGGTATACTTATAACCTGGCATCTATTCCGTTGCAAAAAGATGCCAGCTACAAGTACCTAGGAATTCCAGTTACTTATCTCGGAATTTGCGCATTGCTGAGATTTGCTCGTCAGCTTCGCGCAAGCTTTCCTACTTAAAATATAAAATTCGAAATTCTCCTCGCAAGGTCAATTTTTTGCCTATTTGACATTCATGCTAATTAAGCCTAAATATTGTTGTATTGTTTGGGATCCTTACACTAAGCATAAGATTAAAAAGTTGGAATGTATTCAGCGAAAAACTGTCAGGTTTATTTGTTCGAAATTCAGGTACACTGATTCTCCTTCTGAACTCATGAAAGCTGACAAAATTGAGCTACTTAAATTGCGAAAAAAAAGAACGTCGCCTTAATTTTTTGTAAGCTTGCTTCTTAATGGCAAAATGGCTAGTGATCAGACGCAGTTTCTTTCCCCATTGGTTACAAGACCTACGTGACATTACCAAACACACATCTCTAACCCCATATATTGCAAGAACAAACATTTATGTTTTCCTTTTCTTTGAATTTTGTGTCCGACTAAAATAGCCCAACAGATCCTTATTACGCACTGTATGACTAGATGATCATGTCTTTATGTGTACTTTCCTCAGGTGCTATTATGTTTTTTGTTTTCATTTCTGTGTTTTTTGTAATACAGATATGTTGTAAATTTTATTGCCCGTCCTGCTTGGGCCAGATTGATCTGCAGTATGTAACAAATAAATTCATAAATAAAAGTCCACCCACTCTCAGCCCATAATGAGTCAAATTGCAATTTCGAACCTGAAGTCCTCTCTGATATTGTCGTGCGAGGACAAACTTGCTGACAGTCCAAAAGCTCACATAGAATTAAGGAAGCCGAATGCCTAAATAGTGTGCTGTCTTCAATCAAATACGTAGTGGCCAAGCTATCGACTTTCTTGCTTCCCTGGTGAGGTATTTGTTCGATGGCAACAAAAACAACTACACGTTTACACTGCCATGCCTGCGCCAATGCATGATTTTTGTATGTTTTGCCAAATTAGCGCATCGTTGCGCAGGGTAACACAAGTTACCAGCTTTTACGTGCAGTTGACGACACTGGATAAATTGAACTGTATGTGTCGCTACTAAATAATTGTGAATCGTTCTAGTTTTCTTACTTATCATTGGACTGAGTAATACAGATAGGTTTAGGTGGGCAACTGGCCAAAGAAATCACGTTTTTCTTGGTCGACCATAAATCAATCCTAGCCTTACGGATAACTCAAACGCTGGAGTGAAGTGTTTCTGGCGAGTTATATTTGCCGCTGCTTTTTATGCGTTGCATATTGCAATCGCTCAGTTCAGCCCTTGGGCGCGGCCTGGCAGCCACCATTGACCTTGAGCGCAACCACGTGACGTGACGTCACGACAGCCGGAGGAAAAGCTGGGCCCCAACTCGCGCGGTCGCGCGCGGCCGCAGCCACTACCTGACTCCCGCTCCTCCCGCTAGGGGCGCTGCGCCGGTGCGTGACGTGGGAAGGGATGAGGAGCGAGGAGAAAGTTCATATCAACAAGGGACTGAGACAGGGGTGCCCTTTATCCCCGCTGTTGTTTATGATATACATGGTGAGGATGGAGAGGGCGCTAGAAGGAAGTAATATCGGGTTTAACCTCTCATACAAACAGGTGGGTACAGTAATAGAGCAGCAACTCCCAGGTTTATTTTATACGGACGACATTGTGTTGATAGCTAACAAGCAAAGTGATTTGCAACGTCTGGCTAATATCTGTGGACAGGAAGGCAACGATTTAGGCTTGAAATTCAGTGTTAGAAAATCAGGTGTTTTGGTATTCAGTGAAAACGGTGAACAGACAGTGGAGATACAGGGCCAAGAAATACCTCGGGTAACAGAATATAAATACCTTGGTATATGGATAAACGAAGGCAATGGATATATGGAAACACAGGAAAAAACCATAACAGTAAAGGGGAAGAGAAATGCAGCCATAATGAAGCACAGAGCGCTATGGGGATACAATAGGTACGAGGTCCTCCGAGGTATGTGGAGAGGTGTAATGGTTCCAGGACTTACTTTTGGAAATGCGGTTGTTTGCTATAAATCAGGGGTACAATCAGGACTCGACGGGAACCAAAGGTCAGTGGGTCGCCTCGCATTGGGCGCTCACGGGAAGACTACTAATGAAGCATGTGCAGGGTGATATGGGCTGGACTAGTTTTGAAGTGAGGGAAGCTTGCAGTAAAATTGAATATGAAGAACGGCTGAGGAATATGGAAGAAAGTAAATGGGCTGCGAGAGTGTTCAGGTATCTGTACAGGAAAAACATTGATTCACAGTGGAGAAAAAGAACTAGGAAGCTTACCAGCAAGTATGCGGCCTGTTGGGTGGACAACACACAGCAACAAAGAAGGTCAAGCGGAAAGTCAGAGACGCTGAGTTAATCTCATGGGTGGCGGCAATGAAAAATAAACCTGCCATGAGTAACTACTTAAGAGGAAAAAACGAAATCAGGAAAGAAACCATCTATGACAACTCAAAGGGAAGCTCATTACTTTTCGAAGCGAGATCGGGAGGCCTTAGAACACGCACCTATAAAGCGAGATATAAGAAGGAAGAAGAAGCATGTGCTTGCTGTGGTAAAGCTAGGGAAACTACGGAGCATGTTTTATTAGAATGTGAAGACGTCTACCCAGCGGTCGATTTAAGCACCACTGGCCTCCTTGTAGCCCTTGGGTTCAGAGGGAGCAGTGGTAAAGCAAACATGTCCGCAATAGACATTAGTAAGAGGCGACTGGAGGATTGGTGGAAGAAAAGTAGGGAAACGACAAAAGGCGGAGACGTACAAAAGCACAGTTCGCAATAGGGGATCAGAAAATTTGGGCGTGGTAGTTCATAGTGTTTTTTTTTTCTTTTTTCATTGTTTAACCTAGGTAGAATATTAGGCAGTATAGTAGCAAGAGCTTGGTGGCGCAACCCACCGACCCGTTCCAAAGGGGACGCTCATAACATCCATCCATCCATCCAACGTCACGGAGGAAAAGCTGGGCCCCAAATCGCGCGGTCGCGCACGGCCGCAGCCACCACCTGACTCCCGCTCCTGCCCGCTAGGGGCGCTGCGCCGGCGCGTGATACCTCGCTCTCAAAAAAAAAAAAACCGCGCATTATGCAACGCATTCTTGGCTTAACCAAGCTACGACCGGCCATTTTTTTTTACTTTTATATTTGCCACTGTAATTGCGGCATCTGTGGCGAATATTATTTGGTAAAGCTTTGGTTCTTCGCTATTTGTGTTTGCGCTTCCAGTCTTCCCACGCCGACGACGAAAACACTGGGGAGACAACGCCCTTGGAAATAAAGGTACCGTTCGAAGATATCGAATGTGACAACGATGACTGCACCGCTCTGTCTACATGGCTGAGCCAATGGATTCGAAGAGACGCCGACCCGTGCGACGATTTCTACGAATACGTGTGCGGCAACATGCTGGGACCTCCGTTGCTCAGTCATGTACGCCTACCACATACGCTTGCCACGTATACCTCGAGAAATAAGGGTACCGAAATGTATACTAGTTTCAAGAGCGAAATATAAAAAAGAAGGTAGTTTATTAGCTATACCATGTTTCCTCTCTTATCGTGACTAATATTATTCCGTAAGAAACAGTTGTCTCCACTTTCTCCGCCATGATGTAGTGCCTTAAAGCGTCATGGTGGATGTTGCAATAAAATGCTGCAGATGTGCAAGCAGCAACGCTACTGAATAATCTGCAAAATTTAGGCACACGTGACACGTTACTACGTGAACGTACTTAAATATCCGCAGAAATTAGCTCATGCAATTAGAAGATGAAGGGGAAAAATTGTGATCCACCCGAATGTAGCACGAAGGAAACCCAGACGGGCTTATCAGAAAAAACGCTCCGCAGTTGCGGGGAAAATTCGTGCTGGTCCGGGATTCGAAACCGGAGCCAACGTCTTTAGGAGCGGTCGCTCTACCAACTGAGCTAACTAGCCGACTAGCAGACCGCAGTGAGAGAGTGAATTAGTTGACAACAACAAGCGTTGTTTCCCAGAAACCCTTAAGGGTTTCCTTTGTAGCTACGTGCTACATTCAGGTGGGTGACAGTTTTTACCCTGTCATGATACTTGTTCCACCTTGCGAGATTCCGCAGAATTGATCTGCGTGGTTAGAAGAGTAGTTCTCTGGAACAATGGATTTTTTACCACTGTTGCTACAATGACACAAATGTCTGCACAAGCACTGTAAAGCATCGCCCCTTTTCGCTAAGCGTTCTTAGGCAAAGTAACGCAGTGCCTCATAGGTTTTATATGTTGTTGGGGAAAATGCATAATAGAGCGACGCCTCCCTTCTACCGACACAGAGTTGTACATTACCATCGTGAAACTTCGTTCACGTTCCTGCGCCCTGCATGATGCTCCAGTCGCTTTGTTGGATTAATGCATGACGGCCGCTCTGGCATCATTTCCTGACCACGTGTGCTGCAAAGGCAGATGCTCTTGACAAACAGTGACTTAACCATGTTTAGCGGAATTTATTTTATCGGTCTACAACCTGCAGTCAGTTTGCACTGCGTTATAAATGACATAATCAGCTGATTGCATAAGTGGCGGAGAAATTGTACTCGTAGACGAAAACCTTATTCTCCATTATATTCACACACATGCAGTCGAGAAGCCATTCGTGGTTTGTGTCGGAGGCAATGATCGGTGCGTCTGGCCAACCCGTTCGCAGTGTGCAAGGGTGTTCCTTCGCCAAGAAAGATCGGCTTAACTGGAATACTTCTCGCAACATGGTCCTTTCGCGCTACGCTTATTTCACTTCATGTTTGGTTTCCTGTTGTATGTAATCAAAGCAATCAATTTCATAAATAATCCAAGGATTTCATGAAACGCGCTTTTGGTGGCAAAACTTGCCGCCCCATTTACGACATCTACACCAAAATACTGGCCGGAAAGCAGCCTCTCGTGTCTGTCAGGTTGCCTGGCGAGTATCAATACTGTCTTTGTGTCGTGCATACTGCATTTCTATCATTTATGTAGAAAAGAAAGGCTTCAGAGAATAAAACGGAGCAGGACGGTGAAGACATAGGTTTTCAGGGTCCTGTCTTTCTTGCTTTCTTTTATGAATATTTTAAAAACATTCTTCCAAAAACACTGAAAATGCATTATTTATCAGAATTTTGAACTAGCCCAGCTATGTTCCATAAGGTGGAATAGTGTAGTTCACCCTGTGTTCTGTTCGTTTTTTTTTATTCTGCACTGAAAAACCCACAGTTGAGGAGTGTTTACGAGTTTGGAGTAACCGGACAAACTTGAGTGAATGTGCGAAATCGGTTTCCCCAAGAAAAAGCAATGTTTAGAAAGGGTTGCGAAGGAGTGTCAGCCGTCGCGAAGCTCCAGAAAGGTTCGAACTACAGCGGGGCGACATAATTTGGTAGGAAGAGGCAATTGAGTCAACTTAACCCGGCAGGCACTATTTGGGAAATCAAAACTTTTCAAGCACTTCCTATGAGAAAGTGCTAGAGGTTGACTAGTGCAACGCCAAAAACATACATTTTTCATCGGGCTTCTCATATGGTTAAGCTAAACAGATGCTCAGTTTTTATCTTCAACGCGGTGAAATATTTAATGGAACAAGTAAGTTAACATGATATAAGGGGCTTGTTCTTTTTCTTTAATTTAGCAGTCAGTACATATTGCTTTCTTGAGTGGATCGTGACAGCTTTACCGTAAATATGCAGTTATCCTATTTCGCCGCTGCTGGGCTTCAATGTTTTGATTACGATATTATTCGCAACATAAATAATCAAAAAGTTAGCGATGTTATGAATGTTCCGATTTTTAATGCAGGTAGTGTCTACTTATTAGGTGACGCACTTGAACAAGCTCAACGGTGCTTTCACATGCAATTTGATAAAGATCTGCTCAAACAGAGGAAGGTCGGTGACACATTTAAGAACGAAAAAAGGCAGTCGTGCTTTAGTGCTTATATTGAATGTAGGCAACGCTGTAGATTTTATAGAGGGCAACAGGTAAACAACCACTGGCAGACAGCAGCAGCATATCTTGTTATCGTAGTCAGAAATCGATAATCTTGGCGTACAAGATAATTCGCATGGATGTCTGAATAAATATGGAACAATACGATTTCGAGATGTTATCGCGCTTGTTACTCAGGTAAAAGGTGAGAAACGTTGTCACTTTAGCTTTGACGCAATCGCATTCAGTGACGTTGACGCTTTTGTAAAGCCGCGTGCGACATGATGTTCGGCAGCCTCAGGTGTTTGCCAAAAAATTGGATAATTTTCGGAAGCATGGTTGACCTTAGGACATATTGTACAGTGTGCATAAGATCTCGCAAATGTACGCAGAGGGCTATAATGATTGCCCAGCGCTGTTATTTAGAAGTGAAACACTTCTAAAGTGAAAGAGCTCAGAATATTAGCCTGTGAATGGTATTAGTACATGTGTCCGTAGTGGTTTCAGTAAGGACGAAATGCTCCTGCAGCACCCCAGCTCCCTTGATACCACTTTGCTTTTCAAACAGCTGTAAATTAAAGATTTTCCTCACTTAAATCGGTTGCACTGTTTCATATGCATTTTTTTTATTCATTCAGCAAACGGGATCTCTCGCTGACATTTCTCTGAAAGGCCATGTCTGTTAGAACGTGTCAACTGTTAGTGAAACAAAATGTCCTTTTAACACCTGTTGCTTGCCGTCGCAAGCGGACCGCGTCCTCGATATTAAACAGAATACCCAAGCCAGGAGGCAGTTGATGCGGCTATCACAGCCCCTCCCGAAATACCTGGTTGCCTCTCTGCTCACACACTATGAAATTCCAACGATGGCAATAAGTGCCTGTGGCACCATGCGCCACCAAGTTGCTTCCTGCTCCACACTCTATGTAACAGATACTAATAACATGCTGAGCCCCCTTCGCTGTCTGTGCACACGACAATGAATATATATATATATATATATATATATATATATATATAGTCATATCATAAGAAGCCAACAAACACGCTCTCATCTCTCTCACCCCCTCTCATCTCGTTTATATATATGTATATATATATATATATATATATATATATATATATGGCGCTATCATCATCAGCAGCAGCAGTCTATTTTCGATGTTCAATACAGGATGAAAGCCTCTCCTCCAGGCCATCCCCTATTACCCTTGTCATCTGCTAGCTAGTTCGTACATGAGCCTGCAAATTTCCAAAATTCACCACCCCACCCGATTTTCTGCAGTCGACTACTGTGCTTCCCTTCCATTGTCCCCAACTCTGTCTACTATAATGGTACACCATTTATCCGCTCTACGCACAGCATAGCATTGCAAGCCCCATTTTTTGCTTTAAACATCATCTGGAATACCGCCTATCCGCCTTTGCGTTACGCCTAATGTTTGACGTTTCTTCACTCTTCGCGCGGTCTTTAAGCTGTCCTCGAGCTTCTTTGTTAATCTCCAAATTTCTGCCCCATATGTTAGCCCCGGTGGAGTGCAGTGGTTGCGCTCTGTGGTGAAGCGCCAGGAGACGCCTGGATGACGACGACGATATTCCGTCGAAAACACGGAAGCATGTGCACCGCGATGCCTGCATCGTCCACACTAGAAACGACACATCGCTGCGCGCGTACTCGAGGGGTAGAAAAAATTATAATAAATCCAGAAGAAAACTACGAATAGGCAAGCGCCACAAAACAGCACGCATCGAATCGACAGATAACGCGTGGCTCAAGCTACCCACAGAAAGGGAAGCACCCACGTCGGTAAGCAGACGGCTCTGAGAAGAGGAGCAAGGAAAACGCGTTGGATTGGGTTTGACTTCAACGTTCGGGAGGCGAACCACTGTTGGAGGGACTCGGTTGGGCGCCAACGCACGAGGGGGCTTCTAATCGACACGTCTTCCGCTCCCGTCAACCAGTCGACCAACCTGAGTCTTCGATAGCCCGCCTCCGTTCCCTTATAGTTCGCCGAACGACGCGGCACCAGCCAAACCACGAGTGTGTGGCGGCAGTTGCTCTGAACGCTGTGTAGGGGCGCTTGATCTTGCTTGTCCCCAGTGCCCTGTGCCCTTGTACTTGTATTTTGTATGTTTCAATATATATTTTTGTGCGGCGTTCATTGCCGTTCATTCCTTGCTGCTGTCGGAGGCGTCACTGACTCACAGAATTAAACCTGCTCCCCGAACCAAATCTTATTATACACGCCCTTCCTTCCATGACAGTTGTGGGCTCCCAGTCAGGTTTTTGTAATGTCTGTCGTGTGCACTAGAACCCAAATTCATTCATTCTGTAAATTTACTTCTCGTGAGCAGGGTGCCGTGTGAGTAATTGACCTGGTTAAACGTGCTCCTACACAGGCTTTAGCGGCTCATTGGCGATCATGAATTCTCATTTTCTTGCCAGGCTATTGAAGATTACCCTTGTCATCTTATTATCATTATTCAGCCGGCGAACACTACAGGATACCGCAAAGCGACCCGACAAGCATTTCAGTAGGCTATCCACTTCATGGCCATAACCGGAGCTCCTCTTTCTTCGACATGAAGCCCAACATATAGGCACACAAATACTCTTATGGAGTGTGCCTGTTAGGCTGCAGCCTAATCAAGACAGTGCCAGGCTGTACAGCATGCTTATATGGTCACCTTCTGGAAAAGCCTTCTGGTTGCTTCCAAGAGCTCCGGTGATGTAATTCACATTAAGCCGGCCGAAATTTACGCATTGGGAAATCATTCGGCTGGATCTTTGAGAGTGCCGCGGTCCAGCTGGCATCACTCGCAGGTGCTCTTCCCGTGGTCCTGAGAGCGTGACCAAGATTTGGCCTAGTTTCATATACGTGGCTTCTGCAACTTCTTTTGTGATCGTTCATATTTGAAATAGCGCCAAAAAAAGACACCAACAAGGGAGGACACAGGACGAGCGCGATGACTGATCCGTACCAACAAGCTTGCACCCAAACCCTTCATTTGTGAACGCGGCGTCCGCATCGGCGTATGCGTGCCTTGTCGGTCTACCATGTTCTTTAACAAGTGAGTGAGTGAGCACTTTATTTAGATCATGAGGAGAAAGAACTGAATCAATCTGGCGGTTCCGCCCAGGTCGGGGCCGGTAGACAGAGTCTTTCGGCGACGGCCCGGGCCCTCTGGACAGTCTTGAGTTGATCGATGAGCTCTGTGCTTCCGAGCGCTGAGTCCCAGGAGGACTGGTTAAGATGTCATGTGTTTGTGCTTCCGCGCTCCAATTCTTAGCGGAGTTGCTTTATTTTCGGTTCGGGAACGCTATCTCAAGCTCTGATGAAGAGCAGGCTGTGCATCGCTGTGATACGAGTCGCAGTGCTGTAAAAAAGCAATCAAATGTGTCATTAGTTTTGGCTTGTGGCGTTAAGTGGGGCATATAATATTTGCAATCTTCCATATATTTATCCACCACCGTGATTATCAATTAAATAAAAAAGCTCGTTTATATGAGTTATGTTCATGTTTATGTCCGCCGTAATGTATGCTACGAATAGAAATTTATTTTGTTCTCAAACCACGTCTACGAAAGGTCCCAGGCTTTCTTATTGTATCTTTCATTTATCATTTCCACGATAAAGCGTGCCGTTAGTGGCTAACGACTTGTTACGTTTACATTGACCATTCTACGTGCCGGAAATGTAATTACAAGTAAGAGTCAGCGTTGTTTACAACTCTACTCGCAGGTGGCAAACGCGATACTCTCGGAACTGGAAGTTCAGATGAAATTCCGCAGACGGAACCGGACACATGGGTCAGTGATTGAGGCAGCCGGCCTTGTGAGAGAGATGTGCATACGATTCAATCATGGCGCCAACCGCGACGACGCTTCTGCAGTAAAGGACTCCATTAAGTTCTTGGGCATCGATTTCAGTGTGCGCTATGCAGACATCTACGACTCCCTTCCCTATCTCATGGTCTTCCTCTCCACGACTTACGACATTCACTCCTTCGTCGCCCTCAAGGAGCGTAGACCGTACCACGTGCCTGCTGACAAGCCTAATGACTCTGTGGTGGAGGTAAAGAATGAATTTCTCAGCGAACGAGCCGATACCAATCACGACTAAACGTGGTTGAGCACAGGGTGCCACGAGGACAAAGGAAGACAGATTCGAAACAAGAAAGCAAAGGAAGACACTTTGGACGCACAGGCCCCTGTGCGTACAATGTACCTTCCTTTGTTCTCGTGTTTCCCCTGTGTTACACCCCGTTTAAGATTTTGTCAACCAGCCCACATCGTCACCGTTGTCGGCCAATTACGAGTTGCGTGAAAGACTGGAACAGTGCAAAGTTCATCCCACAGGTTGCTGGGGTGAACTCTGTTGCCACTGCCAGGGAAGCAGCCGTTAGATAACGATTAAGATAACGTGCGATTGATGAACAGTAATCGGAATTGTCCTATCTTCGTGCTGCTGGCTTCAAACAGCTTTGTGACTACTTAAATGTAGCGTTTCAATGAAATCAATTACGCATAGCTGCAAGAAATTGCAATGATTGTAGAATTATCAGGCATGTGCGCAGAGCCTGAGTCCATGCGTGCGTTTCGCAAAATATGACGGCTTACAAATTCGGAAATAAACCACAATAAATAACGCCAACAGACCATCTGAATCGTCCTGCACGATGACTGTATATATCCCTATGCTATGCTCATCACTCGCATGGTACTTCACTCAGTGTTATTTCTTCTTGTTTCTTTCAATAATCCTTATATGAACCTGTACGAGGAATCCTACAAGGTATTACGGCGAGAAGTAAACTCAACACTGTAGATGACTAAAAAGCTGCGTTTGTTATAGCTGGGGATTGGAAGTCAAAAACTATAGCCTCAAAGCCTACTGCTAATGTCACAAAGTACAATTTGGAGCAGATAGTAATGGACCTGTGTAACTCCTAGTATGTTGCAAAAAAGTAGTTTGTTCGTATCAGTGTTGCAGCCCTACCGTACACTGCAAGAAGTCGGTATATAACTTGCATCCAGAAGCACGAAAGTAAACCAACTAATGTTGCTCTGATAAAAGCAGTAACTTCTGGCTACTCATTACCAAAACAGAAAGCTTCCCCGTCAGTTGCTTAACCGGTGCACTAAAAAAAAAATACTCCAACTTATACACATACACGCCCCTTTGAAACTGTATCTTCCGTTATATCGTTGTAATTGGTTGCATTAGAAAGAACGTAGCTTAGGATTTTTTGTGGATGTACTGGAGAGCATTCGCCTCTAGCTTTGTTTTAAAGACTGGATATTGTTTAACCTGCTTTGTTGTCGCACACAAAACGTTCTCAAAACTTTTGCAGATCAATTTTTCCCGTTCTTAAGGTATGAATACACTGTTCAGACAAAAGGTTTTGGCTTCGGCTATAAAATTCGGGTCTGATTTTCCTTGCTAGAAGAACCGTTCTAATAGTAACGATATGTAGAAAAATAGGAAAGGAATAATTATGTAATTTTGAGTCCAATGTCTTTCCTAATAAAGCGCCAAGTTTTCCTCTCACGCCCGAATTTGAAGCTCAGAAAGCAGTGTCTGTATTCCATAATGCTATGGAATTTATGTAGGACAACCTGTGAACTCTGCAATGAAATAACATTGACAAAAACATGTGATACGTATTTAAAAATCAAATAAACGAAAAACATAGAGAAACTATCTTTTAGCAAGTGGAATTCAATACTGCTAGTGCATTGCATGCATATAGAGGTAAATAAAACAGTCTGCAAAATTTCAGGGAAGATCTTCATTGAATAATATTTCATTCATGTTAGTGTAACACCAAATCAGAAAATAACAACAGAAATGATTATAAGTGTCGCGAAAAGAAAGTATTAGCGGACTAATGCGCTCCAGTCTTCTAGCAAAGCTGTCCGTGACCATTCTCCTTGTTCTGTTTTACCCGCTTATAAGCTGCCATTTTTTTTCTGGCTTACGTTGGTCCATGAGAGAAATGGCAAGATGCCTTCATTCGGAGAGAACGGGCCTTACCATGTCAAGCTTGAACACTGAGTAGAGCAGACTTCATTTCGATTGGCCTTACGACATCTAAAGTTGCATGGCTTCCGCTGTTGTAGTGGCAGGCGACATCAAAGAGGCCAAACATGAGGATTGTCAGGCTCTCGTACATGTTTTTGGAGCTTTTGCCAATGATGATGATGATGTATCTTTTATTTGCATTCTCTGTAAAATGGGCAGCAACATGTGCTCAGCCAGCCTGCCTGTTCTGATCAGGTTCTACCTCATGTGTCGCAGTCTACTATTTTGTCTCTGTTTCCATGGGTTATTTTTTCCTCAATAAATCTTGATCTCTAAATTATATAGTTACCTCTACATGTAAGGACGCCTGGTTCTATGAATCTTCATTGCAGCGAAGCTGCTATTCTCTAATTTGTCTGGATTTTTCATGGCATGCTCACCGAAAAACCGGTGGCTGGAAAAGCTTCTTCTTCTTCTTCATTTATTCTTGCAACTTCTTCATTTATCTTCTTCTTCTTCTTTATTAACTTCTTCTTCTTCTTTATTCTTCTTCTTCTTTATCTTATTCTTATTCTTATTTATTCTTATTTATTCTATTTCTTATTTATTTATTATTATTTATTATTATTATTTATTTATTATTTATTATTATTTATTATTTATATTTATTTTTATTATTATTATTTATTATTATTTATTTATATTATTATATTATATTATTATATAATTATATTATTATATTATAATATTATAATATTATAATAATATTATAATAATATTATTATATAATAATAATAATTATTATTATATTATTATTATTATTATTATTATTATTATTATTATTATTATTATTATATAATATTATAATAATATTATTATAATTATTATTATTATATAATAATATAATATAATATTATAATTATATTATATTATATTATATAATTATATTATTATATTATATTATATTATTATATTATATATATTATTATTTATTATTATTATTTATATTTATTTTTATTATTATTATTTATTATTATTTATTATTATTATTTATTTATTTATTCTATTCTTATTTATTTATTCTTTATTCTTATTCTTATTCTTATTCTTATTCTTATTCTTCTTTATCTTCTTCTTCTTCTATTAACTTCTTCTTCTTCTTTATTAACTTCTTCTTCTTCATTTATTCTTGCAACTTCTTCATTTATCCTTGCAACGGTACCTATGCCTCTAACGGATCTGGTCCTATGAATCACCTTGCTGCTTTTCTCCCTCCAATACTTTAAACGTCTTTTACTTGTCTCGGCTGTTGACCGGTTGATGCTTCCATCCGCTTTAAATTTAAGCACTTCTGGAATGTGGAAGTTACCTGCGCGTTTCACTTGTTGAATCCCTTGGCATTATATCAGGATGTGCTGAGTTGCGTCTGGAATTTTGCTCCAGCGTACGCATGCCTCATCTAGTTGCGAGTATTTGCTCCGGTATGTTTTGTCCTTAGCTGATCGACTCCAGCCTCAAACAACAAAGAGCTCTCTTCGTATCGTCGTGCACATTTTTCCTTCTAAATTCTTTTTCCCATTCTTGCAAGTCTCCATGCTCGTTTTGTTTCCATTCCTCGCATCCCCCTCGCTGTCTCTTTTTCTCTCTCTTTCTTTCTGATGACCCCTGGTTGTCTACTCTTTCAAGTAGCCTGTACATGATTGCCAATTTTCTTGACTTTCTTCCTGCACTCTTTGTCCAGGCCTTTCAGGTACACTTGCTTGTGCTCTTTAGGTGCCCATTTATTTGGTTCCATGTTCCTGAGTCTTTCCTCAAAACTAACTTAACTCTGCGCTTCTCAGACGTCTGCAGTGCCTTTGTTGTGGTTTTACCTTTGGCACCCAAAGCCAACGGGTCTACCGATCTTCGTTTAACTGCCAGCACTGACAAGTTATCCGTTTTTAAGAACAGAATGGCATTCGGGAACGCTAGCGCTGGCACCATTACTTCTTTCCAGATTCCGCGCACCACCTCAATTCTATTGTCGCCCCAAAGTGCGCTGTTCAACTATTGCTGCATTCCGCTTCCCTTTATATTTAGATTATCTTATTGGGTGCTTGAGTAATTCTTCCCTTTATTTATGTATACGCCGTAGTATTTACATTGCTTCGCAATATATGGCTTGCTACTCAACTGACACCACGTAATTACTCGTTTCTGCAGTAAAGATCATCATTCCCGATTTTTCCCTGCTAAGCTTGAAGCTCAGATTTGTCGCTGCATTGGCATACATATTCGCAAGTGTCTGTGAATCTCATGGATTGCCCGCTAGTAGCACCATGTTGTGCGCATACGCCAGTCGGGGGACCTTCTGCTGCAGTTCATGCGCCAGCAGGGGAGCCCTCTGTTGTTAAAATGTGCATGCGGTCGAAGCGGTTGCGGCAGCAGGTAAAACGTCATAGGCGTCCGCTTGGAACACCACTTGTGACAGAATGAAAAAGTATTGAAACCGCTGATGGAATATTTTCCACTTTAGCGTACGCTTAATAATGACGTCCACCAGGAGATCCAGGTAGCGAGCATTCCTAGGGGTGCGAGTTAAACCAGTGATTCGCACTGTTTCCAATAAAACCAAGATAACTTATCCGTGAAGGCATAGCGCAAGTATCTATTCGCAAAGAGTGACACAATTCATTTGGCCTTCCATGGAACCAGAGGAAGCGCGGCAGCATCTGTCACTTAGGTCGTGTTGTAATTTCAGCATTGCTCTGAACGCCCAGCTCCATTTGCCAAATGGCGCTCTTCGCCAGCACGGTGACGTACGGGCCGTTCAAGATAATTATTTTTATCACGAAAGCAATTATGTGGGCGCTGGAGGCGCCATGCTTGCTGTCGCTGTTTCCGCTTTGCTGTCACGACATACAGTACCGATGCGTGGCTCCCTCGTGAGTACTATAAGGCATCCAAAGAAGGTCTCGTTTGGCTGCAGAAAGAATGTGTTCAAGCGCACACACTGTCGTTATCTGCTCACTCGACTTTGCAGCGGAGCTTCGGTGGCGTCCAGTTTGTGGTTGTACAGTTGGGTGCACAGTTGCCCGAGGGAAACACTCGGTAAAGTTCAAGAAACTCCTGTGCTTTTCCTTCGCTCTCATCTCATTGATCACAGAGGTGCGACGCCTGCGCAGACACTAGTGGCACTCGTAATGAACGCAGCGCTACGAGACTCCTCATATAGGCTACACGAAATTGGCCAAAATGCGCATTGAGAGTGGTCTTGCATTCCCTGTTCGCGCGTTTTCTTAGAACACCGCCCGAGTTTCAGCGAAGCAACAAAACCTTACTATCGCAATCACGTGCGTCACCCTCCGGGCGAAACTGTTACTTATTTTAACAGACGCAAGATTTGCCTAGTTGATCGCGCATCCAGTGGTAGGTTTGTGTAAAGTATGTGATTTTCCCCCTAAATGCAGCTCGATGTCCGAGCACGCACATCACTGTTGGCGTGTAAATTATATTCTTTAAGAGTGCGTATGACTCTAAAGAAGTGCTTATGTCACAAATACTAAAAAAATTTGCGATTTGCTGTTTAATTATTGATTAAAAGCCATGGCTAAATTGCGAAGCTAATTGAGAAATATCCAAACGGTTTCGTTCCCTAAATATAGCACCTCATGTATAAATTTTTCTGTGCTGAGTAGAAAGCATTCTAGATCTGGAAACGTTCCAGGCGACAAGGGACGCTATAATATCGTGGCATTGAATTCCGAACCGATAATTATCATTTATTCAGTTCAAGTTTTGTTCCGGTTCCGGCACACTCTAAGAATATCGGTGCGGTACCTTCTCATCTATTCGGACAGTATTCCTAATCATTAATGGTGTTTGTGCGAGCTTTTGTTTTCTTTGCATGTCCCGAGAGTAGCTCCATCATAACAGTTTTCTACAAAAACGACGTCTTGTATGATATCTGTTATGAAAGTCGGATACGTGGTGAAGAAAACCTTTCTCAATAGCATAGGCTTAACACGCGAAAAACGATGTGTTTCACATGGCGAACAAAATCGCAGCCTAACTTACTTTTGCTAAAACTTAAATCATAACTATAAAAACCTTAGGTGGAATGAGGAAAAGAATTGAAAGGCGTATTGTTATGGAAGCTTTTACAATGTCTCGCATCGTTTCATAAACTATGGGAGTAAGGATAGTTTCGTTCAAGCTGATAAGTTCTACTTCAGAATGCCCAGACGCCTTCTTTGAGCACGTCCTCTTTTAACGTGCAGTTTTTTTTTTCTGCCAATAAACAACCTAAAATAGTCATTCAACTGAACCCTCACGCCGCTTCCATATTTCCGTTTTATGTTGTTTTAAGTTGCACTGAGAACACTTAAATGTTCATTGCTTATTAAGAGGTAATCTTTTTGACATAGAACCACCATTGTTTCCTATTGCGCATATTGGACGATCTGGTATGTCATTTAAAGAACATGTGGTTGTGTTATCGCTACTTAGTTAGTAAAACTGTAGACGCATAGAGCCACCACGTAAATGATTGTTCCCTTTCAGATAGCACTTGATAAAAAGACCACTGTATACTTGTTGGACTGGAACCCTCACGAGGATCCTGAGTATGGCGCCACTTATTTTTCTGACATACTCAAGAAGTACACGCATCTTGAAAAACATAAGGTAGCCACTGTGGCCAGCGAGCTCCAGACAGCGATGGGCGAAGGTCAGTGCTTCTTTTTCAGCATAAGTTACGACATTGAAGTGGATATTGCAAGTGTAAAGGCACTATGACTTATCGCTGGGAACACATCATATCTATTCGCGTTGGAATAGCAAGAGATGCCTTTGAAATTTTAAAACTGACCATGTCCCCATATGCCATATGCGAAAGTGACCATATGCATGAAAAGTACGAGACCATATTATTGAGTATCGAAGCTGTCGCTCAAAATACGGTGTTATCTTTCACTAGGTATGCCAATGATAGGAATTCCGATTGTAGTGTAAATGAAAAATAACGCAGAAATTGGCGTCTTATTCGCGGAACCTGCGTTGGGTCCAGGACTCCACGTAACACATAAGATAACTGATTTAAACTCGAGTAGCGTTATTGTATAAATGCGGCACCAACCTCTGGGAATTGGTTTTGGAAGCGGAAACGCGATTAATGTGCGGCTTCGCAGTGCACCCAAAGACGTTTGGATGTACGCGATGCTCGCCAACACACTGACTCAAAAGCATTGCGCATGCCTAAAAATGTGGATGGCCTTCGCCGAAACAATGCACTCCAGCCATAGAAAGTGAGTCGGAGAACCACTCTACAGAAAAAAGTCGCGCGCATGAGGCTGCAACTTTTGTTTACTGAAACACTGCGCCTACATACTTCAGCTTGTTTTCTAAACGCCAAAGTAATATGACCCAGTATTGTGCTAACAAAAAAAAATTCTTAGGAACATAAAATTGTCTGCCTACGGTAGCGAAAATTATCTCCATGCCATTCCGGTGCTTCACTACTGGCTTAGTAGAGTGATATGTTGGGCATGTTGGTGCATACATATTTGAGAAGTCGGGTGTGTGACAGAAGCCTGTCTGAACGGCATGACGCACAATAATAACTAAAATGTGCCAGCACACGGAAACAACACAGTGTAAAATAGTTTTTAACTTTGCGCCACTTTCACAAGACCCGAAACGGTAAAACCACTTTGAAGTTCTTTAGGTCGGTGCGAGTTACAGTACGAATTACAACAAATGATTGAGGACCTTAACAGAGAGTGATGATGAATAGCTGGGCAAAGGAACAAGAGTTCAGGATCGCCAGTCAGCCTATAGAGTCTGTGAAAGAGTACGTTTACCTTTTAGTAAAGCAATCAACCGGGCTAGTTTGTGGACGTTCATTATTATATTGCGTACGATTATGTCCGTAAGCACTCCGCCCATCGCGCTTATGGAAGCAGAGGTCGATATTGCCAGGGCGAACAGCTGCAAGTAAACGATGTGTTGCCGGCCCAAAGTATCATCAACTATCGTCACCTTGTCATATCCGTCTATAGCTCCCCTTCCCCAACCCCCCCCCCCCCCCCCGCGCCACACTTAGTTCTATATAAGCGCGTTCTTTAACAGTATTAAACAGTTGCTAGTTTGCGCAACGTACGTCCGCGTGCTGTCCCTATCGTTCGTATGTGTAACACTAAGCCCAATATAATCATGTACGTTTAGCTAGGTCAAATAATCACAGGGAACCCTGATCATGAGAAGGACATTCATAGCAGAATAAAAATGGGTTGTATCGCATACGGCAGACGTTGTCAGCTGCTCAGTGGAAGCTTAACATTATCATTGAAACTGACGCTGTACAATCAGTGCATTTTACCAGTGCTTACAAATGGGGCAGAGACTTGGAGACTGACAAAGAAGCTTGAGAACAAGTTAGGGACAGCGCGAAGAGCAATGGAAGGAAGATTGCTCGGCATAACGTTAAAAAACTAACAGAAAGAGAGTGGTTTGGATCAGAGCAAACGGGTATAGACGATATTCTAATTAACATCAAGAGAAAACATGGAGCTGGGCAGGTCATGTGATGCACCGGTTAGATAACCGTTAGACAATTAGGGTTACGGAATGGGCACCAAGAGAAGGGAAACGCAGTCGAGGACAGCCGAAGGTCAGGGGGAACGATGAAATTCGGAACTTCGCGGGCACTATTTGGAATCGACTGGCGCAGGACTGAGATAATTGAAGATCGCAGGGAGAGGCCTTCGTCCTGCAGTGGAAATAAAAGAGCCTGGTAATGATGATGATGATGATGATGATGATGTCGGTACATGTACTGGCCCCATCCCGTATTTATAGCTATTACAAGTAAGTCAAAGCAAAGTCAAAACACAGGACAAAAAGAAGGGGACACAATCAAGCGCCAACTTGCATCTGAATGTATTTCAGGAGGCAACAAATGTATATTAAAACCAAAGCGCGGTACACGAAGACAAGCTGTCACAGGGCAGTCTGTAAAAACTGAAATTACGAGGTATAGTGCAAAAACGCCCGTGTGTTATGCATTAGGTGCGGCTTACCACAGGTCGTCGAAATAAATCCGGAACCCTTCAATGCGGTGTGCCTGATATTCATATTACAGTATTGAGGGAAAAACAATATGGCGGAATTAAAATAAATGAAAAAAATTTAGTTCGCCTTTGGAAAGAAAGATGGAAGCAATGCTAACGAA
The DNA here is from genome assembly GCF_038994185.2 of Dermacentor albipictus. NCBI lineage: Eukaryota > Metazoa > Arthropoda > Arachnida > Ixodida > Ixodidae > Dermacentor > Dermacentor albipictus. Next base: position 492,142,751 of record NC_091821.1, read on the forward strand.
CTGCGTTGAACGCAAGAATCATCTTTGTTATTTATATAAAAGGTTTCACTAGTGTCAATTCTACCCATTGGTTGACGAACTCACCCATGAGTAGAATCGTCCACATTCACTCAGACTCTGACTCAGACTCACTCAGAGTCACTCGGTGAGCCTGAATACGAGTCAGTCCGGCTAAGTAGAATTTTCGTAAGTTTCAATCCGAGTGCGCCAAGCTCAGCAGACTTTATGAAACTGAGTGAACCTTAAGCACAAAATACATTTTTTCGGTGAGCTTGAGTGAGTTTCTCTTACTTAGCTGACTTGTGACCAACCTATGGCGACGGTGGTGGCTTCAGAACCTATGGCGATGCTTGAGAACGCGCCGCATAGGTCTGCTAGCTGACATCGAGAATGCGCATTCATTCGAATCTCAATCGCATGGTTAGAGAAAAACGCCGTTCGATTACTGTGATTTCTAGAAAAATACTGCATATTGCTCGAAACAGGTTCAGGAATGGCGAATGGCGTGAATGCATTCAGAGCAGCATGAAGCCCCTTCCTCCTGATGGCAACTGCATACTCTACCTTCTAAATACCATACCTGGCATCAAGGCAAGTGCACTCAATCTTCTGCGAGAGTCATTGAACATGGATTATGTAGCAGACGAAACAAACTCAGACAAAGAAGCACTTCAAATAGGCTGAGAAGCGAACGAGATTCTGGAGGAAGCAGGAATGGCGCTACGCAAATATGCGGCCAACTCATATGACCTGGATTATACATCATAGCATGAGAAAAAGGCAGCAGGCAAAGAACTTTCCAGCTTCCTATTCAAGCTACTTTGCGGCAGCTTTCTGTTCCTGTCCAAACATTTACCCACTTTCTGTGTAAGAGGAACAAGTGTGGAATAAAGATGTTGAAGTTAAAGAAGTGCAACTTGCTGTGGCCCACGAGAAAAGCGTGAAAATACTTGTAATCATATGATGTATTTTGCGTTTCTTGGATGAGCATTCGGAAATTTATGATAGAAAAATCTCACATCTATCGGCACGCAGGGTGCTCCATAGAAATTCGACTCAAAACTCTTTGTTGCGCCATTCACTTGTGATCAGCACCTAAAAGAAGTTATGAACACGTGTGTTAGGCTCCAACCAGCAACTACCTCAAGACTTTCAAGAAGCATTATATGAATAAGTGCGGCATCCACAAGCCTTATAGTATCTTTCCATATCAAGTTATCTTGGAAGAGAAACCGAATTGCCCAGAGTGCTAGAGGTTCGCGTATTTTGTGACGCAATTCCTTTGACGTGTGGTGGAGCCCTATATGTAGTACCGAGTTGCTCAGCGAAGCGTAAGTTGATCTCAAAAGCAGGTGTGAAACCTACCAAGGCAACGAAGCAGCCACTACTGCATCTTCTAGGAGTCTTAATGAAGCAATTCTGCCGAATTACGTCTCAGTTGTTCTCATTGTATTTGAAATCCACTGCACAATATGGTCGAATTCCATAATCACGCTGTCATGTATAAAAGAAAACGCAGTGAAGTGGAAAAAAATTCCGTCAAACTAAGTGAAAGAGATCAGGGAAATATTCGAAAGTTCCCTACGGAGTTTGCGTCCCGTACCGGCGAGCCCCACAGGCCTATTAATCCGTGGAATTTCAGTAGAGCCGCTACTGTCAAGGCATACGTGGTGGAATCGAACAGACTGGGAATGTGAGTGATATGTATATCCATCCCAGAGCCAGAAGCTATAAACACCAACGAAACATTAATGAAAAATATGCTCGCCGTTCAAGTTGCCATCTTCTCTGAAATGGCATCGATATCGGTTTTGGATGTAGAAAGCTACAGTACATCTGAAAGGTGCCACAGAGCCACATTATTTATATTCTGAGTCATAAACCACTGTCAATACAAAAACATGGCGCAAACTGGCCCTCTAGTAACTTAAGAGATATTTGTTCTGTAGAAATATTGGATCAGGCAAGTACGGCAGCTGGCCTCCAGCGAAGATATTATTAAGGTAAATGTTGCCTCATGAGTGGGAAAAGTGTGAACGGAAGATTTCGAGAAAGAACAAAGACGCTTTGACCCACCTGAGCCTCGCCTTGAATCGTTTTATGTAAGCGCTGTTTCTTTCATGGCCATTGAAGTAACGTTTGTGGTCATTGAAGTATCGACAGACCCTCAACATTTATTCTTCGCCAGAGTCACCGCCTTGCCGGACTTCGATCTTTATCTGCTAACATGTCTAACTACGGAGACGCTCAAGGTCCGATGCCTGCCGCTCCCGGATCAATGCCTACTGGCACGTGGCGCTACTAACGAGAGCCTTGTGTTTTCGCCGGGAAAGGAAGAGAAGATGTGGAAGAGCGGCTCAGGCATTATCAACGTATGAGCAAGACCAACGACTGGGGCACTACCATCCGAGTCACCATTATTGTCTTCGCATCTACTGGTACTGCCCCGAGGTAGTTTCAAGATCATGAAGAATCATTAAGGACCTGGGCTCGTTTCGTCGTACAGCGCAAGAAATGCTCCGCTGAGTCAGACGAAAAAAAAAACGCGCAAAACGCACCCTGGCATAGAGAGCACAGATATCAGCTGAAGCTTGCACTGCCTACATTGAGGAGATATTGAAATAGTGCAAGTAAGCCGACGCAATAATGTCCGAGGAAAACAAAGTAGGGCACCTGCTTAAGGGGATAGCAGAGAATTTGTAGAATTTTCTCTCCGGCAAGGACAGTTTCGCTTCATTTTCTGACGTCATTAAGCACTGCCGCACGTTCGAGTTACTGAAGAAGCGCGAAATAACACAAAAATTTGGCCAATTGGCCAGTGTTACCAATGTGGCCCGTATCGACATCAGCTTTTCATTTGACCTGGCATCCATCATAAGACACATCGTCCTCGAAGAGTTATGCAGGCACAACGATACGGCAAGTAGTCTGCTTGGTGTCTCTTACGCGTCCTTTTCACAAGCCCCGCCACTTCTCCACCTTCGACTGGGTGGCATCCATCTATCAAGATCGCGGATGTATCCGAGTACCAGCATGCACCGGCATCGAGAACCAAATACCGTTCAAGTACACTATTTGAACATCGCTCTCATTACGCCCATTCCTCGGACGTCCCACTAGTGGCAGTGCTCCACGTTACGACCCAGTCACTCGTCCGAGGCATGCGGTATTGCCTGACTATTCTGAGGACTACAGCAGTGACCTTCTCGTCCTTACGTGTTATGTCCGCAGCATTCTTGGCCACTTATCACGTTTTCGTCCTGATCGCCAATAGCCTCGGTATGATCAACTTGCAGCCCCAGAGCCCAACACTCAATGGCTTTCAATGACGCAATCGCCTTCTACCAGCAACTTGAAGAATTTAATAACAAAGTGGAAACCCTTGTTGGAGATGTGTCTGCATTGGCGTTAGTTCACACTGGTTCTGTTGTTTCTGTGATGAAATTTGCTTTTAAAAGGGTATTAGGACGGAAAGTGCTATTTCAATGGAACCATGCGGAAAATTTTTTAGGCATAGCTGGGATTCCTTGCCGCCTTTTGTTCTTTGAACTGCGCAAGTCTTACTGTGTGTTCCAGTTTTATCGACTGAAATTACAATTTTTCTCCGATCTTCACATGATGTATTAGGCGTTGATTTCCTACAGATTTGCGTTACCACAGTTGATTGCCGAACGTGAGAGATGTTTGCAAGTGGCGACATTTCTTACGAGGTCAGAGAGGATGCTTCGAGCGAGGACGGCGCATTTCATGCTTGTGAAGACACTCTCGTGCTTCCTTTGTTAGCTGTGTGTGTTCTGGTGGACTGTGTTAGTAACAGTCATCAGGCTTTCTACGCTTGCGCATTTAACGGGCCCGAGGGATACTTTCTACTACATTATTTTTTGTCTGTGGCTCGGCGGCACTCTAAATTATGCATTGTGAGCCTGGAGCGAAAACGCAGTGGCGCCCAATGGCACGAAGCTTGCTGTCTTGAAAGATCACAAGTCGACGCCAGCCACTATACTCGCAGGTGCTCAACATAAACGAGTTAGGACTTGTTCAGAAGATTGAAAGTTTCTTCATATAATCAGCAAGTCGATCAGCAGGAATGAGCGTCGTACATTAGTGAACGTCCTAACTAAGCATTCGGGTACCTGAGATTTAACTCAGGAGGACAACGCGCCGTTGACTCCTGCGTCTCAAATCATGCACGCAATTAGGAGGGGATAGGCGCAACCTGTTCGACAGATACCATATATAATATCACCGTCAGAGTGCAACATTATCCACGAGGATGTCCGCGAAATTCTACAAATACATTCGGAGCCGTACTTTCCTGCTGTTGATCTACGATCGGGGTACTGGCCAATCCCAATGCACCCGGCGGACAAAAAAAAAAACCAAATTTGTAACCCCGGCCGACCTTTTTCAGTTCAACATCATATCGTTTGGGATCTGTAACGCACCCGCGACTTTCGAAAAATTTATGGACAGAATCTCACGGCTTCAAATGAACTATTTGCATGTGTTACCTAGACTAGATTGTCATTATTGGAAGCACTTTTTAAGAGCACAAGTGGCGCCTGGAAGTTGTTTTACACTGCATCAAACACGCCAGCCTAGTATTCAACTCTAAGAAATGTCATTTTGGAGAGCGACAGATGTTGATACTTGGCCACCTTCTGGACAAGGATGCTATCAGGCCTGATCCACACAGGACAACAGATGTTCAAGCGCTCAAACCTTCTGGGTTTGTTAAATTGCTTCGTAGTTTCCTAGGCGTCTGCTCTTCTTTCCGCCGATTTAACCCCCTTTTTCTTATGTCCCCTATCCACTGACTTGTCTTCCGCATAGGGACACTGCTCATGAGTGCATGCTTCTTTTTGTCGACTGATGTTTCTACTGACGACGTGCCCTATCCTTCGGCATTTCGACCCAACCGCACCGGCGGAGGTCCACATCCATGCGAGTGGCGTGGGCCTCGTTCGAGTCCTCGTTCAGCGATGTGAAAGGAATGAGCACATGATTGCTTGTGCGAGTGTCACGTTAACTAAGCCTGAACGCAATAACACCGTTTCGGTGCAACAATACCTAGCGGTCATTTTTGATGTGCAACGTTTCCGCTCGTATGTGTACGGGCGCCCGTTCCCAATCATCACGCATCATCATTCGTTCTGCTGGCTTGTCAACCTTCGTGATCCCTCTCGGTGTCTCACGCGCTGAGCTCTACGTCTTCAGCCGTGAAATTTCACAGTTTTATACCAGTCATCGCCGTCACGACGGTGCAGACTGCTATTCGCGAATGCCGCTCAACACGATACATTGCGACGGGGATAACTTTGACCACCTTATTACTTCTACGGCACCAGAATTTCCTGATAAAGATAATTTTGTAAATGTGCAGCAAGAAGACCACTGCTCATAGCCGTTTTTCAGCGCTGCGCATGACTCCACAACAAACCGAGGTTTTTGTGTTCGTGATGGCTTCTTCTACAAATGAAGTTTCGTAAGCACTGTTGTCCGCTTTCTTATTGTAGTTCTGGAGAAGCTACGCTCAACTTTTCAGTGGGCCACGCACGACGATCCTACCTCCGGACACCTAGGAACATTGTGTAGGTTTCATCTGTGCAATAACGGTTTTGCTGGCCCCGAATGCCTCACTCGAATGAAATGTATGTTACCGATTGCGCTTAGTGTCAAGCCCACAAGCATTTAACCAGCACGCTAGCCGGACTCCTACGGGCACTTAAACTTCCTAGCTCTGCTTTCGTTTAATACGGAATTTATCTCATGGATCCCTTTCCGCGCACAACGCAAGGAAACCGTTGGAGCATCGTAACTGCCGACCATTTGATCTGGTACAGCCAGAATGCTGCTTTACCATCTGCCACCGCTAGCCAAGTTTCGCTTTTTCTGCTGCACTCGATCATTATTTATTTATTTTTTATTTATTTATACAATACTGCAGGCCTCATTGAGGCCCAGGCAGGAGGGGCATACAAAATACAGAATAATTGCATTTGCAAACGTAAGAACAAAAGGACCAAATTAGTGTGCACAATAGCAATGGAGTCCACCAGCTGCGAGAACCAAATGGGTAAAAAGAACACTCGGTCTTGTAACCAAACAATTCCCAAAACAAAAGTGAAGAGTAAATGTACAAATGAACCGTCAGTACAATTTTAAGCAATGAGAAGGAATGTAACACAAAGATCAATTTCAGTTATTACTATGAAATCAGTAGTTCAAACGGTCAATGGAATCAGTACTGTTTAGTAGCGACTGAGGTAAATTATTCCAATCGGTTATAGTGCGTGGGAAAAAAGAATATTTAAAAATGTTAGTTCTGGCATTACAGGGAGTTAGAGAGTCAGCATGACGATGACATGTTCGGCGTGCTGTCATTGGCGTTACATAAGGCTCAGGAGTGAGGGCGAGGAGATTATTTTTAAGAAGAAAAAGAAATTTCAGCCGTTGTATTTTTCTTCGTATTTCCAATGTCTGAATGCCATGTTGTCTCATTATTGCTGTCGGGGAATCAGTCATACGGTATTTCGAAAAAATAAATCTGATTGCTTTACGCTGTACTCTTTCTAGTGCACCAATGTTCGTTTTTGTGTAAGGGTCCCACACTATGCAGGCATACTCCAGTTTTGGCCTTATTATTGATGTGTAGGCTAAAAGTTTAGTTTCAGCGGGAGCTTGTTTTAGTTTATGACGTAGAAGACAGAGTTTACGAAAGGCTGAGTCACATACGTTAGAAATGTGAATGTTCCAGTGCAGGTTATGAGGTATTGTGACGCCAAGATATTTGTATTCCCTAACCTCGGTTAATGGTTCGGATCCGAGAGCGTAAGGAAAAGATAGGCTATTTATTTTTTTAGTTATCTTCATGTAAACTGTTTTGTTAGCATTTACCTCCATGTTCCAACGATTGCACCAAGAAAGAAGGTTTTCAAGATTATTGTTCAGGGTTATCTGATCATCGCAACCGGTTACCTCACTGAACAGAACACAATCGTCAGCAAACAGTTTTATTTGAACTGGTGCTGTGACAACGCTGGCAATGTCATTAATATAAATTAAGAATAATAAAGGCCCTAAAACACCACCCTGAGGGACGCCTGAGGTAACTGGAAGTTCATGGGAATGGTAAGTATCGATACTAAAAAACCGCCGTAATGGCCTACCTCTATTCGTCATCATGGGCGGCAATTTGCTCCAGATGTTGTAGAAGGGCTGCTTCGATTATTCTCTCCCAGCTATCGTCACTCGACCAAGTGTCGCTCGCAGACAAAGGGGCTGCCCGTGTGTACCAACTGCACACTGATGAACATGTTGTCCGGGTACATCGCATCGGAGCATAAAGATTCGGACGACATTTTACTCTTCATTAAATATGGCTTTACCATTGCACAGCACGAAACAGCTGGCTACAGTCAGTCTTTCCTCATGTACGCTTGTCCACCGCGTCACACACTCGACACCATACTTTCTCCACCGTGGAGGACGTCTTCATCGCCGAGACTCGGTGCCTCGCTGAAGAAGCTCGACGCTTGCCGCATGCGTACTCTCGCTTCGCAAGACCAGTCAAATGCACGGTACGACAGGCACCATCGGGATGTCACCTTTTCTCCAGGGGATCTTGTCTTGTTATGGTGTCCGGTGCGCAAACGTGGCCTACGTCAGGAACACACCCGCCGTAGTTGCTCAGTGGCTATGGTGTTAGGCTGCTGAGCACGAGATGGCGGGATCGAATCCCGGCCACGGCGGCTGCCCTTCGATGGGGGGAAATGCGAAAACACCCGTGTACTTAGATTTAGGTGCACGTTAAAGAACCCGAGGTGGTCAAAATTTCCGGGGTCCCCCACTACGGCGTGCCTCATAATCAGAAAGTGGTTTTGGCACGTAAAACCCCACATGTTATTATTATTATTATGTCAGAAACTTCTCGACAAATATACTGGCCCGTACCTTGTTGGCAATTACATGGCAGTAAACTATCGTCTGGCACGCCTTACCGCAACTGGGCAACGCTATGCCAAAACTGAGGTCGCGCACATCGCTCTTCCGAAGCCCTTCACTCCGAGGACTTAACTGACTTTACCGGCAGGCTTCGTCTATGAGGGAGAAATATTGCGGCAAATGTTGCCTCATGATTGGAAGAAGTGTGGGCGGAGGACTCAAAAAAGAGAAGAAGGTCGTTCTGTCCCATCTGAGGCTCTCTTTGAGTCTTTTTGAGTAAATTCTGGGTTTTTTTTTCATGACGTAATAAAGTGAGCGCGACTCTGATAGGAACGTATACGAAAGCGACACCCCGCATCAAAGAACTCAAACCATTCTTTGGCGCCTTGAGTACCCGTTGGATCGGCGGGTGCCGGTTACACCTTGAAGCTCCTGAGGAGTTAAAACGCCCAATCTTGCCTCCCACACAATCGACACTTTTCGGCGTTACTGGATATGAGAGAGCACTGCGGAGTACCACACGGAGGCAAGAACGAGAGAAGAGGATCCGAGTGGCTCGAATCTTGCTAATTATGACCAGATTAAGCGAACTGACAATGAAGCCGAGGGCACGGTGGCGCCGGCGGAATGACGGCCACTAATCCATTTGTTTTCATCGTAAAGCCGTCTCCACCGGCCGTCTCGACCGTCTCCACCGGTCCTTTCGTATCCCTGGATGGCATACGCATGCTACCGGCGGCATCGTCCAGGGAAGCAAGCGACACAAGCTTCGTCACGTTTCACGGGGCGAAGATAACGTGTTCAGCACCTTGGAACCGGTTGCCCCCATCCGTGACTAGGCCCACGTGTGATGAACTACGTCACCAGCAGCCAGCGCCACTTCACAGCGCACTATAAGTAGCCTGCCTCCTCGCATCGCGTCCACTGGGCACGGTGGCACCGGCGAAATGACGGTCACTAATCCGTTTGTTTTCATCGTGCAGGAAAGAAGACAACACGACTACTGTGTCCGTTCTAGTGATCCGTTCTTGCTGTTGCTGCCGTGCCCGCAGCTTTGTTGTATGCTCTTCAACGTAGTGACTTGGTTATAAGAGCTGTCTTTGCTAGCGGGAGACATTGAGACCAATCCAGGCCCTGATCTAGCGCAAATCGTAAAGCAGTCGAAGGAAGTTGCAGCCGATGTCAAAAAAATTAAAGAAGGACGGCTTGCCAGTATAGATAAAAAACTAGATGCTCTGTCATGCCTGGAGTCGACGATAACCTCATGCGTAAGCCAAATACAAGACATTTATGAGAGTGCAAGGAAAATGGAAAAACGAATGGACGACTTGGAAAACCAGAGTAGATGGTCAAACCTAATAGTATACGGCCTGACGGAAACAGAAGGAGAAAACAGTGAAAAGCTAGAAGAAACTGTAAATAAGACCATTATCCAGGACACGCTTAGCTTGCAGCCTATTTCCATAGAGCGCATTCATCGTCTCGGTAAACCAGCGCATAACAAAACAAGACCAGTAATCTTTAGGCTTCTGGATTCTAGACAGAAATCTACAATATTAGGAAAAGGGCGCAAGCTAAAAAACGCAGGTTTCTCTATCGGAGAAGAGTTCTGTAAAAGAAGTCGAGAAATCAGGAAACTGCTGTGGAATAGCGCCAAGGAAAACCGAGAAAACCATGACAGGGTTTCTTTGTCATTAGACAAGCTTTACATTATTGACCAAGTTTTCACTTGGGACTAGGACAAGGGGGAGAGAGTTTTACTTAAAAAAAGCGTAGGAGCAAAGCGTGCAATCACGCGAAGCCGAGCGCAGTCAAAGAACTGACGTTATTGAATGTAAACGCGAGAAGCATCTTAAATAAGAGTGACGCGCTTGAAAATCTACTCTTTGAACATAATCCTGACATAGTAGCGATAACTGAAACGTGGCTTCCCTCGGCTGTCTTAAATCACGAATTTGTGCCTCCCGATTACTCCGCCATTCGAAAAGACCGACAGGCAGACACGTGGTGGTGGCGTGGCACTGCTAATAAAGAAATCCCTCCCCTACGAACCGTTGCCAAATGTGAGGGATGCTGAAGCCGCGTTCTGCAGAATTACCTGCAACAACACTGCCATAATTGTAGGCTGCGTTTACCGAAGTTCCGACTCGGACGAAAGCTTCATAAAGAACATACATGAGTTTCTGCAGTGCCACCCTCACAGCGTAACAATTATCATCATGGGGGACTTTAACCTTCCAGAAATTAACTGGAAGAAAATGCAATACTCATCACGTACTTCAGAAGCGCTAATTGATTTAATGCTCAACTTCAACCTACAGCAAGTAGTTGATCAACCAACACGCTCACATGGTACTGCAAGTAATATACTCGATCTAATACTGCTCTCTGATCACTTCTTTGTAAACAAAATACACACTAGTATTGTTGAAGGTATATCCGACCACGATATAGGTCTTTAGAAAGCACCGTTATCGACTTTGCGAAGTCGGACGACGCCAATGTTTTGACGTACATGGCACATGAATTCACGGATTTTGCGGAAATGGCTTGCAATCCTTCGGCAGACGCAAATTCCCTCTGGATAGGGTTTAAGACAGTAATACATTACTGCACTGAACAATTTATACCGTTAAAAACAAGAAAATCACTCAAATACAACCCATGGGTAACGCGTGAGGTCATTCATGCCAAACGAAAAGTGAAAAGATTACGTCGGTCTTTGAAGAAGACCAAAAATCAATCACTTCAGACATCAGAATTGATTACCGCCAAGGCAGAACTTAAACTCCGACTAAGCCACTCCAGAAAAGAATATTTTAATACTACCCTGCCTAACTTCGTAAAAAGTAATCCACACAGATTTTGGAATCACTTCCGTGCACGCAAAGTAATCGTGCCATAATGACCCCACGATGAAAAAGTTTCTCAAGCTAATGCATACAACAAGTACTTTCAATCGGTATTTACTGCAGATAACAGGTTTGTCCCCCCAATAATTCCTACAGGTTTCACTATCGACTCACCAAACATAACTGACTCGGGTATCTTTAACCTCCTACTCGGATTAGACACGAAAAAATCTAGTGGCCCTGACGACGTCCCGAACGAATTCTTAAAGCAATACGCAGAATGGTGCAGCAGGTATCTTGGCATTATCTATCGCATATCACTTTCAACCGGACGTGTGCCAGATGACTGGAAAAAAGCAAAGATAATACCAATCCATAAATCAGGTGACACAAACTCTCCTTCCAACTACAGACCGATATCACTAACTAGTACATCGTGCAAGATACTAGAGCATATAATTTTAAAACACCTAACAACATATTTTGAAGAGAATGGTATACTATCAGGCAATCAGCATGGATTTCGGCACGGGATGTCAACAGTAACACAATTGACTGAAGGTATACATGGCCTAGCAAAGACTATTGACAACCGCGGTCAAACAAATATAATATTTCTAGATTTTAGCAAAGCATTCGACTGTGTGTGTCACAACAAGCTAATCGCGAAATTGGAGTCAATTATTGGAAATGGAAGCATTACAGCCTGGACTAGGGATTTTTTATCACAACGCTCACGGTTCGTATTCCATGATGAAGCATCATCTGATGCAGTTCCTGTCACATCTGGTGTTCCCCAGGGCTTGGTCTTGGGGCCCTTACTATTTTTAATTTACATCAATGATATCTTCAATAACATAGCATGCAGCATAAACCTTTTTGCAGATGATTGCATTATATACAAAGAAATAAGAAGTTATGAAGCTCACTTTACTTTGAACAAATGCCTTAACGAGATAAATGCCTGGTGTGAACAATGGAAAATGTCATTTAACATCAAGAAATTAGTGACAATGATAGTAACAACAAAGAAGATTAAGTCAGGATTCATCTACCTTCTCAATGGTACACCCCTAACTAATGTTCAGCGACACAAGTATCTAGGACTGACTCTAGTATCTGACTTGAAGTGGAACAAGCACATTGCCAACATCACTTCAGCAGCCACCCGTAAGCTTTTCTTCCTTAAAAGGTCCCTGAATTCTGCTCCCAGTCATATCAAACTGCTTTGCTATAAAACATTTGTGCGGCCAGTACTAGAATACGCCAACACGGTTTGGTTCCTCACACAAGGACAAACATAGCCGAAGTGGAAAAAGTTCAAAGGAAAGCAATACGGTTTATTCACAAGTACAAAACCACTGACTCACCCACAGAACTCCTGGCTTAATCCGAAATGGACACACTGGTAAACAGAGCACAGCAAGCTCGGCTAAAATTGATACACAGCCTGTTGCACAACTGCTTTAACATAAATTCTTCAAAACACATTACTTTCTCTACGTCCCGTATTTCACACCATAAGCATAATAAAATGTTAGTTGAGTACCCTTGTAAAACGGACACATTTAGATACTCTTTTTTCCCTACTGCTGTTAGGTAGTGGAACCACCTCGACTCAGCAATAGCTGATATAGACTCGCCTTCAATTTTTAGTAACATGATAGAAAAGAATAAGGAATAACTGCTAGAAATATTTTAGTCTTATGCAAATTTGCTTTTTTTCATTGTTTAGATCTATCTCTTATGTTATGTTATGTTAGATTGTATTAAGTCATGCACTGTTAGGTTGTAAATGGTCGTGTTGCATTTATATTTCACGAGAATGTATTGAAAGACAATTTATTGTATTTATAACATCTGTTTTATTGTTACAGCTGACTTCACTAATTATATGCATGAAACGATGTCTTTCTTTTTTTTGCATTTTGTATTTTTCCAGACAGTACTGTGTAGCTACATGTAGCGTATCTAGTTTGTTGTACTTTGTACTGACATGTTCTATGAATAATGTTGTATCAACGCCTACATGTAACAATATGCCCACCTGCTATGGTCTCGATAAAGAGACTGGCAGTATTGAAAATAAAAAAATAAAAAGCATCGCTGAAATTAGCTGTGGTTCACATTAGAATGTAGAAAATAATAAAGAAAAGGGAAACGAAAGTGGAGGTATCGATAACTTGTCTTAAAGCACGAGGCTTTATTAGCCACGTGCCTGCTCTGCTAAGGTAGCCTGTGGCGTCACGCCATCGGGCAAAAAAGGATTTACCGCATCCGCCCACCTTTGGTCTCAGTGGCGCTGGCAACCCCTCCTAGGGCTAGACCTACTAAACATACATACCAATTTATTGGACGAATTGATAGCCGTCGCCGTAGCACAATTGGTAGTGCAACGCATCCGTAATGTGAAGGTTGTGCGTTGGGCTCCCAACGGCGGCAAGCTATCTTTTCGTGTACTTTCATTTACCCCATGGCTCTGCTATATCGAGAACGTCAATGTCCTCTTGCCAACGTTCGACACTCACCTTTAGCGTCTAGCAACTATACTTCATATTTTTCCAAATGCGAACCTGCAACTCAACTCCTCAGAATTTCGTGACCAATAAGACAAATATATGTAACGGTAAACTAGACAGACGTGTAATTTGCTTCCTATTGAGCTGTTCATGCACAGTACCTGGTTATTTCTTGGTACGGTGAAAGCATTTATTCAAATATGTTTCTTCCCATACAGCTCATCGATTCATCTTGCCACTGAACTCTCGCTCCGCCGAACCAGGCAGGAGACGTTTGATGACGCTATCAGAAATTTTCCAACGAAAGAATGGATGCATGTCAAAAGGTTTGCAAATACCAGTGCTCCTGAAAAAATCTAGGCCCTCTGGCTGATGGCCTCCGTTCATTGTTACTGTTGCATAATTTTGAAAATATAAGGAAGAAGAAGTAGTTCCAGCTCAACGCAAGCCCGATTGCAACATATAAATACGAATAGAACGCAAAAAAATGCTTGTATGCGACAAAACGCTGGGCAGAATTCAGCAACTCAGCAAGTATAGGAAGCAGAATTCCCATTTAAAATCCGGTACTTGTTAGACATGTTACCAAAATAAGTAATGTATATAAGAAAGCACGAATTCTTAAAATCCGTAACTCTGCAATAAAGGCAGATGTCACGGTTCTATGAAGTGCATATTTGTCAGCGCAGCTACAACGGAATATGTCATCTTTGAGTGAAATAGTTTCAATGCTTACTGGACTTTTGATAAAGCGATACTCACCATTTAGTGACACATTTCCAATAATGCATCACAGAACAATTTTGGCAGCTTCATATATATCAACGTCTGTATTTACAAGTTATGGTGTTGCTACTTACTGATTATTTATTCATGTTGTTGAATCGTTGAACTTCAATTGCCGTTTTAAAATTATGCAGTGTCCATGAACATTTAAAATAACACTGACAAGCTATATGCAGAAATAAATTAAAAATTGGAAGACGCTTAAGCTTCGCCTGCAAGAGTGGAACGCGACAGCGTTCCCGTCGACCCGCCAAGGGGCGTAAGACAATGGGCTACGGCGCAGCGACTGCGCGCCCCGCATCGGACGCGGTGAGCGTCGAGCAACACAGCGTTCGGCGCGACAACGAAATGTGCGCCTGAGCCTTAGAAACAGCTCGTTTCTAAGGCAACACCGCGTTCACTAGAGGCGCTTCTGTACCGCTCGGAAGCATCGAACTCGTGGCTCAGTGGTAACGTCTCCGTCTCACACTCCGGAGACCCTGGTTCGATTCCCACCCAGCCCATCTTGCAAGTTGTTTTTTATTCATGAAGTGCCTGCTGGGATTTATCGCTCACGGCCAACGCCGCCGATGCCAACGACACCGGCTTTTCTGCGACACGAGCTCCTTAACGCTGTCGCGTTAAAATTACGCTACCATCCACAATTACTCGAGAGACGAGCCGCCGCGCGAAAAGCAATGAAGCGTCTGGGCTATTGGAGTCACCGAGTGCCTGCCTGGTAGTCTGGCTCCAGCGTAAGTACGGTGTAAATAGCCTCTGTTTCGTGGACGTTTGCCATTCCATCCTAACCACGGAGCTCCGCAGTGGTTAGCACATCGAGCTTGTCACCATGCCTCCCGTTGAAGAGAGCGTATCAGCAACGGCTCCGGCTCGTCATACGGCTCTAATCATTAGGCTTGTCCACCATCAGAACCCTGGTTTGTAGTCTGGTCTGTAGGAACAGCTGTTGCCCAATGGATGACGTAGAACGCGTCAATACTAACGACATGTGGGTCTCAATGATTACGCTCATCAAAGTAATCTATCTCAGCGGCAACTAACGCATGTGGCTCCAAGTGCGTGAAGACGAGATAACCCACTGAGACATATTCAGAGAAAAGCTACGTGAACTGTTCGGCCACTCCTTTGGGCACTAGGTTGCCGCGACAGAGGTCCGGTCGACTCCTCTTCAGACTGGTACAGAGCCGCATGCTTCATAGATTAAAAAAATGGCTGTGGCTTAGCTAAGGTTAAGCCCAGGATGCGAAGCTTACTAGCCTTTATTTTACCGCGACAGCGTTAAGGAGCTCGTGTCACAGAAAAGCCGGTGTCGTCAGCGTCGGCTCTGGCGTGCGGCGCTTGCTCAGGCGCACATTTCGTGGTAGCGCTGAACGCTGCGTTGCTCGACGCTCACCGCGTCCGATGCGGGCCGCGTAGTCGCTGCGCCGTAGCAAAGCCACCTAGAAACAGTCTCTGTAGCACGCCGCAACCTTCGCTTCTCATTTCAACGAGCAGCTCTGTCTCCAGGAGGCATCTCACCTCGTGAGTGTCTAGCAGAGGCAAGCGCAGGTGCTTATATACCGCCGCGACGCCGCGAGCGACGGCGCGAGTTGGAGCCCCGTTTCTCCTCTGTCGTGACGTCACGGTGTCACGTGGTCAGCCTTGAAGGCGACGCCGCGAGCGACGGCGCGAGTTGGAGCCCCGTTTCTTCTCTGTGGTGACGTCACGGTGTCACGTGGTATAGAAGGCGACACCGCCGCGCCTGAGGAGCTGGGTTGAGCTCTATTAATATGCTTCGCATAAAAGGTCTTGGCTCAATGCCGCAAAGCTGACGACACTACGGCTGAAGCTGATAAAGTGGCTAATATACTAAAAGGAATCGCAGACGACGCTTTCAATTTCCCCGTTTTCATCTACGCCTCAACTATCGGTGTCATCATAAAAGAATGCCGCCACGTTGAACGAGCTAAGAGCCGCCGTATCGCACACGACATCACGCGGCTACCTGATATTGACCGCTGCTACGCCAACATGTGGGGGCCGACCGCGTCAGCCTACCACCTACGATGACGTAACCTGCATTGTTCCGCGCGAGCTCGAGGACGCCGGTTCTCCAACCTTCTCCGCAACACCGCCCGATCCACAAGAGACCACGATTGCGATGATTCAGGTCGTTGTCAGACAGAAATTAGAGAACATGGGTCTCAACTCGGTGTGTTCGCCGACTCAACGCAGCGTTCCTCAGTTCTTCCGCGGACCTCATTGTCTGCGCCAGTCTTTTTCCGCTACATATCGCAAGTCCTTTGAATGGCATACCCCTGATGACGAGCTTATCTGTTTCCACTGCTACCGCATCGACCGGGTTGCTCGTCATTGTCGCAACTGATGGCTACCACCGGCACACACACCGGCGCTTATACCCGCAACTTGAACCTACTTCTCTTTGTGCCACCCGACATGAAACCACTTTCGCTAATTGCCCCAGCTATGATCCTTTGACGCCTCAACGCCATTAGTCGCGTTCACCGTAACCCCGTCGCTTCTCTTCCCCGCCTATCGGCGCCTGCAACCAGCCGGAAAAGTAGGCACTGCAGCTTCTGGACGTGAAGCTGCGTTGTCGGCCCAACATTTAAGTCCTGTGCTCGCGTTACCTATCAAACAAATCCTTCTTGACGTCGACTACTATACTGTCACTGCACTGATTGATACAGGAGTCCATCTTTCTATTATTAGCGCTGCTTTCAACGACGACTCAGTAAGCTCCTTAGCATACTGTCGGCACGGGTTGTTCGCGTTGCGGATTGCAATACTTTTCATATTGTCGGCATGTGCACGGCACGTGTCAGCATTGACGACCGCCACACTCCTGTGCTCTTCACTGCGATTGCCCGTTGCCCCCACGACCTAATTATCGCACTCAATTTCCTCTCCACGCACTCGGCTCTTCCACTACCCTTCGCCTTCAGCTGCTATATCTCGCATGATCTTCTGACGCTCCTCCGTGCCGCTTACACCCCACCCGCTTTAGTCGCCTGCCACCAAAGTCAATATCTTGCATTAAAATGTCGTTTTACCCACCTGTTCGTGATGGCGAGTATCTCGTCACTCTTTTGCCCAATTTACCACTGCAGTATGGCGTCACCGTGCCTCACAATGTTCTTACCAATACTACTATCCTGACTTACAGGCCTATTTTTAACTTTGGATTAGCAAAGAAAATTCTACCGCAAGGTATTTTGCTTTGCCTACGTTGATTTTTGCTTTGCCTACGTTGATTCTCTAAGTGACCATCAAGTAGCAGCTTTATCAACCGATGATTCTTCAGTGCCTAGCAGGCCCGTAACGCCAGCCCCGGCCGCAGATTTCAACATCAAGAAAATCGTTGTGGCGGACCTGTTCTCTGCGCAAGCTGAAGACCTTTGCAATGTTTGATAGTCCTGCAGAGACATTTTTTATTTATTTATTTATTTAAAATACCTTACAGGCCCATTTAAGGGCATTAGGTAAGGGGGGACACAAACTAAGTGTTTCAACAGGAGTAAATAATATAAACATCAATACAGGCTTTCACAAGATAAGTAAAGCAGTACAGGAGTAGAGAATATAAATATCTATACATGCATTCACAAGATAAGTAAAGCGAAGTTCAATAAATGTTTGTCTAGGCTAAGCTTTAGAGAGCGTAAACACAGTAATATACTCATGCTCACGAAAATATAAAAATACAAGTGTGAAAAACAGCGAAGGAAAGCAGGTCAATAACATCCTTATACAAGGTTTCTACAGGAAATTCAGCAATTCTTCACGAAAAGCGTCATGATCTCTTATGCTCGCAATGTTATCAGGAAGGCTGTTCCATAGGGTTATGACACGTGGCACTGCTGATGCGTTAAATGACAGTGTATTACCGAATATGCGCATGAAACTATGTCTATTGTTAAGGCGACGTGACGTGCGCGCTGGTACTTCAAGCGGCAACACATGAGCTCGATTACCATGGACGTATCTATGGAAAAGGCAAAGAAGACTTATCGTGCGACGAGTTTCAAGTGGCTGGAGCGAAATATCTGCTTTGATCTTGGTCACGCTGCAAGTTCTGTCGTAGTTACTTGTGATGAAGCGCGATGCCCTGTTCTGAATTTTTTCTAGCATATCAACTAAATAATTTTGATGTGGTGACCATACTGATGACGCAAATTCTAACTGTGGGCGAACATCATCGGTTGCCGTTACGGTCTGACGCTCACGGTCAAGCATCGCATTCATTGTGGTGCTTATTCAACGATGACGATGATATCGAGCTTCTGCGTCGGAAAGCCGAGTAATTAGAGGTTAAGTCCACAATATGCTCAATGAAAACACCATTGAGCCGCCTTCGTGTAGCTGGGTGTTACCCGTGGTGTTCGGTAAGAAGAACGCCACGTGACTGTTCTGTGTAGACTATGATCATCTGAACAAACCTGCTAAGAAAGACCAGCTGCCACATATACACGGCACCCTTGACTGCCTCCATGGTTCCAGCTATTTCTCTTCTACTGATCTTCGTTCTAGATATTGGCAAATTGCTGGTGGCTATGTGGACAGAGAAAAGACCATTTTCTGAACACCCGATGACATATACCAATTTAAAGGGATTGCCTTTGTATTATGCAACGATGCGGCTACATTTAATCGCATGATAGACTCCTTGCTTCAAGGTTTTAAATAGTCCACATGGCTCTGCTACCTCGACAACGTCATCATCTTCTCACCAACGTTTGACACTCACCTTACACGGTTGTGAAGCCCCCTGCCTTCCTCTGTGGTCATCCTTTCTCTGTAGTCACTGAACAGCATGCTCTCTGCTGGCTCTCATGCCTTAAGGATTTTACAGGGCGGTAAAGTAGATGAGCTTTGAGGCTCCGATAGTTTGAGGCTCCATGGTTGACAAGTCTGGCCGTCTGCAGCAAGATGGAGACACCTTGTCGCGTTACTTGATGTTTCTCCAAAGGCGAAACTGCAACTGAACTTGTTACAATGTCGTTTTAGCCGCTGCCAAAAAACTGTTTCGGGCCATCTCGTCGACGCTACCGGAGTACAGCCTGATCCCGCCAAACCTAGAACTGCGCGAAATGTTCCGATTCTGAAGACATTCGCAGATGTTCGAAGTTTTGTACATATGTGCTCATACTTGGGTATTATTCAGTATTTTGCTGCAGTTGCTAGACCCCTCACTAATACCTTGAAGAAAGACATACATTTCTAAAGTGGCACTTCAGAAGCCACCGCCTTCTCTCGTCTCGTCACCCTTGGCACTTCACCAACCAT
Source organism: Dermacentor albipictus (assembly GCF_038994185.2). Taxonomy (NCBI): domain Eukaryota; kingdom Metazoa; phylum Arthropoda; class Arachnida; order Ixodida; family Ixodidae; genus Dermacentor; species Dermacentor albipictus. Next base: position 492,162,138 of record NC_091821.1, read on the forward strand.
CCTCGCCCACATCGACTCGGATGACCTTAACGATTTGCGTATAGATGCCAGCGGTCGTGCCGTAGGTGCTGTCCCAGCCCAGCTTCGGCGTGTCCAGAATCGTATTATTGCTTATGCAACCCGGTTCCTATCCCTGTATGAGCGCAGCTAATGAAATGCCTTGCTGCGGTCTAGGCGGTTGCGAATTTCCTGCCTACCTCTAAGGTCGTCCTTTCTCCGTAGTCACCGACCATCATGCTCTCTACTGACTCTCATACCTAAGGTATTTCTGTGGCCAGCTTGGTAGATGGGTATTGAGGCTCCAATTGTTTGAGGCTCCATGGTTGACAAGCCTAGCCGTCTGCAGCAAGACGCTGACACCTTCTCACGTTACCCTGTTGAATCTGACTACTCAAGTACTGACACTGCTGCTTGCATTTTCTCAGTATCACAGCTCCTTTATATCGCCGACGAGCAACCTCGTGACGCCTACATGAAAGCACTCATCGAGCGTTTTGAACATTCTCCAACCGATGCTACTGTACGCCTCTTCGCCCTCTGCGATGGTTCCTTCTGCCGTCGTGATCTTCATATGGATGGAATTCCTACTTGTAATGCCTTAACAGCTCCACTCAACCATCCTAGAACAGCTACACGACGCACCAGCATCAGGACACCTCGGTGTGTATAGAACCCACGACTAAGTATGCGGCCGGTTTTGCTAGCCTGGCCTGGCTCGTTCCGTACGACGTTACGTCGCCGCTTGCGACGTATGCCAAGGACGCAAGAAGCCGTTCCATGTCGCCGCTGGTTACCTGCAGCCACTCGACATCCCGGCCGAGCCCTTGCGTTCAGTCTATTTAGACCTTCCCGGCGCCTTTCCGCAATTTACATAAGGCAAGAAGTCGGTTGCCGTCCTTGCGGACTACGCTACCCGCTATGCCATAACACGTGCTCTTCTTACCAGTTGCGCAACTGATGTTGCAGACTTCCTCCTAGACAATATAATTTTGATGCATGGTGCTAGCGTCAAATACTCACGAAACGTGCCCGTATGTCTCCATCCAAAGTCAATGACGACATCTTGCGTGTCTGCTCTACTATTACCACCTCTTACTACTCACAAATGAACGGCCTCACTGAGCGTTCGAAAGAGGTTTTTCTATTAATAATAGACAAGATACAGCACAAGCAAATATTACACAGGAGGAGGTCCTGAGGTCAAAGGCCGTAATGGGGCCTCCTGTACAGCGTATAAGTAAAAATATAAAGAGCTGCAGCAAATATAGTAAAATATCTAAAAAAATAGCAAAAGTAGTATTGGTTTAGGTTTGGCAGTACTAACACAAATCCGCTGCACACATGCTAGCAAAAAATAATAATTATTATTACATTCGACTAATTATAAAACTACAACGCTATTATGAAAGGAAATGGATAATGAGATGACCAAATGAACTTTTGTGTAGCGTGACCAAATGTACATTTGGAAGAGAGAAAAGGAAAAAGAAAGACTTAACTAAGTGGTTGCAGATGATAAAATGTGGTCTTTTAGTTCTCATTCAAATTGAAATGAACCATCCACTGAACCTTTACATGTGTGCTGTATATTTGTGTATAGGTATATACCACACTTGAGATCACTACTGCAAAAAAGAGAGCTAACTATTACAGACCATGATAAGTTTTAAATGGAAAATCACTAATAGCCTTTCCACAACTTTGAGCCTTGCTGCAAGCAAGTTTTCAAAAAAGAATGACTGCTGCATGTCTTGCTTTCCAAAATATTAAATCTCGCCAAAGAAACATCAAAGTTGTAAAAAGAAAAGCTGCTGAAGGACCCACGTGTCGTAGACTCATTTAAGGGGACTCGTTGCGAGGAAAATAACCCAGCTTGTAGTGCAAAAGATAAATCTACTTAAGGACTAGACCGCGACAAACGTTACATGACAGACTACAAGTAGAAGTCATAGGTTGTCAGGTAGGCTTCTACCGCGATTCCTAAAGGAAGCCTCGGATTACTCATTTTGTTTTTGCCTTACCTTGAAAACTTTTGCTATTCATCACTAGTGATAACTTTTGATACTTTGTTTAGCACACGCAGAACACTCAGCAGATATTATCAATCGGTTGTTCTCAAAGTTTGCTTAGTATTGAGTATTAAATAATACCGTATACTTAATTTTCCAGTGCCTATAACGAATGCCTATAGTATCTGAAACTTTTAATATTCAGCCTTGCCTAATAAAAAGGCTTTTCTCCTGACTTCTGTAATGACACAATTAAGTTGTGATTCACGTATATGCTTATACTCACGCCAAGTAAGTAATCTTCTGCTTAGTGTTTAAGTAATAAGAAAACGTAAAAGCGCGCGAACCACTTTCCCTACGAAGAAGAATGTTACGATGTTCTAGAATTCAGATTGAGACTCTACATTCTGTAAATTGCAGTAACGTATGACTACGTCCTTGATCAATGATGTTGACTGCATTTTAAATCTACGAATCTCTCAACTGGCCAGAATAGAGCTGTCAGATGGGATGGAACATAATCTATTTACGTGTTCCCGTGCGTCACATAAACAGCACAACTTGTGCAATTAGGACACAAATATCCCGTTGTCCACAATACAAATCTATTAGGGCGGGCAACTTGATTTCCCTTCTCTTACACAAACGAAGTTAGACAAGCGGAGTTTATGTAATCTTGTTCAGCTTAACGGAACAAATCAGCTTACATTTTCAGAACATGAAAAAAGAAGAGCCCTGCTTATGACTTTAAAATTTATGGCACGATAATACTTTGTCCGGTTGTGTAGTTAATTCATGTCAAAATTGAGAGTATGACCCTGTCCTTAACAATATGGTTAATATATAGGATATTCTTTAGATGCAGCAATTTTTTTTTATTGCCTATCGTAGCAAAGCTGAATTTCCCGATGAGGCAGTCATGACTTCTAGGATGAAATTAATATGCTACAAGGAATAATTACCTTAACTGCACTTAATAAGTTTTAATGCTTTACGTTACAGCGTATATCTCAATAAACGAATATTAGCATGTGAGTTCGCAAGGCATATTCACTTGGAACGAATTCATCACAGGTGCCGATATACGCTGCGTAGACATTGAGGTAAAAATGGACTGTTGTTCCACTTACTTTTGAAAGAAGACGCTATTTGTTGCGTTTAAGCAAAAAGTGATTTGAACAACAAAGCATTTTTTTAGCCACTGAAAATCACCACTTATTATTAGGCACGTGGATATTAGCCACGTGCCTGCTCTTTTGAGTTCACATGTTACGTGACGTCACCGGCCAAAAAAACGCTCTTCTAAATCCGCCCACCAGGGGTATGAATGGCGCTGGCTCACACTGCAGGGCCAGATCAAGAGTAAACATGAATACCCAGGTTAGCGGGTGAACTGATGGCCATCGCCGTAGAACAATGCGTGGACCTACGCACGAGTAATGCCGAGGTTGTGGGTTCGTCCCCCAGCGGCGAGAAGTTGTTTTCGTGCACTTTCATTTCCCTTTTCTTAATAACTTTATATATTTCTATTTCAACCACAGCTAATTTCCCCGATGCTTTCTTTGGATTCATTGTTGTTGACTACATATGATCGTGAGGTGTCCTCTTGTTTCGGCTGAATCTTGAAAATTATATAATTATCACTCATAAGTGAAATTAAAGTTTTAAAAAGCATAATCTGGCGTTAAACAGCATGTTTAAGTGCCTGTAAAGATATTGAACTAACTATTTACAAGAAAAGATGTTCTTATAGACTCGACACCAAAACAAATTTCGTGATAGCTCAATTGCAAAAATAGATTCGTCAAAAATCGTGAAAATGAAGAACAGTTCGTTAATATTAAGACAAAAAAAGGTTCATTGAATTTTAGGAAAATAAAAACCGAATCGCTGACACCAAACATGCTCACCAATTGTGCGTTCGCACCTCAAAGTTGCAATGCTTGCGACTGACGCTTTGCAGTTATTGAAATATTGAAAAAACACGCTTTTAAAGCGGAAGGTTTTTAATCGACGCGATCCTTTTATTGGTCATGTTTCCGACACGGCATTTATAGTAACGCAAGGCAAAGCAACGCAAAAATTTGCAAACTGATCCAATCTCTTTTTGATACTTGTAACAAGATCCAATGAGAATATTCGCTGAGCACTTGCCCTCTTGGTCTTAAAGTATATTTACACTGGAATCGGGCGAAGTAATAGAGAAAAAATATTTTATAGCAGTAAAAAATGCTCGTTTCGCCTCCCTACCCTTGGAAAAGTGGGAAAGGTCTAGAAGAATAGGGAGACAATGCGAAAAATAACGTAAGTTATTACTTGCAAACAAAGCACCTAAAGTTCGCCCCCAAGAGCCACAAAATAGCCTTCATGGTAGCAACACGGCCAATGAAGGCGCACAGACTACGGTGCTCCGTTGCGACACACATTTTTCCAATACTAACGCTGCCAGTTCCTTTTGGTGTGAGGCATATGTTACAAGCAGAACTCTTTTTCTTCATCTGGTTTACTAGTAAACAAACACTATGAATATTGTCGCATTTGCTTCATATCGCCGTCTTTTACAATTTCTACATTTTGTGTAAGAGAGCGAGACATGAGGGAGCATTTGGCCTGGCAAGTAGATGAGGAGAGGCTGGGCACAGCTCTGCATTCTCTCATTAAAATGTTTTTTTATGGCCATAGGAGAAATGTTATGGAACGTCTTGCCATTTTAAGTACGCCTTCCTTTGTTCCGAGGTCTTCGAAAAAGCTTCTGCAGAATTGTTTTTCGGCACACCAAAAAGCCTCTGGTGCGATTCCATTTAATTCGATCCCCTGGTAGAAGTGACGTCTTTGGTATATTTTTGCATCTAATTTTCTGCGAAGGAAGAACTGAATGCCTCTCTCAAGAACGTGCGGCACATCTCATACAAACGTACAGAAATTGGAAAGAGTGATAACGAAGAATCGGTTGAATAATAATTATTTGGAGACAGCTTGGTGTGCTTTGCCACTGCCTTGTATATTAGACAGACTTCATGAGAGTGAATATTCGGAAGTATGGAGCTGAAATTTCATATCGGTGTACTAGTGAACGGGAAAAATAAAATAAAAATTTTCGTTTGTAGAGAACCATAACAGGTGTAGGTATAGGTCAAGTAGGGCACAATGAGGTGCCGCTATTCAAATCTATTTGTATTTAATTTCTGCCACTAACGCTCTAACATTTTCCAAACTTTCTTTCGAGCCTCCGCGAAATTGCACGTATGAAATGGGACGTAACGGCCACCGAGGAAACTCCCCATGTGATATGATGAGGCCCACACAGCGATTATAAGCATGAATATGCGTGATTAAGCCGAACATAAGAAAAAAAGTAAGTTTTGCACAAAAGGCAAAGTATCTGCTCTGATTACAACTTCCTAGACAGCTATGCGACGTAAGTATAGAAATTTTTTTCGGCCGCGTATATTTGTAAAGGTGAACTTACTAAATAAATTACAAAACGTGGTGTCACGCGCACAGGCAAACAGGAACACATTTTACTCGATGACCACGGGCACTCGCTGTCAAAGCGCTGGCGAGATAAAGCACAGGAGCAGCAGCCAGTTAAATGACCTTCGGGCTGTATCTCGCTTTATCGCGAACTAAGTGGTTAGAACATAGCGCACACGAAACTAACAGCCCAAGGCGCCTCAATACTCTGTTCCCATCGCAGATAGCTTAGAACTTAGGGCTTGCGTAGCTTCGGTAGGCTGCGCCATGCACAGCCACCGCCGGAATAGAACGTCCCCTCCCTCCCCCCCTCCCCCGGTGCCTCGCTTGCGACGGAAGACAGCGCGCTTCCTCCCTTCCCTCCGCCCCGCCGCCGTGTGCTTCCCTTGGGCATGCGATTTCGTACCACCATGCTCGACTCACCTTTCCACGATTTCACTCGCACAAACTTGGGCTCAATGGGAACATCACGGCAACGACGACGGCGGAATTGCACTAAGAGAGTCCCATAATTGGTATTGTAATAAATTTACGATTTTGCACCTTTTTCGCCAAGAGCACTACATTAGTGGTCAAATATTTTGCCTGCGCCCACGTCATCTGTGTGACCCGCCACACCACAAATCAGTGAAAACTTACCCCCTCAAAGTGAAGTGTAAATAGTAAAGATTCATTATTATGCCGAAAAAAGCAGATTTTTTTTTTCAGTTGGATACTGCCACGTTACAAAAGGCATAAACGTTGGCTACCAACCTATCGCTGTGGTTGTGGCTACTCCGAGCGGTTGGGAGAAATGGATCTCTCACTGTACAGTAAACATGTTTGGGTGGCATAATAACGTTGCCGAGCGTATGCGACATCGCTCTGCCAAGTCCCTATCACTCAGTATCCTTTTTAGACGGTATTGTTATGCTACCGTTGCACACCGCCGCAATTTGGAACCAACTAGCGCAAGCGATGCTAGGTGATGCCAACCGATTTCTCACGCCGACACGGCCCTTCACATTCGATTCGAGAGAGAGAGAGAGAGTAAACTTTTGTTGACCCCTTAACAAATGTTGGTGCGCGCTGGCCACAGATGGCGTTGAACCTTCTTCTCAGGTGCCATATGCGCCCAGCAGTTCCGGGCCCCTAGCCACCAGCGCGAGCTCGTGCGGTAGGTCGGGGCTGTACAACACGGTCTCCCATCGCTCGGGGGGGGGGGGGGCTGTGGAGGGGGGGCTAGGGATGGTGGAGGGTTCTTGAGCTTAGTGCACTATGCAAGGATGTGTGCTGGAGTGCCTTCTGATCGTCTGCAAAACGGCCATGAAGTGTCAGGCTCGGTTGGGAACATCTTGTGCAAGAACACGGGATGCGCTAGCGACCATGCTTGCGTGCGTCAAACGATCGTTTGCTGCCTTCGGCTGAGTTGCGGATGCGGACGGCGATGCCTACATCTGTCCCCTCTGTACATTTCGGTGATGTCTTTGTAATTTGTCACTGGGTGCGGTAGCTCTGGCTCGTCCTCGGCCCGGATCGACAGTTCTCGGACATAGTGGTCGGCGAGTGCATTGCCTTCCACACGAGCTCAACGGCCCGTCCCGGTAATTAGCGTTTGGTGAGGATCGCTAGTGCCGCGGGAGAGATGTTCCCCTTGCGGAAGCTTGCGTATGCGGTCTTGGAGCCTGCGACCATGGTCCTCACTCCCGGTTGTGCGAGTGCGAAGGCCATGGCGACTTCTTCTGCTTCGGCGTATTAAGATCAAGCCACTCCCCCGGAACATGCAGCCGGGGAGGAATGACGAAAGACGCTCTGCGCTCGCCGAGGCAGTGGCTGGACAGCTGGAAGAGAACCCCGAGGTTCTCTACACGGACGCCTCGCTTCCCAAGCACGGCACCAGAGCAACAGTGGTCGTCACCACCATAAATAAACTGGTCACATCCGGTTATCTACTTTTCCTGCGCTAGACTGCACATACCAATACCCTCCACACTGCTGTTCGCTCTTCGCCTCTTGTAAGCCAATTAGATCCGAAAAACCTATCGAGGTAGCGAATGCTATTTGCCTTCAAAGCGAACAAATGTAACCACGGATAGACGAGGAGGGCGTTTGATTGTGCCGTTTAAACAAGGCTGCCAGTCACGGCCTGATGCTTGTGTCAGCGGCTTTGTAAATATGAAGTCAGAAGACTACGATAAAGTGAGAATGGAATAGTTTTAAGTCATACAGCCTATGATTTCTTCCTGTTCTTGTCGGCTCACCAACTGACAAACACTAAGTCCACAGTTTTCCCCTCAGTGCACAAAGCTCTCTAAGGTAACTTTTATAGCCTAACAAAGTGGTTGAACAGTGTCACCTGTCATTAATCTATTACGGCACTAAAAAGTGTGCAATTTGGGGATACGAAAGCTTAACCTGAAAATGGCGTGTTTCGCCCCGCGCCTCGTTCTGCCGCGCGTTACCCTAATATAATGTTATAATTAGAAACTCAATATGTTTTTACCACTGTTCTGTTTAAATAATTCAGTGTTTCTTTCCTGCCTTCTTTTTCCCATCTGGGTTACATTGTCATTTTCACTGATAAGAGACTAGCAAGCTGTAATTACAGCGCATGCAAAAATTTTAACTGCTATACTTAGAAGCATTCTATTAATATGGAAGGCCATGTCATGCCGCAAACGTTTAGGGCCTCAGTGGTTTAACGCTAGCGGTTCGAAAGGGCATGTTAGAATTCCACTCCATCAAGCTCTACGATTTATTCTTTTTGACAGATAAGTGGGAATTTGCTCTTTGGGACCGCCTCGATTTGAAAGGAGAGAAGCAAGACTATCTCTACCTGGTTGACCTCCACGCCTTGGATGTCATTTGTTATCTCCAAAGTGATACCTCGAACCCAGGAAGAGCGATGAAACTATTCGCCTGGTTTGCCCTCTTATATCTGGTCTTCCCGTCTCGCTATGCCGATATATGGCGAATAGGGAAATTCACACCAATATCCACGGTAAGAAAGCTGCAGCGCCTGTTCTAACGATAATTTTCAGAAAGGCGACTGAATTATGCGTGTTTTAAAGTGCTCATGAACCGGAATTTGCACAGTGTTCCCATGGATGGACATATTATGCCTTCTTTACGTAAAATTTTATTACCACCCTGTAAAATTACCTCTCATATGAATACAACAATAAATCCCAGGCACTCAGTCCCCAGCAGCTGCGACGCAACGGACCACGGCGCCAGTCAGACCTGCGACGCAGCAGAGGATGATAAGAATCCCTCGCTCCGGACAGGCCGCCATTGCAATCTGAACCTGCACCGTTTAACGCTAGAACGTTATCTAGGGAGGCGAATCTAGCAGTGCTGTTGGGGGAATTAGAGGGCATTAAATGGGATATAATAGGGCTCAGTGAAGTTAGGAGGCCAAAAGAAGCATGTACAGTGCTAAAAAGCGGGCACATCCTGTGCTACCTGGGGCTTAGCGGAGAGATGAGAACTAGGAGTCGGATTTCTGATTAACAAGGATGTAGCTGGTAACATACGGGAATTCTATAGCATTAACGAGAGGGTGGCAGGTATTGTTGTGAAACTTAATAAGAGGTACAAATTGATGGCTGTACAGGTCTACGCCTCTACATCCAGTCATGATGACCAGGAAGTCGAAAGCTTCTATGACGACGTGGAATCGGCCATGGGTAAAGTCAAAACAAAATTCACTATACTGATGGTCGACTTCAATGCCAGGGTAGGCAAGAAGCAGGCTGGAGACAAATCAGGGGGGAATATGGCATAGCCTCTATGAAGAGCAGGGGAGAGTTATTAGTAGGGTATGCAGAACAGAATAATATGCGGATAATGAATACCTTCTTCTGCAAGCGGGGTAGCCAAAAGTGGACGTGGAGGAGGCCGAATGGCATTATAAAAGATGTGAACGTTTTTGGCAAGGTGCGCTGCAGTGACCATAGGATGGTAAGAACTCGAATTAGCCTAGACTTGAGGAGGGAACGGAAGAAACTGGTACATAAGAAGCCGATCAACGAGTTAGCGGTAAGAGGTAAAATAAAGGAATTCCGGATCAAGCTACAGAACAGGTACTCGGCTTTAACTCAAGAGCAGGACCTTAATGCTGAAGATGTGAAAGACAATCTTGTGGGCATCATTAAGGAGAGTGTAATAGAAGTCGGTGGAAACTCCCTTAGACAGGATGTCAGTAAGCTATCGCAGGAGACGAAAGATTTGATCAAGAAACGCCAAGTTATTGTTACGTGTGGAAATACACAGACGAAAAAGGGTATTTACACGCTATTTACACTGGAGCCAGGCAGCCAAGCTGACGCTCGCTCGTGCCAAGGGCACCGACCAACTTCTTCGTCGTTCTCGCGGTCTTGAGCATGGCTCGGTGATATCGTAATACTACCCCCCGGCGGCAAAAACACCGTCACGGTGCTGTTAAATATCCAAGGTGCCTGGCGAGTTGCAGGGCTTGAGTCGGGCAACGTGCACAATGTCACTGGTTGTCACACCGTAGGAGGTAGTGGGCATGGCTAGAACAATTTTTAGGTGACATCGGTCACCTTTCGGAGCACGCGATATGCGCCGCGTAACAGGAAAGCAGTTTTTCACAAAGGCCGACTTTACGCGATGGTGACCAAACCAACACGAGGGCGCCGGGCACGAAATGAACATCACAGGGACGGAGGTCTTAGCGTTGTTTCTGCCTGTCTTGAAACACTTGTAGACGAGCGCGCGCGCAAGTTGGCGAGGATGGTCAGCATGGGCGATTGCATCACGGGCATAATCGCTAGTTGAAGCTTTGGCGGACGGAAGCACAGTGTCCAGTGGTAGCGTCGGTTCGCGGCAATACAAGAGGTAAAACGGGGAAAAGCCAGCAGTTTCAAGACGGGAAGAGTTGCATGCAAAGGTAATGTAAGGTAGAGCCAGGTCCCAGTCACGGTGGTCGTCTGAAACGTATTTGGATAGCATGTCTGTAAGGGTGCAGTTCAAACGCTCAGTGAGGCCGCTCGTTTGGGGGTAGTAGGAGGTGGTAAATTTATGCTGTATTGAGCAGGCACGCATGATGTCGTCAATTACTTTGGTCAAAAAGGTACGGCCGCGGTCTGTAAGCAATGGACGCGCAGCACCATGTATCAAAATTATATCATGTGGGAGAAAGTCCGCAACATCAGTTGCGCAACTGGTTGGAGGAGCACGGGTTACGGCGTAGCGGGTTGCGTAGTCCGCCGCGACTGCAACCCACTTGTTTCCTGATGTAGATTCCGGAAATGGGCCCAGAAGGTCTAAGCCGACACGATGGAAGGGCTCGGCAGAGTTGCCAAGCGGCTGCAGGTAACCAGCGGGGAGCTGGGAAGGCTTCTTGCACCGTTGGCCGAGTTCACATGCGGCGACGTAACGTCGTACGGAACGGGCAAGGCCTGGCCAGAAAAAACGGCGACGTACACGGTCATAGGTTTGAGATACGCCGAGGTGTCCTGCCGTCGGTGCGTCGTACAGCTCTTCTAGAACGGTGGAGCGGAGGTGTTTAGGCATTACAAGTAGGAAGTCAGAGCCGTCTGGATGAAGGTTAGGACGGCACAGAGTACCATCGCGGAGGACAAAGAGGCGTACAGCAGCAACGGCCGGAGAGTGTTCAAAACGGTCGATGAGTGCTCTGAAGTAGGCGTCACGGCGTTGCTCATCGGTGAAATGAAGCAGCTGGGATACAAAGAATACGCAAGAAGCACTTGCAATATTGGAGGAGTAAGATTTCTCAACAGGGTAGCGCGACAAACTGTCAGCGTCTTGGTGCAGGCGGCCAGACTTGTACACCACGGAATATGAAAATTCTTGTAGCCTCAAAGCCTATCGACCAAGCCGGCGTGTAGGATCTTTTAGCGATGAGACCCAGCAGAGAGCATGATGGTCAGTGACTACGGAAAAAGGGCGACTGTAAAGGTAAGGACGGAACTTCGCAACCGCCCAGACAGCAGCAAGGCAGTCTTGTTCCGTAATTGAATAGTTGCGCTTCGATGGTGCTAGGAGGCGGCTCGCATAAGCAATAACACGATCCTTGCCATGCTGACGCTGTGCTAAGACGGCACCTACGCCATGACCGCTGGCATCTGTACGAAATTCTGCAGGGGCATGAGGGTTGAAGTGGACGAGAATGGGTGGTGAGTTGCAGTACCCCACGAGAATTGTACGCCCTTCTTCAAAATATTAGTTAGGGGCCTAGCAATTGTCACAAAAACTGGAACAAAACGACGAAAGTGCGAGCACAGCCTTACGAAACTTCGAACGTCTGCGGCTGTCTTCGGAACCGGAAACTTTTTCGGAACCGGAAAAAAGTTTTGTCGGGATCACGCTGTACTCCGGAAGCGTCAACGAGATGGCCCGGAAGAGCAATTTCTCGATGGCCAAAGCGACATTTGGACGAGTTAAGTTGTAGCTTCGCCTTTCGAAATACATCAAGTAGAGTTGTGAGACGCTCAATGTGAGTGTCGAACGTTGGCGAGAAGACGACGACGTCGTCGGGGTAGCAGAGGCATGTGGACCACTTGAAACCTTTTAGCAAGCAGTCCATCATACGCTCAAAGTTGGCAGGGGCGTTGCATAATCTAAACGGCACAATATTAAATTGGTAAAGGCCATCAGGTGTGATGAACACGGTTTTTTCTCTGTCCATATTGTCAACAGCAATCTGCCAGTATCCCGAACGAAGATCAATAGACGAGAAATAGCTGGAACCGAGCAGGCAGTCAAGGGCGTCGTCTATACGTGGGAGTGGGTAGACGTCCTTCTTTGTAATGTTGTTCAGATGACAGTTGTCCACACAGAAGCGCCACGTGCCGTCCTTCTTCTTAACCAACACCACAGGTGACGCCCAGGGATGCGAAGAAGGCTCAATGATGTTTTATCGAGCATTTCGTTCACTTCATTTTGAATTACTCGGCGTTCCAACGCAGAAACTCGATACGGTCGTCGGCGAATAGGCGCAGCATTGCCAGTAAGAATCCGATGCTTGACCGCGAGTGTCTGGCCTAAAGGGCGGTCGTCGAAGTCGAAAATATCGTGGTAGGACGATAATACTTCACAATAGTCTTCAGCCTGCGTAGAGGACAGGTCCGTCGCAACCATTTTTTTTATGTTGGGATCGACGCCCGAGGCTGGCGCGAGGGGCGTGCTAAGCTCGCGAGAACCATCGGTCGATAACGCTGCCACGTATTGGTCGCCGAGACGATCAATTGTGGCAAGGCAAATACCTTGCGGTAGAATTTGCTTTTCCAATCCAAAGTTACTGACGGGCATGCGAGTGTGGTTCGCAGTAATAGTAACTATACTGTGAGGCACGGTGACGTCATACTGTATTGAAATGTCGGGCAGAGGAGTGACGAGGTACTTGCCATGAGCAACTGGTGGGAAAGACAACAGTTCAATGTAGGCTATGGACTTTGGCCGCAGGCGAAGAAAGCCGGTGGGGCGTAAGCGGCAGTGGGGTGCGTGAGAAGGTTCTGCGAGAATTGGCCACTCAAGGCGAAGGGTACTGGAAGAGCAGTCAATAAGAGCACAATGGGTGGAGAGAAAATTGAGGCCGAGAATGAGGTCGTAGGGGCAATGAGCAATTACGGTGAAGTGGACAAGAGTGTGGTGACCGGCGATGCTGACGCGTGCCGTACACATGCCGATGATAGGCGCAGTACCACCATCCGCAACGGGGACGATGCGTGTCGACGCTGGGGTGAGGAGCTTGTTCAGTCGTCGTCGGAAGGCAGCACTCATAATAGAAAGATGTGCTCCTGTATCGATGAGTGCCGTGACAGGATAGCCGTAAACGTCGACGTCATGAAGGTTTCGGTTCGTGGGTAACGTGAGCAGAGGATTTGAGGGCAGGGTCGACAACGCAGCTTCACCTCCAGAAGCTGCAGTGCCTAGTTTTCCGGCAGGATCCGGGAGGCGATAGGCGGCGAAGAGAAGCGATGGGGTTGGGGCGAACGAGACTGATGGCGTCGGGGTGAGGACGAGCGGCTGTAGCGAAGGTTCGGAGCAGGAGCATCAGAGGCAGTGGATTCATGGCGGGTGGTATAGGACACGGAAGGTCCAAGGGTGCGGCAATAAGCGGCGGCGTATGTCCGAGGAGGTGGCGACCATTGGTTGCGGCAGTGACGAGCGACGTGGCCGATGCGACAGCATTGGAAGCAGATCGGCCGGTCATCAGGTCATCAGGGGTGCGCCAATAGGACGGGTTGCAGCGAGATGTGGCGGGAAAGGACTGCCGAGGACGAGGAGGGCCGCTAGAGAACTGGGGAACGCTGGGCTGAGACGTGGAACACACGGAGTGAACAATACGGGTGACGTCGTCACAGATGGTGGTCTGACGTGGTTGACTCTCACATGCCGACGTAGCAGCAGTGTTCGGTAGCCGCGCAATGTCGTAAGCGGATACGGCGGCTCTTAGCTTGTTCGAGGCGACGGTATTCTTTGATAATGGTGTCCATAGTCGAGACGTTGCCGAAAACAAGCAAATTGAAAGCATCGTCGTCGATGCCTTTTAGAACATGTGACACTTTATCTGCCTCGGACATAGCACCGTCAGCTTTGCGGCATAAAGCCACGACGTCGAGGATGTAGGAAACGTACGGCTCCGTAGATGACTGAACACGAGACGCAAGACCTTTTCTCGCGGTAGCCTTGCGCCCAATGGGGTCGCCGAACAGTTCCTGTAGCTCATCTTTGAAACTGTCCCAACTGGTTATCTCGTCGTCAAGCGTTTGGTGCCACACGCGTGGGGTGCCGCCGAGATAAAAGATGACATTGGGGAGCATAATCGTTGGGTCCCACCTGTTGTTAGCACTGGCGTGTTCATAGAGCTTGATCCAGTTGTCAACATCCGCACCTCCACTAGAATCTTACGTGGGGAAATACACAGACGAAAAAGGCTATTTACGCTATGTTTACAATGAGGCCAGGCAGCCAGGCTGACGCTCGCTCGTGCCAAGGGCACCGACCAACTTCGTCGTTCTCGCGGCGGCTCGTCTCTTGAGCATCGCTCGATGATATCGTAATAGTATGAAAACCTCCAACAATACAGCTGGAATAGAACTGGCAGAACTTTCCAAGGTAATCAACAAGCGTAAGACAGCTAACATAAGGAAGTATAATATTGGTATAATTGAACATGCTCTCAGGAACGGAGGAAGCCTAAAAGCAGTGAAGAAGAAACTAGGAATAGGCAGGAATTAGATGTATGCGTTAAGAAACAAAGCCCACAATATCACTACTAATATGGATGAGATAGTTCCAACGGCTGAGGAGTTCTACAGAGATTTATACAGTACCAGTGGCACCCACGACGATAATGGAAGAGAGAATAGTTTAGAGTATAATGGAAGAGAGAATAGTTTAGAGTATAATGGAAGAGAGAATAGTTTAGAGTATTTTGAAATCCCACAAGTAACGTCAGAAGAAGTAAAGAAAGCCTTGGGAGCTATGCAAAAGGGGAAGGCATCTGGGGAGGATCAGGTAACAGCAGATTTGTTGAAGGATGGTGGACAGATTGTTCCAGAGAAACTGGTCACCCTGTATACGCAATGCCTCATGACCTCGTGCTTACCGGAATCTTGTAAGAACGCTAACATAATCCTAATCCATAAGAAAGTGGACGCTAAACACTTGAAAAATTATAGTCTTATTAGCTTACTGTCCGTTACTTACAAAGTATTCACTGTGGTAATCGCAAATAGAATCAGGAACATCTTAGACTTTTGTCAACCAAAGGACAAGGCAGGATTCCGTAAAGGCTACTCGATATTAGACCATATTCACACGATCAGTCAGGTGATAGAGAAATTTGCGAAATATAACCAACCTTTACATATAGCTTTCATTGATTACGAGGAAGCGCTCGATTCAGTCGAAACCTCAGCAGTAATGGAGCTATTACGGAATCAAGGTGTAGACGAGCCGTATGTAAAAATACTGAAAGGTATCTATAGCGGCTCCGCAGCCGCCGTAGTCCTCCATAAAGAAAGCAACAAAATCCCAATAAAGAAAGGTGTCAGGCAGGGAGATACGATCTCTCCACTGCTATCCACAGCGTGATTACAGGAGGTATTCGGATACCTGGATTGGGAAGAATTGCGGATAAAATTTAATGGAGAATACATTAGTAACTTGCGATTTGCTGATGATATTGCCTTTTTTAGTAACTCAGGGGTCCAATTGCAATGCATGCTCACTGACCTCGAGAGGCAAAGCATAAGGGTGGGTCTACAAATTAATATTAAGAAAACTGATGTTTTACAGTTTCGAAAGAGAACAGCAGTTCACGATAGGTAGCGAGGAACATGGAAGTGGTAAGGGAATGCATGACTTAGGACAGGCAGGGACCGCGGATCCGGATCATGAGGCTGAAATAACCAGAAGAATAAGAATGGGCTGGGGTGCATTTGGCAAACATTCTCAGATCATGAACAGCAGGTTGCCATCATTCCTGAAAAGAAAAGTGCATAACAGCTGTGTCTTACCAGTACTCACGTGCGCGGCAGAAACCTGGAGGCTTACGAAAAGGGTTCTATCTAAATTGAGGACGACGCAACGAGGTAGGGAAACAAGAATGATGGGTGTAACGTTAAGGGATAAGAAAAGAGCAGATTCGGTGAGGGAACAAGCGCGAGCTAATGACATCTTACCAGCACTCACGTGGGGGGCAGAAACCTGGAGGCTTACGAAAAGGGTTCTACTTAAATTGAGGATGAGGCAACGAGCTATGGAGAGACGAATCATTGGTATAACGTTGAGGGATAAGAAAAGAGCAGATTGGGTGAGGGAACAAACGCGAGTTAATGACATCTTAGTTGAAATCAAGAAAAAGAAATGGGCATGGGCAGTACATGTAATGAGGAGGGAAGATAACCGATGGTCATTAAGGGTTACGGACTGGATTCGAAGAAAAGGGAAGCGTAGCAGCGGACGGCAGAAAGTTAGGTGGACGGATGATATTAAGACGTTTGCAGGGACAACATGGCCACAATTAGTACATGACCGAGGTAATTGGAGAAGTATGAGAGAGGCCTTTGCCCTGCAGTGGGCGTAACCAGGCTAATGATGATGATGATGATGAAAATTTAAGCAAGGGTAATTTAGGCACAATATCATTCGAAAGACGCGGCAAACGAAAGAGTCAACGCAAGACTAAGCTCTAAAGTTGTGTTTTGTTGTGTGCGATAAACAATCAACGCCGGAATGCAGGATTTTTTCCAGATGTACCACGGCAACATGGTATTGCGTCTCTTAACCAGTGACACAGTTGTCTCGCAGTCATGCGTTTGACTTTGTTACAGTGACATGTATTATTGGATATAACACAATGTATGATAAGTAAGCAATTACAAGCGCTTATTTTATTACTTTCTTTTGCAACGTAAGCATTCATGTTTTTCCTTAAAAATAACAAGAAAAAATGGAAACAAGTTCCTTCGCCAACTGATGTACACCAAGCTCAAGGCAACAGGATAACTGAATAAATTTTCAGTGGAAATGTTAGGTTCGAAGCAGCACTCCCCCTGTCTCTCCTTCTACTTGAGTATCTGTTTTTCTTTTTTTCGTGTCGTGACTAATAAAGTTTAGCCCCGTAGATTCGGGCATTCTATTTTTTTCTCATGCCAGAACGAAGGCATCGAATTCAACAGTTTTGACGCCATGAGGGAGCGTAGAGACGTAGGCCGGTATCTTTCTCATAACTCGATGCACTTTTACCACAAAGCAGCGGAAAAAAGGCGTAGCCGCTTGGGAGGGTACAAAGAACAGGCGCACTCTACCATGAAAAAGTTTAAGCGAACCTCACCCACTGCGTGGCACCTGTAGCTAAAAACGCGCTCCACATCCGCCGTTTTGCCGGAAAGGGGCGATGGATAACAATTCCACTTACGCACAGTAATCTTGTACCAATACATACATAAATATTCATTAATATAAATAGCAATACGGCCGCCAAGGTAGCATAAATAGAAAAGCACAGTGCATTTTGTGGGAATGATGTGGGTCTGGATCCCAACATCGGCATGTGCCTCTTGGTCTAGTTTATTCTCCATTTACTCTAGTATTTCTATATCTTATTTGAACATGTCCGTTATATTGCACTAGCATTTCCTTGGCTGGCTTCACTGTATCTTGCTTAGTATCGTTGTAGCTGTGTGAAATGAATCTCTTGGATTCACTTATGCTTAAAAGAATTAGAATGAGCCGACGAAACCCACTCGCACAGAAGAAAGTTCACCAACGATTACGATACTCCCTAACGCGAAATTTGAGCACAGCTCTATACATGCTTTAATTTCGCTTGTCATTATTTTGTATTATGACTATACAGGTACGCGATTTATATTTGAAGAGAACGCTGTGAGTAGCCTGCTTTGTTTTCCTACAGACGACATGCGCTACTGTGATGCCATGTTGTAATTATCGTTGCCACTGTTGCGTTTCGCCTACGACGCGCGGTATAGCCGGCGCGGATGCAACGGACGCGCGGGCTTCGTTCAAAGCGGCGGACATTTTGGCCCGTTCGGAGCTGCCGCAACGCATCCCTGCCAAGCGCGTCCAGGCATGTTTCAGTGCCACGTGTCTTCGTGTGTGCGTGTGTGTGTGTGTGCCCACGCTTGTCAAAGCGCGGCAGCCGGGCACAGGAGCTCCCCAAGTGTGAAGCGAGGAGATCTGACCGGCGCCGGCTCGGCGGATGCGTCACTACACTCGTCTCAACATGTGTCTCAGCTTGTCCGTGCCTCGCTGTCACGTGGCCTGGTCCCGTGACGTTCCCTCTTGCCCTCAACTCCGAGAGTATAAAAGCAGCTCCCCCCGGATGCCATGAGGGAGGCTCCGATTTCTTTTGTTGAGTAACGTGCTCTCCCGTGTCTCCACTTCGGTCAACCAGACCGGCCGCTCTTTTGCGATGCTAGAATAAACAAGTTGTTCTGTTAGCAGTCGACTCATGCTTTGCTCGGACCTTCGGATGCTTCCAGTTGTGCCCCAGGCCGCCAGGCCAACCCTAGCCTTGGGGCTTGCGACCCATTTGCAACAACTCGTGCCAGCGGTGCGATTGCAACAACGGGCGTCAGCGCAGAGATTCCAACACCACACAGCCCATCTTACGCGGGGCTACGCTCTTCTTCTGACACCTTCGTTGTACCAACAATGAGAGTTGCCCTTCGTCGTGGGGAAATTGTCACCACTGTATGCGGCAACAATACCGAAGGAAGCGTCACACCGAGCCTTACTATCACCCACTCGCCATCGCCCCTTGCAAGAGCAGTGACCCTTGTCGCACGCACTGGTACCGCTGACTGACCTGAGTAGCAGACGCCGCGGACGACCGTAGCCCTTCCCAACTCAAGCCCCCTGCCCCCCCCCCACCTCTCAGAAGCGCAGATGACATCGCCCACGCGGCTGCCGGTGCCGCAGCCGCCGGCAACTCTGCGCATGTGCAGGCTGTTTCCCCTCCGCTCCTGCTTCACTTTCCGCCTCATGCTTTCACTTTTGCCTGGTCCTCCACTTTCCTCCTCGCGCGGTGTCCTTTATTCTCCCGCGGCGCTCCACGTTCGCTTTCATCTTTCACTGTGGCCATTTGCCCGATTACGAGGTACGACGCCGAGGCATGCCGAGGCCCAACGCTGGAACTGGCGCCTAAGAGCTGCGCTCTAAAATGTGCGTGACAGCACGCTGATCCCAGCTGATCTCTAGAGTTTATCTCATCGTCGAAAATTTGGAGGAGGCTTAAGATTCGCTTTGAGAATAGAATGCGATTGCATTCAGAGATCCTTGACTGCTTCTCACGCTTCCCGGCACCTGCAGCTTATGTAATCCCGCTGGCGGCGAACGGTATGCACGAAGGCGAGCTTTCTGGTAGAAAGGCGGCCTATTGCTTGGGCCGATCTTCTGTGATTCTTTCTCACTTTTAATATTTTGGTGTGAAAAAGTTTCCCATAAAAGGCATGTGCGGTGGGTATTTTGTTTCGGGATTTTTTATCGTAGGCTGTCATTGTCCAAATTCCAAAGAATACATTAATTATTGAATATAACACAAGGTATGAGCAACTCTAGTTACAGAAGAACTTTAGTGCCGTATAGCATAGATACTGCAATTTCCGCGCGCGAAGCGCCAACGCCCCTTTACGGCGCGGGACGCCGGACCCTTAACGCTATAATTTTAGTAGAAATAAGACAGCCTGCGAGCCACCTGCATAAAGAAAATCGATGCCAAGAGCAATGCTCCAGGAATGCTTCTCGCTTCCATTTAATCTCTAACTGAGGAATGCGGGGACCATATACGGGAGGGCTGTGTCCTGACAGCTTCTTTCTTCAGCCACAGCTGACCAATCCTGCATTTCTTCTTCTGTGATTGCTTAATGCATAATATAACTAAAACAAGCGCTTCATCCTATAAAG
This sequence comes from Dermacentor albipictus, assembly GCF_038994185.2. Classification (NCBI taxonomy): domain Eukaryota; kingdom Metazoa; phylum Arthropoda; class Arachnida; order Ixodida; family Ixodidae; genus Dermacentor; species Dermacentor albipictus. The sequence goes on from NC_091821.1 coordinate 492,182,027, forward strand.
ATAGACGTTGGGATCTCAGCCACTATTTCGTTTCACATAGATAGCGAGGAAAATGAACGCTTCTTCAGTTGGTGACAACGCCCAATACCACTGACGGTCAAAGGCATTTCTAGAACAGATAATATAAAATTACTGTGCGCACTACCACGTACCTCATTATCCAATCATAATAATTATTCGCAACCTTGCGCTCAGCAAAGCAAATTACAATGTCATCATTCCTAACTTCGTCACGGAATGAGACTAGGACATACGCTCAGGATAGCTACATTTTTAAAGGCGCCAGAACCATTTGAAATGAGAGCAATATATATTTAAGCCGTTTTACACCCTCCGTCATACAGAATTTTCCTGGCGCCAGAGCAACTCCAAGAACGTTCTGGATAGAGATGGGTGCGGCAGCATGCTTACTGACAAAAACACCACATTTTTCCTGAAAAATGCGCGAAGGCCTATTTGCACTTAGTCTTGAGACCGAAAGCTTGAACCCCTCCCTGTTCAATCACTTTAAAAGCAGTTAATGATTACAAAGGTGTATTCAGCAAACTTCCTACATTCTGGTCATGGTTAGACAAAAGTACATCCGAACGAGGTGCACAACAAACTGACGATTTTTACAGCCAATATGTTAGTATGACTGGAAGTGCTCAAAAACCGTATATCGGGGTTTTCATGGGGTCCTGTAAATACTAGGCAATTGACATCGTTTATGTATAGTTTATATTTATGTATGGTAGCTGAGCGGTGATATGCAGTAAACATTCCATGTGTCCGGTTTATGTAGGGGCTAATTCGAAACGGCTAAACTCGCGTTTTCTGTCCGTTTATACGGGTTACGTAAAACGCTTAGAAATTTTCTTCACGCACCCCAGATAACCCCAAATGGCAACAATTTTATAATTCGAGACCGCAGAAGGCGTGTTATGAGCGACTAGCATAGAAATTATGAAATGCCTAGGTTAATTGCAGCCTTTGCAGCGAGTTATTTACACCAGCATTTCAGTGCTTAACAAGCGTACTTTGCGGACTGCGTAGGAAGTGTTACGGGCCGCGTAGGAATATCAGGGTGGCACAGAATTCGTATTTCCAGAGAATGACTGAAATCCTATGGGGTCATGCGTGGGTGAAGTTTCGAGAGTGTCCGTCGACTTCTGGTTTACCGGCCATAGTACTCGTTCTCGCCCTTACAGTGTACCACTAAAGTGTGCTGCAAGTGCGAGGTGGTGCCATCTGTTGACAAGGTTACCCACAACATAGCGACGAACAGCACAGCTTTTCTAGCGCACCTCCCAAGAAACCCCAAGTAGGCAAAGCTGCAGGGAAAACCGTGCCAAGTCATCTACGCAAAATGTTCTGTAGGAGGGTTGTATCACGTACCCCTGACGAGCGACAACACCTAGGTAGGGCAAATAGGCCGCTGCCTGAATCGCGGAGCCAGGCAACGCCAGCGAAACCTTTAGAAATACGACGTGATGTCTGTGCACTGCAGTGATCGCTCGTGTGACACACGGTTTCAGGAGATGAAGATTTTACAGGCAGAAGCAGAGACCAGACTGCACGCGCACCAATGGATTCATATCACATAAAAAAGACAGGCTCAGTGTGTATCCGCGACCACTCCATTAAATTGTTCAATACAGAGATGAGCTCCTCCACTACGTGGCTGCTCGGCTAGGTTATCGTTATACTATCTTATACAGAAAATTATTCTGACGTCCTACACATTTGTCCAGAATAAAAAAAGTTGTAATTTACCACTCGGCTAACTATAGTCCAATGTAGCGTGAGCGCGCGCGCATGTTACTTTGGCGAGAACAATAACGTCTATATTTCGACCGATGGTTGAACGCAGCCAACTTAACCGGACGCGGCCAATGCGCTCCGACGCGCCCGGCATCGAATGACGCTCGCACGCGCGCCGATAACGTCACACTATATAGGCGCCTTTCTCTCTGGCTGTCCTCGTCTTTCCTTAGAGGTAGGCATTTCAAGGGTTCTATTCGCGACACACATGGCGGCTGCACGGCCGCCATTATCCGCCATGCTTACTCTCTGATTGGCTGTGGAGAGCTCACATGCCTTGAAATTTGTGCCGGGAAACAGAAGTTTTGCGAAATGTCATTTAGCGTTTTCATCAAGATGACGAAACGTGACGTGGAGCTGCAAAATTTATGCAGTAATACATTTTTTTTGGTCCTTGGCAGATATATTGTGATGTTAGCGCTTCAAAAATAATGTGTGCGGTAGCGTTCAGAAGCCAGTGCAATGCATCTGTAATTACTCGTATATGTGGTGGCGGTCCACGATATGCGCCATGCCAGCTGGCTGATTGGCTGAAGGCATATCTCATGAGGAGCGTCACAGGAAGGGCTGTTTCGTAAACGTCATTTTGACGATGCGTGACGTTGCGCTGGGCCGCCATTGCTAAGATTTTCCGCCATAATTTCTGCTGCGACGAGCCGCGCGAATTGTGCTCATTGACAGCCATATGCAATGGCAGCCGAGAGGAATGCGTATCGCTATATTTTCCCCGTCGTTTGGCGCCACGAAAATCTTTTGTTCATAACGCGTGTTCATAGTATTTGCGTCGCTCTCGGGTGGTGTTGGCATTTGTGTTTGGGGCCATCATTTTTTAAAGAACGCGTTTATACGAAATAATATTGGTTGAACATAGCAAGCTTTCGCCAATCTTGTCCACTTTTCACTGCTGCATTTGTATTGTAATCAAGATTAATGCCTTTTCCCACAATCAAAAGTTATGACAACGGCCTCTTTCTAAGTTATGAAAATAAATGTACGCAAGGCCACGCCTTGAAGTTTCCTCCCGCGGTGCGAGTAACCAGCGCAATGAACAAGAGATGGCAGTGCCGGCGCTTGCGTTGCGCTAGTGGATGTATCTGGCGCCCGCAACGCTATCGCTGATATTCGGCCGCTTCTCAGGCAGCCGAGTCGGGCGGAGTCACTTGCGCTTCACGAGATAGCGATAACGTGGCCTAGAACATGTGCGCATCACCAATGGTAGGTCACATATGATATCTCAAGCAAGAAAACAAGGGCGTTGACGCCAACATGCGATGACTCATTCCATTTTCCGGGGACACGCATCCTAGCTATTAAAGCAGACGACGGCTTGTACGTAGCAGACGAAGGAAGCGAGAAGCGTTTTCGACGAAATAATCATACGCTTTGAGATAGCTGCTTTATTTTTACTGCGAAGGAAAATTGTTTCGCTTTAGCGATAACGCTACACTCAGTGTCTTTGTTTCAATTTCTTAGGCGAAACGTCAAGTTGACGTCACGTTACGTAAGCAAAACGGGGCCACCAGCGCCATTTTGTTTGCGTCGCGCCTACGTCATGCATCGAAGAAAATGGCCGGAATGTCCGGTATAGCGCCCCAAGTAGTAAATACCAAGCTAGGCTTGCCTGAAATTCTTACTTATATTGACACGTGCACTCTTCTAATTATGGTAAATGGAGCGCAAGCTGCGCCTTTCGGTGTCGGAAGTTTCTCGAGTGTTATCGGTAGTCCTAACCGCACCTTGTGCGATCATAATGTATGCGTGGCACGAATTTCCTTGTACTTTCTGGGAGGCACGCGGCACCAGCTAAATACGCTGGAACCTTCGAAGACTCATGTATTAAAGCCGACAAGCTTGACCCGCAACTCTTGTGCTTAAATTGTGCTTAGCGTTCCTTCGCTGGGCTCAGGATCGCGGAATAAGCAGTTTAATTCGCCATTAATTTTTGACATTGCGTCTTTCTTCGCCGTCACTACACAACGTGACAATATCAACAGCTCATTATTGAGCATACACAACTCCTTTGAGCTAGAAGACGCGAGCATGAATACCAAGTTGGAACGCAATCAGCGCTCTACTTGCAGTCAACTAAAGACAATGTTTGCCTTAGTGAGCGGTGGGTTACGGTGGGTTGCATGTACCACATAGATTGTTGCGAGAGCCGCGCTGGAGCGTCAACGTTTGACCGACGTAAGCTATACTCCGGAGCAAAATCAACTTGCAGGGCAGCGAAAACTACGCGGCGTGCTAACGCACAGCCACGTGATGCACGTGCACGACATAGCAGGATACAGAATGTAGTTCGGTGCTTCCGCACTTATTATATTGAAGATACGTATAAAGATACAGTATACTGTAGTGATAAATAAAAAAGTGCAGTGGAAACACTAGCTTATCTAACATTGGTGCGTCCAGAACAGGAATACGCCTGTGCAACTACGGGACTCACCTTTCTAACCTGTCTAAACTGCCAAATCTGTTTACAATGGCACGGCTAGGTTTAGTTACTGCAATTTTTCCTTTCAGACTGCTGTCACAGTACATGACTGGGCCTTCATAAGTCCTTTCAAGCTTCTTACGGCCGCTTTTAGCCGAGAAGGACGTTTCTCTTGCGTACTAAAAGAATAAGTAGAGTTGAAGTCAAAATCACGTGCTAGGCGAGACAGCTTAACACCTATGCGCAAAGCTTGTCGGCTTTACCTATTCCACAAATTTTATTACTCACAGCTTGGCTTTTCAGCCAGGACACTAGCTCATCGCATTTCCAGTGGTAAAGGCCTCTGCAGAGCTATTTATCACTCACATAGTGCTGCCCATCTCCAATGGAACGACTTGCCTCCCCACCTCGTGCTGCTCTCCCATTCTGCTGCTTCCAGGAATACTGTGGATTGTATTAGTTTGTGAACGTGTACACTATAGTTGTGAATTTATGCACTAATAGTGAATGTATGCACTAGTTGTGAATGTATATACTAAAAGCGAATGTACGCATCTCACGTAGTAGCGCTTCATTAGGGGCCTTTGATATTGCCACATGGGGTGGCACAGCAAGGGGACTGAAGAAGAGGAGAAAGGAGTTCGTCATGGATCGTGCGTTGGCGCTTACGTTTCATTAAGTGCAAACGCCTGGATCTTCATTCAGCGTGCATACTACAGCTGGGCATACGCGGCAATTTGGTGGAGGTGCTGAGTACGCTCAACTTATGCAGGAGACCCCACTGCTCACCCCTCGCTGCAGTAACCAAGAGTATTTTACTCTGCTGCGGGTGTAAATTTTTGCCAGCAACACGATTACGCTAGTGCCGAAAATTTACGCCAGCAGCTAAGTAGAATAGACTTGGTTACAGCAATATTAGCTGTTTTTGTCCGTTTGAGCTTTGCACCATCAGGTGGATGCACCATGCAGGACGCTCCCGTTTACTACTCCCCCTGCGTTTGCCCCAATACCGGACACGGTAAACCTCTCTGATACATATAAAAACTATGTCTGTCGACACTTAGCGAAATATTTATCAGATTACCTACCCGCTAGCTACTCTGAAGTTCTCGTACACAGCGAGGGTCACGTAGGTAACGTGACCGCTTAGGGGCAGCGATGTTGTCGGCCGCCCCAAGGACTCAAGTAGACGTAGCGGTCTGCGCATGCGAAGTACCGTCGCCCCTAGTCCTTGCGTACGCAAGCCGCTTGCGTCCCCTAAACTCAAGCTCTTTACTGAGTGCGCGGCATAACGCTCGTATACGTGTGCTCTCTGTACGCGGTCAGGCTCGCTGCACCTTGGTTGAGGAGCAACCAATAGAGAAATTCGAGGAAAGCCGCATCAACACAGTATTTTTTTTTTGCAAGCTTCAACCTGAACACAACCATAAGAAAACGAAACTGCCCAAGAGGTACAGTACAACAGAAATAGTCATATTCCAAGTCCAAACGTATCCTCAGAAGTGTCACGCTCTTAACGCGTTGAGAAGGTGCTGTTATGATGTGCCTTTGCCACAGAGTTGGGTCATTGGTTGGGTCATTGTCTCATTGGTTGGGTCGCTTCTGCTGCAATGGCGTGCCTAGAAAATGCATCTCGAACGCATTTGGTAAAGTAAACTCTTTTGTGGCTTCCGACGGGCTCATTTCCGCGTTTCTCAGTGCACATGGTTCGACCCTGTGCTTAGCGGTTCGCTGTTCGAAAGATTTGGTTTCACCAATTCTTATAGTGCGCAGGATCTGCAATACTTTTCCGGAAAAAGAACTCGCCGCCGCCACCATTATCAAGCTTAAAGCGTCGGTTTGCGAGCCTGCATATGGGCTATTTATTTGTGGACGTACATTATGACACGTGATTGAGGACGGTAAGCGCACCACTGCCATGCCACTTGTCTGCTCTACGTTGTCTGCATGTGATGGCACAGGCGTAGAATAATACATCGCGGACTGATTAAACGTGCAGCTTGACTCCTCCGAGGTCCGGTGCGCTCACATGTCCCATCGTTATCATTGCACCACAAGTGGTCTTATTTTTTTTTCGTAGTACAAAAGTCATTCGCCATCTTTATTTTCTGAGTGCTTGCATGATTACGGTCCGCAGTTTGTTCGGGTATGGCATGGCGATGCGAAGGCGACTGGCGAACAAGTGAGAGTCAGTGTTATTCCATTTTGCTTTCCTGACGTGCTGCAACCTTCCCGGCCGCCAGGGCAATCTAGTGTATAGAGCACTCCATAACGTCGTTCCACCTCGCCTTACAAGATATTAAGGAGCGTCGGACTTTATATTGGAGTGCTTTTGCGTGGCAGCTGGAGACAGCGTGCGATACACACTCCCGATTATCGCGAACAAGAAAGAAAACACATTGGCTCATTGGGAATGGCTGAATAAATCAAATTTAACTACAGCAACAGATGCACTAAATATAATACACTTTTTCATTAGGAGCTAAGTAGGCTGTCTAGTTAGCTATTAAACAGCATTTTATTTTCAGGTTTGATATACGATATTCGTTTCTATACGCCATACAGAGGTGCACTTATTCGCCCTACTCTGCCGCTCCCTGTGCAATTACTTTATAAGACCGTTTGCTGACCTTACTCATTCCGTATGCGCATCTTCGAACCATTGCGAAACGTGGTGCGAGAACATTCATTATTAGGAAATCAAATCTTTATCTCGGCTCGGTGCCGTCTTTAAAGGCAATCAGCACCTTCAACATCATAAGCATACCTTTATGTCCGCTGCGGGACGTGGGCCTCTCTCAGTGATCTTCGATTACCCCTGTCTTGCGATAACTGATCACAAGTTCCGCCTGCATATTTCCTAATCCCATCACCCCACTTAATTTGCTGCCTTCCTTGACTCTGATTCCCTTCTCTTGGCGGGTTGAACGTCAAAAGGGCAATATAAACGTTAAAAGAAACCGATGATGTCCTTATTACAAACTAAACAAATCAGCGTGTGATTCTGACTAAACATTGGCTGATTTTATTAGTCATTTCTTGTTGTACTGACCGAGAACATATTGCAAGGCTAAAATCGGATTGAACTTGGGAGTCTGGACTGACGTGGGCGCTGTTGTGTGTTTGCGCATTCGCAATCGCCTGCTCTCGTAGTCAGTAGCCTAAAATGTGCATTCGTAGTAAACCTAACATATCTATAACGCAACGGCACTTTTTGTGTCGGTCTATAAACAGGTTTTTTAGCGACCATACCGGTTCAGTATCACTCTTCACTGGGGCCTTGAATTGGTGCCGATAGGACACGTTTTAAAGTTACGTTTCCTTTCTTGCGCAGCCTTCCATCCCAGAGGAGATCTGCGCACGTGCTGCTCTCAGTGGACGCTTGGGCGTAGCAGCGAGAATGATGCTGTACCAATCGAGAGGCAAGTAGCTCGGTTGTCACGATTAAGTAGCATCAAAATTAGCCTAGTAAAACCTCCTTATAACGAATCTGTAGGGGGAGCCAAATTATTTCGTATACGCTACTTCTTTATGTCCTACATTTGAACTACTGCACTCCGAACTATATGCTTATTTCAAGGGAAATTTCACTTACTTCGTTATATCCATTATTTCTTCATATCCCGTTTCGTTATGACGAGGCTTGAGTGTATTGTTTTTTCATCCGCATGATAAACAGTACCACATACCAAGTGAATATGAAACAAACGTTTTAGGAAGTACTTTTTATACTTGTCTAGCAAACAAAAAAACAAGAGGGACCTACAACTGTTTCAGAGGCGTTCACATTGTTTCGTACTATTGGTAGCAATAAGGATTAAGTTGTTTCTCGCACGAACAAAGAAGGGGTAACATTTACAAGCTATTTACACGGTCGTTTTATAATGACTAAGCAAAGGTAGAAAACACGACCTCCATACTACGCCATCTTTGTCACACATAAGAGATTTGTGTCAGTATTGGCACGTGTGCCTAATCTTTCTTTCGCGGACTGCAGTTCATCCACTGACAACCTAAAGTTATCACCCAGCTCAATAATATTAAATTATTATATGAATGCTGAGATTTTACGTGTCAAAACACCGGTTTCATTATGAGGCCCACCTTAGTGGGGGACTCCGAATTAGTTTTGGCCACCTGGGAATTATTAACGCACACTCAATGTGTGGGACCTGGGTCTATTTGCATTTCGCCCTCATGAAAAAGCGACCGCTATGGCTGGGATTCGATCCCGTAACCTCGTGCTTAACAGCGCTAACACGAAAGCCGCTAAGCGTTCGAAGCCGCAACGTCGGGTTGGGTTATTGTCGATTCTATCCGATGTGTCTGTTATCGCCGAACCTTCAGTTATCTGATTGTATGCTGGACGCGAACTGCCTAGCACTTTCCGAAAGGCATGCAGGCACCAGCGATTACGCTACAGCCTTTGACGAGTCATGTATGAAAGCCCATGCGCTAGACCGGCACATCTATGTCGACGATCGCCGACTGCTGTGCTAATAATATAATATTATATGGGGTTTTACGTGCCAAAACCACTTTCTGATTATGAGACACGCCGTAGTGGGGGACTCCGGAAATTTTGACCACCTGGGGTTCTTTAACGTGCACCTGAATCTAAGTACACGGGTGTTTTCGCATTTCGCCCCCATCGAAATGCGGCCGCCGTGGCCGGGATTCGATCCCGCGACCTCGTGCTCAGCAGCCTAACACCATAGCCACTGAGCAACCACGGCGGGTGACTGCTGTGCTCGCCGCTTTCAATGAGCATCGAGCGTCACTAGCTTAGTGGGAACACGTTCGCCCCAATACACGTTAGTTTCGCAATTTAAATTTTTATTACACTACATTCTTCGCCGTCACTGCAACGTGACATCTGGTTGAGGTACTTGTGCATTCATGTACTGAACGCCCTCGCAAAGCCGTGATCCAAACCCAAACTGCGAAGACAACAGCAACTGCAACAAGAACCAGCAAGCTTGCTGCAGGCTACAAAGATTTCTACAGCAGTACGGACCTCTTGCCGAGAACACCAGAGAAATCAAGGCCAAGTCATCAACCACAGTGGCACCCCAGGGTGCCCCATCGTTCTGCAACTGTCGAAAGAGCCACCAATCTTCCGCGGATCATCATTCCAAGATCCAGAAGGCTAGATTAGCGCGTATGGTAGGGTCGCTTCGTTCAAGAACTGGAACTACAATTACAAGCTGCGCCATGTCTACTTTACCTTCGAGGATGCCGGTTGAACGTTATTTGGGAACCGAGAGTGAACCCTAATGACATGGGACGTAATTCCCAGCAGCTTCTTGAACACCTCCGCGAGCGTCGCGTGAAAAGGAAGGGCGGTACCTTTGCTAGAAGCCCGGGCGCAACTACTCGACCAGCACATAATTGAGATATCCCGTACGCTCACTAAAACAGGGAGATGAATGAGCGCCGAAGAAATAAACAGTAACTTTTATTCTTCAAAAATAGACAAAAGTTCAAGAAAGTTCAATAAAAAAGTAGCCCAAAAAAGGCTTCCCTCGCTCATAGCTTTATGCACACTAGATCTTCCGACTTGGCTTTAACCTGCTGTTATACTACGACTTTCTCAGGTTACCTCGAGCATCCATGACGGCCACCATCCGTCGGACGAGGCTGTTCAGCAGGCAGACGGCGAGGCCGGCATGCGCCGCGCTATTCCCCTCGGCCTCCTCGGCCATTCCCCGCAGGGGCGTCTGCGTCAGCAGACGACACCACGTAACCACGTCTGCGACACCCCGTAACCGAGCGCACGAGGGTTGGACCCTCCCGCGTCTAACCATGTGCGGCTTAGCCGTATCCGGGAAAAGGGGGGTCCTGGCGGTTGAGCCAATGCTGGGTGTTCGGACCTTTAAGGGCCCCCGGCGGAGGCCACACACCTCTTTGGCCTCTGCTTCACGTAGACGGCACCCCGGGACTGACCCACCCGGGGATATCGGCAGTCGCCTCTTCCTGTCTCTCACGCCACAAACCTTCGTCTTTATCCCTCACTTTTTGTTCTTTCCTGTCTTCTTCTCTTTTCCATTTACTCCCTTTCTCCACGGCGGCACGGGTTAACCTTGTGTATGCGCCCTCCCTTGGGTATAATATATTTGGTTGTAGTGGCAATGTACGGTTGGCGCCTTCAGCCTTACGCGTTAAGGCCTGCAGAGTCCCCATGGTGGGCTCAGTGGTGGGTGGCCGCCATTGCTGCCGAAAACGAACTGATATACTGTGGGAACACCCGCCTTTCCCCGCCTACTTGATCGTCACCCTCAGAAGAGGGGACGCCGCACCGATCACAGCCACACTTATTGATGTATTTATCTCTAACCTAAATACTAGTAGCTTACTTTCAGGTGTATTACACAGTTCTATCAGCGACCATTATCCCATTTATGTGCTCCTGAAGTGTGCCGGAAATAAACAACACAGCCTATCAGCGCAGAATACTGTGCAAAATATTACTGCGGACACCCTCGCGTCCTTTTTTTTCTATTCTTTCAAATCAAAACTGGGATGACGTCTTTTCTTCTGAAACTGTAGATGCGGTGTATGAGGCAATAATCACCTGTTTTAAACGCTTATACCATGATAATTTCCCTGAGAAAACTGTAAAAAAGTCCACTAGACATCGTAAGCCATGGATAAATCGAGATTGCCTTAGAATGATTAAAAAGAAATACCGGTTATACAAGAAATTTATGAGGACCAAGTCCCTTGCTGATGTAGGCAAGTTTAAACAATACCGCAATAAAGTAACGTCTTTTCTCAAAAACGAAAAAAGAAACTTTCTGTACAATACGTTTGACAGGGAGTTCTGTGATGGTAGCGCACAAATTTGGAAAAAAGTTAATAAAATATTAAACTGAGCACAGTCTACTTCAGGAGTTACAGAGCTTTGGTTTGAAGCTGAACGTATTGAGGGTGTGGCACTTGCAGCGAAATTTAATACGTTTTTGAAAGATAATATAAATACCGGTCTGAGTTCAGATTTCGCTTGCAACACTATACGACGCAATAGCAATAGTATATTTTTGGAACCTCCGGATGACACTGAAGTGTGCAGTATTTTTACTTCCTTTAAGAACAAAAGGTATTGTGATATAGATGGCACTCGAATCTCACCTGTAAAATTTGTCCTCACTCCAATAGGACAAGTATTAACTTATATTTATAACCTTGCCTCAACAAGCGGGTCCTTTCCAATGCAGATGCAGAAATCTAAGTTAATAGTATTCCATAAAAGCGGTGATCAAAATAGAATGTCAAGTTTCCGACCGATACCATTTTACCGCTTTTTTCGAATGGGTTGGAGAAAATTATTGGAAAACGGTTAATGAAATTTTTCAATAGGTTTAAATTGTCATCAACAGCACAACATGGCTTTTTGCGAGGTAAATCTACCGAATCAGCTTTATTGTATCAGAAAGAATAAAAAATTGTGCATCGGCATCTTCATCGATTTCTCAAAGGCTTTCGATCGCCTTAATCATAATACCTTACTTAAAAAATTAGACCTTTATGGCATACGTGGCACTCCACTTGAACTGCTGAAATCCTACCTACGTCATCGTGTACAATGCGTTAAAATAGGGCCACATATATCTCCATTTCAAACTATTACTGCTGGTGTCCCACAGGGTAGTATTTTAGGGCCCCTACTTTTCATTTTACATATAAATTACCTTGTTTTGACTGTTAGCCAGCCAAAATTTGTAATTGATGTGGACGATGCAAGTTTATTTTTCACGAGTAGTTCCATAACAATGCTCTTGATAAACTTAAGGAATGGTGTGAAGCAAACTCTTTACTCATCAGCAGTTCTATTCAGTACAAGACAGTTTCCCACTCAACCCGATATACATATATACATAGGCAATTCACGTCTCCAGTTTCTAGACACTGTCAACATTTTAGCAGTAACTTTTAGCAAGACCATGAGCTGGGACACTGAAGTGCAGTTCATTTTGAGCGAACTGGCAAAGTGCACCGGAATTCTCGCAATATTTCTGCATTTTCTGCCCGAACACATAAAATTAATTATTTACAAAGCGCTTTTTGTATCCCACCTAAATTATTGTTTCTTGGTTTGGGGTAGTACCACTAAAACAAATATTAATATAATATGCATGCTTCAAAAGAAAGCTGTACGCTACATTGCAAACCTAGACTACCTTGCTCACACTCCGGAACTGTTGGCTCGTTGCCAAATTTTGCCGATTAATACTGTGTATGGATATTACTTAGCATTAAAATATAAGCGTTGTATCCAAAATAACTAGCTTAATTTTCTTGAATTACCCTGCTTCAGTCAAAATCTTTCAGAATAGTCCTTTCGCAAGAAAGAAATTTGGCACATTCCCTTCTCCTGTACAATGTACGGGCAACAGATGCTCCGACATAGCCTGCCCTCTGTTTTGAATAAATTATTGTCAAGGGGTGCAATTGCTGAAACATGTTCACTAGTTGACATGAGAAGTGCATTAATTCCCTAGTATCTTCTTTTTGAAAGCCGCGCTCATGTATTTTTTTTTTCGTATCTTGCTGCGATGTATCGTGTGTAATTTTATCTTGCTGCGTTGCATTTCTGTATTTTTTTACTATTATGCTGTGTTTTTTTCTGTTCTTATGCTTTGTTCACAAACTCATGCATATACGAGATATTTTTGCCCTTGTTAAATAGCCAGAGCGTTCCTATGACTTTTACACTTTGCGTTTTCGCTGTATGCCTTGTACAGGGGGGTCTCGGGCGTCCCTCAAGTGATTGTGTTCACTTTTTGCCCGGGCCTACCCGCATCGTTGATTTTTTTTGGTGATGTAAATAAACTTCAACTTCAAGTAAGTATTTGACCCGCACAAAAGAGAACTACCCGAAATACCATGTTGTACATAGTGAGAATGCTGCGCAACAAGCCAGACTCATTTCACCATTCATAGCTTCCAAATATTTGACCTAAGCCTTAAGGTCACGTTATAAGGTGACGAAAATGGCAAACGGAGACCTTCTTCTTGAGATCCCTAAAAAAAATACGAGAAGCTAGGTAGTCTGGCGACATTTGGTAACATACAAGTTTCTGCTACACCACACCAATCAATGAATAGCTCACGCGGAGTCGTGTCAGAGGCAGACCTTCAAGATTTGACAGAGGCTGAACACCCCGAAGGGTGGAAAGATCAAAATGTTACCAATGTAAAGCGTATTACCCTTAGACGGGGCAAGAAAGAAATTCCCACCGAACACCTCGTCTTAACATTTGCATCTAGCGTTCTGCCGGAAACCATTGAAACAGGATACATTAGGCAAACTGTCCGACCATATATTCCAAACTCCAGACATTGTTTCCATGCCAAACATTGGGCCATGGTTCGCAGAGCGGCCGTGGTCAAATAACTTGTGTAAAGTGTGGAGTGCAGGGCGACCCCTCCGACAACTGCAGTGGCACACCTCACTGTGTAAACTGCAGTGGTGAACATCCAGCCTACTCACGCTCCTTCCTGTCCGAACTGGAAGAAAGAAAAAGGGATAATCACCCTTAAAGTCAAGGAAAATATTTCATTTAAGGAAGCCCGTAAACGGTGCTCACCTTTCCACAACACACCTTATGCTGATGCGGCGCGTCGGGGGGCAGCGTCGCAGCGGCCAATGCCAAGTGCCCAGCCCGCGAGCAGTAAGCAGGCATCTTTGGCTCCTGCCCCCAGGGTGGATGTAGGTATGCCTACTCCATGCAACCAGCAAACAGGCCAGGCTGCCCTTGGGTTGCCGGCCGCACAAGAGTTGTCTGCGGCAACCTGCGCTACACGCAGTGAACCCGCAGGAGCGATAGCGGCCTAGAAGGTAGACGCAGCCGAGGCTGCCACAACCTACCCGGCCCCTCCCAGCGCTGGCAACAGCCAGCGTAGCTCAATCCCATAGGCAGCCCCATCGACATCCGGGCTGGTGGGCGCAGGGGCCTTGCCTTCCGAGCCGGGGATCTCTAAGGAAACTTATCGCTCACAAGAGCGTGCGTCCGGCGCCTCATAAGAGGCAATGGACACTACACCTATCCTCACGGCGCACCAAGTGCCTAAGGGGCGGCGAGGCTCCCTCGAACGCTTCAAAAAGGGTAAAATCCCCGTTACAGGGCTGGAAAGAGCTCTGTAACCTAACGCATCACTTCTGTTTCTGTATACACAGCACCAATTTACTTTAAATATGGATACACAAATCATTCAATGGAATGTCAGAGGTCTTCTTAGGAACCATGATGATGTGCAAGAGCTTATCCACAAACACAATCCAAAAGTGCTGTGCTTACAGGAAACGCACCTAAAACCACCACACACAACTTTCCCCGACCGTATGTCACGTTTCGGAAAGATCGCGATGATGCTGTTGTATCATCAGGCGGTGTTGCCACTTTTATCCATAGAGGCATTTCGTGTCAGCGCTTGCAGCTACAAACGCCCCTTGAAGCAGTGGCGGTTCGAGTTGTTCTCCTAAGCAGTCTCATTACCATTTGCTCCCTTTACATACTCCCCATTACACATTAAACAAACATGAATTTCAAACCTTCATACATGAATTGCCAGAACCTTACGTTGTCCTTGGGGATTTCAAAGCGCACAACTTCCTGTGGGGCGACTCTTGTATAGATGCGCGAGGTCATCTTGTTGAAGAGTTCCTTTTCTATTCTGGTGCGTGCCTTCTGAATAAGAAGGAAGCCACATATTACTGTCTTGCAAACAAAACGTTTTCTTCAATTGATCTCATCATAGTTTGTCCTTTTATTCCGGCTGAACTCGAATGGGAAGTTACAAACAATCCTTACAGAAGCGACCACTTCCCCATACTGCTAGAAAACGAGTATCCACCACAGGCTCCTAGGTGGAAGATTGACACAGCTGACTGGGAGAAATTCCGAGCGCTAACTAGTATATCACGGGATGACATGTCCTCGTTAGAAATCGATGCTGCTGTGGAATATTTTACAGCCTTCATTATAGATGCCGCATCTGAATTCCTATGACAAGCAGATGGCTTCGCATGAAAATGGCGTGTTCCGTGGTGGAACGACGACTGTAGGGTCGCCCGTAAGAAACAGAACAAAGCGTGCAGGTTCCTACGCCCCTCTCCCACTGCGGCGAATCTGATTAACTTTAAGCAAGTAAAATCCCAAGGTAGGAGAACGCGCCGACAGGCTAGGAGAGAGAGTTCGCAGAAGTTCTTATCGGGCATCAACTCCTTTACAGATAAGGAGAAAGTCTGGAACAGGGTTGATAGGATAAAAGGGCGACAAACATATTCGCTTCCTTTGGTAAACACACAATGTAATACCCTGCTTGATCAGGCGGACTAACTTGGGAAGCACTTTGGGAGCGTGTCAAGTTCCACCAATTATTCAAAACGCTTTCTCAAATATAAACAAATAGAAAAATGTAAGCCACTCATAAGAAAGTGTCGGCAGAATGAACCATTCAACCGTCCTTTTAGTATTGCAGAGTTGAGAGCTGCCTTGAGCGCATGCAAGAGCTCTGCACTGGGATCTGATAGGATCATGTATGAAACGCTGAAAAATTTACACAATGATACGCAAGTTACACTACTTAGACTTTTCAGCACTGTCTGGGATGCAGGGTACTTCCAACCACATGGAAAGAAGCCATTGTGGGCTTCCGAGTACGGCGCTCCCCAACCGATCATCTGGTACGTGTTGAAGGAAATATTCGTGACACATTTGAACACAAACAGTTTTTCTTATCCATATTCCTCTACATGGAGAAGGCGTATGACACAACGTGGCGCTACGGCATCTTGAGAGATTTTCAGAAATTGGCATTCATGGTAATATGCTAAACTTAATAAAAAGCTACTTGTCCAATCGTACCTTCCGGGTAAAAGTCGGCAATGTACTGTCACGTCCTTTTACACAACAAACTGGTGTACCCCAGGGAGGCGTGCTCAGTTGCACACTCGTTATTGTTAAGATGACAACACTCCGTGCTTTTTTACCACCGGCCATTTTGTATTCCGTCTACGTGGACGACATTCAGATGGGTTTCAAATCCTGTAACCTCGCAGTGTGCGAGAGACAGGTACAGCATGGTTTGAACAAGGTGCCGCAGTCGGCAGAGAAAAATGGATTTAAAATCAATCCTCACAAGAGTTCTTGTGTTCTGTTTACTAGAAAGAGAGGCCTGGTTCCGGATCCTTGCTGAGAACTATGCGGACAACAGATACCTGTAAACAAAGAACACAAATTTCTAGGTGTTATACTTGAAAATAGACTCACTTATTTCGCCCAACACATTAAACATCCTAAAAAAATGTCTGAAAACAATTAACCTAATGAAGCTTGTATTGCAGACTACGTGGGGTAGTGACAGGATGTGCTTAATGAATCTCTATAAGAGCCTGATTCGGTCACGATTAGATTATGGTGCCGCGATCTATAATTCTGCCACCCCGAGCACGCTAAAGATGCTAGAACCTGTTCACCATCTAGGCATCCGCAAAGCAACGGGCGCTTTCAAAAGAAGTTCCATTGCAAGTTTATACGTAGAATCAAATGAGTGGTCACTTGATCCGCAGAGAACATACATCAGCCAAACATATTTTCTGAAAGTGCACTCTAATCCTCAACATCCGTGTTTTAATACCGTTAACGATATGACATATGCTACACTCTTTCGCAATCGTCCCTCCGTAAGACAGCCTTTCTCGCTGCGTGTGAGGGAGCTTATTGAAGAAATGCATGTCCCACTCTTCGAGCTTCGCCTAATGCATCCAGCCAAGCTGCTACCTCCTTGGGAGTGGCAGCTGATACAATGCGATATATTTTTTAATCAAGTTACAAAGCACGCTCGAGAGATTGAAATCCAAATGCATTTCCATGAACTCCAGTACAAGTTCGCCTGCACCGAGTTCTGCACAGACGCATCGAAATCACACGAGGGAGTGTCCTACGCAGCCGTCGGTCCATCCTTCTCGGAATCCGCTGTACTGCATCCGGAAACTAGTATCTTTACGGCTGAGGCCTACGCACTATTGTCTGCTGTGAAACGTATAAGGAAATCAAAACTCCAGAAATCAGTTATATATACGGACTCCCTTAGTGTTGTGAAGGCATTGATGTCAATCTGTAACCACAAGAATCCGGTAATTAATGAACTCTATTCCTTTCTGTGTAAAGCGTACATAGGTAACTAGCATGTCATAATATGCTGGGTGCCAGGTCATAGGGGCATCGAAGGTAATGTTCTGGCGGACCAGATGAACACGTTAGTTGCATCGCATTCTGTTAAACCCACCGCTGCAGTCCCTGTCACAGATCTGAAGCCCTTCTTACGGATGAAACTACGGAACCACTGGCAACGCCTGTGGGAGGCGGAAAGTAATAATAAGCTCCAAGTGATAAAGCCGCAGTTAGGATTCTGGCCCTCTGTAACAAAATCACGTCGAACAGATGTCCTAGTCTGTCGTATCAGAATAGGACACACATTTGGCACCCATAATATTCTACTCACCGGAAATGACCCTCCAACCTGTGGTAGATGCGAGGAGAGGCTTACCGTCTTACACGTCCTC
Source organism: Dermacentor albipictus (assembly GCF_038994185.2). Taxonomy (NCBI): domain Eukaryota; kingdom Metazoa; phylum Arthropoda; class Arachnida; order Ixodida; family Ixodidae; genus Dermacentor; species Dermacentor albipictus. The sequence goes on from NC_091821.1 coordinate 492,199,834, forward strand.
CTAGAGTGCCCAAAAGCCGAATCTGAAAGAAACATTTTACCTTAGCATACCGGCAGCACATCCCCCTTCATCCAGTAATGTTACTCGGCCCAGAACCACTATTTGACACCAACGCAGTCCTAAGTTATCTGAAAGACGCTGTGTTGCATGTTGTTAGCCCCACATGTTCGTAGCGTCTCCTCTCTTCGGAGGATGCAGCTGTGATAGCTCTTTCGTATAGCACATGCCTCTAGGCCCTTGTGTTTCAAGGGCTCTAGCGAGGCAGCAGTGCTCCAGGTAATTTTACGACCTCATATATTTCTATTTTGCATCATTATTTTAAGATTGATTTTAATGCTCATAGAACACGTCATTTGTCATCGACATAATCTCATTACAGAAAGATTTTACGCACTCTAGAGCGACTAATTTTAAGGCCCCTTTACAGCCACGCCACACCAACTTCATAGATCTCATACCTGCATTGCAAACTTATCACCGCGGAGCTGGCGCTCTTTGGCCATATCTGGCCCTTGCGTCAATAAAAACTATACATTCATTCATTCATTCCTCGGCCGTCCACAGTTCATCGACGAGGCTCTGTGAAGCGGTTGACGAGGCACGTAATTTTACGACACCCAAGACATTTTCCAGTATATTCATGTCTACCCCTTTCGGTTTCAAGTATATATATATGTATATATATATATATATATATATATATATATATATATATATATATATATATATATATATATATATATAGATTGGTCATATAATGAGAAGCCAACAAACACTGACACCAAGTACAACGTAGGGGAAATTGCATGTGCTTAATAAATGAAATAAAGTAATGATAAAATAATGGAAATTAAAGTGGATGAAAAAACAACTTGCCGCAGGTGGGAACCGAACCCACAACCTTCGCATGTCGCGTGCGATGCTCTACCAATTGAGCTACCGCGGCGGCGTTTCCCCATCCACTTTCTTGGGTATTTATGTGTACTAGTAGAACCCTGGGAGTGTTCGCATGTCGCGGAACCCCGCGACATGCGAAGGTTGTGGGTTTGGTTCCCACCTGCGGCAAGTTGCTTTTCATCCACTTTAATTTCCATTATATATGATCACTTTATTTCATTTATTAAGCACATGCAATTTCCCCTACGTTGTACTTGGTGTCAGTGTTTGTTGGCTTCTCATTATATGACTAATAATTATCGGGTCCCTTGGTTAACCCCCTTTCTTCTCGTTTATTACATAACGAGGGTCTCGAATCCGACAACATTGATGCCTTCAGGTAGCATATGTGGGTTTATTGACCAGCTGCCTTCACCCGAAAAGATCACGTTCTCGTGACGCCTGCGGCAAAAAAGGCGTTCCACGTACGCCGCCAAGGTCTGTGAGTGGGGGCGCTGGCTAACACTCCCAGGGCTCTACTAGTACACATAAATACCCAAGAAAGTGGATGGGGAAACGCCGCCGCGGTAGCTCAATTGGTAGAGCATCGCACGCGACATGCGAAGGTTGTGGGTTCGGCTCCCACCTGCGGCAAGTTGTTTTTTCATCCACTTTAATTTCCATTAATTTATCATTACTTTATTTCATTTATTAAGCACATGTAATTTCCCCTACGTTGTACTTGGTGTCAGTGTTTGTTGGCTTCTCATTATATGACTAATAATTATCGGGTCCCTCGGTTAACCCCCTTTCTTCTCGTTTGTATATATATATATATATATATATATATATATATATATATATATATATATATATATATATAAATAAAAAGTAGGGATAGGCTATCGTATCCGCCATCTTATTTGTTCTCACCTCTCCCCCCTTCATCGTCTTCGTTAAGACACCCTGGAACTTCTTCACAACGTCCGCGTACGCTCCCCCTCTTAGAAGACTCATCCCTCCTGGGATGATACATAAATACGTTCCCAATGGTTGCAAACTCGAGCACGCCGTCATCGTTGACGTAACGAACTCTCTTCAGAAAACCTTTTTTGCACTGCAGTTTGCACCACGCGATACGGTCCCATGTACACCTGCTTCGCACCCGAAAGACCTTTTCTGACGAGTATTAAATTGTTGAGCTGTATAGGGGGTATCCACGTGTTGTGCCGGCGGTCGAACTGTCTCTTCATATCTTCGCGGTGTCGCTGGTAGGCTTCCGCAGTTTTCCGCTTCTCGCACAATTGCAGGCGGTCAGCAATAGCAAGCTGTTGATTAGCAGGGAGCACCGGTGTTTTTCCAAATGCTGCGAAATAGGGACTACAGCCAATACGCACAGTGTGCGACCGATTGCGGTGAGCTACAGTGGCCTCCAAGCAGCACTTACATCACTGTTTGAAACTGGGATACTTGGAAATAAACTTTTTCAAGTCTCGTGTGAATCTTTCAGCCATGCCATTTCCTGCAGGATGGTAGGACACGCAGAGTCGCAAAACAACTCCTCGTTCCTTCGCCCATTCTTGCACACGCTTGCTTACGAATGCTGGTCGATTGTCTGATATTACTACTTTGATATTCTTAAACATCCCTCGGCTCAAAAAGCGCAATCACACTATTTGCGTCTTCTCTACCCAGTCGTGCGGCCACTATTCTAGTGCACTGGTCTATTGCCACTAGGAAAGACTGTGGGTTTATTAGTCCTGTAGCCTTTTCCTTAAGCTCAGCAAAATCCACCTGGATGACTTCAAACGGTATGTCAGAATGTCGAGGTAGGACCATCTCCTCTGTTCTCTAAAGGTACATTACGTTTTGGGCTTGACATTGATGGCAAGACTGGACGTACCGCTGGTCGTCGTCTTTCAAGTGTTTCCACTAGAAACGCTGAAGAATCTTGCGATAAGTTCGCCAGAACCCGTCGTGCCCGCCAGAGTCCGGAGAGTCATGTTAAAGTTCCAAGATTCGAGGCACCATTGTTTCCGGGACTATGCACTTCCCACATCAGAGTTGCGCTAACAGTCTCCTGATATGGGGTTACCGCAAGTATGAAGAGTGCGTCTGCATCCTTCAGGTGTTCTCCAAACCTGTGATGGACCACGGACACAAACTGTTGGAGTTCACTCACCCACCGCGCAATTTTTCCTCGAGGCTCTGCGAGGTTAAGGATATACGTTAAGGCCTCGTGATCGCTAAAGAGCGTGAAGCTCCGGCCAACCAGGTAAGGTCTAAAATAGCATACGACCATAAGGACTGCCAAAGCTTCTTTCTTCGTAGTCGTGTAATTCAGTTGCGCTTTCAAGAATGCATACGAATAATATCCCACGACCTTTTATTGCCGGCTCCGTGGAGCTTCTGAATCCCTCTGGTAAGGCGCTGCGCCTGTGCCGTAATGAGAAGCGTCAGTGTTTAGCTCGAAGGGCAACTTGCAGTCTGGAAGCGTCATAATTCGGTCAGACGAAATGATGCTTACAAGTCTTTGATAAACGGCATCACACTCTGCTGTCCAGCGAAATGGCATATGCTTCTTTGTCATTTGTGTGAGGCACTTTGTTTTCGTGGCATAATCTCTACTGAAAGCCCGAAAATGCCCCGAAAAGCCGAGAAATACCCGTAATGAGTGTAGGTCATGCGGTTTCTGCATTCTTGAGATTCGTTCGACTGATTCCTGCTTTGTTGTCTTGGTTTGGCCATCAAATACTCAACCTACAAAAACAACTTTTCTGTGGAAAAACTAATTTTTCTTGTCATTAATCTTAAGCTCCGCATCACTCAGTGCTCGAAGTACACTAGCAAGATGCTCTGAGTGCTCCTCCGCATTTCGAGAGTAAATGATTATATCGTCGATGTACACTTTACAAAACTTCCCAAGGAACGGTCGCAAGACGTCATTCATCATCTTCTGGAACCAAGCGAGTGAGTTTTTCCATCCAAACGGAAGTCGATTATAATACTCATAGATGTCAGAAGGCGTTATGAAGGCAGAGTATTTGTTGTATTCTTCAGAAAGTGGTACTTGCCAAAATCCTTTACATAAATCAATACGCGAAAACACTCTGCAGCCACCCGTCTCCTCTATGATAGAATCTATTAGTGGCACAGGAAAAGGAAGAAAGCTTTGTCTGCTTCTTAATTTCCCTGTAATCCGTGCAGAGTCGGAGGCTTCCATCTTCCTTACATGCAATAGTGATGGACGACGCGAATGTAGATGTGGATGAACGAATTATCAATGCATCCAACATATTTTAAAGCTCATTCTGCAGCCACATTCTCTTCTCCCGTGACAAATGATATGCCTTTTTTCTCGCCACTGAAGTATCGACTAACTTAAACGTTACCTCAAACATTGTAGTTGCCTTGGGATATCCCTTCAAGCATAACGATTCCGGGTAAAGCCTCTTAACACCTTCACACAACGATAGCTGCCACAGGCTCCTCGAAGAAGAAGTTGAAACGATGAAATTGTGCCGCTTTTCATCCGTAGTTACTTCTCCAGTCCAGTAGATATTAAGGCGAAGTGCACTGATGGCTATACGTGATAGGAGTAATTCATAGCGTACTTCGTCGACTACTAGCACCTGCGTAGCCACACTGTTGCCGAGACAGGATACGGTTAAACTTGTCCATTTATCATGAATATCTCGCCTTCCGTCGTATCCATGAACTTCCACCGCCCGTCTGTGTTGTACATTCTCAGTCCCAACAATACGGGCATTTATAACTGTGATGCTTGTTCCAGTGGCAACTAACGCGCTCATTTCCTTTCCATCCACAAAAACAGATATTTACAAGAGGTTTGCATGCATCAAATGAACAGTTTCTCTTGGTGTCTTCAGGCGGAAGCTGAAGCACTCTTTATCCCAGCATCTGACTCTTCGTGTTGGCTTTAGCCTCCTTGGTCAGTCAGAAAGGACACAGGAGAAGCGGTAGATTTTCCAGCTTGCAAGCAGGCGTCTTTCATCAGCTCGTGTGGCAGTTGGGCGCCTTGCACCAGGCATCATGGGCTGCCGCTGGGGTCCCGAGTCTTGTAGGTAGGAGAAAGCTGCAGAAATTCTTCAACCGTTTTGGGCCCTCTCACTTTTATTTGCTTGTGAAGGTCCGGACTCAAACCATGAATGATAACTGGGACCACAGACGTCTCAGGCAAGGCTGAGTCAGCCAGCTGGAGTAGCTTCCTTTTATCATAAAAATAGCTGAGTGCAGACCCAGACCTGTACTTGAACGCAATAGCTTTATGCCATAATAATACCATGTCCTCTCCAAAAGAGCTGAGAAATTGATGCTTCCACTCCGTCCATGGCTTGTTGCTGTGAGCGTTGACAAGCAATTCGTACCAACTCGTGGCTATTCCTGATAGGAATAGACGCATGTTTTTCACTTTATCTTCATCACTATGCCTGTAGTTTTCATTGCATGCATATTAATAAAATGTTAGCCAGTACTCGAGACTACTGAAATTTCCATTAAACATGGCTGTCTTCACGTATTCGAGACTCGGCCTGTTCATTCCTCATTCAGTCACGTTTACAAGCGAATGCATTAATTCATTTTGCTGTCTGTTGTGTTCCACTTTAAGAAATTTAGTGAGCAGGTTGACGCCACTGTCAGACTAAGGAATGGTAGGAGGCTTCCTGCAGTTTCAAATTGGAATCACAACAAACGTCTTAAAATCTGGAAGTTTCATAGTCAGCTTCACTTTTTCTTTCGCAACTAAGTCATCCTAAGTGAGCTACGTTCAAGCGCTTATATAGTAGGCAAATGCGTCAGTGCTCACTGCTTCCGGAAGAGCTTCTTCCTCTTCATCTTGAGCCGTTGCAGCGATGATGCGGATGCCACCGCGTTGATTTGCTTCAATGATGAAGTCGACCCACATCTCGACTTGAATGTCCACACAGAAAAAATGCGCCTGCACCAATTTGTAATAATACACAGTAGGGCTAGGTCATGGTGTCAGCCATCATAATTCTCACCCCTCCTCCCTTCGTCGTCTTCGTTAAGACACCCTGTAACTTCTTCACAACGTCCACGTACAGTATATATATATATATATATATATATATATATATATATATATATATATATATATATATATATATATATATATATATATATATATATATATATATATATATACATTGCACCATAGTGCCTCTTTGCTCCAGAAACGGAGTGACCGACACTGCCATATGGACAAGGTCCTGTCTTGCTGGTAGCTAATGAAAGCCTCTGGAAATGGCCCGTCCAAGACCGGGGAGGGGGGGGGGACGGAGGCGTGGTAGATGCTGTGTAGGAAATATCTGTATGCAGCAGCGTTGAACCGGCCTTCGAGATGTTCCAAGTACCCGAATCCGTCCTTTGATATTGTAGCGAGGCTGAATAAGTGCAACGTCACGCTTATATGTATGCACTGCGCATGACCCACTGCAGCACTACTTTGTACATATATCCCGTTCATTCTTGCAATAAAGTTCTTCACTGCCTGACCCCGACTCGCCTACAAATATGGCTTTCCAGAGGCTAATTGAGCAGCGTGCGCTGCGGGCCACTCGCTGAAGATTGCCTCCTTCAAATCTGTGAAAATGAAGAAATGTTTTTCACTGACACGTTTTTGTTTGGGCGAGATATGCAAACACGAATTCCGAAAACACTGGCGCCAAAGGAAAGCGTTGGCTGCATATGATTGAGCATTCCAATGTCGTAGCACGCAAATGAGCATCAGCGTGTTTCGGCCGTCGATAGCCCTGCATCGATAAGGTTCTGGAACAATCACTCAGTGAAGCACCGCTGAATGATGTTTTACAATGGAGAAGCAGAAAATGCTATGTGACACGCAGTTTACTGCGTCTGCTCGAATCTCTCCCTCTGCATATGGCAAGGTAAATTCTCCAAGGAAAGCAATGCATACCTAGAGTGACTATACGTAGCAATACATAGGTAGTGACTTTATCGTAGCTTAGAGGCTACTGACTACTTCGGTGTCTCGCTCACGAATGTAAGGGCTAAAAGAAATGTCGGGTGAGTGAGCATACCTTGGTGCTGGTCCCATCGGGTCACGAATGTAGACTCGTCCGAGACCACGACACCGCAGCACTCCTGTGCTGTCCATATGTCTGGTGCTCCTGAGCAAATACCAGCCGTTTGGCACTGTTCATGCCAGAGAGCAGTGGCTGCCTAGCCGGCAGGCGGCTTCGAAGGCCACTTTCAGAAGCCGCCGACTCACCGAGCTTGAGTTAGCGATGAGGCCGCAATCGTTTCGGATCTCCTTAGCGGCCAAAAGTAGGTCATACTCGGCAGCATTCGGGATGCGTTCCTTTTTGTCGGACGCTGCTCTCTATCGGCATCCTCGAGGCTTGTTCTTTAGGCGGCCTTCATTGTGGCACGCATTAAGAATTCTGCCAATTGAGGAATGCGCGTGCTCCGTAATTGTCGCAATTCATCAATGCGACATGCCCCAGTCATACGCGGGAATATTTCTATTCGCTTTGCCCTAAATATACCCAGCATGGATGATCCCATACGACATACTGCATGGATAGTTCTGTCCTTTTATAACAACTTACAGAGTCACGTATTTCAAAAGGGTGGGCGCCTTGTCCTGTCGTTTGTTCCTTTTTAGTCTGCCGTTACCACTGGCGCTTAATATTTCGAAAGCTATGCACCAACCAGCCCCACAATGTGTTTTACTGACTTTAGTGTCCAGTCTATTACATAGGGCGGGCTACGTCGGTCGCTGTCAGAATTTTTCGCCATTGAGGCTTGAAGCAAAAGGTTATCGTTTGGCAGCAGCAACGCCTCATGACCAGTGAGCGCATCGGGTGAGGGGCTATCAAAGAACGTTTGTACTGCTTGGTAATCCTCTAGCCGATTTTACGCCGGCGAAAACTGTGATATCGTGGAGAACGACTTCCACCTCTATTTTTTTCACTGGCCTTTTGCTGACTTCATCGTAACAGAGACCAACGCTCCTTCATATGACGGCGTCAATTAGACGACTTCGGCTGCATGGAGACATTTGGTGAATGGGTGAATGTATCGCTAAGTTTTACGTGCAAGAGAACGATCTACTTATGACGCCGTATGGCATGTTGTTACGCCCACATATACATTAACGCCAGTACAAGAAATGAACAGAAATCTTGCACACCAAGCACTGTTTATTGAGTTGGTCACGCTTATCAGGCATATTTCACATTTCACAGAGAGAACAATTTCGCAGGAATAAAATAAAAATGTGATGGAACAGTAGAAGCACGTAAGTACAACAAACCGCGTGCCTCGGAAACATGGCGCGAATTAATATACTGTGTAGTATTTCTCTGTCAATAATATTACAACGTCCACACTCAAGAATATACAAGGTAAACTGAAATATCATATGCATATATGTGCATCTGAAATACTCAGTCTAGAGAATGATGCCACTTGTCGCTCTATTTTTTCAATAAACATTAAGCACAGCGTCATTTGGGGAAAGGTGAGTGGAGCCTCGAGCTCAGCAGCGCAACGACGTAGCCTCCGACTTCAGCAGCCTGCCTCTTTAAAGACCTGTCTCTGCGGATGTTGGCGGTCGTGGCCACTCGAGTTGATATAATGAAGAATTCTTTGGACTGCGAAGCACGAGGCCGCGGGATCGAATCCCAGCCACGGCGGCCGCATTTCGATGGGGGCGAAATCCTAAAACACCCGGGAACTTAGGTTCAGGTACACGTTAAAAAACGCAGGTGGTCAAAATTTCTGGCCCCCACTATGGCGTGCCTCATAACCACATTGTGCTTTTGGTACATAGTCTTTTTAATAATAACGTACTTCGCTACATATAGACTTCGAAGCTGTGAAAGCGCATGCAGATGAGTCAATACCAAAAGTGCTCGCAGTCTCTCGTTCTTTTTTTCTTGCGTTTCCCCTGCGTTTTGGTTTCTTCCCTTTTTTTGTAGTAAGTCCCTTACACGGGTGTCTGCGCCCGTTCTTCTCGTTTGCCTGATCACGCAATACGCTGCGAGCAAAGTAACTCTGCTCGAAAACATTAGGCCGCGCTATCACGTTGCGAAAGCACGAAATAAAATTCCTTTGCCAGCCTCCCGTCAAAGTGCGCCCGCGGCACACCCGCTTCGAGTGGCGCGGCAGCCGAGCGCGTTGTTGAAACCATGGGGGCTTTAAGAAACCGAACAAACCGTGGTTTGCAGCCCTCCAGCGGCGCCACCGCGAAACACAGACCGAATGACTGTCGGTCGAATGCGCGTGCGTCTATCCCTCACGTGACCCAAAAATCCCTCACGTGACCTGATCCTAGGTGCCTAGAGACAGCATCTTTTAGGAATTTTTGAGGATGGATGGATGGATGTTATGAGCGTCCCCTTTGAAACGGGGCGGTGGGTGGCGCCACCAAGCTCTTGCTACTATGCTGCTTAATATCCTACCTAGGTTAACCAATGAAAAAAGAAAAAAAAAGAGAAGGCGCGACGCCGTAGTGGCATGTTCGTCCTCGGCGTGATCGTTCTCATGACCGCGCGTTGTTCAACATTGTTCATGTGAGTGTGCGCGCGTTGCTTGTGTGTTGGTTGTAGGTTCTGTGTTACTTGGCGGAAAGCCGTGAGTAGTGGCGGTGCGGCAGTGCGGCTTTGGCCTCGGTGAGCTCTGGCAGTACAGAATCTGCGTTGTGTGACGGGCGCTTTCTTGAGAACCCGGCGGTGGTGACAATTGAAATATCGAAGTGGCCTAGCGCCTCATCAGCGAAGTTCTGCGAACTGCGATGTGGCGTCGCCGTGTCCGACTTTGCTTAACGGACATCGAGGAATGTGCTGCTCGGTGCAAGTCATGCAAATGCAACTGCGTCGACCGCCCACTGTTCAGCGCTGAATGTGTGTTTGGTGTGTTGTGCTTGAAACGAGTGGTGCAGCCGTGTAGCGGGGGTGGCGGAGGAGCAGAGTGGCTTAGGGGCTCCGTTTGCGCGTTCACAGACATGTGCTCCCGTCTTGGTCTCAGCGGATGTCGCGGGATTGTGGTGTGCTAGCTCCTTGCCTGGTATGGAGTTTACGACGTTGACACACAGCATGTTCACGTTTTTCCGCGCTATATGTCATTTGCATGACGGCCGAGTAGAAAACGAGACATATGTCTGTGTTCTTTGCGTTTGTGTGTTGTAAATTACTTTCTATTGTGGAAGTTCTGGGAGTCTTATTAGGCAAGCAGTAAGAACGTAAACAGTAACACGTATGTGTCCGAAATTTAGAATTGCCCATAATACCCTTTACGACTGATAAGCGGGCTAGACGGCCTGTGTGAATCAGATACCGTATGTTGCGACGCTCTTCCGCGTGGTAGACTGATGCATGGTGCACGTTTATTATATGTACTGTTGTAAAAACCATTTGTTTATTCACTCAATACAAATGTACGGCTTCTTCGCCGCAGTAAATTTTAGTTAAGCGGTGAAGCATACTAAAAGTGGGAGGGGGCCGCTATCAGCCAGCATAGTATGTCCACTTAGGCGACCTGAGAGGCAGCGGGTGCGCGAGTGTATAATTGAAGAACTCATTATGTCCAGTGACAGTGGCCCCTTTTCACTTTTAGTATGCTTCACCGCGGTACATTGCTGAGGCTTCACCGCGAAATACTAGTGTATTGCGAGAAAGATAATCGTAAAAAGCTTGATAATACAACGTTTCTTTTGTAGCTTGCTACACCGCAATACAGGGGTGTAAATAAGCATCGTGCAGTAAAGCATACTAAGAGGGGAAAGGGCACATAGGTTTACACTGTGCTCATTATTTTCAGTTGTGACATAATTTGCAAGTGCATCTGTGCTCATGGTAAGCTTCATTGAAAATCCTTTGTACATTACAAATTCATATTGCAGGGAAGCTTACTAAAGTAGATTCGCCATTTTGTAACATTATTCACCTTCAATGCAGGAGCACAATGCGGATTGATGCCCATGATTTTGGCTCGAGTGCACATGCTTTTTGAGAATTGATTAGTTGTTCATAGTGCACTGGTACTTTACTGTAATCTGGAGGGCTCAAGTTGATATGGAAGCAACAATTTTTATTGAGGGGACAAGATGTTGCCGAGATGGTTGCGGCACAGCTCTTTTTTTCTTCCAGGCACCTTTTCTACTTGAAGCTTCCATTACAGTGTTTCGAGCCTCTTTGAACCAGCACATAGTGTATATAAAAATTGGACACTGATAGGGGACATCACCTAAGCTCATGCCTATCTATAGTAAAAAGATGTAGCACGACCAGACAAAGTAAAAGAACAGGGTGGGCTGCAGCAATACTAAGTGTTAAATGGAACCTAATCCTTTCCCTAGAGTTTTCTGTTTTTATGGGTCCTTCCCAGTAACCATGCGAGTGCGGAACTTGAGCTTGTTGGTTTCAAGTCTCATGGTTGTTACTAGCAGAACAGTGTGATAAACGAACAAGGGCTTGGAGGCATCCGTTCACCTTGCTTGCATCATGGTGCTGCTTCATCAGCACCGTGAGCATCCAGGCCAACTAGGAAGGGAGGTTCGTTGCAGTTGCTTCTGAACTGTATTGCCACCAAACCAACAGTGCTCTCAATGACAGCTTTTCGACAGTAGAATGCTTGCACCCAGCAAAGCCTTAAGAAGGAAGTATTCAGGACGTGCAAAGTGGGCTTTTGAAGCTCGAAGCATTACTCAAGGGGCTTTGCCCATCTGCACTCTTTATGGATACACAAAGATGATTTTCTCTTTAAGAGGGATTGTTTCAGAGGTTGTTACATGGCAACAGTGTTGGGTGTTTAGTAGCATGTATTTGCCCACTGTTAATAATCTGTTCCTTCTCCAGTGCCCCTGTGAAGTGCCTACTTTTTGTACACAATGTGGTCTCCATGCATGCATGCATCTTTAGCTTGTAAAGACTTCTATTACCCCTTGCATCAAGCTGGTCCTTGCTGATGTCACCCAAGCAGGCATTGGGGAGTATGGCAATGTACACTCACAAAATACTGTTGATACCAGGTAAACCAAATTAATGGAGCTGCTGTTCTTTTTTTGTCCACTCCATCCTGGTTAGTTACAATAAGCAATGTCCGAACAGAAGGCGTATGTAGTTGGTTGTGCACTGCCTGCGCACTAAGACTTGTTGGCATGTTATGACCTTAGCACAGTGCTTATATATAAAAACCTTCTGGAGTGTTGAGGACTTCCTTCGCTTTATCATACTTTGCCTGATGGATCCAGCAAGTGCCTGAGCAAGTGCCTTTGCCTGAGCGAGCAAGTGGGTCAACCAGATGTTCAACAGGCTTCCCACAAGTTTTCCAAGAGTCTCCTTTACCAGGGTGCTGCTCATAAATATGAATTCTTGACCTTGCACTGCACTTCAACCATGGCCACACCTGCTAAACCTATAGCATGCGATTAAAGAAGTACTATACATCATGTTGCTCCAAACAAGTGACATATGCTACAAGGCCTTGAGTAACACCCTAATGTATTTACGCCCTCATCATACTGTAAGGCGCTTCGCATGATAAGTGCAATAATTAACATCTGCTGGTTTTTCAGTGTTATTCCTGTCCAGTTTCCTGAAAGCTATGCCGAGTATTTCATATGCAATAGACTGCAGCCGGAGAAGAAGTGCATAAAGCAAGGGTCGCTATAACCACATGTCACACAAAATGAAAGAAGGTCACTGAGTGTACACGCGGTTTACCTCATATCCAACAAGCTTGGTTCTCCCTTTGCTAGTGAGTAAACTCAGCTTGCCCCGAATACATGGCCTCTGACAAACTATGAGCCAGATGCTGTTTCCCCTGCAAAGCTGAAGATGTGTATGAGATCCTGAAACCCTGCAGCGGCTTCTACACTGGGCAAACAGGCTACTATGAAAGCGACTGCCTTTGCTAATATGCTAATAACATAAAAACGGGCAGAAACTTGGCTATTCGTAGGACCCAACTTCAGGTGCAAGCCACTCTTCCACCAGATGTGTGTTGTTCACAGAAACTGGAGCTATACAAATGCAGATAAATACAATGACGTTTGAAAGTAGTAAGTTGAACTATATTCTGAACAAGGAGTGCTACCTGCAGCACTGGTACCTTAAAGCCACAATTCATGACTGCACCACCATGCAAATGCACTATTCTTGAATTATTGACATCTGTTATATTTATGGTGGCCATATATTGCAATTACATATCATCCACATTGTGTGCAATATGGTAAAATGTCAATTACGGTAGCCATTCCTAATCTGAAATGCAACAAAAGAGCAAATATAGGCAACAAATTGCAATTCAAAGAGACAAAAAACAACCAATGCACAGGATAAGCGACAGACGTCTTTTTATTGACAAAGAAATATCACATGTGTCATGCCACCAGCACTGGGTAGCAATCTTTCAAGCTTGGGTGACAGAGGCAAAAACTTCAATGCAAATACTACAATCACGCTGTAAAACGGCCTTGGACACAAAAAACCGACATCATATTGTACAGAATGAAAGCGCAAGACTCCATCTAAGAACAGTCTATGGCACCTCATACTTGACATGGTGTAAAAAATGTTGACATGCCCTACCCATAAAAAAAAGCAACAAACACAGAAAACACGCCTCAGAATGCAAAGTGCACAGTCTGAAACCAAGAAAGAAACAACCCGAAAAAGGTTTCGCTAAGTCTTTAACGATTAAAATTGTCAGACTGTCTCATCACTTCTTAATGAAGCTGCACAGCTGAAAAGGAGGGAAGGAAGGAAAGCCAAATAGCAGGGGCTGCAGGAAATGTTACCGAATAAATATACCTTGCTTACCAACGATACCTGTGGTTTAGTTGTGGTCTGTGTATAAACTAATTGTGTATAAATTTTCCTGTTTAGAATGGTTTAGAGGATAGGGAAAGAAATCACCATAAGAGCACCAGGTGTATGCATAGTCTACGCACAAAAAGCCACCGCTTTCTTACTTTTATTTTTTTCTCTCTACTACTATTCATGAGTGTTTAAGTGCCCTAATAGCACTGCTAACATACTACTGCAAGATGCAAAATTGGGCAAGTTGTGGCATAAAGAATATTGCAGTTTCACTCATAATGTGAAACAATGATGCAATAGCTGGTGAAATACGCGCAGGAAGCTTATTTCATGCAATGTTTGTTGAAGTGAACACTTGCCAATGCAAGTCGGTAATCTCCTAAGAAAAGTCAAATAAGTAAGAGTCGTATTTATTTGTGGGAGTTGTGCCTCCCAGTGTTGAAGTGTAAAGACTCGGCTTTTCTTCCTCCTCTTTCATATGCGGACTTGGCCACTGGTCAAATCTATATTTGGGCTACCCATTGCTAGGTCTCGCGCTTAATCAAAGAATGAATCAATTCTCAAAGAGCATGTGCAGTCCAGCCAAAACCAGGCGCAAGAATCCGTATTGTGCTCCTGCATTAAAGGTGAATAACACGTACCATAGTGGCAAATGTGCTTTATTAAGCTTCCCTGCAATATGAATTTGCAATGTACAAAGAATTGTCAATGAAGCTTAACACGAGCACAGATGCACTTGCAAATTATGTCACAGTTGAAAATAATGAGCACAGTGTAAACCTATGTCCCCTTTCCACTCTTAGTATGCTTTACTGCACGATGCTTATTTACACCCCTGTAATGCGGTGTAGCAAGCTACAAAAGAAACGTTGCATAATCAGGCTTTTTACGATAATCTTTCTCGCAATACACTAATATTTCGCGGTGAAGCCTAAGCAATGTACTGCGGTCAAGCATACTAAAAGTAAAAAGGGGTCACTGGACATAATAAGAGTTCTTCAATGATATACTCGCGCACCCGCCGCCTCTCAGGTCGCCTAAGAAGACATACTATGCTGGCTGATAGCGGCCCCCTCCCACTTTTAGTATGCTTCACCTCGTAACTACAATATACTGCGGCGAAGGGGCCGTACATTTGTATTGAGTGAATAAACAAATGGTTTTTACAACACTACAGAAATAAACGCGCACCATGCATCAGTCTACCACACGGAAGAGCGTCGCAACATACGGTAGCTGATTCACACAGGCCGTCTAGCCCGCTTATCAGTCGTAAAGGGCATTATGGGTAATTCAAAATTTCAGACACATGTGTTTATGTTTACGTTCGCACTCCTTGCGTAATAAGACTCCCAGAACTTCCACAATAGAAAGTAATTTACAACACACAAACGCAAAAAAACGCAGACATATGTCTCGTTTTCCACTCGGCCGTCATGCAAATCGCATTTCGCGCGGAAAAACGTGAACATGCTGTGTGTCAACGTCGTAAACTCCATACCAGGCAAGGAGCCAGCACACCACAATCCCGCGACATCCACTGACACCAAGACGGGAGCACATGTCTGTGAACGCGCAAACGGAGCCCCTAAGCCACTCTGCTCCTCCGCCACGCCCGCTGCACGGCTGCACCACTCGTTTCAAGCACAGCACACCAAACACACATTCAGCGCTGAACAGTGGGCGGTCGACGCAGTTGCATTTGCATGACATGCAGCGAGCAGCACATCCCTCCATGTCCGTTGAGCAAAGTCGGACATGGCGACGCCACATCGCGGTTCGCAGAACTTCGCTGCCAAGGCGCTAAGCTACTTCGATATTTCAATTGTCACCACCGCCGGGTTCTCAAGAAAGCACGGGTCACGCAACGCAGGTTCTGTACTGCAAGAGCTCACCGAGGCCAAAGCCGCACCGCCACTACTCACGGCTTTCCGCCAAGTAACACAGACCCTTCAATCAACACACAAGCAACGCACGCACAATCACATGAGCAATGTTGAACAACGCGCGGTCCAGAGAACGATCACGCCGAGGACGAACACGGCACTATGGCGTCTCTCAGCGCCAGCATCGCGCCTTCCCGAAAATCCCTAAACGATGCTGTCCCTAGGCGCCTAGGATCAGGTCACGTGAGGGATTTTTGTACGACAAATGGACGCATGCGTCGAATGCAGCCTTCGTGTGGCGTCGACCCTCTTGCCCCCAGCGTATACAACAATGCGCCAGCTTGCCTTCACGAGCTCTCCCCGACGTCGCAACAAACTTCGGCGGCCACGCGTCTCCGAATGTCGCGTTAGATTTGCTGAGCACTGTACGTCGCGGGCGCGAACGTCTGCGGAAGTACAACATGTACCTTCATTCGTCTAGCCTTTCCGCCAAGTGCTTCATGATCTAATTGATTTTTCAAAAAATGAGTTGCGTCAGAAAATTCGCAAAATATGACTTACGCCGAAGCTGCAAACACGATCGCTTCGAACTGTAATTAGAATACCTCAGACACCATAAGATAAACTCAAATACAAAGCCCTTTTCTAGCTGCCGTTTAAGGTCTGCCTGAGTGGTCACGGCCGTTAGGCGGCGGTACTGTCTTTCGATTAGCACGAGCTACGTTACATCGTGCTGTTTTAGTTGTGATGACGTATATACATAAGTATAGGTTTACGTACAAAAGGCAAGAAGTGCCGGCCCACTGGGATAATGTAATGGTTGTGTGGTTGCGCTTGCAAAGCTCGACGTCGCCGGTTTTAACGCGGCCGCACAAGCCGCATATCGAAAAAGGCTAAGAAACGCTCATGCACTTTTATTTAGGCTCGTACATACCGCCCAATACGGCGTGCCACATATTCACACCGTGGTTTGCCACGAGAAACTCCGCGCTTTAACTAATTTTAAGACGTATCATGATTATCATCATCATCGCCGTCATCGTCAGCAGCAGCAGCAGCAGCCTATTCATGTCCACTGCAGGACGAAGGCCTCTCCCTGCGATCTCCAATTACCCCTGTCCTGCGCCAACCGATTCCAACCAGCACCCGAAAATTTCCTAATTTCTTCGCACCATCAAGACTTCTGCCATCCTCTGCTGCACTTCCCTTCTCTTGGTACCCATTCTGTTACCCTAACGGTCCAACGGTTATCTAGTCTGCGAATTACATGAGCTGCCCAGCGTCATATTCTTCTCTTAATATCTATTAGAATATCGTCTTTACCCGTTTGCTCTGTTATCATACACGTCTTAAACGTGCCGGTATCCCCTGGTGGAGGTATTTCTTGTGGTGTATTGTATATTACTGTCTACAAATATTGAGATCTGGAGCATTAGCAAATGTACCTCCTGCCTGAATGAATTAACTGAAATAGCGGAGCACCACTGCCTTGATTATTAGCCTGCATTGCCCTATTCTTCCTTCGTAGCAGATAACGCTATCATGATGCTTTGTGCCATAGAAACGCGTTCGGCATCGGCGCACGTCATAACGCAACTGCTTATGAGGGTTGTTAGCCCAAGTAAGATTGCCTTCACCGAAATTGGAGCCACGAAAAGGTGGCCAAGCACGTGAATACGAGGCAGTGTGCTTTATTTTCTTCTACCGCTGATTCGACAAGGACTCCTATGCATTGTTTCCTCATGCACCCCACAGTTCACAACCTTAAGGGAAACGCCAAGATAACATCCCCAGCACATCCTTAAAGCTTCTTTCTTGCTCTCTCTACCTCTCCAAATCAGTCGCTCAATTCACGGGAAAAAATCACGCGCAAAAGCAGACACGAAGAGACGGCAACTAAACATTCGCGCGCCCAGAGCGACGTTAAGAGGTCGGATAATATGCGCTCGATACAGCATTTCGCCCTAGTTGGATATTCTTTGATTTGATCAGTACGAGCGAATCAGCCATAATATAGACTGTCGTAAAAGCATACCGTGCTAGAAATCTCGCGTCTTCACTTATAACGACCAGCACGTATGCAACGAGGCAGAAAGCTGAGACGCCATCCGAAGGCCACGTCTTTTCGTGAGGGATACCTCGTAGTAATTACAACTTGCAGTGCGGGTGAATAATAGAAATGCGCGTAGGTACCTACAGTTACCTCCCGAAGCCTACATGAAAGAAAATGTCGCTTGATTAGAAATGTCGCATGTAAAAACGCATAGAAATCAGAGGGCCGAATCTGAACCACGAATTTTTGTCTGCCTTTATGGTGTGTCGGTGCTTAATCATAATAATAATAATAATAGTATTCTTTGATTCATAAAAACAAGTGGTACAAAGTGCCAAGGCATTAGGAAAAAAGTTGCTACAAAAGCAACTTTGCTGGTCCTAATAACCAGAAGGTCCAAAAGGCAGCAGACAGCAAGGAGCGAGAGAAAAAGAAGAAAATGAAAGGAAAAGAGGAACAATGAAAATGAAGACGTACCGAAAGCGGTACGTACGGTGGTACGTACCGCTTTCGCAATCCACAGCTTCATTCGCTTAGCTGCAGTTTGATGGATATGTTGAACGACAGAAATTTCTCAAAGCCTCCATCAGAAAAATGTGTTAAAAATTGACAACAAACGCGAAATAGCTCTCGTTTCAAGTTCGACGGACTTTTACCCTGCTTGTTTCTTTATTTTAGCATGTTGGCGCCCAAACATTGCACCGATTGGCGCGACGCGTCGTAGAGAGAGAGGGTGGTGGGCAAATCTTTTTTCCGGAGGGACGAAAATCACGCCATGTGAAACAGGCTTTACTCGGAGGCCGCAAAGTGCACGGGCACATGCTGCCCCGGTCGGAATTTTAACGCGCGACGTCGTTTGACATGCCGCACCTAAAATCTATCCCACGTATGTACGTGAGGCAATCATCAACAGCTCGCAACCTGGCAATACCTTGCCGTTTTGTGCCGACCTACTCGTTAGAACAGTGGGCAAAGAAAGGTTACAATAATGTGCTTCATTGCACAAATTGCGCTTTGCTGACGGATATTGGTTGCAATGACACTATTTAGGTCACGTTTGTTCCACAAGTGCGTGTTTCAGTATTAAAAAATGTTGGGCCCCTTTACGTTTGTGGGGGTAGTAAACGTCGTAGTGGTTAGAAGTTTCTCGAATTAGCAACTTGCCGCTTTGAGAATGCCTTATGTGTAGAAAAGTAAGCTTCGGAATGGTTTGCTTTGATTTTATAGTAGCGCTCTTGATGGCGTATATTTGTTGCGATGGGATAAGCCGGTATGATGCCTTTCATCACTGAGTATTTCTGTAGATATCTTGGCCGACAGCCGAGACACTTATAAAAGCATACACAGTAAAGTTGGTAACGCTTGTAATTGTCTTCCAGTCTGCCAAGGTCAGCATGTATGGGCGACGGCATTCGTGGTGCTTTTTCCGAGATGATCCCCGAATACCGCCACCGTGCGGTGGCGCTGCAATGGCTCGCATAGTTTTCAGATGTCCGCGCGCGTTTCGACATATCTACGAGCGCACGCCTCCGGTGTGATGCGTGGGCTGTGCGGCAGCGCATACCTCACATTCTTGCAATCACCGTCATTGGTTCTACTTTCAAATGAAACTGGTTTTCAGAAAGTAAAGGGCTGCGTGCATTCATAGAATCGTGTTTATGATTACACAACAACGCTGGCACAGCTTTTTAGCATACACGCTTCACGTTGCTGTTATGACCATTTCCTCTAAAAAGCTGGATCCACCAATTTCTAGAGAAACAAGGCGAAGGGGATGGCTTCACGTAGATTTGGCTTAGAAAGCTGGCTGCGTAACGTAATGCTTCCGCCTAGTTCATTTCCTTCCTCCAAGAGCTTTGCCCTCTATACACATGATACAGTCGCAGAACGACGATGCATATGTACATGTGGGCGTATGCATGCCAAGCATTTAAAGCAGGCAGTGAATAGGGTAGACTGTATTTATGCCTTGCGGCATGACACCGTAGCCAGCGACAATGACACAGCAAGCAGTTGCCAAAATATGCACTGTCCAGCAGGTCTGCCGATACAGTAGTCTTTTCTGAACAGTAGACTTCGCAATATCAATCCTTCGTTCGTTTAGAGGTTTCTTTTTTTTTTGTCCTTATAGTTTAGCCCAATCATACAAACATTGCGAAATGGCAATGGAAACACTGCGAAATTGCTCACCTATGCGGGCATCAGCATGATCCATATTTTTGGAATCACTGATATATTCCTGAAATTCTTCTTGCGCAGTGTCATCAGAATCCTTGGCTGCAGCGGATCAGATACGACAGAGTGTTTTCTCCACGCTCGCGTCTCACCTCGCCAGTGGTTCCTCGATTGTCAAGAGTGATGAGGAAGCTGTTAGCGCTATCACCGTGACCATGGGCTTTCCGGATGAAACGGTCAAGTACATTAACGAACATTTGCGCCAATTCAAGTTCAACTTCGATGCCAATGGATACCTGGCGTCTTTGTCAGCCGTGTGGACTGTGAAGTGGTGGCCATTACTGTGGCTCGATTATGATGCGGCAGCCCGGATGACCGAATCGGGAGCGACAAACGCCCTGTACGACGGCCCTCGACGTCACATCTACCTCCCTCCCGGCCTGCTCTCTTCGCCATTGCTTTACGCCAAAGGATCGCCAGCCTACAATTACGGAATCTTTGGAAATGTGAGTTCCACCCAGAGGTTCACAAGTTTGCACTTTCACCACAGAGGCCGAATACTAAGAGCTTTTGTGAAAACGTAATGCGGACATTCGATACATGGGTGTGTCGAAGTTACACTTTGTTTTTTCAAGGCCTTGTATAGTTCGCAGGAACGGACCCTTAGCTTTTTTTCAGTCTTCATAACCACAAGTAACAGACCATATGCACGGCATGAAAGCTCTGTGTCTTTGACATCTTGATCGGCATAGCAAATATGACGGACTCCGCAACCGAATTATAATCGAGATGTCAGCATGCGGGCTCTTGAAGTCATTCATGCCATCCTACATTCCCCACACCGTCCATGCTTTCAAAACGCATCCTTCATATTCAACAGTTCTACTAGTAGAAGGGCGCCTATCTTAGTGAGGGCAAGTTAGATGTGTGGATAAGCCTTCTTCACAGAACTTCATATATCGCCTAATAAAACACAATTTATTCTGAACTCTGAAATGCAGCGTTCTTTTTTCTTTTTTGCACAAACGTAATAAAACAAACTCAAGAACATATGTGCAGCTTTAGTAATGCCTGCAAGCGCTAGGAGAAAGAAGGAACTTTCTTTTCGAGATTTTTCAGGGAACGTGGTACGCGGGAGATCACGTGAAGCTTACATGGCAGTGCGTTTGCCAACATGGTCCCGTGCAGTGATGCTTTGCACTCTGAGTTTGCATGCAGTTTAGTTTACTCGTCGGTCAATGTCCATTTACTGCGATAGCAAATTATTAGACAGACATACGAATTAAGGCTAGCGTGTTGATCAGCTGCATAAACTAGTGTAAACATTCGCTTACTAACTAAAGTAACAGGAACGTTGTCACGCGCGCACAACCAAACACGAAAACATCTCACTAAATGACTGCGGTCATTCGCTGTCGGAACGCTGGTGCGGTGAAGAGCGACAGCATCAGTGAGCGAATTCTCCTTCCTGCTGCCTGTCGCTTTAACACAAACTAAGAGCTCAAGAACACGGCGCACACTGTGCCATCAGCTATCTCCGGTCGGCTAGCCTTCGAACCAAGCGCCGATTGCTCAGCACATGGCCGCGCTCAGCAGCCGCACCTGGAGTAAAAGAGGAGATGCGCACTAGCCAGCCCCCGTCCCAGCGTACACACATCTTCCCGCTCCTTCTTTGCGCGCGTGAGAAGACAGCGTGCACCGTCCACGCCTTCCTTCATTGCAAACTCGAGAAAGCGCCGCATACTTCTCAGCTCGCCCTCGCAGACTTTCGCTCGCAACTACGGCATACGGCGCACGGCCGAGATGTCATACCACTTAATCCACTTAGACTTTGTACGGAGCATCACAGTGACGGCGGAAATTTGTCTGGACGGTCCGTACTTTTGCTATCGCAATAAGTGCTACGGGTTCGAGCGCGTACACCATCACTAGCTGAGAGGGTTTAACAAAGCTGCTGTTACGTGTGATACTTCGCCGAGGTTATCGTGGAAGGTTGCCTCCTGAATTTCACCCGCCTAAAGGTTTTCACCATTTTGTAAAGTTCGTGCAGCTAAGTAGCACACTCTTAGAAATACTTACACCCTTTGGGCCTTATCTTGTCCCGCAAGAATAATCGTCATCTGTCTTGCCCGACTTTCCTTTCTTGAAAGCTCGGCGCTCGCTACTTTCCTTTCGAGAAGCAGTGTCACACTGATAACGCGCATGCCATTCGTGAAGGGGAAGTACCGGGCTCGCAGCGTTAAATAAAGGAAACACGGGCAAGACAGATGACGATTTTTGTTGTGTGACAAGATACGCCCCAAAGGGTGTAAATATTTGTAAGAATGTGCAACACAGTAAGGGTGCTAAGTACTTATTTTACTGTGTTGCTCCAAAATGTTAAGGAGCTCACGACTGTTCATAAGATATACGGTATTGATTCATTCATCAGGTGCACTACTAAAACGAAATTAACACAAATATCAGAAAGGAAGCGTAGATTAGGTAGGAAGTGGCGGCAAACAACCTTTAGCGCCGCACGAATTTTAAGCATCATCATGGGAGTAACATTTATTAAGCAATCAATTCACGACAACGCTGTCGTGGCTTCACATATCTCCAAGTACAAAAATTCAAAGAAACACCTCATATTGGCAAGAATGCCAGTCTTGAAACAATAATCTGTCTCGCTAACCTTACACTGAGCCTTAGTGCTATGAGTCAACTACCGTCGGAAGGCCTATTACACACCTTTACCTATGTTCCTTCAGCGCATGTCAAACCTGGCTGTATCCCCGCCAGAGTCGGAAAGACAAGGCTGAAGTCGCTTTCATTATAGTGCGTAACATAATTTATCTACTAGAAACAAAAAGCGCAGGACACATGGTACATTAGCAAGCACTACATAAAGGCTGATCAGTATTACCAGTAAACAGTCGTAACACCTAAAGAAATATAGACTTTGACACCCAAGGAAGATGTGGAGAGCATTACTTCTCGCCGAGGATGTCGCTCATTTACGTCGCTGAGTTTAGTGATGCGGTGGAACGTGACTGAACTGCGAGCTACTGGGGTTTGCGCGTTGCCTCGCTGCAGCCGCTGCCGCTAGCCGCGTGCTCGCTCTGCCTTTCGCGTTGTCGGCGACTTGGGTGGTGAACGTTGTTTATCTGCAGCAGCTCGCTTCGCACGTTTCGCTGCGTTAAGGTAGTCTCGTACTTCGTGGACCGTGAAATGGCGCCTCCTGCCAAGCTTTGGTGTCTCGCTCGATGACCTAAGAGCCAGGGGTTCAACTTGGGGCAACGCAGACTCCATAGCGCCGACAGTGGCGCCATTCCTATGACGCGCCATCAAGCGAATCGCCCGCTAGGCAGAGCCCAACCACGCGAACAGTATCGAAGATATTCATCGTTGTCGCACGATTTAACGGTAGTGCAGTGGTTAGCGCACTCGGCTACGAAACGCTAGTAGCGGCCATGGGGAGTGGCGGTGGGGCAGTGTATACTATGCCCACTGTGGCTACTGTGTGTTTTGTAGTTAGATGAAAATGACGTAATTTGTGCGTCGGTTTTCTCCCACGGTTTTCTGTCACGCCTTTCTGGTGACGGTGGGTCGTATAATGAACCAAGTAATGCCATTACACACACACACACACACACACACACACACACACACACACACACACACACACACACATACACACACACACACACACACACGCACGCACGCACACACACATTGCCCTCGAAATACACATTTTATCTACGAGCTTCCGATATCTTCTCACCAGCCCTGCGGGAAAGAGCGAGATCGTCTTCTATGCACGCCAGGTAGGCGCCTTGGCTTGAGTGCACATCACAGCCAAAAAGCGACCACTGCACAGCTCCTACTTCCACACAGAAGTTCCCGCTTCTTAACAGTGAGATTAATATAATTTCAGACAAATTACAGCACTTGAGTCACATGCAAAATTGTGCGTGAAGTCAGCTTAAATCAGTATGGGCCGTCGCCTTCAGTGCACTCTTCAGTTTACTCTTCGGCACCCCTTTCACGAAATATTTAGCAGGCTATGCTGCCCATGCAACATTAAGGTACGTTCACATTAACGGGGAAGAATCCCGCCGCGTGCTTCAGGCAGTAGATAGTGTGTCGCGAAGGCAGTCAAGCGACAATCTTTTGCTGCCGCGGAGCGAATGCATCTCGGAACTACTTTTCGCAGGTGGCCTCTTACCGCCGATCGGGAAAATTAATCAGGAAGGACCGTTTCATTCGCGAGTTCAAATGCCTCCAATAGATATGTCATCTTCTCTGCTCATCGCTGATCAGAGTTACATTGAATCCAATTGGTAGCAAATGACTAGCTTGCCGCGGGGGAAAAAACGTGCGCAAGTGTGGCCGTGTAATAGCTGGAACGTTCTGCTGACTGCGGCGAGCCAAGTCCGCTTTTACCGCTTTTGTGAACGTACATTAACGTACATTTAGGTTTCTTCTTCATTGCGTAAAATTATTCTACTATATCAACTAGTCAAAAGCACCAGCCACCGCAATTCCAACTGCTAAATATTCCAACGTTTCAGACAATCCATTCATCGTTTAAAAGCATTTGCAATGCCAACTGAGGACCCACGCAATATTTTATTGCAATATTCTTTCTCGTGAAGGTTTAAAGGGCCCCTGAAACGGTTCGGACAAATTTTGTAGGCGCGTAGGGTACAGCTTAAGTAGAACATTCGCACCACAATTTAAGTGAAGCGTTACGTATTAATGGAGCTGCAAGCGATTAGAAGTTACCCTCCTCCCTAGCTATGCTTTTCCTCCTCAACTCGCTCGCCGAGCGAGCGGCGCTAAGCTCCGCCTTCACTGGTTCAGCGTCACGATGCGACGTCACATCGCTCACTTCCGGTTGTTTAGGAGCACGCCCCCTCCCGCGCGAGACCTCTCCGCTAGCCGCTTGGCCGTCGACCGAGAGCTATCGAAGCAGCGTGCGCTGCGAGCATTCTGTCGTAGCGCCGAACGTGTCCGGTACTCCGCTAAAAACAAGCAAGCTGGTCATTTCGGCAAATGACTGGAGGCATAAACTCAAGCTGATGAAAGAACTTTAGCGTAGACGTACGTGAGCAGCCTGATCGGTCTGCACGGTCCAGACACTTGCTGGCGCAGCGCTTAACCAGTCAAACAAAGCGCTAATATTGCTCTAACCAAGTGTAAAGCATTTTAAACATTTTTAAATCAACATGTTGATGATTACACTCCTGCGAAAAATACACACCAGCAGCAAAGAATACACTTCGTTGCTGCTACTGTGTATGGTTGAGCTCTGTGCCACCAGGTGGCTGCACCGTGCAGAACGTTCACATTTGCCCTTCTGCTCATCTCGTGGCTCATCCCGGCACAGTCAAGCGGCCAGACCCTGTCCCCTTGCGCTTGCGTTTGCCCTAATACTGGACTCGCGGTTTGCAGGTCGCTAGGTTTGCAGACCACAAGGCAACAAAGTCGAATCATAGTGCTCGCGAAAAGACTGAGACCGACTCTGACCGCGGAGCTCTCGTCAAAATGGAGTACGTTGTAACACGAGCAGACGACACTTGCTGTGTGCCGGAAGTGCTGAAGTGTACTAAAAAACTATTCTTGTGTATTCTCTTTAAGTTATTTTCTTTTTACAAAAACAAAGTAACCAACATTCCAACTATTACGAGCATCATTTGTTCACCATAAAGTTGGAAAAATTATCGACCACGCGCCCTGGTCAGCCAATCAGATAGCTCGCCCATGTGACGTAATATGGGTTATTTGCATCATATGGGTAGGGGCGGCTTAAAATTCCGCCGAGCAGTGCGCTGCGACCGGCAGCGATGGGTATTTTTAAAACCTTATAATAAATTACACGCTTTACGCAGAGCACTTAGATGCATCAATTAATGATCAGAAGGACCTACTCTAACGACTCAGTACGTTTGTAGAAAATCGCCAAAATCATTTCAGGGTCCCTTTAAGCCTGGGCCAGTCAATTATATAGGATCTCGATGTTTACACAAGCTTTGTGGTCATTTTAGATACTAGCTACGGAGCTACTGGGTCTCCTGTATATCTACAACAACGGGACTATGAAGAGCGCCACGGATCCATACAGCAAGATGTGGAACCAACAAGCCAGGCATCACTTCGAGTCAATAACTCGCTGCCTTCTTCATCAGGAAAAAGAGGTATATGGCGTTTTTCGCTTAGTTCACGCTAAATATCCGTAGGGAGAGGGTAATGGAGGGGCCATACATTTGCGCTGCAGAAGCATTGAAAAACGGGCGAGTGAGAATTTATCCAATTTTAAGAAGCGCAATTAGAAACGAAACACGAGAGAGAATACAGGACAAGCGCTTGTCTAGCAATTGCAGATTTTTGTTGGAAGAAAAAGACTAATAGACAGTGATTATGAACTCATTTGGGCGACGTGTAAAAAAATCTTCATATCATCACGAGTGATCAGGTAATGCTGTCTCATCGTTTGGTAGGAAAGCTAACAACTGACCTATACACTTGTCCTTGTTCTTGACTATGTTATGTTGCTCAGCAATTTCACGTCTGCGCTGATACCTCAATCGTAATGAAACAACGCGATAAACACACTCAGCGCTTATCGTGCGAGATCAGCTCTTGTACTTGTTGCGCAGCCAAGCGTCAGATACCATTACGATTCAGGGAAAAAAACTGAATCCGATGATGAGACAACGGCTGTTGTAGCTCATGATTAATGTTATTTGCGCGCCGCTTGGAACTAACACTGGAGGACCACGGAATCAAGCGCACAGAATTGTAACCAATTAGCCCAAAGCAGTACCCTGCTGAAGCGCCATTCCCAGTATGAAGTATGCGCAGCCACGCGACTGACGTCTAGTACGCTATTTGTGAGCAAAACACGGCAACGCAACCTGTTGGGAGTGTGCACTGATAGGAAAGAGTGCCTTAAATTTTGGTGTCAATGACGAAAGTCAAGTTTGGAGAAGAGTGCATATTTGGGCTCCTTGGTTCATGATTACGAGCCCTAAACAACTGCGCTAAACAGGACGAGTGAAGGGACACAGACAACAGCGCTGTTGTCTGTGTCCCTTAACACGTCGTGTTTTTTAGCGCTGTTTTTATTGCTCGCAAGTTTGGAGGTTTCTTAGCGTGTATGCGCCAAGTAGGGCACGTGACTGGTAATACTACTTTTTCTCATTGACCCAGCACTTCCGCACTGATCGTATATTGGTTTTCTTAGGCCACTTCAATTGTTTGTGTAGTGCACAGGAACGGTCGTCTATAAGACAACACCATGATACCAACGTTCACACCTTTGAATGCCGTGACATGTGACTATCGCCTTGCTGATTTAGGGCCAGAGGAAAACGTCCCATGCGGCTACACACACTTTCGAAGTACATCTCTTGCAAGGCATGATCGGATTTATATACCCTTACCTGTCCTTCCTAGAATGTACGGCGACAATTAATGGGCACGCTGTGTTTTTCAGTGATCATTGTTTAGTGCATCTTTGTTTTGGCAACCGGCAATTTCAATGTTCACTGATGAGCAGGAATTTATGGAACATTAATACACTGTTACTCTCTGATATGCCTTTTCTCAAGCGCGTACCAGAAATCTTTATTGAAGTATCAAGTCGCAGTTATTTATCTATCTTTGCGCAGTGGGAGATATTCAAGCAACAAGTTGAAATGACAGCCAATAAAGAAGCTTCCATAGTCTCCTCTGAGAAAAAAGGAAAACTTAAGAGTTGTGTAAGCCGCTAGATGAGCTACACGAACTTGAATGCCTACATCCTGGCAAATACATTCAAGGCATTCACAAAATTATGGCTCAGATGTATAGAAGGAACAACGAGAGATACAGAGGTGCACTAGCCCGTGCGCGTACTCGTCAGTATATGTAGCTACACCCTTGTAGTTATTCACTTGGTGATGAGCGTTGGCATGCTCTGTCGAAGCAAGTGTTCGAGATAGAATATGCCGCAGCAATTGTTAATGACCACGCTAGAATAAATAAAGCGTTCACTGACCAATATGAGAATATATTTCCATGTAATAAAGTAACTTAATGTGAAGCGGTAACGGAAAATTTGTTTTATTACTGCCACAGCTCAGTCACGAAGAACATGCTGAGAAGTTGAGGCAAAAAATTGATTCGCTAGCTGAAAGCAAAACTTCAGGGCCTGATGGCTTGAGTGCAGAATTTCATCAGTGATACTGCTCTATATTCACTCGTTTTCTCCTTAATGTGTACGAAGATGCTTACAGAATTGGATACTTACCCACCAGGCTGTGCCAAGGGCGCACAGCACTTATTCCAAAAAGGAGCGATGCAACCATGTTGTACAAAGTAGATGGATATCAACTTGCAACGTGGATAATAAAATATTTGCGAATATATTAGCTAATTGCCTTCAAGATGTAATTCGATCAGACGTGGGAGACTATCAAACATGTTGCATTGCAGGAAGATCAATCCAGTCAAATATCCACGCTGTGCGGTGTGCTAGAGTGTGTAACAGAAAGTGTCGGTTCGATCAGAATAGTTAAGGTTGACTTAACCACTGCTTCTTGTTCCGTGTGTAAGAGCACATAAACAGTGGGTATGATCTTTTTTTTAAAGGCACCACTATCTGTTACGGTAATAGCACAAGAATGTTAAGGGTTAATGATTCTCGATCCGAATCGATCTACCTCAGAGCATCTGTAAGGCAAGGTTGTTCCGTGTCAAATCAAAATTATCAAATCAAAAGGGTAATTTCATTACACAATAATATGAAAAGTGCGTACAAAGATATTTGGTCTCATAGCCTAAAGTGGCTAGTGATGGGTCCAATACAAAAAAATGTATTCCAATAATTATCAGTCTTATACAAACAAAATAGCGAAAGTATCACACATAATCGGTAAATACTATATATAACCACAAAGCTACGCTAAAAACGAACAAAACAAAACAAACAAAACTCAAGAACGTGCTAGTTAAGATAAGAAGTGGCATTTACATGTAATGTCAAAATTTCTTCTGACTTTTATTTCAAGAGGAAATTATTCCACGGCTTAAGATCAGAGAATAGAACTAATCTTTCGCCGTACACATTCGAACATAAAGGGAGATTAAGATTACCGATGCGTGCATGCCGTGTGTTTGACGACGGAAACGTGAAGATGGTACTCGGCAGAGGTGTGCTTGTGTTTATTATTTTATTTACTAAGCAGGAAATCTCGTAGCACGTATGTCAGTAAACGGCAGTATACGCAGCCTCTGAAAAAGAGGATGAGAGGGATGACGCACCGAAGAGAAAGTAATCGCACGAACAGTTCGTTTTTTTAATCGGAATAACGGAGTAAGGTATGTTATCTACGTTTAGCCCCACCACTCGCAAAAATAGCTAAGGTGGCTGTGAAACAGGCTGATATATAATATCCGTAGCAATGTCAAATCAATGTATTGACGTGCTCGTACGAGAGTGTAACAGATGCATGACTTTTTGCAAACGGTATTGATTTGGTCTCTCCAGTTAAGGTTACTGTCAAATGTAATGCCTAGATATTTAATAGTCGGAACACACCCAATGGTTCAATTGTTTAATGATATGCTAATAGAATCGTAGTTCACAGTTTACATTCGTCAATGGAAAATAAAGTGTTTTGTTTTGTCGGCATTTAGTAATAGTTGATTATCACGAAACCACATTGAAACAGCTAGTAGTTCATTGTATACAGTGTCTTGTAAGGTTTGAAGTGAATTACCTGTGAATAAAATTACAGTATCGTCCACATACATTAATGCTTTATATGATTGTAAAATTCGCGGAATATCATTAACGTATAGAGCGAATAAAATGGGACCCAATACGGATCCTTGCGGTCACCACATGTGACATCGCGGTCACCACATGTGATATCCCTAGATTCGGATAAAAAACTATCAATTAGTACTTTCTGCTTTCGCGATGTGAGATAACTGAAAAACAAGTCGTGAGCGCCATCGATAACACCATAGCACTCCAGTTTTTTCAGTAGTGCCGAGTGACAAATGGTATCAAACGCCTTTTTATGTCGATAAAAATTCCAATAACAATCTTTTGATGGTCGAGGGCAGAGTTGAGTATCTGAGGTAAAGCAAGCACAACTGTTGATGTGGACTTCCCTGGGACGAAATTATGCATTATTTCCGTGGATTTCCCAGGGATGAATTATGACCTCCGCTTTCCCTGGGGAAAATTATGTTATTCTTACTAACGAAGTCCTTTTGCTGTTGAGCGATTAATTTTTCAAAGATAGTGTTCACCATACTGAGTACGGATATCGATCTATAGCTGCTGGGAATATTATGGTTGCCCGTTTTGTATATTGGTACAACTTTGGCCAGCTTTAATACATCTGGATAGGAATTCGCATTTAATGAATGGTTAAATAAATGACAAAGTGGAGCAGTTCAATATATGGCTTGTCTTTCAGTACCCTAGTTGGTATACCATCAATTCCTATGGCTTTGTTCAACTGTAAATTTTTATAGCAGACGTCACTAGCTCTTCTGTTATGGCCTGAAAGCTAAATCTGGTTTCACTTTTTTCAACATAAGTGGTGGGCCATGCTCTACTAAATAGTTTCGTAATGTTTTCACCAACCGTGACAAATTGATCATTAAAATCATTTCTGAGGCTATTTGTGATGTTTTCAGGGATAATTTTCTTTTTGTTATTGAGCCCTGTCACTTCTCTGACTATTTGCCATGTTTGTTTTGTTTTGATTTTGTTTTGACTATTTGCCATGTTTGTTTTCCTTTGCAAGACGCAAGTTGTTGTTTATTTCCCTATTGTCGTCCTTAACTTTGGTTATTTCGCTCTTTAGTGTTTGCATTTCTGCTCGAAATGCCTCAAAGCTTTCCTTGATGAAGTTCATTGCTTCTTTTACAGGGTCCAGCTCACTTCTTATCAAGCTCATTAGGTCGTGCTTTATTTCAGCATATTTGTCATCAAGTTTACTAGTCAATCTAAAGCCCCTCCATCCACGCCCCACCGCCGACCAGGTTAAGTACCGCCAACCTCCTTTTCCCCTCACACCAAATCCGGTTCCGGCATTTTCCGCTTCCGACATTTCCGCTTCCGGCATTTCCGGTTCCGGCATGTCCGGTTTTAAGATTTCCGGTTCCGGCCTTTACGCTTCCTGGAGTTACGCTGCGAGAATTTCCATTGTGATTGCAGACGATGGTGAGACGCCCGTGCTTAGCAGCCGGTGCTTATTTGAGTAGCTCGCTCTAGCCATTCCACCAAGCGTCATTCGTGTGCATCTACGTGCTTGTTTGCGTACGCTGCGCCCACACGCTTTGCCTGTCGTCCCCTTTCTCTGACAAAGTGCGGAGAGCCATGGGCTGGGGCACAACACACGAACATAATTCGCCGTACACATCTGCTCGCGTCACAACACTAACACAATTCGCCGTACACCTTTGCATGCGTAACAACACGCGCGCACGCACCAATTCACTGCACACCTCAGCTCATATCGCACAAGAAAAGCACACTTGTTTTCACCATGTCACTGAATGCCCTCCACGCAAATTTGAACTTGTTATATTTCATAGCCTCACGTCATTGCAGTTCTTCACGCAGTGCACGCACTTGGGACGTTCGTTACCTTCGATCTGCCGTACGAGACAAGTTCCACCTCAGAATCAACAGCACAAACTCTATGCGTCTGCCGTACAAATTGGCGTCGCGAACTCCTTCACTAAAGTCACTCCATACGTGCTGACTGGAGGGGATGTATGCTTCAAAACAAGAAGAATTCAAAGGGGACAAGCTGTTGTATTCTGCTGAAGTAGTAGTTTGCGGTCGCTGTTTTCCAAATGCACGAAAAACGGGAGCGCTCTCCAAGCACCCAGGCACTACGTTCCACTGTACGTTGTCTCTCGTGGCACAACCCGTCGCAGGTTGACGCGAAGCAGCGAACACGACCAGATCGCCGATTACAATAGGCGGTGGTTCTTGGATGGAATCGCATTAACAGTTTCAACCGCAGCTGGTGCAATTAATCCCTCTCGGTAGACGCGAAAGTAAACAACGCTAAAAAACATAGCGTCACTTCCACTCGGAACAGGAAGCTGAAGCTACGTAAGTTCCGCTTGACGCCGGAAGCTGAGGAGGTGAGTGGGAGAGGAGCGTGAAGGAGGAGGGTAGGTTGGCGGTACTTAACCTGGTCGGCGGTGGCACGTGGATGGAGGGGCTTTAAGTCAATCTACCAAAGCCTTGGAAAGTTCTTTCACGGTAGTAGGAGCCTTTTCACTCATATTGCGCGCAAATTAGGGAGCAGTCCGGCAGCCTAAGTAATTATTATTTCAGTAACGATATGAATAGAACGCACGAGCACAAAATAAGTACTTCGTTAACGGCCGTTCGTTTGTTAAGGCTGCCTGGACTGCTCCTGTGTTATGCTGCTCTCAGTCAGGGAACCATTTAAGTACCCGGCTGATGACGTCAGGGCTCATGAGGATGCGCAGAAGCATTTGTGGGTCCGGCGGATTCTTTCCAATGGTCAGTTGGATGGTCCCCCTGTGGCTGCGTGATCTGGAAGAGTGACTGAGCGTAGGCGCTCTACGTAAAACGGTGACGGGTGATCTGCACAAAATAAGTATTTCGTTAAAGACCGTTCGATTGTTGTGCCTGCCTGGACTGGTCCTGTGTGATGCCACTCTCAGTCAAGGAACCATTTAAGTACCCGGCTGGTTACGTCAGGGCTCATGAAGATGCGCAGAAGCATTTGTGGGGCCGGCGGGTTCTTTCTAATGGTCAGTGGGATGGTTCCCCTGTCGCTGAGTGACCAGACAGAGTGACTAGGCGTAGGCGGTCGACGCAAAATGGCGATGGGCGATCTGCACAAAATATGTACTTCGTTAAAGGCCGTTCGTTTGTTCTGGCTACCTGGACTGCTCCTGTGCCTTCTGTTATTCGCTTTGTGCTTGGAAACGCTTTGTGCCCGAATTCTGAAGTGCCATGCCTTTCATGGATTACGTTTGTTGTCTAATGAGATTCGTGTACTTGGCTATGCAAATAACATATCCTTCTTCTGTGCTGGCAAGAATAGTGTGAATATTGTCTCGCCAAAACCCAACAGCTTTGTTCACCTTCCAGTGAAGCAGGGAACTTTGAGAAGGGTTCTGGGTTTTGGTTCGGTCTATGGTGTAGTGTATCAGTAATTGTGTAATGGCCGGTGGTCTGTGGTGGTATGTCAAGAATAGGAATGGGCTGAGGTGTGTTTGGCAGGTATTCTCAGATCATGAACAGGTTGCCATTATCCCTAAAAAAAAGTGTATGACGGCTGTCTCTTACCAGTACTCACCTACGGGGTAGAAACTTGGAGGCTTACGAAAAGGGTTCTACCTAAATTGAGGACGATGCAATGAGCTATGGAAAGAAGAATGGTGGGTGTAACGTTTACGGGATAAGAAGAGGGCAGATTGGGGTGAGGGAACAAGCCCGAGTTTATGACATCTTGGTTGCAATCAAGAAAAACGGGTATGGGCAGGGCAGGTAATGAGGAAGGAAGATAATCGATGGTCATTAAGGGCTGCGGACTGGATTCCAATAGAAGGAATGCATAGCAAGGGGTGGCAGAAAGTTAGGTGGACGGTTGAAACTAAGAAGTTTGCAGGGACATGGCCACAATTAGCACATGACAGTGGTAGTTGGAGAAGTATGGGAGAGGTCTTTGCCCTGCAGTAGGCGTGGCCAGGCTCATGATGATGGTGTACGATACCAACTCACTTCGCAGGTATTCAGGGGGGGGGGGGGGGGGGGCAGGACTTCAAGTACTTAGGTCTACCCCTCTCTCACTATCGCAATACTAATCCTCACTGGCTAGCGGCAGCTGCAGAAGTACAACGTGAGATTAAAAACTGGTAGGTGAGGCAGCTGTCCATATTCAGCCGAGCTGAAGCTTGCAATTTGTTTCCACCAGCTGGACTTATTATTTCCCGCAGGTATTGGACTGCTCGTGGCTTAGGTTCCCAGATTGCCATCGTGTATCTGCTACCTATGTATTGAGCTCGCGTGTTGAGGCCCTGCAGCGTGATAAGCTTTTCTTTTTCTCTTGACCGTATGGGTCATGGCCTAATTCACCTTTTTGTTAGGCAACTCATTTCCCGGTTATTCTTCTTTCGTGATGCAAACCGTTCATTTCTGAGAGGGTGTTGCAATATAATTAATCAATTACGGTCCAGAAATACTTCCGTATTCATATGTCAGAGATGCACCAGAGGCATCTTGAAGAGGATCGTCGAAAGCATTCACTTTCTCAAAGGTCACTTTAGCATTGTTGATATTTTCACTCCCTCCCCCAAAGAAAATTCCGCAGCACCCATAGACACGTCGTTTCCTGTTACGCATTCTGGTGCGCCTTATTTGGAATGTACCTAAGCGTGTCCATTGAAGGATCATTCCTCCAGGGATCAAAACTTTTTTTTAAGCTACAGTTGGCGACGCTTCCTATCAAATCCTCGTTGCAAAAAAGGCGTTGTTTCGTGAAAATTGTCGTTTCTGTCCACACGCCCAAACGATTGATGACTGCTTTGTAGATTCTAGGGAATGCTCTGTTCTTCGGGGACATTCTCCAAAGAACACTTAAAATATATTTAGTTATCACACCATGCATGTTTTCCTACCTTTTAAAGATCCCTTTGATACACCACATGAAGTGTTCATGTTACTTCGCCTACATAGCCTTCGGCGCAGTAGAATGTGTGACAGGCACGCTGAAGCATCGTGAAGCACTCGGTCGTTTTTTTTTTCAGGAACATCTTGCTTGCGTTCATAGGGCGTACTCTGCACAGGAAACAGCGCTGGACATCGTACCTTTACTGGACATTTGCAAGTGTTTAACATTCGAATGCATTTTCAATCACCTTAAATTTTTGTAGTGCCTTGTTTATCTTGTTTCTCTGAAAATCCTGCTCCTATGCATTAAAGAATAAGAAAGAGTGAGGTGACGACTACGGTACTTCCTAATGCGAAATTGGAGAGAAGCTCTATACATGCGTTCATTTCGCGATATATTGGCTGTCGGGGACAGTGCGTCTCGTACGACGTTTCAAACGGAGCGAAGTGTGGCGCGGCTCCATCGCTAATCGGGAGATACCGAGACGCATTGCCTAGATGATGCGTGGGCGACATTCACGGTAACCACCACAGAGTGACCTCGGCTCATGCAGTGCTTTACACACAAAGCACAAGTTTACACAAGCACAAAGCACACACAAGCACAAAGTTTACAAACTAATTGCTCTGGATCAAGAACAAATATCACGGTTTTCTGTACACGGCATCCATTATACAATTGAAAGCGGACAAATTCGTTATATCATTTTACATCTTACGTGAATTTCTTACGTTGTTTACGAGGGTTCTGCAAAAGTTGTATTTACATATTCATAAATTTTTTGAGATTCATGTGTAACATTTCAAATTTGTCCGCTTTATATGTGCTATCAGATACAGTTCACAGAATTGCGATACCACTTTTTCTTGCTGAGTTACAGAATTGTTAACTTTATAGTTTCGCTGTCTGAAAATTTGCGATTATTGCCAATTCTTAATAAAAAATTGACTACCTAAATCTAAAATTCGAAACCAACAGTCACTAGATTTTAAGTTTTTTCTTTTAAATGCAACAACCCTTGTCAAATTTGGTGCAGTGGTTGCCGAGAAAAATGAATTCTCCTTTTACATATATTTAGATAGGAATACACGAGCTAAAGCATCCTCTTAACATCCGATGGTAGCAAAACCGAGGTGACCGAGTATGAAGAGAGAGAGAATCAACCTTTGTACTCAGCCCTTAGTAAAGGTTGGTGCGCACTGGCACCCCATGGGGTGGAACCTTCTTCTCAGGTCCCATATGCGTCCAGCAGTTCCTGGCCCCTAGCCGCCATCGCGAGCTGGGTCGGTAGGTCGGGGCTGGACAACAAGTTCTCCCATGGCTCGGGCGGGTTGAGGTTGGGGAGGGTGTGGGGAAGGGATGGTGAGGGGTTCTTGAGCTTAGTGCACTCTGCAAGGATGTGTGCTAGAGTGCCTTTTGATCCTCTGCAAAATGGGCATGAAGTGTCATGCGCTGTTGGGAACATCTTGTGCAAGAACAAGGGATGCGCTAGCGACCCCGCTTGCGTGCATCGCACGATCGTTTGGTGCATTCGGCTGAGTTGCGGATGCTGACGGGGAAGCCTACACCTGCCGCTTCTGTACATTTAGGTGATTTCTTTGTAACTTGTCATGGTGTGCGGTAGCTCTGGCTCGTCCTCGGCCCGGATTGACAGTTCTAGGGCATAGTGGTCGGCGAGTGCGTTGCCTTCCACTTGCGAGTGAGCCGGGACCCACACGAGCTCAACGGCCCGTCCCGGTGATTTGCATTTGGTGAGGATCGCTAGTGCCGCAGGAGAGAAGTTCCCCTTGCGGTAGCTTGCGTAGGTGGTCTGGGAGTCTGTGATGATGGTCCTCACTCCTGGTTGTGCGAGTGCGAGGGCCACGACCACTTCTTCTGCATCGGCTGTATTCGTCGTCCGTACTGACGCGCCTGTGAAAAGTTTATCGATGGTGGTGACGACCGCCGTTGCTCTGGTTCCGTGCTTGGGAAGCGAGGCGTCCGCGTAGAGATCATCGGGGTCCTCTTCCAACTGTCGAGCCAGTGCCTTGGCCCGCGCAGCGCGTCTCTCGTTGCTCCTCCCCGGCTGCATGTTCCGGGGGAGGGGTTTGGTCTTAACACGTCTCTCCATGTTGTCGGGAGCGGCTCCGTTGTCGGTTGCTGTTCAATTTGCCATCCTATTTTGCGTAGGACGGCGCTACCGTGCTCTGTCCGGCTCAGCCTTACTCTCTGGTGGGATAGGTGTGCTTCCACCAGCTCTTCCACCGTGTTGTGGGCACCCATTTCCAGCAGCTCATGCGTTGACGAGTAGACTGGGATGCCCATGACGAGTTTGACTGCTTTCCGTGTCGTCATGTTCAGCGTCTCGTGGTTCACCTTCGCAAGCTAGAGGTACGGGTCGCAGTACGTTATACGTGACACGACGAATGCCTGCACCAGGTGCAGTGTGTCTTCTTCCTTGATTCCTCTGTTCCGGTTAGTGACTCTCCGGACCATGCTCAGGACCTGCTCTGATGTGGTCTTGATTTTGTTGACGGCTTCATGCGCCTTCCCATCGCTCCGCAACAGCAAGCCCACTATCCGTACCTGCTGCGTTGGCTTGAGCATGAAGTCATGTTCCCGGCGCTGGACCTGCTGCGGCCCGCACTGAATTGGGCTTTGCCCAATTCGAAAACTGGGTTTACCAGTGTTCGAAAGCTACCTGGTCCACTCCCAAAATTGCCGTGAACCATCCCAGAAAACTTGAATGACCTACCCCCAAAATTGGCTTTGCCAATTCGAGCACATACCTAATTAAAGGTATCGCCCAGAAGAGGCGGTTAAAAAAGAAACTTGAGTAGTTCAAGACCGCTCAAAGAGCTATGGCACGGAAAACGTTAGGGGTAAAGCAAGGAGATAGGAAGAGGGCGGTGTGGGCCGCAGAAGAGATGGGAATAGCCGATTTTCTAGTTGACATTCAGAGAAAACAATGGAGCCGCGCAGACCCTGTAATGCCTAGGGTAGATAACCGGTTTACCATTAGAGTTGCCGAAGTGATGCCAAGATAATGCAAGCGCAGTCGAGGAAGGCAGAAAACTAGGTAGGGCCTATAAATTTGGAAACTTGTAGGCGCAAGTTGGAATCAGCTAGCGAAAGACAGGGGTAATTGGAGATCGCAGGGAGAGGCATTTGTCCTGCAGTATATTTTAATGTGGGCTGCTGGATAATGATGGTGGTACATCTACAGCCTTCTGTGAAATATGTATGGGCTACTCCACACCTATATGAGATATGCTGTTCGGTTGTGTTGTAAGGTTCCAGTGTCACTCCTGATAGTCCAGGTATCTGGATGGCTCGCACAATAACTATTTTCATTCCAGATGGTGTTTCGACTCACGGAATACCATAGAAGCTCCCTGAAACAACCTGTTGTCAGCCAGCTAGTCACAGGCAACAAAACACGCATACATTTTGGCAAAAAATTGGAGGCCGCTTAAGCTTTGCCTTCAAGAGTGGAACGCGACAGTCTTCCCAACGACCCGCGAAAGGGTGTAAGACAATGCGCTACAGCACAGCCATCACTTACGAGGTGCCCGCATCGTACTTTGCACGCACCAATCGCGCAGTGAGGGCCCAGCAACGCAGCGTTCGGCGCGGCAACGAAACGTGCGCCTGAGCAAGTGGTACGAGCCGAAAAACTCGGTGTCTCGGAGAAAGAAACGATCTACGCGAGCCAAACGTCATGATCGGCACGAACAGCCGGGCCGCGACCTGCCTCGCACCGGTCCCTGCACAGCCCCAATGCGCTCAAACGCGACAAAGGCAAGAAGCGGGCGAGTGGCACGCCATCTGTCGGGGCTGTCGGGGCAGCGCCGTACATTGCGAGGAGGGGGTCTTCTGTGTTTGCCGCAAAATGGCTCTGCGTGTGCGGCAAGCACAGAAGAAATGTAGCGGAAGCGTACCTCACTACGCGTTTAACTGCGACTTCTGCAATTTACATGCTCATATTTACCGATATACACCGCAGTATGACTTTCTACGGCACGTTACTAAGGCAACACCGCATTCACTAGAGGCGTTTTTGTCCCACTTTGAACTATGGAACTCATGGCTGAGTGGTAGCGTCTCCTTCTCACACTCCGGAGACCCTGGTTCGATTCCATGCTAGCCCGTCTTGCAAGTTGTTTTTATTTATGGATTGCCTTCCGGGATTTTTCACTCTCGACCAACGCCGCTGGAGCCGACGACAACCGTTTTTCAGCGACACGAGCTCCTTAACGCTGTCTCGTAACACTGTACTTGTACTTCCGCACAACTAGGGAGTGGACATGAGCCGCGATCCTGCGCGTCCATCCATCGTCGTTTCATCCACGTCCTTCTAACGCCTGTAAATTTCTGCCTGGCAACATGGCACCTCGAGACCACGCCTTTGATTGCCCCGATTTGTCTGTCATCTGCCGGTCGCTCTGCCGTGATCTCTGCTACAGACAGACGGCGCCAATAGGATTTTTCTACCGAGCGCATTGTTTTTTGACGAGCAGCCACCTACTCGTCAGAGCAGTCTTGCAAAAGGAGGTCTCAGCAACTTTGACTGGATTCACACCTCAACAATTCCAGGCTGCAACGAAATTTTTTTATATGTGCATTTATTCGGGTTGCGGCTTTCCAGTGTTAGCAGTCATAGTTCTAAACTTTCCCGCATTTCGTTAAAGCGCGTTGCTTTACTACGAATCGGAAGGGAAGCATAAACAGAACAAAGAGGATGTTTACATGAACCTGAACAGGACCTTTATCACCCTTGTTTACACTGGAATAAAATCAGTAAGGAAATATAACGATTTCCAAATTAGTTTAGCCAACTGTTGTCCATGCATTACTATTTACATTTAACACTGGCTACATGGCCACTGCTTTGTAGAGGGTCAGTGTTCTTTCTCTGAAGTCGACTTACCAGAAGACAGAGATAAGCGCGTAGTAATATTTAATGTAGGAAAAGTATACTACTTACGTCCATACTTCGACTGGCAAAACCGTTTATGTACATAAAGCTCCTGCAAAAATGTATGCTGGCAATTTGTGGAGATTCTGAGCAGCTTATTAAACTTAGATTAAGAAAACAGCTATCATTAAATGTGCTAGCACTAACCTTCGGCGCACTGCAAGCTATTTAAAAAGACTCGTAGTTTGTGGGCATTTTGTCCTAAAGTTGACGTATTGAGAACTGCTAAATAAAAGTTAACAGTAGAAAGAGCGGCTATGATGGCGGCCTCAAGGCGTTGGTAGTATAATAATTTCTATAAGACAATTAGAAACAGACGCGTTCTTTACTAAGAATAATATTTCAGAAGTTTCATGTATAATTGCAGACTCTATTGAACAAATACTGTACTGATATGCCTGTGGCTGTTCCGTATTTCCATTCTGTTTTATTCAAGTGCTATTACACTAAGCCACGTGACCCTGCTAACGTAACATTTCTTTACCTTCATATACATTTATCATGCGTAATGTTCTACAATGGCGTTAAATTTTATGAGGGCGAAAAATGAAAGGCTATCCAGAATTGATAACTGTCAAGTTCATGAACTTGCATAATGTGGAAAATTTTTGATCTCGGTTTATTCAGCGCTGCTGTATATTGGACAAAGTGGAGGTAATTTACTGGTATGCCTACCAAATAAGAGAAAGAAATTAGGGAATATGAAGACTTTTAAACACATTTTACTGTTGGAAAGACTAGTGCGACTCTTAAGAGAGAAACTACGTTAGTGTGAGTCGCTGTTTACCTCGAAAATAACATTTCAGCCTGGTAACAATATCGTTATATAAATATTGAAAGCCTGACTATGTTGCTTTAAGAGCGTTATATAGGTTAGATAACCGTTGGACCGTTAGGGTTACAGAATGGTTACCAAGAGAAAAGAAGCGCAGGTCGAGGACGGCCGAAAACTGGGTGCATGGGCAATCAAATTAGGAAATTCGCGGGCCCTAGTTGGAATCGGTTGGCGCAGGACAGGGGTAATTGGAGATTGCAGGGGAGGCTTTCGTCCTGCAGTAGACATAAAATAGGCTGATGATGGTGATGATGATGATGATGAACAGCGTTATATGTGTTTAGCTTCATTATAGTGCGGCAGTGCTACTCGATCCGCTTTTTAAAAAATTAAACGCTTTGGATTTCATTCATTACCTTTAATTGCCAAGTTTCAAAGCGATAGGATCCCAACTTGCATATGTCTCTGCCCCGTTGAGTTAAATATTTGCGGGCCCACTGTCCGGACAAATTACGCACCTTTGCTAAAATAAAACCGTCGCTTTGAACATGTTGCACATCCAAAACTTATTGCAACATAATTGAGAACGAAACCAAATAAACCAAATGAACAAAGGCTCAGGTATATCACCATTGTCAATGAAAAAGTAGCCGCTTTCAATTTGCCGGTACCCATTTTCATAAAACATAAAAACTACGAATGGCTGAAACTTTGAAACCCAGTGAATGTATTGAGAGGCGTGTACTGTATATTATTCCTTGTAATGTTTTCGTGCAGCAATATCTTTCGATGGAAAATTTCGGCATCAAACTGTTTCCTTTGCAAGCCTGCAGCTCTTTGTTGTAGCTGAAAAAATATACTTACCGTGGGTTACATTTTTGTTTGACGCAAATGTTGTTGAAAATATTGTTCTTTTTGGCGCTGCTACCAAATAACATGCATGGCGTGCTATTGATTCATCTACTAATTGTTACAATACAGCCCAGTCTACTTTTTGCAAATTTTTGGAGCTTGAAAAAACATGGGCGGAAACGTTGTTTAATCCAAGAACCCTTTCCTAAATTGCCGTCGCCATTCCTAGCCAAGAGCAACAAATTAGTCTTTCTATATGAAACCCTGCTTTTTGTGACAGTGAGAACATGTGAGTGGAGCATGCAGTCCTGGTTTTAATGTTCATGGAAACCAATTGCTGTTAATCCGGACGAATTAAATAATTGTTTTACGTTGGCGTATTTGCGGGTTACGACAACCTGACACTTCTGTGGTTATTTATTTGGTCATGCTACCGCATAGAGGTTTGTACCACGTTCGAGCACAGGCTTTAGTTACGGCAAAGCAGCGACGCATCACAGTCATAAATATATTATTGATTCAATGCAGCATGCACCTTTCAGTCGGCATTTGTGGACACGAGAGGCCCCGAAGGTCTCCCTGATAAACCACATCGCCACGTGGCTGTCGTACAAGGCCTATCAAAGCAGCGCTGCATCGGCGAAGCACAGGTGGACACCCGCGTATCTGCAATTGACTTCGGAGCAACTTTTCTTTGTGTCTCACTGTGTGCCTTGGTGTTCGGACAAAAAGGAAGACCTCGCGGCGCGCCAGCGGTGCGTACAGCCTCTGCTGAACATGCCAGAGTTTGCCGAGGCCTTCAGATGCGGTTCCAACGACAGGATGTTCAGCAGCTCTAAGTGTCCGTTTCTCTAGCGGCTCTCTTGACAAGCTGCGCCAATGGCGATCACTGGCGCATCGCACTTCCAATTTATACTAGAGGCACCATCGCCATCGGCCTTATAGAGGCACTGCGGCAGAGACTTCGGGTCGTTTCGAAGAGGTAAATATATTTCAGAGCTGGTATGATCTAGAATTTTTGCACTACGTTATCATATTACCTTACAAAATTATGTTGCCTTTGCGCCAGCTGGAAAACAGCTATGCTAATGCTACGCAGTTGTTCTAGCGTGTCTTGGAACATTTGTTTACTCTTACAAACAGTCATTCCTGTTCATTTCACCAACACGGTAGTAGTAAATACATCATATTTATTTCCCCAATGAACATATTTAGAACTATCGCACCCAATAAAACTTGTTTCCCAACAAGATAAGCATTAGCCTTTTCTTAGCCTTATGCTACAAAAATGTATTTGTTCTCGCACCAATGATTACAATACGAATGATTATTGCACAGAGCCAACAATATACCTCTAGCTGACCACGAGTGCCCTGTCACTATTCAAAATTTTTTTTCATCAGTATTTACGACGGAGGATCAGTCCACTGTACCCGATCCCGACTACCCTTACATGGAACCTATTACCATCACCGTCGAAGGTATTTCGAGTCTAATTACGAACCTTAAATTATCTACATCTGCCGGTATTGATAACATTAGCTCCAAAATACTAAAAAACACTGTCTCCGTTTCCAGCCAAATGTTATTTCACATATTCCGACAATCATTATCATCCGGACGCCTCCCTTCTGATTGGAAAATTGCTAAGGTAGTGTCTGAATTTAAGGCGGGAGATAGAAATTCGCCTGCTAAGTACCGTCCTATCTCCTTAACTTGCATTTCTTGTACATTACTTGAACATATCATCGCTTCTCATGTCTACAGCCACCTTGAGTCCATTAATTGTTTTTCACTAACCAACATGGCTGCAGGAAAGGGTTTTCATGCGATTCACAGTTATTTGAACTTACAGCCGACCTACATTATAGCATGAATAACAACAAACAATCCGATTGCATTTTTCTTGATCACCCAAAAGCCTTTGATCATAACGCTCATTGCGGTCTGATCTCGAAATTATTTTCACTCCGGCTAGATTCGTTAACTATTTCTTGGCTACGGAATTTTTTGTCTCTTCTCCAGCAGTTCACAATTGTGAACAGTTCGTATTCACTCCCTTGCTATGTCAGTTCCGGTGTTCCACAAGGCAGCGTTTTAGGAGCCTTACTATTTCTATATATACATCAACGACCTGCCTACTAACATATCTTCTTCCATCCGTCTTTTTGCTGACGATTGCAGAATATACCGTACCATTAATTCAATCGACGACCACATCGCACTTCAATATGACCTCAAAAATGTTTCTG
This sequence comes from Dermacentor albipictus, assembly GCF_038994185.2. Taxonomy (NCBI): domain Eukaryota; kingdom Metazoa; phylum Arthropoda; class Arachnida; order Ixodida; family Ixodidae; genus Dermacentor; species Dermacentor albipictus. The sequence goes on from NC_091821.1 coordinate 492,243,144, forward strand.
ATTGGTGTAGTACTTGGCAAATGCATCTTAACGAATCTAAGTATAGCGTTATCACTTTTAGCCGTAAGCATGTCAATTCTAATTTGACCTACTTCCTTAACTAATCTCAGGTCTCGGAATCATCTTGATATAAAGATCTCTTAGTTCACCTTGCTTCTAAGCTCACGAACTTTGGGGTATTTACGAAGAAACTTAAAACACGCCCCAACCAGCATCCGGAAGCTTGCATATGCAACATTTGTCCGGCTTCAACTAGAATTTGCAAGCCCTGTGCGGTCGCCTCATCAAATAGATCTAATCAGTATGCTAGAAGCCCTACAGGACAGAGCAGCACGTTTTATTTCTTGCGATTATAACTATTCTCATAGCGTAACTGAGATTAAATAAAACAATTACATTTTCATTTGAAACTCGCCATTGCATCGCACTTCTCTGTTTGTTCCACAAATACGTTCATGGAAATAGGCTGTCTCCGCTACCCCTCGAAAGGCCTTTGCGCATGTCAAAACGCCTCCATAACAATTTAAGTCACGCGCACATCTGCGGTCACATTAACGTTCAGCAGCTCTGCGCTTCCCCGTGCCATTTCTCTGTGAAACGATTTGTCCGATACTATCGCTTCCTCAACACACCATGATTCCTTCCGTAACCAAGTCAGCCGTCATATTCCCGGAATACCCTTTTAATCTCTTCAACGACTTATTGTTTTCATTGTTAGTTCTCAGCTGCATTCTGGTTTGCAATGCGCATCAGTTACATTTTGAAAGTATGCTCTTGAAGTATGCTTGAAGTATGAAAGTATGAAAGTATGTATCTCTTGTGTTTGAATGCTTTCTATTAGGAATGTATAAGTGCCCCTTGCAACATATGTTTGCTAGCTCTTATAGTACTGTTTCCGTTTATACCCCCCCTTACATCATGCTTCTACGGGGGGTAAGGTCTTTTGTAAATAAAAAAAATAAAAATGGATACATTTCTTTAGCATTCCAATCTATGTTTTGTTACTGATCCTACGGAATGTTGCATATTGCTTACTATGTCTTGCTGGTTTTGCACATCCGCATGCCTTCACCATCTCTAAAATATATTTAAATGAGCTTCTTCCTCAGTGTGCCTTCATGCCGATCCACTGAATTCTCAAAACGGCTGAATAGAGAACAAGAAGCATTGTTTATCGACCTCTTATCGCAAGTTAAAAAAATATAATCTGGCTAATTGTAATCCACGGCCTGCTACTACAGTCTTTTTCCTAGCCACCGTTTCTCTCTTTTGATTCGTGGGAAATACTGTTCGTTTTTCTTGTCAGCATCGTATTTGTAAGGTGCATTACACACTGTATAATTTTTCATACTGTTACATGAATGTAAATGTACGTCACTGCCGGTATTCCAAAAGACATATTTGGGCAATAATTTACAGCTACAGGTTATTTCGGTGAAGGAAGGCATTGGGAAAACTAAAATTATTTACTGTGCTTCGCTTTGTGGTGGAGCTACAAAATTCCACTTGGAAACCATCTGATTGGCTAAAAAAAATCGTAAACTACACACGTAAGCAGCAAATAAAACACTCCTTCTGACAGGCGACAGGGCAAAATATCCAGCTTTGACCATGTTCCTGCAGGGACACTATATTTTTCAAGGATATCCATCAAGGAACCTTTTACATATGTATTCATGTATCGCTCTTCCCAGCTCCATTTCTACCTTTCAAGAAACCCGCAGAAGCTCTTTATGATAAGTACATTAATTCTTCTACATACCATCTAAACAACTGCTATGGCAATGGTACGGAGAAACCCTCAGAGCCACAAGATAGCTTTTTCTGGACAATGTGCCATATGCACACAGTACGTACGTGGCTCAAAGGCCGTGGTACCAAGGACGGTCTCGGTTAGATGCATTTTCGTTGCCTGATATTGAGCTGTATAGCGCGTATTAGGAGCGGTCCACGCTTGGCAGCCGCGGCCTACTCCTTTCGGTCGTATTCGCCCGCCGTCGCGGCACATATTTTCACTGCTGCTTCCCCCGACGCTCCAGACTTCTTCGTTGGTGTACCACAGCGACCACAGAGTTATTGTCACTGTGGCAATGAATTTAACTAAAAACAAACGATACAAACCTCGAATTTACGTGTACGTGCCTTTATTCAATCAGTACAGTGTCACGTAGCAGTGACGGTAAAGAACACTGTAGTAATACTTGGAATGACGAAACAACTTTTACTGGGCGATCCTGTGCTCACAAAAACAGCCCACACTTAAAGTAGAACCGTAGCGGCAAACACAGTCGGCGATCGTCTAAATCTGATCTGCCGGTCAAGCGCGTCGGCTTCTATACACGAGCCATCGAACATTCAGAGTAATTGCTGGCGCCCGCGTGTCTTCCAGAAATTTCTACACCACTCACCTCGCGCACACATGCAATCAGATTACACAGGGTTCGCTGACAAGAGACAGTGCATATAGACCAGAACACGCTAGTCTCGCACCCAGACTAACCGAACGCATACTCTCGCACCCGGGTTGCCCGGTCGACCGGCGCTATTTTGTACTGGGCTGCCAAAGTGTGTTCGCCGGCGACCAGTAGACATGGCAAGCGCCAGCTCTAGGGCTCCAAAGTGCGGAAATGTGCCCGTTCACACGGATCCAAAGTAGAAGAAGTCATCTGGGCATCATTGCGTCGTGTTTGGATGCCAAAACAACCAGCGGAAATGGAGCAGGTTGCTTAGCGCTGTTTGCGAAGAGCACAACACACGCAGGGAATCGTGCCGGTGCGGTGTTTTCAGCCTGCGCCGATTTCCATCCGCAACGAAGAATGCCAAGCTGCGCGACCGGTGGATAGCTGCAGTGAATAGGAAGAACTACCAACCCAGTGAAAATGCACGAGTGAGTATTCGATCTGTGTATATTTTGGTGCCACGTTCAACTTTGCGCCCTACAAACGTAATACGCAGGTTTGCTCCGAGCACTTTCTGGGCAACAAGCCTACAGAGCAGAATCCCGCGCCGGTGCTTCGCCTTGGCTTAACAAAAAGGCAAGCCTTTTCGTGTTTTCATTCAGGCAGAGCTCCCGACGGTTAAGCGGAACAGTTGAGTTTGCGGTTAGCGATACTTGCAGCTGGTGCACGGAATGACCATTAAGCGTGAACGACAAGTTGTAGGCCTTGCTGGTGAGCGTTATTGCTAATGAAAGTAAACCGAAGTCTGCTCGTCACGTAGCATGCGTCCACAAAAACGTAAACGACGACTACTCGTCGCCGAAGGTGTTCTTGCAGCGCACCTACCTTTACGAGCTGGTGTTGCAGGTGTCATTCGTAACGAATTCATTTGAGCTGTTATGCGGGGCAAAGCGCAAAATATTTCCGTTCATATGGCGAGGAAAATAAGGTGCTTAATTATTCTTGTATTTTGTAACAAAATTTTGATCGTTCTCACTAGTTTTTTTTTACTGTTTTCTTTTCTAAGGGAGCGCCAACAATCCGATGGCCTCGCACAAGCGAAACAGGTCTGGTACCAGGTAGCTGCAGTTGGTGGGGCTAATTTCTTGGAATGCAGGTGCGGTTGTTGTCTTGTACCAAAGGGGTCCTGATGATGCAGCTTTAAGTAGGGATGGTAATTTTACGTGCCCTGTCATGGTTTGTGCAACTGTACAACACCTGCATCTGTCATGCTCGCCCTGTTATACGGGCTTTGACTGCACATGTAGTTGAACATTATAACTACTGTAGTACCTCATTTTCCAATGAGTGCAGGTTTAGCATCATATGCTGCTTGTTCGAGTGCTGTAGGCTTTTGTTCTGAATGTTGTACTCTTAAGTGGTTGCACGATACAATTGGCCTGGTGTATTTTCTATTTCATTTTGAGAGGACTTTATGGGTGCGATCTTGTACGCGTTCCAAACTCGAACGGAGGCGGTCCGTTCTTTCCGTCGCGAAATTGGCGGTCCGTTCCGTTGCGTTCGTCCGATAGCAGACAACACGGAATGATTGACAGCAGATATCACTTCACAATTGACGTCATGGCGTTCTTCACCGTTCAAACTGACCAACCGTGTGCGGCTCGGTGGAACGGACCACCTCCGTTCTATTTTGGAACGCGTACAAGATCGCACCCTATATCTTCGCAAAAGTGATGGCATGGGAAAGAACTACAGCCCTTCTTACTATAACATCTATTTTGTTTTCAGTGTGCAGGTGGTGAAGGGCAGGCGTCTGCTAACCAGGCAGTCAAACGACCTCGCCAGTTGGTTGCCAAACGCGGCCAACCCAGTAGAGACCATGACAAACAAGACCAAACTGAAAGTGCAGATGACAGTGTTCTGCGTGCTTTAATAATATATGGCACCAACACAGTGCTGTAAATTCCTTCACAGGTTACGTGCCAAAAAGCTCACACGTGTTCTAGCATATAGCGCGCGGTTTGAACAAACGTAATAGCGTACCTACCCGATGTATTCGCTTCTGCAGTCTGCACAGCACTCAGTGTGTCCATTGTGGACTTGCACGAGGTCTTGAAGTTTGATTGAATCCAGACAGCGAAAATGACAGGTTAGAAAAAACGTGAAGCACGCCTTCCGCCCAGCTAAAAAGCCCAAGTTTCGCTTTCGCGCCGGGTCGCATCTCCCGGAGTGGCAGCCCAGGCCTGCTACTTCGCGGCGCTTGGGATAGATGGCGCGACCGGCGCTCATCAATATGGCGGCGCCCTTTGAATTCACGGTGTTCTGATGTAGAGAATCATCGACAACACTCCAGAAATTTCCGATACATTCAGGCGCGTCCCGCGCTGAGCGATAACATATTTTAGACAGCGTAAAGCACTCGACCGAAATATCTAAACAAGGCGACGTGTCGATGCTCCCCTCTCAAAATGCATCGTCCCGATGCTATAAACATAAAAGGGGAATGAAACACAAAAGGACGCCTATCAAAGGAACCAAGTGCAAATTTACACAGTCCAAAAAAATAAAGTAGTCCGGAGGTCAACTACGCAAAGTCGTAAAGTTCATTAGCGCTGGTAGAACGGTTTAATTCGCACTGGGCTATTTCAGGTCATGAGCAGCACCACTGTGATAGTGAAATTCCATCGGCTACGACCTCATATTTGAGTGCGCCAATGCGTCGGATGATCTTGTACGGGTCCGAAATAGCAGCGTAAAAGCTTCTCACTATGTCCTCGTTGGCATATTGGGGTCCAAACCCAAACATGGTCACGGGGCTGGTGGTCGACGTAGCGTCGTCGAAGGTTGCGGTGTGGGCTGTCAGTCCTCTGCTGGTTCTTGATACCTAAGCGGGCGAGCTGTTGGACTTCCTCAGCGTACTGGAGATAGGTGGTGACGTCAAGATTCTCTTCGCCGGAGCCGTGCGGCAGCGTGGCGTCGAGAGTCGTTGTCATGTGCTTGCCGCAAACCAGTTTGAACGGTGTAATCTGTGTTCTTTCTTACACAGCCGTGTTGTAAGTGAACGTTACGTATGGCAGGACGGCATCCCAGGTCTTGTGTTCGACGTCGACGTACATTGCTAGCATATCAGCGAGCGTCTTATTCATGCGCTCCGTAAAACCATTCGTCTGCTGGTGGTGGGCAGTTGTCTTCCTGTAGCTTGTCTGACTATATTACAGAATGCCTTGGGTGAGCTCCGCTGCAAAGGCCGTTCATTTGTCGGTGACGAGCACTGCTGGGGCGCCATGTTGCAGCAGAATGTTCTCGACGAAGAATTTCGCCGCTTCAGCTGGGCGACCTTTCGGCACAGCTTTCGTTTCAGCGAAGTGGGTGAGGTAGTTCGTCGCCACGATGATCCACTTATTTCCGGATGTTCTACGTCGGGAAGGGTCCCAACAAATCCATCCTGGTCTGCTGAAAAGGTAGGTAAGAAGGCTTGATCGGCTGTAGTAATCCCGCTGGCGTTGTCGCTAGTGCCTCGCGTCGCTGACAATCTCGGCATGGCTCGACGTAACAGGCGACGTCGGTGGTCAGGCGCGGCCAGTAATACGTTTCCTGTATCCTTAATAGCGTCCGCGAGAATCCGAGATGTCCAGCGGTCGGATAGTCATGTAAGGCGTGCAGTCATGTAAGGCGTGCTTCTGTACGCAGCGCTGAAGGAACAACAAGAAGGTAGTTGGCGCGGACTGGTGAGAAGTTTTTACGAGTAGTTTGTTTTCAAGCGAGAACGAAGGCAATCCTCGCTTATATGCCCTGGGGACAACGTCGGTGTACCCTTCGAAATACACGACGAGGTTTTTTAGTTCCGATTCTGCCCGTTGCTGCTCAGCGAAGTGTTCTGCGCTTATTATACCAACGAATTCTTCGTCATCGTGCGGCGGTGGGTCAAAGGAGATGCGCGATAGGCAATCGGCATCAAATTGTTTTTGTCCGCCCTTGTAGGTAACAGTGCTGTCATATTCTTGCAGTCTGACACTCCACCGCGCCAGCGTCCTGAAGGGCACCTTAAATTCACTAGCCAACATAACTCGTGATTGTCGTTGACGACTTCGAATGACCTGCCACATAAGTAAGGGCCAAATTTCGCTGACGTCCAAATGGTGGCGAGGCATTCCTTTTTTTTTTTTTTGCATTCCACCTGTGACCGCGACGGCTAGCGTAAGCTATCACCCGTTAAAGTCCGTCTTTCCTCTGGACTAGAAGGGCACCGAGGCCTAGGCTACTGCGTGGATTTCTGTATCGGCATCCTCGTCGAAGTGCGCAAGCACCGTTTGCGACTGCATGCGTCATTTGAGTTCTTGAAATGCGTCGGCATGCGGCGTTTCTCACTTCAATTGCAAACTTGAACGTCGCAGAGTAATCGCTGGTGCCCGCTTGTCTTCCAGAAAGTTCTACTTCATTCGCGTCGCCCATACATGTAGTCAGATTAAGCAAGTTTCGGTGACGACCGACAGCGGATGAACTGTCGATAATATTCTAAAAACTTCAGGTGCATGCAGGTGTGTCCCGCGTTGAGCGATAACATTTGCTTGACGTTGAAAAGCGCTTACCGAAAAAAGACAAACAAGTCCACGCGTCAGTAGCAATAACTATACAAATCAATATAGTTATCACAATAGTCATCTCAAAACAGCTTCGTTGGTTATCCTACTTCGCACAGTGGAGGGGCACTAAGTTTGGTTTTAAACAAACAAGTGCAATGATAATACACGTACTCACGATTATGTCTGCGAAGTAGTGAAGCACTGAGCACCTTTCCTCTCGAAGAGGCCCACTCACAGTCAGAAAGTCCGTCACTCGCAACTTGCCTCGTCGCAGTTCGCGTTTCGTTACTCACCCAAGACAAATCATTCAACACGGATAGCGTAAGGCCACAAAAGAAATAATAATAATAAACAGGACAGGAAGAGATAAGACAAAAATGCAGCAAATCCAACCTCTTTTTAGCGTCTGTATATAGCGCAGCTTCCCTTAAGGCATGAAGAATGTTGAAACGCGCGTTTGTGTTTAATATATGTGACAGACAGCAGAGCTAAACGTACGTTTCATTCATGTTGGCGAACTATGCAATGCACCTTTGACAGCAACGAGCAAATTTGTACATGTACAATAACATGTACCGACACCTATAGCATTCTTTGTATGAAAATTTAAGGTGTTGACTACGGCCTTATTTAGTCTCTCATAACATGCTGCAAGAACGTAGCTATACCGAGAGTGTGGCTTTTCCTTGGAGCATGAAGGCTGCCACAAGGAGAAGACCGGAGGTGAGGCAGGCTGCGCTGAGCACAAGGAAGGGTGACCCCGTCTGTTCGGGGCCAAAGCGACCGGTTTCTCTTCGAGGCGTGTTGGCCACAGATGAACTGCCACTGCTGCTTCTGCAGCACGGATAGCCAGCGTCGAACATTACATGATGGTCACGGTGAACAAATGGCTAACAATTCGTAAGGACCGCGAACACAGAATCGCGCCCTTTACAGCCCATTTCAGGAGGAACCAGTGTGCACAAAGGAAAGAATACCCGTGGTACCAACGACGGCAGCAAGCGCAGTCGTCAAATTTGAATGTACGGGTCAAGTCCGTCTGCTATTTATGCATGTCCTGCACGACCGCGTATTCCAAAAAAGTCGCTGGTGCTTGTTTAAAATGGAGAATGCGCAACAGCCACAAATCGTGTTACGTGCGCAATCTAATAAGGCGATACTCGTGACGACCATAACGCGGCATACTCACTCTTCAACACAGCCATTCATGCTCATTCCGAAGGCGTGAGTGAGAGTGAAAGACAAGTGGTGCGAGTGGACGCAAGTATGAAGGTGAGTAAGCTTGTACCTACAAAAGCCAGTGTCCGTGAGTGTGGCGACGAATGAGTGCCTACGGGTGCGTATAGACGTGGTTACGAACACGAAGGAGTGTTGTTTAGTGTGTGTTTATGAGAGAAAAGAAACGTCAGGGAGTGTCGGTGAGATTGAGCAGACGTAAGTGAGTGCGGAGCTTCAAAAAAAAATTGCGAGGGAGTGGTCAATTTTACTACAAACCTATGCAGCGATGACAAAGATAGTGACAATATCGCCGAAGTATAGATACAGTTAGTGATGTTCTGCACCGAGCCATGACTTGATAAAAGCGAGAATCGGGTATAACCGGACACTGGCAAAAAGCAAGAACAATGTACCCATGATAGTGTAGGCTTGTGCTTACAACCATACCATAAATTGAAAAGAACTCAAGGATGAGGAAATTAGCACAGTCTGGCTTGGCAGGTGACCACGATAGGCTTGGATAAATGTACGTTTTTAAGACCAGAAATGTGCAAGTTGAAGAAATGTGCGATATCCATAAGAGGGTCGCGTGATGAAATCCCTGCAGCTGGAACACATGTCTTGTCATTCGCTAGAGTTTTTCTTTTATAAATTTGCAGAACATGACATTGATAGAGTTATTCAAAATTTGGCATAGTTGAAATTGCAATTATGGTAGTGTTTGTGCCGCCAGCATCCTTTGATAAGAAAAATTTTCTGTATGGGGGAACATTGACACCACAATATGAATGGATCGCAAACATTAAGTTATTGCCAATAGTTTACTGAGAGATTGGTTGACATATCTTTTGTGGGTCTGTTACGGCTACGAAAAGTCATGCAGCACAGAGTGGCACAAAGCTTTGCTCAATTAGGATGCATTATTTGCTTTTTCACTCGCTTACTGGTAAACATTCTTTGGAGAGAAGTTCCTCATCAGTGAGAGATATACACTTGTTCCTTTCTAGCTCCACTATTTCTACATGACGAAAATTACCTGCACAAGCTATTGAGCTCAGGTATCGTAAAGTGTTCACTGTTCAGATTTTAAACCGAAATTAGGAAAAATGTAGCATTTGAATAATTAAATACAATCAGTAGTACAGTTATGCCTACTTAAAAGCAATTTAAGCTCGTCATTACTTTCGGGGCCACCGTCTCTGACATCTATTAACAAGAGCATACGCGTTTCAATTGTGATTGCCCCCCAACTGCTAGAACAACGCGTTTCACACTTTCTTTACTGAAATGGTTATCTGTCCATAGCAATTTTAAATGACGGATGCCTTGGAAGTGGTGCTGCTCCTATGATCATTGTTAAGCAGGCTTGACTTGACTGCTGCGCAGCTTTGGTAAAGTGTGCTTCTTAAAGGAATTCCTATGAGAACGTGGAACAGCTGTGTCACGCATAATCAAGCGAAACATTTTTTCGCTTTAAAATAGCTTGCATGCATTTGTGTCCGCTCAAAAGCGCACATATGCCATATATAGGACTCCTTAGGAAAAAACAATTCGAAATCTTGAAAATCTGTATTAACGTTCTTGTATTATTACTCAAGCGCAAGGTCTTGAACCTAATCCGCTTCAAACGCACAAGCAGCTTCAGTATGACAGCTGTGTGTCCCGTACCTTTTGAGAAAACATTCTTGTGGTTAGGAACCACCTATGACAACCACTTTTCTAAAGGTAGCTCTACTTGATGTTGGTGCCGCAATTTAGTAGGAATAAAACTGGTTGATCAGGCTGCTGAAATGGACAAGTTTCTTAACACACAAAGGAGGACTCGAAGACTCGGAAGAGGATACTTTATTTTTATCAGTTCTTAAATGTCACAAAATTGTGGCGGCATTGTTGAAATTATTTGTTGAATTGCGTCAGCAAGAATATTGCTACATACATTTCTTCAGGTAATTAGAAACACCACATGTAAAAACTATTGGCTACATCTCGATACACTCTCTCACCTGCTTGGCCTTTGCACCTTGGTGGCGCCGGTTTCCGAAGCCATAAAGGGATTGTTGTGGTGTACTCAATAACTTTCGTTCAGTGGGCCGCTTGGCGGCTCGTTAGCTTTACTGTAAAGAGGTACTTTGTCATTCTTTGGATAAATCATATTCAAGGTAGAAAATGTCACCTACCTTCCGCTTTTGTTTTCTTCTTCTTCAAAGCACGTTATACGCGCACATTCGATTCTGGTATTCAATAGAAAAGAATCGGTTCACATGTTTTTCATTGCACACTGCCTAGTTTATGCACTTCAGAAAATATCACCAGAGCCGATTATTTATTCATTTCGGGAGGCTAGCCGCAATTAAATGTGGTGTTTTTTAGACCTTAGAGCATTTTTTCAAAACTGACTCATGCCGATAGGACAATACTAGTCTGTGAGACGGAATGCTAGAACAAGCGCACATGGATTAAGCGAGATAATAAAAAACCGCGATCATATGACTTACAAATGAAGATTTCGTGCACTGAGGGAATCAGTTCTATGTGACGAATTCGGCAAGTATTTAGTTATCGTGCACTGGTTGCGGTTCCGCGAAACGTTACCGGGTGTACCAACGCGTTTTTGTAAAGAGTGGTAGTGTGTGAGGCTCGTCAGCATACATGTGTGTGAGAGCGAGGACAGCAGTACGATGGTGACCACCTCGAAGACACCTCGAAGACGATCGTATGGCATTAAAGGCATGATAACTGTGCTGCTTGTTAGACACGAGCTTACATGACCACTGTTGGTCTCTACATGGAAATTATATGAGCGTTAGTCGGGAAAATCTGGCTTGCAACGTCACCAACAACTACGTTTTATACAGTCTTACATTCTAATGGCTATTTCAAATGGTGCCTATTAAAACGGCACTGGTATTTGTACCCAAGGGAAGAAATATTAAACAAATATGATTGATTTGATCGACCATTAACGATCATTAACGGTCACTAACAGACCGAGGTAAAATTCATGCTGTCTCTCAGTTCCCTGCTCCGAAGTGTGTCAAGGATGTACGCAGCTCCACCGGCCTTTTTTCGTACTTTCACCGCTTCGTGAAAAAGTTCGCGGCCATAGCACAACCAATCGAGCTTTTGAAGAAGGACGCCCCTTTCAAGTGGGGCGATCACAAGGCCTCTGCGTTCTCGCATGTAATTGGCCTTCTCACAACGCCGCCCGTTCTGGCCCATTTTGATCCTTCTGCGCCTACCGAAGTCCATACTGATGCCAGTGGCCACGGAATCGGCCCAGTACTAGAACAACGCTGGCACGGCAACCAGCGTGTTATCGCTTACGCCAACAGGCTCCTCCCCTCATCTGTGCGCGACTATTCGATCTTTGAGGATGAGTATCTGAACCTTGTTTGGGTGGTTGCGAAGTTCCGTCTGGACTTATATGGCCGGCCATTTTCGGTCGTTACGGACCATCACGCGCTTTGCTGGTTGTGCTCAATGAAAGATCGAACAGGAACACTTGGTCGTTGGGCGTTCCGCCTCCAATAATATTCGTATCCTGTCATCTAAATATCTGGCTCTCTCCACAAGGACGCTGGTCACCTGTCTTGCTACCCGGTCGATGAGCCCAAAGACGCTAACAGTAGTACCGCCACCGGCACTATCTCTGTGTCTGCCTTCGCGAACATCGCCGACGAGTACCAAGACCTATTGCTGCGAGCACTCACTAACAATCGAGTCTGTCATCGAGTCTGTCATCGAGTCTGTCATCGAGTGTGTCATCGAGTCTGTCATCGAGTCTGTCATCGAGTCTGTCATCGAGTCTGTCATCGAGCGTCTACACTCTGCACCTACCGACGCATACGTTCACCGGTATGTCCTCCATGGCAGCATTCTGTACCGAAGGAACTTCCTGCCTTGTAGATCTGATCTTCTTCTTGTCGTGCCTATGCATCTACAACGGACTGTGCTGTTTGAGCTCCATGACACACCCGCTGCAGCGCATCTTGTCGTAACTCGGATGTACGACAGCGTACGCCGCCGCTTCTCTTGGCCCTGTCTCGCTCGCTTCGTCAGACGCTATGCTTCTGCCTGCGATTCCTGCCAGCGTAGGAAAACCCTCCATGTGCTACCAGCCGATCATCTTCGGCTGACCACCGCCCCTGTGGAACCGTTCCTTTGCGTTGAATTAGACCTCCTCGCCCTTTTCCCCCGTCGTCCTCCGAGAACAATGGGTAGCTGTTGCAACTGATTACGCCGACCCATACGTGATTACTCGGGCTCCCCCCCCCCCCCGACCTGTTAAGCCACTGAAGTCGCAGACTTTCTCTTGCATGACATTATATTGTTTCATTGTACCCTGATACAACTGCTTACTCACCATGTTCGTAGCTTCTTGTCAAAAGTCATCGCCAGCAATGTGCACTCCGGCTCCACTCAACACAATCTGACCACCGCATACCATCCTCAAACCAATGAATTCACGGAGCGCTTCAACCGCGCCCTCACAGATATGCTGTCCATGCACGTTTCGAAGAACCACCATGAACTAGGATGGGACATTGTCCTTCCTTACGTCACATTTGCGTGCAATTATTCTCGGTCCGTCTCCACCAGATTTTCTCTATTTTATGTATTGTACGGTCGCGAAACGACCTTGCTTTTGGTGCTGCACTTCCTCCTGCTGCGACCTCAATGAGCGAATATCTGTGCAACGCCGTCGCCCTCGCTGACCATGCACGCGAGCTCGCCTGTACTCGACTGACAACCTCGCAAACCACCCAGCAGCGTCTGTACAACGCCCGCCATCGTGACGCACAATTTTCGTCTGGTGTGTACGTGCTCCTTTGGTCGCCCTCTCGTCACGTCGTACTTTCATAGAAGCTCCTTACGCAATACGCGGCGCCCTACCTCGTGCTGCGCCAGGAGACGCCAGGGACGTGCGAAATTGCTCCTGTGAATTCGACCTCACCCTCTACTCAGGCATCCATTGATGTTGTGCGCGTCAGTAGGCTCAATGTGTCAGTAGACTACACTGCTTCCGAGCCAGTCCTTTACACTCTAATAACAGTTTACACCCTTTGGCGTGCCCCTTCTGCCACACAACAATAATCGTCATCCGCCTTGATGCGCTTCCTTTCTTTAACGCTGCGAGCCCGGAACTTTCCAGTAACGAACGGCACGCGCGTTATCAGCATAGAACAGTTTACACCCTTTGGAGTGCCCCTTCGGATAACGTGCTATTACCCAGCGCCACGGTGTGCGACCGAGTCATGTCCGAGCCATAGACGAAGGGCGAAAAACAAAACGGGAAATTTGACATGGATCATTAGTAAAGGTAAGAGCCAAGTCACCGTTCTGCTGCACTCGCTACATAGAAAGTGCTCGCAGTGCATACCCGGTCCATGCATAGTGCAAGCTCCTAGTAGCAAACGACCATGGGGCTGCGCTCTGCGCACTCATTTGCGCGTACGACACCTCTCGGCTCAGAATGAAAATGAATTACATTAATAAGTTACTTGAAGCTTTGCGTAAACGTCCAGCACCACACGTTCATACTTTAAGGCTTGTAACATAATATTTAATTTATATTTATTGAGCAAGCAGAAACATTGTGCAATTGTTGGACTAGCTTTCAATAGAATAAGCGCCAAAAGTGACGGCGCACAAGAAGAAATACAGACAGGAAAAGGCGCTTCCTGTCTGACGGCACACAGTTCTTGGGTTCCGTCCCTTTTGGCGCTTCTTCTATTGAAAGCTATGCACCAAATAGCCCCCCAACGGGTTTTACTGTTGGACTAGCGCACAGTATCACCTTCTCCTCTATTGGCCCCAGAGTCCTACTGTTCTTCGACCTCAGTCACTGGAGTGGCTCTTTTAGTGACTCAAGTGGCGAAGTCAACCGTTCGCTTTCCGAACAATTGTAAGATTACACTCCAGGCTTACAAAGGCCTAGTTTCAAGCATCCGCCTGTCTGTATTTCCTGCAGTGAAGACGAAACAACTGAACAATTCTTTATGCCATGCTGCCTCTTCAATATAATGGGCAAACAATTATCTCACAAATTCGTGTTCTGCGAAATTGCTCTCATTTGGCCAATTTCCGTTATCCTCTTATATGGAACGTCGACTGTCGGTTTCAGTCATAAGGATATTTGCGCCACCGTTGAGAAACTTATTATCGATTCAAAGAAATTGCCAAGTTAGATCAGCTTCCGTTATTGTTATTATTATTATTTTATTATATGTTACTTTTGGCTACGTCATTTTTTTTACTCGTCTTTTTCACTGAATTCTTGAGTTTCCGTAAATAGGAAAGTTAGATTTCGTTTATACTATCATTATTCCTTGCTTACATGGGTATCAGCCAATTCTCCATAGTGGGTATCAGCCACACGTACATAAGAAGAGAAAAAGGAAGAACCGTTTGGTCCTCTGGTTGTCCGCTGTGTTGCTCGGCACAAGTCCACGTACTTCAGCACTGGACTGCCCTTCTTCGGAACGTCTGTCAACTCGGCAAAGTAAGACAATTTGCTATATGTGCGATGTGGCGAGTGAATGAAATTTCGGTGCCCATTTCCCTAACTGAGCGTTAACATCTGAGATTACAAGAAAGTCGTGCTACGTAAGCGCCAGGTGGGAGCAGAATAAGGTTTTTCCGATTTTTTTCTGAGATTCATCCGCATGGAACCGACGGACAGTGAAGCTAAGAAAAGTATACACGCCATTGATGCACCGCCCCGTTTGACCGATGTAAAAACGCTTGCATGAAAGACCAGTCTTGTAAACCGCACAGTCACAACAGTCACCAAGAAACATCTGTCAGTGCCGCCTTCTACAACTTTTTTTTGTTGTTCTAGGCCACACGATTGACTTGATGGCACAGGCTACCTTATTTCTGGCAGTGAACAGCAACCTAACGTCTGCCCTGCTGACAGCGTTATTAGAGAGTTTTAGAATAGCGGCCCCAAACGTTTTGGGGCCCCAAAGAAATAGCGTCGAAGCCACTACACATGCGCGAGACGCAAACTGCGTTTGGGTTTTGCGTAGGGAACGCTATTTCACCGATTTAGCGGGAGCTCAAATAGCGTTCCCAAAAGCTTTGCGTCAACAAACATGGCGGCACCCATCGAAGCGACGGCTCTAACCTAACACCAAACTAGGTTCGATTCGCGGTAACGCGTGAAGTTCGCCAGATAGGAGAAATGACTGCAGTTATCGCTTTCTCTCAACTAGCGTGCGTTACGAAGATTGATTCATTAGACGCCGCTGATTCCGAATTCGAGTGTGGATTTTATGGCTCGTAGGCCTAACACGGCTAAGCTTGTCTGGTGAAGGCACGTAAAGTTGGTTTTGTTGCTCAAAAGTAAGCACAACTAATTGTTTGCTGCTTGAAGAATAACCTCTAAATTGTAATTAACGCAAATACACGCATGTCAAAATTACTAATCATGTCATAAAATGGTATATCTTATTTAATTATTTTAATCGTTTTTTTAGACGCCGTAGTGGCGCTGTCAGCGCAAGATGCTATCCGTAAACGCAAAGCCCTATTCTAAATCTCTTCACTCCTGCGTGCCCCAAAGCTAACACCCGCAAAGCTCTTTGGGGCCCCAACATATTGGGGCCCTTATTCTAAAACTCTCCATTGAGATTATGTGCCACCAAGGGCAGTGCATCAATGACCGCATGCGCGAACACTCCAACAAAGTTCAAAAACGGGGTAGAGCTAGTGAGTTATCACTGCATTGCCATGAATGCGGCTGCAAGCCGTCTTTTAAAGATGTGACCTATCTGTCAAAATACCGCGATGATCTCGCACGTCTTATTTCCGAAGCTTTCCACATTCATATTAGCGGCGTAGCATGTGTAAGCCTTCTCTCTATTTCTCTACTTCCGAAGGAGATTGCCTTCCTATCGCATTAATTGCGTTTTTCGCCCCTGTGCTTGCTGAATTCTGTTGATTCTGTGCTTTGAGATAGCGGTGGAGTATATATATGCTGACTAAAAGAATAAAAGACACTTGGTTGTTAGTCAGCGCTCTTGTCTGTGTCACTCTCATTGTCTTGTTGTTTAGCGCTGTTTACTGCTCGTAATCATGAACCAACCAGCACAAATGCGTACTCTTCTGTAGTATTTTCTCTCAGGGATATATATTAAATGCGTAAGCATTTGTATATTTAACCAACGACGAAACCTGTCCGTAACGTAAGATTAATCACTATAAAAAAGTTATGTGTAAAAGATTGCTGCTATGAAGGCTCTGTTGAAATAGTTGGTGATGGTGGTAAAAGCCATCTCTAGAACCACACGCAGAGCCGACTTGGTGCATTGTAGAAATCAGAAAAGCTCTGCTTTTGGGGAAATGTAATGCTAAACACGCCACATCCCCTTTGCGTACCGGTGAGTGCGAGAGGAGCGTTCCGTTCGGGCATTCCTTCACCGACGAAAAGGCCACCGAGTCATGGAGTAAGATACGACAGGAGCGCCGACTCTGCTCGTCTGGAAGGGACAGATTATGAAAAATTGACTCCTTCTTGACAGCGCCTTAGCCAGACGGTGCTACGGATGAGGAAAGAACAGTAGATCGGAGAGGCATGTCTTCCCGCAAGCCAAAGAAGTAGAAGCGCGTGCGGACCAAGCTCGGGTCTCTCTGTTGTTGTACATCGCACGGTCGTGTTTAGAGGTGTTTTCGCGCCTGCTGCTTGCCTATCTGTTTTGTCGTCTGCTCCGCACATTCCCTGACGCCTGTAGCGCGCATAGCGCTTGCGGTTCATGGAGTGACGCTATCAGAAGGAGCAAGTGTTCGTATAATGTTCTTTTGTTAATTTTATACAGGCGAAATGCAGGATATTTGTAAGGTGGGCTGCATCTAGTTATACAAGGCACATGAAGGGAAAATATAAGCCGAAAACGGAAACCAAGACCGAAGGAAAAACTAGGAAAATGGGAGGGGAATATAACGGCAGTTCGTGTAGTCTCAAGCGCTGAGAGACGACAGCGAAAAAGAGTGTATAACACGAAGGTGACGTTTATCCCTGTTTTTATGCGAGCATCCACCAACTGCAAAGATGCTTCGCTTGCTTCTTTTCTCGCGAAGCTTCCCGTGTCACCCGGTTCTCTTGCAAACCACAGTGCCACATTCTCATTCAAACGTGATAATGTAGAAATCCTGCTAGGGCTTCCTGCTTATGAACTTCACAAGAGAAGCTAAGATCCTGTCTCCAGCATATGGTGAATTGTTCCTTCATGTACATTCGTCGAAAAGTTGTCCTTGGCATCGCGTGGCAACGCAATGTGCCCGCAAGTCTTTCGCAGTGCGAACACTGGTCAGTGTTGTAAATTGTGCCCCTTCTGTGCGTCCTCACACCAAGGAGTCCACGTAAGCACCCTGAGCGTTCGCAGCGGGGTGCTCCTGCTTTGCAGGACCACCCCTGCACATCTTTATCTTGTCAGTAGTCACTACCATGCGCTAGAAGTCTTCGGTGGTAGTCGGTTGTGCTTCAAGGTCGATTGCGTAATTGAAATTAGAGTTTACTATAAATGCCTCGAATGATTTTTTATGAAAGCCTTCCGTGACATAGCTGCACTTCGTTACACAAGGAACTGTGTCTTCACTTACAAAAACCGTCGTTCTGCTTGGGGAGCAGCACTCAACTATCTGATTTTGCAATTTTTCGTACCTTGTAGTGGTCCCATGAAGACGGAAGCTTGACTCTTTCTGGATGCAGAAAAATCGCCTGCAAAAGTAACTTTTGATCTCTATTCAGGGAGTGTGTCTTGCCGTTTCAAGCAGTGGAGCTGCTTGTGCCGCTTATTCCGCATTCTTGCTTTGAAGGCACAATCAAACTATTCCCCTTGCTTAACAGATTCCTGCTGGGCTGTCAACAGAACGACTCTTCTATTGGACTCCTCTCGAAGGCAAGGCTGAGAATTTTCATTACGGCACGTGTCTAGAGAAGGGAAGGCGCCCACACCGTGTGTAGTTGTAGACAAATTGATCTCCTCCTGTCCTTCCTCATCGGCGTCTTCTGTTTTCTCCTGACATTATGAACCATTGAGTTGTAGCAGGCTTCCCTCCAAAATTGAAGGAACGGCTGCCTTTCGAAGTCGAGGCAATTTATATACATCGCTGAAGTACCTGTCAGAACTAAGGTGCATCTCGTAGTGTCGCGCACATATTTTGTCTTTTGCTGCAAATGGTCGCTGATATTCAGCAATTTTTTGTCTCCACTGGTGCAGCAGCTGCGGATTAGATGGCGCCATGCAGAGCGAATATTCCCCCTATCCTTTGTTTTACCCATATTTGCAGCAGGTAACATCGTTCATCGTTTCCTTTCCTGTTTCTTCTTCTCGTCGCGCATAAGTATTAAAATACCTTATTTCGTCAGGCATGTATAAACATGCTGCAGACATGGTAAACAAAGCGAGGAATATGAAAATTTCTACTCTTTCGAGCTCTTTCAGGCATTAAAAACAAGTACGTCTGTTGTGCCTTCTTGCGCAGCATTATTTTTCGTCTGCTTCCTCCAAAAACGTGCAAACATGTTTCGCATACGTGCAGAAATGCGGTACCATGCGTTTATTTCCGCTTTTATTTTTTGCGCGTATATATTTCTTGTGTTCGATCGCTGTCAAATTAACGCAGGTGAGGGTCGGATTTTCTAGCAGACGACACGCTCTACGCACGCCGCACCGCCCGTTCTGCACCGCCGTTGTCGCCGGCCTCCGCCACTCAGCGTGTGCGCATCTGGAAGCAAGCTTTTCAATGATTTACACGCGCCTCGCAGACGGCGCTACGCGATGAGAGTAGATAGGACATGAGGCAGTATACACTCTTAGGAACATTTACACCCTTTGAGGCTTATCTTGTCCCACGACAGTGATCGTCATCTGTCTTGCCCGCGTTTCCTTTTTCTAACGCTGCGAGCCCGGTACTTCCCAGTCACGAACTGCATACGCGTTATTAGTGTGACGCAGCATTCTCGACAGGAAAGTAGCGAGCGCCAAGCTTTCAGGAGGGGAGACGCGGGCGGAGCAGATGGCGGTTGTTGTTGTGGGACAAATATACACTCCAAAGGGTGCAATCGTTTTAAGAGTGTAATCACAAGAGCTTGGTGGCGCAACCCGCCGCCCCGTTCCAAAGGAGACGCTCATAACATCCATCCATCCATCCATCCATCCATCCATCCATCCATCCATCCATCCATCCAGCCGGCGGAAAGTGGAAGGTAAGGAGAAAGCATGTGCGAGACCGTGACGAGAAGCAGAGTGAGCGAGCAAAGGAATGAGCGTGACCCCCGGCGTTCCACGGTTTGTCCCGAGCGAATGCGTTTCGCGGCGTCGGAGTCGGCGCTCCTGTTTATCTTACTCCGTGCACCAAGTTATGAGGGCTAATGCGCCTCACGTCGCACATCACAGACAGACAAGCACTCAATGACTTGATAAGGATGATAAGGAGTGATGAGGGGTTATATGGGTATTATCGCAATTGATATGGCTCTACACGGATGGATAAGGTGCTAAAGAGGGAGAAGAGCTTATAATGGTCGGGTCAATTCTGATGTTATTAAGCGCTAATAACGATTGATAATGGTCGTATCATGTCCGATAAGGTTCATAAGGATAGGTAAGAGTGGATAAGGTTCGGATCAATTCCATTAAGTTTGATACCGACCGATAAGGGTTCATAAGGGTCGCATCAAGTCCGATAAGGCGGATAACCAATAAAGGTTGATGAGGGCCGGATCTAGTCCGATAAGGTTAATGGTGACTGATAAGGGTTTATAAGCTTGATACTGGTCGGATCAAGCTTCATAACACTGATAACGACAGTGGGCTGCATGGAGATGAGCAAGTGGCACAATGTTTGCCCATGCTTGGACAACTACCAGAGGAGTTTCTGTGTGAATTTTTTTGTCGGCATTCCCCAGCTCTCACGTTGGCTCCTACATAACTCTTTGTGCTCAACACTGATAATGAACAGCAATGCAGGCAGCAGTATGTTTACACTCCCCGTTGATGCTTGCCTTGCATGTGCACGCGCTGCGGCCGCTGGTTCTGGTTAGGCTAAGCTTCGTGAAACAGGCCAAAACAGAAGATTTGTTTATTTGCTGAGACAGTAAAGTCGGCAAAGCATCGCAAAAAGAAAGCAAGGAAGCGGAGAGAGTACGAGAAGGTGCAGACTTGGGTCGTGGACAAAACAGCGTCTTCCCAAAGAAACAAAGAACACATAGAAGGGATGAAGATGTCTACCTTTTTTCCTGACTTTGTTCTTAATCTCCAAATTACATAGATTTATTACACGGCAATGTTAACGTACATAACAAACTAATGTGGGTAGGAATAGAGAAGCTTTTACATACATTTTACTGGAGGTCACAACTTGCCACGGTTACCTTTGTTTTCGAGATGTGATCGCACCGCTATTGCCTCTCGTTTGATCCTTTGTACTGCTGAACGCCTCGAGCTTTAGCTATTCTATGTACAGACAACATTTCTCGAGAGATAAAGCTCAAAGATGTGTTCTCCCCTTTGTACATGTCTCGCAAAGCGAAGTCAGTAAGCACTACAAGCACCTGGTTTTAGTTTCACCCCTGCCCACCTCGTCTGGATCACATGTCATTGCACCTAGTGCTGCCGTTGTTGCGGCTGTTCGCCAGGTTGCTGCAGGGGCCTAACGATGGCCACCCGGTGCATGTAATTGAGCTCACGATCGCGCATTACCATTTACAAAAGGCAGAGGTTATAATGAAGAACCCTGGTGCAAGTATCTTTGAATGTCAACTGTCTTACCGGTAGTTTGCCCTCCCCAGGCTATATGTACTTAATCATTCTATAGTGTATTTCCTTTAGTAGAACTACGTTCACATGCGCCTCACTTTCGCGCAAATATGGAGTTGCGTTTATGTTCTCGGGCGCAACACTTAAATTAAGAATTTGCAAGTACCAAGATTGGTTTCCTGTTCTGGTGAATTCTGTAGACTGCGTACAATCACGTAGGTTATTGACTATGTGAACACCTCCCAAATATTTTTACTGTTCTGAGCAATGTCTCATTCTATACTTGCCATGGTTCAAACTACTCTTAAGGCTTGTATTTTTAACGTGTACAGTACTGACGTTAACGTGATCGGTGTATATTATTATTCGTTCGAACAGTATTCTTAGCATTGTAGGACCAGCTTTCTTTTCGGCTCTCCGAATATCTAGCTATTACACCAAATACGATGGCGGATCCCGGATATAGTGCAGTTTAAAAAGTTAGTCTTATCCCGAAGGGGCTGCACTCTAAGATATGATACGCGCCCATGGTTTTGTGCCACGGGTTACCTACCACTGCGTAAGCACTGCTCTCTTCAGTCAACCTCTTTGACGCCAACGTGGGTCATTGTGTAGGTGTCACTGGCTATACGCTGACTTCACGGCACCGCCGCCAAGAGGCACGCCATGTCCAGAGGGAAGCGGCAGAGAGGGAGGAGCGCAGCTGCAATACACGAGTTTCGGCTATTCGTGAACTTGGGAAGTCATTCTAGATGAGCACGGTCCGATCTTTATTTGGCCCCAGTTCAATAATTAGCGCCTTCGGTATTGCATCCCGTTCTGTTGCCGTACTACTTGAATATTTCCTCTTCCATATTGTACCGGTCGAAGATATTCAGGACGAGTTCCTTTGCTGCATCAGCGTCTCTACTCTGCCGCTCCTGACTGGCACTTTAACTGGCCTTCAATGACTCCCACGTTTCCAGCATTCTATCTATCTATCTATCTATCTATCTATCTATCTATCTATCTGTCTGTCTGTCTGTCTGTCTGTCTGTCTGTCTGTCTGTCTGTCTGTCTGTCTGTCTGTCTGTCTGTCTGTCTGTCTGTCTGTCTGTCTGTCTGTCTGTCTGTCTGTCTGTCTGTCTGTCTGTCTGTCTGTCTGTCTGTCTGTCTGTCTGTCTGTCTGTCTGTCTGTCTGTCTGTCTGTCTGTCTGTCTGTCTGTCTGTCTGTCTGTCTGTCTGTCTGTCTGTCTGTCTGTCTGTCTGTCTGTCTGTCTGTCTGTCTGTCTGTCTGTCTGTCTGTCTGTCTGTCTGTCTGTCTGTCTGTCTGTCTGTCTGTCTGTCTGTCTGTCTGTCTGTCTGTCTGTCTGTCTGTCTGTCTGTCTGTCTGTCTGTCTGTCTGTCTGTCTGTCTGTCTGTCTGTCTGTCTGTCTGTCTGTCTGTCTGTCTGTCTGTCTGTCTGTCGGTTGGTCGGTCGGTCGGTCAATCTAAACTGTTTTTCCGCCAACATCGGTCACTTCGTAGTGCTTCGAAGAGGGCTAGGGCATCCGGCTGCTATGCTAAATGAATCAGGTTCGAAGCCAGCCGTCGGTTTAATTTGTGTCAAGGGTATATGACACCGACTATGTGCCGCTCTTCAATGACAGAAAATTCTTTAAAACCCCTCAGGCGCTGCGCGGAATGGAGCCCACGTCATTTATATATTCGTGCAATCCTGTCAGCACCTGTATTCACACACACGCCAAGCGCACACGTTGTGGCGCCGCCGCTATACGTATATGGCTCAGCGTGACCATAGGGGGAAGCGTGAGTGAGTAGCTTGGCTGCATACACGCCTCATACATGATTCACATCGGCGGTGGCAATTTGGTGTGTCACTACAACATTTGAATAGTAATCGCACTATGATCGACATTCATCGTGCGATGGGTAACGAGAATTTTTCATTCCTTCTTTGCCCTTCAACTTCATTGCCTCATGATTGTGTATATAAAGCTGTATAATTATTCTTTTGTGCTATATATGGCACAAATCGAGTCCCCGATCGTGATGGCTGAGGCCAAGAAAGGCGTACGGAATTATAACGTTCATTGGCAACTCGAGCATCGAGCGACACTGTGTTTCTTGCGCAGTACTTCCGGTCCACCGCCTGGGATGACCTGGGAGTAAATTCAAAATAAATCTGACAAATATGTAAAAAAGGACAGCGCAGTACAAAACTCATGGGTATCATTACAGATATATTAGAGCGTTAGTTATAAGTTCAGTTGCTGAAGTGTCTGGAATTATTAGAATTTATCAGAAATCACTGATAACCGCACACGAACGCGCAGGATCGTAGACTTTAGAGACCAGCCATGTGAGCCCAACTTTGGCGAAATTCCTCAAAACCCGGAAGTAGAAAGTGGAAGTAATGACGTCGATAGTGACGTCACATACAAGAAGGTGGCCTCATATTTAATATGCTAATTAATGCAAAACAGTTCTCTGGCATAGAATCTGCCTAGCAGATTGGATGTGACGCCACTCCCTCCTCACTCGGTTCTCTCACGGCGCTCACCTGCTTGCTCGCTTTCTCGCAACAGCAGCACGCGCGCTGGTTACATGCTCTGACGTCAGCAACGGAGAGGGCACCTAGGTGCGCTTCATGCGTCGCTCGCTAGGGGGGAACGCCCCACTACGTGGCGAGTGCTTAGCTCCCTCCTCGCCCGCATACCGGGGGAGGGGGTGGAGACGTTCGCTCCCTTAACCTGAAGAACACAAACGCTGAGGTGCGAGCGCACTAAGAGACACCTAAGTATTTGATTAGGGTGCCTACCATTTCTTTCCTCAAAATCCCACACAAATTAGGACTGCAAAAATGCAGACAGTAGCTACAGCGCGCTCTAGAACCCTACAGCGTTAGAGCACTTTGCTTTCCATATCTCTCTAGGGCAGAAGGACATGAATAAAAATTCAATTATTCCAGCCAGAGCGCAGCAGATGAAAGTTTTTCTTGCTTTTCCGTCGATCAGCTGATGTCACCGCAACGCCGTTAGCAGCGCCGCCATCTATTGCGCCGAGACCAATAGGTAGCTTAAGCCAGAGGATAACTTAAGGTACCATGCAATAAGATGGAAAATTGGGCGAGTTGGGGAGCTTCATAGTAGCTAAAGCGCAACAAAGTCGGACAAAACGAACAGAAGGGCACACATTATGGAACTGTTTACCATTTTTCCCAACTGCCTATTCCTACTGAACAAAGGTTTTCGGGAAGTATTATACGGAGGTAATATGCTGTATCATAGTTTTGAGCCATCTGCATCACAGCCACCAGCACAGGTACACAGAGGTTTGTGCGTGGGTAACATAACTGAATACCAGACCACGAGGTAAAAATTTATGTTATATTTGAGCAACTGACCTCAGCCTTCGCAATACTGCTGAAGTGAGGCCCAATTAGGTCTATGGCAACCGGTGAATGTTGAGATGAGACGTTTGGAGGCACCTCCACGACACTGGATGAAGTTAAGTGTTGTTGTCTACTGTGATTGGAGATTGAGTTGACATGAAGCAACCTGAAGCCATTTGCCTCCCTTTGCACATCAGGTTTGGGATTTGCAAAGAGAAATGTAAATTGTATAGGGCTCGCCGGTGCCGACCATGACTGCAAAGTGTTACCGTGATGTACTCCACATAAACAGCAACAAATTGAAACAAAAGCCCAGGTGCCCTGAGAGTAGTCTATCTCTGCAAGCAACAGTGACATCACACGTATAGCCTCAGCGTCATGGCCATCACACAAACAGCCAGAAACAATGCAAACACTGGGACTACCGCGAAATGCAAAGCGCAACACCGCCACCGGGAATACGCTACGCAGCTCCATGAGCCAAGTTGCGTTTGACAGAGAAAAAATAATAATGTACGAGCCCTGACGGCAATTTCACATGCACCCTCAACTCCGGCATAAGAGACATCAGGAAATAAATGTGGGCACTGGTCACTGGGCACTGCCCACATTATCACATCACAAGCTTTCCTTCGTATTTTGAACGCCCCCCTTTTATTCTTTGCTAGTAGGATTTTCTATAGATGGCAGTTTGCATCTTTAGTACATAGTGAAAACGTCAAACGGTACTAAGGCGCCTTTCTTAAGCAACTTTGCATGTCACCATATGAGTGAGGTTCAGCCAAGCCCGTAAGGTTGGCCAAACAATTACCGATGGTTCATTGGCAGCGTCTGATCACGTCTGAGTTTTTGTTGTTTGTTTCAGGGTGCCCCCCGAGTCGGGACAAGTCCGCATGGATGCCCATATCCGTCAGCCTTCACTGTACGTAGTCATCGAACTTGCCGCGATGCGTGCACTTGAGGCCTTATTTTGTATTGGCGTCTACAGAGAAAGAAATTCTCGGAATAAAAGATCGCAGGCAGCACATTTGGGTCTTCCTGTTGAAAGATGTATGTGAAATTGGCTTTCAAGACAGATGAGCACCGTGATTTCATGATTATAGCAGGTGCACGTGGCTGCGAGTTGCAAGGCGACAGCGCATTCTATGTCACCAGCCCTGAGGGTTGCTGTGATGTTCATTGTAAAACTGCAGCTCCCACGAGGAATGAGGGAGACCCAGAGTTTAGAAACAAGCGCTGACTCGCAACCCAGTAAACCGGTGTGCTTACTGAATTGTACAAGCTTTATAGAGAACCTTCAGTCACTGGGGAAAGATAACTGCTCACATCTAGACGACCACTGCAACCACTGGCATTGTGCTGCTTACTTTGCTTTTGAGCAAAACGAGAGTCTAAGCCCCGATGAAGTTGATCTCCTGAAACGTGGTCCGACGTTTTGTCCCACGAACAAAGCAGTGAATGGATACAAACTCCACAAAGGTAGAGCAGTTTTCAGGAGGCGTCCGCACCAAGGAGTCCTTTTTCGATAGGCGAGACGTAGGAAAACAGGATAGGGATTCTCTTAGACCGCGTAGCACGTGGACACCGAAGCCCAACAGTGCCAACACTTTGATTTATACGTAAAGCTAATCTCAAAGGAAATTCCACAGTCAACTGGGTATCGCCAGAAACGCAGAAATTTTCTCCCCTTGGCACTAAATTCATAAAGAACTCGCGGAAAGAAAAGATGTTGTTACAAACCCAGCAGACAAAGCTGGCAGTATCCTAATCTGGCCTATAGAAATGTATAGGAACAATGCCTCCAAACAAATGAGCAGCCACACCCTTAACACAAAACACGACTCTAACCTGACTTCAGACTACAGCAATAGTGTGCAAAGTACAACAGTGGAGCTAATATCCAGGGAACTAATCACGCAATCTGAATGCCGCTTCGTGATGCCCAAGAACGAAGAAGCAGGCCGCTTTTACATTCTTCCTAGAATACATAAAATTTCCGTGGAAGAAATATTTACACCAGAAATCCCAGGTCGGCTTATAGTGTCTAACACACCTACCGAGTCACTTTTGAGTAAAGCAATGAAGGGGGCTAGTTGCTGAACGTTCATGGTTACATTGCGCTCAGTTTTACACACACGATATTAAGGAAGGACAGGACGTGGAAGGACGTAGCACAACATCTGATTGCGCTACGTCCGTCCACGTCCTGTCCTTCCTTTGTATCGTGTGTGTAAAACTGAGCGCAATATAACCATACCAAGTCACTATCTAAATTCTTAAATCCCCACCTGTCCAACATCCCCACCGCCCTCCCATCTTTTGTTCAAGACACGCCGAGAGAGAGAGAATAAACATTTATTTCACAAAGCGAGTAGAAAATTTCCTCGTTGAGTGGAGCCCTCAGTCCAGGGCTCCATTGCCATGCGCGACTTCGCGAGCCCGCTGGATCAGCCGTTGCTGTTCCTGCTGGCTTGTGCTGAGCAGCGCAGACTCTCAAGAGGAAAGGGTAGGGTTGGGTATAGGAGGAACACCTGAAGGGTTAGGGCATTCCCATATGGAGTGATACACCGTGGGTTTGGCCCCACAGTGGGGACAATAGGAAGGGTACAGGGTGGGATGAAAGATGTGTAGCATGTGAAGACAAGGAAATGAATTGGTCTGCAGTTGCCGCCAGACAGCGGCATCTGCTCTATTAAGCGAAGGATGAGGAGGGGGATAGTTATGGCGACTTTGTCGGTAGTACTCGAGCGTCTCAGTGTACTGTAGGGGCTCTGGCGGTGCGTCGTCTGGGTTGGACAGCTCTTCCGATGGTGCCCGGCCTGTCAGACCTCGGGCTACCGCATTAAACGTGTTCATTACCATGGAGAGAGGCGTGTCCAGGAGTCCAGACGATACGCACCCTGTGTAACGTGGGAGGGGGGACAGAGGAGAGAATTCGATGTGTGTGTGCAGTCACGAGTCCTTGCGCGAAGGCCCGGCAGGCAGCCTGCGAGTCTGTCACTATGGTGATGGGGGTGTCTTGTGCGGAGAGGGTCGAGGCATGGACGATGGCCGAACTTTCTTCAAATAATCGACGGCATCAACGCCAACCAAATCCTTTGTGACCGCGCTATTCTAGTCACTTTCGATCTTTGTGCCCTATACACTAATATACCCATGAGTGAAGGGATTAAAGCCACATCGAAGTCCCTCGCAGTCAATCCTTAAGCGCGCGCTCTTGAAGTTTACCGTGACACCTTAAATTAGTTCTCCCGCTCAACTATTTTCATTTCAATTTAATCCACTACCTGCAAGCTTTCGGCACATGATAACATCATTTGCTCCCACGTCATTTTCATGGGACAGCTTGAAGGAGATCTGATGAAATCCTACCCTTTAAAACCCCACACCTATCTGCGTTACATTGACGACATTTTTATAATATCGAAATACGCCACAAGCGCGTTAGCCTAGGCATTTCAACCGCTTTCACTCGAGGATGAAATTTATTGCTCACCACTCACCATCAGATCAACTTCCTCGACTCGACGGTCTACATAGAAAACGGAAAACTCACAACGACACTTTACCGGAAGTCTACGAATAGCCAGCAATATTTAGACTACAAAAGTCATCACCCATGAGACCACAAGCAAGGAATCTTTGTCGGACAAGCGAAACCAATTACAAGATTCTGCAGCGAAGACCACGATTACATTCACGACCTCATCATCATCATCAGACTGGTTACGCCCACTGCGGGGCAAAGGCCTCTCCCATACTTCTCCAACTACCCCGGTTATGCACTAATGGTGGCCATGTTGTCCCTGCAAACTTCTTAATCTCATCCGCCCACCTAACTTTCTGCCGCCCCCTGCTACGCTTCCGTTCCCTTGGAATCCAGTCCGTAATCCTTAATGACTATCAGTTATCTTCCCTACTCATTACATGTCCTGTCCATGGCCATTTCTTTTTCTTGATTTCAACTGAGATGTAATTTCTTCGCGTTTGTTCCCTCACACAATCTTCTCTTTTCCTATCCCTTAACGTTACACCCATCATTCTTCTTTCCATAGCTCGTTTCATCGTCCTCAATTTAAGTAGAGCACTTTTCGTAAGCCTCAATGTTTCTGTCCCATAGGTGAGTACTGGTAAAACACAGCTATAATACACTTTTCTCTTGAGAGGTAATGGCAACCTGCTGTTCATGATCTGAGAATGCCTGCCAAATGCACCCCAGCCCATTCTTACTCTTCTGATTATTTCTGCCTCATGGTCCGGATCCGCGGTCACTACCTGCCCTAAGTAGATGTACTCCCTTATCACTTCCCGTGCCTCTCTACCTATCGTAAATTGCTGTTCTCTTACGAGACTGTTAAATATTACTTTAGTTGTCTGCAGAATAATTTTTAGGCCCACTTTTCTGCTTTGCCTCTACAGGTCAGTGAGCATGCATTGCAATTGGTCCCCTTAGTTACTAAGCAAGGCAATGTTATCAGCGAATGGCAAGTTACTAAGGCATTTTGCATTTACTCTTATCTTCAATTCCTCCCAATCCAGGTCTCTGAATACCTCCTGTAAACACGCTGGGAACAGCATTGGAGAGATCGCATCTCCCTGCCTGACGCCTTTCTTTATTGGGATTTTGTTGCTTTCTTTATGGAGGACTATGGTGGCTGTGGAGCCGCTATAGATATCTTTCAGTATTTTTACATACGGCTCGTCTACACCCTGATTCCGTAATGCCTCCATGATTGCTGATGCTTCGGCGTAATGAAACGCTTTCTCGTAATCAATGAAAGCTATGTATAAGGGTTGGTTATTTTCCGCAGATTTCTCTATCACCTGATTCATAGTGTGAATGTGGTCTATTGTTGAGTAGCCTTTACGGAATCCTACCTGGTCCTTTGGTTGACAGAAGTTTAAGGTGTTCCTGATTCTATTTGCAATTACCTTAGTAAATACTTTCTGGGCAACGGATAGTAAGCTGGTCGCTTTATAATTTTTCAAGTCTTTGGCGTCCCCTTTCTTATGGATTAGGAATATGTTAACGTTCTTCTAAGATTCCGGTACGCTCGAGGTCATGAGGCATTGCGTATACAGGGTGGCCAGTTTTTCTTGAATGATCTGCCCACCATTCTTCAACAAATCTGCTGTTACCTGATCCTCCCCAGCTGCTTTCCCCCTTTGCATAGCTCCCATGGCTTTCTTTACTTCTTCTGGTGTTACTTGTCCACCATCTAAATGACCTTAAAACAATGCTAACAGAAAGAAACTATCCACAAATTGCTCTCGATAGAGCTTACGATGTCGTGTCAAGATTGGAGACGCAGTCGGAATTAGCGATGAAACAGCCTACACTAGAATCTTACCTACCGCCAGCCTTTATAACAAAATATTCTGATGCATTCCCATACATAAACAACATCCTAAAAAATATTACCCAATATTATTAAGTAACGAGCGTCTGAGAAAAGCGTTCCCAGATGTAGCAAGGGTTAGCTATCCCCGCATCAGGAACATTAAATACATGTTAGTGGACGCAAAATTCAGCCAACCTTCTTCACCCGTAATAAGAGCATGTTGTCGTCCTAGGTGCACAACCTGCAGGCACCTTCAAAGTGATACTAAAATTAAAAACACCGCAAATAGTTATACAAACCAAGTGAAATCTAGTTTCACTTTTACAAGCTCGGATGAGATTTATATGCTTGAATGTTCCTTCTGTAAGCAGCAATATATCGGTGAAACGGGACCATCTATGAACGTCAGATTAAACGGAACCGGGTGCCAGGAACTGACGCCTAAGGGCTCTGCTCTAAAGAGCACTAGCTAATTGCTGGGGAAAAGGCGAACGGCCACACCTCGAATATTATTCAATGCCGAACAGACAAGGCTATCTAAACATGCTACGGGAACGATGTAGGGTGAAGGCACCCACGTTACTCCGGAATGATGACCCGGCGTGCTTCATTCCAGATTGCACTCCCATAAACACATGGGGCCGATATCACATATGCGTGATCCGATTATCGCTAACGTAGGGAAAGCAAAAATACAGGTGCTCACCAGGCCAGTCAGTGTCAGTCATAACATAGCTACATGTTCTGGTGACGATGATGCTTGACATTTGTCGCCATGTGCAGGGTGTCGTATTTCTCTATACGCGTGGGTCTTGTGGATATTTATACATGTATTTTCTGATACAACATCCAAATCATTAACTTGTAGTAAGTCTAGCAATCTGTGACCATGCCTAAAGTTAACTAACAGTGTGTGCCCACGAAAAGCGCTCTGCTTCTCACTTGTCAAAAAGTAGAAAGAATCGGAATTACACAAATGCCGTTCATTTGTGTATTTGCTCCTCTAGCTTGCAGAGGAAAATTATGTGTCTTCCGTACTCCGTTAGGAGTCCAATCGGGAAGACAGTAATTGGTTCCTCCAATAAGGGAGTGAAAGCCTTAACAAACTTTCAGCAGTATAACAGAAAGCAAAGCCATCACCGAAATTTTAATGAAACTGCAAAAAGAAGTGTCGCTAAAGTTGCCATACTTCTGTCTTTTCTGTTTTCTTAACCTCGTTAAGAAATGGCTTAAATGAGGGAGGTCAAACAACTGGTCGCCTATATAATTGCAGAGCAACTTATCATGTAAAACCTTTACCACCACGCGCGAAGTTGTCCTGGTACGAGAAACGCTATATTGGCGGTTAGCTGTTAACGTTGACACGAAAATAACTGTATATGGACCCCACTACCACGGAAATGACCAGAAAGCGAATCCTGACTTTTATGTCCCGAGGGAACACACATCTATGAGAAGCAGGATTTACAGTGCGAACGCACGGAGACAATCAAAAAGTAAAAACGATGCGAACGCTCTATCTCATTCAAAAGCTTACCGAAAAATTCTGCCCGGTAAATATACAAGATGACAGGTTACAAGATTAGGCTGTTAAAAATGGGGCGACAAAATTAGTCGTCAGATGCTCGAGGCGTAGCTATCTATCTATTATCTAAAGAGTAAACTCATGCTTAGAGCAATAGATGTGTGGCTCAGACAAGACTACGCATGCGTTTCGACGTGGAAAACTTGGGCAATTCCATGGGTGTGCTGATCTACGTGCCTCAGAGGAATGAACGCGTTAGACAAATCCGGCGGGCAACCATATGACCGACGATGACTTGATAGAAGAAAGCTTGTCGCACCTTTAGCGAATTGATATGTTCTTCCCAGCAAACATTGACACGATAGCGAATCCAGCCTCTGCAAACACTGGCGCAAGGCGCGTGGCTTTGTCAAAAACGTCCTTAAAACTGTGTGTAAAGCTAGTGGTGTGGCTTTTGGAACCTCATCTAGGTTTTCACAATGGTTATGAGTGCTGTACTTACTCTCCTAGAACTATCTAGCGCCCTTTGAATGTTAACACCCCATTCTAAGATTGTGAAAATGCTTTTACCATGACATGCTTGAAAGCCTTCTGTAAATCAGGTGTGCATTTCATAATTTCTAGTTTTGAGGTGTAGGTCGACCGTTTCGCGTCGGCTGGGTGGTCTCCCACTTTATTATTCTGTGCTTCCAAATAGTAATTTTGTAAAATAAAAAAAAATCTACATGACAGGACGCTGACAATCCATCACTTTCCCGGAAAAAATCTAAACGTTTCGTTTGTTCGTTTCCTGCGCTCGGTCTACACCATCTGGCCCGGGTTGGCACTTAAGGCATGACGTCGACCTCATTCTATCTTCGAGAAATACTCTTGGCAATGTTTGTACAGTCATTCACAAAAAGCGCAAGGTTGGGCTGCTCGGCCCCACTCCCCTCTCGGCTTCTCGGCCCTACACTTTTAATGTGATTTTTACAAAGCTCAAATGCCTTGCGACAAGGTTGACATAGGGCAGATTGGCTGGTGTATCGACTATCGTTTGACGAAACACCTATATTTCTAAATCGTCCACCCGGCTCTCATTTATCAAGTGAATTTCGGTCAGGCTACTCAACATATTCTAATGCATATGAGGAACAGAAATTAGCGCGCCCATGCATT
The DNA here is from genome assembly GCF_038994185.2 of Dermacentor albipictus. Lineage (NCBI taxonomy): Eukaryota > Metazoa > Arthropoda > Arachnida > Ixodida > Ixodidae > Dermacentor > Dermacentor albipictus. The sequence continues at coordinate 492,275,506 of NC_091821.1, forward strand.
TGCTGAAGCATGCCATATTGAAAAACCTGCGTGGTCTTGTGTAGCCCTGCCGTATATTGCTCTGCCTAAGCAGGAATTTGATTTTCTTCGTAACACATAGCTGGACCCGCCCACATGACCGCTGATTTTGTTAACGCCCTCGTGACAGCCTTGTCAAGTCGCTCATGACCTTGCATATTTACCTTGCAGCCGTTAATTACCTTGCATAATTACCCGGAAATTTTAAAAATAAATCTGCCATTCAACTTCGAAAAATGGCAAGAGACCAATCTTCACGTAAAGAGGCCGCTCAATCTTTTCGCTAAAGGTACCAACGCTCGCAAAAGAAGCGTCACAAAGCCATTTCAGTAGTACATAGCGGCGCACAGGCGCCACGACCACGTCTGCCTGTGCGTGCATCGAGGACGGTAACGGCGCTTGCTGCTAATTCAAGGTCGAAGACAGCACGCGGGAAACATTCACCTCGGCCGGCTGATACAGACACGGAATGACCTTTGCTGCCCTCTACGCCCACAGCCATGCCAGCGGACTCTCGTGGTCCTCTGCGTCTTGAAGCCAAGGATTACAGGGCCAATGAAACCTGTGACACTACGGACAAGCAAGGAGATGGACACAATGAGAACGAGAGTGTACAGAAAATGCTGAAGCACCTGATAGAGTCGATTCGCGTGATTCTCTGTGGTCTCAAGAATCCGGCCACTAACAGTGTCCTGCTGGTGCTCGCCGTTCTGGAGCCGCTTATCGCAGCTCTTTACGTGCTATAAAGCTTTTGTTTGGCGCTTGTGCTGATCGCGCAGGGGAAGGCCCACACACCAGCTTCGTCCTAGCGCCTTTATCTTTAGGTTCACTTGAATTGCTGACTACAGACTTCCTACGGAGCCTGTTAGCGGCTTCATGGATGACATTTCTCGATGTTTATCATCAGAATGTGGAGCTTGCTTTCCCCGGTGCGCATCCCTCTTTCTTTGTCATCATCCCTCACCACACCTTCTATGTCCCCGTTCCCTCTTTCCCTGTGCAGAGTAGCAGGCTAGAGCGCGTTAGCACAGGCCGACCTCTTTGCCTTCTTTCAAATAAATTATCTCTCTCTCTATCTTCCATTGAAGCATGGCTACCAAATCATCCCCACTTTTATTGCAATGCATATTATATAGACACTCTAGGAGCATTTTTGCCGTCGCCGTCGGCGTCGCAGTGACGTTCGGTATAAAGTCCAAGGGCGTTAACGCCGCGCGCCGTATGCGATATGTGCGAGTGCAAGCGTGCGAGGAGAGCCGATGCTCGCGGCTCAATCTGGTACGCGCAAGGAAGGAAAATGAGGAAGTCGCGCGCTGCCTTCCACTGCGCGCATGGTCCCTGGGGGAGGGGAGGGAGGGGGAGGCGTTGTACTGCGAGAGAAACTGCGCATTCCGTCGTCGTGCGCGCCCTATCTTGAGAGCGATCTCCAGAGTGTAAGTATGCCGATGGCTCACACCTTTGTACGTGTTGTGTACTCGCCACTCAGGTTGAGTTGAAGCGATAGACAGCACGATGGTCAACCATCGCTCTCTCTAGCTACCACGCTTCTTCACGCCAGCGTTTCGACAGCGAGTGTCCGTGGTCATTGCGTGTGATCTGTTCATGTTTGCCTATGCGTGCTGACAACATGCTTCTGAATTGAGTTACGAAGCGAATGTTTCCAACTCTATACGGCCTGTAAAACTACTATAGTAACTACGTATAGCTGTCTACTAATTCGCTATCGCAGTCAATGCTTTGCCTTTCGGGCGAAACTGTGACTTTCTTCCTTTTATCTGCCGTTTTGCGCTGTAAATCATGAACCGTTTTAACGCGTTCAGTACTGAGCGCGATATGCAACCGGCACTTGGGGTTATTCATTTTGTCTCGCCTTTATCAAATCGGCGAGGTCGGCAACCTAACTTACGACGTCGCCTTCCACACAGAAACACGGTAGCCAACTCAAGCTCCGGGACGGGTAACGATAGTTCAAGGGTAACGCAGCCTGCCAGTAACAGGAAATCTTTTTGTATTACTGCCCATACATACATACATACATACATACATACATACATACATACATACATACATACATACATACATACATACATACATACATACATACATACATACATACATACATACATACATACATACATACATACATACATACATACATACATACATACATACATACATACATACATACATACATACATACATACATACATACATACATACATACATACATACGAACATACGCACATACATACATATGCTTGCGGCAGCTGTTGTGCAAACCGTCTCGGTTGGCGGTTTCATGCTAATGACATGTAATGTGCTGTGACCTGCATCAAAACTGTTCCGTAGTTTTGATCCCAATAAATATTATCAACGTGGAGGATTGCATTATCTTAGATGACAGCAAAAAGAGGTACCCTACTAATTTTAGAGCTACCCGCGGTCATGCATTGTGGTTATGTTCTTTAGTGCAACACAGAGTCCTCACATGCAAGGAGAAACATTTCTCACAAGAAATTCTCCATGCGCTGTAGAGAACTAAGCGGGTCAGTAAACGAGCACGCCAAGGTCTGATTTTAGAACAACATTTCTAAACGTACACGCCCTAGTTTATGTAAAGGAATAGTGTTGTCCTCATTGCTCATACTCCGTGCGCTACTGCTTTTCCGTTGTTCACGTACGCTATTCTAACTTAAAGCAAAACGAGAACAAGGTAAAAGAAGAAGGCAACATTTCGAAACTGGACCGGTCTTTTTCAAGGCGCAACATAAGTTACGCATGAAATTATAACCTTTGATTCTAACGCTTTGATTCTCACGTAAGTTATTAGTGAGCTTAATACGTAATGTACGCGCACGCAAAGAAATAGCGTCGTAACACATGGCGGCGCCCACGGCTTCCGCTTGAGTGGTAGTTGTCCTGATGGCAGTCTCTCGCTATTGATCGCTGCCAATAAATAGTGAAATAATATTTAGCTCCTTCAAAACCAACCGCAGTCGAAATCTATAGGATGCCAGAAGACCTCTTCTTTTTTGTCAGTAGCCTCGATGAGACGCGTCCATACTACGATTATAACAACCTCTGCTATGCTTTATAGAAGTGGGGCAGTGGGTCATGTACACTTCAAGCAATAAGAAATATGGCCACTTTTGACATGATGCCACAAGAAAGGCGCACACTATTGTAGCGCGTACCAATCTGCTTTTATCAATTGACACGCTCTCAAAACAGACTCGAAATTATTGTAATATGTAAAAAAACAAATTCTTAGGATACATTATAGTAATAGTTATTCCTGTTTCTACGACGTCTAACCTTTCTTGTTTCCAGTCATAAGTCAGTGTCGTCGGTCGTCTGAGTACTGTTTGGTTGCAGAAGACAAACAAATGCTCGTCTGCTCAATCAGTTTGTATGCACGCATGTTTTTCCTGTCAAAGTATGTTCAAGTTATGCGACAAAACAGCCGCAAAACAGGTTATCTCTCAGGAAACACCTGCACTCCGCCAGATTGGTCGCGCGACCGTACTTTCACGTGCGTCAGCCAAGAAAGCTGTCACCAAGCTTTTAAAAAAGTAGCAATGCTCTATTACGAACGGCGCCACCACGGCTTGGGCATTTCACTATGCAAAGAGGTGCTAAAGCGCAGGAATACAGGGGGGCGCCCAATGCGCTCGCTCTGAAGAGGTAAAGTGTTGTTGTAATTGTCCTGAAGGAACTACGATGCATAAGTGATGTAACTTTTGCGAACGCCGAGTCTACCATGCAAATAAAAAATCTGCGGACGTGGAAGGAAAAACAAGAGCAAGGAATTGGCGAGATCCGCACGGGCGTAAAAACTTCCGCAACAACTGCAACCGTTGAGCCTGGAACTCCTGTAACGCCTGTATTGCTCCGCTTGCCAACAATGACTAATTACTGCAGTAGCATGTGACGCTGCAGTACTCCGGCGTGCTGCTACTCCGCCCACTGCCCAATAGCAGTATTGCAACGTCAATTGCGCTAATGGATCATCTTGGCTTGGATAGCGCTTGACATGAAGCACGAAATGGCATCGTTTTTCCGAACGTTTACGTCTGTGTTTCCTTCTTTAAGGTTGCGTGGGCTCCGGGTGTGTGCGAGGTATTGATGAGGCCGACATATTGTTGTGCAAGATGTGCCGTTGTTTATTACTCTTTCCTTACACGGCTGAACGAAAACGAAGGAAAGGCGAAGGGCCATGATTCTAGGCGCGTGACAAGATTGATGCAAGAGGCATCGGTCGATAGGTAACCAGGAAGCGATACACCGTACGCTAGTGTAACGTTACGCAAAGAGTTTGCATTAGACGTACGTTAAGCGCTAAGCTCTAAATCTCACTCCCACAATGACTCCGCGGTGCCCCGTAGTCCTGAATACTTTTTCGTTGTGCTATACAGACTCAAATTATATATATTTAAAGAACCAACGGCTAGCTGCAATAATAATTTTGTTTATTTATTTTTTCTTATTTTTTCTTGCAGTCAAAGAGAAGAAGGCACTTTCAAGATAATCGCCGTAAGCGCTGTGATCATCACGGTCGGCCTCACTGCCTTAGCTATAATAGTCTACAGTGTCTTGGGATCCCATTCACGTAAGTACAGAATTTTTTGTAATATTCCGTACGAGGAACCTAGTGGACGTTCTCCTCTTTTATTGGGATAGCAGTTATACGGACACCCCCGGCGCAATTCTGTCGTCACCGCGAGGTTCCGTGTAAAGTCCAAGGGTGATAACACCATCGCCGCACGCCGTATACTCTATTTGCGAGTGAAAGTGCGCGAGGAGAGCCGGCGATGGTGGGTGGCGTGCACGATTGAGGAAGGCGGAGAGCAAACAGGCCGTCTTCCGTCGCGCGAAAGGCCATGGGCGGATGGGAAGGAGGGAGGGGTGGTGGCGGCGGGGTTACTCTTCGGCAGCAACTGCGTGTTTCGCGACAGGGCACAAGGGGAAACTGACGATCGCGGCCCAATCTCGCGTGCGGAATGGAGGAAAGGGGAGAGGCAGCGCGGAAGTGAGGGGGGGGGGGGTGGTTTCGACTTCGCCCATCAGTGCACCAGTACTTTGCACGGTAGCGCGCGGTCGCGCGTGCCCTAACTTGAAATGGATCTGCAGAAGGCTCATGTCTTTGTGCGCGCTGTGTTCTCGCCGCTCTGGCGTCGAAGCGACAGACAACTGTAACTACGCTCGCTGCTGCTGCCGCGCTTGCTCACACCACCATTTTCACAGCGAGTGTCCGCACTCATCGAGTGTGATGTGTTCATATTTTAACGCGATAGCGTTAAGGAGCTCGTGTCGCAAAAAAGCCGGTGTCGTCTGTGTCGGCGTCTGCGGCGTTGACCGTGAGCGATAAATCACGGCAGGCACTTCATAAATAAAAAACAACTTCCAAGATGGGCTGGGTGGGAATCGAACCAGGGTCTCCGGAGTGTGAGACGGAGACGCTACCACTCAGCCACAAACGCGCGTCTCGTGAACGTGGTGTTGCCTTAAAAACGTGCCGTAGAAACTTATACTGCGGTGTATATCGGTAATTATGAGCCTGTAACTTACAGAAGTCGCATTTACACGATAGCGAAGTACGTTTTCGCTACATTTCTTCTGCGCTTACTGCACACGCAGAGCCATCTTGCGGCAAACGCAGAAGACCCCCTCCTCTCAATGTACGGCGCTGCCCCGACAGGTGGCGCGCCATACGCGCATTGGGGCTGCGCGCGGTCCGGTTCCCTCTCCCCTGACCCCCTCTCCCCTGACGACGCTTCGCCGTGCTCCCACGCGGGTTGCAGAATCAAGCACCGTTCCTTTCTTTAGATTGCTATCTATCTATCTCTCTGCCCGTGCCGATCACGACGTTTGGCTGGCGTAGATCGTTTTCCCCTCCGAGACACCGAGTTCTTTGGTTCGTTCCGTTTGCTCAGGCGCACGTTTCGTTGCCGCGCCGAACGCTGCGTTGCTGGGCGCAACGCAGCGTAACGTGGGCGCAAAGTCCGATGCGGGGCGCCACGTAAGTGATCCCTGCGCCGTAGCGCATTGTCTTACACCCCTCGGCGGGTCGATGGGAACGCTGTCGCGTTCCACTCTTGAAGGCGAAGCTTAAGCATCCTCCAATGTTTTCTTGTGCGCGCTGACACTATGGTTGTTAATTTATCTGAATAAGTGAATCATTCCAAGTGTATGCTGTCGATAAAATTACTATCCTTACGTCTTACACCTGCCTACTAATTTGCTATCGCAATTGCTCGTTCGCCTTGCGGGCAAAACTGGGACTTTCTTTATTGCTTCAAAGATACCGTAGTATATAAATAATCATGCGCTGAGTAGTGCCTAAATGTTCTGAGCAGGGATGCCCGCTTACATATGGTTAAGGATACGCATTCACGCAGCTCGTCCCAAATAAGTACGTGCGCCTTTGAACTGCCATTCACTTTATACTTAAAACATTATTTGGTAGATGAGTGAGGAAAGCTACTCAGCCTTCCTGAAGCCTCTTCCACACACTTCACTGCGTTATACCTTGCCTTTGATATGGATAACTGAGGATGTGCGAATATTTGAAACTTTCGAGTAACCAATCTAACAGTGTCCTATTGGATTCGGTCTTCGAATCGAATAATCATTGTTCCTAAATGCGAATATTTTTCAAATACATCTTCAATATTTCAGAGCGTCACTGGCACCCAACTAAACATAAAATTGGAACAAAAGTGCGCTAAATATTTACCCCTGTGGCCATAGCACAGACATTAAACATGACAACTTGCGGAGCCGTACTTTAAGGGCTATACCGCGATCGTTCGCGCTTACTTGAAGGTACTGAGCATGTGAACAATGCTTGTCTGCTCTTGCTGCTCCATTCGTGCTTTTAATACACGAAGCATCATAACATACTATGTAATGGTAGAAACCTGCTAACTTTAAGAATACTAGGATGCGAACCATGCTTCGTAATAATTGTGATAACGGCTGTTCAATATTTGAAAGATGTTCAAAAAGTATTCGACATTCGACACGATTGTATTCGCTTCTGTCATTATTCGATTCGCATTCCACCCGTCTTGAAAATCACTATGCGCACTCCCCTATAGGGGACTAACAAATTATACCGCATCTAAACGACGGCCCTCAAAAGTAAGGCGACATATTTCACCTCTAAAGCCATGCTCACAATCAGGCCTTTGTTCTGCGTAATTTCGACCTCACTGTATGTTTGTCATACAGTTTGTCAAAATCCGGATGTCAAAACCACTACGGCTTGGCTTATAATCGCATCGTGGTTTTGGCACGTAAACCAGTACAATTTCAAATACAGCTTCAGGAAAGCAAAAAAAAATTCAGTTATTCTCGTGTTCTTTTCATAAAATTACTGAGAACAGCACTCTGATGTTCGCTCTAAATGTGCAGAACATATGAGACTAATCTTTCGCCCGTATAAAACAACAATTTTTCCCGATTGATATTTCATGATACCGCGTCATTTTCCAGCTGCTGCTGCTATCCGCACATTTTTGGAGAGCACTGGTGCGCTGCGAAGCTCTATCTCACCACACTAGCCGGGACGCATCAACAGTTCCACGCAGGCCATCCCACGTGCCTTCAAGCGAGGACGCCTTCATCATACAAAAATTACAAACAAGCACATTAGTCACGTGATACTGCGCACATAGTACTAATATTGGCCCAGGCTCCACAACACTACGGAGCTGATTCTTTCCAATGAATTCAGCTTGTGAGTGTGCCCCCGAGCTATGTTTTCGAAAAAGACGATGCTTTCAAAGTAACCGCCGTAGAGGTGTCCCTGTAGAATGGAGCAGTTGACCATTCCTCCACTAAACATTTTTTTAAATATAGCCAGCCTTCTTGGTCCATCACATTGTCCTGGCTTGCCACCCGCTCGCCGCCTGCGCGAAGTCGTCGCCGGGGTATGCAAGCCGGTTGGTCGTTCTGAACTCAAGCGAACACAGCGGAGGGGTCAGAGTCGGGAGAAAGAGCGAACAAATATATTTATAGACAGACAACGACACAAAATTTAAACGAAACACAAAAAAACACAAGAACACTAACACACATGCACTTCATCTCGATCTATAATGGAGACAAAAGAAATAAAACCAACAGTTAACAGTAAATACACCAAACACACTTAACGGTGGTCAACTAAAGAGACTTCAAAAGAAAACAAATGATGGCATATGCATGGGCGGCTAGCAGCAGCATAAAGCGTGGAGTCGACGGCAGAGCTTTCCCGATGAACGCTGGCAAGCCAATCTCGTTGCGGTGGATGCGATTGCTGGGCTGGGTTTCCCGGGAGTCTAGGTCTGACGTCTTACCTCGAGTAGGTTGAGCTAACTTGAGGGGAACTACCGTGAGCTTCGTTGCAGACTTTGGTTTGTCGTCTCTTGCGTTAACTAGCCACTCGGACTTCAGACACAGATAGGCGGCCCAGGTGATACGGGACGGCGTTAGCCCCTCCACGCTTCTCAGCAGCTCATAGGTTCACCTTCTAGACTGCCTAGCTCGGTCTAAAGTATGCGCTTAAATCACCTCTCCTTTCCCTAGTTCCCTGTGTTGGAGAACGCCAGATATTGGTGACGATCCAATCAAGTTCACGCAATTATATCCCGCCTCCTCCCAAGGTGTTGGCCACGCCCCTGTTAATTAGCGGCGAGGGAACAGGTGATTCATCCCTGCTTTTAGAAGTCGCGCACTCGTATTGCGCCACACACGCACACTCTTGAGTCCGTGACTGGCCTCTATTGTTCGCTCACAAACACAGGAGAAACGACGGCAGCCGGCCATACGGCGCTGTCGGCACACCTACACTGTCAGCAATTCGTCGGCACAGTATTGCACAGCGACACCACATATTTCGGAGTATTCGCACCCCCGCTTTCTTAGCAAGCATCTCAATGCACGCCTGAGGCAGAGAATACACAGGGGTTCCTATCAAAAGCCGCCGGGGCGACACGGTCGCGCCGACGACAAAAAGACAGTAATCTCTAAACCTGCCTTTGACTTCGCTCGGCTGCTTGCCCGAGTGGCTGGCAACACCCGTCTTGCGCGCCGGTTCCTCTTCCTACGACCTTTTAGCGCCCGTTGATCGGTGCTTCGCCGAATCAAATAATGCCGCTCCATGACACACATCAAGAATGTGCTTGGCCAGGAAACCTACCAGAGGTGCCCACACAAGGACTTTTCTTCCTACGGTGCTAAAGGCTGCTATCAACACAAAAATATTATATAGCGTATAAGGCGTAATATCCGTCGTTCGCGTTACCACGCTATGGTCCAAGGACACGAACTGTTGACTTTTCGTGTTACCTAGGGTGAAGTTATTTATGACAGTTGATTAGCATATACTTGATTAGGGCATTTGGACCCGCTACCTTTGGTGGGAGTCGAACCCACGACCTTTGGTGTTACTTTAGGCGAAATAATGTGTTGGGGCGCGACTATCCCATATAGAGCACGCGAAGATAATCTAGCTCAGGTACAAGTAGCGCGAGAAAAGAACAGGCTGGCGCGCTCGACCGGAGCGTCTGCATTAGCTGCCGCTCCCGAGATAGCGCGGCACCATGGCGGGCCGGCCTAAATAAACCGTTGCCACGGCGGCTACCTCTTCGGGCCGCCTCCCACAATGGTACAGTTAATTAAGGTAGAGTTAATTAGGCAACTCGAACCCACGATATGTACTGTTAATTATATCAAAGTTAATTAGGTCATATAATTAACACAGATGCAATTAAGGCACTTAAACCCATGATCTTTGGTGGGAGTCGAACCCATCACCTTGCGTAGTGCGCACCTTCTGACGATCACCGTTGGTCAAGTAGCGGCGCTTCTACTGAAATGGCCACTCGAGTCACGTGATTCTGCCAGTGGCTCCACCGGACATCGCTGAGCTTCTGCTGATGTGGCCGCAATGCTTTCGCATTCGTCCACGTATAGGTAACTAGCTGTCTCTCCAATTTTTCCCACTTCTTCCTCCAAATCCGCAAGGCTTGAACCTTTTTTTCGCTCCTGCTAGTACGCATAGTTCTGCAGAAAACCGGGTTCTTCCGGCTCCCAGCGGCGTCCCATTGACGCCAGCAGCCTCTGTGGTGGGACAAATGCGGGGTTTGTAAAGAAACCAGGCTACGCGTCCAGCTCATTTCCTACACAGGCGCACAACGTTCTCTGGGAATGAAGGGGTGTCTACCGGAGCGAGAGCTCGTGCACGTGTGCTGCGGTGTTTCTGTAGAGTTTACCAGTGCTTTCTGTTTCCGTAGTACAGCGCCGATGGTAAATCAACGTAGCGTTGCTGACAGTTTCACGCTTTGCACAATGAAAAGGCCAAAGCTACAAGAATAAAATTAAATTTAAGGTTGCGTTGTGTATTTCGTCTTTGTAGTGTAATTATGTTTTCGAACAAAACCTTCAGTAATTGTAGCTAATGTGCAAACTAGCCCAATAAACTTTATACGCAGATTACTCTGCCGAAAACTAGGTCTAATATCTACATAATTTGTTCCACTTTGACTTAAAAGAATAACCGATCACCAACGCAGCTGTAACTTTACCTCGCACATTGTCAGACCTCAAGCGCATACTCAAGTTCTGTCATTTCGCTCGAACAGATTGAGTGGAAATACTCGTCGGAAGCTGTCAAACTTTGAAAAAGAACTAGCCAGCTTTCTAGGCGCACTGTGAGCCATACTGTGCGTCACATATTTCTGCCTGTTTAAAAGTAGCGTCCAATTTAAAATTTTTGTTTGATGTAAAACTTACGATATTGACACGTGAACTTATTTTTTACGGATGAGTGCTGTTCACCATCTGACGAATGTTATCGCTTAATGCAGGACGCGCCTACATGTATCGGAAGGTTCTGGAATGCTATCGATGGTTCTATCCGCTGTCTGTTGTCGCCAAACCTTGTGTAACCTGATTGGATGTATGCGCGACTCGAATGATGTAGTACTTTCTGGAAAACATGCGGGCACCAGCGATTACTCTGGAACGTTCGATGGCTCATGCATAAAAGCTGACGCGCTTGGCCTGCTGATCATATTTTCCACGATAGCGGACTATGCTCGTAGCTGTCGCCGTTTTTTGAGTGTAGCTTGTTTTTGAGGGCACAAGTTCGCCCAATGAAACGCTAGTTTCGTCATTCCCAGTTTTGCTGCTTTCTCCACCAGATGGCGCTGCTACGTGACATCTGGTGCAGGTGCTCGGTACTTTCACGTACCGCATGCCCTCGCAAAGTCCAGATCCAAGCCCGAAGCCCGCGGTCAACACCAACGTCGCCCAAGACCAGCGAGCTAGCCGCCGACTGCAAGGACTGCCCGCAGAGAACGGACTTCGGCCTGATAAGACCAGGAAGACCGTAGCCATCTCAACCACGATGGCAGCCCCAGCGTCACCCATCATGCTTCAACAACCCAGAGAACCCCTTCCATGGAGCTACGTTGGAGAATCCGGCAAACCTGGCTTCCAAACCTTTGAAGGGACCTCGACCGTCAACAGTTGTACCTCTGAGGATAAGCTACGCCATGTGTACTTCTCCTTGGAAGGTGCCGCGAGGTCTTGGTTCGAGAACCGGCTGTCCACCTTTACAACGTGAGCCCTGTTCCGCAGTAATTTTCAGCCGAACTTCACGGGCGTTGCCTAAAAATAAAGGGCCGAATTTCTGCTGGAAAACCGAGGGCAACTACACAATGAGACCATCGCCATCTTCACAGAAGAGGTTACCCGTCTTTTCCGGCACGTCGACGCGTAAATATCGGAAGTGAAAAAAAGTGCACTTCTTGATGCGAGGCGTAAAGCAAGAACTTTTCGCCGGACTGATCCGCAACCCACCGAAGACCGTAGCTGAGTTCTTCACAGAGGCAACAGTGATTGAGGAAACTCTGGAAATGCGCGCTAGGCAATATAACCGCGCAGTGCTCACGCCGCAGCGCGCCATCCAAGCACTGGGCTCCGCTGGCCTCCAAGAGACTATTAGGACCATTGGGCTCGAAGAACTGCGCGAGATGTTTCCTTCATCGCAACCTCACGCCTTCTCAGTTCCTGACATGGTAAAGGATGAACTACGACGGTCACTGGGCGTTTCTGAAGTGCAGCCCTAATCGCCGCTTACCGTGCCAGCAGGGATGACCTAGGCTACCGTCGGCCACCGTGAAGGCCCTTTTCAGCGCCCACACCAGGGCCTTGCAACGCCGAAATTCCGCCGTTCGCCGCCAGCTCGCCCATCCGTCGTCCAGAGAAACTACCCAAGGAATACAGACGTCTGGCGCGCTCCTGACCAGCAACCACTCTGTTACCACTGCGGAGAAGCGGGTCACGTCTACCGCCGGTGCCCATACCGGGAGATGGAACTGAGAGGGTTCGCCATAAATGCGCCGCGTTCAGAGCTTGGGAAGTGCCCCCGTGACATCGCCGACTACCTCGCCGCCACTCAGTGGAGTCCTCGACGACCGTCCCGTTCGCCCTCACCAGGCCGCTACCTGTCACCGTAACGTCGAACATACGCTGGCCCAGCTCGGGGCGGCTCTGCGAGCCCATATGTGGAAAAGTAAAAGCGGCAACCGATGAAGGTGCGGTTCCTGTTCGTCGAAGGATTCTCCGCAGCTGACAAAGATGCCGAAAATCCTATCTTGACGACAGATCAACGAGACGCCGCAATATCGACGTAGTCTGAAGCGAATAATACGCCGACGAAAGATGACCTGCCAACGCCACGTTGGCAGGTCATCACGGCCTGTGATGCGGCCTGTGATGCAGCAGGTCATCACGGCCTGTGCCAAGCCACAGGCCGTGATTCAGCCGTGATCAGACGCCAAGACCTAACTGTAACGCAAGGCAAAGAACCACCGACCTCGACGAGCTTCTCGACGGCCACGCAGTCGCTGCCTTAGTATACACAGGAGCTGATTACTCCGTCATGAGTGAATCCATCGCCGCCCAGTTGAAGAAAGTTAAGGCTGCACGGGAAGGCCCTAAAATTCGGACCGCTCGAGGACACATAACACCAACTGGAGTCTGCATGCCAGGAATTACCGTTCATGACCGGACTTACCCTGCCACCTTTGCTATCCTCCAACAGCGTTCACGAGCCGTCATTCTTGGCATGGACTTCCTGAACCAACACGGCGCACTCATCGACCTGAAGACTCAGTCGATAATGCTGTCAGAAGATCAAGTGATACTGCAGGAAAGCTGTCGTAATCACCACGCCTTCTGTGGGTGCTCGAAGATCAAGTGAGCATCCAGCCTGGCTCCAGCATTGTTAGTTCCGTCGGCATCAAAACACCCGCAGACTTAGAAGGCGTCATCGAGGGCAACCAACGTCTACCGCTCAACTGTGAAATTTGCGTCGCGAGAGGGATCGCTGGACTGCATAGAGGGAAAGCCAAAGTGGTGCTGACAAACTTCAGCCAGAAGTTGAAGCACATCAACAAGGGTACGACGATCGCGCACATCCAGGCAATTGATGAAACTAGGATTGCGTTTGTCCTCTCGAATTCTGCCGCCTCTACCACGACGACCATAGTTCCCGAACCAGACTTCGACATAAATCCAACGGCCGTATTTTGAAACGTTCGCCTTCCACGAAAGTTTCGCCGCCACGAAACTCACGTTCAATAAATCAAGCGACCGCTTACCCGTGACGTCAGCGTGCACTACCAACACGCGCTGTCGAACGCTTCACATGGCATGAGAGAGCGCACCGTGCGAGTGCAGAGCGGCTCGGGTGTGTTGTTTTCAAGTGTAGTGGCGGCAGTGCGGGTTTTGCGCAGTGACTGCCATTGGTTGCGGCCGCTTTAAGTAAAATAAGTTGAATAAAAAAGTGTGAAATGTTTTATTTTAAATGAATCAACAAATATCACCGCAAAAAAACGTGCGTAAGACGCCATCAAGAAGACTACTATAAACTACCACCTATCTTATCTTTACTACACTCCACCACCAACCGAACGCTAAACGACGAAAAAGGATGTGTTCGTTTATTCAATTTATGGCGAGAGCACCCATCGACACCACGACGTTAAAATGACGTACGCCGGAACTACTAGATGGCACGGCTTATTTTACGGTTTTGTTAAAACAGCCAATCAAGGCGCGCCGTTGGCGGAGGCATGGCCAAGACGATAGTTTCGCGGATGGCGAACGTTTCATAATACGGGCCCAGGTCTCCCAATGATTCAAGCAGCTACAGCTGAGAAGTCTGCTATGACGATACAAAGACTGCTTATCCACATCATCAAGGAATCGACGAACACGAGTCGCAAAGCATCCCATAATAACCGAAGAGTGCACTCGGCCACTCCACCAGAGGCCTTACCGAGTTTCGACGCGAGAAGAGAATCTTGACGTCGCTAGCTTTCTCCAGCGCACCGAAGCCCGACTTCTTGCCGGCCTGCGGATCAAGAACCAACACAGGACCGACAGCCGACACTACAACCTTCGATGTTCTTACGTCGAGTAACAGCCCGCCGACCACGTTTGGACCCCTATACATCGGCGAGGCCTTAGCGAGAAGCTTTTACGCCGATATTTGGAACCTGCGAGATCATCCGACACACTGACGCACTTGACTATGAGGTCGTACCAGAGGGCATTTCGCTATCACAGCGGCGCCACTCACGACCTGAAGCAGTCCATGTTGTGCGACTCAAGCTGTTCTACCAGCGCTAATAAACTTTGGGACTTTGCATAGCTGAACATTGGGTTTTCTTTTTGGACTGTGTTACCTTGAACTTTCTTGTTTTTCTTGTTTTTTTATACTTTTGTCTAGTAAGTTTCCTTTCGTGTTTCACTCGCCTGTTATGTTTGTAGCATCGGGACGATGCTTTTTGAGAGCAGGGCGCTGACACGTGAACTTTTTTTTTTTACGTGTGAGCGCTTTTCGTCGTCTAACAAATGTTATCGCCGAGCGCAGGATGCGCTTGCATGTATCGGAAGTTTCTGGAATGTTATCGATGGTTCTATCCGCTGTCTGTTGTCGCCGAACCTCGTGTAATCTGATTGCATGTACGCGCGATGCGAATGGTGTAGAACTTTCTGGAACACACGTGGGCAACAGCGGTTACTCTGGAACGTTCGATCACGTATACAAGCTGACGTGCTTCACCCACTGAGCGCATATTCGACAATCGCCCACCGTGTTCGCCGCTGTCGCCGTTCTTTCAGTGTAGCCTGTTTTTGAGGGCACACGTTCACCTAATAAAACGCTAGTTTTCTCATTGCCATTTTTGCTGCTTTCTTCACCGTCACTGCTACGTGACAATATATAAATATAATTAAAGTCTCGGCTTTTACCTGCCTAACCACGATCTTATTATGAGAGGTGCCGTAGTGGGCGACTATGGTATTCAACCACGTTGACGCTTCGCTTGCTTGTATTATTGGTTATTTGTCATTGAGTTTGCTGCCCGATTGTATCAACCTGCACGTGTTTATTGGTCTTTTTTAATTGTGCATGAAAGTGCTCGTTCTGCTTGGACCTTACTAAAAAGTTCGCGTAAATAAAAAAAAGCTTCTATTGCAGACTACATTTTAATGCCTTTTGTTCCATAGATAAAACAAAAGTGCATGAGAGCGTGGGACAATATTTACAAAGGCTGTCGCTCGTAGGCTTTGCATCCATTGCTTTCTCTCTATTGCCACATCAAGCTGTCCACGGTTAAAGCTATAAAAATGACAAAGTCAATAGCTGAAAAGGTTTGCAGTGTGCCTTTGACTATTCATGACGCGTTCCTTGTTTTTGTATTTTAATAGCGGTTCCTGTACAAGCTGGGCTTTCAGCAAAAGGTACGCAAAAATGAAAAGCTCAAATCTCATCATGTGCACATGCTCGACAATGGTGCTCCCAAATGCATGATAGTTGGTGTGGGCAAGTTTGCTGACTGAGTCGCAATAAATAAATGCGGGATAATTGATTTCTTTTGCACAACAGTCTTCAAAATGAAGTAGTAAAATAAGTGCCACAGAGGGTAGGGATTTGGCAGTGGAGGCCAAATACACGCGAGTTTAAAACTTCTTACGTGCGGAGGTTGAATATTGAGAGAGTGAGCATTAAGAACACTGCACTTGGCCCATTTTCCTAGCTCGCTGGTGTGCAGAAAGAATAACTTTGGGTTGCGAGGATGGTACGACGTATCGTACTAGATGAACTTATTTTGTGAGATAGTGGCTGTCGCGCACGTGCTTAACCATATGAGAATTAAATGCAAGGAAGACCTCTCGCAAAGCCACCGACTGGTTTTTTCGATGCCGTGTTGGTTACCTATTATCATCGTCTTTTGCCGAATTTTTTACTTAAAAAGAGCCTCTTAATTTCAACGCACAGAAACATGCTGACAGGCGCCAACATTACCACATCTACGGTCTTCGTATTCTCGCAATGAACCCAAGAACACGCATATACATACCTCTGCATGGGAGCACCGGTCTATCGTCTTTATTATGGAGTTCTCGCAGGGGAAATTTCTCGACATAGTAGTGTACGAGATAATTATTTTGAGAAGTTACCGCAAGCAACACACGAGACTTGAAGAAAGGGACAGCACCATGACACAAAGAACCGTTCTGTGTTGTCCCTTTATTTTTTTCAAGCTACGTGTGCTGCTTGCGATAACATCTCAAAATCATGGATCACCAACTGACCTACACCCACGCTCTGCTATGCACTGGAGAACTCTCACTCTACATTGTGAGTTTAAATAGCGAAGACTAGCAATGGCAAAATGCGTGGCCTGAAGCTTCGCAATTAGCTCATTGCTGTTGTGAATAGTTATTGATATATCGACTTTACCATTCAACCTCTGTGACCAGGTGAAATTACTGCACCTTTGGGCTATCGCCTACATAAAGAAGAAATGCGTGAAATCGCAGTGATCATGTGCTTTACTACGGCCTTGCAAGTGGCACTGAAGTGCAATGAAAGATGCTGTGCTCATATATCTATATATATATATATATATATATATATATATATATATATATAAACGAGAAGAAAGGGGGTTAACCGAGGGACCCGATATTTATTAGTCATATAATGAGAAGCCAACAAACACTGACGCCAAGTACAACATAGGGGAAATTGCATGTGCTTAATAAATGAAATAAAGTAATGATAAATTAATGGAAATTAAAGTGGATGAAAAAACAACTTGCCGCAGGTGGGAACCGAACCCACAACCTTCGCATGTCGCGTGCGATGCTCTACCAATTGAGCTACCGCGGCGGCGTTTCCCCATCCACTTTCTTGGCTATTTATGTGTACTAGTAGAACAATGGGAGTGTTAGCCAGCGCCCCCACTCACAGGCCACAGGCTAGTTGGTCTGTGAGTGGGGGCGCTGGCTAACACTCCCATTGTTCTACTAGTACACATAAATAGCCAAGAAAGTGGATGGGGAAACGCCGCCGCGGTAGCTCAATTGGTAGAGCATCGCACGCGACATGCGAAGGTTGTGGGTTCGGTTCCCACCTGCGGCAAGTTGTTTTTTCATCCACTTTAATTTCCATTAATTTATCATTACTTTATTTCATTTATTAAGCACATGCAATTTCCCCTATGTTGTACTTGGCGTCAGTGTTTGTTGGCTTCTCATTATATGACTATATATATATATATATATATATATATATATATATATATATATATATATATATATATATTCAGAGCCATATTCATGAAAATGACGACTAGACAGGCATGTCGCTACCGAAAGGTCTGTTTTGTGCCCTCTTGTTGCAACATTCGGCGCTCAGTAAATTGCGTGTGAGACAAACACCGACATACATGAAAAGAATGGTGTGTTAGAAGATATTTCAACTTTGTGATAAAACCTGCATGTTTCTTAAGCCACTGGCGTAGAATTGCTGTAATGAAATGTCCAGTTGTTGAGAAATAGCAATGCACTATGCTTCTAACATTGTTTCACGTTTTCATTTTTCACTTGCGGCTCCAGAGACGTAAGTATTCCATGACCTTGCACAGCTCGTTGCATCTAGGCCTCTAGTTTACCTTCTGGGCTAATGCAACCCGCCTCGTTGCAGTCACCTAATTTGCTGCAGGTATTGTGAGATCTTGCATGCAGCATGAAAATGATGGTTGCGGTATTGGAAATCTAGGAAGCCTTTGCGTTCATATTCCATCATTTATTATGAAACATTCTTGGCGCACATAAGGCATTCTGAGTGCATCAATCTAGCCTCCTACGTCATGATGACGCCATGGTCGTTTCTTCAACTAGATATATCAGAATAGGCATAAGGCAACATGACTTGCATGCACAATCAACGTGAATGACATATCATGACATCAATAGCATGACATATTTGCCGTTACATGTATGTCATGCTATAAATGGTATGAATAACATGGCATGCTCATCGTCGCTTCTTGAACGCAGTATATATAAAGATAGAAATCAAATGCATGCATGACATGGCATAAGAAGCCAAGAAACAAAAACACTAAGGACAGCATAGGGGTGATTACATGTACTTATTAACTCAATTAAAGAAATTATATAATAATTAAAATCAAAGTGGATGAAATGAAATGGCTGCAGGTGGGACACGAACCCACATTTTCGCATTATGCGTGCGATGCTTTACCAATTCAGCTACCACGGCGCCGTTTTCCCATCCACTTTATGGAGTATTTATGTTGATCTGCTAGAACTAAACCTGCGAATGTTAGTCGGCGCCACACCTCGCAGCCTTGAAGGCGGATGTTGACCTTCCTCTTTTTTTTTTTTTTGCAGACGTCACGTGTAGGTGATCGTTTTGGGCGAAGGCAACTGCTTTATAAATCCACTTATGCTACCTGAAAACATCCGTGGTGCCGTATTCGAGACTTCATCGTCTAATGAATGAAAACAAAGGAAACCGAGGGTCCAATTTTTATTAGTCATAATAGGTAAACTAACAGAGACACAGAGGACAGCGGAGGGGAGAATACATGCACTTATTACTTGAAGTAGAAAAATTATATAATAATGGAAATAAAAGTGAATGAAAAAACAGCTGGCCGCAGGTGGCGCACGAACCCACGTTTTCGCATTACGCTTGCGATGCTCTTAGAAATTCAGCTACTACGGCGCCGTTTTCCCTTCCACTTGTCGGGTATATATATATATATATATATATATATATATATATATATCCCTACTAGAACTAAGCCCGCGAGTGTTAGCGCGGGCCACAACACATCCGCCGTCAAGACCGAGAGGTTTGGCGCTCGCTACCACTACCAGGTTTAACTCTCATGTAATTTCTCATGTAAATCAGATGTTATGTTCCTTCTTTCCCCCTTTTTTTCTTTTTTTCTTTCTTTTTAATGTCTTTTCCTTTATTTTATCACTGTACGGAAACCCTCCTAAAAAAAGAAAAAAATATATATCCTCAATTATGTGTGGCCACACATGTGCAGGTCATAAATACCAGGTTCTCTAGCCGAGTGCCATCCATGCGGTATAACCGAGCTCAGATTGGTCCACCTTGACTGATCAAATAGGGCACCACTGTAGGTTAAATGAGGCGTACAACTCCTGCGGGACCCGCCTTGGTTGCTCAGTGGTTATGGTGTTAGACTGCTGAGCACGAGGTCGCGGGATCGGACCCCGGCCACGGCGGCCGCATTTCGATGGGGGCGAAATTCGAAAACACCCATGTACTTAGAATTAGGTGCACGTTAAAGAACCCCAGGTGGTCGAAATTTTCGGAGTCCTCCACTACGGCGTGCATAATCAGAAAGTGGTTTTGTCACGTAAAACCCAATAATTTAATTTTAGTATAACTCCTGCGGGGACGGTAGAGTATCCGTCTCCAGTGCAAGAGGACCGTGATTCAAATCCCGGTGCCGCGCAATTCTCCACCGGAAAATACAAAAAAAAACGTGTGTTGAGAAAATTGCACAAACAGGCCTGGAGTGCGGCCTGATCCCGGTGACCAGAACCGGTAACGCACTCTCTCACAAGAGCAGGATTGGTCACCCTGGTGCAGTACTTGGCCACACCCTCCTATATGAATACAACAATCAAACCCCGGCCCTCAGTCCCCAGCAGCCGCGAAGCAACTGAATCTGAACCTGGCAACGTTTAACGTTAGAACGCTATCTAGTGAGGCGAGTCTAGCAGTGTTATTGGAGGAATTAGAGGGTAGTATATGGGATATAATAGGGCTCAGTGAGGTTAGGAGGACAAAAGAAGCATATACAGTGCTAAAAAGCGGGCATGTACTGTGTTACCGGGGCTTAGCGGAGAGACGAGAACTAGGAGTCGGATTCCTGATTAATAATAAAATAGCTGGTAACATACAGGAATTCTATAGCATTAACGAGAGGGCGGCAGGTCTTGTTGTGAAACTTAATAAGAGGTAGAAAATGAAGGTGTTACAAGTCTATGCCCCTACATGCAGTCATAATGACCAGGAAGTCGAAAGCTGTTATGAAGACGTAGAATCGGCGATGGGTAAAGTCAAAACATAATAAACTATACTGATGGACGACTTCAATGCCAGGGTAGGCAAGAAGCAGGCTGGAGACAAGTCAGTGGGGGAATATGGCATAGGCTATAGGAATAGCAGAGGACAATTATTAGTAGAGTTTGCACAACAGAATAATATGCGGATAATAAATACCTTTTTCCGCAAGCGGGTTAGTCGAAAGTGGACGTGGAGGAGCCCGAATGGTGAGACTATAAATGAAATCGACTTCATACTCTGCGCGAACCCTGGCATCATACAAGATGTAGACGTGCTCGGCAAGGTACGCTGCAGTGACCATAGGAAGGTAAGAACTCGAATTAGCCTAGACTTGAGGAGGGAACGGAAGAAACTGGTACACAAGAAGCCAATCAATGAGTTAGTGATAAGAGGGAAAATAGAAGAATTCCAGATCAAGCTACAGAACAGGTATTCGGCTTTAACTCAGGAAGAGGACCTTAGTGTTGAAGCAATGAACGACAATCTCATGGGCATCAATAAAGAGTGCGCAATAGAAGTTGGTGGTAACGCCGTTAGACAGGAAACCAGTAAGCTATCGCAGGAGACGAAAGATCTGATCAAGAAACGCCAATGTATGAAAGCCTCTAACCCTACAGCTAGAATAGAACTGGCAGAACTTTCTAAGTTAATCAACAAGCGTAAGACAGCGGACATCAGGAACTATAATATGGATAGAATTGAACAGCCTCTCACATACGGAGGAAGCCTAAAAACAGTGAAGAAACTAGGAAAAGGCAAGAATCAGATGTGTGCGTTAAGAGACAAAGCCGGCAATATCGTTACTAATATGGATGAGATAGTTCAAGTGGCTGAGGAGTTCTATAGAGATTTATACAGTACCAGTGGCACCCACGACAATTGTGGAAGAGAGAATAGCCTAGAGGAATTCGAAATCCCACAGGTAACGCCAGAAGAAGTAAAGAAAGCCTTAGGAGCTATGCAAAGGGGGAAGGCAGCTGGGGAGGATCAGGTAACAGCAGATTTGTTGAAGGATGGTGGTCAGATTGTTCTAGAGAAACTGGCCACCCTGTATACGCAATGCCTCATAACCTCGAGCGTACCGGAATCTTGGAAGAACGCTAACATAATCCTAATCCATAAGAAAGAAGACGCCAAAGACTTGAAAAATTATAGACCGATCAGCTTACTGTCCGTTGCCTACAAAGTATTTACTAAGGTAATCGCAAATAGAATCAGGAACACCATAGACTTCTGTCAACCAAATGACCAGGCAGGATTCCGTAAAGGCTACTCAACAATAGACCATATGCACACTATCAATCAAGTGATAGAGAAATGTGCAGAATATAACCAACCTTTATATATAGCTTTCATCGATTACGAGAAAGCGTTTGATTCAGTCGAAACCTCAGCAGTCATGGAGGCATTACTGAATCAGGGTGTAGATGAGCCATATGTAAAAATACTGGAATATGTCTATAGCGGCTCCACAGCCACCGTAGTCCTCCAGAAAGAAAGCAACAAAATCCCTATAAAGAAAGCCGTCTGACAGGGAGATACGATATCTCCAATGCTATTCACAGCATGTTTACAGGAGGTATTCAGAGGCCTGGAGTGGGAAGAATTGGGCATAAAAGTTGATGGAGAATACCTTAGCAACTTGCGATTCGCTGATGATATTGCCTTGCTTAGTAACTCAGGAGACCAATTGCAATGCATGCTCACCGACCTGGAGAGGCAAAGCAGAAGGGTGGGTCTGAAAATTAATCTGCAGAAAACTAAAGTATTGTTTAACAGTCTCGGAAGAGAACAGCAGTTTACGATAGGTAGCGAAGCACTGGAAGTGGCAAGGGAATACATCTACTTAGGGCAGGTAGTGACCACGGATCCGGATCATGAGACTGAAATAACCTGAAGAATAAGATTGGGTTGGGTGCGTTTGGCAGGCATTCTCAAATCATGAACAGCAGGTTGCCACTATCCCTCAAAAGGAAAGTGTATAACAGCGGTGTGTTACCGGTACTCACATATGCGGCGGAAACCTGGAGGCTTACGAAAAGGGTTCTGCTGAAATTGAGGACGACGCAACGAGCTATGGAAAGAAGAATGATGGGTGTAACGTTAAGGGATAAGAAAAGAGCAGATTGGGTGAGGCAACAAACGCGGGTAAACGACATTTTAGTTGAAATCAAGAAAAAGAAATGGGCATGGGCCGGACATGTAATGAGGAGGGAAGATAACCGATGGTCACTAAGGGTTACCGACTGGATTCCAAGGAAAGGGAAGCGTAGCAGGGGGCGGCAGAAAGTTAGGTGGGCGGCGGACATTAAGACGTTTGCAGGGACAACATGGCCACAATTAGTACGTGACCGGGGTAGTTGGAGAAGTATGGGAGAGGCCTTTGCCCTGCAGTAGGCGTAACTGGGCTGTTGATGATGATGATGATGAATTTCCCCTGTGCTGTCCTTAGTGTTTTTGTTCGTTGGCTTCTTATGATATGACTAATAAAAATCGGGTCCACTGTGTTCTTTCTCCTCGTTCATGCATGTCATGAGTGGCATAGATTTCATATACTGTGCCGACGAGAGCATATGTCGCCTCGAACAAGACAACTTCACTTGTCGAAACGTTTGCTCTTGCTTTTACCTTGATCTCGCTTTGCTCATCGTCTTGAATTTCCATCTCCCACCTTCCCCGTGTTTACCATGAATTTGATTACATGATGCGTGTCATAACATGAGTTATAAGACGTACAAGCGCTTCTCATGTCATGAGCTCAAAAACATCACATGCATGCAATGCATTTATGTCATGGCATAAATGTTGTGAATGGCATGATGTAATTCTTGTCATGTGATGCATGTCATGTCATAGATATCCTAATATATAGCTCGTTATCAAATAGAACTGACATGAATGACATGCCATGAATTTCAGTAACTGAACATTTTCCGGATATGCGTGTCATGACGTGTATGTCGGACATTAAGGACAGGTTATGCTATGTCAAAATAATTCGCATGAATGCCATGGTCTTTATGTGAAGGCATTACACGACTCCCATCAATATCCTAACATGCACACATGCATGCCAGGCATCACATTGCTATGAAAAGAACTTATGCTGACCCAGTGGAAAAAGTAGTTGACCAACTTCGGCCGATGACTATATGCTCGTGTTTATTAAGCCCTGACAGTTCTTCCATCGTCATTCCAGATTCGTACTCTAACTCTCGCCTTTGATTCGCGCGTGTCATCTCCGCCCGAGCTAGGCGGCACTCGTAAAGACATCGCCATCACGGCAGCAGGACACCGGGTGGTGGTCGCGTCCGTTCAAAACAGCGATTGAAAAGCAAATTTCACACAAACATTCATTTCCGAGCGCTGGACACCTACGCTCGGCCCCCTCGTTCCTACCAAAGCTCATACTGAACTTTTCTGGCTTTTCTCATCGTTACCAAGCCGCTTTATCAGACGTCGAGGCGTTCTCTTTCCTGGGTCGCATCGTGCCTGAGTACGACAACGCTTCCACTACGGCAGCATCATCACGGCTCGGCCAAGGCTAGCGGCTGCACCATGCCACTCGTCCGAATGGCTATAAAGGGACACGGGCTTCAGGTTGCGCTTCAGTATCACAGTCAAGTCACCTCTTTGCGTCCTCTAAGTGATACCACGTCCTACCGTTCGTGAAAATGTAGTATCTGCGTTTCTTACCCATCTCGTTCCACCATCCCACTCGTTCGCATCAATTAGGTCATTCGTATAAATTATGCAACGTCGTTGCCGTCGTCTGGCTGCTGTTGTCACCAGTGGCGTAGCCAGAAATTTCGTTCGGGAGGGGGCTCACTTTGCAGCACGGCCTGCTCCTTATAAAATTAGTCGAGGGATCAATATATATATATACGTATATCATTCAGCAACCTTGTTTACATTTTTGTACATATGCAACGACCAGGGGAAAATCTCAATGACGCTTTCCTTTGTTAGAATGTATTGCGCAGGAGCAGCTGTCACCGGTTGTGCATTGAGAGTAATTGCTCCGAAATTATAGTCGCAACAGAGAGCACATATAAAAAGCAGGAGTTCTGCAACATATGCGAGGGCGAGTCAAATGAAAGTGAGCTAATGCGAATATATGATAAACGGGGTACTTTATTTAAAAGTAGTCACCATGAGTATTTAGACACTTGTCCTACTAACGAGTCGCGTAATTCCCGTCTCATAAAACTCCTTGGGTTGCTGCCTCCAAAATCTGTAAATGACTACACGTCATCTTCCGACACGAATATGGTTCCCTTGAGCAGTTTCTTCAAATTTTACCAAATGTGTAAGACGCAAGGCAACAGGTCTGGGCTGCATGAGGGATGTTGCAGCATTTCCCACTTGAACTTTGCCAGTTTTGTATTAACCACATCAGCGACGTGGGACCGGGAAGTTTCGTGAAGCAAGATGTCCCCAATGCTCAATTTTCCACGTCGTTTGCTCTTAATTGCGACACGCAGCTGATCCGATCTTTCACAATATCTGAAACGATTTAGAGTCTCTCCAGGTTTAGAAAATTCGATCAATAGTGGCCCCTAACGATCTAAAAAGAAGTCAACGCTTCTCTGGCATAAATGACGGCGTTCGTTTTCCATGAATTCAAATGTTTCCACTGTAAGCTTTGCCGTAGTGTTTCAGGTTAGTAGTAGCGGCACCATGAGTCATCCCCGGTCACAACTGCAGACAAAAAGTCGTCGCTCTTATCTGGCGTTCTTTGACGTGCACTTAAATCTAAGTACACGGGTGTTTTCGCATTTCGCCTCCATCGAAATGCAGCTGCCGTGACCGGGATTCTATTCCCCCGACCTCGTGCTCAGCAGCCGAACACCATAGCCACTGAGCAACCACGGCCTTTTCAATTGTCTTGGGAGTATTGCACGGTGGCTTTGGCCCGGCCATGGATCGTCTTCGTAACTTTCATGTGCTTCTTTGAACAGTTTGCTACAACGCTTCACAGTGGCCAATGACACGCAATGTTCAACGCATACGGCAGCCATACGGCGAATAATTTCTTTTTGGGAAACATCTTCATTTGTCAAAAACCTCACGACACCAAGCTGTTCAACTTTTGAGGTGTCCATTATGTCACGCAACCATGTTCAACCCCATGTATGAGAGCATTAAAAAACATTTAACCTCACCTCTGCATGTCACTTGTAAATGAGATGCGTATGTGCTACGTGCATGTCTCGAAAATAATGAACCGAACCATTATTGCGCGGGGCGGGTTGTCTCACTTTCATTTGACTCGCCTTCGTACATTAGAAATGCGAAGATACAATGGAATACACAAATGTGAAGATAAAGCTTGATACAGGGCAAAAAATTGGCACTGGAAACAATGTTCACTGCGCATATGCCCAAAACCTCGCAACAAGATATTTAAATATATGCATAAGTCACCAATAAATCTACGTACCTAAGAAAAAGTCACTATATATATTGCGTCAAACAAGGCAAATAAACAGGTTGCGCAACCACAGATTCACAGATCACAGCACCCCCTCCCCCTCCCTCTACTCCCAAAATGTATCGCGTGCGACGGAAGGCGGCGCGCTTCCTCCCCGCTTTTCTCCCTTGCGCACACAAGACTCAGCCACTATCGTCGGCTCACCCCCTCCCCTTCTCCCCCGCACGCTTTCACTCGCACATAGAGCATGCGGCACGCGGTCACGATGTTATCACCCTTGGCCGTTATTTATACGGAACATGAGGGCAACGGCAGGAATGCGCCTGGATTCTTCATAGAGCTGCTATCGCAATAATAAAATAGTATCCGGCAACTGGAGCGTCCCGTCACCCATTACTTTCCGCAAAAGAAGTAACAAAATCGAACTTTCACCATGCGCAAATTCGCTGCTCCGCAACAATGTCTTCTTTTTTGTGTGTGGGCCGGGGGCGGCGAAATAGAATAACGCAAAGGAAAGCATGTTGGCTACAATCGAATGCCTACTTTGGGCACTCTAGTGTGGCTACCGAAGGAATATCGAAGAAAACGTGTGACGCTTGGTCCACAGTAAACCATACGCGTACTGCTCAGCGCACGCACCGCCGACCGTGTACGGATAAATCCGTACAACAACTCCCTCACTGTCAGCACCCCATCCGAGCCGCGCGCTCGCCTCTACCTCCGAGTCTCGGAACTCCGCCTTGGTGCCACATCTTACCCCCTGCGTGCCTACATGGCCGCACCCGACAACGCCCTCCGCGGCATCATATACAACGCAGTGGACTCGCAAACCCAGGACGAGATCGTCCAAGACCTCCACTCAATGAACGTTAACACCCCCTACGCCATCGCTGACGCACGCCAGATGGGGCGCTCCCAATCCATTCTCATCACCTTCGTCGGCACTTCTACTCTTCCCTCCACCATCGTCTTCAACTGCGGGGTCTACCGCTGCCACCCGTTCCGCCCGAGAGCCGAAGCCTGCACGAACTGCTGGGCTCCTGGCCACCGAGCGGATGTATGCACCAAGCCCAAGTCCGCCCTCTGTCACCGCTGCGGCCAGGCCCACAAGCCAGTCGAGCCCCCGGTCTGCGTCCCTTGCTGCATCCTGTGCAAGGGACCCCACGTCACGGGCTCGCGCTCGTGCGGGCTCCGGTTCGAGCGGAACGGCCCGTCATCGCCCCCGGCCACCTCTAAGCACCAGCCTCCTACACCAGTGCCACCCACCGCGCCGATCCTCAACACCTCCCGGCCTTCCCGTCCCCGCCGCCACTCTGTCTCCCGTGGTGCCACGTCTGCCAGCCGCCACCGCTCCGTCTCCTTCCCGCCTCTGCCTAGGTCCGAGGCGTCCACCGCCCTCGCCACCACCACCACATCACCGGTAAGCTGGAAACCGCAGCCTCACACGTCGGACCCCCAAACCGCGGCCCTCGAGGCCACTATCGCTGCCCAGCAGCTCCAAATTCAGGAGCTGTCGCGCCAGCTGCAGGCCGCGCTAGTGCGTCTGTCCTCCCCCGCTCCTCCTCCTACTTCCCCAGCTCCCGCACCTCCACAACCGCCGTCGCTAGCTGAGCAGCCTATGAATACGGCATCCTCTGCTGCATCATCGCGCGCCGCCTCCCCCAACCGCAGTCCCCCGCTCAAACGCCGATCACCTTCCACCGACCCCGTCGCGCCCGAGCGTGACGTTATTCGCCAGACAACCTCCTTCTTGGAGGCGTTTGAGAAGCGCGTCATGGCCCGCTTTGCGCGACTTGAGGAGCGCGTCGCCAGTATCGACACCCGTGTGGCCGCCATCGAAACCCACCTTACCGCCCTAGACACCAGGGTCGCGGCCTTAGAGACCCGCCAAAGCGCGACTGAGGCCACCGTCGCACACCTGTCGCTCCCTGTCCCACTCACCCCGGCACCTACCCCAACTCTGTCGGGGGACTCCGCCATCCATCATGGCCAGACACCCCACGCGCCTTAATTTCTGGCAGTGGAACTGTCGGGGGTTCCGCAGCAAGCGGAACACCCTGCAGCTCCACCTCCAGAACATCCCTCCCGACACTCTCCCCTCCGTCCTAGCACTCCAGGAACCCCTAACCCCCGTGAAACTGCGCGACTACACCTCCTTCCATCCTTCTTCTGAGGTCCGCCCAAACGTTGCCACACTGGTGCAGCGCAACCTTGCTGCCGTGCAGCACCAGTTGGACGTTTCGGACTGTGCCCATCTCCTCCTTGAAATCCTTCCTCGCCGTCGCACTGAGACAAGCCTCTTTGTTCTCAATGTGTACAGCCCTCCCAAAGCCCCTTCAGCTCCTCTCCTCCTCGTCCTCCGCCGAGCGCTCTCCTGCGCTGGTCGCAATGCCCTGGTCGTTCTTGGCGACTTCAACGCCCCACATACCAGCTGGGGCTACCCCCAGAACACTCGCAAAGGCCACTCACTCTGGACTTTCATCCACAACGAGTGCCTTTCGGTCCTTAATGACTTCGCTTGCCCCACCAGGATCGGATCTAGTGTTCAACGAGACACCAATCCGGACCTTACCCTCGCCAAAAATGTCGCCAATCCGACATGGACTAATACAGGGGTCTTCCTCGGTAGCGATCACTACGTCCTCTGTACAACTTTCCCACTCCCCTCCCTTGCTCGCGCCTCTACTCGTCTCACCCATATAGTCGACTGGGACCGCTTTCGCTCCACTCGTCTCTCTACTTCTACCTCTGCTCCTATCACCGATCTCTCTGCCTGGACCGAGACCCTTTTGGCGGACGTCCACACTGCCACATCCACGCTCCCTACAGCACCACACTCCACTACGGCAGACAGCCGTCTGCTGCACCTTTGGGAGGCCTATCACGCTGTCCACCGCCGGTGGCAGGCTCAGAAATACAATCGCCGCCTGCGCCTCCGTTTGGCCCGACTCGCGTTGGACATGGAGGAGCACTGCGCTTCTCTAGTTAGACAACAGTGGGGCCAGACCTGCGACCGCATGGCAGGCAACCTGGGCCTCCGCGACACGTGGTCGCTTCTCAGGGTGCTGCTAGACCCTACACACACTAAAGCTTCCCAGCGCAAGGATATCTCCCATCTCCTTCATTCCTCCCCACTCACTGATACTGACTTCCTGGCGGCCCTCCGGGACCACTACCTCTGCACCGACCCACCTACTCCGCTTCCCACCTACTCCGGCTCCCCAAACCCTGACCTTGAAGCAGACATCTCCGTGGGTGAGGTTCGTGCGGCGCTACTCACGCTCCGCACCACCTCGGCCCCGGGGCCAGACCGCATCACCAACAAGGTACTCCGGAACCTAGACACCCCCTCCCTCGAAGCCCTTACTGATCTCCTCAATACACATTGGCAGGCTGGCACTCTTCCATCCTCCTGGACCCATGCACGTGTCTCATTCATCCCCAAACCCGGCAAACCTATTGCCCTCGAAAACCTCCGCCCCATCTCTCTCACCTCCTGTCTCGGCAAGCTGTTCGAGCATGTCATCCTGGCCCGCCTCCAGACCTATCTGAATGATCATGACTTTTATCCAGACTCCATGTTCGGTTTTCGTCCCCAGCTGTCCACCCAGGATGTCATGCTCCAACTTTCCGAAGATGTCCTACACCCCTCCCACCACAAACGCACTCGAGCTATCCTGGCGCTGGACCTTACTAAAGCATTCGACAATGTACACCACACCGCCATCCTGGACGCTCTCTCCTCCCTCCATGTCGGACCCCGTGTCCATGCTTACGTCACTGCGTTCCTCGCCCACCGCACAGCCGAAATCTCATACGGCCCACTTTCTTCTCCTTCCTTCTCCCTTGGCAACAAGGGTACCCCCCAAGGCTCTGTCTTGTCCCCTCTTCTGTTCAACATCACCCTCTTCCCGCTGGCACGTGCTTTACGAGCTATCCCAGCTCTGTCTCATGCTTTCTACGCCGATGACATCACCCTCTGGGTGACCACCGGCAATCTTGGCGACATGGAGACCACTCTACAGGCAGGTGTGGACGCGGTAGCAACTCACGCCCGGGCCATCGGGTTGAGCTGCTCCCCGGCCAAATCGGAGCTTTTGCTCCTTCGGCCTGGGCGGACGGCCCCCCTATCGCCTTCTCCACTCACCGTCTACCTTGACGAAACACCCATTCCTCTCGTCTCTACCCTCCGCATCCTCGGACTCTTTCTTCAGTCCAATGGCAAGCACACCACCCTCATCACTCGACTCACAAACACTGTACACCACACTGTCCGCCTCATACGCCGCATTGCAAACCGCCACCACGGCATGCGCGAACACGACCTCCGCCGCCTGGTCCAGGCCTTTGTTCTCAGCCGCTTCATTTATTCTCTTCCGTATCTCTACCTTTCTCGTACCGAGGAAGACAAAGTCAACAGCCTCATTCGCCACGCATATAAGTCAGCCCTGTCCCTTCCCACATCCACGTCGACGGCTCGGTTACTGTCGATGGGCGTCCACAACTCCCTGACGGAGCTGACAGAGGCCCATCGCACGGCCCAGCTCCTCCGTCTCTCCCGCACCCGCTCGGGTCGCGCACTTCTCTCCACCCTTAATCTCTCCCCTCTTATTCCTCTTCCCACATCACTGCCCATCCCTTCCCATGTCTTGCCCCTCCTAACCGTTAAACCCCTCCCTAAAAATATGCATCCCGAACACCACCCCTCCCGTAGAGCAGCGCGAGCCTCCGCGCTCTGGCGTCAGTACGAACGGCAGGCCGCCGTGGCTTACGTAGATGCTGCCCCGTACCGCCGCTACCCAGCACATGCCCTTGCCGTCACTGACAATTCTCTCCGACTCACTCTCACTGCCTCAGTCTACACTTCTACCTCTGTCGAGGCCGAGGAGGCAGCTATTGCCCTTGCCATCACGCAAACCTCCGCGAAGTACATCTTCAGCGACTCTAAACCTGCGGTCTACAACTACGCGGTTGGACGGGTGGCACACCCGGCCATAGGAATCTTGCGTTCCGATACCGTTCCCTCTCGCCCCATCCAAATCATCTGGGTGCCCGCTCACGCGGCCCATCCTGGTAACGAGGCGGCCAATTCTATCGCTCGAGATTCGACTGACCGAGCAAGCCCGCCCCCGCCGGGAATGGATACGCGCGACGCGCTCCTCACGTACCGCGATATCACGCAGCACTATCGCCTCTCTCGTCTCACCTTCCCCCCTCCGCACCAATCCCTTTCCCAACCCCACCAACACTTATGGCGCCACCTTCAGGCCCATACCTATCTTACTCCCGCACGTCTTGCCCTCTTCCACCCCGGGACGCACTCGCCGGCTTGTCGCTTATGTGACGGCTCCCGCGCCGATTACGATCACGTCCTATTCTCCTGCCCGGCACACTTGCCCCCTGCCTCTTGGCGCCTAAGCAATCCGCAGCAGTGGGAGGCTGCTTTGTCCAGCACCGAGCCGGATATCCAACTCCGGCTGGTGAACTGGGCGGAGGACGTCGCGACTAGGCATGGCCTGGACGCCACAACCGGCAGCCTGAAGGCCGCCCACAACGCTGCTTTTTAATTTTTTATTTTTTTTTTACTTTGGCCTTCTCATCAATAAATGTTTTTCACCACCACCACGTACTGCTCGGTATCCTACACCGGCGAGACAAAATTTTCCGGAGAGGTTGCGCTCAAGCGAACGCGTTGCAATCCGTCGAGTCCCCGCAGTGCTGGCGGCGAGCGACTATGCATTGTTTCTTTTTCTCGTCTGCTAGCCAGAAAGCGTCCAAAACTCTGCCAGGCGAAAATGCAGTCGGCCAGAGAAAAACAAACGCGCATCCAAGTTGGCCGCGCGGTTATCGATGCAGCACGAGGAAAACGCATGCGCTCTGGCTGGATCGGTAGCCCGCGGGTTGCGAGAAAAAAAAGAAAAAGAAATGAGAAAGAGGCTCAATATATCCTCGCGAATAAAAGTCTAGGTAGAAAAATAAATAAGAACTTAGTTACAATAGTGGCTTTAGTGTCTTGACATGGATGCTTTGACGCTGGTGGAAAAAAAATGTTTATATTCTTTTTTGTGACCTGAGGGCACAAATGAACCACCACAACGCTTTGTCTCATCGGACCTCGCTGCGTGCTTTGTCAACTTGTCTGACAGTATGTTGATTTGGCTTGTCTCGTTGTATGGCCCGATGTACGACTTTAGAAAAGACGATGCACCTTTGGCGTCAAATGTTTACAACAGCATTAAACCCCAAAAGTTCCGGAATTGAAAATCTAAAGCACGACTTTGAAAATGTCAATGGACCTTTCGCATCAAAATGTTATGAGAACTTTATACCCACAACGTTCAACGTTTCAGAATTGAAATCCAAGCGCTTCGTAGATTCCGCGGCCGCCGCGAGATGCCGAGACGAGCCCGCTCGCCTTCAAAACGCCCTTGAAATATTGTGCCCGGTGGGGCTCCTTGCGTTACGATATGTGACTCCCGATGCATCCAGCCCGATGCATCCAGCCCGAAATCCAGCCCGATTTAGCAATGTTCGCGCTAAAATGTCTTTTCGAGCATGAAATAAGGACATTCTAGACAAAATCGAGCTTGATTTCTGGCGCCAGGAGTTGTTTTGGTCGGCGGCGCATGACAGCACGAAAAAATTTCGGGGGGGGCTGAAGCCCCATAAGCCCCCCCCCCCCTGGCTACGCCCCTGGTTGTCACGCACGCACACGCTCGAGTTAATTCTAGTTCACTATACCCGTGTCACACACAAACACTACACTTAAAGAAATACATTGGTCAACCTGGTAATGCTTTGTGAAACGCCAAACAATCCTACAGAGCCAGCTCTGTCGAAAATTATTCGCATGACGTCGATTCCCACAGTGCGCGGGATCTAAAATTTTTCAGTTTTTTTATCTATGTTTGCGCCGTAAACGCATGACAATAGATTAATACAATGGAGGAAAGAAACAGCTTCCTTTAACACGTAGTCCCGTGCATCTTCTGGCTCCTGGTATGGACTACCAGAGTCTCCTAGATGATTACAGGCAGCAGAGGATAGGGAAGCTTCGTAGACCAAAGTACAACCTGCTATAGTCGGTAAGCATGGGGCCATTCAAGCTAGGGCTCGCAATGCAATATAATGCCTAAGCCCACTGCAGGGGAATCTAAATTGCATGCTCGCAGTGCTCGAGACTTTGAAGTACCCCTTCTAAAATTTTATTTGAGAACAATGTTCTCACGCACCATCCTGGGAACATTTTACCTCAAGTAATTTCCAAAAAACGATGAGTAATAACAGACATAACGAAGAGGCCAGATATACCCTTCTCCAAGAAGAGGCTGTCTCCTTGACCAGCGTCCTCTAACGATATTACTTACCTGCCTTCTATTGGAGGCAAGGGCCCAAGTGACGTTTACGTCAGACCACTCAATTGTTTCCAAAGCACGCATTTTTTGCCACCTGGTGACATGCATATGACGCAGAAATGTTACACGTGTCACGTCGTTCCTGTTAGGGAATAGATTGCCTGGTTCGTGAATTCGGGCGTGTGGGCCTCCGATAGAATATTGTGCTGGTTTCGCGATGTGCATAGATGTAATATTTAGAAGACAGAATATGTACCGCTTTGTTGAAGTTATGTGAAATGGTGCTATAGCTCTTCAAACGAATCTGGAGCAAATTTACCATATTACTCAAAAAATTGGAAAGCCTGTAGAAATTTAGAAATATCTGTGCCCGTTATTGTAAGCTTACAGTGAAGCTATTTTGAAAATTAGGTGTAATGTTGCAATACCGTGAGGTACACATATGCGAGCTTTGCATCGGATACAATCAGGAATTGTGCCTCTGTATTGTGGCGATGCGCGACTCTCGCGCATCCCCTGATGTTTTTCCCGCATAGCGCGTCTCCTAGCTGTATTGCGGCTTCGCCGCGTGGCCTGCGTGATGCCCGCGGTGGTCGATGTGGTTGGGGCGCAGTGCGAGAGATGGCGCGAGTGTTGCGCTGCTAACGCCGCCGACAGGCGAGGTTACTTGGGCGCCGAAAGGAAGGTGCTTGCCCTCCTTGGGTCGAGACAGCAAGCGGTACGGACGTGCCGTGCCGCGCGTGCGCCGACCCATGCTTCGGCGAGACCGTCTCGAGTGGCCACCTTGGAACGCGCCACCGTTGGCGTGACCGTACTCGCCAACGACCAGGCGTTGGGATCCAGCATGGGGCGAACATATTCGCTCGTTGTCAGGTCGCGGTGAGTCGGACTTCCAGATTTGTCGCGCGGCCATCGGCATGTTTTGTGGATAGCAACTCGGCTAGCAGGCATTGATCTATGAAAGGTGCAATAAATGCCCTTGTGACTGTTTGCACTACTGTGTTGTCGTTCCTTTGTCCCAAGAGCACGGTGTGAGAACCCCACAGTATCTGAAACAACTATCACCTATCTTGTACACGTATCGTGATAGAATTTCAATGTATCTTTGCCCATTTTGAATAGCGCACCTGCAATCTTAGTTTACCCGTAGGGTCCGGCTGAGCGCTGAGATAAAGCAGGTTAGGTCAGCTCAAAAAGTTTCAGCCCCCAGTTATGGACTGTCAAGAAAACGTTACCGTTTCACCCGAAAAGAGAAGTATTCATAGAGATAGCGAAGTACTAGACAACTACAGGAAGTAATCTTCGTAGTTTTCTCGACAGTGTAAATTGCAGTACCCGTTTGCTTTCTAATGAAACCGACAAACACAATGTCAGGCACGAACAAGTAAACATCAACCACGAACCACGAACACTCGCTGCTAGAACGCGGTTGTAACGAACAGCGTAGGCAGAGCGAAGCAATGTTCGCGCAACATTACCTGGTGAACTACTATAATAAAGGGTAATTACGGGACTCAACACTTTTGATTCCTATGAACAGTACAACCAGGGTGCATTGATGTTGTCGCAAAAGTTTTAAAAGCACATTTCTGTGCTATAGCTGAGTGCGCGTTTTCTTTTCAACGTTTAGCATGCTGTGCTGCCACAGTACTTTAAATTTCCTTGTGCATTTTTCTAGTTATCTGCATGATAAATTCATTGCAATCATGCATTTAGTGCATTTATTGTCCCCGCTTTTTACCTCGCAACTAGTTTGTTTATTCTTGTTGCCTCCCACTGATGAGGGCAGCGAATGTCTGTAAATTGTGCCTCGCGGTCGTTTTTCATTGTGCCATACTAAAACAGTCTTTGAGACATTCTAAAACTGCTTTCTGCAGCTTTTCATTCGGTCGAAATTCCGTGTAGTACTTATATAATGAAAATAATTCATTTATTCTACACCGTGGGACAACCACCACGAGTATTCCGGTGCTCGAAAGGCGCTGTGGATTTCTTTTTAAACGTTATGAAGGTACGGACAGTGAAAGCAACACTCGGTGCGCCATTTCCGGGCACAAACTCTAAGCTTCGCCCCATCATTTTTTTCTAGCAAACTAACGCCCAAAAACGATGGAGGCGTCAGTCAAGTGCATAAGAACCCTTTCTGCACCGGAGTGAAGCCATGCCTCAAAGAAGGTCAGTACTGATGCCAAATAGTTCCGTGGCTTGACTCCTACTAAACAAAGTGGTGTAGCTAGATCACTTAGTTTTGCGCTCGTCGTTTCGATGACTGAATGAACTTAAGCGGACTCAGGAGACGAGTGCGAACAAAATAGCCTTCATGTTTCTTCACTTGTACTGAAGGAATTAATCTCTTATTTCAGGGAACGATGTTGGAGGTGGCTGGTTGAGCACGTCTTCTGAACTATGCAGAATATGTTTGACTAATCAGCACGCCTTCCTGTGCAGCGCTGCGATGACATCACTTGTGTTTTAAGCAAGCATTTATGCGTCCATTGTATACCTGTACCTTGACTAAATTGCTTTTGTAATGTAAGCATAATCGAACGCACGCGCCAATCATGCTTTTAATGGTATGTGTTTAGGCTGCCCCTGCCATCTGCATGACAATAATAGACGGGCCAATCAGAGTTGAGTTTCCTAAGCGCCATCTCTACATCTGAATTTGTTTTTTGACATACCTGCGCCGATCAAATTATTGGATTGACGCTTAAAGAATCATGAGCCAGCGCCCATATGCGTGTTTTCTGTTCCAAGGCGTCATGTCTATTCTACTCGCAAAAAGAAAGACTTTTCAAGGACCACTCGGAAAGCATGTTCACTTGGTTTTCTTGATTAAACCTGTAGTTTCTTGCAGCCAACGTCATGGCTTAGTAAGGATATATCTCGGTATTTGGATTTTAAATGATCTTATATAGCAGGAACACAACGATTCTGGGCGTAACTCAGCTAATCAAAAGCTCTTCTTCCTCAGATGGGCGTTCAGGCTGACTACTCATGAGTTTTGCCTTTAATGCAATGGTACAGCCTATATTAAATTATGCTTCCATAATCTGGTATTTTTTTACTAAAAATGACATTGATGAAATATAAACTATTCAAATGCAGGTAGTTCTGTATATATACAGCAGGTTCGGACGCCCGTTAATTACAGCTTTGCTAAGCAGAGCCAACCTGCCAACAACGAGTCGAAGAAATCAAGTTTCAACATTACAGTTTATGTTTCAACTAATAGAGGGACATTACAGCATAGACATTTCCCCAGGTACTTACTTATTCAACAGGCTATGCTACAAGCCCGAAACATGCACTAATGATCACCTCCTTCACCAGACGCAATAAGTCGTTTTTTTTCCACAGGACGATAACGGAATGAAACCGATTAACAAACGATGTGGTTTTACAGGCTTCTTTGGTGTTTTTGTCACATATTAGCCATTGATTTCTTTTGATGTACACTCTCAGACAAAGGTACATCCTTTGGTGTGTATATCTGCCACACAACAATAATCGTCATATGCCTTGCTTGAAGCAGGCATATGACGCATATAAAGAAGGCAAAAGAAGCATATACGGTGCTAAAAAGCGGGCATGTCCTGTGCTACAGGGGCTTAGCGGAGAAAAGAGAACTAGGAGTCGGATTCCTGATTAATAAGAATATGGCTGGTAACATACAGGAATTCTATAGCATTAACGAGAGGGTGGCAGGTCTTGTTGTGAAACTTAATAAGAGGTACAAAATGAAGATTGTACAGGTCTACGCCCCTACATCCAGTCATGACGACCAGGAAGTCGAAAGCTTCTATGAAGACGTGGAATCGGCGATGGGTAGAGTGAAAACCAAATACACTATACTATTGGGCGACTTTAATGCCAAGTAGGCAAGAAGCAGGCTGGAGACAAGGCAGTGGGGGAATATGGCATAGGCACTAGAAATAGCAGGGGAGAGTTATTAGTAGAGTTTGCGGAACAGAATAATATGAGGATAATGAATACCTTCTTCCGCAAGCGGGATAGCCGAAAGTGGACGTGGAGGAGCCCGAACGGCGAGACTAGAAATGAAATAGACTTAATACTCTGCGCTAACCCTCGCATGGTACAAGATGTGGACGTGCTCGGCAATGTGCGCTGCAGTGACCACAGGATGGTAAGAATTCGAATTAGCCTAGACCTGAGTAGGGAACGGAAGAAACTAGTACATAAGAAGCCGATTAATTAGTTAGTGATAAGAGGGAAAATAGAAGAATTCCAGATCAAGCTACAGAACAGGTATTCAGCTTTAACTCAGGAAGAGGATCTTAGTGTTGAAACAATGAACGACAATCTTGTGGGCATCATTAAGGAGTGTGCAATGGAAGTCGGTGGTAACTCCATTAGGCAGGATACCAGCAAACTATCGCAGGAGACGAAAGATCTGATCAAGAATCGCCAATGTATGAAAGCCTCTAATCCTACAGCTAGAATAGAACTGGCAGAACTTTCGAAGTTAATCAACAAGCGTAAGACAGCTGACATAAGGAAGTATAATATGGATAGAATTGAACATGCTCTCAGGAACGGAGGAATCCTAAAAACAGTGAAGAAGAAACTAGGAATCGGCAAGAATCAGATGTATGCGTTAAGAGACAAAGCCGGCAATATCATTACTAATATGGATGAGATAGTTCAAGTGGCTGAGGAGTTCTATAGAGATCTATACAGTACCAGTGGCACCCACGACGATAATGGAAGGGAAAATAGTCTAGAGGAATTCGAAATCCCAAAGGTAACGCCGGAAGAAGTAAAGAAAGCCTTGGGAGATATGCAAAGGGGGAAGGCAGCTGGGGAGGATCAGGTAACAGCAGATTTGTTGAAGGATGGTGGTCAGATTGTTCTAGAGAAACTGGCCACCCTGTATACGCAATGCCTCATGACCTCGAGCATACCGGAATCTTGGAAGAACGCTAACATAATCCTAATTCATAAGAAAGGAGACGCCAAAGACTTGAAAAATTATAGACCGATCAGCTTGCTGTCCGTTGCCTACAAACTATTTACTAAGGTAATCGCAAATAGAATCAGGAACACCTTAGACTTCTGCCAAGCAAAGGACCAGGCAGGATTCCGTAAAGGCTACTCAACAATAGATCATATTCACACTATCAATCAGGTGATAGAGAAATCTGCGGAATATAACCAACCCTTATATATAGCTTTCATTGATTACGAGAAAGCGTTTGATTCTGTCGAAACCTCAGCAGTCATGGAGGCATTACGGAATCAGGGCGTAGACGAGCCGTATGTAAAAATACTGAAAGATATCTACAGCGGCTCCACAGCCACCGTAGTCCTCCATAAAGCAAGCAACAAAATCCCAATAAAGAAAGGCGTCAGGCAGGGAGATACGATCTCTCCAATGCTATTCACAGCATGTTTACAGGAGCAATTCAAAGACCTGGATTGGGAAGAATTGGGGATAAACGTTAATGGAGAGTGCCTTAGTAACTTGCGATTCGCTGATGATATTGCCTTGCTTAGTAACTCAGGGGACCAATTGCAATGCACGCTCAATGACCTGGAGAGGCAAAGCAGAAGAGTTGGTCTAAAAATTAATCTGCAGAAAGCTAAAGTAATGTTTAACAGTCTCGGAAGAGAACAGCAATTTACAATAGGCAGCGAGGCACTGGAAGTCGTAAGGGAATACACCTACTTGGGGCAGGTAGTGACGGCGGATCCGGATCATGAGACGGAAATAATCAGAAGAATGGGCTTGGGTGCGTTTGGCAGGCATTCTCAGATCATGAACAGCAGGTTACCATTATCCCTCAAGAGAAAAGTATATAATAGCTGTGTCTTACCAGTACTCACCTACGGGGCAGAAACCTGGAGGCTTACGAAAAAAGTTCTACTCAAATTGAGGACGACGCAACGAGCTATGGAAAGAAGAATGATAGGTGTAACGTTAAGGGATAAGAAAATAGCAGATTGGGTCAGGGAACAAACGCGAGTTAATGACATCTTAGTTGAAATCAAGAGAAAGAAATGGGCATGGGCAGGACATGTAATGAGGAGGGATGATAACCGATGGTCATTAAGGGTTACGGACTGGATCCCAAGGGAAGGGAAGCGTAGCAGGGGGCGGCAGAAAGTTAGGTGGGCGGATGAGATTAAGAAGTTTGCAGGGACGGCGTGGTCACAATTAGTACATGACCGGGGTTGTTGGAGAAATATGGGAGAGGCCTTTGCCCTGCAGTGGGCGTAACCAGGCTGATGATGATGATGATGCCTTGCTTGCGTTTTCTTTCTTGAAAACGCCGCGCCCGCTACTTTCCTGTCGGGAATGTTACATCATGCTGATAACGCGCATGCCGTTCGTTACTGGGAAGTGCCGGGCTCGCAGCGTTAAAAAACGGTAATACGGACAAGACAGATGACGTTTATTGTTGTGTGGCAAGATACAACCCAAAGGGTGTAATTTTGTTTTAGAGTGTACGCTTAGTGCTTAACGCCTGCTTCTCCTCCGCTGCGAGTCGGCCCGGCATTGCACTATCTTCCGGATGGGCCCACGTATAGGGAGTGCTTAACGCCTGCTTCAGCTGCGCCGCGGGTCGGCCCGGCACTGTACTATTACTGGGATCGGCCCACGTATGGGGAGTTTCTTGCTTACGACGACATGAAAATTTCCTTGAACGGTAGAGATATACAGCTTCGCTGTAAAGGTTCGGCAGGGGTTACACTCTTCTAACACAAGAAGCCGAAAGCCTGCTGGACATTTGCTAATGCATGAAGTTATGCAATCGGGCTTAGACTTCTTTGTAAGACATATTGGTATTTCCTTAAGTTATACGATCGGGGCTACACTTCTTACAAGACTTCACGAGCCGCAATGGGAAGTACAGTGTCGATCACACTTGTCTAGAGTGGCCCGAAGGCTGCTCCGCACTGCGCCTGCGACGCCTAGCGACAAGCCCTGGGTTCGAGATGTGTTGGCCGATAGCGCCACGCGCGTGGACGCTGCGGTATTCGCGGGCAGCCAAGATACAGGCCGCAGCATTCTAGCCGTGTCACGCTCGCAGCTCAGCTGGCAGTGCTCGTCTAGTGATAAAAAGCCGGTGCTCGCGACCCGCAAATCACGCAGGCCTGTATCTTGGCCGCCCGCGAATGCCGCAGCGTCCACGCGCCTGGCGCTATCGGCCAACACATCTCGAACCCGGTGCTTGTCGCTAGGCGTCGCAGGCGCAGTGCGGAGCAGCCTTCGGGCCTCTCTAGACAAGTGTGGTCGACACTGTACTCGTGTGGCACCAAGGCGACCTCCTCACTGAGGCGGAGCGGCATGCGCTTCGCTTTTTACGCAGTGGCGTTTGCGCGGCTGTCCTGGCGAGGCGCAAGTGCGTGCACGCTTCTCCATCGCTTGCCGCCGACAACTGCTGCCGCTCTGGCCGCTCAGACGGCGACGCCAATGCGCTGAGCGCGAGGGAAGCCGACGATTGCGGCTCAATCTGGCGCGCACGAGGGACGAAAGCGGAGGGCAAACGCGTCGTCTTCCGCCGCAGTTATGAGCGTGGGGCGATAGGCGGAGGGGAGAGAGGGCGTTGTTCTGCTCCGGCAGCAACTGCCTATTTCACGGCCGGGTGCAAGGGAAAGCGACGATCGCAGCTCAGTCTTGCGTTCGACGGGGAGGAGAGCGGGAGGCAGTGCGGGAAGGAGTGGAGCG
Organism: Dermacentor albipictus; assembly: GCF_038994185.2. NCBI lineage: Eukaryota > Metazoa > Arthropoda > Arachnida > Ixodida > Ixodidae > Dermacentor > Dermacentor albipictus. The sequence goes on from NC_091821.1 coordinate 492,316,494, forward strand.
GCTATGGGGGCGGCTTCGACGACACCGTCAAGTGCGTACGTTGCACGGTCGCGCGCGCCTATCTGGAAAGGGATCTGCAGACGGCTCGTACCTTTGTGCGGGTTTGTTCTCGCCGCTCTTACGTTGAGGCGATGGATCGCACGAAGGTCACTTCGCTCGCTGTTGCTCCTCCGCTTGCTCACACAAACGTTTTGACAGCGAGTGTCCGCACTAGTCGAGTGTGATGTGTTCATGTTTTCTTGTGCACGCCGATACCATGCTTGTTAATTCAGTTAGTAAGCGAATGTTTCCAGGCTAATACGGCCGATAAAGCTGATATCCCTGTTTCGTAGAGCTGTCCACTAACTAGCTATAGCAATTATGCTTCGCCATTCGTGCGAAACTGCGACTTTTGTTTTCAAAGCCATCGCGCAACGAGCCACTTAAGGCTTTCCCCTGAAAGCAGGGTACAGTAATCTTGACCGAAACATTGCGGTGAGGCCCGGTCGGTCGGTGCGCTCCCTTAGTTGAGTAGCGGACATTCTATCACCGTGTACCACGTATTGGGTTTGCATTTGCAATGATTCAGTTATTATTTAGTGGCTGTGACCTGTGCACGTATTTGAACACATGTTTCCCATGTGTTCATTTAAGCTGCGTGGGATTGTTTTGAGTTTGCTGATTAAATATGACTCGCGTGCGCGAGTAGGGCGGAAGCCTTACTGGAGAAGGGCGTTACATATTTTGTCAAATGAATACTCTGGCAGACTGAGGTGTTTCGAAAATTAAAGATTTGATTTCTTGTGAACGTGACCTTTGCGGTTATTTAGACGAAGTCTAAAGACGGTTTCAGTCTGGCCTATGTATTGTTAGACGCCACCATGGCGCATATAGACCACATTATGACTGTCACAATTTATTCGTTCCTTAATTTTGAATGTAAAATGAAAGAAAATAACCTTAGCAAAGCAGGTTGAAGTGATATGCATGCAGACTTTGAAGCGTTGTTTGCCACATGGTTCGCAACCTAATTCCATGTTTTGAATCCTGGTTTTTCTAGCTCTCACGTGGTACCGCTTAGGTTCCTTCCCTGTCGATGGTCAAATCGGGGTGGCTTTAGGAGAGATTGAAAAAAAAACCTGTACCCCGCTGAATAATATTGAACTGTTTGGATTGGATGTTCACGAGCGGTAGTGCAGACGAGTTAGTGAGCAAAAAGATGGTTTGATACCTAGAATGGCTCGGAATTGAGCCGGAGAAACTTGCGTTTCTGTGTAACGCTTACGCTTGGCTTCTACGATCATCAGCAATAAGTTACGGGAAGTCCTGAGCCACCCGGGCTATTCTGAGTTAATTTGCGTGACTTACGAAATCTGTCACGTCAGAGCCGATACGGCGGTATTGTTGGACTCGTGAGTACGGGGTGACTGTCTTGCAATGGCGTGGAAGGCTACTTTTGAAATGGAGGTATAGCTGGCGGTCTGTTGAATTTTTATATAAGTTTGTGAGTATGCGGTTATCTTTAATTTGTACAGTGACATGAATAAAGTCTACAGCTGACAGAACAACTGTGTATGAAAGAGATTGTGGAATAGCTGAATTAAAACAGGGTACGTATCTAAAGATACTATCCTCGGCGTGGTGCCAATTAAAAATATGCCGCCTAAAAACTTTTTGTAGATTAGCGGCTTCAAAGATCTAGCCGCAAGAAATCGTTCTTCGAGCGATGCCATAATTATGTTCGCACAATTTGGGGCTACCTTTGTGCCCATTGCCGTTCCGCTTATCTAGGGAAAATGTTTTTCGTCGGGCAAAAAATAAAAGCGAATCTATTGCACCGCAGCTCAAGCCCTAGTAAGCGTGTACTCGCCTCAACTTGCAGGCGTCCTTGCCGTCATGTAAGCGTTGACTGTCGCGTCAATGCCATCTGCTTGTGGTATGTTTGTGTGCAGGGATAATGCGTACATTGTAACCAGAAATCTGTCTTTGGATATCGGTGATTCCGTTCTTATGCAACGAAATTAGTTGTTGTCCTGATTGCAAGATGTAACGCTCAGAACTATGGCCTTGATAATAAAATCCAAGGACCTTGAAATTACCTTGAAAACCTTACCGTTGCCTCAGACAATGGGATGACCCGCGTGTTTTGGTTTCTTTTATTTTAAGAAGCAAATAAAAAGAACTTGTAGCTGTCTGAATTGGCTGCAATGATGTACGCATATCGCTAGCTATATTTATCTCCTTATGTAGTGAAATATTCCGGCCACGGTGGCCGCATTTTGATGGGGGCCAAATGCGAAAACACCCGTGTACTTAGATTTAAGTGCACGTTAAAGAATCCCAGGTGGTCGAAATTTCCGGAGTCCTCCACTACGGCGTGCCTCATAATCTGAAAGTGGTTTTGGCACGTAAAACCCTATAATACATATATATATATATATATATATATATATATATATATATATATATTAGGGAAATAAATTCGCGGCATATTTCTCATTCAATCAACTTATTGGGCACTTCGCAGTCCTCGTAGCAGTGCCCGCATTATATTAAACGCAGTATATCTAACTGCATGCAGTCGCGACTATAATATAGCACGTCTGATATGGCTACCGCAATCATGCACAAGATTGTCTGATAGGACGTGTCCTTAGGTCCATGAGTTGTAGTTGTAATTTACGAAGTACTTATGTATAAACCGTTGCATATTAACTGGGAATGCACCTACGAAACTGGCGGAGTGAGACACCTATGACCGCAATACTTGAGTAGCTTCGGCAACGTTGCCTGCTATGTGCGAAAAGGAGTGTAGCACCTACCTATGCAAGATGGTCCGCCTAGCCTGTGTTTCTCTATCGAGCTGCCAGCGACATTTAGTACTTCTGCCAGCGCACTGCTCCGTAAACTCTTGGGGTCGGGTGTACACTTTTTTAAAGTGCTGAGTCATAGCCAGCCTGTTGAAATTGCTACCCTGTACTGTGTTTCCAACTGATTTTGCTTCCGAACGCAGCTGAAAATAACATCTTCGAAGTTTATCCCGACGGGAAAATGGATCGTGAGACACCAGTGTGCGTCGACATGTACGGCCACGTCTGCACCGACCAGTTCATTAACTCGAATGTCGACGAGCAGCCCATGCGCTTCCAGTCACTCTATCTCGTCATAAGTAATATAATGAAGTTCATCAATGGTAAGTTGCACTTTCCCGAGCACAAACGACCGCTTCCGATTTGAAACGACTTTCACCACGTAACATATCCTACAGAGTTCTGTTTCTTTGTCAGTGCAATATGTTCAATATGAAAGAAAAATATGCCCATGCTCTTTTTTGATGTTTTGTAGTACGTTTACCTGCACCAAAACACGTTCACTTGAGCTGCGTGAACGTGAGAGCGTTCTTCTATTTTGCCTACAAATCATGCTATCAAGAAGACCCTCCTTAGATTTGCTGTTGTGCTAGAGCAATGAAAGCGTAAATGAAAGGTTACGCGACAAAATGTAGTGCGCTCTATTTGTAAATGATGTCGCACTGCAAAAAAAAAAAATCATGAAGCACGGGGGAATGGCATCGCAGGAGCCAAACGCAGCGCGATGGTGACAATGCATCTTGTGATATTCAGCCCGTATGTGTTCTAAAAAAATTAAACATCCCTTTATGACGTGTACAAGAACATGTGTCCTTCTCTATTCTTTCTAGGGCCAACCGCATCACTGACACAAAACACTTTGAAAGACTGCCTCAGAACCGGCGCGCAATCACGTATAAAACACGCCAGCCATTAGATGAGAAATGCGAATTGAAACCCGTACACAGAGAAGGATACGCACGACGAGGGGAAATGCACGCAGCTACAGTCCCATTACATGGAGGCAGATAGGTTCTCGATATAAAAACGTCTCTCGATCAAATATGTTGCTTAACCATATCAAATTTTCCCACTCCTGTGCACGTGTTGTCTTTAACTGCACATAACACGAGGTGGTTAAACAAACTTTTGTTCACGTATGTCAACCAGCACTGCGACACACGTTAGACCTTGCGATCACTGGAAAAAAAATCCACCAGGCTTTTTCAATATTTTACTCCTTAGCCCTGCAATTTTTCTACACTAACATGCACTGTCGCTTTCTCTGCTCTCTCTCGCTCTCTCTCTCTCTCGATCGTGATGCGCAGAAATCAAGTACTGCGAATCGCAGGTTCACATGCACGCGTTACATATATATGTCCTAGTGGACAGGTACTGAGAAAGTGGCAGCCAGAAGGGCGCTGAGATTTATGTTGGAGTTAGATTTTTTATCGACAGAGATGTAGCCGCGATTCGTATCATTCCTATGACTTTAATGTCACCCCCACTGGAAGCATGATGAGTAGTGATTTCTGCAGCAATATCGCGGATCTTGCTTATGTCATTCCGTGCTTGCTCAGGCTTAACTTGAAGAACAGGCCATGCTTTTACTGCTTAGCGACGTTTTGGTAGCAAGCAATATCGTACATGCCCGCTTAATTTTTGCTCCTAATTCTACTTGTCATTGGCTTCGAAACCGTTTTGATGACTTGAAACATGCACAGCTATTGGTCGAAAGCAATCAATAAATGGTCTGGAAAAAAACCCTCTCTACGGTCCTGCTTTCTTTGAGCACGTAATAAATTTCACAAAATGTAAATTTTTGTCTACACTCTTAGAAAAAGTTACACCCTTTGGGGTGTATCTTGTCCCACAACAATAATCGTCATCTGTCTTGCACGCGTTTCCTTTCTTTTACGCTGCAAGTCCGGTACTTCCCAGTCACGAACGGCATGCGCGTTATCAGTGTGACGCAGCATTCTCGACAGGAAAGTAGCCAGCGCCGAGTTTTCAAGAAAGGAAACGCAAGCCTGGCATATCACGATTATCGTTGTGGGAGAAATATACACCTCAAAGGGCGAAACCATTTTAAGAGCGTATTGTGCTACTTTTAGTTTAGATTTCTGTGTTTCGCAACGTTTACACTGTGGTCGTAAGCAACTGTATTCGATGTCACGTTGACTGCGAGATGTCCGCTTAGTCTCCTACTTTTATTATAGCGAAAGAATACTTTGGAGTCTGTTCATATTATTTACCTGTAAAGCGTGCAGGCCCGCCCTGCAACAAATTTTCGTTTTCGTGGGCAGTTTCAAACGTTTTATTTCAATTTGTTTCAGAAGCAAAGAAACAACAAAAGACAACTTTTCGGCCATTCATAATTTCAGGAAAAAACACATTGCGAATAAACTTACTTCCATAATTGTGCCGTTTACTTTAACAGATGTGGCCTACCTATATCATCCCACGTGATTGTGATTTCATCAGTGCCCGTGCACTAGTGCTTACATTACGTTTCACTAATGTTACAGCAACCACAAAAAAGCTTGCGAACCACAAATAAAAATTGCCATGGCAATTTGCTACCGCAATAGAGAGGTATTCTCGCCTTCGCGAATGCAGAAAATTGCGTGACTTCTAACACTCATTAAGAGGACCGCGCATGTGCGTCGCAACCACGACAGCACGGCGGCAGTACCGGCCGACGTTGGAGAATCTGGAGTACTTGTGCAGTTGCGATCGCAGTAAAAAGCGGATGTTGGTGTGAGAGGCAAACGATCAAAAGTCAGTCGTCAATGCAGCTACCATCGCGACGCCGTAGTTTTCTTGCGTTACGGTAGATGTCGTTGATAGACACGTTCATTAACGCAAAACTACGACAGTAAGACCAGTGCAGGTGTCACAACGGCCGATGACAGCGCCGCGATGCGAACCAGCACCGCATGTACCAGTGCTCAACAATTAAAAAAATAAAGGAAACGAAGTGCACTATGACCAGCGTATCCAATGAACTAACGGCCCTAGCTCCCGTTCAAGTATTACTGTTGTCCCACTTTACTAGCGTCACTGATTAGACATAGGCATTGCTGAGCGCAATGAAAGGGGAATGGCTTTTCTTTTTGTCTTTAATTGTGAGAAAGGCGTTTCTAGCGCACCAACGCACAATACCCTTTTGAGTACACAATGAGCAGCTTAGGAACCGCAAACAGTCGTCTTCCTTCTCTTTGCGTGCATTTTGAACTGAACCATCTTTAAAAGCGAAACTTTTCTATGCAAATCTCGCCGGGTTTTCGTGACCGTGTGTGATGCGCCGTGGCTGCTCTCTACACGAATAGGCCAACCAGTCACAGCGCAGGACCCGCGCGCCCAACGTCACCGCCGCTGGGTTCATTGCACCGCCACCAGATGGCGCTCGCCTCCGTGCATCCGCGGTGGTGGCGGACGTGCAGGGGAAAAAAAAAGAACCAGAAATATGTCAGGACGCCCCACGATCGACATTGAGCGCGCGTCTCGCGTTTGACGGCCTGCTCAATGGGCTGTTTGCCTGTGCCGTCTGCTTTGTCGATGGGGGCGCTGACTGCCAAGAGAGATGTTCGCCACTCCAAGCAAGTTGAGCGCACAAACGCGTATGCTGATTCTTTATGCACTCACACATATCCTCGCTTTATGCACCTTCCAACTCGTTGGATCTGCTGCCTTTTCTTCTTCCAGAGTCAGTGGACAAAGACATCGGATATCCGCTTGATAGTGCACTTATGCAAACAATGCTTTTCATAAAGAACTGCACGAGTCAAGGTAAGGCCATGGATGTCTTCCCAAAGGTTTAACCATTTGACTCTATCTTTTCCTTGAGAAATACTGATGGTGCCATTTTTTTTTTGGTGCCAGAAGTTTCACTGTGGGCTCTGTAAAATAAGCCTATAATGTTTACTAGAACAACTATTTAGTGCTAGTTTCCACTGAATTAAATGTATTGTACAATATACATGGCCCTCCAAGCTTGCAGGTGCACTATAGGAGACCGCAACAGAGACTATGTTGACACGGTTACTTAGTTCCAACACCTAGCTCAAAATAATATTCCAGGCAACCATACAAAACTACCAAGCAGTCCGACTTTTAAAAACAGGTATTCCTGTTACCTATTGCTGTTGGCCGAAAAAGGACAACCTATGCCAGTGGAATGAGGGCACAAGCAAGAGCTAGGTGCTAGGACACGGCGACTATCGTAAAAGAGATAGCTACGCTTGTGCTCGTGTGGTTAACGTTGAACTATGGTGGAACTGGTGAAATTTGGTGTGTCGCTCCCAATTGAAGGATGAAATAGTAAGTCTATGGGAAAGACACTCACGAACTACATATGAGGGCAATTGAGAGTTTATGGCACCACTGGCTATCTACAGGCATACTGGTGGATTAAGGAATCGCACATTGGTGGACTAACAAATTCATTTTACATGCAAAGGTACTAAAATACAAAAGAGAAATATGCACGCCAATGTGCTTGCTTATTAATATAATCGATAAGCTGATTTATTGACTGTGTAAGGAAGATGAAGAGCACAAGGACAAGGCCAGTCATATCGTCTGTTCTATGCCTGCAGTGCAACCAGTGGATCAGCGGGATCGCCAGTGTTTAGCACGAGCGTGAGCCGTTCGCGCAACCAGCTGTTCCTCCTCTGCATCACCTGCCTTCTCAATTACGAACAGATGCTACCATCTGAAGTGTTCAATACAACCATTACAACTGGAATTAGCAGGTGAAAAACCAGCATATCATCAATGGAACAGCAGTGTCGGCGCCAACAGCTCATGACCGGCGCTCGCGCCTCATGTCGATAATAGTGCCCCAGTGCGACTTGCTTCTGTCTCTCCTTCAGTACAATAACGCCGGCTGTGAAGGAGAGCCATCCTGGGAACCGAAGGTAAATAGAGAATAAGAGGATCGGGGATACGGCTCTAGGGGGTTGAAATGGACCATCCCAAAACCAAGCCGACGCATGTGCGAGGACTGCTCGACCAACTAAATGACATAGGCGGTGGGAGACCGGCTTTCGATGTCACGGTAGGGGCCCTGATACTTGACAGCAAGCTTTGGAGTGAGACCATGGGAGCGGAACAATAGTTCAGACGAGGGAGCCTACGGCGAAAGTCTGCAGAAGTTGATCGACGTCGCGGCGATCTTTCTGGAGGCCTTCACTGTCGGACGCGAATGAGCGGTTCAGTTGACGGCACCTTTCAGCATGCTGTACGACTTCAGAAACTGGGCTGAATTCGGAGAATTCCGGGTGGTATAGCAAAATGGCGTCAAGTGTGGAAGACTGTTCATGGCCATGTAAAAAAACTATGGCAAAAAGCTTGTCGTAGACTGTGTCGCAGGGTTATGTGCGTACGTCGCGAAGGGGAGCACGAATACCCAACTCGTATGGTGAGAATCAATGTACATCGCGAGCATGGCTCCTAGCGTTGGATTGAAGCGTTATGTTTGGCCTTTGGTCTCAAGGCGGCAGGTAGTAGAAGTGCGATGAACAGTATGGCACAAGCAGATCTGGAAGCTCTTGAATGACGTCGGCCAAAAAGCGCGCGATTTTTGGCGCTCCGCAGTTCCCGTTTTGTCCCATTACGGAGAATGAGATGGCGTAAGACGAAGGAGGCGACGCCATGAGCTCCAGACGCAGGGAGTGCATCTCTTTCCGTGTATCGAGTTAGATGGCCCACCGCGACAATTTTTCAGTGAGTGTCATTAACAGAGCATGGAAATGCTCCATATAGAGTCATGACAACACGGTCAAAAGGGCGGGCAGGAAATGGTAAAGGCTGCAGTCGAACAGGCGTATGGTGAAACGCCTTCCGTCATTGACAGGTTGGACAGGACCGAATGTATTTACTGACAATTGTATACATACAACCACAATAGTAGTGTGGGTGGCACCGTTGATACGTTTGCAGCGCGCAAGCGTGAACATGCTGCAGCTCCGGGTAGAAACATGCACGCACATCGGATCATAAATGGCTGAGTATGAATACCAGTCGCTCTTGTACATCAGTCTGAAAGTTGTGGCGGTATAAGAGTGCATATCGGATTGCGAAATGCATGGCGTGGCGGCGAAAGGCACGGACGTATGTAGCGGTTGTAGAGACAGAGAGAACCTTGAGGAGGAATGCGACGTAGGGGTCCTTATGCTGTTCTGAATGCATGTCTCATTGTGAGAATAGCCAGGGGTAAGTCTGCCGTGGGAAATGATTCGTTGCCAGACTTCACCGATGATCAAGAAAGCGTATCCGCGTCTGAACGCTCGCGTAAACAACGGAAACGTCGAATTATTCTATACGATGAGCCCAACGACCGATCAACCAGAGGGATCCTTAAGGGAAGCCCCATCTCGCAGAATGCGTGGTGCTCGGTCACCACGTCGAAAGTCTGGTCCTGCAAATATGGGCGATTTTGCATAACGTCCACACAATCGCTAGACACCCTTTTTTGGTGATGAGTAATTCGCGTCCACCTTGGTGAGGGCTCGGTTCGCCTGAACAACACCTACTCGGGGAATCCGGGATTGTTTCGCGCGAGAACTGCTCAGCGACCAACGCCACTGGCGTCCGTTGTTTGTCCGTCTCTTCTTCTTTACTGCTTACTGTGTGTACTCAATATGTCCTGCTGAACTGCCCAGTACTCCCTGGGGTGGTGTTTTCAACCAATGAGCGTTGGCGTAAAAACGTTCCCGACAGTTCACGACGTCAAAGAGAAAGACATAAGTGCAAAGAAAGTGACCACGACGTGCAGAAATTGCCACCAGCCAAGCTCGTACGAGTTAGTTGTCCACAACGCAAGTTGCAGATTTATAGCAACCACTGTTAGGGCCGAGCGAACTCCTCTGCATTTGTCCTCCTTATAAAATATTTACCAGTATTGCCTAAAAGGCAGAGAGCTCTGACAGCGATAGCAAAGTGTAGCATGGCGCTAGGACTTCTGGGACTCTTTTCTAATTATACATGGGCGGGGCACGCTCGCGCAACGCCGCAAGCGAACTAATCAACGTTGGGTAGAAGGAGCACAGTCGTGGTAGCTCAACCAGGGGTCAAACCACGCTAGTGCGACGGTGAGCGTGGCCAGTAGAGCTGTACGCGTCGCACAGAGACGATGCACGCGATCAAACTGTTGGGCTATTGCCGGCATCAGCCAGCGTCGGGGAAGATGTTAAATAGTGTTAGCTTGGCCTTTACGGCCCGTCCCACTCAGAGCAGTGCATACACACCGCAGCAAATTAGGAACCTTAGTGTACTTATGGTGCCCATGCGCGCGACGCTCACAATGCTCGTAACTTGCTTGAGATTTTGCTAGATGTTTTCAGCAGTGGTAGTCTTTCATAGCGCCTCTTTTGTACTTCATTCACCCTTCCTTTCTTTGTTCTTTTTTTTTAGTCTGCAAAGTGAAGTCAGCTCCAAGTAATACTTGGGCTTGTCTCACAGTCTTTACCACTGTGTAGTTGAAGTTTTTGCCGGTAAGAAACTTAACGCTCCGTCGAGCCCAAGGCGCCACGGATTGCGCAACCCACCGCCGAGCGTGAATGTATAGAAAAATGCGATGGGAATAATTTGTGTACATAGCGGTTGAAAGTTGGTGGATTGGGAGATTGTGGAATATTATTGTAGGCGATCAGTTCAGAGGACGGTAGAAGCCATTAGAAGCGAACCAGTACCCAGGGAGTCTCACAAATTATTGGATTAAGTGCATCATAGACGTCACAGCAATGTCAACTAGTTAGGTCTTCCGTTATATCACTCCATCAGCCATCACAACTGCTGTACTTAGCGGAACAAAGTGTAGAAGGATTGACATTGTTAATTTCCTGGTCACTGCTTTCGCGGCTACCCCTCTGCTGTCACAATGAATCACGCTTTCTTTCGCTACATTTTCTGTTTTTCTCCTTGTGGCCTAGGTATTCTTAACCTATATAATGTTGTTTTGGAAGTACTGTCGAACGATTGTTGGCGTTGGAAGCGTGCGTTATATTATTTCATCATGTTATTTATTTGTTTATTTATTTAATATGGTTCGTGTCTCACATACGGCCAGTTGTTTCTTCATCCGCTTTCATTTCCATTTATTTATAATTTCTTATTCAACTAAGAACTACAAGTGATTTCCTCTATGCTGTCCTTGGTGTCATTGTGCGTTGGCTTCTTATGATGACTCATAAAAATCAGGCGTGTCAGTTTCCATTTCACTGCTCCATTATATAGCGAGGGTTGACGCAATATGTCATAGGTGCGCGATACGCCACGATGTCCCGCAGCTGGAGCATCCTGTAGATGATGAATATGAGGATGGGGGGGGGGGGGGGGGTATGCAGATGTCGGGGAATCACTAGCGAAAATTGCGGCCCGCCAGGTTTCATGTTACGACGGTGTAGAACTTCATTGCGTAGGACATACTGACGTAGAGAAGGGTTGGAACGTGCGGAAGAGAGTTGCTGAATGGTGAGCTTTAGGGATTCATCCCGACGTTGTGCGGTGCCGATGAAGCGTAAATCAGATATGGCGAGTACACAATCATTTTCCTAGTAAGCGAGGCTAGCAGGGCCCACCCGATGGCGTGAAAGACAATCGGCATCGAGATATAGCCTGCCAGATTTAATAATTACCTCAAATATATATTTCCGTAGTCTGCGAGCCCAGCGACCAAGACGACGAGTTGGGTCCTTGAGCAAGGACACCGAATAAAGAGCCTGGTGGTCGGTAAGAACCGATAAAGCGTGGCCATAGAAATACGGGCGAAATTTCGCGACAGCCCAAAACAACACACGGGACACGCGTTCTGTGATCGAATAGTTCCGTTCCGCCACGGGGAGAAGGCGGCTGGCGTAGGCTGTAGCACGTGTTTGGCCGTGCTTGTACTGAGCGAGGACGGCACCAATTCCAAGCCCATTAACGTGTGTGCGAACTTTCGTATTCTCGGATGGGTCGAAGAGAGCCAGCATAGGCGGTGAAGTGAACAAGTTGGTCAGTGTCGAAAACGCGGTCGCTTGGTCATGGCCCCACGAGAAGACGACGTCCTTCTTTAGAAGGTCGGTTAGGGGTCGGGCTGTGATGGCGAAATTGCGTATAAAATGGAGAATTTACGGGCATGATCCCATAAAACTCCGAACATCTTAGTATACGAGGGCACCGGGAAGTTCTTGACAGTGCTAATCTTGTCAGGGTCAGGTTGGACACCTGTAGCACTTACAAGATCACCAAGCACAGCGATTTGTTGTCTGCCGAAATTACACATTTTGGAGTTTAACTGGAGTCCCATCCAACGAAAGACAGCTAGAATGGTCGCCAAACGAGTAAAGTGACTGAAACGTTGGGGAAAACACAATGACATCGTCTAGGTAGCAGATACATATGGACCATTTGTAACAATAAAGGAGAGTCGATCATGTGTTCAAACGTTGCGGGGGCGTTGCTATGCCCAAAAGACATAACTATGAACTGATAGAGGCCGTCCGGTGTAACAAATGCACTTCTTTCTTGGTCCAAGTCCCCAACAAAAATCTGCGAGTAAAACGAGCACAGGTCTATGGATGGAAAGTATCTCGCACCGTGAAGACAGACAAAGGCGTCATCAATTCGTGGCAGCAGATATACGTCTTTGCGTGTTATTTTATTTAAGGCACCATAGTCGACGCAAAATCTCCAGCTACCCTCCTTTTTTTGACTAATACGATAAGTGCAGCCCACGGACTGGAAGAAGCCTCTATGACGCCTTTGGATAGCATCTTATCGACCTCGCATTGTATGACTTGGCGTTCGGTATGGGGCACACGATATGGTTGCCGTATGCTATGAATAGCATCTCCCGTATGTATTTGATAACTTACGAGAGACGTTTGACCCAGAGAGCGGCCATCGAAGTCGAAGATATCCTTGTAGGTCGCTGGGAGGCGGTGAAGTTCCGCGGCTTGACAGGTATGAAGGTCAAGGGCAATCATCTTGATAATTTCGTCTGGGACGCGCCGGCCGGTTGCGAGAAAGGATGAACAAGTTTCAACATTTATTGTCGCAATGTCGAATGCATCAAGCGTTCAATCGGTGGCCACTGAGATGCCTCGCGGAAGCGCTTGGGTGAAGTTGCTGGGTTTAAGGAGCGGAAGCTGGACGTGGTTTTTGACAAACACGAGGGTGCGCGGCACAACAATATTTCGGGTCAACAGCACGTCAGCAAGAGGAGATACTACGTAGTCACGATCGGGAACTGGTGATGCCGTCTTCAAGGCAACACACGTAGCCGCTTGCGGTGACAACCGAACGTAACGAAGCGGGCATAAGCGGTGTGACGGTGAAGGTGGAACATCAGCAAATTTAGGAAACTCAAGTTGAAGGATGCCGACTGCACAGTCAGTGAGAGCGGCATGGGCCAACAAGAAATCGAGTCCAAGGGTGGCGTTGTTGGCGCGCTGCTCGATCACAGCAAACAAAACAGATATATTGTGGCCGGCGCGGGTGATACGAGCTGTGCACATTCCGATGACCGGGGGACTTCATCCAGCAGAGACGCGAATAATACCGGTAGTGGCGGGGGTAAGTACTTTCTTGAGGCGTCGATGAAGTTGATTACTCGTCATAGAGATTTGTGCCTCAGTATCGACTAGTGCGGGAACAATTAAGCCGTCAACGTCAACATCAATCACGTTTCATCGTGTCGGCTACACGAGGATATGATTTCAGGTGGAAGTCGAAGATGCAGCGTTCCCTTTAAGAGCTGCATTCCTTAGTTGCCCTGTCGGAGGTTGAGCGGCGATGTCGGGCGTCGTCGTAGAGGCGATGGAGACGATGGACGACGCGCTGGCGGCGAACGGGACTGTGCGGCTGTGCGGCGTAGAGGTGGCATCAACGTCTTACGGCTCGAAAGGCTGGACGCGGCTATAGCTATCACTGTTGTATGGCTGAGTGAGCTGAAAGCGGCGGTAATTGTCGCTGCGGCTACCGGTGTCATCCCGAGTGAACGGTGACAGCCAACGGTTGTTGCAATGGCACGTGACATGACCGATACGGCGGCAGCTAAAACAAATTGGCCGGTCATGTTGCGTCCGCCATTCAGCCAAATTGCGACAGCGAGGATAGAACCGTTGTTCCTGGGGCGGCGATCCTGGCCGAGGCGGTTACCTAGGGCTGTTGTGACGGAGACGCCTCAACGCTGCCGCCACTGTTGCGAAGGAGGATCCAAGGCGACGGTGTTTAAACGAAACATTTATATGCAGTATGTACAAGAGCGTTACATGAACGGCTCAGAGGCCGGGGAGCAATGGACTCGCACTAAAGCGTGCGGTGAGAAACGGGAGCACGCCTCTGCTTGCTGTCGTCGTCCCGTGGTTCGGGCTCTTATAACCACAGGAGTCGATGAAGTTGCCATCGGCTCGAACCTCCAATCAGGACCCACCACGGGTTGCTGTGCGAATTTCGACGAATGGACGAGAGGCACCTGCATCAGGCGATCCCGGTGAAGTGGTTCAACGGCGCCGCTCCGGCGGCGCCACCGGATGTAAAGCGAACACGACCCGCCGTCGGGCCGGGCGAATTCGTTCGGCGCCCAGCTTCAGCCGCATGGCGGCAAAGCGAACCTTTGTTGGGAGCTCTAGCACAACAGGGCGTAAGTCAGGTGTCCGAGACTGAGCAATGGTGCAGACGGTGAAACCCAAGTTGCCGAGTTCATCCCGCATAATATACTGAACCAGGGAAATGGCCAGCTCGTGAAAATCGCCGTGACCGGTGTTGGGAAGACCAGGAGCAGTCGCTTAGATTTTTTTACGGATGATTCGTATAAGTTCCTATGGCGCCGACGACTGCAGACGAGAGACCTGTCTTTCTTCGCACGATGACGTCAGAGTGGTGTTCGGTAGCCGAGCGAATGTCCTCGCAATACGCCAGCTTTTGGCCTGCTCAAAGGCGGGCATATTTCAATAATTTGGTCGACGGTCGCACAATTGCAGCACAGTAATAGGTTGAACGCATCGTCTGCGACTCCCTTCAGCACGTGACCAACCTCATCGAACTCCGTCATGTCACTCGACTTTACGGCAATGATCCAAGACGTCCTGATTGAGGATATTGTCTCGGGGCCGTGCGGAATTTGGAGAGATGGAGTCGGGAGACGCAGGGCAGCACAGCAAACAGGCTTTACTCGGGTCAAACACAAGGTACACACACTCAAAATGGAACTCAATACTCAATTGGTAAAGATAGAACTCCACACTTGCGTAGCCTCAATATGTCCTTATCCTCACCTACGTTCGTCCTTACTGCGTTCCGCGCGAAAGTCCGGCAACCCTGACCTATGGCTGCGCACTAACAAAAAGGAGCGTACTTACAGTCTTTTGTCGTCGCCTGTATCTCCGATGCGTGTCAGTGCTTCATCGTAGTCGGTACTACCGCCGACTCCACAAGCTTTGCTGCCTTGGTATTGGCTCGCCAGCTCGTCCGTCTCGGATGTCGGTGTCCAGAACTCTGTCGGTGACGTTGCACTCCGGCCTCCCTGGATAGGCCTAACGCCGGGTTCCGCCGCTACTTTTTCGAGTGCCGACGAGACGCCTCGGGGACTATCGTCCGTGCTGGTTTGCCTCTGAAGGGGGATCCGATTCCTGGAGTGCCCGGCACCACCGTGAGAGGCTGCAGCAGGTCCAAGGAGCCTCGTTCGAACGTCGCCGAGGTCGACGGCCACACCCGGGATCGTCAGCGTCAAGGACTTTGCCGGACCTCCATGGCTCCCGTCGCCAGTATGATGCTGGCGCTCAAACGTCCTTGGCCAAGAGCCACGTCGATAATGCCAACTCAGTGCCGCTTCGCTCCCGATCACAGCTCGGGTCACGCGCCTCCAGGGCTCGTGCCGTTCGGACCGATCGGCGCTCATCGCCCTCTTCTTTTCTTTTTGTGTCCCATGCCTCTTACATACGACAGATATATACGGCTCAGTGGACGTCTGAGCACGGACGGATAGCTCTTTCGTTGCGGCTGCCTTTCAGCCCATGAGCTTCCCGAACAAGGCCCTAAGTTTTTCTTTGAAAGTGTCCCAACTTCCTATCTCGGCCTCCAGGTTCTTTAATCATACCTTTCCCGTTTCTTGGAGATATAACAGCACGTTCGCCAGCATCAGCAGTGAATCCCAACGATTGATCGAACTGATGCGTTTTAATCGGCAATCCAACCTTCGACTTCAACTTCTTGCGTGCCGCAGAACTTCCCTGGGTCTTTAGGATGCCTAAGGACGATCATTGACGTTGTTGTCGTGGCTGGTGCAGACGTCGTTCTGGTCGGCGCAGGCGTGGTCATGGCCTAGTCTGTCATCATGATGACCCCGACTCGATGACCACTGCAGAGCTCCGCTGTACAGGGCTTCTGCTACACCGCAGCTCCACAAAATTGTCACGGGGCTCACGAGTGCAAGGGGAAGAGGCTTAAGCGTATATTACGATGTTCACAGGCTGCTGCTACCGCAGAAAAGCTGACAGCATCTCACTCGGCATGTTCCGTCTTCATTCTCGTCTCGGAGTGAAGCGGTCCTTTAACGGCATGCTCATACGCGATGCCTTGTAACAAGATACATAAATATATATGTGTTCCATCGTGTATAAGAGCGCCCAGGAAGAAGCCTTTGTTCAGGTTTATTTGTAGGCATGTTGCTTATGTTTGACCTTCCACTTAGAAGAGTCCCCGCGCTATTTGTTTGAGTTTCCATTTATCTGCAGCCTGAAAAAAATATTTACCGACTGGAATAATAGCTCCATGAAATGCGCAGCTTCTATTTTTTTTTACTGGCAATATAGGTTTGTTTTTATCAAAAAATACATTTGGCAGAATAAGGGCACGCGTTCTTCAATTTACCAACGGTGAGAAGGGCAGTGGGTTATGTTCAGAGCTTTTCGACTAATAGTGACGTGGTCCACAGATTGGTGCTCAGAACCCACGGATAACAAGAACTGTCCACTAATCTTCATCGTGCGCTTTCAACGGCATCTGCCAGCGTTTTTCTTGAAAACGCCGCATGCGTTCTTCCTGAAAACCTCCACGAGAGTAGCGATGTCCTCTGAAGACTCTGAACCCGTTTTCTAAGCAGAAAAAAAATCGGTGCTTATGTAAGAAACGTTTTTATGCTGCTATACCTGAGCGGTCACCTGCGTTTTTCGCAATAACTTACAGATGACCGTCTGAAGGCGAGCAAGAAATCCACCTTCAAGAGCGTGTTCCAACAAATAGGGCTGCAAGGATTCCCATTTGTTGAAGACACCAAACAGCCGCTGGACGGCCCCACGGCAATGTTCTCGTACTTGTACATCTTCCCTTTTTTCCGCGTCACCATCACACATAAAAGCAAAGAAGGCAATTCAATCAAGGAAACTTACGTGACGGTGAGTATTTTCACACAGATATACTTTGTTCGGAACGGTAAGTTTTAGTACACCGCCAAATGTATGCTTAGGCTTTATGTATGTCATTTATTCTTCATTCCGCAGGGACTGAAAGCATTATTGCTAGCTTTACTTATTTCTAGCATGTCGCGGAAATATTGAAAACGTCAGCACTAAAATTTCGCAGGGTGAAATATAGAACTTATTCGCAACTCAGTTATTGCTCCAACCCCTTATATTAACGCTATGTGCCATCTTCTCATAAAATGTGCACGTAAGTTCTTCACTTCTTCAAGACATTCGTGTTTTCAAGTGTTCACATTACTGTACATAATTTAGGAGTGTTGTAAATTTAGTAGTGCGTCGATTTTGCGCACACTTTATTTCACCAAACATAGCGCATTCTAATGTAAAAAGACGGGGCAGATAAAAAAATGGTTGATTAAAAAAAACGTTCTTGCATAAGCACAAGTTTATGCATCACGCATCCGCCAGCCCACATCACAGCCCACGATCATGCATGTCCTTATCCATTTTTCAAGCGTACCATTCGACTTTACAGAAAAGGCTTGGGTAATGAGCCAAGAATTGACATCTGTGCAAACTGCACGAAACATGGCGCACATTATCACGGCAACGTCTCGCCGAATGCGAGTGTGTGCGTCCAAGGGCAACTATGGGTCTAAACAATGTTTCGGGTAATCTTAGCGCTAACAATAAATAGTGATTTGAATAGCATAGTTCGTATTCAACAAAAAACAAAGATGAGTGAAATGCAGCACGATGAAGGAAAGGAAAGGAATGTATATCAGGACATATTCATGAACTGCAAAAATGAGGTGCAAATGTCCACAAGCAGCCCAACTACGGCTATTGTCTGTTACACTGGTTATAGTATCAGCGAGACCTGAATAGACGTAAAAGTTGAAACACGGCGTGTATTCAGAAAAAGCAGAGATTTACGTCGGCTGTGTTCATGCGAGCGGTACATTTATAACGGCGAAAATTAGTTGCACTCTAAACAAAAATTTTGGTATTACGCTGAAAAAGACCTGTCAACGGTGCTAACATGACAACGTTCTGATGAAGCGCCAGCAGAGCGTATCTCATTTTCACTAGCATATTCGCAGGAATTAGCATGAAATACAAGGACATACCGTCTTCTGTTGCTGCCCTTACTGATCTACTTAGAGCATTGTAGTAACTTGAGCAACACTACAAGTTATACTACGTGGGACGCACTCCTGATCGCTGTTAGGACGGGCAGAACAGAAAGTGGCAAGCTTATCAAAAAAAAGTTGTGTTTCAGAGGTCAATGAAATTGTTGCAAATTTTCAATGACGGTGAGAATATTTATATGGATATAAAGATTCATTTCTACGCTGCAGGACTGGAAATAAGCACTTACTAGCACCTTGTGCATAAACAGGATATACTTTATTGCCTAGACCCTATAAGCCATGATGGAGTCAGACGCTTATTTTCTTGACGCACTGAAGTTCTCATTCGGAAGCGACTGACACGAGCAATTTTTCAGTTTTCATAAAAACGCGCTAAAGACGATGACGAAGGCACACATACGACAGGACTGGCGCTACTAGTAACTGGCGTTTATTACAAACGGTCAACTATTTATGCTCTGCGCATCAGGTACATCCTGCACTCATCATCATACACACAAAAGATTGTAAATGAATCAGATCATACACACGATTCTATGGTCAATCAGTTCATGTGCCTAGATATCTCGAAAGAAACGTCACTTTGTTTTCTAGCAAAACCAAAGACTGACAGTTGACGCACTTGACACCTGCTTTCCTTATAAGGTATGCTTGAACTATATCGCGTTCTGCTTTTGTGTTTTCTTGCTCAAAAAAATTGTGTCACCAGACATGGGTGTGCATGCGAACTTAAAAGATGAGTTTCAAAAGGTCACTGAGCTGAAAACACAAATACAGCAGGTTCTAAAACTAAACAAGGATCTTCGCGCTGAGAATGTCAAGCTATCATACAGAATTGAGGAACTGGAACAATATCAACGTTCAAATAACATCGAGGTGAAGGGCATTCCACTTGAAGGCGAACCACTAGTCGTTGTGAGGCAAATTGGCGAGCTGATTAAGGAAGAGGTCTCAGAGGCTGATATCGACATCTCCCACCGAGTGCCTACTGCTCGACATGATAAAGCAAATATCATTGTTTGCTTTGTAGGCAGAACCAAGAGGAATGCCTTCTTTAGCAAAGCTAAAAAAAAGCAGAATGGATGCAATTACACTGGGCTTTCAATCGTCCTCTAAGGTGTTCGCAAACGAACACCTCACCCGGTATGGCAAACCACTTATTGGTGGCGCAGTAGAAAGAAAGAAGGAATAGAGAGGGAGGTTTGTATGGACGGCTGGGGGAAAGTGTTCGTACGGAAGGACGAAAATTCACCAGCTATTCGCATCGCCAGTATGGAAAACATTGATAAGATGACAACGTGAGCGTCATGGCCTGCCTCTCTTCTTTCCTTTTTTTACAGTTAGTTTCACCGTATGAACTGCACATATTATGATGTTCAGCCTTTCAATAAATTAGTGTCTCATACCAGTAAATTGCTAAAAAGGTTTCACCTAAACGTGCGGAGCATAAAAAACAAAGAGGACAAACTGAATTGCTTATTTGCGTCAATCGCCCACAATTTTGACATCTTATTGTATTGTGAAACATGGCTTACTGTGAATGATAACCCCCCGTACTGTGAAAATTACACATACCATGGGTTAGTAAGAACAAAGTGCAGAGGAGGTGGCGTGGCTGGCTATGTTGAACAGTGCCTTGTACATGAGGTAATTTCAGAATTTTCACTTGTAACGAACAACATAGAATGTATAATGGTACGCTTAGAATATGTCACAGTTGTGGTGATGTATCGCCCACCGTTGGAAAACCAACCGACGTTCTTTGATTTCCTAGAACAGGTACTACATTTCCTGAGCCATTCGTCTTCCCCCTTTATCATAATGGGTGACGTAAATATATATATGTTGTCGGACGACATATTATCTAGACAGTTTGCTGGTCTCATCAATTCGTTCATGTGCAAAAACGTAATCTCGGAACCCACGAGGCCAACGGCGCAAACGGCTACCTTGCTTGATATATGCATAACCAATGTACACCCAACTGACTGCCTTGCGGGACTGCTATCCGCTGATATAAGTGATCATCTGCTTGTATTTTGTTTCATTCCTCACGCGCACAAACGAGGGGAAGGAGGAAAAAAAGCGCAGATTCGCAGTTCCCTCGCAAGCGCATTAGAAAATTTTCGTGCTCTGATCCTATCAACAGACTGGTCATCTGTATTTGAAAAAGAAGATCGAAATGCAGCCTACGAATTGTTCTTTCATAAAATGATTACGTGCTACGACCTAGCGTTTCCGTTGAAATTTTGCAATCAGAGGAGCAAGAAAATACGAAAACCCTGGATAAATGCTGCTTTGCTAAAAATGATAACAAGAAAAAACAAAATGTATAACTTCTTTGTAAAATGCAGGAGTGTGCAATTGTTGATTGATTACAAAAAATACAAAAATAAGGTCAACGGTGCATTAAGGCAAGCAAAAATTAAGTACTATGGATGGCTATTTGCTAAAATAAAATATGACCCTAGGAAAGTTTGGAATGAAGTTAGAGACTTAACATCTACGAAAAGACAGAACACGGAGATTAACATAAGGACAGCCACTGGCATGTTGACAGGCAGAGAAGCAGCAGCTGCTCTGAATGAATATTTCATCTTCAGCACCCAGCATCCCGACAGAGGGGAGCCCACGGCCGCATCTATAGTGAATAAATTCAGTCTGACTAACTCAGTGATACTTACACCTGTTACACCTGCTGAAGTTGTGCAACTGCTGTTCGAAGTAAAAAACAACGTCTCTGCTGGGTATGATGATGTGAAACCAGTACCAATGAAATACATTGCTGGCATAATTGCACCTGTCCTTGTTCACATCATAAACAGAATGTTTAAAAGCGGTATATTTCCTGATTGTCTGAAAATAGCACGAGTATGCTCTATTTAATGACAAATTTCCGGCCGATATCTGTCTTACCTGTTCTGTCAAAGGTGTTCGAGAGTGCCCTGAATGTTAGACTACAAACATTTTTCAGTAAATATAGTGTAATTAGTGACATGCAGTATGGATTCCAAAAAAATAATTCTTGTGAGGCAGCTCTTCTTAATACGAAACATAAAATAATCACAAATATTGAAACTAGAATGTACACATTAGGTTTGTTTGTAGACTTTAGGAAAGCCTTTGATTCGGTATGCCACAGTTTATTTATTATCAAATTGAAACAACGTGGTGTACGAGGTATCGTATTGGAACTTTTACGACATTACATAACCAATCGCTATCAATATGTCAGTATAAATAATGGTGTTTCATCTTACGCGGAAATCGTAACGGGTGTTCCACAAGGATCAATACTGGGACCTCTTCTATTTATTATATATATTAATGATCTGTGTGACATCCCCGACTCTCCCGAATTAGTTATGTCTGCAGATGATACTAACATATTTTTTTAAGCTGCTACTATAACAGAGCTCGAATCAAAAGTTAACAATTACCTGAAGCAACTCTCTTGCTGGTTACAAATAATAAGCTACAAATGAATTCCTCCAAAACAAAATATATGACAGTTGCTCCTACTAATAAACCACGTAACTGCAATGCGGGTATTCTTTTTGAAGATGGGCCGATAGAACAGGTAAAATGTCAAAATTTTCTAGGAGTGTGGTTCCAAGAGGATTTGGCCTGGAACATGCACATCGACAAACTTGCTATCGAACTAAGCAGAACTGTTGGTTGCTTATACAGAGTGAGTACTCTGGTTCTTCCATGCTTGAAAAGTTCTCTATACTACGCACTCTTTTATTCTAGATTAACCTACTGTATATTAATTTGGGGCACTACTTCGCAAAAAAGTTATAATAAATTGATAGTGCTACAAGAAAGAATCCTACGCGCATTCGAGGGATACTATGGCCCTGTACAAAATTTTAGAACTACAGCATTTATTATGAAACATTCTATGTTAAAGGAAAACCGGGTGTATTATTACAAGTTGCTGCAATACATTAAACAACACAAATCGCAGTGCATCTTGAATGTACCCACCAATCCGCATTACAGCCTTCGACAACCATAACATGAGAACACCAAAAATAAGAACCAATTACGGAAAACAACTAGTCAGCTACCAAGCACCTTCACTACTAAATCGCCTACGTGATTTTTAAGATGAAATTATAGAATATTCGAATAAATCACTCAAAAATGTTCTCATCCTGAACGATATTGAGTTCGTCTGATTAGAACCACACTATAAATTGTCAGTCTTTTTTACCTTTTGTTTTCTGGTTGTGGTTGGTCTCAAACAAAATGCATCGTACTTGCAGTATCCTGTTGGTTTCTCATATTTCTTGTATACATGCTTTGTTTCACGAAAACAGTATTGTCTCGCGACTATCCAGTTGATTTCAGTATGTATGTATGATACATGTTGCTGCGTACGGCCTGCGTGCCGAATTGTTGTGGGAGCAGGAGCTTTCGTCAGGCCACATGGCCTTTAGCTTCTGCTTCCTTTCTGTTGTAAACAGGAGAAATAAATTCATTCATTCATTCATTCATTCATTCATTCATTCAACTTTCTGCAGTGCTCGGCCAAGTTACTGCCGTATCCTTTTCTAACGTCATTATTGTGCAGTCTAGCCCTGTCATTGAAGCACTGGCCGGTTTGTCCTATATAAACGCGTCCGCAATCTAAGGTTATCTGATACAGAACACCTGAAGTGCATTCGGTGTAATTGGTCCGGTGATTAGTATGACATTGCATGCGTTTCTGGTGCTTCTAGTTTCGAGGGTTACACACTGCTGACAAATTACAAGGCACTGAAAAAAATTGATTGACATTGGGTCCGTTTGCCACCTTTTTCAAACTATGCGAAATTTGTGGAGGTATGGGAATACATGTACACGTCTCTTGTCCCAACTTTTGGTTAGACACTTCCTTCCCCGTTTTAATTTTTGAAGCAATGTTTCACAGACAGATGAAATGACAGACACTGGAAAGCCTGCATGTTTCAATATGTCTACTTGGCTAGACCCACTATACTTTGGTGAACACATGACTTTTGCAAAGCACTCTGAAGGCATGTGGTGGCTATGCCCCTCTTTATCAATTTCGAATGTGCGCTATCGAAAGTCAAAACACTTTTTCTTCGACCTTGGGTATTGGGAGTTTTACGCGCAAGTGTGACTGGCCAGCTCTTTAATCCTTTCGCTGTCGGACCTTTCTGACCGTGACGCACCCCCAGTGTCGGCTTGGTTTCAGGGAACGAGCATAACAGGGAATGAACATAGCAATTTATTTTTGATTATGATTGGTATACAAATAACATAGTCAATGTAATATACGCATTTCAGTGTTCTGCAGCTGTTGTTACTAAACATCATCATCATCATCAGCCTGACTATAAAATCGCTTCAACATCCGAATCTGACGATGAGGAACCCTCTTCCTCGCATGCGACTCTGTCTGAGTCCGAATCCGAGCTCGGCTCGTATTCTGAATCGGAATTGAGCCACCGCTCCAATGAGCAGACGAAGGTCCCGCGCGCTGAGACATCCGAAAGTAACCGCGCGCAGGGAGGATGCGCTTTCAGTCGCCCGCACAACGGAGATAAATGGGACGTTGCGTGATCAAGATGACAGAGAGAGATGGAAAAAGGATAAACAAAGTTCGAAGGGCTTTACGTTTACTGCTGCAAGTCGAAAGCGAGGGTGCGGCGAGAGAGCGAAAGCAGCAACGAGTCGCTCTTTTCGAAGAGGCAACGGCACGTGCGCCTGAACTTGACGCGCCGTAGCAGGCACACCAACAGAAGAAAAATAAAAACCTTCAAACCAGCGGAGACGGCAGAGCAACCCTTGAACCCATAACCACACGCGCGCGACGCATGATACAGCGAACACGGAGCCACCGCGCCACTCAGCAAAGAGAAAGTGGGGAGTGGCCGTCGCGCCGTACTCTTCAATACATGGAGTAACACAGGTCGGGGCGAATATACGAACTTGTAGAAAGAGTCAACAGATTGCGTGGCCAATCCAGGAGCGCCAGCTTTGCGCTCTGGCGCGAAATTTTGAACGCACGATAGAGAACGTACCGGTACGTCAGTGACACTTTTGGGGGGGAAGCGCGATGACGTACCGGTACGTCCGTGACAGCGAAAGGGTTAAATGGGTGGTGCCTGCGTGAGCCGCCGACAAGCGAACGAGGAAGGCGCCTGGAGCTGATGGAAATCGCGTGCCTGGGAAAGTATGAAGGAGTGCGCTCAGCGCGCTGCAATGTACCGCCACCTAGAGGAATTCGTAGGTAACGCTGAGCGAAGTAGGCATCGAGAAACGAGGCGAAGCCACAAAAGAGCTATGGCGAAGCATCGTGGAGGATGTAAGTAGGCGAATGCGTGCTGTGTTTAGCTACTCTGGCGGCTGCTACAGGTTTTCTTTGCGATGCGTACGTACTAGGTTCGTTTCGTGGTAACATGGTCTTCGCGCGCCGTACCTGTGTGCGCGAGTAAAAGCGTGCGGCGGTGAGCCGTCGATGGCGGCTCAATCTTGCATGCGCAAGGGGAGGAAGCATGCCGTATTCCGTCGTGCGTATGACACCAGGCGAGGGGAGGGAGGGGGCCGTTGCATTTTGGCCGCGCGCGGTCGGAGTACAGGCAGATGAACTGATTGACCATGCAATCGTGTGTATGGGCACGTTGCAAGTGCTAGGAGGCGCCCTGTATTTTGGACCCCTAGCGCCAACTGACCAATAGTTGCTCGAAGGCGGTAGGATTACTCACGGCGTGTGCAGCTCGCGCTGCGTTTTTGGCGCCCTGTGAAACAGTAGTGATGGCGTGAAACAGCGTGCCAATATTAATTTTAACCGGGTTTCGGGAATTGCAAGATCTTGACAGCTTTTTTCCTAGAAAGAATTTAGAGAAAGGAAACTGTGTATTTGAAGCGGGGCGAAACATGAGGGAACTGCTGAACTCGCACTGATCGGAAGTGATTGCTAGGTGTATTCCGCAAACGAAAAATCAGCGCACCATCGAGATGCGTGAATCTTAGCGTAAGTTACTTCGTTATCTACGGTGTGGACGTATGAAATTAGAGGTGACATTGATTCTTGCAGATCGGCGAGAGCAGACAAATACTAGCGGGGAGCTGCGATTGCCGTGCTGGCATCGCAGGGAAGTGCAACCACGCCGCGGTAGTTGCCCTGTACATACAGGACGGCAAATGCGAATCGAAAACATCTCATCTAAGAACGTGGGGCGTACGAACGCCTCGTAAGACCTACCCGAGGTATGCTAACGTTGCTCTCCCCAAACCCCCAAAAAAGTGAGGAGCTTACAAGTTGCGTTAGACTACGCTGGGAAAATATTTTTGCCCAAGTTAATTAAAGTTCGAGACTTTTTATGTTGCGATTTTTCAGTACGTGCAAAGGAGGTTCCAATAAACCACGTCGTCAAATATTTTAGTGATCTCAACTGCTCCTTAGTTGATATGCTGGGTGCAGAAGGGTGTATGCCAGCTGAGCCAGCTGCAACGCTTCATCGTAGCTCTCAGCAAGCTCTGACGTTGTTTGAATGGAAGAGTATTGGGAAAGAGTGCCACAGCTTTTCCGCGGTGCAGTGTGGAAACAATGTACTTTGTTTGCGGCATATCCTGGCACGCAGTGCAGGTGTCACGTTGCTGCCATCATTGCTGTAAAATCAACGAATTCAGCGTTAACGCACTTGGCATAACACCGGAATATAAAACAGCTTGCTTCTGCCGTCGGACAAGTGCGACCAGTGTTGACCCCGTTCTACTTCATGCGGTCGGCTCGGAAATCTGCAAAACTTCGTTCCTGGTGCGTTGCTGTACGTGCTGTTGCAGCCCACTACGCAGCAATTCGTGTTGCACTTCGGCATTGGTCAGAAAAGGCAACAGCTACGTGAGAAACAGTGCACAGACAGGCTTTCCGAACGCAAGCGGGCCGGCCGTGTCCTACCGGGTGGGCACTCGCCGCCGCGAGGGGCGCCCTAGTAGGCGCGGGAACTACGTTCGCAACCTGCCTATGATGATGAGTGCATGATGTACCTAATGTGCAGAGCATAAATAAAGGACTGTTTGTAATAAACGCCAGTTGGAAGTAGCGCCAGTCCAGTCGTATGTGTTCCTTCGTCTTCTTTAGCGCGTTTTCATGAAAACTTCCAAGATGAAACAACTCGCCCAAATCAAGGTATTGCAATTTTTCAGCTGTGTTACGCACTTTCACTAGACCCCGATGTATGCTCTCGTAGAACTAGTCTTTGCTTAATCATTAGTTCCTGCATCAGAAGCTGCTTGTGTTCATGCGTCTTGTACTCGTCAACAACAGCTAGTCGTTTTTGCCAGAAGGAAAACCGGGTCGGTAGCTAACGTGCGGACTTTCTTTTGCTTTTTTTGTAGAATTTATTCCGCGTTGTATTGTGTACGGTGCGAAATGTTTTGTATTCTCTGTTTTATAGATATTAGCCTGTTTCACCCAGTATTTCTATATGCGCCCTTTGTCATGTGTTGTTTTTGCTCTGTTCCGCGCAGTATACTGTGTTGTGTTGATCTGTCGTAACTTGAGCAGTGTATGGGTTGTGTTACTCTGTCGTGCATAGTACGTCTGTGCACGGCCGCTGGATGGCCTGTGTTGTGTGTTGCTCTATCGTCACTTTGCCGAACAGAAAAGGCAAAATGGAATGTCCGCTTCTTTTTTTGTAGCTTTTTGCGCCATCTACGGGCCGCGCAGTAACATATATATGGCTTAGTAATTTGAAGCCTCTCCAGGTTGCGTAACCACGTTGTTTACAGATATTAAGCAGTATAGTAGGAAGAGTTTGGTGGAACAACCCACCGCCCTGTTCCAAAGGGGACGCTCATAACATCTATCCACATTAACGATAGACGGTACGAAACGTTGTTAACGGTAGAAAACACCGTCTGCGTTGAATAGGAAGGGATGAGGAGCGAGGAGAAAGTTGATATCAACAAGGGACTGAGGCAGCCGTGCCCTTTATCCCCACTGCTGTTTATGATGTACATAGTGAAGATGGAGAGGGCGCTAGAAGGAAGTAATATCGCGTGTAATCTCTTATACAACGTTTGACTAATATATGTGGGCAGGAAGGCAAGAATTTAGGTTTGAAATTTAGTGTTAAAAGATCAGGTGTTATGGTATTCAATGAAAACAATGAAGAGACAGTGGCAATACAGGGCTAGGAAATGCCTCGGGTAAGAGAATATAAATGCCTTTGTATAGGGATAAACGAAGACAATGGTTATATGAAAACACAGGAAAAAACAATAGTAAAGGGGAAGAGAAATGCAGCCATAATGAAGCACAGAGCGCTATGGGGTAACAACAGGTACGAGGTCCTCCGAGGTATGCGGAAAAGTGCAATGGTTCCAGAACTTACTTTTGGAAATGCGGTTCTTTGCTTTAAATCAGTGATACAATCAGGACTCGATGGGAACCGAAGGTCGTTGGGTCACCTAGCATTGGGCGCTCACGGGAAGACTACAAATGAAGCTGTAGTCTGGGCTGGACTAGTTTAGAAGTGAGGGAAGCTCGCAGTAATATTGAGTATGAAGAACGACTGAGGAATATGGAGGTAAACGTGCTGGGAGAGTATTGAAATATTTGTACAGGAAGTATCATTGATTCGCAGAGGAGGAAAAGAACTAGGAAGCTTACCAGCAGGTATGCGGCCTGTAGGGTGAAAAACGTCAAGAGAAACGTCAGAGAGGCCGAAATTATCTCATGGGTGGCGGCAATGGAAAAGAAACCTGCCATGAGTAACTACTTAAGAGGAAAAAAACGAAATCGCGAAAGAAACAATTTATGATAACTCAAAGAAAAGCTCTCTACTTTTCGAAGCGAGATCAGGGTGCCTTTAACCACACACCTAGAAAGCGAGATATAAGAAGGAAGAACAATCATGTGCTTGCTGCGGTAAAACTAGGGAAGCGATGGAGCATGTTTTACTAGAATGTGAAGACATCTGCCCCGCGGTCGATTTGGGCACCACTGGCCTCCTTGAAGCACTTGAGTTCAGCGAGAGAAGGGGAAAAGCAAATATGTCCGCAATAGAGATTAGTAAGAGGCGGTTGGAAGGTTGGTGGAAGAAAAGTAGGGATCCGACAAAAAAAAAACGGAGGCGTACAAAATCAAACTTCGCAATAGGGGGTAGGAAAATTTGGTGGTGGGAGTTCACAGTTTTTTTTTCTTAGCCTAGGTATGACATTAGGCAGTGTAATAGGAAAAGCTTGGTGGCGCCACCCACCGCCCTGTTCCAAAGAGGACGCTCATAAAATCCATTCATTTATCCATACATACATATATTAGTGTGCGTGCGCGCGCGCGCGACGGATTGACGTATGGATATTCCTATGTTTACGTAAGTTCAACGCCGCGGACTTCAAGCGATGCCATCCCTTTTCACCCTTGGACAGTGGTTAGAGCGACGCTCCGTCCGCGTTATTAGCATGATCAGCCGGCCGTCAATGGTGGGTGATAAGTGAGGGCAGTCGAGCGGATGGCATCGCTACAAAATAGTGTCGTAATTGCACCTGGTTCCTTGTATGCACCAAAGAAAGCTTAGTGAGAGTGGTTTTTTTTTACAAATATAAGTAACGTGCACTATGCTTATGACGCGTACGTTATTTTGCAGCTGCAAACTAGCACAGTTCGTAGGCCTAGTCGCATCCATCGCTTCTCTTGACTGGAGTCGGTCATGCTGGATTTGGAGAGGGAGGAACCGTTGCTTCCATGCATGAGGGAGGAAACTTGCTCCATTTCAAGACGAACGTAGGGGAAATCGCCGTTTCTCCTTTAATGGAGCAAGGGACACTCCTTTTTTTTCTTATATATAGTGCACACATTTCGCTTTAAATACGCCGCAGCAAATCGGACACTTCTATGACTTCTGAGCCGGATGATCCCCTTTAAATGAAGGCTCTGTAACTCTAGAAGTTTGTCGTGTGGTAGCTGTGTTAACACTCGAAGCACGTCACACCTTGTTACTCTAATTCAGGCGGGAAAGTTTACAACTAAGATAAAGGCCTGGCGACATATTGAAGGAGAACGTACGCAGAACAATGTAGAAATGGCAGCTGCAGCGTTAGCAACTACAACCGCGAAAAATGTTTTAGGCAGGTAAAGTTGCAAAACTGTATAGCAGGGTATCTGGAGTGCATGCAGCCGTCGTCACCAGTACAGTCAGAATATCAAAGACATGAAATGCTGAAATGAAGAGATTGACGAAATGTCGTCTGGTCGGGAAGTAACGGCATAATAGGAATAACAAACAGAACGCCAACCAAAATGGGGTTGTCTAAAATTATTAAATGCTCCGGCTTCCACACGGAAGCCTTGTTTACTGAGCTGAGAGGCATAAAACCTTCAGCTTCAATCCGCGTCACTGATCGCTTCGGGCATCTTGCGTACGTTGGCGGGAGATTGCCATCGTTTCGATTAAGCGTGTGCGCGGTCAAACTGCCGCGTTGTCAAATGTTTTTGTATGGCGATGACTGAAGCTAGGTTCCAGTTCAAATCGTGTTGCTTGGATTCTGCGTGTTCAGCGAGTGCACTGGAAGTGACTTTTTTATTTTATAACATCGTTCATGGGTTCCTTCAGGCACCGCTCAAAATTTCTATTTTCACCAATGTAGACATAAAGGCAATCCGCGCACGGTATGTTATTACAGCGCCAGTGAACCTTTCTTTTCTTACTTTGTCCTTGACAAGCTCGTTACGTGAATTGCAGCTGGGGACATGGGCGACTTTCACGGCATACTTACGCAGGACACGTGCCAACGCTTCGCTGATGCCGGGAACGTACGGCATGGCGGCGCGCCGTCGGCCGCAGGCACCACGGGGTTCCCGAGGGCACGAGGCTCTTTCTTTTATGAAGAAGCGTTGACGCTCTTAAGGCAGCTGCAGGCGCCGAGCTCGCGTTGAATGCAGGTCAAATGGGAAACCGAGTCTTTTGGCTTGCTATAAATCCTTTGCGCTCTCTCTGTCAATGAGAAAGCCACGGACCGCTTGTGGCCCACTCTGTTTACAGAAGTGAAATGAAGATACCGTCCTGTGTTTGTGTCCTTCCTGTGAACACACGCTTAATCGAAACGATGGTAATCTCCCGCCAACATACGCAAGATGCCTGAAGCAATTATTGACGCGGATTTAATCTGAAGGCTCAGTGAACAAGGCTTCCGTGTGGAAGCTGAAACGTTTATTTTAAACAACCCCATTTTTGTCGAGGTTCTGTTTTTTATTGCTATAATGCTTGAAATGTTGCTCACGATTCCGATGTAGATTGTAACTTTCGTCAGCAGAGTCTCGTTGTCACTGGAGTGGTAATTGTCGTTGTCACTTGGTGATGGAACACCTTCGCAGTCCATCTAAAGAATAAAAAAAATCAAATATACGTGAACTTGCACCACTTTTTCTTGCTTTGAAACCACTCGTCCTGAAAAAATGATGAAAATGACGACAAACCTTAGACAAAAACGTCATGCCGTTAAAGGACATGCCAGTAGCAGACTCCAACTGTCAGCGCCACTACTGCCGGCTTTGCTATTTTTGCAAATCACTTTGAATTATTTGACCCGGACTGTTTCGTCAAGAACTTGAATGACAAAAAAAGTAGCGCAACGGACGGCATAATATGTGGTTTGGGACCACGACCTGTTCATCTAAATCCAAGTTCATTGGCAATATGATTGGCTACTCGTGAAAGACGTGATTGCAGATTCACATAAGTGACATTTAGGCGACCTGGTGTTGCTTACATTAAGCGTCCTTACCGTTGCTTCTTCAGTTCTCGTTCACGTCATTTTTATGCTGTGTTCCTTCTGACTGAGTTAAATTTAGCAACTGTTTCAAGACGAGAGCTCTACAATCACCCATTCTTTCCACTCAAATTTTCTACCAACAATTGTGCATAGAATTGCATTGCGATGTATTATGTTCTTTTTTTCCGAGTCTTGAAATTGTCCGTATATGCTTCTCTCCAGCTATTCAGTGAAGTCGTAAAGTTTAAGATAAAGACAAAGAGTGCGAAGGCAGACACCGTACGGCTGCTGTTTTTGGAATTGAAAACAAACTTCGAAAAGTATTTCCCACTCCTCGCCAATGTGACTGACGCCATTCTTGAAGAATCGTTCAGCTTCATCGGCCACGTAAGAGAGGTACGCACGGTTGACGAAGGACATGGACATTTTTTATGAAGGAGATAATGTTTTCTTTTCTCTCGCAGTTGTCCCTAAGCCAAGCGTTCGACGAAAAGGTCGTGTCATTAAAGGACATGCCAGTAACAGAAGGTGTAAGTAGTGCTATTGTACATATGTACTTAGTATTAGCTGCGCATGGCTGAAACGTCGATCATTTTACACAGACTCCTTATTTTGATAACTACAGCAGCCTATCTAAAATATCTATTGTGGCACCCAGGAAAAGCAGATTAGTGGGAATGTGCAAACATTAAAGATCTTAACTTAATTTTTCCAAGTGTTTCATGCCATTCGGGCCTCGAATCGGATGGTCACTATTTGAAATATCATAATAGTTTTTAGCACTTTTCGAATACTTCACACGAGCAACTGTACATGGTCAAGTATATTTAGTAGACTCATTTCTGCCGAAAACCAGTGCCGAGTGGAACCGCCTTCCCCCCTCCATCGCCTGCATCGAGGAGGCATCATCTTTCAAGACTGCAATAACTGATTATCTTTTGAATTTATCACCTTAATACTAATAATTGTTTGAGCATGTATTTTTTATTATTATTGTACCCACCCCCCTCTGTAACGCCCTTTTGGGCCCTGAGGGTACTGTAAATAAATAAAATAAATAAATAAATATATTAGTACAGGTACTTACGGGGAAGTAAGCTGAATAAAGTACATAATAAATTGTCGAACCTTTTGATATAAAAGTAGATTCTAATGGTTTCGTTTACTGACGGTTGGATTGCCGTATCTACTCGCGTAAGGCCCACACTTTTGTTTATTCATACACGGGGCAAGCTTACGGCCACTGATAGAAGCCTCGAACTGCGCTCAGTCTGTTGCACAAATAATGCAGCCAGTCGCGGCCAACTGCGAACACGTTGAAGGTCGCCGATCGATTTTAGGGCACAAATTAGTGCCGTCTTCTAGTGGCCTGCGGAAATCAATAAGCATTTGTGTATGCTCCTGACGCTTAGCGAAATTTTTTCCAAATTTTTGCGCTCCAATGTGGGTTTGTGGGCCTTACACGAGGGCGGCCCTTACACAAGTAAATACGGTATGTACAAGACATATTTAATATGCTTCCGAAGCATCGGATGATATGTAATAGCTATAGGTGTGGCATACTTCGACATCGAGCACACTTTCAACGTTGTTTTCTCTAATGCTTCGTTTTAACAACTACCATATATCGGCTTACATCAGTTTTTCACATCACTTCTACGTAGCTACAAGCGTAAGGCTTTGCTGTATAAAGGCCAGTTGGCAGCCATTATTTATGTACCATGCTAGTGGCGCCCAGCATGGTTTTCCCCTCGGGCTGCATAACGTATAACTATCCCGTTCCGTTTTTATTCCTATCGTTTGCCGTAAAATTCACGCCTCATCGACTCAAGCATCGTGGGGGGGGGGGGGGGGGAACGCAGCATTGTCAAGACAGCCGAATCCAAAGCTCCCTTAGTTCATAGAAGATGACTTTTGTTAGTTTTTCAGACGAATAGCATTGCCTAGCTACCTTGACAGGTCTTATCTGATTGGCTGACAAGAGGCGAGGAGCGTGCAGGAGAGACGATATTGTTGGAGCTGAGCTATTCTAGTGAAAATAGAGAACCGCGTTCGTAGGGTAGTGCCGGCGACAGCAATTGGTCAGCTTCCCCTTGCTTAGCTTGCGATGGCTCGTCAAAAATCGCGGCGGTGGGCAACGAACAGTCTTAAATGCCGTTGAAACTGATCCTCCGTTTGAACCTGTTTGTACCAAGTGTGGCGAGTTTCCGCGATTTTATGTCTTCGCGTGACAGACATGCCAAGTGCGTACTGCCCGCAACATTTTTACCAATAGCTGAGGCCGTCGAAGTGCAAATACCTTTTTGTTTGTTTCAGCCGTATCTATAATAATCAGTGTGTAACGTCATGACAAATTAGGCATTTTCGCAGTGTTTTTGACGCTGCGTGACAGATAGGCGAGGAGGGCGTGCCCGAAAGTGTTTTACCAGTCATGGAGAACTAGCATCAGAAATGCAATCGGAGAACTTTGAAGCAGCCTTGCGTTTTAGGTCTCTGGCCTGTTTCTTTCGCGACTCATTATCACACAAATCTAATACGCTAGAATTGTTCATAAGAGAATTTTCCAGCCAACCCTGCATATTATTAGCGAAGGCAACCGGCCAGTGACAAAGAGGACTTTGTTATTTCGGCCCATCAACTTTTGTGAATGTAGCTGTGCCCCCAATACAATACTCGCTATCGTTGTTGTATGCTGTCGGCGTCAACGTATTTCGCGCATTTATAAGCGCCCAGTATTTTTCTGTCCTTCACGTGGACATAACCACAAGGATGTTTCTGAGCACGATATTGAAACATCATTTATTACTTCGTGCAGAACGTAACTGGATATAATTACTTAATTTTTTTTATTTCTTCATTCCATTACTTTATTATTTATTTAATATGGCTGGCTGGCTGCATGGCATCGTAATTAGTAGCGTAGTGCTCTCGTAGGAGTATACTAGTTGTCTCGAGTTAGCGCGGCTTGCGAGTCTTGCCCATTGAAGCGAGGCCAACCTATTTTTAAAGAAAATATTTTCCTATTGCAGTGGAACTGGGTGACTTTCCTGAATACCATGTACGATGGTATTCACACTTTCACCAACGACAGCCAGGTCATTCTCAAAAACCGACCATTTTTCGAGTCCTTCGTTTCCTACATTGGAAATAGCAGGTGAGATAAATGCGTGTAACGATACGTTCTTCTTCTTCCTAATGTGATCTGTGCGAGCGCTAATGATACGACATTTTGCTAAGAGAAACGGCTGAGTCCTGGAAAGCTGAGGTGCTCTATGAGCAAGGTGCATAAGGTAACGCTCCTTTTGCCAAATTTAATTGATTGTAACAAAAAAAAACATTATGACAGGTAAACATGCCATTACCGCGGTCTGATTATGAGGCGTGCCACGGTGGCAGGCTCTGATTAACTGCGCCGCCAGGGGTATTTTAATCTACACCCAAGTCTGAGTACACGATTGTTTGCGCTTTCCGTTCGCATCAAAGTGCGGCCAAGGTAGCCGAAGTCGAACCTGCTACCTTGAGCTCACAGCGCTACGCCCTAGGCAATGTTCTACCTGGGCAGGTGCTGTACAGATAAGGAAACGGAGATACGGGTAGTGCTGACAAAACATATAATCTCAAAAAAGCTTGACACGTTCAAGGACGTCAGCAAATACTATTTGGCACAATTAGAAGCCAAGGACGGCCTTGAAGTAAAACCACGCTCTTGTGAAGAACTCTGATGTGTCATGGGCGAAGGGAAGACACATGGAAATAAGACTTGGAATCGACAGCCTCAAACTCCTGCACATAAAATTATAAAAGTTTGAAGGAAATAGTACATTAATAACTGACATAAATAGGTGCTGTTCAGGCGTTATGTTGTCTAGAACCAAGCTCTATATGGTAGGGTGGCAGAGGCTTAGGGTTGAAGAAATCAGAAGCTTGGAAGTTGGGAAATTGAATACCAACAGGTTTGCTGGCACTTGAACCAAACATATTTACATCCTTGAGTTGAAAAAAACCGAAAGATTCAAGTTTCTAGCAGCCACTGTCTGGATGAGCTTCGTTGCCATGGCCCCGAGCAGCTTGTTTTTTCTCCGCCCCGTCATTATAACACCTCTGTTCCAACCCTCCCTCCTGGCAGTAGTCAACCACTCACAGGTCACAACCCACCATGACGACAGCCAATGAAGAAACACAAACAGCACTGTCATGGACGGAATATCGCACCCAGTTCGCACTGGCGACGCACCCAGTTCCAGCGGGCGCAAAGGCAGAGAGAAGGTCTATCCGTGAGAATGGGAGAGCAGACCTTATACTCCCAACTGGTCTTTTCCGCCACTTCTCATTATAGGGCAAGCGCCAGTTCGTGGCGGCTTTCTTCCGGAAAACCTCCATGAGCCTTTCGCGTCTTCTCGTCCTCGCCCCCAGTATGGTAACTCTTTCTTGTGGCACTGCTTCTCTGACGAGGGCAGCTCGTTACGGGAAATTAGTAGTGCTCAGCATCGCGTGCGAACTCCCTCCGACTTCGTTCCGACGTACTTCTCGCATTTGCCTCCTGTGCGTGACAAACAGCATGTTGGCTAGTGCAGCCTTAACAGCGCCAAACACAGGCAAAGTGAACACTGGCTGAAGATGAATCTCGTACAGAAACGATGACAAAAATTGATACGCTTACGGGTCCGATAGCATCGCAACCATCATAATAAAAATTGTAGCAACTGTGATGGAAGCACAATGACTAAAATCGATGTCGTATTACTGATCATTTTAAGTAAATGGCTCAAGGCTTAAGATTCAGTGATAGCGTAGGCAAATCTGCCAACATTTTAATTTATTACACGTTCTAAGGCACGTTCTCTTTACACGAAGCTTCATCTCCGAATCTATGACAGTACTGCAACGGTAGATATTTTATTGGTCCACAAGCGTCGAGAATTGAGATTTGCGTAAATTCAACAATCTACTATTATGCCTCCAAAATGTGAACTGTTGGAATTGGTTTACCTATAGCGTGTACCAGGCACGTACGCAGGATTTTTTTCGGGGGGGGGGGGGGCAACACAAGGTAACTTTTCTATGTAAATGAGGGGGAGGGTACTTTTACTAGTACAAATCTGAATAATGCCCACCACTCTCCATAAAGACGCGTAAACCCGCAAAAGAGAATTGAAATAACGTGCATGTCACAGGTACGCCTGTGAGATACACCTTTTCTTTACTTGGCAAACAAAGAACCACGTCAAATGGACTCGCGCATGAAAAATGCGCAGGAAGAACCTTGCCAAGAACAAGTTAACCAGCTAAAGTGCAAAATAAAGATTTGCAGTATCGTTTTTTGAATTAGCTCTGAAATAATTCTAGAGAAATGTATATTTGCGGAACAATCGCAGTTCTTTTGGATCCCTCCTTTACTGCTCTACCACGTGCCATAACCTACTCATGTTGTTATTTGGGAAGTTGCGTAATGATGCGTGGTGACCAGTCCCGTACAACCGCGTAGAGCGCAGGACGCTGCGGTTCTAGACGTACTGCGCCCACGCGGAAGGTTGGAAAAACACCCCCAGTAGCACAGCAGAGAAGCGGCTACGTCAGGTGGCTCGATTGATAACTGTAGAAGAGCCATTCAAAACACGCGGAATTATTCTGCCCTTCCGGCGGCGTTTTTCCTACTTCCTCTTTAAATAAAGAGATGTTGAGCCATAAATATTATCAAAAACAATTTTCGCTTTTCCTCCCTTAGTAGATCACTCAATTTCTCGATTTCTCGCGACTCTTGTTTCCAGTTGCCAATTTTGCACGAAAAAAGCTGTAGAATTAAGGAAAAACCAGACGATGTAAGCGGTGACAGTCATATTGCTTATGGGTTGAATGGTTATTCCAGGGTCTGACGATGGACACTGTTTTACTGTATTTTATTTTCCACCTTATCTAAACCATATCGCGGATATATGGTTCCGAGGATCTGCCAGCGTCGCGGCGAGCCGTCACTAGAGGAAATAATGAAGCAAAAGGAAAGGTTAAATGCAACTGGCATTTTCTCCGGCCCCAACTCCTTCCACTAGCCTACAGACCAGCTGACTACGAATCGAGTCGCTTTCCTGGCCCTGGATCAGTGTCAAAAAAGAAGGTTGACCTGACGTAGCAACAGCAATGCGCGTGATTGTTGAATAGATGGTGACATAAAAATTGTGTTAGGCATTATAAATAAAATAAAATATTATAATTAATAAACTACGCCCTGCCTGCTGCAATAGGTGGTGACAACTGAATTCATCTTGAGTTAATCGTGCCGGCACGGAATCGATGAGTAAACTGGCCTCCACACCCCGGGAGGTGCCGATAACTACCGTCATCCAAAAGGCGGGAAAAACTTGACAGCCGTTCCACTCAGTGAAGATGGAATGGGAGCGAAAGCTGACGACAGTCAACGCTCTCAAACGAAAACCAAGGTGTTTCACCTCTGCCGCGGGCCGGCCTGAAGATAGTGCAACAACGGGCCGGCCCTCGGCTGCGGTGAAGCAGGCGTGAAGCGCCCTGTATACGTGGGTCCATCCCGAAGGTATTGCAACACCGGGCCGACCTCCGGTGGAGGTGGAAGCAGACCTTAAGAACTCCCCATACCTAGTCCGATCCCGAAATATTGTAATACTGGGCCCACCCACGGCGGAGGTGAAGCAGGCGTTAAGCGTTCCCCATACGTGGGTCCATCCCGAAGGTAGTGCAATGCCGGGTCGAACCGCGATGGAGGTGAAGCAGGCATTAAGCATTCCCCATACGTAAGCCGATCCCGAAGATATTGCAATGCTGGGCCCACCCTCGGCGGAGGTGAAGCAGGCGTTAAGCGCTCCCCATACGTGGGTCCATCCCGTAGGTAGTGCAATGCCGGGTCTAACCACGGTGACGATGAAGCAGGCATTAAGAACTCCCCATACGTAAGCCGATCCCGAAGATATTGCAATACCGGGCCACCCCGCCGTGGAGGTGAAGCAGGCGTTAAGCGGTCCCCATACGTGGGTCCATCCCGAACGTATTGCAACACCGGGCCGACCCCCGGTGGAGGTGGAAGCAGGCCTTAAGAACTCCCCATACCTAGTCCGATCCCGAAATATTGTAATACTGGGCCCACCCACGGCGGAGGTGAAGCAGGCGTTAAGCGTTCCCCATACGTGGGTCCATCCCGAAGGTAGTGCAATGCCGGGTCGAACCGCGATGGAGGTGAAGCAGGCATTAAGCATTCCCCATACGTAAGCCGATCCCGAAGATATTGCAATGCCGGGCCCACCCTCGGCGGAGGTGAAGCAGGCGTTAAGCGCTCCCCATACGTGGGTCCATCCCGTAGGTAGTGCAATGCCGGGTCTAACCACGGTGACGATGAAGCAGGCATTAAGAACTCCCCATACGTAAGCCGATCCCGAAGATATTGCAATACCGGGCCACCCCGCCGTGGAGGTGAAGCAGGCGTTAAGCGGTCCCCATACGTGGGTCCATCCCGAAGGTATTGCAACACCGGGCCGACCCCCGGTGGAGGTGGAAGCAGGCCTTAAGAACTCCCCATACCTAGGCCGATCCCGAA
The DNA here is from genome assembly GCF_038994185.2 of Dermacentor albipictus. NCBI lineage: Eukaryota > Metazoa > Arthropoda > Arachnida > Ixodida > Ixodidae > Dermacentor > Dermacentor albipictus. The sequence continues at coordinate 492,355,177 of NC_091821.1, forward strand.
ATATTGTAATACTGGGCCCACCCACGGCGGAGGTGAAGCAGGCGTTAAGCGTTCCCCATACGTGGGTCCATCCCAAAGGTAGTGCAATGCCGGGTCGAACCGCGATGAAGGTGAAGCAGGCATTAAGCATTCCCCATACGTAAGCCGATCCCGAAGATATTGCAATACCGGGCCCACCCTCAGCGGAGGCGAAGCAGGCGTTAAGCGCTCCCCATACGTGGGTCTATCCCGAAGGTAGTGCAATGCCTGGTCGAACCGCTGTGTAGGTGAAGCAGGCATTAAGAACTCCCCATACGTAAGCCGATCCCGAAGATATTCTAATACCGGGCCCACCTTCGGTGGAGGTGAAACCGGCTTTAAGCACTCCCCATACGTGGGTTGTAAAGTTTGGAGTCGGGGATGAATTAGATGGTAGCTGGCCCGTGCCGTCGTCCACCTCATCTACGCTGAGGTAGTTGTCGAAGTGAGAGACTTGTTTTCATCGAGAACGAAGAATATGGGTTTATTTAGAGTATCTACATAAGGACGTTGCAGTTCATCAGTCTAGCACGACTGCGAGAAAAAGCACACGGAGGAGCCGCGCAACAGCTCCTTAAATACACTCTGTCCTCCCTATATCCCTAGGTTAGGGAAAACGTTCGACCAGAGTCATCGTAGCTGAACCGCCTTTGAGGGGGAGGGCTTACACACACACACGCTTCTGCACAGGTTTCACTGTCCCTACCGAGGCGAGACGGTCTTCGCAGAACTGGGTCTTGCCCTAAGGAGGCGTCTCTTAGGCCCGGATTCTGAAACACTCGTTTCCTTACTAAGGATGTCTCACACGCTGTAAGGCGACCTGGGGTCAATTCTGGAATGTACCTTACTAAGGGGCACTAAGTTAGGGCCTCCTTGGTGCTTCCACGCGCTTAGGGAGCCGGAATGCTACCTTCATGCTTCCTAACCATGCTCCTCTAACTGAACGCATGTTTCTCCGCACAACTTCGTACGTGGTACGCTCGGCTAGAATAGGTGCCGTGCGCAGCCAAGGCCGCGGTAGACAGCCGCTGTGTATTGACATCCACTTTGGTTCCGCGGACCTCGTCTTGTGCCATATCTTTTTACTTTTATTTTGTGAAAAACGAGCGGCGAGAATGACGGCCTTGCGATATTTATCCGAAGGCGATAGCTTCGAAAGCTATGCACGGTTTCTTCGACGAGCAAATGGAGTTCTTAACGGGACTGTGTACAAGCCTCCACCTTTGACTCCAGCCCGGCGTCTGATTGTGACAGGCAGAATCCACTGGAATACGACGACGAAGTGGACTTTCTAGCCCGGTAACGTTTTTCCAAGCGAGCTGTTACAGCCATACTGGCAGAGTTGCAACTGCATTGTAACACTGACAAGAGAGGAGAGCCGCTGCCTGCTCTCTTGAAGGTCCTCATCGCACTACGTTTTTACGGAACGGTTGTCATGTAAACTGTTGTAGGTGACCTTGTGTTTGTATCCCAACCCTCTGTGTGCCGATGTATTTGGCTCAGGAGAACGGTTGTCATGTAAACTGTTGTAGGTGACCTTGTGTTTGTATCCCAACCCTCTGTGTGCCGATGTATTTGGCAGGTGACACAGCTTATATGCCTACGTCTCTATCCCAAGTACGTTCGGCTGCCAAACGCCAGTGCACCGAGGGTAGTCATGACCAGGTTCTATTCAATCGAAGGATTCCCTGACGTTACTGGGTGCATCGATTCTACTCATATACCGATTAAAAGTCCCAATTACGGCGCAGAAGTCTTCCGAAACCGGAAAGGGGTATTCTCGGTATGTACACACACACACGAAACAAAGCGCACGCAAAAAAAAAGAAAGCGACGCTTGACCAACCGAACTCAGATGCTGCCATAATTGCTAGACTGAGTTTTTTTTTTTCCTGCAATATGCATCATTTTTTAACTGTTTTTACGTTATTAACCAAACAAATGGAATTTATGCCCCGGTATAGATTAGTAATGCAATTTTAACAGTCCCGGCAATTTACCTTGGCAATTCATCACAAATATTTTGAATTTTTTGTAAGGAATCTTGAAACCAGAAGCCTCTAACGTTACACTCACTTCCTTTGGTCAGGCGCTCCGTCTGCAGGGAAGGCGAAAGGAAGCTTTCAGAATTCGCGGTGGCCTTCCGAGGCCGTCTAACGTTTAGGTAGCACGGAGGACTCCTTGCGGAAGGTAGGGAAACTGTCTAAGGTTAGGAGCATTTCAGAATCCGGCCCTTAATCCCAGAGCGGTCCCCCACAGAGTGGCCGCCGTGGTTCTCCATTGTCTTGTGTCTTGAAAGGCGCGTGGGACGGTGCCGCCAAACACATTCCCACAGGAACTCCCCCACTCCCGACAGACCAGGTCGGTGATGGCGAGTTCACTAACAAAGCCTGGTTCGCCGACCTCGTCCCGGCATTCCGGCGACGAAGAGTTGCTGACTCGGCGCATTGTCCTCCTCACACAGTCAGTCGCCGCAGCAGACATCGTGACGCCAAGAGGCTAGAGGCTGTGGAATGACGCCTTGTCGTCCTTTCAAAGCAAGTCTCCACAGTAGACCTAGTGGCACCGTTCGGCTGGAGACCGCGCGGTCGGTTCCTAAAAAACCCCAACCCCGCTGCTGCAGCTGGCTTGGAAAATTTTGCATGTCGGCACCTCTGCAGGCCGTTCCTAACAGGGTCCATCCTGAAGGTAGTGCAATGCCGGGCCGATCCGCGGTGGAGGTGAAGCTGGCGTTGAGCGCTCCCCATAGGTGGGTCCATACCAAAGGTAGTGCAATGCCGGGACGACACACGGTGGAGGTGAAGCAGGCGTTAAAGGGTCCCTGAAACGGTTCGGACAAATTTTGTAGGCGCATGGGGTACAGCTTAAGTAGAACATTCGCACCACAATTTAAGTGAAGCGTTACGTATTAATGGAGTTACAAGAGATTAGAAGTTACCCTCCTCCCTAGCCATGCCTTTCCTCCTCAACTCGCTCGCCGAGCGAGCGGCGCTAAGCTCCGCCTTCACTGGTCCTGCGTCACGATGCGACGTCACATCGTCCACTTCCGGTTGTTGGAGCACGCCTCCTCCCGCGCGAGACCTCTCCGCTGGCCGCTTGGCCGTCGACCGAGAGCCATCGAAGCAGCGTGCGTTGCGAGCATTCTGTCGTAGCGCCGAAGGCGGCCGGTATTCCGGTAACCACAGGCAAGCTGGTCATTTCGGCAAATGACTGGAGGCATAAACTCAAGCTGATGAATGAACTTCAGAGTAGACGTACGTGAGCAGCCTGATCGGTCTGCACTGTCCACACTTGTTGGCGCAGCGCTTAACCAGTCAAACGAAGCGCTAATATTGCTCTAACCAAGTGTAAAACATTTTAAACATTTATAAGAACGACGTGTTGATGATTACACTCCTGCGAAAAATACACACCAGCAGCAAAGAAGAATGCACTTCGTTGCTGCTACTGTGTATGGTTGAGCTCTGTGCCACCAGGTGGCTGCACCGTGCAGACCATTCACATTTACCTTTCTGCTCATCTCATGGCTCATCCCGGCGCAGTCAAGCGGCCAGACCCTGTCCCCTTGCGCTTGTGTTTGCCCTAATACCGGACTTGCGAAACACTATTGCGTTAGTAATCTTCCGCTGTAAAGTGACGGCCACAAACGCGCAAATCCTGGCGCCTATCGGATAGCCGCAGTCCGATGCGCAGCAGCCAGTTCGCTCGTATGCTGCCTTGCAGAGAGACACGATTTCGCAACTTCACATCTTTCCAGTCGCTACGTCTGCATCCCACAACGCAACAAGGGTGATTCATCGTGCTCACGAAAAGACTGATCGACACTGACGGCGGAGCTCTCGTCAAAGACTGCGCACATTGTAACACAAGCAGACGACACTTGCTGTGTGCCGGAAGTGCTCAAGTGTACTAAAAAACTATTCTTGTGTATTCTCTTTAAGTTATTTTCTTTTTACAAAAACAAAGTAACTAACATTCCAACTATTACGAGCATCATTTGTTCACCATAAAGTTGGAAAAATTATCGACCGCGCGCCCTGCTCAGCCAATCAGATAGCTCGCCCATGTGACGTCATATGGGTTATTTGCATCATATGGGTAGGGGCGGCTTAAAATTCCGCCGAGCAGTGCGCTGCGATCGACAGAGACGTGCATTTTTAAAACCTTATAATAAATTACACGCTTTATGCAGAGCACTTAGATGTGTCAATTAATGATCAGAAGGACCTACTCTAACGACTCAGTACGTTTGTAGAAAATCGCCAAAATCGTTTCAGGGTCCCTTTAAGCACTCCCCATACGTGGGCCCATCCCGAAGATTCTGAAGGGCGCTTTATAGGTTCCCGAGTCCACAGGGGTATGTGCCATTGATCTTGGACCCTTTTTGCGCTATCACCAGGATCGGCCCACGCGATGATTTTTTCTGTTAACGGACGTCGAAAAAAAATACGAAAGTTAGTCAAACATTGCTTTCGCTGTAAAAGGCAGAAAAATGTTGACCGCCGAGTAGATTGATTTGTCCGTGCTTTAGGAATGTGTATGAGGAGTGGTGGCGTGGGCGGATAGGAGGTGGGGGGGGGGGTTATGCCGCCTAATTTCGGGGGAGGGCTGGGCCCCCCCCGGCTCCCCCCCCCTTCCGGGTTATACCACGGTACACGCCTGGCGTGTACCGTGGTGTTATGCCATAAACCTACTCCAATATGTTTCCATTTAATTTCTGCAACTAGTCCTGCACGGCTGATGAAAAACTCTTCGGGTCACCCCCACTTCGACTGCCTGTCAGGTGACGCCACAAGTATCGCAAAACTCCGCATATGACAATGACGTGTGCAAGCTGATTATGCGTGATTAAGCCAAACAAATTAAAGTAATTCCTCCTCACTGTGCACTTTTGCCCTGTTAGCCGTCGCCCACTGGTCATAATTTATTTGGCAGCACCCACTTTGTCTGAATGTTACGAAATGCCAAGAAACCGCAAGAACTCCCCACATCAAAGTGACTTGTACGCACTAAAGATGCCGAAATGTGCCGAACAATGAAGAATTTTTTCTTTCGGAGCAACCGGAAACTGCCCCATTCCTAAAAAAATCAGAGGACGGTTGCCCGCCGATTGCTCTGGCATTGGTTACTCATAGATGCCGGGAAGAATAAATATCTTCGCTTCTAATAAAAGTGTTTGAGAGAAAATATAAATTTTCGAACAATTTCCGGACATATATGACATCGTTCTGCCAAATGCGTTCGAAAGGAGGAACGTACAACAATTCCAATCAGTGGATTCTACTATCGAATATGAATCAAATCACAGAGCCAGTGACCCATGCCCAGGTACTCAAGTCGGGCTCTTGGTTCGACAGAAAGAGCGTTCCGAAATTCGCCTCTGACCTCGTACCTATGCTCCGCAGCAACCACAGGCGAGCGGCGCTCAACTACCTGGGCTTCTTCCTGCTGATCTACCTGATGCCACTCTACCCGGAAGAACTGGCCGAGGACCAGACCCTGATCGGCGCCAAGGTGCACTCGCCCAAGGACATGTCGCGCAGGCCGCAGATCTGCATGCGTCGCACCGAGTTCACCTGCCCGTACGGCATCCCGTCCCTGCTGGCGCACGTGTTGGCCAACTCCACCAGCCTGAACGCCGTCAGGCAGAACGTGAGCCCACGCTTTTTTTTTTAGTTCGATCTTTTCAGTATCGCTGAATGTCTTCGTAAAGAGCTGACGCTGGCTAATAACCTGATTCGCCTTGTGAGGAAAACAAATATTAGGCTCACGTAAACGTAAAGCTGGTGCGAGATACACAAAGCAGCCGACGAAAGTTCATGCGATCAGTTGAGATATTCACGATTCTTTCACTGCAGTAATAATAGCATGGTCGCAACAGGTTCAGTCATTTGTAAAGAAACAAAAAGTGAAATAAGACGTTAAAATGCGTATCCGAAGTCTCTCCAAGCGTGTACCTGCTATCCTCTCGCGTAAAAGGCTGTAGAGAGCTGCCTCCGAACCGGAGGCAGCTCTCGCATGCGTTGGCGGTGCAGTCGCTGCAGAGGCGTGGTGCTTGAACACAACGCCAAGGCAAGACAGGAAAGATAGGCGCATCTATCCGCGTCCGCTGTCAGCTATTTGCTTCGTATGCAAACACCATGAATAGCTTGGTGCCTGGCGACCCGGACATAGCCGAGTGACTTGAACGAAGCTAAAGGCATAACACAGGCCATTGTACGAAAGACTGATACACCGTGCTGTTAGCTTCTCTTTATGAGTTTCTGCATATCCCCCTTCAGGAATGAAGCGTTGTGTTCTCAGTAAACGCACTATCTCTGCTTCATAACTGAGCAGTTCTACAACGCTAATTTCATTCCACTCAAATGCACAGAACGGCCCATTATTTGCGAATAGTTATCGTTCGTTATTCATGCCGCTTCACTCAGCTTGTTCATTCACACGTACAAAAAGTCCACACCAAGCACGCGACATCTAACAAGCCTTACTGCGCGTAATTATTCTGTATATTTCTGTAAAACCTTTGCAAATATGGGAAACCAGGTCATGTGTTAACCTTATATTTGCCAAGGGTTCTTGCTCAGAAACGCTGACATAGCAAATTACGCCTTCGACTTAAAGAATTGGTGGCTGTGTGCGCCAAAACTAAAGCGGGGTTATGGTTTTCCGATTTTTTGATGAGCACTTATGCCAAATCACTGATATCTTACCCTTCAGTGGCAATAAATTGATCTTTTACGCTCAAGCAAGCAAAACAACTCACGCATTCGTAAAAATTCAGCAGATGTGGGGTGCTTGGCGTGCGATATCTTCCAATCACTTGACAATTCAGAGCGCGTACAGTTTTCTCCTTTCACGTTTTGCCATTATTTGGGCCGTGGGAGACTTCCTAGATACTCTATGTAACATTGGTAACCTCCAGTCACCGTATAATAGCGCGAAAGAGAAGACTAGTAACCTATGACATCAGGCTATGTCATCTGGTTTGCATGTCCCTGCCCCTTTTTTACCCCCCCCCCTTTCTTGTATCCAAGAAAATATACCTACATTCTTTCGTCCTGTCGGTCAGCCGTTGATGTTCGAAAATATACTTTTTTGATGTCTTAGAGTCTAAGTGTACATGATGTCCTTACAAATCTCGGTCTATGCTTACGGTGCACTCGAAGCGACTGTTTATTTGCGCCTCTAAATACATAAAAGTTTAATTCAAAAGTGTCAATGCCATTGAATAAGAAGCACTCTTGAATATGGTCTATTTCCAAGGTCCGAAATGTATTTATGCAGCTATTTATTATGAAATACCTAAGGCATTTAGCAGATAGGCGATCACCCTGATTATAAAGCGAAATAGGGGCGAGGGTAAAGGAAGCGCATGAAATAAACACGCGACATAAACAAGAATGTTGGCAGCGTTCGTGTCATCCGCTCTCTTTTCTACATCGTGCTTTGTGTGGCCTGTCCTCATTTAAAGGAATATTGGTTAACAGCTAGCCCACTTGTCGGCCTTACTGGTCACCATGAGAGATGTGAGTACAGCGTCTTCGCTTTGTTCGATGCACGTACATGTTTTACCTGAAGAACTCATTTATGCAGCTCACGTGGTGGATCAACGACCTCAAGGATGTTATGAAACGCTTCGCGGGCAGTATATACTGGCTGGATGAAGAGCAAACGAAGCTGGTCAGAGAAAAGGTACATCGTTTCAACTCTTTCTCGCCGACGCTCTACGCGCGCTGCTTGGTTGCGAAGTATAGCGACAGGAAATTTTAGATATTTCCATGGTAAATTCTCAGCACGAAAATCACAAGGTAAAGCATAGTAACACTTCTCCCGTGCGGATAGGTGACCTCAAACAAAAGTTTATACCTTTACGTGAGAGTACAATGAATTCCTACGAACTTACGAAATTTTTGGTGGTTATGAAAGATATTGAGTCTAAATGTCGAGCACATCCGTATGCCTCCATACGCAGGCATTGCATGCTCTCTCAAGGCGCACGCCTGAAGTGATGCCGACCAGATGAGAACACACCAACACTGATTTATCTCCATAGGTACATTAATAGTACATTAATTTAACACATGCTTACCTCACATGGCTGATTATCGAATTAGCAGTTTGCAGTACTGATGGCGCAATTCCACGTAAAATGTAATTTGGCGGCCTTGTCATCTCTAGATGTTTTACAGGCATCCTTCAAATATGTTTTCCTGCGCAGTGTTTTGTTAGATTCTCAAATTTTTATTACGTCGCGATTCACTTTAGTTTCGAAAGAAAGAATCACCTCATATTTGTCAATAAGCTTTCACGCGTTCCTGTGTGTACGACAAATTATTCTGCGATTAATTAAAACGTCGTTGCACTAAGAGATCACATGTGTACACAATCTATAGACGGAAACATTTAAAAGCATCCTCTTAAATCTTGAAGTTGAAGTAAAGGATCCGCCTAAAACTCACTTACTGCAAGTTACTTTTGCATAATCTCATCCTACATTTCAGATCACCAACATGCGCATTACATTTATATTTCCCGACATGTTCTTGAAGGCCAAGCCAAATATCAAGGACCTCAAGTGCGGCGTAAGTAAAAGTTGAGGCAGCCTGGTTATTTTTCTAAAATCGCTTTCTTGCTGCAATTTACCTTAATCGTGCCGAGCGTAGACCGATCTGGACAATATCAGTGTGCCTTCTAAGCTCAGAAAACTTCTCGCAAATCTTGCGACGGACACCATACAAGCAAGAAACAAATACTACACACCTGCTGCTATCTGCTTAGGAATTGTTGCTATGACAAACATGTTGAGCGAAGAAATAACAGCAACATCTACGTGTGATTCAACAACGCGCTCTGTTTGCGATCTTCTCGCACCAGGGCTGACCGTGAAAGTCATTGCAACGTCTTTCAGCGCAGCTCTTAGGCGCCCGTTCCTGCGATGAGCGTCGGTGTCCCTCGTAACCACCGTGCGTGTGAATAAGGCTGACACCGGGCTCCGTTGCGTACGTCGGGCACTGCTGCACTGAGCAGTAGTCTACCATGCTGCACGCCTCCAAAGGCAGCCACTACCTGTTATAGTACTTTCAAATGTTGTCAAGCAGACACCCAAGGCGGTAACGCCTAACAATTTAATCAGAACCGCAGCGCAGCTGGGACTTTAAACTTTCGTTTTCAGCTCGCTTCGGCGCCTCCGAAGCAGCCGACGTGGTCGCTGTGTCCACGTTATCCCTCATGCCACGTCACGCCGACGGTGGCGCAAGCTCTTCCAGTGGTGGAGCTCGAGGCCTGTAGCCTGGGATGAAAGGCTGTGATAGCGGAGAGAGCACGAGGAGGAAAGCGGTGGAGAAGGGTGCAGAAGAACCGTGAGGCGCAAATTGGTGGAGGAGGGTATGGCGAAACCGTGATAGATAGACAGAATAAGCTTTAATGTCCAACGGAGAAGGTGATCTACCCAACCCCCGACACGCAGGTCAGGGGGCGAGTGCCGCCGCCTGTCAGGATTGGGGGCTCAATCCCATCGTCCGTGGTCCTTTGCCAAGATTGGAGTACGGCATGAATTCGGAGGTAGCTGGCCCATGCCGTCGTCCAACTTATTTACGCTGAGATCGTTGATGAAGTGAAGAACTGCTTCTCAATGAGAACGAGGAAAAGGGTTTATTTACAGAAATTAAATCAGTCTAACATGACTGCTTGAGAAAAAGAGTAACAGTCCAACATGACTGCATGAGAGAAGTGTGTCCAGCATTCGCACAACCACAGTTTTTATACACTCGATCCGCCGGTCCTACGACGCGGCGACTCTTCGTTTTCACATCACCAACTCGCAGCTGCTCTGAAGATCAGTTTACGTACACAAAGGCAACCACGCTCTGTACACAGAGGCAACCACGCTCTGTACACAGAGGCAACCGCACGGGGTGCCGTTCCGGGAAACTATAGTTGCCGATCGAGCGTCGCTCATTGTTCCGTGCCACTCCGAACCGTGAGAAGCACAAAAATACGCCGTCCCCACGGCAGCTTCTCCAGGCGTGTCAAATCAGCTCCGCGTTGGGGAACTCTGGAATCATTGTCCACGCACCGAACTCGTCCCGTCACAATGTCGAAGGGGCTGGAGGAAGGAAGCGGGTTCCAGCGCAAAGGCCGCTTCTTTGAACGCCTCCCAGCTGCAGCGACGGAGAGGGAGAGGTGCGCGTCTTGCACCCCTTGTCGTAATCGGGTGGCAAGGTGGCAATCTTGTTGCGCAACTCGCCATTCTTGACAGCGCCTCCATGGCCCGAAAAGTCTCGACTGTCTAGCGCTGACAACCGCTAGGCAGGAAGAGAACGGCTGCTGGTCAGGGGGGGATTGATGTCTTGGCTCGCAGCGACCACTTGTGCATTGATGTCACCGCCCCAAAACATCCAACAAGGACAGGCAACTGCAAAATGAACCCCACAACACGGCTCTGCGCCGAGATGACGTGCATTGGCTCTCACTTTAGACTCGCTAGGCTTCAAAAAAAACAACAACAACATAAGTGCAGAAACAAAAAAAAATGCTGCATTTCACTATGCCAATTTCTGAAGCAAATTCCTGCTGACAAATTCAGCAATCATGGAGGGAATCCTGCTAAATGAGAGGGGATCTTCTCCGCTTAATAAATTTAACACTAGTAACCCTAAAATTTAGGCGGGACCCCCAAACGCAGAATTCAAATTAGCCTGCTCAAACCATCCGCATTGCTATGCAACTTTCCCTTCTTATATCTAACGGAGAAGTTGTACTCTTGGAGAGTGAGGCTCCATCGGAGCAAGCGGCCGTTTTTGTGTGACATTTGATTGAGCCACGTCAGAGGACAGTGGTCGGTCTCGAAGATGAACTTCGCTCCGTACAAGTAACACGACAACTTCTGGGCGGCCCAAACCAAACAAGCGCATTCCTTCTCTGAAGCGCTGTAGGCTTCCTCTCTTACATTTAGTTTACGGCTGGCGTAGAGGATAGGATGCTCCTCGTTATCGTCGCCGACCTGACTAAGTACCACGCCCATACCTCTGTCGCTTGCGTCGCATTGAACTATGAATTCCTTTGTGTAGTCTGGCGCGCGAAGCACAGGGCGAGAAACCAATAGCCTTTTCAAACTTTGGAAAGCGTTCTCTTTGTCCTTATCCCAGTGTACGTTACTCGGTGCTCCCTTTCGGAGGGCGTCTGTTAATGGACTTGCCAATTGCGAGTAATTCGGAATGTACCGTTGATAGTACCCCACAAGTCCCAAAAATGAACGAAGGTCCGTTTTCGGGCGCGGCTGAGAAAATTCTCCAATCGTAGCTATTTTCAGCTCAGCCGGCTGTCTCATGTCCTGACCGACAACATGGCCCAGATAAGTAACCTGTGAACAACCGAACCTACACTTTTCTGCTTTCATCGTTAAGTCGACTTTAAACGTACGAAGCCTCGCATTCTTGTCGTAATAGAATTTGGCGTTCCTTTGAGCTATTCCCATGTTCTTTCCGACTAGTTCTCGGGTTGCGCTTAGCCGTTCCAGTAAATTTAGCACGTATTCAACCACGGTTGGACTCTCCCCTCTTTCCTCCCACATCTCTCTTAACATTCTCAGTGGAGAACGGAGTGTCCTCCCATACACTAGTTCTGCTGGTGAGAACCCTGTCGCTTCATGTGGAACCGTTCGCAAAGCAAACAAAGTTGCCGGCAGACAGTTCTCCCAGTCCTCCTTGTGCTCGTAACAGAGCGCACGCAAAACTCGCTTAAGCACCGAATGCCACCTCTCTACACTGTTTGACTGAGGGTGATAGACAGAACTGTGTATTAACTTTACCCCGCACTTTTGCAAGAATGTGGAAGTCAGTGCACTCGTGAATACTGACCCTTGATCTGCCTGAATTTCGGCTGGAAACCCAACTCGTGCAAACACTGTCAAAAGCGCGTCTACTACTTCAGTGGAGCTGAGCTCTTTCAAAGGGATTGCTTCTGGAAACTTGGTAGCCGGACATAGCATGGTAAACAAGTACCTGTAGCCTGATTTTGTTTTTGGAAGAGGCCCTACCGTGTCTATTACAAGCCGTCTGAAAGGCTCTGTTATTAAGGGCACTACCTTCAGTGGAGCTTTCCAAGTCTCTCCTGGTTTACCAGAACGCTGGCAGGCGTCGCATGATCTTACAAAGTTTTCTATATCTTTGAAACAGCCAGGCCAGTAGTATTCCATAAGCAATCTTTCCTTTGATTTGTTTATGCCTAGGTGGCCGGACCACCCATTTCCATGACAAAGACTCAAAAGGTCCTCCCTATACTTAGTAGGTATGACTAACTGATCTAAAATCCTACCCTTTCGATCTCTGTAATGCCGATACAACAATCCTCCTTTCTCATGTATCGTTACGTTGCGCCTAGCAATGCCTTCTTTAGCTGTGTCACGTAATTTAGCTAAGCTCTCATCATTCTTTTGCTCAGCTGCCAGTGACTCTCTATCCACGCGTAAGAGTTGATCAAAGTTCTTTGAGGCCGGTGATAATAACGACCCTGTCTCGCTTGTGAGCGCGTCTGCATGCTCTTCCTGCAGGCTAGAACTCTGACACTCTAGTGCTACGCTCTCATTGAGCTGGTCAACTGGCAGGCTCTCCTCACCTGTTCTTTTGTCCCTCGGGCCTAGCTCGGATTCGGGTATTGAAGCTATCCCCTTTTCTGCTTCAGCTGGAGGAGCTTGAGCATTTTCAGCCGAAAGCGCCGCGATCTTACGAGCTTGGCCTCTGGTCAATGCCTGTACTATGCCCTCTCCCAGTTTGAGCCCTCTGTCACGCAGTAACTGATTCGAACGATTCGAAAAGATGTAGGGATACTGCAGTGACAAAAATTTGGAAACTGCAGCCTCAGTCTCTAGCTCCCCGAATGGTCCACTGATCTTGACTTTGGCCATGGGCAGACACACGCTGTGTTCTTCTACAACCTGCTTTATCCATGCTACTTCTCCGGTGAAGTGATCTACCATCACGTAAGACGGATGGACAATGTCTAGTGTGGCGGCACTGTCTCTTAGCACTCGGCATGGTTTTCCATTAACTTGCAGGTCGTGGAGATATGGACTTAAAAGTTCCATATTCTCATCTTTTTCCTCCACGTAGGAAAAAACTACGCTAGACTTCTCGCAGTTTACAGCTATATGTCCCAGTTTGTGGCATTTGTAACAGCGAATTGGTCTAAAAGATCCGAACTTTCTTTTCTGTTCTTGTGCGGTTTCTCCGTTAAGTTTCTCCTCGCTCTTTTCTGCGGGCTTTTCCGCCATGTCTACAGGCTTCGATCGTCTAGTTTGCGCACCCTTTTTGAACGGAAATGGTTTCCGCGGTCCATTTCGACCGTCCCAGTTTCCCTCCTCGGCGTTCAACTTTCTACGGGTTGCGTACTCTTCGGCTAATTCAGCCGCCCTTTCCACAGTGTTTACATTACCTCTGTCTTGCACCCACAGTTTCACAGCTTGGGGGATGGTTTTGTAAAACTGCTCTAGACACATGCATTCAATGATCATGTCTCTGCTGTCGTACGCTTCCGCGCTTTTAAGCCACTCGACTAGGTTGGCCTTTAAGCTATATGCAAACTCCGGATAGCCCTCGCTATGTTTCTTGCATGTGCTCCTAAACCTTTGCCGAAAAGCTTCGGCTGAAAGGCGGTATTTCTTCAGGAGACTAGCCTTAACTTTCGCATAATCATATGCATCCTGCACACTTAGTCTGGCGATTACTTCCGCAGCCTCACACGGCAACATAGACAGCAACCGCTGTGGCCATGTACTCGGGCTGAAGCTCATCCTCTCGCAAGTCCTTTCAAAATTGCTTAGGAACAAGCCTATGTCGGTCCCGACCTCAAATGGCTTTAATAGCCTGTCCATGCGGTACGATTCTGCCTCACTTGATCGACCCAGAGCGCCTTCACTTCCTTGAGGCAACTCCAAACGTTTGCTTTCAAGTTCAAGTTGCATTTTCCTTAACTGAAACTCGCGATCTTTATCGCGTTCCTCTCTCTCTCGGTTTTCTCTGTCCCGTTCTTCTCTTTCTTTTTCCAGTTTCTCTCTCTTTTTGAGAAGTTCCAATCCCATTTCAATATCTTGCTCACTGGCCTGATTGGAAATTAGCTCCAATAATTCCGATTTGAGCATTTCCTTGCGTACATCTAGGCCCAGTTCCTCACCAACAATCAACAACTCGTCTCTCAGCAGTGTCCTTAACTCCATGACTGCTGCTTTACTGCCTTGATTCTGCTCTCTAAATCTAGCTAGGAAAACACAACCTAGCTAACACACAACAATCTAGCTTCCCTACTGTTCTAAACAGAACAACCACAAAATGAAGCCTAGAGAGTCAAAGCAAAAACCAAGCACTCACCGCAGATACAGCACCATGTCGCAAAGTCCATCTCACCGCTGTCAGCCAGTTGTCAGGATTGGGGGCTCAATCCCATCGTCCGTGGTCCTTTGCCAAGATTGGAGTACGGCATGAATTCGGAGGTAGCTGGCCCATGCCGTCGTCCAACTTATTTACGCTGAGATCGTTGATGAAGTGAAGAACTGCTTCTCAATGAGAACGAGGAAAAGGGTTTATTTACAGAAATTAAATCAGTCTAACATGACTGCTTGAGAAAAAGAGTAACAGTCCAACATGACTGCATGAGAGAAGTGTGTCCAGCATTCGCACAACCACAGTTTTTATACACTCGATCCGCCGGTCCTACGACGCGGCGACTCTTCGTTTTCACATCACCAACTCGCAGCTGCTCTGAAGATCAGTTTACGTACACAAAGGCAACCACGCTCTGTACACAGAGGCAACCACGCTCTGTACACAGAGGCAACCGCACGGGGTGCCGTTCCGGGAAACTATAGTTGCCGATCGAGCGTCGCTCATTGTTCCGTGCCACTCCGAACCGTGAGAAGCACAAAAATACGCCGTCCCCACGGCAGCTTCTCCAGGCGTGTCAAATCAGCTCCGCGTTGGGGAACTCTGGAATCATTGTCCACGCACCGAACTCGTCCCGTCACAATGTCCAAGGGGCTGGAGGAAGGAAGCGGGTTCCAGCGCAAAGGCCGCTTCTTTGAACGCCTCCCAGCTGCAGCGACGGAGAGGGAGAGGTGCGCGTCTTGCACCCCTTGTCGTAATCGGGTGGCAAGGTGGCAATCTTGTTGCGCAACTCGCCATTCTTGACACGCCTCAGATGCAGGCTGGGACGTCTTGGGTCCCAGCAGCCTCTTCAGCCAGTTGGACGAGCCGGAGCTGGAGCTGAGAGTCCGAGCTCCGCAGCAGGGTTTCCCAGGTGTCTCTACTACCTATTTTGTGCGTTCCCCCGGGAGAGTGCGGACAGTCCCATATTATGTGGTCGAGGGTCCCTGTCGCCCCACAAAGATTACATCTATCGCTCCTGGCATCGGGGAACATGTGGTTCGCCATAACCGGGTGCAGATACGTATAAGTTTGTAGTCGTCTCCACGAGACTGTTTGTCTCTTTAATGTTGGGTCTGGCGGGGATACCAGTCTACGAGCCAATATATAATGCTGTGTGATCTCCCCATATTTTAGCATGCGCTTTCCGCTCCCTCGGTCATCGAGGGGCCCCGTAGCGGCTCGGCGGTAGAGATCTCGAGCCAGCTCGTAGGCCGCCTCGTTGACGGGGACGGCTTCGTGCGCCGGAGTCCAAACTATTTGAATTTTTCCATTTAACTTTCTCTGGCCTAGGATTCTGGCCGCTAAGGGCGAGATCCTTCCCTTGATAAAACTTTGTATGGCAGTTTTGCTGTCACTGATCACAAATTTCGCGTCCGTTCCAGCGCAAGCTAATGCGATCGCAATTTCCTCGGCAACTTCTATGTTGCGCCCGCGCAGAGTGACAGCGGTCACGGGAATACCCCGGCCTCTGACGGCCGTTGCCACCGTAAAACTGCCGCTACCTCCCGCCGCGTCTACATAGGCCACCTCATGTTCCGAGATATTACCGAATCTAATTTTTAATGCTTCGGCTCGTTTATGCCCCCGTCTCCTGACAGAGGCCCCACCCAAAAGGTGGAAGTAGATAGGGAAGTGAGAAAAAATCTGATTATCCCCCCTGCCAAAAAACATGCACCCGGAACATAGCGAAACCGTGAGAATAAAAGTGGTGGGCTCTGCTTGCGACGACGGCTACGAGATGGCACGAGAGTAGCGCGCGGAGTAAGGGCGCGGAGGCCAGTCTGCGGTGGCTGCAGTAAATCGCGCCCCCGCGTCTCTCACGCACTACCTTTCACGATCTCCCGATTGGCGATGCAGTCACGCCACACTTCGCTTCGCTTGCAACGTGCCGCACCGCACGAGGAAAGTTGGCCGCGCCAGCCAATATATCGCGAAATAAAAACACGTATAGAGCTGCGCTCAAATTTCTTATTACGGAATATCGTGATCTTCGCTATATTTTATGAAAGCCCAGTATTCCATGAACAGCATTTCTACTTAAAAAGGCACAGTACGGCCATTGTATAACTTTATTCCATTCCAGGCGCTAAGTTAGGATGTTGCTTCATGTTAAGTTTGTATTTTGCTTTATTGCATCTTTGAAGAACTTGAAGATCCACTGCTAGGCAGAGTCAACTCTGCCTAGCGGCGCCACTCTGTCTGACTCATCTTCGATTACTCGTATAGGCGCTAATGTACGATTGCTATACTTCGAACGCAGACACATCTGTGGTGTGTGCGAAATTTATTTCTCCCCACCGGCTATATGGCATGGTGGTTATGCTCATCACTATGACTGTGAACAGGCCGCTACCTGCAAGATGACTACTTGGCAATACTGATGCATTCCAGGTGTTCGAACTCCTTGACACCAATAATTTGGAAAATCATTTTGGCCACATATTTCTCGCACCATAATTAAATATTTTCGCCCCTGCACCTCAGCCAAATACAGTTCTACCATCGCATCGTAACCACGACAACACTGAGCCACCGTGGTCGCGCAAAAAGTGCACACACTGCGAAAACCCAATACCTTCGACTAAAAGCACACCACTATGCAGAATCGCTACTCATTAGGCCGCTTGACAAAGTCCTCGTTCCTCAGAGGAAAAGGAGCAGTAAGACTGGTATATATTTGCAAAGTCCAGGAAATATAGGTGGTGCACGAGATAAGCCTGATGGCTGTCGGAAAAAACACCGCGAGAACTCCAAATGGGTCGTAAAGTGGTGTGACAAATGCCCAACACAATATTGCTTGGCATACGCGAAGCCGCGTTGGTAATCTGACATTATTTGCCTCATCAAAATGGAAGTGCGTAACTTGACGCCCGTAATTAAAGCTGAAAACAAAACTATGCGATCTGCAGCTGGCTAAGGATCTGTCCGCATGGCGTCATTGTGAAAAGACATCTGTAGGCACGGGATCTAGGAAGACAAGATTGCGCCTCCGAATGCTCCCTGGGCTCGAGCTAGGGGGCTGCCAAGGAAAAAATACAGATAATCTTGACATCAGCAAACCGGGTCTCGTGGTCGCCTACATTCGAATGACCACTAAAATAAAGATATCGGAAAGAGATCACCTCACGCCTTTCCACAAATAGTCACCTCGGGCACTTCTCGACACGTAACGTCTCAAAGCAAGCAACCCATAAGCGATGAGCCCCGAATGCCGCACAGCAACGCGCCACGTCCTCGTCCCTCTCTGCAGAAAATAGCCCTTCTTCCTTTTCACAATCACACTTTCTCTCGAGACTCGCAGCATACATTCACGAAATTTCTCGTCGGTGTCGACCTGATCATGCTTCGATGCCTACCCACTCCAGCAGGACATGCAAACCGACTCCGACAATGCGGCCACGCCGAACGCTACGATACCAGACCCCGTCGACGGTGCGCTTAAGTTCTCATAGTCCCAGCCGTCATGCGGGACGCTCCGGTTCCTCAGCGTTAAGTCCCTTTCCCGCTGACGCCGCGTGATGTCGCGGACAGCAAATTAGAGCCGCGTTATCAGTGCAATTGCAACTTCTGTTATTGCTATTGCCAGAGATATTATGCGCTCTCCGCCTGCTGGCGACCGGCACATATGCCGCGCAACCAAGACTTAACAGCGTCGGTTGCAGCAAGTGCTCAACTCGGGTAAAAGACGGCGAACGCAAACCAATGGATCTTCTGCGTCGCGTGATGCAGGTAATCGAATTTCGCAACGCTTGACTAAACACATCGGTTCTCCGCGAGCTCTTCCTGCAGCAACTGCGGCAGCGAGCGCTTGGACCGTCTCCTCGACGTTAACGAGCTGTGCACCCGCAAAGTCGACCAGCTGGCCAGCGAGCTGAGATGTGATGGACATCGCAGCCCGCCACGACCCCTATCACACAGTTCGAATCGAAGCAGATCCCCGAGTGTGCCTCGCAAGGTGCGCTAGCACCACGATCGTTGCGGTGATGGCGCTCGCTAGTGTCACCGCCATTGTACCTTTCCGTGGAATGCGTAGGCTATGCACTGAATGCAGGCCAGCGCTACAGGCCGAACGTCGATCCGCCTGTTCTACGTCACTGACCAGATCACCCAGGTTCGATACCACGTCGACAAAGGCGCTGAGGCATGCGTAATCCCGCCTACGCTAGAAGAGGTCCGACTCTGCCACACCACGCCGGCTCTTACTGCTGTCAATGGTTACATCATCGGACCAATGTTCAGAAGCCTTCAACGTTTGACTTTGGCTTGCGACGGACATTCCACTGGATTTCCCTAATCGTCATGGGAAGCATTGGTTCCGATTTTCTATGGCACTTTAAAGGTTTTGTAGACCTCCGACAAAGCTGTCACCTGGACTTCGATATATCGAGAGGAGTGTAACGGTTTAAGGTGAAACGTCATTTATCACCCTTACGTCTTGCACAAGCTCATGCCGAAGTCTCCCCACTATGGTCCACGTCTCTACGAGAATTCGCTGACCTCTTCTGGGCCCCTTCTTTTAAAGACTGAGTATGTCACAACGTCACGCATCACATTGCACTACTGGGAGCGCCCGTTTAAGAACGTCTTCTTCGTCTCCGTGACAAAACTTCAAACATTGCTTGATCTCCGATATGTTCGCCCCTCATTTGATCCCTTGTCGTTGCCCCATCCACATCGTCCCCAAACCCACTGGTGGCTGGATACCATGCTGTGATTACCACGCACTTGACAAGGTGACGATACCGGAGCGCTATCTGGTACCACACACAATATATCACTTCTTTTATGCAAGGCTGCGTCATTTTCAACAAATTTACTTGGTGAAAGCATACCACGAAACACCTGTACAAACTTCTCACGTGCTGAAGACCACTATCTAACACCTTTTGGTATGCTTCAATACCCACGCATGCCCTTCGGTCTGCAAAACGCCCCTCAAACATTTCAACGGTTCATCGACCAAATGATGCGTGATTTGCTGCGTGCTGCTCTTTCGCATACATCAACGATATGCTTATTTTGAGCAAATCAGCAGACGCCCACGAAGTTCACCTTTCTCAAGCTTTTGAGCGGCTCCGAATATACAGAGTTGTGGCGGATGGACCGAAAGCGAATTCAGGGTTGGTGCATTTGACTCCCTGGGTCATCGTGTGGGTTTTCGTGGAATCTCCCCTGCCTGGGCTCGTATGGAAGCCATCAGCTAGTTTCCACGTCCCTCGACTACGAGGAAACTGTGGGAATTTTTCGCCCTCGCCAACTACTTCGAACGGTTCATTCCAAACTGCGCCACCCTCTTGCACTCGCTTCATTCCCTTCTGTCCGGTCCAAGTCGAACGCAGCTATCTCCTGGACATCGCTGAGGCAGCCTTCAGCTCCATCAAGCTGGCTCTCGCCAACGCAATCCTCCTAGCTTATCCAAACGCGGAGCCCTTACGTCACACACGGTTGACGCCTCGGATGTTGCTGTGGGTGCAGTACTGCAGCAGTTGGTGGACGAAGTTCGGAATCCGGTCTTTACATTCACGGAAGCTAGGACCACCTGAGCGCCGTTACAGCACTTTCGGTCGCCAACTGCTGGCGAATTACACGGTAGTGAAACATTTCCGCCAATTACTCGAAAGTTGCAAATTTCGCATCCTTACCGACCTCGAGCAGCTCACGTACGCTTCGATTGCTTCCAACTCTTCCAACACGACCCGTGAGATCCACCAACTCGCCTAGATTTTCGAATTTACAAGTAATATTCAGCGCGTTGGTGACACGGATAAACCCATTGATAACACGCTGTCATGGATACAAACCAATACGGCTATAAACGCGCGTCCACTTGTGGATTTCGCAACCATGGCTACAGCACAACAGAGGACAGTGATTTGCAGGCTGTTCGACATTAGAACAGCTCTTGCATTCGAAGACGTGCTACTTCCCGGCTGCGTGGTTCGCTTCATTTTGCGGCACCACTACCGATTGGCTTTGCGACTACGTTCCAGCATCATTTCGTCGGAGTGCCTTTGATGCTTTACATTCTTTGTTGCACCGTGGCAGCCTTGTGACTGAGCACCTCATCACGACATGAAACCTTTGGCCATGCACGAAAGTTGATGTCCGCCGCAGGAAGCATGCATGTCTCAAGTGCCAGCAAACCAAAGGTCAGCGATACACTTTTACTCTCTCTGATGCCTTCAGGCCTCATGATTGGCGCTTCAGACCCGTGCACCTTGACCTAGTTTGCCTATGCTCACATATCGACACGTATGCTCACATGTATCGACTGTTTCACGCGATAGCCTGAAGCACTATCACTCAGCGGCATCACTGCAGAGTCATTCCCCCGCGCACTCATCAAATTGTGGATTATCCTCTACGGAAGTCGAACGACGATTACCACCGATCGTTGTCAGCTTGACTGTCGCTTGTCGTACTTTATTCCGGCTGCTTAGTGCATGTGACGACAACGGTATACTACTCGATGTCTAAAGGCATGGTGTTGCGATTCCACTGCCAGCTCAAAACCTAGTCAATGGCTTTCCAACCATCGATACCCGTACCTTGCACGAGTGCCTACCTACCATTTTGCTCGATCTTCGTAGTGCGATAAGGACAGGCGCTTCCTGGTGTGCAGCGTTGGGCACGACCCTTAATGGCCAATTCTTTGATACTTCACCAGGTTCTGCATTCATGCCTGTCATGGGACTGCGCCAGTCGCCTCAGGATTGTCATGAACGCTGCTCTATGTTTTCAAATCCGTCCGCATTCACGACACTCCTTCATCACTCATGCTCTCGGTGACTGCACGCACCTCTTAGTGCGGCCTGATGTGGTCGGACCCGACCACTGCTACGGCAGGGTCGGACCACTGCTATGGCCACCTCATGATGGAGCCTGTAAGGTCATCAAGCGTTGTGCTAAGCATTTCGTCCTCATCCTCAACGGACGGAGAGACAGTGTCTATCTGGACAGGCCCGATTTCCTCCAGACTCACAGCGTCGTCGCAGATGGAAACCTACCAGCGACCTACCAACGCGTCAGTTTCACCACCTCGCAGCGGCCGCCTACCTAGCGCTATTAGGAATCGCACCTTGACCTTGTGACTTCCTCACTAGAGGGGGTTCATATGACAAGTGAGCACCGGTAGACTTGTGCCCCGGCACGCCTTGTGCCTCTGCATGACCTGTGCCTCAGCCTATAGGTGAGACACAATGAGAAAATCCTTGGCATCTTAACATCAGCGCAGCAAGTCTTGTGTTCGTTTACGTTCGAGCGACAAGCAAAATAAAGGTGTGGGGAAAAGATCAACTAACCCCCCTTCGCACTATACTTCAGCCGAATTCACCACTTTCTTTTCGTACACCGAGGGATCAATTAAGGGATATTACAAAGGTGCGGGCAGGTGAAGGGCAGAATGAACGTTGGGAATGCTACAGGGGTGAGTCCAAACAAGTGAATAGATCACGGGAAAATGAAGGCTCGAAGTAATCAGCAGTGGTAGAACACGAAATGTCGATGTTCTTTCTTTTACCACTGCTCGTAATTTCTACGATGAGGCAGTTTAGGGGTATATCGGATCGCTCATCAGCGCAAGTTTTTTCTCTCGACAAGTCATTCTAGTCTCGGGTGGTACGGAGGGCAGAAAAGCTGCCACACCGCAGCGGGGCGGGTTTTTGATAAAGTAACGGTGTTGAGATGGCTGCGTGATGTAGAAGATGCGCTACAAGTATTGCATGTGCGAAAAACTAGGAGACATCCCTTTTGAGGCAGTACAACATGGGATGGTGATAGCCCAGACGAGGCGATGTCGCCCACGTAGGTGCGTTTACACGAGCACTTGACAACGCGAGTATGCCACTTGCGGTGTGTTGACATATATACGTATAAGGATGTGTATACAGACAGCTCACTCAGTAACGTTCATTCTTGAACATATTGAAGGGGCAGCGCAAGACGGCGAAGACAAAAGGCAGGAAACACACAGGACAGCGCTGAACTCACAACTAACTTTATTATAAGGCGTACAAAAACTTGCGTGCTACAACCCATACCCACATGCTCTGCCATCGATGGCGTCATTATCAGTGCGCAAGCAAAAACGCAAAACCCTGTAATCTAATGCTACACTATGAGGCTGTTTATAAATTCAAATTCACTATCATACAAATTTAATGATGGCATGCTTACACAAAGCGATCATTTCGTCCTGCTATAGTGTGCCGTAATAATCTCTCGTAGTCTGATTGCTATGCGCGGAAAGTATTGTGGTGTCTTCATAGATGGTAGTACACCTATGCTCAGAGCAATGCCGCGTGACATGTGAGTAGGCATTACCCGTTAGCGAGCCCTATATGCTCTGACATTTAATGCTGTTGTACAACATAAGTTTTATGGGCGCCTTTTAATAAAATTAGTTGCCTGTTCAGCGCTGCCCTGTGTGTTTCCTACCTTTTGCCATGAAGGCCTTTTGTCTTCATCGTCCTGCGCTGCCCCTTCAAGATGTTCAACCAGTACCAACTCGCCCAAATGTCGATTCTTCAACGTTCCTTCTGACAAGTGTTCTATGTTTATTATTCATCGCACGAGAAACCTGACACTACACACAAAGAAATCGGTCTTTCAGTGTTGTGCACAGCACTGCAATACCTTGAACGCATGGCTGTGCTCGTTTCCTGTTTACTAGCTGTCACTCCTTAAATTCGGTTTCTTTGAGTGCCAAACCTTAATCCTTCGCAAAACTCGCTCCAAGTGGAATGTCTAACTGCCTTGCAACACGGACGGGGAGCTGCTGTACATGCTCCTGCACTATACCACTATACCAGGTGCTACCGCAGTGGTAAATTTGAAATTAAACAGGTGTCTGGCTTGCAACATCTGGCTTTCAAGAGAAAAATCGAGAACATGAACTTAGCCAATGTCACCGAGATTTTTTTTCTCAGTGCGCTTTTGTGGTGAATGGCCGAGCGACTGAAGATCTATTAGTAATTTGCATAATTGCTGCGTCAATTGCGAGAGCATATTATAACTTGGAGGGCATCTTGAAATGTGGCAGAAAAGATGCGCCTCATCTGTTAAATTTGCATGTACGCATCGCAAGATCGCCATATTCATGTATGTTCTTATTTAAACGGATAATCTTGCTTGTAATATTCATACTTTCCAAGAATTGGTGGTGATGTTTTTCCACGTTCATAATCCTGACGTGAAACCCGTGACTATTGTATGTGCAGTCGCTTCTCAGACGAGTTCCTTCAATACAGATTCGTACGTGTAACCGAAAGTAACACTCTTAAGTTCTTGCTCTCTTGATTGTGCCTGCTGCAATCTACCGTGGCTTATAAGTGGCCGCAGTCAGCGGATCACCCCTGTAGCTGAACAAGTCATAGTTGAGCAAATCATGGTCAATTGCAAAGTTCGCGGTAACTTTCAGTCCCACGCGTCATCACCAGTCCGACCGTTTCCTGCATAATGCTCCCGCATAACGTTGCATATTGTCCTGTGTATCTTTCCGCAATGTAACTCTCGCGGGAAAGGCACAAGGGAGAAGCCCTGAATCGAACTCATATAGGCATTCAAATTCTTCGCGTAGAAATAACTGAACAACCAAGTATGTATACAGGGCAGCTTCGGGTGCGTAATTTTCTAGGTATAAGTATGAACTGACGAGCTGAGCTGTTTGAGTTCGCTATGCTTGATTTTCTTTTCTCTCTTTCAGTATAAACCGGACCTTTACAAGCAAGATCCGATAACACATTTCATTAAGGCGATGTTCACCGGAGCTAATGCGTCCAAGAGCGAACTCAAAACCAAGCAGCCACGTCCTATGTAAGTTTAGTGCTTCTCAAGTCGCCATAGTTTGCGGTCGTAGCACAGAGTTCCGGTAGCGAGTGTAGTTTTTCTTCTTACTAGCGAGTTTTAGATTAGCGGACGCAAATGCATGGCGTTCCTCTTGCGTACCCAAGCCACTTGGGTCCTAACAAAACCATCTGAGAAGTTTGGTCCCTGGCAAAGAAAGATGCTTTCGACCCCTAATATAAAGCTTTCTATTATATGCTCTCTATTCAGTACACTCTAAAGACAGATTGCATCATTTGGGGCCTTTGTCCGGCAACAATAACACTGATCTATCTTGCGAGATTTTCCTTTCTGTACCAATGCGCACGTGGTACTCCCAGGTCACCATGGAGGAAGGCAA
Organism: Dermacentor albipictus; assembly: GCF_038994185.2. NCBI lineage: Eukaryota > Metazoa > Arthropoda > Arachnida > Ixodida > Ixodidae > Dermacentor > Dermacentor albipictus. Next base: position 492,379,795 of record NC_091821.1, read on the forward strand.
ACGGAGGGAGCATACGCGATTGAAGCCAAACCTGGTGGCCCAACGCGTGATACCACGCCAAAGTGCGCGCTTGGTTTTAGTGCTCCCACTCTGCAAGCAGAGCCACGGCAGGGCAGGTGAACAAGCGCACCGAATAAAACCTACTGGCGTAGCTACTGGGAACCAGACGTCTCAGCAAATCTCTATTTTTGCTCCGTGATCTCGACGCAAACGGTCACGTGTGGTTTCACGGAGCGTTCACCTGCCAAGGATGGCTGCACGACATAATGCTCCCTGCTTTATTTTGCCTCCCTCCGCGCTGGTCATGAACGGGAGGTCACGAATTAGGGAACGCCGTCGTTTTTAGCAAAGGAAACGCAAACACGCAAAATACGATTGTTGTTGTAGACAAAACTGAGCAACATGCTTTGATAGCGCTAAGAAATCGCCTAGAATGTACAGGCTCGTCCACTCTTAGGGTGAACACGGCTCACCGTGGCCGCGCTCCGCGGGGCGCCAGTGCGTCCGGCGCGGCGGCGCATCGAAGCGAAGCGGCGCAAGCGCACACGGACACAGGGGAGGTGCCTCGCGTCGTCTGCTACAGCGCTGGAGCGCACCGCATCTGGCTTTGCTGTAAACTACGCTAGACCCAAGTGACTGAGTAACCGAGGCGGCATTGCGGGAAGGCGTACTTCACTAACTGGAGCATTTTCCAGCTGGTCCCGTCTACAGCTTGTGAACAGCCTGCTTAATCAATATACATAAACAGAAACAAGCATCTCACCACATAAATCACTTAGCATGTTTTTTTATAAGTGATGAGGGTAAAAATACAGTAATTTTTTTTCGCGTTCTTAATTAGGCTGGGGCCTAGAGGCGACGCTTGATAGTCGTGTCAGGGACGTCAGCCAGCCTGAGGCTGTTCTTAATTTCTCGAACGGTGGAGGTCGGGTTTGCAGCAGCCGCCGCAACAATGGTCACTCTTTGCCGGGCTTTACGGGGAGCATCTGCAATTCTTCCATCCTTCTTGTAAGTCTGGACGATTCTATTTACAGTTTTCAGTGGCCTTTTTGTCATCTCTGACATAACGCGTTCAGAATAGTTTTGTACTCACAGATCTACAATGCGTCGTCTTTCTTTTTCCAGTACCCGCGACATGGCTAGTTTCCAAAGCGCACCGGGGAATTGAAATTATCCTGCAGTTTTACAGCGTTTTTATCGCCGAAGTGCCATGGCAACCAGCAACCGAACAAAATGCAATTCATCATGCAAGTCGACGGAAATGCGTTTAATGGAAACATCTCTGGTGTCTTTCGATTTGGCGGGTCATCCTAGAATCTGTAACTCCTGAGTGGCCAGTCACCCAGTTGAGTAGTCGTTGGCTGCAACGCATCATCATATTAAGCTAAGATGGGGTAGCATGACCTACACACTAAACATTTTTACACCCTTATGGGTGTTAATAGGGGTGCTTTCGGCATTTACACCCATGCTCACACCCTTCTAGCACCCTTTTCGGCCAAAGCACCCTATCACAAGGGTGGATACCACACATAAGGTGTGACTTTGCTCAAAGAAGGGTGTTAAATCGACGCCTGAAGGGTGTTGAACGTATTGATGCATAAATCTGAGTAACTTGTACACGTCCACGCATTGAGCAATGTGTGTATGTATTGCATTTTTAATGCGAAAGCGTTTCATGGCCTTTCAGGTAGGAAAGGTGGCGTTCTCCGCAACAACAATCCATACGGGACCCTGCTCATGCCAATCTTGTCATTTCCCTTGAAAGCATTCAGAAAGCATGCAGAACCGCGCCGCCCGTTTTATTCTCTCAAATTATTCACTTCATTCTAGCGTCACGTCCATGAAAAGAACACTAGGTGAACCTGACCTTTGGTTACGTCGCAAATACTTTCGTCTTTGTCTTTTTCATAGAATATGCTAATTTAACCCTTCTCGTAAAGAAAATCTTTTTACCACACGAAGTTCTCGTCTCGCATCGACCATCAACACAAAATTGATGTGCCATTCTTCCTTTTTGCCAAGAACAGCCATTGAATGCAACCGCCTTCCCGCCTCCACAGTCTCAATTTGTGACACCACTAATTCAAGGTCGCCGTTCAAATTATCTTATGGTTTGATTTTCTATTTTTGCGCTGCATTGCAATTATTGCATATTTTCACCACTTCTTTCTGTTGTGCCTACTAGGCCTTGAATGTATATAATAAATAAATAAAATGTGAAGTCATCACCGTCTTGTATGACGTCAGTAGTGATACAGAAGGTAGTAAATACAACAACGTTAAGTATGAGCAATTATGGGTAAATAATGTGAAATAATGTGAATAAGGGTGGAATAAATTGCATTAAGGTTCGTACAAACTATAGCACGGTGGATTACGGGAGATTAAGGTAGAATTGTGAAGAACACGTGACAATGTATGAACTAACGTTTCATGGTCACGTGACAATCGCAAGTGTAGATGCGTGAAGCGATTAAGTTTTCCCATTCCTAAGTGACTGTCGATATTTCTTCAAGGATTCTGATGTTACTGGCATGACGGCCACTCCAAAAATGTATCATCCAGAAAAAGAACGCCCTTACAACAATTCCATTCACTATTTTTCGTGCTCACAGGAATATTAACAAGCAATTAAACACTTCTAGAAAAACTGCAGTAGCAGAGCGAAAACACGAGAGCAACTTGCGCAATTCTGCACTAATATTTCGGTGCCCTTAATAGCCCAACAAAAAGTGGTGAAATGGAAGAAGCTGTTTGGATACATTGCTGAACAAACAGGGACGTGCTGTTGGACGAGCCTCTGCTGTACAGTGGCATCAACGTACAATTTGCATGGTGAATCCATAAAGAAGACTTATAGAGGCGAGATCACGTTGGAAGTTCTCAAACCCGAATTTCCACGTACCTTGCCTAATTCATTCAGAGGTTCACTAAACTACTGATCTGCTTTCTAAGTGCTTTCTAAGTCCTCAAATACAGCTAGTAAGGCAGAGCCTATATATTAAGGGCTGGTGTCGTCAAAGCTGTAATTTCTTATCCAGAGCATATGCACTTGCAAACGCAGTCTTCAGTCTCCTCATGAAAGTTTACGCGTCGCTGTCGCACGACCAAGATGTGAGCGTCTTTATCGAGCCATGATATCGCTGAAACTACGCTGTGACCTCGCAAAGTTGCTTCGTTCGGACGCAGCGAATAATCTAATCGCACCAGCAGAAGAGCGCCGATCGTCTCGCTCACGGTCCCGATTTGTGTACTGTACCCTCAGTGATGCAGCACAGACTGCGCCCCCCACCCCAAAATAATATGCCCGGCACGAAACGTAGTAGCAACTACCCGCCTCACCGCTCCAGTTAGAGACCACAACGAAGCAGCAGCAAACATGCGGCCATGCGAGCAAGCAAACCTGTCAGAATAAACGTTCAATTTGCGCGGCCGCCCCGTGCCCAATGAAAAGCGACCGGAAGTGACGGCCGACGCTGTACCATCACTTCGGCGCGCGGCAGGACGGGAAGGCGGAAGCTGCGCCATCATGCTCTTTTTCGCGTGCGTTCGCGTCGCGCGCTGTGCGAAGTAGTTTTAAACGTGTGATTAGTTTTGCGCGCGGGGTAGAAAAAGATGTGGCCCATGCTTTGTGTATTACTCGTGCCCCACTTCAAAGCAAAGCGTTCGTGCGCACTGGAAGATGGATCCACGAAGGCTGAAACGAGAAGTTGCAACGTGCCCGGTCGGTAGTACTGGCATGATGGAAACTTTCAGGCAAGTGCCCGTTTATTTGGTATTTGTTTTGTTCGTTTTAGAAATATCTCACTGTGATCTCGTAGCATAATTCATAATTCGCTAATGTAAGAGCAAGAGCAGCTGCCCTCCTACTAGGGCAAGTTAACTACCTCGATCGCGTCCCGTGTGACTAATGTTTGTCAAATCTACATCGGGCGTGGTGCGCCTGCATAGTTACGCTTTGTTTCTCAGTGCTTGAACGTTCATTGATGTGATTCTCTTGTGCGTTCAGCGCGGCTGCTTGTAATACGGTCGTTCGCACTTCAGTTAAATGTGGTCGACCACTTTTGCGTCGCGTAGAAGGACTGGCTTAGCCACCTTTCGAAGGAACCGGCGCGGTATTGGTTCTCCCTGATGCGGTCGCGTGCTGCTGTTGCTGCTTGCCGGACGCCTTCAGCATTTTTTCGGCTCGCTTTGTCTGTGCGTGTGCGCGTGCTCGCGCTCGGCTTGATTTGTGTGTGCGCTCAGCTCAGCTCGCTTTGTGTGTGTGTGCGTGCGTGCGCTCGCCTCGCTGTGTGTGTGTGTGTATGTGCGTGTGTGTGTGTGTGTGCGCGTGTGCGTGCGTGCGTTCAGTACATGCCGGTTTGTATGGGCCGGCGTGTTTGCGCGTGTGTAGTGCGTACGTGTTTTGTGAGTGTGTTGTCTGTGGGTCGCTGTGTGTGCGTGCACGTGTTAGCGTGTCTGCCTGCATGCATGTATGTGTGCTTGTTTGTGTTCATCAATGTGCGCGTGCGCACTTTTGTTTCTGCGCTTTGAGAGTGCGTATACTTGTGTGTGCGTGTGGGTGCATTTTGTGTGCGTGCGTATGTATTGCATGAGGCCGGTAGAGTTTTACTCGCAATAAAACTCTTCCGATTTGGTGCAGCGAGTGTTCCCGCCTGAAAGCCGAGTTTGGTTTCAAGCCACCCTGGACAACTGCTGTATGAGGCGCCGTTTCTCGGGAGGACCAGTGGGAAGGCGCCAAGTATACGCTTCGTCCTTTTTCCTCCCATGCCCTGATGAATCGATATCCTTGTTTTTTATTGTGAAAGGAACGTTACATCCAGAGCATAAATAAATGATTAAGAAATCTGGTAGTGTGTTTCGCCATTACAATAATTCCGATCTTAAAGACGTGGATTTCCCATTAGCCCACATTTCTTTTGGTGCAGACAACCGCTGAAATTGTTAGCGGCAGGTTATTCGAGACGTTCTACGTATATAGCAATTGTCTTCAGGAGCTTTAATGAATTTTGAAAATTTGAAGGGTTGTGCTTTAGAGGTATCATATACAAGCTTTAGGTCTCCGGGTAATTTGCATGCCCTTCGAGAGCTGTCGCCTATAGCCCTATTGAAATTCGTAACTACAGTTTGGAGCACTGGGGAAGCTAGAAGGCTTGTCCTGGCTCTCGAGAAAGTGTTTAAGCTGGAGGTGTAGGTTGAGGAGTTTGGGGTTGGTAACACAAAGGATTTTTTTATGCCTTAGCAGTAGGAGTGACACAGGATAAAAAAATGTGTGTCAAGCACAGGAAGCTGCCCATGTGGTAGAAGCAATTGTGTGCGTGTGCGTGTGTGCGCCCATGCATGCGTGCGTGTGTGAATTCTCTCCTCAAAAGGGAGTATGTGTGTAAGTGAGCTATTTCATTGCTGGTCTGTTTACCAAGAATTGGCAAGAAAACACAATAATCAATTTAACGTGAAATAATAAACTTCAAAGCATACTGGCGACAGCAGCATACAAGCATGCAGCTGTGTGACAATCTTAATGCATGACTGCAACATCTGGAAGGAGGCTTGCTTCTTCTTCAGTAAGCAGCACAAAGTCCATATTCTTGGCTTTTCTCGTGCAAACCAAAACGAGGCTCATTGCCAATGATCTTGTCTTTTGCTCTAATAGCATTTGTTTATCTTGTACTTAGAGCGTCGTTTCTCGCAGGTGATGCAGATGGTAGCAGCAACTTCACAATGCCCAGCCTTGGCGCCCCCCATCAAGAGCAAGCCACTTGCGTTCGCCTTCAGACAGATGGTTAATGTCTTCTTGAAAGCGGTTGAGAAGACAACATTGTAAGTAGATATAGTTGTGTAGGTAATATAATAAGTCAAGTTATAATTTAAAACTCAGGCTCCTTGGCCGCCTAAGCTTGATATGATGTGCAATTGTCTGTGGTTGTAAATATTGCCGATGGTACAGTGCATACTGCAGGTATGACTGCTGATCCAAAGTATACATTTGCATTTTCTTAATGGTCTTCCATAATGAGGATTTTCTTTGTGCAAGAATATTCACAGAATGCCGGGGCATTGTAGCATCATATTCTTTATTGTGCATTCACTGCTAATTTCGTATGACCTTCCTGCTACCAATTTATTTGCAGGAAAGAAATATTTGTTTACTCTCTGCAATGAGCTTGTTATTTGCTCATTGCATTACACTCTTCTACCTTTAATTTATTCCCATATGATTATCAAAACCTTAAAATTTCAGCTGTTTTTATTTTGAATACAGTATCACAATCAAAATGCACCGGATTGCAATCTAGACTGCAAGGGATTTGAAGAAATTACAAGAAACCAGGACCTCTCGGGAGCGTTAAACAAACGTTTCCGCAGGTAATGTGCCTAATTGTACTGAGCTAGCTGCTCACGAAAATTGCAAGTATATTTCATTTCACATAGTTTTGCAGGATATAGCAGGCCTATCATAGTCTCTGAGCACAACCTTACCTCATTTGCATCATGAAAATGTCTCATGCTTAATTTGGGACAAGTTTTGAAAAATGAATGTATCATAATTTTGAAACTGCACAAAGTATTGGTTGAGGCTAGACAGTTTTCAAACAACTTGACCATGTTGAACTTAGCCATTACAGGACGGAAAAAAAAACATGCACAGGAGCACTCATTCAATGAAATGTGATGCTTGTGGTTATTTTCCACATGCAAAATGTACTTTTAAGCGAGAGAGGGCAGGTAGCCAATATACAGCCATTGTGACTCATGCGGGTAGTAGCAACACAGGATGAGAAATGGTTGTGTCTCTGAGGTTCATTGAATATGTGAAAACTCGTATACAGTCCCCCCCCCCCATCCCCTATGAGGGGTAACCGTGCAATATGTTTTGGGCAAGAAAGACGATTGTTCTAGGAGACAAGAAATTTCAGGCTCTAGTTGAGAGGCTACAGAAAGAATGACCATGTAAATAGTCACAGATTAACATAAACTGCATCGGAGTGGCATCACAGTTTAGAGCATGAAGTGGGAGCATGAGGAAGGATCATAAGTTTAAATAAGGGAATACTACTTGTCAGTGCATTGCCAAGCTAACCCATTGAAAGAAGGGGGCGTGCTCTAAGAAAAATAGTTGACAACACATGCTAAATTTTTGAGGAAAGTATGCCAAAATGTGCATTCTTACTAAATTAGTAAATAAGAAATACACGATAAATTTTAGGATGCAGAAAGTGTCTAATAAACTGCATTGGAGAGTTGGATATTGTTGGGCTGGATGCATGTATTGCAGGGCAAATGAGAATGCCAGTGGGGATTCCCTCATTTTCATTTTGTGTGCACTCTCTGTAAAACAGTTCTTTGTCTCCTAGTGTAATAATGTTGTGTAAAAACGGTCATTTTTTAATGCCTTGTGCATTTCACTCTTAATGTGCCATATCCCGTAAGCTTCTCACCTGCAGTACTTATAAAGTGTAATGCAGATATATTGCAGATTTCATAATGTCAATTTTGTATTAAGGTCACATACACACTCTTAGACAAATGTCTGTTGTTGAGAGATGTCATTGGTAGTCTTTAAACTTTATTCACCCTTATGTTCTATGGTGAAAAGGCTACTGTAAATTTATGTTTTTGCTGCTGTATGTGCCTTGTGTTCACAATGACATAGTGGTTTAGCATTCACAGTAACATGCAATTCCTTAATTTGCAAAATAGAAACCTCTCCGACCTTTCACTGTCTTGCCCAGTTGCCTGAGGGGTGCATTCTGCCCAGTCACATTAATTAAGTTTGTTACTTTGAGGAGCTTGTTGCTTTATCAAATTTTCCGCAAAGTACATGTATAATTGCACGGACTGAATTCTCATGATTCTCTTCTTATTTTGCTAATGCAGGATGCAAGATTCCAGCAATGCCATGCGCTGCATTTATTGGTCAAGATGCTCAGAGAATGGAGTCCCTGCACCTCGTGGTTAACCGTGAACATTTCTTTTTCTTTTGGAAAGCTAAAGGCCATTTGCTGCATCACTTGCATTTTTGCAGCTCAGATGTGTACTATATTTTTCTAATTTTGAATCAATATTGGCTGTTCAGTATAAAAAATGACGTACAGCGTGAAGGACAAGGACTGCGAGAGACACACTCCACTGACTTTCAACAATATTTTATTGCGTTGCCACATCGTGTGTGTATACACAGAGGGGTCATGCGCAGAAAATGAAAGCCAGTCACAAGGGGTGTTCTAACAGCAAGTCATTGTAAAAAGAACATGGTCACTTGAAAAAAAAAACCACAATTTCTATCTGTTTAGATACAAAATTTCACTAGGGGTCAGCGTGATAGAGGGGGCACTAACGCACACACTACCCACTTTTCTGGTGAAATCAGCTTCAATAATTTACCGGGTGAGCTGTGTCTCGCTAAAACTTCCGTATCTTAAAGAGGGGCATGCAGCCACAGTCCCGGCAATGAATGCCCAAGTGGCCTTGAACAGTGTTATTGACGTTGTTATAGTGCTCTCTTAAACGATCATTTAGGCACCTGCCTATCTGTCCAATATATTTACTGCCTCAAAATGGGAATTTGGGAAACCACATTCGTTGCACACATCGCAAAACGTTTTCTGTGCCCGGCAGAGGAACAACTCTGACGTGATTTAGGCGCGTTTACACACTTACAGAGCCTTGCCAGCTTTTCCGGGGCTGAGAAAAGGACTGTGATTTCTGCAGGTTCCCTAATCTTTTTTAGCCTATGGGAGACATCATGAACATATGGTAGCACTGCAAACCTGTGTCTTTCAACCGGCTGGTTCCTTGACCGAGCGCGCTCATCATGTTTTGTGCACTTCAGAAGCTGTTCCGCTATGGCTGAAATTAAGGCCAAAGGGTAGCCAACCCAAGAAAGGCAATCAGCCTGTGCAGCAATGCTATGTTGCATCTCGTGTGAGCAAGATTTATTGAGGCTGTTAAAGAGGCAAAGCTTTACAATATCTCATTTGACTTTGTTGGACAGACAGGCAGGCGCCTAAACAATCATTTAGGAGAGCACGATAACAACGTCCATAACACTGTGCAAGGTCACTTCGGCATCCATTGCTGGGACTGCGGCTGCGTGCCCCTCTTTGAAGGTACGGAAGCTTTAGCGAGACACAGGTCATCCGGGAAACTATAGAAGCAGATTTCACTAGAAAACTGGTTAGTGTGTGCGTTAGTGACCCCTCTATCGTGCTGACCCCTAGTGAAGTCTTGTATCTCAACAGATAGAAATTCTAATGTTTATTTTTTTCAAAGGACGATGTTCTTAGTACAGTCACTTGCTGTTAGACACCCCTTGTGACTCATATTCTGCGCATGCCTGCTTTTGTGCAAATACACATGATGTGGCAGCGTAATTAAATATTGTTGGACGTCAGCGCAGTCTGTCATCTCTCGCAGTTCTTGTCATTCAAGCTGTACGTAATTTTATCTCATTAATTGCAAACTATCCCAAGAAACTACCCTTGTTCAGTATAATTATAATGTTTGATACGACCATTTGCTGGCAAATGTTAACAGTGATATTTAACTTGAACTTTTGCATGAATGCCTATGCCTGTGTTCTTTTAGTAACCAGAGTATGGCTAACTTATTAAACCATATTTGCTAATTTGCATGCTCACATGCTATAGCATGCCTTAATCTTGAATTACTGCATCTAAGCGCAAATAATTTAGAAATTTACTATGTACTTTAAAACACTGTCCACATTTTGTGCTCAGCAAAATCGTTCAAACAGTGGTTTGTTTTTATCAGGCCTCCTACTGCACTTTGCACCCAGGCACTAGTAGATGTGGAATCTGCACTCTTTTGATTTATAGTAACAAAATAACCTATTTTCAAACTACATATTGTATATGTACCAGTGCCTTAGAGTTACAAAACAAAAATTTATAGAAACTGGTATTGTAGTTAGAAAAACCGCTACACAGCACCTTTAGCCCAGAGAACTCTCGTTTCACAAAAGAGGACAAACTATGTAGGCACTAAAAAATTCTACGTATTTTTTGTGCTCAAGTAATGTTGTTGGAAATAGAAAATTAGCAATAAGGCTCCTGGCATAAACCTCACTTAAAGCATGTCTATGCTTGGAAAGTATTGTTTCAGTCTGAAAAATGTTGGCCAGTTATGCTTTACATCGACTTTCCAAACTTTTCATAATGCTTTGTGATTACATTAGTGTACAAAATAACAGGTATCTTTCTTGTGCGTTTGCTCTGCATTTCAATTGCTTCCCTAATTCACCTTTGCAATATGCCTTTTTTTAAGGCATCAAAACTTGAATTTTCGTTCACTGGAGCCTAATACTAAAAATTTAGTCCTTTATGTGGCCCAAAACACTGCGAATCAACCCAAGCTCTTTCAGTGCCGCTATACATAGTTTCTTCTCTAATAACAGATTTGATCAATACATATGTTTTAGGTACCTTTGTGGGGAATGTACATGTTCTTCTACTTACCGATGTGTTTGGCGATTGTGCATGTTTATATTTCATGTGATTTATGTATATGTTGTACTCTGTATTGCAGCATGCAATAAATATATTTGAGTTTTCTTGAAAATGCAGCCTATATCTTACCAGTCTGTGTTGCATGTTATTTGGAAATAGAAATCGTGATAACCTTGGTGTTCATATACATGCTCAAAAGTGTCAAGTTTGCTAGGTTGTACTTGTGCAGCGAAGACAGGTTTTCCAATATACACCATGAATTACTAATATGTAATGTGATCCACACGTATAGGTGCTGTGTATGCCCATCGAAGCTTCAAGGCCGGCTGTTCGACAGTGCGTTTGGTAGCTGAACTTGAACCTTCTGGCACACGCAATAGTTGTGCGTGGATCGCTGTACATAGTAGTAATTGAAGGCGTGTACTGCCGAATCTGCCTTCCATACACGCTAGAAATAAAAGGGTGTACACCCTTCCAACACCCACACAGATGGGTGTTAATTTGGACGAGCACCCTTACACCCTAAATTTATTTTGCTGGACACCCTTCCTTTAGGGTGCTATAGTGGCACCCCAACTGTAGGGTGTAGACAACAGCAGCCTTAGGGTGTTCGTCTGGCGACAAACTGATTTACACCCTTAAGGGTGTTAAAATGTTTAGTGTGTACGCAAAAAAAAGGGGGGGGGGCTCAGCGGTTGATCGGGCTGACGCCCATGGTCAGTTAAAAAGTAGACTGGCCTTAACACAGCAATCTGGCTTGGACCGGGCTTAGCGTTTACAAACGGCGAGTGCGTTTGCCGACCACCGGGATGCTGTGGGCAGACGACACCATGCCGGCCTCATGACCGTCGGTTTAAATGTCGTGGCCGCCTTCGTCCAACGCACGGACCGGCCACTTCCCCACGACGGCAACAGCATCGCTTGTCCGCGGCAAGGGTTCCTGTGCCGTATTCATATTTGAGTTTTACCCACTCAGCCCAGCCCAGACCCTCCTACACCCCCCCCCAAAAAAAAAGAAATAAATTCCTACTAATCTCCAAATTTATCCGATGCCCACCTCTATGGCGTAACTCCATGTGTCGCTTCGGGACGTATACCGCACAATTAGCAAATTATTATATGCTAGTGAGAATATGCATATGGCCCATTCTGACGAAGTACTGAAATGAAATAGAAGCGAATAACGACTAACGACCCGGCAAGACGTAATTTAAACTAGGAAACAGACATGTAGATTATAGATTATCCACTTTAATTACCTATTCGAAACGGACGGAAACAGCATTCGCATGCGGCGTGCATTGATTCCAAGGAGAAAAACAAACAAACAACAAAAGAAAGCGTCGGCGCCATATGTTTTAGTTCACCTAATCAATGTAATCAAATACTTGACCGACGATTCCTCAAAATGAGAATGCGACATCTCGCATCAGGTAGCCGTCAGAGGACGGGCACCGCTTCGGAGATTTTACACAAGCTGTGACAGGAAAAATGAATTTAGTTTTTTTTATAGGATGCAGAAAGATGAAAAGAGGGAGTAAGATCACCGCCAAATCAGTTGCTATGCCGGGGAGAGCACTTTCCTACATCGCGTAAAGCACTCCATGCTCTCCTACCAGCGACATTAACGCGTCAATAAGAGAGTGCGAAGCAGCGGTTATCACTTCTTAGTTGTTGTCGAAGTAATATTATTGCCCTCCTTAATGGTAAAATCCATGGCAAACATGATGATGCGTGATTGAACTATCGCTCTCTAACTTTCTGCGAAATTTATAGCGGGTTTCGGTCGTTTTCTTAAGTCAATTAAGCACATTCGTTCAAGCATCAAGACATGCGCGAAACGGCACGCTAGGCTCATCACATGATGACTCCAACCAAGAGCGCGCCTAATAGGTTTCTCGGTATGCACTACACCAAGTGCTGTGAGAGTAAAATAAGAGGGCCCCAGCCTAATAAAGAGCGCGAAAAAATCACTATTTTTACCCTCATCACATGTGAAAAACATGCTAAGTGACTTATGTGGTGAGAAGCTTGTTTCTATTTATGTATATTGATTAAACAGGCTGTTCACAAGCTGTAGACGGAACCAGCTGGAAAATGCTAAAGTTAGTGAAGTGCGCCTTCCTGCAATGCCGCCTCGGACACTCAGTCACCTGGGTCTAGGGAAGTGTACAGCAAAGCAAGCCGCGGTGCGCTCTAGCGCTGTAGCAGACGACGCGAAGCACCTCCCCTGGGTCCGTGTGCGCCTGCGCCGCTTCGCTTCGATGCGCCGCCGCACAGGACGCACTGGCGCCCCGCGGAGCGCGGCCACGGTGAGCCGTGTTCACCCTAAGAGTGGACGAGCCTGTACATGCTCAGTGCTTTCAGCTCTTGTTGATACGGCTAGGTTCTGGAAAAAATTACGCGCGTCTATCAAGCCATGTAGAATGCGTCTTTAGCGACCATTCTCGAACGTTCTCGGTGCTCGGGCGAGCGTCGCTCGACGCTGGGCGCGTAGGAGTGCAACGTAATGCTGTATCCACCAATAGCTGTGCTTCGTTCTGTCCTGAAGTAGTTATCGTGCTAGCGACGTCATCAGTTGTACTTTGGTCGCGCTATGGGCAGGAGACGTATCGTTCGCTCCGAAGAAGAACGTGCCCTGAAGGACCGGCAACAAGAGCAGAAGTGCGAATGGGCTGATGGTTGGGGCCCATCGACTAGCTGTTCCCTCACGGACCTAGAACAGCGTGCCCGTCTAGATAGTCGGCGGCAGCAACAACGGGGATATGTACGGTGATAGCGGGCCGAAAGAACCGACGACTAGCGGGCTGCTTACGCCAAACGAATGCGGTGCGCCCGCCAGGTCCCAGAGGACCAGGAGGCCGAGAACGTCCGCCACCGACGTGGCTACAATCCAGCTGAACGTTTCCCAGGAACCTCATAATCTTCCGAAGCTCAACATCGTGGAGGAGCGACTAGTCGCGCCTCGCCTGCCATGCCCTGAATAGTCGCCCCGACTGCCAGGATTTATCCTAACCACCTGGGTTCTTCCACGTCAAACCCATGCATGGTACACGACCGTTTTTGCACTTTGCCTTCACCCAAATGCGGCCCCCTAAAGAAAAAAGCCAATGTACAACGTAGCGAGTAGGGGAAGTCGTATATGGGGCGAACTAGCCACTGCTTTATTTATCGTGCATGTGATATGAGCTTTGCATAAGAACCAACGGTATTGCGCATTTGCCTGCACATCGTAAATTTTGCATGTACGCTTCGTGGCTTTAGAGGATCAGGGTTCCTAGGGCAATCGAGAATGACAGTGCCACAGAGCTGATGGAACCGTTTTTATTGCCTCGAGATGGAGCGATATGTATTAGTGAAGCTTCCCTCTTTTTTTTTTTTGTTTACCATGCATGGCATGCTGCGGTGATGTAATCATCATACTCCTATTGCAATAGATTTGCGTGTTCGTGCATGTGTAGTAAACGCCTTGTATGGATGCGCCTGACAGAAAGAAAAAATTAGTTGAAAGTTTGCGCTTGTCCCTGTCAACACCTCTCGTCTTTGCCTGTCTTTGGCACAGCGCATTCCCGCTTTCTTTTCAGCTTAACTTTCTGTCCTTCAACCCCCCCCCTCCCTCGCCCTCACGCACCCACTGGATCCTGGTCATTGCTATCAATCAAGAGCTCAGATAGCTGCTTGCTGCTGTGTCGAATTGGCTGCGCTCGCAGGCACAGAGGACTGCGGCGGGGTCTTTATTGTCCGTCTTGTCTCCCTCCGTCGCTGCCGCCCAATAAACGCCGTCGGGCTATTTCCTGTGGGGGAGAGGGTGACGTTTACACCGTTCTCTTCGTTCTCCCTTTCCTTGTGCCCTTTGCTTCTATCAGAGTCCTTCCACTCTGCTTCTATGCATAGCTGATTGCACCGAATGAGTGGCGTGAGTGCTTGCAGTCTTGTCCGTTCTTGTCAGCGCACTGCTGTCGTGAAAAAATGCTCCTTTGCGGTCGTCATTCCTACTGAGAAGCCTACATCTTGAAATACGCAGCAAAGGGGCCACGGATTTTTGCGAGTTTTAAAATTAATTATAGGCAAAAGAACAAGTTGAAGAAAGTCGGCACTGGTGGCCACCGTCTTCCATGTGGTATGAACTCGGATACCGATCGAGAAGCGTCAACCTTACAATGGTGAGTGCATTTCTTTTGCGCATAAGTTTTATTAGGAGCCAGAAGGAGTGAATTAGAGAACGGAGCATTAAGTTGTTTCTATTACGAGAAGGTACTTTCAATGGGCTAAATTTCAGGATACTCGAGTATCCTGAAATTTAGCCCATTTTAAAGGCAGGATCCTGCGTTTAAAATTACGTCCAACTACTCAAGTGCTTTTTCTTTTCGCTTTAATTCCATGATTTGTGTGTATATTACTGTTGAAGTTCTAACATTTCTCATAGTTTCGCCGCGTCCTTAATGTTGATTTTTTTTTCCATTCAGGCTCAGCCCTGCATCAGTTTGGGACTGCGCAAAGAACAGTGTGTGTTGGTGATTACAACATTTTATTGAGTTTCCCTACTATAATCTTAGGACATTGATGTGCGGATTATGTATTTAGGCTGACTAGAAATTTAAAGCAGTTTTCTGTGTAGAGTAGTTACATTTGAAATCGCATAATACGTATTTTTCAATACCCTTTATTTAAATGAGTACATTTTCATATAACCGCTAGATCGTTGCTAAGTTCCCTGTAGTGGGGGAACGCAATTATTTCAGGAATAAGCAGGCAATCTAAAATGAAATGGTGGTCTTCACTGCTGGGAAATGCTGCTATCGCACTAAATGAGCGCACAGCCGAAATAGCCACTGAAATATGCTGTCTTATTTATTTCTTGCACGCGGAAATTTAGGTGCTGATAAATTGGTCGTGTAGATGCATCAGCTTTTACTGAGCAGCAACGCTGTGAGCTGAATTGACAATTATTTTGTGATGGTTTAGGACGAATGTTATAAGCACGGTATATATATTAATGAAACAGCCCTGGTTAATGTAGAGTGCCTGTAATTACCTAGCTCCTTTTAATCACAGCCTTTGACTAGTGCCCGGAGTAGAACACGAGTAAATCTGTTTGTGAATTTCACCCAAATTCCAGGATTTTGATTTTATCATGCCATGCACGCCGCTTGATCATGCTAGTAATGCCGAGAAACCGCGCTTCTTCTCACTGTTCTAGGTCAAGCATAATCTCCAGCAAGCACACAGGCCGTATTTTTTTTCTTTCCGTATAGTAAATTACTATTTTGCTAGGGCTTCCTGATGTAACTTCTCGGATTTGACATAAAAATTTTGCACGAAGGTCGCATTGTGTCTAGGGTATCTGAAACTAGGCTTTTTGTACTGTAATAGGTTTTGATGCAATTCTTTAATTAGAATGTGCTACGCTGACTAGGTGTGAGGTGTAAACAAGATGGACGGATCCTGCACAAATTAAATTTGTATTCTAAACATTCTCTGTTACACCTTCTACGAAATATGCCATATATGTTGAAATAATAAAGAGTGTTATCTCACAAATCTCTTGCAGCAATATTTCTTGACTCGCCCCTTCGAACTCTCTGCTCAAACTTCTTGCTGTATGACCATTTATCAACATAAAAACATTGCCACATACCTTGGTCATACCAACATCTCTGATAATGTTTATTTTTATTTTCCCGTGCAAGAATCTCCTCCAGGTAAGGGTGAAGTAAAGAAATGATACCAAATTCAACGAAACCACCGCGTTATCGTGGTCCTCGGGGGCCTGACCAGCCCGCCGACATTCAAGCACTGACCAGCCTGCCTACCGACGTTAGCTCCCTGCCCTGAAAGCAGTGGCCAGCCCACCGTCCTTGTCACCTTGCCTAATTCCTATCCTCATTGTCCCGCCTGATCCACCACCATCCACATAGCTTCACGAAAACTGGCTCTTTGGCGCCTGCCTGTAAATAAACATTTTTTGAACATAACCGAGGGTCACCCATTTAGGTCCACGGAAAATGCGTGTTTCTGCAAATTTATTCGTAAATAAATTGTCATAAAAGTGAATTGCAGCATTCTTTTATTATTATTTGCATGTATAGAGGACTTCTGCTTCTTGACATAACATCTTTCTGTCGAGCTTTCCTAGCTACTACTGAGGCAGACAGTATGGGGACTATTGCTGTCAAAAAATTGCGCTAGCAAAAGGTTCGCGTTAAAAATGGCTGCATATTCTAAAGCCAGCGTATTTACAATATTCGTTATACAAAGGACATTGGCTCTAAATTGGGATTAATAATGGCAGCGATATGGCTCAACACAGGTACTACGCTAGCAGCACAATGGCTGCAGCATTGGCATAATATTCGTCCAATTTGGCTTTAACTCTGGGCCAACACTGGATTGGTTTGCGCTTTTCCAATATGCTAACATTGGTTGAGGATTGAATTTCTGCCAGAAATGGGCCAAGCTTGGACCACTGCTGGTGTGCTGCCTGGGATGCGTCACCTTGGGATTAATGGGCTGCGCGTCGTTTCGAGTCTTCGCGTGTAGCGGGTACTCGGCAAGTATCTTGTCGTTGAGACGATCGAAACGTACGGATGCCACGTGAGGTGAGGTTGGAGTACCGGCCAAATACATCGAGCGATGTGGCGTTATCCTTTAGGCGCCGATCTCAAACACTCACATCTAGGTTGAAATGGCTGACAAAGTCTGCTCCCAGTGTGGCAAAACTGACGTAAGCGATCATAAACACCCATTTGTACAAGCGCCGGAGTCCAATCTCTAACGTTATTGAGCGAACGTCGTACGACGCGATGGCAGTGTTGTTCACTGCGTGGACCGTGGGTGTGAGCTTTGGCGCGCTGACGATCGGCGGCCGTGGCAGGTATGCTAGACAGCTCGGCTCTGGTGTCGACTATGAGGTGAATGCTGGTGATGCAGTCGACCATGAAGAATAGACGGCTTGCGCGAGGGCCGATATCGCATGTCGCCCTTAGCGACTGCCCGGCGCGTTTCCCGTTCACGAAAAGGGCTCGATGCAGCGACTTGTTTGTTCGCGAAACCGGCGGTGGTATCAGCACAACTGGCGCGGTGAGTCCCATAGGGGCTCTGCGACACTGTGAAGGCGAATGGTTGCGCCGAAGTTGGCCACCAATGATGCCACCCGTCGTCAGCTTGTCCAGTGCACTGGCAATGAGGTCGACTGCTTCCGCCAGGTGCGAGAGTCGGTATCCTGGCTCAGAGACTCTCGTTGTGGCGATATGTAGCTGTGCCACAGACGAGCAGTCGCATATGCGATCAGCGAGTGCAGCCAGCTGATCGAGACTCGTCTCGTCGGAACCCGCGAGCACCATGCATGCAGGCTGTGAGAGGCCCCGCAAGAATAGCTCGCGCAAAATTGGAAGCTGGCTCTCGTTTGCGTAGTGGCCACCTAGCAAGTGACGCAACCGGTGCAGGAGTCGTGACGATCGTTGGTGCCCGAGTTCCTCGGAGAGGAGCTGTTGGAACCTACACTGTTGCGATGGCTCGAGGCGTTGCAGGGCCGTGCATTTTAGGTCGTCGTATGCTGTGGCCGAAGGCGTACCTGCTAGTAAGTCGTCTATGGCATCGGCAAAGTCTGACGGTAGCGCGGCGACGATGTGCAGGTATTTTGCTGTCTGTGAAATGATGTGCCAGTGTTTAAAACGGGCCTGTACTTGCATGAACCAAATTCGAGGATTGTTGGGCCAAAACCTGGGAAGCTTAAGCTCTGCGGCGATGACAGGAGACGTAATCGTAGTGTCGTCTCTGTTAGCAGGAGTAGGTGCAGCGTCGTCTGTGGCTAGTGTTCGAATAAAAAAAAACATACATTTCTTGGGTCGCCACTTGTAGGGAGGACTGTTTAGCGGAGGCAAATAATATAGGGGTTTTGAGAGGTTGAAAACGGAGAGTCGACTGGCTTTATTCTAAAGTAAAAGCAGGTTTGGCGAATGGCTGTGGTGCCGCCCCTGTCAGGCGATAAGGGGGCCATGACCCCAACGTGGAGGCGCGGAAAACGAGGCAAGATGGTTTCGCGCTGGACGGGGAACACGAATAGATGATGGTCGCTTTAAATATAATAAAATTCGGAAAGCTAAGTCCGTAGATGTAACCTCGTTTCAATAAACTTCATCTTACGTCATGTTTTTTATCTTTGTTTACTAATAGTAGAAGCTAAATTAGACAAATACAGTTTCCCCGACCTAAATCGCCAACATAAGGCTGAGAACGTGGGTCTTTATTGCAACAATCAAACTTTTTGTGGAGATTGTTCATATCGTTGCTGTTACCGTGTGCGCAAGGAATTTGTAGAATATTGTTTCTTTACATCCGACAACTATTATGTATTGTGATTGATATTGTGTACTTTCCCAATAATTCATTTGTAGTATTTAAACAAGACAAATACCCGTAGAAAACAGGTACTTAAACAGGCAAATAATGGGCAACCAAGGTATGCGTCATTCTGAAGCGTGAGTCTTCCTTTAGATGCTGAGGGTTCCTTCATTCGCCTAATGTTTATAATTTCTATTGCATTTTGTATATGCTGTTACTTCCTGGTTTACAGGGAGGTGGGGCTAGTCTACCAGCAGTTAAGATATGTTCCCTCTATTCCAACCGCTTCTCTGCGTATATGTTACTACGTGGTGGTGGTGGTGAATTCTTCAAAGCCTAGAGTCACTGTAGCTGTTTCCTCGCTTATATGATGTGAAATCCTTGTGTGCCCGCCGTTGGATATGCTGGGAGACCAAAAGCTTATTTCATTTTGTTTTGTTTCCTTTTACAGGATTCCAGTCATTTCCAACTTTGAATTTGCCGCAAGCTACAACCCAGAAGAGAACTCCCTGTGTGCGTATGAAAGAAGCGAGCGTTGACTGGCGGGCGGTTTGCCTGACGAGTATTCTTATCTTTCAGATGCGCCGATGGGCCTGTTCGGGCAAATACTTTACGCCAAAACTATGGAGGAAAAGTGAGTACTCTGTTCTTTATTTGACTCTAGGAAGTGATCACTTGCACGTGCAAGCATATAGGTGTTTAAAAAGAGGTATCCGAAATTATTTTATTGCGATCGCATTCATATGGACACTCCAGAAAAACGTCCACCGACATCGTCGACGTCGCCCTGAGGTTCTGTAAAAAATCCAAGTGCGACAAGATGGCGACCGCGCGGCGTTTGCTGTAGGGCCGGGGGAAATCGTGAGAGCGTGAGCCGAGAAAGGTAATGGCTCGATGTATCATCTTCTCGCGCGCGCAGTGCAGGGGAAGGGGGAGGTTATCACGCATCCCTTGTACTGAGACCGCGGCTGCGCTCGGCGCGGCCACGCGCGCACTTTTTTCGGGGTAATTTCCGGTGGGTGCAAAGGGGGCGACAAGAGATAGCTGATGGTTTTATGTGTGCTGTGTTCTGGCCCAACTAGCTCGCATTAACGCTAGAGACAGGACAAATGGGAATGCGCTGACCGTGGCTGCCTCACTTCATCCCGCCCTCATTGTAACAGTAAATATTGGTGTTCGTGGAGTGAGATCTGTTCGGGTTTGACAGTACGTACGTGACACCATACTTGTGAGTTTCATCAATAAGTCAGTGTTTGCTGCAATATCCACGACATGTGAAACTACGAACCTTGCTTCGTGTAGTTGTCGCAGCTTAGCACGATACATGAAAATTGATAGTGATGCCAAAGTTTTAGACAACTACACGAAGCAAGGTTAGTAGTTTCACCGGCTGTGAAAGTTCCAGTAAATATTCGTTTAATAAATTTTCAAGCACGCGCGCTGTCACGCGCGCACAGCCAAACATGAGCGGATCGCACTGGACGACCACAAACACTTGCTCTACAATAAGGGCGAGATGAAGGGCGTTGGCCTCGCCTCAGTGCGTGTCTGACAATCGAGATTATGCGACTTGCAAGCCAAATTGAGCGGGAAGACAGCGCACATGAAGCAACCAGGCACCTCAGCTCACCCTACGTTCCCACCCGCCACCGATTACCTCCATTCTACGCCTCGCAGCCGTACACAGCCGCGGTTGGGGTAGAGACCACCGCTCACCTCATCGCTCCCCCACACTAGCGCACGTTTGCTCATGTTGCCGCGCTCTCATCTCCACATCGCCCCACCGCATCCGGACTAGCGCATGCTTCATCAAGTAACCTCCAACATAGGGTATGAGGGTCGACGGTGCACATGACGCCATCATATTTCTCGGCTATCCTTCGAACACGTTTCCTCACACACACTGCAAACGGTGCGCGTGCATGATCTGATATCACTTCACTTGGACTTTTGAAGAACTTCATGGCGACGGCGAAAATAGATCTGAAGTGTGAATATAATTGCTATCATATAGAAGTATATAAATATGCGATAATTAAGCGATGTGCTCGCAATGGAGATATTATTCTAGAATTACTCCAGACAGTAATTAGGCAAGTGTGGTCTGAAAATGACACCAATTAACACTTTCGTTCATTAGGCGGCAGAAATGCACAAAGTTTGCTACTTGGATAATCGGTCATGACCACAAGATATGTCGCGTTCGAGCTTGCTTTACGATCAATCATCTGGCTTTTTTGGTAAAAAACAGAAGGCTAACTTTTATTGCTTCCAGTTTTTTTTATTGCCTACAGTGATTTTAAAATGTCAAACGTAAACCTTTATGAGATCAGCAGTGCGGAATAAATCGCTTAATTATCGCTCGATGGCATCGTTTGTCTTCCTATACTGCGCAAGAGTGCTATTTGACCTTACGACCACTTTTTGCATCGTGGCTAGGGTGAATCTGGGTCAGATTGATTCTTACAAATACTCAAAGTCAGTTGGTGTAATCTGCAACTTCCACGGATCTGCCGTGGTTTGGTGGTTAGAACGTACGGCTCGCTAATGATAATTTACGTTTTCCAGTGGTGTTGTTTTAGGTGACCTTACATAGGCAAGTTCTTATGCGGTGAAGCTAACATTAAACAATAATTGAAGGTCCAGTAGTCTCAAGGTAACCTTTCATTCGCCGCGCTGTTTTAAAAAAGCTTCATTGTCATCCTCATTTTTCGGCAGCGACTACTTCCCCTGCTCTGGCGGCTAACACCTTGGTTGGGAATATGAATCTTTCGTTACCTTTAGGTTTTCGTTTCATTGCCTCAGCAAACATTTGTTGCTTTCTTCTGGTTTCTCTGAGGTTATACATCCCAACCATTTACTGGATTCTTCCACTTAAGTAACGCTTTGTACGTGCTTGTGAATGTGCAGCGTTCGGCTTCGGCCTTCGCGCTGCTCCAAGTGAGAAATCTTCCACGGAAGGCTAATCATTGAGTCGCGAGTCATGAAACTCACGCATGCATGCTTGCTGCCATTATGGACTCTAGAGGTTGTTCTTACAGGTGCTCTATATTGAAGGACAGCACTACAGACTACTACATCAACAACCTTCCCTTTTACAAACGGGGACGAACGCTGGGAAAAAAATTGCAACAAATGGTTGCGGACCTTAACCAAGAAAGTGCCGGAGTAGGGCTGAAGGTTAATATGCAGAAGACAATGATAATGTTCAACAGCCTGTCAAGGAACGAGGAATTTGTGATCGGCAGTAAGCGCCTTGAATATGTTCAGGGCTACGTTTATTTAGGTCCATCGTTCACCGAGGACCCTGATCATGAGAAGAAAGTCTAAATAGAAATAAAAATGGACTGGGGCGTTTTGAGCAAATATCAAATCATGACAGGGAGCCTACCGCTATCGTTGAGAAGTGTATAAGGATCGCGTTGTACCGGTACTAACATATAAAGCAGAAACTTCGAGGCTAACAAAAGAGCGTGAGAAAAAATTAAAGATCACTAAAGCAAGCGATGGAATGAAAAGTGTTACGCCTAACTTAAAAGACAGGAAGACAGTGATGTGGATCAGAAAGCAAATGGGTGTAGCGGTAGTTGGCATCAAGAGGAGAAATTGGAGCTGGGCAGGCCACCTAATTCGTAGGCTACACAATGGCTGGTCCATTAGAAAAATAAAGTGGGTGCCAAGGAAAGAGAGGCGCTGCCGAGAATGGCAGAAAATGAGGCGACGAAATTAGAATGTTTGTAGGCATAACTTCGATTCAGCTAGCGCAAGACGACCGTAATTGCGTATCGCTGGGCGAGGCCTTCATCCTGCGGTGGGCATTAAATTGGTTGACGAGGATGAAGACCACTATATAATATATAAGACACATGTATAGGTCTTACATATTTTAAATATCCTGTAACAATCTAATGCAAATTGATTTTTTTTCAGAGTCGTGATTACAGATGCTTTGTCTATACAATTATATCCAAGCTAATTAAGAGCTCAACAACAGCCATCGGTGCCTTGTGATGAGTTGCATTCGTGTTTAGTTGTCTTGCTTATCTTTTTGTTGCAGGATATTTTACACGTTCAAAGCTCTTCCCGACATAATTCGGGAGATGTCTAAGGTGTTCATGAAACGCAGTGAGTGCTTTTTGCTTCCAATGTTTCTCGTTCTATATATTCCCATTGGGCTTTGTAACAATAGATTTTTTTTTCTGTTCATATTGACGGTAGCGATGTATACACCCCTCTTCTATTCGTACGTCTTGCTTCTAGGAAAGAATGTAACGTAAAAGCTTGTTCGAAGCACATCGGACCGTCTTGCTATTGGCTGAGAAATCACTCGGCCTGGAAGCGTAGTCAAGTCCCCGAATGCTATCGTTGATCTCTATTTTT
This sequence comes from Dermacentor albipictus, assembly GCF_038994185.2. Taxonomy (NCBI): domain Eukaryota; kingdom Metazoa; phylum Arthropoda; class Arachnida; order Ixodida; family Ixodidae; genus Dermacentor; species Dermacentor albipictus. The sequence goes on from NC_091821.1 coordinate 492,402,990, forward strand.
GGAATAATCGATCATGCGACGCCGCTGGTAAGCAGTTTACCGTAACATGAGCTGCCCAACTACAGGGCCAGCCCTTCTAAATCCGTATGTCCGTGTCGCTGTAGCATTGCGGGTCATTTTCCGTAGCCCTCCGGCTCAAGCTGTAGTGTACTGCAGAATGCTTCACACGCCGCGTAGAGATGGGCAAATTGGGAGCACCGTGCCGCTATCGCTGTTGCCGCTGTGGCCTCATTGCAGCTTCCATCCTCGGTGGTACTACTAATGTGAACCAATCACCCCGATTGTATGCCAAACAATACCTGTAGATACGTGTATGAGCGGAAGCACCGTGCTTTGCATTTTTGCTGTAATTCTCACAAATATCACCGAATGGCTGAGAAATATTCCGAAACTACTCAGAGATAAAAAAAAACTTCAAGAGTAGTTTGATGCAACTGCGTTCGTTTTGTGTATCTATCCATGTACCCACTATAGCTGCCGCTGATCACTGATCCTTGCCTGAAGATATTTAGGCGAGCCTATCAGATGCGTGGAACATCAAAACTATTGTTTACAATTTTATAAGCTAACTGCACATCTCTTCACCTGCGTTATACTTGGGGGGATATTCAGGGCTTGCCATTCCCTAAGAAAGCTTTCCAGGTGTTGCAACCATTACCTGCTGTAGCCTGTGTGGCTGCGCAGGTAATGGTTCTCCGAGTCATAGTCAGATATTCTGCCGATTGTTCTTGCGAGTACAGGTTTGGATATACATAGAACAATAACATACGAGGCGGATCGGTGAAAGCGTGTAGCAAGCACAATCAAGCAATAACGTCTTGTCAGTACCTCACAGTTTCGCTAAACTGGTGCCATGTATATGGCGGGCAGGCCGCGACACCAGTAAGCATTTGGCGGGTAGCGTGTCCGACTTGCCATTGCATTCGAGTTGTTTTTTTCGTTTTTGTTGTTCTTACCGCGTGGCGTGGGGGCCCCAACATCCGCGTTTAGATCAACAATACAACAGCGTATCGCATGTTCATAAACTTTCGCACAGACCGTTCAGCAAATTTCTTTTTTCACGACTGCCCAAAAAACACCCGCAAGAGAGATGCGCACACAAGCACACTCCTAAGAATATACGGGCGATTCAGAGAGTAAGTCCTGCGACTCCCCGGAAGTTTCTTATTTCCTCAGTATGCGTGCGCTATGAACCGTTGCCAACTCGCTCAAGCTTGAACACTTGCAAACATACGTCCGCTGGGATGTTATAGAGTGAAAATTATTGCAGTCATGGAAAATCTGGTTTGCGAAAATGGTGTCCTAACAGATATTGTCACAGGATATTATGCCTTCATTTTTTAAGCTGCGGTTCGCCATAAACAGTACAGTTAATACGCCAGTTTTTGCTCATTACCTGTCCCCGCTGAACGGGGCTTAGAACACATGAAGTGAAGTAAGTGCCCTTTCAGCCTCATAGTTCTGCGGATACCCGCAAAGTGGAGAGAAGTAATTATTTAAGGGAAAATGAGAATCCACCCAATCGAAGCGAGGCTTTTCTTTCGAGGAACCCGTATCGGTTTACTTTGTAGCAATTGCTACAGTTGGGTGTATGTTTCATTTTGCCCTTAAATAACTGCTCCTTCGTTAGTCTGCTGTCACTGTAAGTTATCAAAAAAGTAAAAGTGCTTTGCCAGGCACGCACTCTAAAAACTGTCAACTACTCGTAATCTTGAGCCCTAGTTGTTCGCCATGCGTTCCGGCGAAACGTCCTTAAACATGCAAGGTTTCTTGTAGCTTCAGTATACAACTGCGGCCCAGTAAAACTGTGTAAGACATGTGCATGCTTAGACTTGTTGCTCAAGCATGCTATTGTTTGCTGTCTATGTTTCTATTGACCAGGACTATCTGCAGCCTTATTGTTTAGATTATTAGCCGTAGCAGTCATCTGGAACACAATTCACCAAGTTTTTCTTTCGTAATTACTTTAGCCATTGACTGATAGACTTCACTAACAGTATGCCCAGCATCGGAATTCGCTGGAATTATTTCTTTTACGAGTAATTCTTGCGTAAGATAACACTGTCATGCTGGACCTGCTCTATAGCTGGACATATAATCAGCGAAGGCCCGCAGCCTCATGGCGAGCAGCCCTTACAAACAAAAATTTAATGAATTCGGGCTCAGATTCTAACGCAGAAGAAAGGGGGGGGGCGGGGGGATAACGTCCAACAGAACTTTAAAAATGTGCATGGAACTGCGCAGTCTCTAAAGAGATTGCTTAGAAACTCATCGGAAGGCAGTGTAGTGTGTGTCTACACTGCCTTTTGCGAGGCAACCCTTCGAGACCACAAAAGCTTGCCACGCACTAACGTTTCTTGCAGGTTTCTTGTCCTGGGCCAAAACTACGGCAGCCAAATACGCAGACGTGGAAAGATGCATGTTCGATTTCTACAAGGACACGGTCAGCGATATAACGTTCCAGGTACCTACGTGCACTTGGACTAAAAGCTCTTGGCACCCCAAACGCGTATCATTAATGTCGCCGTCAAAGAAGGGATAAACAACCTGCACATTCCGCCCTGCTAATTGCCTCTGAGTGTCTCTAAGCGCTTCCGCTTGATTTAGAATAAATACGGACACTAGATAGAAACACTTAACAATCTTGGACTGATAAAGTATTCTCGGAAACTTCTGTTTTTATTAACTTCAGTGCAAGCTGATGATTATGAGAAACAAAAAATAAAAAAACACGGCTTAATTTCCTGAATTTCGTGCGCCGATACCTAAGCGCCGTTACATCAGTGTGAGGGCACAGATTACAGAGTAACATTCATGCAGTCGGCCTGCTCCTAGTAGTAACAGGTTTAAAAGCTTGCTATGTTCAGCATATGGCTCCTTTAGAATTCAAGAGAGTTCATTATTGCCTGTAAATTAAGGGAATGAGGCATGTCAAGAGGGCAAAAAAAATCCATCGTGTCACGCTCAGCTAATACGGGAACTTCACGGTAGTGTCACAACAAGCCAGTCGTTTTTGTTTTTTGCATTTCTGTGGCTTAACGCGCTTAGTCTCGCGGTGAAAAGGGACTCAAGTTTTTCCGAGTATGTTACGAGCATAATGGATTATTAAACCTCAGCATAATTTTTACGGGGCAGCTGTTAGAACCTCTCTGGGTTTCTCTTGACGTCCGCAGCTTCACTGAGTTGGGGGAGAGAGAGCTGAGAGAGAGTGAAAGCAGAGTATGACAATAGCATCGCATAGTAAAGCAACGCGCCGAGGGTGGGTGGAGCCTAGGGGGGAGCCGCGTGGCGGGGACACAGGTAGTGTGACGTCATTCCTTTCCGATAAAAAACCGCACGCTCGCTTCGGTGGTCCTCTTTCTCGCAGTGGCTAAAAAATCATGCGTGCCTCTGCTATTGAAAACACCAGAAACCAGCGGAGCTGGGGGAAGCCCAGCAAAAGTTAGGTTAAGTGTGGGGTTTGGCACTACTTTACTGGCCTTCCCCGAGTTCAGAGCCACGGCGCGTGTCTCACACATGACGAGGCCATGCGCTACTCCCTCCCCTACCCCCCGGTTGCGGTGCAGACGTAGTTTCATATCGTGAACGCCCTCCTACAAGTACATGCACCACTCTCCGGAATTTAAGATGAACGTCGCATAGATACTTTCCAGAGCGTAAGGATAGGACACGTTCGCAACCGCACTGCTGAAAATAATAAAGAAAAGGCGCCGCACCATTATATTCCAGTTGCTGATGGGGCCCCATCGAGAACAGTTATAACGCTGTTGCGAGGCAGCAGTGGCATAGGCGGAGCACGGTTTTCGCTGCCAAACGTCGATGGGTCTAAGCGAACCGGAACTGAAATCCACAACCGATACTCTCTGTGCTTGTCACACTGTGAAACCGCTCTAACAACGAACACAACGGGAAGAAACAACAGCAGGGTGCGCCGACCCTCAACTAAGGTTTGCTAGAAACAAATATTCAGCCTAGAGTTACGACATGCCTGTGGGGTAACTTTACTTGACACCTTCTGTTGGAGTGGGCTAGAATAAATGCAGGTATTCCATGTGCATAAACAGCTTTCTTCATCACCCCCTCCCACCCAAAAATATAAGTTGGAAGTCGGAGCACCGTCTTGGCGGCTTCTTTCGTTTGCGTTCGTCATTAGCTCTGCTTCATCCTGTCAACGAACCGACTCGATCACCAGGCTGTCCTTACTTGTTTGTCGATTAGTTTACGCCATGTCCATAAACTCTGGATTGTCCAAGGCACATACCGACAAGAAGGCAGGCATCGATGACACCAGCGCGAGCTCTCTTAGCAAGTTTATTTATTTAAATGCAAGGTTATTAAAACCAATTCCATCAATCGCCATGTGGTACAAAATGGTTCGGGTATGTCACGGGCAAACCTCCCGTATTACAAGTTCCAGTTCGTTTTCACTCCACGTGCCGTCTTATCTAGCCGAAACAAGCAAAAGGAGCGAAATAGTAAAGCCTCGTTGCCTTCTTTCCTATACAAAACAAAAGCTGCGTGTAGGTTTCTTTAAATGCATTTGTTTATTGCAAGAAAGGGAGAAGGAAGCATTCAAAGTGCTTCTGATGAAACGTGCGGGAAGCATTTATAATCTGCAAGTGTGTGTGTGAAAACTTTTATTGTACTGAGGTCCGGAGGCTCGACTTCTCAAGCCAAGGCGGGCCGCTCCCACGTTGGCACTGTCAGGCCAAGCCTTTCAGCGACATCATGGGCCCTCTGGACTGCCCTTAGTTGGTCCTGAAACAATGGGCTTTGAATCCTTTTCTCCCACTGTGTCCATTCTTCAACGAGGTTGGGGAGAGTCGCGGGACACCCCGCCAGCATATGTCTGATTCCAATGATGCCATTACAATCATTGCATTCCATCTTAATCTCCCTCTCTGGATATATTTTATTAATGGTGTACGGTATGGGATATGTACCCGTTTGCAATAAGCGCAGTGAGACTGCCTGAGCCCTGTTCAATTTTGAATGTTTCAATGGGAATTGTCTGCGTCCTAAATAGTAATGTTTGGTAACATCATTGTATGTTAATAAATGATCTCTGGATTCCCTCGCTTGATGGTGAACGGCTCGGTTGTGACTGTCACGGTTAGCAAGTCCTCGTGCCAAGTCATGAGCAACCTCATTGAGGTTTACCCGAGTCTCGTCCACTTTCCCCATATGCGTACGAAACCATCGGATTTCAGTTGTCATAATCACAATGTTTTCAAAAAGTTTAGCTGCAACTCCAGCTACGTAGCCTTTATCAAAACACTTTACAGCGGTTTTCGAATCACTGTAAATGAAGGCCCACTTATTACTCCTGATGGCTAGAGCAATTGCCGCTTGTTCCGCCACCGTGGGGTCCTTGGTAAAAATTGTGAGAGCGTCTTGCACCTTCCCTTGATAATCTGATACAATGGCCGTATAGGCTTCTTTACCGTTCACCCAGGCGGCATCAACTATAGCTGCCAGTTGGTTCTGCTGCTCTATTTCCTTCAAGAGTGCTTTAGCTCTTGCCTTTCTCCTTTCGACATTATATTCTGGATGCATGTTTCTGGGGAGAGGGTTGGTTCTGATCTTGCTCCTAACTTCAGTAATTAATTCTACTTCAGCCTCTATTGGACTCCTCGATGTATTCAGTTCTGCACCTATTGCCTGTAATATGTTCCTGCCAGCTCGTGACTTTGTCAATCTTTCGTGTTGCGCCAGCTGTTGGGCCTCCGCAATTTCTTGCATTGTATTGCGCACCCCTAGACTCATGAGTTTGTCGGTTGCAGCGTTACTGGGTATACCTAGGGCTACTTTAACGAGCTTCCTGAGCATCACATTAAGTTTGTTAAGTTCTGCCTGCTTCCATTTGAATAATCCAGCCACATAAGTGAAGTGACAGAGAGCAAAGGCATGTATTATCCTCAAAGCGCTGTCTTCTCCCAGGCCTCTGTGTCTATTGGTAATTCTCCTTAGTAACCTAATGACCTCATCTGTTTTATTCGAGATATGTTGTATTGTTCTGTAGTTAGTATTGTTTCCGTCTATGTGATACCCAAGAACCTTGATTTTTTCAACTAGCCTGATTGCGGATCCTTCATGAGTATATAAGCACACTCTTGGCTCATCTTCCGGAATGTAACCTCTTGGTTTACGACCTTTTCTGCAATTTTTAATGACTAAGAGTTCTGATTTGGCTGCCGAGCATTTCAACCCCATGGCTTTCAGTGTGTTCTCTACAACACATAAACTTTCCTGTAATCTGTTCTCTGTCTGTCCTATATTGCCCTTGGCACTCCATATGGTTATGTCGTCGGCATATATCACATAACGTATACCCTCAATTTTCTCCAGATTTCTTGCAACCTTGGACATTGCTAAATTGAATAGCATGGGTGAGAGCACAGCCCCTTGTGGGGTGCCCCTATTTCCCAAATTCTTAGCTTCTGATTTAAGCTCACCCAGCTTGAGTTGTGCAGTTCTATTTCTAAGAAAGTCCTTAATCATGTTAAAAAGTCTCTTACCCAAACCCATCTCCGAGAGAACGTCAAGTATTGCCTTATGCTTTATACAATAAAAAGCTTTTTCCACATCCAATCCCAAAAGAGCTTTCGTATGCGCTGGGCTAGCCTGTATAAGTTGGTGTTTGATCAGCAGCATAGCATCCTGAGTTGACAGCCCTGGACGAAAGCCGATCAAGTTGTATGGGAGGATCTCGTTCTGCTCAACGTATTTCGTGAGTCGATTTAGGATGACATGTTCCATAGCTTTGCCTAGACATGACGTTAAGGAAATAGGACGGAGGTTGTCTAGAGTGAGTTGTTTGCCTGGCTTTGGTATGAGGATAGTATTGGCCACCCTCCATTCCTCTGAGTATACCCCTTTTCTCCAACATTCATTGAAGTGTTCAGTTAGATAATAGATTGACGCATCATCTAGATTTCTTAACATCTTGTTAGTTATTCCTTCAGGTCCAGCCGCCGATCTACCATTAAGACTGTGAAGAGCGGCCCTCACTTCACTCTGAGTGAAGTCCCGGTCAAGGTCTTCACATATACCTCCCGTATACTCGGGGCTCTCCTCTCCTTCGTTTGGTTGTTTAAGTGGGAGATATTTGGCTGCGAGACTATCCATGATATCCCTCTCTGTTTTATCTTGGCTTTCCTGACCGGTCAAAAAATCCGTCAGGGCTATCTTAATGACTTGTAGAATTCTTGAAGGTCAGTCAGGAATTCTTACAGGTACTCTCCCAATACCAATAGGATTCTTAAAGGTCAGTCAGGAATTCCTACAGGCACTCTCCCAATAGCAATAGGATTCTTAAAGGTCAGTCAGGGATTCCTACAGGTACTCTCCCAATACCAATAGGGTTCATAAAGGTCAGTCAAGAGTGTCTATATGCACCCTCCCAATACAAACAGGGCTCTTAAAAGTCATGTAAAAACTCTTACAGGCAACCCTCCAATGCCACTAAGAGTCTTGTCGTTTATTGGAGATCCTTTACATGTAGCTTTTGTACACCAGTAGGGCGCTTAAAGGTTAGATAGATTTCTACGGGCATCATGACCGTCCGAAACGAAAACGTCCGCGCAGCCGATTAACCGAGTTGAACGTGTAAAACCTCATGAAAAATCTGCAGTAATCGAAACCGCGATCAGTCTTTGTTTAGTGCTTTTACTTTTATTTAGCCTTTGTGGTGCCGAAATCGGCAGATGCATGAGGCAACTAGCAACCGAGTGGCTTTCCGCAGTACATCGGTGAATGATATTTCTTCACCTCATGTTAATTACGGTTACACAATAACATGAGTTGCGCTACCTTAAGAGTGTCGAGGAGAGCAGAAACTAATTGCCGCTATTTTAGCACAGCTACCGCGTGAGTATATTATGTGTATATAGTATATATAAGCGACATCACAAACTTGGGCCAGTTAGAAGCGGAATGAAGGCTGCGCTACAATATTTTTCGGTGACTTGTCATCAACTCATAAGCTCAGCGGGTGATTAAGATCTCGTACTCTATTTTTGTGGCTGCCGAGCAATACACCATGCATCTATGCGTTGCTCTTTTGCACCACTGATTTCATCAATGTAACGACAAAACCGAACTGGTCATGTCGAGTGCAAATAAAGCTTCAATTTCCTTAATTTTGTTTGTCCTGTTAAAAATGGAGTGTGGAATGCGCACATGCCTGCCTACTGACTGGCATACAAGCTGCCCAGGTGGCACGTCAGGTTGGGCCAACGTTGGAAACATATTGGCACTTCTTGGCCCAATTACGGCCTAAGATTAATAGCGTGGTTCCAATATTGGCAGTGCCATTCTGGTTCCTGGCCCAATGTTGGCCTAAGGTTAACAGCGTGGTGTCAATATTGGCTGTGCCATTCTGATAGAGATCCAACGTTGGCCCACATTACCCAGTCAGTAAACAATATTGGCTGTGCCATTCTGATAGAGATCCAATGTTGGCCCACTTTACACAGTCAGTAAACAATATTGGCTGTGCCATTCTGATAGAGATCCAATGTTGGCCCACTTTACACAGTCAGTAAACAATATTGGCACTGCCGTTCAACAAGGCGGGAATTATTGGACCGACTTTCGTATGGATTTGCCAATATGGGTTACTAGTTGGATTTCTTTGGAGGACATTGGCCCGTAATAAGCTAATTTTCGCCTTGTCGGCTTTTAGTGCTCTACGACTTGCTGAGATTGAACAACGTGTTTTGAGAACTAACGCACTGATCACAGGCACACTGCGCAGGAACCAAAAATATGTTCTCCCATGTCAACTCCATGAATGGTACACCGCCATTATTGCACTTCTCCTTTACCGAAATGTGTCCCCTAAAGAGAAAAGCCAGTGTACCACGTAGCAAGCAGGGGAAGTCGCATAAATTTAGCCGCTGCTTTATTGATCGTGAATAAGAACTTGAGCTTAACATAAGAAGCAACGGTATTGCGAATTTGCCTGCGCATTGTATTTTTTGCATGTACGCTCCGCGGCTTTAGCGGGTCAAGATTCTGAGGACAATCGAGAATTACAGTGCCTCAGAGCTGATGGAACCGTTTTATATTGCATCGAGAATGAGCGCATATGCATTAGTGAAGCTATTGTTTGTTTGTTTAGCATGCATGGCATGTTGCAGCGACATCATGCTCCTATTCTAATATATTTGTTTGTGCGTGCATGTGTAGTAAGCTCCTTGTATGAATGCCCCTGACAGAAAAAAAATTAATTGCACGTTTTGGCATTTGCGTGTCAACAACCTCTTGCATTGTCTTTAGTAGGCACGGCGCATTCCGGATTTTTTTTTTCGGCCTAGCTTTCCGTCCTTCAGCCCCCCATTGCCTCTCCCCCACGCACCCAGGTGAGCCTGGTCAATGCTATCAGTCAAGCGTTCAGACAGCCATAAGCTGCTGTGTCGAATTGGGTGCTCTCGGAAGGATGGGGGAATGCCGCGGGGTCACTATTGTCCTCCTTGTCGCCCTCCATCGCTGCCACCCCAAAACCCGGTCGGGCTAGGTTCAGCGGGGGAAAGTGGCGTTTACGCCGCATTCTTCGTTAACCCTTTCCTTTCGCTCTTTCCTTCTATGCGTCGCTAGCACGCCGACTGGGTGCAACACCGCCTGAGTGCTTGCCGTCCGTTCTTGCCAGCGCACTCCTCTCGTGAAAAATGCTCGCTTGCGCTCGTCATCCCTACTGAGACGCCTACATATTGAAATACGCAGCAATATGGCCACGAATTTTTGTGAGTGTTAGAAATAATATAGGCGAAACAACAATTAGAAAAAAAGTCGGCGCTCGTGGCCACCGTCTTCGATGTGGGATGAACTCGGATACAAAGAAGCATGGATCATACAATGGTGAGTGCATTTGTTTTGCGCATGTTATAAGTTTTATCAGAAGCAATATCACCCAAGCTATATCACCCAAGCAATATCACGCGGTATATATATTACTGAAACAGGCCTGGCTAATGTAGAGTGCCTGTAATTAAATAGCTCTTTTTATTTGCAGTCTTTGAATAGTGCCTGGAGTAGAACCACGTGTAAATCTCTGTGAATTTCACCCAAATTCCAGGACTATGATTTTATCAAACCACGCGTGCGGCCTGATCCTGCTAGTGATACCGAGGAACCGCGCTTCTTCTCACTGGTATAGGTCAAGCATCATTTCCAGCTGACAGTATTTCTTTCTTTTCGTATAATAAATGCTTCTTTTACTAGTGTTTCTTGACGGAACTTCTCGGTTTCCACATTAAAAATTTCGCACGAAGGCCGCATTGTGTCTACACAGTCTGAAACTAGGCTTTTTGTGCTGCAGCAGGTTTTGCTGCAATTTTTAATTTTAAAGTGTTACGCTGACTAGGTGTGAGCTGTAAACAAAGCGGACGGATCCTGCGCATTTTATGTCTGTTCTAAATATTACGTTAGACCTTGTACAAGGTATGCCATATATGTCGAAATATCAAGAAGTGTTACCTGACAAATCTCTTGCAAGAAAGTTTCTTGATTCACCCCTTCGAACTCTCTGCTCAGACTTATAATATTGTGGCAGTATGGCGATTTTTCAAATGAAAACTCTCCCACATACATTTGTCATACCAATATCTCTGACAATGTTTCTTTTCATTTTACAGTGCAAACATTGCCTCCAAGTAATGGTGAAGTCGCTATGGGATATGGTAGCAATATCAACGAAACCACCGCGTTCTCGTGGTCCTCGGGGGCCTGATAAGCCCGCTGTCATCCAAGCACTGACAAACCTGCCTACCGACGTCAGCTCCCTGCACTGAAACCCCTGGCCAGCCCACCGTCCTCGGCACCTTGCCCAATCCGCCTTTTGCGATGCATTGTGGCGCCACTGTGCGGTGGCCACGAGAAACGATTTGGCAGGCGCCGCTCTCGCCGCGACAGACAGCCGCCGCACGCGAGACACGTGTGCAAGCAAGCAGCGTGTGAGTGAAAGCCGCAACAACGTGTGCGCACAGTTTGTCGCCGTCCGCTAGCCATAGAGCGCGCTGGTGACTGCTTTGTACCTGGAGGTTTCTTCAGCGTGACGAACGGCTGGAAAAAGCGCTTCGGCAACGTCAAAATACCCACGGAAGCGCAGCTCGAAGAACACATGGTGTCGAGCGGAGCGCGCTTCGCGCGACAGCAAATGAAAGGAACGATGTTCCAAGAAGAAGGATACGTGCGCAACGTCATGTACAACGACGTGTCAGCAGAATCCACGTGCGGACTTTTGCGTAGTATCTGCCTACCGTCAATGAAAGGCGGCTATTACATCGTGCACGCCGCGATTTCCAAGGCGTCGGGCTCCATCCTGGCTGGTCATTGCCTCTGCCCCGCAGGGTGAGCAAGCTTTCTATTCTACATCTGGAGCGCGACCTGCATGAACCGCGTGCAGGACATTTAAGTCTGATGGGTTAAATTTTGGAATTCATAACTATACCGGTCCTGCCGTTTTGGGCTAGCTGTTTGCTTATATAAAGGTACGGTTGCTTAAATGTTGAAAAAATACACATACTGTAAATGAAGAAAGCGGGGAGTTCTTGTTTTTGCGCATTTGCATGTATACCGATCGACACGGTCGTGCAGCATACCAATTTGCACTTGTCTGCGACCGTACACAGCCTTGGATTGCCGGTATCACACAGTACACTATTTAGAGGCATATAACGAGAATGACTTCCAAGTTTGGCTGTTTACTGTAAAACCGCTAGTTGTACCTAACTTCGTGCCGGCATAGCTGTCTGACAAGCCGCATCGCATCGTTCAATGATGCTGTTAATGTGTGCACATGGTGTTACAAGGCCAACGCGCGAGTGGTGGTGTGCGGCTCATGTCTGAGATTGGCGCATGTATTTCACGTTGAGTGACGTGAACTTAAACCCGTTCTTTCGAATTCATAAACACTTGATCCCATCTTTTCCTTGATGAATACCTGTTGAGCATGAAAACTCATCTCCTCTTCCATTTTATTCTTGCAGCCTGAGCGGCACATGCAACATTTTGTTGGGTTAATCCTTCATGCCATTCACTTGGCGCAAAAGGATGCGGCAACGTGCACGGAAGTTCCATGTGCTTGGATTGTTCCTGCCCAAGGTAAGAATGCTACTACTTAGCAAGCATTAGTTAACATAGGAGGCGGCAAAAGTGCCTCAAAAATCTGTGATCACACTTCCGGCCCCTTTCTGCAAACGGTTCTTTGTGGCACCGTGTTGACCATTTAACGTGTTGTAAAATTGCTTGCATTCGTGGTAGCAGCTGTTGAATATCAACTCATTCACACAGCTACATTGTTTACAGCGTACATGAGTATTGGTATGTTGACAAATATAGGCTACTGGTTTTAATTAAGAACACATATTGGTGTCGCTTCATAAATTCTTAACTACAAGACCTGCATAGAGAAAAAATAATCCCAAGCTGCAACATTTAATTTTCTTACAATGGATGTGGTCGTTGGCTAAACATCACAGGAAGCACTTAAAATTTCGTTATTGTACTTGTACAAACAAAACTTTTTTTTTCAGTCAAAAAGCATGAGCCACCTCTGCCTCTGCAAGACATCACTTTTCACACAAGGAAACATGAAGGTGCGAAAAGGCGGCGGTTTGATCCACTGCCAGGGCTCTCACCGAGTGACCCATCTCTGCTTGCTGCCGATCTCGAAAAGGTGGCAGCAAACTGCCTGCTTCTCCGTTATATGAGCAAAGAAAAGTCAGGAGAATCACTTGTAAGTGCTACACTTAACTCTGCATGCTTGTGATCTGTTAAAATAAGAGTTAGCAGTGTTCCATCAGCATGTGACGACAGACAGGAACAGTTTGAGAGCCCCTTTTACTGTGCTTTTATGCGAAGTACAGTTTGCATCAGTATAACACTAATGTCAGTAGTGTTTATATATGGTGACTTTCTTTTTTATCTCACTAAACAATCTGCAAGCTTAGCAATGAGATGATGCAGCAAACCTGTGATGTAAGTCTTGATTAATTGAGGCAACTAAACCTCTTTAAAGCCAAAGTTATTTTAAAAATTCTGGCAGAACCTATCTCGTGATGACTGAAATAATGCGAGAGCATTCATGCACATACACACTGTTAAACTGACACAAACATCTGTTCAACTTCCATTCTATAGATTGTCTTGTCCATGACAGCAGTAAGGGACTGTGAATTCCAAAGTGTGATACATTTAAGGGCTTTCAAATGCTGTGTGCCTTTACAAAATACAAGACCTTTGACGCCTCCTGTAATACTGTAGGTATCAAGTCGCTGATGAACTCCCCAGTGCCTGCTTCATAAATTCTTATAGCCACATGTGATTCACATAATTATCATGCGAGACTGTCCAATCACCTGCAACTTATGCAGCAAAGCATGTGAGTATAGCATGCTGGGCAAGTCTTATTAAATTATCTGTACATAGTTTCCTTAGTTACGTGTATTAAGTGTCCCTTGATTTTTCATACCATGCTTTATAGCTGAATGGAATAACTTCTCTACACAGAGCTGCTGAACCTAATTTTAAAGAATTTTAAATCTTGCGTTGGCATATCTGATGTGCATTGATTACTGTTTACCTCTACGTATGGCTTGAGTTTTTTCTATCCCCTTCTGCAACATGCACATTATTGCACTTTCATATTTACATTTGCTCTTGATTTACAGCACATGTTAGCACGAGTTCATGTCACTGCATCTGAATGTTTTTTTTTAATTTTCTAATGCTAGTAAGCTTGTAGTTTGCTTACTTTCAAAACTGTTCTTTGCTCACCCTGAAAGAAGGCATTTAGAGTACGAATAAATAAAATGTGAAAAATGATTCAGAAGTACAATACTGAGTTTGCTTGTTTAACAACCATGCGCAATAAGGCATGCCAGGTATGAGACCACAATCTGAACCTATTTTGTTGCACTTCTCACCACTGGCGCAATATGATGCTGTCAAAGACCTGTTTACAAAATCCTCAAATCTTTACTATGCTGCTTCGTATATTTCAAGCTGCACTACTATTCAAGGTAGTCACTAAGCTAACATTTGCATGTTATCTGCGCTGTCTAATGTAAAGCACTATATTCCAGGATGAACACAGTCCCAGTGAAGTGGCACCAGAAGCTTCAGACACTCCACTGGTCCCAGACATTGAAGATATCCACAGTGAGACCTGTGAAAGACTCATACGAGAGAGGTTTGATGGTAACAAAGTCCACTTCCTTGTTTATTACTTTTTTCGCAACTTTTTCTCTTGGCACGTGTCATTCTGAGGCTGTCTCATTTATATAAGAATGCCCACCTATGTCTGGGCATCACCTTCACAAGTATCCCACTGAGCAGCAGATAATGCAGCAGTCACTTTTAGACTTAGTGTCTTGTCATTTCTTAACTTTTACAGGGCTGTCGCATAACTCGATGTGTGTGAGCACCCACAGGGTCCTCAAACATATGTGCTTCATCTATGGCATGTTTGTGAAGCCCTGTGTGAATGTATAATGGATGTTCCTTTAGCATGAGTCCATCACCTGGATTCATGCACGGCATTTGTCATATATATATGTTGACTGTGTTTTAGCAGAGCATGGAATTGAAAGCATGCACATTTGTCTTGCTCTTCTTGTTTTTAGGCATGTTTAAATACTTGCAATACTGAACCAACTCTACGATTTAGCTATGTTGACCAGCATAATTAGCGAAAAAAAAATAAAACATAATGAGCACATGCAAGTTACAAGCTGCAGAAAAATTCTTATGTCACTGTGAAAGTAAGCTGTACAATTTTGTAGAAGATTAGTATCTACCTACATTTTAATCGTTGCAATATGCAGTTGTGTCATTTGACACAACCTGAGTACTTTAGCCTCTTTGAGTAGGCCTGTAGGGGTTTCTTTGTAGGAGTAAATAAAAGCTAACCTAATGGTATTAAGTTTCTGACAAGTGATTCAACATAAAAGAAAGTAAGGCGTGCAAACACCAACAAGAGAACTAGACAACATGGCATTTACTTAGTTTGGTTCTCTTGTATCCATGTTTGCATGCGTTACTTTCTTTTAGTGCGATTCGCTACCAACTAGCTGAACTTTCTCTCATTTTAAGCTTCATTTCTAGTACACTTAGCTCCTATCTGCAGCGTTTGTGTTGTCTGGTTCTCTTGTGTCCATGTTTGCACCCCTTACTTCCTTCCACGATGAATCCCCACCAAATAGCTCAACATTGCCATGACAAGTGATGCTTTGTTGACGTCATGCTACTTCTCATTGCTTTAATACAATGTAATGCTTGCTGTACGACTTGTAAAACGGATTCTAAACCTATAAATTAACAATACTGTTTTTTTGCAGCTATACAGGCCCTCTCGGTGGACAGCAGAGCAGTTGTTCTCGAGTCGACGATTGGACAGGCCGCAAATCCAACCTGGCACATGGAGCGGATTGGTCGGCTAACTGCCTCAATGTTTAAAAGAATTGTGCGGTGCCGGAAACCTGACAGTATTGTTAAAGAGATACTTTACCCGCGGAGCTATAAAACTGAAGCCATGCACTATGGAAATGTGCACGAGCCAGATGCCGTTCAGGCATATGAACAGCTAATGGCCTGCATGGATAAGACCATAACTGTGGGATATACAGGCCTGCACGTGCATGCTGAGCATCCGTTTATTGCTGCATCCCCAGATAGACTGGTATTTGAGGGCAGTGACATGGGGCTGCTAGAAGTTAAATGCCCGTTTTCTTTCAAAGGAAAAAGTATCGAAGAAGCTGCAGCTTCTCCAAAGTTTTGTTGTAGGGCAACAGGTAATGAAATTACATTGAAAAGGGAGCACGAATACTATTACCAGTTGCAGGGCCAAATGGCAGTGACAGGACTTAGCTGGTGCGACTTCGTTGTGTGGACTAATGCAGCATCCATTGCATCCTCCTTACACGTCGAAAGGATTTTCTTTGATGAGGCCATGTGGTCTCAGGAAATATTGCCAGCACTACTGAATTTCTATAGGAATGCTGTGCTAGCTGAGGAGCTGACCCAGCGAATTAGAAGAGGGCTTCCCCTGTATAGTTCTGCCAGGTATGTTGGCACTGCAAAAATATGTACACCACAAAGAGAATGAAGTCATTGTCAAGGAGGTGGGACAAAACAATGGCCTGATACGGAAGGGCGTATGTGAGTCGGCTAATTACGAATGCGTGAACCAGGCTGATGGTCTCTCCCTTAGTTAGGCCGTCTCTGCTTCTTGCCACTCTCCTTATCATTCTGGCCACGTTTCCTGTGACCGCCTTTAGTTTTTGTAGGGTGTGAGATGTTCCAGCATTCTGCTGTATCCACATCCCCAATATTCTGAGTGTCTCCACTTCACGAATAGGCACCCCGTCGAGAGTCAAAGTGAGCGGCACCCTGTCCTTCTTTCTTGCGTACTTCGCACGCACCCGAATGAATTCCGATTTTTCGGGTGCGCATGCCATGTCCGCCGCCCTCGCGTATTCCACGACTGCGTGGAATACGGCCACGCAGTCTTCTATGGCCTTCTATGGCCTTTTGAAGGGTTTCTTGCTTGTCCCCGTAGGACCCCTGGTGAGCCCAGAACGTGATATCATCGGCATATATCGCACAACCGAGATTCGGGTGCTTATCTAGCTCCAGGGCTAGCTTTCTCATCCCTACATTGAATAGCAGTGGAGAGAGTATAGCTCCCTGGGGGGACCTCTGTCGGGACAGTTGAAGGTGTCGGACCTCGTGGAGCCTAATCCGATTGTGGCCGTGCGGTGGCTGAGGAACGAGCGCACGTAGTTATAAATTCGCGATCCACAGTTCACCGCGAATAGCGTGGTGGGAGATGCTGTCGAAGGCCTTTTTGATGTCCAATGCCAATACAAATTTATCTTCCGACCCTCTGTTGGGGTGCAGGACCTCGTGCTTTAGTAGTAGGAAAATGTCCTGTGCTGACACGTGGGCTCGGAAACCGAACATGTTGGAGGGGAACATGTTGTTTAGCTCTATGTGGTTCGAGAGCCGGACCTGCACAACCTTTTCAAAGAGTTTCCCCGCGCACGACGTTAGGGAGATGGGTCGAAGGTTGTTGATGTTACGAGGCTTACCTGGTTTTGGAATAAGAATAATTTTTGCTTCCTTCCATTCTTTTGGAAGGACGCCGTCCTCTGTCCAGACCGTGTCGTTAAAGAATTTGGTCAAGCTCTTTAGCGTGTCATCACTTAGATTGCGAATCATTGCGTTCGTGACCTGATCTACCCCTGGGGTTGTGTTTTTCTTGAAGGAGTGTGCCGCTGCGTAAACCTCTTCAAAGGTTACGGGGCGTCCAGTTCCGGTTGGTCCTGACCTTCGTAAACGGGTTTGGTGGATTGCCCGGTCGGTACAGTACCTACGTATATCTCTTTAATTTTGTCTATGATGTCAGCTTCCCGACCTTCAAACTCGTTTTCAAGCAGCTTAAGTGTGCGATTCGCGACTGTTTTTGTTCCTCCCGGGTCAATCATACTTCGAAGAATGCGCCATGTTTTCTTTGTAGTCAACGTGCCCCGAAGCGAGTCGCTGAACTGACACCAATTGCTGTCGCTTTGCTTTTGTGCGTATTCGTTAGCTTCCTGCGCTAGCTGAGCTATCCGTATCCTGAGTTTACGATTAAGCTTCTGCCTTTTCCACCTTTTTGTGAGGCCTCTCCGTGCTTCCCAGAGATGCAACAGGTGACGATCCACGGCTGGAGCCTCCGTTGTCGTTTCAATTGTTTTGGTGACCCTAGAGTGAATAACTGTTCCCATTCTCCTACGTCTGTTATGCTGCCGATTGTTTTCTGTTTTTCACGAAATTTGGTCCAGTCGGATAGCCTTGCCTTGCCAATAGCTCTTCGAATCCTGGCTGCATTAACCGATATGCTTAAGATATAGTGATCACTGCCTAGGTTTTGACCTAGGTTCGTCCATCGCGTCTCACTTTCGTTGTTGGTGAACGTGAGGTCGGGGGAAGTGTCCTGGGACACGCTGTTCCCGATTCGCGTTGGGAGATCCGGTTGAGTTAGCTGAAAAAGTCCGTAGCGCGTTAAAGTCGCCTAACAATATTAATTTGTCCCTACCTTGAGCGAGTCGCACCGCGGTGGCCACCACGTTTCCAAAATCCGCCTGTTGTTCTCTGGGAGAACTATAAACGTTGACAATAATTGTTTTAGGTTTGCCCCTTTTCTGCGGCCAAATCGTGATTATCTGGTGCTGAATAGGTTCCCGGAAAAAATAATTTACGCTAATCGCGACATCCTTCTTGGCAAAGGTGGCTACTTGAGGGTAGTCAGGGTGAGCATAAAGCTCGTAGCCTTTGAGTTTTTGATTTTGTTTCCCTATTTCCTGAATACAGATAACGTCGGGAGGGATTGGCGCCGATTTATGTAGTGCGTGAAATTAGCCAATTTAGTGCGTAGCGTGCAGCAATTCCATTGCCAGATTTCAATGTGTCCGCTCTTTGTGTTGCTTGCCATATTATCCATGGATATTACTGTCGCTATCAGAGTGCTCTATAGCTTTCGGAGTCCTGGTAGGAGCTCCCGGACTTTGACTGACCCTCTTTCGGGGGACGGCTGCGGCTTTTGTTTGCACATCTTCTACCATTTGTTTGAGTTTGTGTAGCTCTGCGAACATTAGTTGCATGTTTTGTGCTAACTGTTGCAGCGTTAACGAATGAGTGCTGGAGGCGGTACTTTGTTGCAGTGATGTTTGTGGTGGTGATTTGGAAGTGTGGTCCGCAATTTGTGTAATGTTTGTGGTGGTGATTTGGAAGTGTGGTCCGCAATTTGTATGGGTTGCTGTGATGTGCTGTTGTTTGCCGTGCGCTTAAAAGCTTCAAACTCGGCTCCTAGCTCGGCTAAACTGTTTCGAAGTATTTTGTTTTCTATGGCAAAATGAAAAGAAATAGCATGGCCTAAGCAAATTGTGTAGCATTGGTGATAACTATAGCCGTTACGTCTATAGACATAACAAAATAAATGTGCAGTGTACATGGAAGATAACTGAAAAAGCAGTATCATTTATTCAGAGATGGAAAATACAAATTTCCTCAGAAGGTAGCACAGTAGACAGCGTCGTCGTAAGTACACGTGATATAGTATGAGAGTACACTGTTGTTACACAGTCTGGTCTCTTCTGGTCATAAGCATGGTAAAGGAGGCTCATTTGAAGTAGAGATGTGCGAGCTGGCTACTTGTTCTCATTATTGATTGAAATGATTGGCTGTAGAAAATTGCACAAAAAGGCGCAAGTCCTAAAAATGCTGTCAATAATGTCGAGCATGTTGATTGGCAGTGGTTTGTCTAAAAAATGAAATTCTTTGATACGTCTTATGACTCGCTCAACATGGATCCTAGCGCCAGCTATTTTTCGGGTGGCAATCACGTCACTAGCTGACAATTGGTTCCCCATTTTAAATGGTGGCATCTGGATTTGAATAGATGGTGGAAAAACGCCCTCCAACCTAAAGCCTTTGTCGACCATCACACCGTCCCCCGCATCTAATAAACCCAGTAGGCCCGATTTTTCGACAACTTCGCTATCACTAACATGCCCACCCCACAAATCTGGCACAAATGAAACGTAGCCATCTGGTGTTACCCCAACAAGTGCTTTGAACGTGTTATAATGCTTGTACGAGGAGAAAGTATGCCTCTGTGCCTGTAGTTTTGAAGGTCTTTGGATTCTCACCTCTGTGCAATCAAGGATGACTCTAGTGTCTGAGAAGTCACTGAATGCCATTGGCATGTGCCTTTTGATCTCCGCTAATGTGGGAAACCTTGTCAATGCTGAGAGCTCTTTATCAAGAAAAATTACCCATGTACAAAAGATGCGACTAAGGCATGACTGAGAAATTCCAGATTCGAGCCACTTCCTTGGCACAAACACCAGTCCTGAGCCTATACAGCACCATGAAAAGTTCTTCGCGCTTGGAGAGCTGTCTTTCCTTTGCTTGTGTTTTTCCTCCATCCCAATAAACCATGCGTTCTGCATTTTTTTCAATGTGCTTAAAGAGTGCTTCAAACTGTTCCTTACTTTGCAGTCCTGTATAAAACTTAAAAGACGATTTGTGAATAGTATCCACAGAAAACGTGCAGCGTTTTAGCTTTCTGCATTGCAGTTCTAGATCCCTGACTTTCCGTTGTAATGCCACATTTTCAGTTAATAGGTGGTCAGTGTTCTCCTCTCTGCTTAAGGGCGTTGGCTCTAGGACCTCCTGTGGCTCAGTGAGCATTGGGGATGTTGCAAGCAGCAAGAGTGCATCAGCTGCTCCTTCCTCGTCGAATGAAGAGTCTGCACCTGCATTTGCATCAACAAATGCAATAAAGTGACGCTATTGCTTTAGACACAATTCATTGAACACTGACATTTACTCTGAGCATTCGCACTTTGTGCGGAGTGCACTACTCTAATGACCTGGTCACCTGAAAGCAAATTATGGATAATTCATATGTCGCAAACGTGCAAGACTCGCAATGAGCAACATAAGGTGAGCCTCAGAAAACATTTCCAGCTGCATAATGTGACAGTGTGCTTGCCATTAGTTCAAAAGCCACTGCTCACCCTGAACACAGGACGTGTCTGGTTCCCCATCACTGTGACCTTTACAAGTTCCTCCTTGACCTGAAACCTCTGTACCTGTGACGTAAAGTGAGTAATAAAATAGTATGAGTACACACAAAAACGCATGACTCGGATAGGGCATGAAGTGTAGTTCTTAGGGCAAATATCACGTTTCACCACTGCATATATTCCTTTATAGTGTGCCATAGTGCTTGGCGTACATACACAGGCAATGGGAAGGCCAACAGAATGTCAGTTTGCATACGTGTTTTACCCACATAAAGTATATGTACACCTACAAAAATGCCAGAAAATGGACAGTATGCCCAGAACCGGTGATACCTGCTGTTGGTGGAGCGCCTGTTTTCCTCTTGGAACGCGCCGCGGTACGAACATGGCGGTCGACCGCGTCCTTCTTTCTGAACTGGTCTGTATACACGAACAGCGTCGGTATGAAGTCCGGATGTCTGGGTGACAGTGAAGGTGCCCCTGGATTGTGTCCGTTACACAATAAGACGCGCCACTCGACTCCAGAAAGCGCAGCACGGGAAAATGAGCCATATAGTACAAACCGTACTACATCGCTATTCGCTAAACGAACATAAGCTTTCTTCAAGAAATATTACTATACTCGGTGTCGACAGGAATGATGAAACGACAAATAGCAGCGATTGCTAACTAGCACCATCAGCTACTTAAACAGTGCACGCCGTTTCCAAATCTGCCCGGCAGTGCAGGCGCGCTTGGCTCCAACGGATAACTACGCCGACATCACGAGCACTCGCTGAACGCTTATGAAGTAGTAAAAGTGTGCACGGTGTAAAGTTGCTAAAGACTGCGTTCTAGCGGCGGCCGCACAGAGATGACAGCAAAAAAACAAAGTAAAGCACAACGCGGCGGCCGCACAGAGATGACGACAAAAAAGAATTTAAAAAAAAATAAAGCACCGCGTTTCACTCGGCCGGCTCGCGCGAGCAAGAGATCGTTTGTTTCGCTAGCTCAAACACATTTGCGTCTTTCTCGAGATTATTCGTATGAGTCAGTAACGACAAAAACAGAGAACTACGTATGTGGATGCATACCTGTCACAAAGTGCTTCCCGCAGAGTCGAGATGCTGCTGACGGCTGCCATGGACGCCCTTGCGCATCTTGCCGCTTCACAGCCCTAATCCAGGCTTCACGGCGCTGTCGATCTCGTTTTACCGACGGAAATCGGAAAAACCGCACTGTCCTGCTGGGACTGTCACGTGAACTGCAGCCGTACGCGACACACGACATTGGCATCGCGCCAAATTTCGATGTCAATATGTTAGGAAGGCGTGCCGTGCGCGCGGCAGCGAGAATAGCACAGCTGAGAATTGCAGCGCCTGCCCCGGCTGTCCGCCGTCTGCTCTAGCGCCTGCCAAATCGCTTCGCTCCTCAGCCGCTAGGGCACTGCGCATGCGCAGTTCGGCGTCGCAAAAGGCGGATTCCTATCCTGAGGGCAGTGCCTGTAAATGAACTGTTTGAAGATAACCGAGCGTCACCCATCTAGGTCCACGAAAAATGCCTGTTTGTGAAAATTTACTCGCAAATAAACTGTCATAAACGTCAATTTCAGTATTCTTTTATTATTATTTGCAATCATATATGACTTCTGCTTCTTGACATCTTTTTGTCGAGCTTTCCTAGCTACTATTGAGGAAGACGGAAAGGGGACAATTGCTACAAAAAATGCCGCTAGCAAAATGTTTGCGGTAAGAATATGTGCGTGCTCTAAAGCCAGCATATCTAGAATATTCGTCATGCAAAGGGCATTGGCTCAAAGCTGGCATTAAGAATGGCAACGATATGGCTCAACACTGGTACTACGCTGGCAGCGCGATGGCTGCTGCATTGGCATAACATTGGCCCAATCTTGGCTTTAACGCTGGTCCTACGATGGCTGCTGCATTGGCATAACATTGGTCCAATCTTGGCTTTAACGCTGGTCCTACGCTGGCAGCACGATGGCTGCTGCATTGGCATAACATTGGCCCAATCTTGGCTTTAACGCTGGTCCTACGATGGCTGCTGCATTGACATAACATTGGTCCAATCTTGGCTTTAACGATGGGCCAGCATTGGATTGCGTTGCACTTTGCCAATATGCCAACATTGGTCAAACATTGGTACCAATTTCTGCCAGCATTGGGCCATGGTTGGACCAATGCTGGTGTGCTGCCTGGGTGGTTGAGACGCACAACAAGAATGTTATTCCTTCAGCCTGCGTATGACTAGCTGTGCCAATATGTCTTAAAATTGATGCAATCATGCATTTGTGCCATTAATGGACAAACTAATAGGGACCGATAGATTGGTAGACCAGTAGACTGGTAGAGACCAATAGACTGGTAGCCCATCAGACTGGTAGACCATCAGACTGGTAGACCATCAGACTGGTAGACCATCAGACCGGTAGACCATCAGACCGGTAGACCATCAGACTGGTAGACCTTCAAGGTCCGAAATTACGTATAGCCATCAGACATGTAAGCCAGTAGCTTGATGGAATTTTGTGTTGGAACCCACAACAATTCCATTGCCACACGTTAAATCCATGATTACTGTCCATTGTTATTAGGTGAGGATGCCTTTCTATTACCTGCTATTTTCCTCTTTGTGATGGCCCCCGACAATCCAGGAATGGACTTTATACTATCCGCCTCCGATGGCAGATACTCATCGTCGTCATCCCCTCGTGCCTCCATTTTCCTAAGTCTTTTCTCTGCCGTTAGCCTCCATTTCCACAATTTGTCCACTTTAAAGTTGGTCGTTTCCACTGTCTCTCTTAACGCTTTAATTGCCTCTTTTATTTCACTGAGGACTGAGAAGACTGAATCACCCTCGGAACTCACCGCTCTCTTTTTAGGGGCAGGGGAGCTGGATTCCCCTGGATCGTTGCTTTTGCTCACAGGTCTATCTATCTCTACACTAGCAGGGCTTGACTGCTCTTTTTTACGAAGCTCTACTACCTGCCTGGTCAATTCTTCATTAACTTTTCTTAAAGAGGCTACTTCTTTAATTAATTGCTCTATTCTGGCATCATTGTCATCACCCACAGCCGCCGAGGCGCCCCCAGCAACCCTCGCCATACCTTTGACTTTGTCAGCCCAGGTGGTTCCTGGCGTCGTCTTCTCGCCAGGGATTGAGTCTCTTTGCACGAAGTGCACCTGCGCGTCCCTTGACTTGGAGCGCCTTCTCTCCCTGGATAGCAAACGATGCCTGGATCTGGTGTGACTCCTGGAGCGCGAGTGCTCCCTGTCCTCGGGGCGATGGTTGGGCGCCAGCTGATGCGCCTCCGACTGCGCTCTTGTTGACGACCAAGTCCTGTTGCGCTCTCTTCGACGAAGTCGTACGACGTAAGGGACTTGAAATCTTTTCTTACAAAATTTGTCGCCGGTAGGGTGATCGCCGTCACAAAATTTACACCTAGGTACACACACATGTTCCTCTCCTGGGTTGCGAGTTCCACAACCTCTGCACTGAACAAAGTCAGGTGTTGGACACACATCAGAGCGGTGCCCGCCCCCTTCGCAGGTGAAGCAGACGTCGAATTGCTTCCTGTAAAGGTAGCATCTCACTAGTGTGGATCCATACCTGACAAAATTGGGCACTTTGAGTCCATCGAAAAGTACTATGACCGATTCCGACGTCTTGATGCGCTTAGCAGCCAGCGCAAGCGGGTTCAAGTCATGCACGATATTTCTTGTTATCATAGCTTGGGAGTCTCTGATGTCCACTCTTCGGATGACGCCTTTGCATGTGGCATGTGGTGCCGCTTCGTATGCATTTACCTCGTATTCCGCTGCCATGATCTTGAAAGACTTGATTCTGACGTACTTGGCAGCATGTTCGGGCTTAGGTGTGCTGACTACGATGATATTTTGAGTGAAGGTTGGACAGACAACATCTTCACGGGCCTCGTCTTCCGTTAGGCCGGACGCCTCAATGACTGCAGAACCAATCGTGGGGGTGCTCACCTTGTTCAAATTGAGCCCTCCTCGAGGCCGTATAATGATCTTGCTGTGCTCCTCAGGCAGTTGAGGCATTCTCGAAGCTCTGATAACCCGATTCTTAATCATTCCACCGACGGCGGTTTTCTTGGCGCCATCATCTCGCGGACTGCGTGGCAATGTGCTCTCCTCATCCACAGCCTTTGTGCTAGCTCGTGATCTTCGGCCAGCCACGACTTGCCAGCCGAAGTCTTCCTGACCATTGTTTCTTTCATTTCCAGAAAAATCTTCATCTTCCATGCTTGTATCCGCCATGCCTGCGGGCAGGTGGGCTTACTAGGCCCAACAAGGGCCCTACTCCCCACTAAGCTTAGCTCCGCTAAGCTCAAGTCGGCGTCTAGGAGCAGAAAAGGTTCTGTAAAATTGTGAAAATAGGAGCCCCACCTCGAATCTTGGTGTCAGTCGATTCGCCGTCGCTTCGTGGATCCAGTGGTATGCTTCTTTTCGTTGTACTCTCAAAATTGGCGAGCGGAGCATGGAAAAAGAAACGGAGCCGATGCTTCCACGTCTGCACTGCTCGGAGCTTCTTCTTCTTCCGCTAGCAATTAGTGCCTTTCGCAATCAATCTGCAAGTAAACTTAGATATTAAAACATACTAAAAGCAATAGGGAGCTCTCTCAATGTATCCAAATTATAGGCAACGTCAGAGTGATCTGCTTGAAAAAAAAAAACCGTGTACAGCAATGTCAATTGCTGCTTACTGCGATGTCATACGTCTTTTACTTATCGCCGACTCACTTATCGAGGCGGTGGACAGATACATCATTATATTCATATTTTGTTACTAAGCAACTTCAAAGATCTGAAGCCAAATAATTAATATGGAGACGTGTTTAATTTGCGGAATTTAAGTCATTAGGGGTCTAACGCATGTCCACTAGGTAGATGTGTTGGTTCTGCTTAACTGCTTTCGAGGTACTCCTCTAGGGGCGAAATACAATGCTGTTTTACTTTTCACAAAGTTGTTTTACTCACTGCTCGATAAAACATTCCGGAACAGCAAGCTCGTTCGTCATTTCAGCAGTGAAGGTCTGGAAATCGATGGCTTGAAACAAATTGTTACAAGGTGAACATTTTTACGGGGTACGAGGCATATATATATATATACATATATATATATATATATATATATATATATATATATATATATATATGTGTGTGTGTGTGTGTGTGCGTGTGTGCGTGTGTGTGTGTGTGTGTGTGTGTGTTTGTGTGTGTGTGTGTGTAGATTTGGTACAATGCAGCTTTATTTTCGAAATACAACAAGTGTAACTAGAATTGGTTGGGTCAAACTCTAATGACAGCGCGCCTGCGTTCTTCCCCGTGTATATCGTCAGAGAAATGAGAGCTGGTTGTGACGTAAGAATGAACCGCTAAAGGTTTTTCTAAGTGTAAGTAGCACAAAACTGACAGTGAACAAAGTTGACAGATCAACAAAATGACTACCATGCTTCGCACAAACCCATGTGCTGCCGTACGTTTCTGCCACCTATGATAGCATGCGCCTGCATTGTTGACAATTTTCAGAATAGGTTTCCTCACTTCGCAGGTTGCGGAGGAGCATATGGAAGACTTACTGGAATCCCTGTTGGCTGAAGCGCTGATGTTCCATCCGCTGCAAGAGGTGCGGTACAATCGATGAGTGTCTGCTCTATTGATCTATTTTTTTCTTCAAGAACTAATAACTGGTGTTTCTTGCATCTTCAGCCCCATTTATAGTGATGAAGTTCGGTAAATTCGGTTATATGGTCAGTATTGTTAAATTTGACCTGACCTGTAATACTGCCGAGCGTATACGCATAACAAGATTGCTAATTTCAATATCAGTTACACATATCTAAATATATTATTGTGAGCCGCATGGAGCTACATATGCAGCGAAGCGAATCGTGCATAAAGCGAACGGATAACATATTGATCAGTGGCATTCTGAAATTAAAATTCCGAATCTGGTGCGTGATCTTGCCTAAATTAAATTTTGGCAATTCGTTATCTTTCTTATTAGCCATTTCTGCACGTCACTATTTCTTTTATTCCTTCCATGAAAAGAATGGTTTCTTTCTTTTGTAAGACCTCTTGTTTACGTAATTTCATATTTGCAAGTCGCGTTTTCAGTCTTCCTTTTCCATTTGCCGCATACGTCGGCCCAAATGTGTCGTTTGGTTTACATGTGCTATTACCTGGAGCGCCGACAGCTTCTCACGCCGAAGCTCATCGCTTCGCGAGGTTGTTTCGTACACTATCCCGATGTATTGCGTCCTTGTCATTCATATTCATGCTAACAAAATTGGTGAAGTCGCGCTCGCACAACGTCTATCAAGGGCACGTAAGGATTCAGTGTAAAAAAAATGAAAAAGTTCATTTCTATGCCACTAATATGAAGATGTTATTCTTTTTAATCATTTCGTGTCTACGTACTTGTAGAGGAACACTTACTCCTCGTGAGGCCTGTTTACAACTGAAGATTTAGATCTATAAATATTTCTTTTTATATTTTTCTAATAAAACATGGATATAAAGCCATTGACAGTTCAGTTGGCGCAGTACAATGCAGTTCATTCATGCACCGCCACAGGAACTGGAATTTGTTCTCGAACAGGTTATTGCCTACGGGTTACAAATAACGTGTCATTTCTACGTCAGAAAAGTCGCCTATACCCAGTTCTACAGAGTGTTTTTGATGAGAAAACGCCCGGACTATTCCACGACATTGCAGCAACCGTCCGTCATTATACGTTGTCTCCGCTTCTGGGAAATCTATTTTACATTGCCTTGCCTCCACGTGGCGATCATAGCCCTCTGCTTTTTCTTGGAAGTGCGGTGGCTGCCCGACTAGGCCAGCCACCTTGTTCTCCACCTAACCGAGCTCCCAACAACTGGCGACCAAGGACACTTACGTTTCTTTTTTTTTTTTTGAACACTTGCCGTGTACGACGCTGCTCCTACTCCTGCTGACAGAGACGCCATGATTAGATTTCCTTTCGTCGCCGCAGAGCTCTAGCTTCCCACCTTTAGGCCCAAGAATCCTCAAGTTTGGTTTATGCAAGTAGAAGCCCGTTTTCAACTCCCGCGCATCGCTTCACAGACAGCAAGGTACCTGCACGTCATTGCCGCACTACCCTCTGACATCCCCGACTTGCTAGCGAGAATGCATTCGGCCACAGGACACGACGACCTGGAACGCGTGGTCCCGCAGCGTCTCGAGCCATCGCAACATAGTAGGCTCCAACTGCTCCTCTACGAGGAACTCGGCGACCAACGACCATCACAACTACTGCAGTGGTTACATCAGTTACAGGGTGAGCACACCGCAAATGCGAGCCAGCTTTCAGTTTTGCGAAAGCTGTTCTTGCGGTCGCTCCCACAGTCCACACGCATAATGCTGTCGTGTTCCGACGAGGCGAGTCTCGATCGGCTAGCTGCGCTCAATGACCGCATATGCGACTGTTCGTCTGCAGCACAGCTACTTGTCATCGCTGCGAGAGTGTCAGCGCCAGAAGACCAACGTGGAGGGAACAGCGGACCTCCTTGCCAGTGCACTGGAGACGTTCAGGACGGATGGCAACATTGGTGACTAACTTCGACACTAGCAATAGCCTTCAGTCTCGCAGCGCACCTAGAGACTCGCCGCGGCAGTTGTGCGGGTACCATCATCGCTTTCACCAACAAGCAAGTTGCTGCACCCATCCCTGTTCGTGCACAGGAAACGCACAGGCCATTCGCTCACGGCGACATGGGACATGGGCTCTCGCACAAGCCGCCTATTCTTCCTAGTCGACCGCATCACCGGCCCCCGCCTCCTCGTCCGTACCGAAGCCGACATGTCTAAGGTTACCGCCACGGCCGCATATAGCAAGTCCACACCCATGTCCACGCAGTGAACAACACTGCCATCGCGTCGTATGGAGTCTGGTCTTTAACGCTAAACATCAGACTTCAGTGCTTGCGGAGATGCTTGTTTATGATCGCCGATGTCAGCTTTGCCACACTGGGAACGGACTTCATCGGCCATTTCAGCCTAGACGTGAGTGTTCGCGTTCGGCGCCTAGAGGGTAACGTCACATCCATCGATGTACTTGGCCTGCTGTCCAACCTCACCTCATCTTGCATCAGCACGTTTCGGCCAATCTCAAGGTACGACAAGATTCTCGCTGAATACCTGCATCTCACGAAGCCCCGAAAAGTTGCGCTGTCTATGAAACAAAAGGTGACACATATCATCAGCACCGGCCCATCCGTCGCCACGCGGCCATAGAGGCTCGCTGGACGAAGGTTGCAGGTCACCCGCCGTGAGATCGCACACATGCTTCAAGTCGGTGTTACTCTTCTACCTCCAGCAATTCTACACCTCAACATCTGGTTCCAAAGCAGGACAGTGGCGACTGACAACATTGGGGTGATTCTGGAGCTTTGAGTGCCGTCACTACTCAATATCCCTTTCCTCACATACATCACTTCGGCGCTTGTCTCACAGAAACCGCAATGTGCAGCAATATCGATTTGATGAGCGCGTACCATCACATTCCTGTGGAGCCCAGTGACATTGCGAAGACAGCAATCACTACACCATTCGGAAAATTTGAGTTCATCCATTTTTCTTAGCGTTTGAAGAATGCGGCGCAAGCTTTTCAAATGTTCATTGGCGAGGTTATGCGTGGACTCCCTTTCATTTTCTCTCACTGCAAGATGCACAGGCGAAGGGCACACGGCCTGTTCCTAAAGCCCCACAAATCCATTTTCGTAGTTGAAGCTCTTGATTTTCTCGGCCATCGCATTCCAGCCCGAGGCATCAAGCCACTGGAATCACGGGTGCAGACAATCGAGGACTTCCCCTTTCCAACCTCCTTCCGAAAGTTGCTCGAGCTTCTGGGGCTCATAAATTTTCACAGGCGCATTATACCATCACGTGCATAAGTTTTTCAGCCGCATACCGACCTGCTGCGGCGCGACTCAAAAAACCGTCTACCTTCCACTAGTCCTCGGAGCACGAACACACTTTCAAGGAAGCCAGCAGGCGGTTGTCGATTGCACTGCTGGTGATCCATTCGTTGCCCGACGCGCCCAATCACCTTATCGTAGATACATCGACCGCCGCAGTGGGTGCAGTATAGCATCACGATGGCACAGACTGGGGCCCGCTGGGCTTTTTCTCAAAGCGCCTCACACCTACACAAGCTTCCTACGGCACCGTCGAGAGGTAGATGTTGACCACCTATTGCGCTTTCAAGCATTTACGTTTTCTATTTTTTACAGCAAAGTTGTTAAGGGCTAATTCCCCCAGGATTGTGTCCATGAGCAGACACGAAATCCCGAAGACAGTGCAATGCAGGGCCGACCCACGGCGGAGGTGAAGCAGGCGTTAATCACTCCCCATACGCGGGCCGATCCCGAAGCTAGTGCAATGCCGGGCCAACCCACGGCGGAGGTGAAGCAGGCGTTAAGCACTCCTCATGCGTGGTGCAATACCGGGCCGAACTGCGGCTGAGGTCAAGCAGGTGTTAAGCACGCCCCTCGCGTGGGCCGCTCCCGAAGGTGTGCAACACCGGGCCAACTCGCCCGGAACTCAAGCAGGCGTTAGGCATTCCCCATACGTTGGCCGACCGCGAAGATAATGCAATGCCTGTTTGACCCACGGCGGTGGTGCAATTTGCCATTAAGGGGCCCACGTACACAGCCTTGCTGGTCGTCTTTCTTGACAGAGTGGAGGGGCATGGAGTTTTTTAAAGCGAAGCTTTCTTTGCCTCCTCCTTCGACTTTCACACTGCTGCTGCTGCTGTGGGCTGCTATGGGCTGCGGTGGCTGCTGCTGTCGCGCACACGGTCTCGATGGGTGGTTCAGAGCGTGTATGTAGATCACAAGCGCGAGTAAGAGAGGAAAGGTGACGGGAGAAACTCGTTTTCACCCCATCGCGTCGAATGTGCACAATGCTCTCTGGAGCTCCCTGGCCGTTGCCACATTAGCCTTTTGACAGCCGTAATTGTCCGTGACTTCCCTCAGGAGTATTGCAGAAACTGCAGCGCTTCCCTTTCTACTAACGTGCGAGGCCAGACGGGACGCAGATGGAACTGTAGAGAGGAGAAGAGAAGAAGGAGAGGGAGGACCAGAGGCAATTTCCATATAAGAGAGGTACTCGCAGCGGTAGTTTTTAGCTTCTGTAGGAGGGACTGTAGGAGGGACAGAACTACCGTTGCGAGTGGGAAAGCGCAGTCGAAGGAAAGGGAGCGAGTAAAGCCAAAAGTAGTACCTTATGTGCACCGTGTGAGCCATAAACTCAAGAAGGTAGCTACCAGACATGGCATTCCGGTTGTCTTTTCGGCTCCGAACAAGTTAGCTCAATTGTGCCTCCGGATCACACGTGAGGGGCCGCAGGGCTGCCAGAAGCAGCACGCCAAACATTTCAGGGACTGTGTTGAAGGAGTGGCCTACGAGATACCCCTAGATTGCGGCAAGTCATACGTCGGGCAAACGGGACGTAGTATTAATGACAGACTGAGGGAGCACGCTAATAGTATCGGTAAGTGTGACAAGGCGCATCTTCCTGCGCACTGTGAAGCCTGCCGTTGTACGCCATGCATTGAACAAGTATTGATTCTTGGCAAAAGTAGGGACCAAACTGCAAGGTAGTTGTTGGAAGCATCTTATATAAAAAAGAAAGGGTCTGATTGTGTCAGCGATACGTCTATCGTATTATATTCCGCAGAAATGTGCTTTATCCAAAGTATGTTGTCATGACCATGTTGTTCTGTCACACCTTGGCTCCCTGCGCATGAGCGGAAGTTGTCTTTCCTTCGATATGTTTGTTCAGACTGTCATTAAACAGTTGGTAGTTTGGCACTTCACTGTCTTCCTTTCTTTTGTCCCTTTTCAAGAAATGTATTTTGCGCCACGAAGTATACCTAGGAAATCTAAGCACCAACTTGCCCAAGAAGAAGTGCTTTTGTAACTCTTCATTCCTTCGGCCGTTCACACTTAAGCCTCCGGCATGCTAGGGGGGGGGGGGAGCACTTTTACCTACCACGCATCGCCATACGTTGTCCTCGCTTCTGCGATATCTATTTTACCTCAACTTGCCTCCACATGGGTGTCATTGACCCCGGCTCTTTTTTGGAAGTTAGTGGGCAGTCCAACTGGGGCGCCACCTCAGCCCCTAGGCAAACCTGCATTTAGTTTAGAGGATAAAGTCAGTCGACTCTCTGTTCCTAATCTGTCAAAACGTGCATTATTTGCCTCCGCTAAACCGAGCTCCGAACATAGAGCGTGTTTTTTTTTTTAGCTGCACCAAACTTTTTAAATATTGTCTATTGCAGACGGCACAATTCTGACCCTTGGTCTAAAGTACTCGATGAAGCGGCCATTACTTCTACGAGAAATAAAAATGTTCAAATGAACAATTGAAGTAAATACGTTAACTTCTTAATTATTTGCACCACATATTCAATATGCGAATTATAGCCGCTGAGTTCGCGTGGCATATTCACTTGGAACGAATTCTAGTTCGGAGATATATCTCCGAACACTAGTTCGGAGATATTAAATGTAAATGTGTCCGCCAAAATGCATTCGCGATCCATTTACTATCGTGTTTCAATGCTTAAAACAGTGGTTTCTTAAATAAGTAACTGGAATGCAAATCCAGCTGTCAGACACATTGAAAATTAAAATCTCGGAACTGGCGCTGTCGAGAGAATTCTTTCCAAGTGGATGCGCCGTGCGAACTCAGTGGCTATAATTCGTTCTATTAAATGTGTGGCGAAAGTAATCATTTAAAAGGTAATTTTTGTAGCTATGTTAATTATTCCATTGAAAATTTTGATTTCTCGTAGAGGTAGTGGCCACCTCACCGAGTAATATACACCAAGGGTTGCAATTGTCCCATCTGCCATAGGCAGTATTTTAGAAACTTTTGTGTAGCTAAAAAAATCACCTTGTATATTGCTTCTGTTAAGCCACTCACCCCATAAGTGGATTAGGAAACCAGCAAAAATCATCAGGTGGGTTCACAGGCGCTAGAAGACGCAGTACGAATTAAGGGTCGAAAAGGTGCAAGCGAACATATTTGAGGTGCCTAAAGAAATTAATCCGAATTAATGTACTGAGGCCAGCAATATAACCACGCGGAAATGAAATCACTGCCAAACAAAAAAAAATTGTCAACAAATAATATGTCACGGGATGTTGGGAGTATAGCAAGACTGTATCTACAGTATATATACAAAATGAGTCAGGGTAGCTAAGATGGCTGACCACCAACAGCACGCAGAAGCCAGCGTATCGCGATCTTCTTCCTATCTTTTCTTTCATCTTTCCGTAACAGGACCGCCTGCGGGTGAAGCGCGTCTCGGCGCATGGTAGGCATGACCAGCGTATGCGGAACAGCAACGTTCCGGTTCAAAAGCACGTCTATGAGAGCAGAATGAGTGGATAAATAGTCAAATCCAAAGATAACGTCGCGAGGGCAGTTGTCGATCACAGCAAAGAGAACGGAAGTAGAGCAGCGGCTATAATTAAACGCGCAGTACACATTCCAAGAACAACCAGCACGCCGCTGTCGGCCACGCGAAGCACTCGGGCAGCTGCTGCGGTGAGGGTCTTCTATAAACGTCTACGTAGGCTAGCACTCATCACAGATACGTGGGCTACAGTGTCGAACAGCGCTTGGACAGGTGCGCCGTCTATGTTAATATGAATTACACTTCTCCTTGTGGGCACACACAGATGATTTGCTGCAGTAGTAAACAATGCAGCACCACCGCCGAGGGCTGCGTTTCTTTGTTTTCCGAAAGGCTGCGGCCAAAAGCCGCAAGGAACGAAAGGCGACGTGGTTGCGGTGAACGAACTGGTGTCCGCGCGGCGATGGTGAGCGAGTGTACCATGTGTTCCAAGCAGAATTGTAGGCCCTGTTAGGCTCAGCGTTGGGTGAATCATTGCGGGCATTTCCATAAAAACGGCTCAGGTTGGGCGGCGTGTGAGGTGTTGAGGGCCACGAGTTGCGACAGTATTGGGCGACATGACCAATGTGGCGACAAGTGAAACATATCGACTTGTCGTCCGCAATTCTCCACTCAGTCGGGTTGCGATAACACGGAGAGAAGTGTTGGGGTGGAGCGAAAATAGTGGAAGGGCGCTCGTTAGCTCTGGGATTGAGGACGCACACACAGAATGTAAATAAATGTTTTCATATGCCTGGCGAACAATAGCTTGTACGAGGGGAACCGAACAAGTAGTAGCATCAGGGCTACGCGAACAGCGAGCAGCGGGTGCCATCGCATCCGGGTCAAGTCGAACGATTCGCACCAGGTCCTCTGATGGCGGCGCATGCTGCTGTGCGGCTTGATCTTCACACGTCGACTTTGCGGTAGTGTTGGGAAATCTGGCGAATGGTTATAGGACGCGTCGGCTTTTGGCTTGCTCGAATCGTCTGCACTCTTTAATGATTGCGTCAACTGTAGAGTAGCTCTTGCACATGAGCAGATTAAACGCGTCGTCAGCAATTCCCTTAAGCACGTGTCTGACCTTTTCAGCTTCTGTCATGTCGTGATCGGTTTTACTACAAAGTTCCAGCACGCCCTGGATGTACAAGACAATGCAGTTCTTGGGGGACCGGGCACTGGAGGCCAGTTCCAACTTTGCGGCAATTTTACGGCCAGCTGGTTTGCCAAACAACTCTGTCCACTTCTCTTTGCACAGTTCCCAGCTGGTTAGCTCCTCTTCGTGGTTTTCGTACCACACCTTTGCCGTGCCTCTTAGGTAGAACAACAGGTCAGCTAGCATAAGCGTAGGGTCGCATCTGTTGATTCCACTCACACGTTCGTACGTGGCCACCCACTCTTCAACGTCGGCGCCATCGGTCCCGCAGAAATTTCCAGGATCCTTGGGTTGCACAACCACTACCGAAGGTGACAGCGACGTAGCTGGCAACGGTGACGTTGGAGGCGGTAACGACATTAATCCTGCGTGCTCACCGTCTTGCACGGTGTGGACGGCGAAGCGAGGTCCACTGCGGAGCTCCGTTTCCAGGAGTGGTACCACGCACCTCCTACTAATATGTTACGGGGGTGTTGATAGTACAGAAAGAATCTATTTACAATATACATGCAAGATGAGTCAGAGTAGTTAAGATGGCTGACCACCAACACGCAGCAGCCAGCCTCTCGCGATCTTCTTCCTCTCTCTTCTTTCATCCTTCCGTAACAATATTATTACGATATCATCGAGCTATGCTCAAGAGACGAGCCGCCGCGAGAACGATGATGAAGTGGCTCGGTGCCTTTGGCGCAAGTGAATGTCGGCCTGGTGCTCTGGCTCCAGTCCAGTGTAAATTAGTGTAAATAGCCTCTTCCGTCTGTGTCTTTCCACACGTAACATTCTGGTGGATGTCAGCGATCCGCGTCCTCACCATGGAACTCCGAAGTGGTCGGCACACCGCGCTTGTCACCATGCCTCCCGATTACGAGCCCGCCTCTGCAACGGCTTCGGCTTGTCCGACTGCTCCAATCGTCACAGTTGCCCCACATCGTGACCCAGGTGTGTTCTCTGGCCTGGAGGGACAGGATGTCGACGACTGGATCAAGCTCTATGAACACGCCAGTGCTAATAACAGGTGGAAACCAACCATTATGCTCACCAATGTCATCTTTTATCTCGGCGGCACCCCACGCGTGTTGTATCAAACGCATGACGACGAAATAACAAGTTGGGACAGTTTCAAAGAAAAGCTACGGGAACTGTTCGGCGACCCCATTGGGCGCAAGACTTCCACGAGAAAGGCTCTTGCGTCTCGTGTTCAGTCGGCTACAGAGCCTACGTTTCCTACATCCTCGACGTCCTGGCTCTATGCCGCAAAGCCGACGATAATATGTCCGAAGCAGATAAAGTGGCACATGTGCTAAAAGGCATCGCCGACGACGCTTTCAATTTGCTTGTTTTCGGCAAAGTCTCGACTATCCACGCCAATATAAAAGAATGCCGTCGCCTTGAACAACCTAAGAGCCGCCGTATCTCACACCACATTGCGCGGCTACCCAACGCTACTGCTACGTCGACTTGTGAGGGTCGACCGACCACCACCTGTGACGACCTCACCCGTATTGTTCGCCGCGAACTCGAGGCCGCCTGTTTGCCAGCTTTCCCCACAACGCCTCCCGATCCGCCAGCAACCACCATTGCGAAGATTCAGGCCGTCGTCAGACAGCAATTTGAGAATATGGGTCTGAAGTCCGTCTGTTCCACTTCTCGACCCAGCGTTCTCCAGTTCTCTAACGGCCCTCCTCGTCCGCGGCAGTCTTTTTCTGCCGCATCTCGCCGCAACCCGTCCGAATGGCGTACCCCTGATGACAGGCCGATCTACTTCCACTGCTGTCGCATCGGCCACGTCGCCCGTCACTGCCGCAACCGACGGCCACCATTTCCTCGAACATACGCCGCCACTTATTCCCGCACCTTTGGACCTTCTGTTCCCTATGCCACCCACCATGAACCCACTGCCGCTGATGCCACTGCTCCGAACCTTCGCTACAGCCGCTCGCCCTCACCTCGACGCCATCAGTCTCGTTCACCCCAACCCCGCCGCTTCTCTTCGCCGCCTATCGCCTCCCGGACCCAGCCGGAAAACTAGGCACTGCAGCTTCTGGAGGTGACGCTGCTTTTTCGACCCTGCCCTGAAATCCTCTGCTGACGTTACCTACTAACCGAAACCTTCTTGACGTTGACGTTCACGGCTATCCTGTCACGGCACTCATCGATACAGGAGCACATATTTCTGTTATGAGGGCTGCCTTCCGACGACGACTGAACAAGCTCCTCACCCCAGCATCGGCACGCGTCGTCCGCGTTGCGGATGGCGGTACTGTGCCTATCATCGGCATGTGTACGGCACGCGTCAGCATCGCCGGTCACCACACTCCTGTCCACTTCACCGTAATTGCTCATTGCCCCCACGACCTCATTCTCGGCGTCGATTTTCTCTCCGCACATTCTACTCTTATTTACTGCTCTTCCAGTACCCTTCGCCTTGAGTTGCCGATGCTCGCAGAACCTTCTGACTCACCCCACTGCCGCTTACTCTCCACCGGCTTTCTTCACCTGCCGCCAAAGCCCATAGCCTACATTGAACTTTTGTTTTTCCCACCAGTTCCTCATGGCGAGTACCTCGTCACTCCTCTGCCCGACATCCCAATGCAGTATGACCTCACCGTGCCTCACAGTGTACTTACTATTACTGCGAACCGCACTCGCATGCCTGTCTGTAACTTTGGATTGGCAAAGCAACTTCTACCGCAAGGTATTTGCCTTCCCACCATTGATTTTCTCGGCGACCAATACGTGGCAGCGTTATCGACCAGTGGTCCTCGCGAGCTTCGCATGCCCCTCGCGCCAGCCTCGGGTGCCGATCCCAACATAAAGAAAATGGTTGCGACGCATCTGTCCTCTACGCAAGCTGAAGACCTTTGCGAAGTATTATCGTCCCACCACGATATTTTCGACTTTGACGATCGCGCTTTAGGCCTGACGCTCGCGGTCAAGCATCGGATTCTTACTGGCGATGCTGCACCTATTCACCGATGACCGTATCGAGTTTCTGCGTCGGCACGCCGAGTAATTCAATATGATGTGAACAAATGCTAGATAAAACATCATTGAGCCTTCATCGAGTCCCTGGGCGTCACCTGTTGTGTTGGTTAAGAAGTTGGCCTCACTGAGCGTTTGAACCACACCCTTACAGACATGCTATCCAAATACGTTTCAGACGACCAACGTGACTGGGACCTGGCTATACCTTACATTACCTTTGATTACAACTCTTCCCGTCTCGAAACTGTTGGCTTTTCCCCGTTTCACCTCTTGTATGGCCGCGAACCGACGCTACCACTGGACACTGCTTCCGTGCGCCACAGCTTCAACTAGCGATTATGTCCGTGATGCAATCGCCCTTGCTGACGGTGCTCGCCAACTTGCGCACACTCGTCTACAAGTATCTCAAGACAAGCAGAAACAACGCTACGACCTCCGTCACTGTGATGTCCATTTTGTGCCCGGCGCCATCGTGTTGCTTTGGTCACCATAGCGTAAAGTCGGCCTATGTGAAAAACTGCTTTCTGGTTACACAGGCCCATATCGCGTGCTCCGCAAAGTGACCGATGTCACCTATGAAATCGTTCTAGCCACGCCCACTACATCCTCCGCTGTGACAACAAGTGACATTGTCCACGTTGCCCGACTCAAGCCCTACAACTCTCCACGCACCTTGGGTATTTAACAGCACCGTGACGGTGCTTTTGCCGCCGTGGGGGGGGGAGGAAAGTATTAGGGGGGTAGTATATATATATATATATATATATATATATATATATATATATATATATATATATATATATATATATATATATATATATATATATATATATCAAAACGTTTATTTAAAAGAAAAAAATGCAGAAAGCGAGTGGGTGGAGCCCCTAGTCCAGGGCCCCACTGGCTTGAGCGGTCCGCCGTGCTTGGTCGAGGAGCGCTAGTTGCATCTCCCGATCCTCGCTCGCATCGGGTAGTAGTAGTACGATATCATCGAGCTATGCTCAAGAAACGAGCCGCCGCGAGAACGATGATGAATTGGCTCGGTGCCCTTGGCGCGAGCGAATGTCGGCCTGGCGCTCTGGCTCCAGTCCAGCGTAAATTAGTGTAAATAGCCTTTAAATAGCCTCTTCCGTCTGTGTCTTTCTACACGTAACAATATAATGACGCGGGAACTTTGTTTTCTTGCTTCTAAGCTTCGTACTCTGCGAAGAACAAAGGAGCGTTACGCTTCACGCAATACAGAATGCTCAAATTATGCTGTCCAGCGCTACCACCATGTATGCGTAAAAAATATATATACGAAATAAAGGATCCATAGCTGATGTAGCATTACTTTACACGAACAAGTCCAAATAGGTACAGTCAACCAAAAAATTTTACGGAATTTGATATATGCGAGAAAGCTTAGCATCAGCACAGCCTCACAACGAAGCCTAGTATTCGCATTTGTAGTATCTACCAGTACCTGTGAAGAAACTGAATGCTTGCTTTTACTTAGTTCTTTTATAGGCTTCTCGGAAATTGAACGTTTTCTGAGATTCCGTGGTCTGTAAACTTTTGTGGTTTACTGTACCTCTTTTCCATGCTATGAAAGTCTAGCCCATGTGGCTATGGGTGTCACTTGCGGTATAAAGATTACAAACAGGCATAAGGTACCTGGCAAACACAGGCTATAGCGTTTCGTTAGGAATACCTAGTTTCGTCAAAGGCGACCTCTTCATCCTCGGCAGGTTAGTTTGGTGGGTTAATAGAGTGACGTCACGTGCGATCGTTGTCGTTGGCTGTAAAGGTAGAGACTGAAAAGAAAATTAGCGCCGTCGTTTGACGTCTTTAGGCGTGGTTTCTAAGATGAGAAAACAAGAGCGGGAGAGTGGGGTGGAGGCTGAAAAGAAGAAGGACAGCGGGGAGGGGGGGGGGGGGGGGCGAGCGAGAGGTTAGGAAGCCTTTAGAGATGTAGGCGGCATGCATTTTTGATTTTAGAACAGGTGGTCCGCCGGTCACTGTGTAAGTAAGAATAATGCCTGAGCTGAAAGAATTGCTTGAGTAGCGTAGCAGCAATGCGTCAGGTAATTTTGAAGGTGATAACATGGCGACACGGAGTCTGGGGGAAATGGATAGGGTTGTTGGAAGGCAGCAGCGTTAGTCTGCACCTTTAGAAGCTCCTTGTTTTGCATCAAATAGGACAAAGACGAACGCAACATCCGGTCTCTGTGGCCGCCCCAGGTGCTCTACATGCAAACATATTCAATCTACTACTACAGTAAAAAGTATAGTGTAGGATTACCTTCAAAAGGTAACTTTCTTGACAATGGAAGGGTGGGCTCTCTTTCCGGCAGCCCACCCTTCCATTGTCAAGAGAGTGCTTCCTGCCCTACTTGGCTTTTGCTGTGACACGCAGCTGAGAGCGCGGCTGTAAGCCCCGCACTGCTTCTTCACCCTTCTTGTTATTTTTATTCCGCCTTCTTTTCCTTCTTTCCCTGATCTTTTTCTCTCACTCCCCTTTCCCTGTGCAGTGCTGTTGAGGTGTCCTCCTCTGAGAGACAGTTACGGCTCTGCACTTCTCTCTTCCTCTCCTTCAAAAGTCACTACACACACACACACGAGCTTTACCTGCACGTCAAGCAACGTCCTGTGCTGTCTAGAACTTGCCACTTGTAACAAACAATACATAGTTGAGACTGGACAACAAATTCATGTAAGACTCAACGTCCATCACGCAGATAAAAACCCGAATTTACCAGAAGCAGTAGTCAGCCACTTCAATGAACATTCGATAAAGCAAGGCTCTGTATACTACAAACAAGTTTCCGTTCACCTCGCCAAAAGAACTATGCAGAATCATAAGTCATGCACAAGTTTGAATGTTTACACCCGACGGGGATCAGTTTGGCACGTGGCAACTTGTAATTTCTAAACGCTATAACTTGAACCTGAAACACTCATATAATTAAGAGAGGCGCAAAACACATTAGCCACCAGCTAACCTGGACTGTCAACCTCATTTATTCTTCCATTTCCAGTTCCCAACTGCCGCTCCCCTAATATTCAGCTCATTATTTTCTTCCACGCTCTTGGGCATATGTCAACCATACGAGTTCTTTTCCCAGATACACATCCCCCTCTTTTTTTTCTGCTGTTACCCTCCTATTTGTTTCCCTTTTTTTTTTGTACAGCGAAGCTGATTATGGCTAGGGTACCACGAAATTTTCATGTGCGCAAGCAAAAGCTATCATTCTCACCAAGGGCTCGTGCCACTGTTCGGCCGCTCATCGTCGTCATCTTCCACAGCTAGCTCCGTTGCCGCTTATCATGCCAGCGTTGCCATACTTCCCTTCGCGTTTGTGCCACTGCTCGCGCCTTCGTCGTCGCCTGCTTTCACGGCTGGCTGCGATGCCGCTCATCATGCCAGCATTACCATAATGCCCCATCCTCTGTGAACGCCACTGACGGCACTGGCCCGCTGCCAGTCGGCGCGGTAATTTCAGTCTCAAATGATTTGCCTGATTATATCGCGAATTGAAAACACGAATGAGCGTGGATGTATGAAAATAAATGTGTAGGCATACCTTTATTCAAAATTCTGTGTCGCCTTTGTCGTTTGCTGCATAGCTTCGCTGGTCATCCACCTTGACAGAGCGTAATAGCTCATGACCTTTTATTTCCTTCTCGTATATATAATATATATTTATTGTTTCTTTATCTTAGTTTTAAAGGCGAACACCGACACATTCAAACCTTTTCCGGTGCCTCGACTACATAGGGTGACGCCAATTTCTACCGCTGTTGCGACGCCTACGCCAAACTACTGAGGGTAACGTCCCTTGAAAGACCAAGCTGCTGCCTTCCAACCACCATATCCATTTTCCCCAGATTCCCTGTCGCCGTCTTAATGCCTTCAAAATTAACCGACCTATTGCTGCTACACTACTCGAGTTCTTTTAGTTCATACTTGAAGGAAGCTTAAAACCACGCGCAAAAGCGAGGACAAGGGGAAGGAAACCACAATACGCCACGATCGCGGTGGTGTATTGTGTATTCCTTCCCCTTGTCCTCGCTTTCACCCGCGGTTTTAAGCTTCCTTCAGGTATGGGCAAACTAGCCAGCAAGAACATCCTGCTAAAGTATATTTCTTCAACACATTTCCTGTTGTTACATCCACACTGACCGGCTGACCGGTTCTTCTAAAACCACAAACGCAAGCCGCCTACGACACCTCGGAAGGCTCCCTAAGCTCTCGTCCCCCTACACCCCCCACCCCCAATGTCCTTGTGCTTTTTTTTCTGTCCCTTTCCCATTCTCTCCCCTTCGCCCCCTCGTATTAGAAACAGTGCCTAGAGACGTCAAACGACAGCGCTCATTCTTTTTTTCAGTCTCTCCCTTTACAGCCAGCCGCCACTGGCAACGACCGCACGTGACGTCACTCTGCTAACCCGTTGAAACTAACCTGCCGAGGATGATGAAGTTACCTTTGACTAAGATAGGTACTCCTCACGAAACTATGGCCAGTCTTCCTGAAACTCGTTATCCCTGTTTATAACCTTTACCCTACGTGTGCTACTCCACCTGTCGGCCCCTTTGTTGTCTTTCGAGTCGCTTGCTTCAGTGTGCTTAAATAATATTTATCTGCCGAATTTAAGCTAACCTGGCCGCATTTTGCTTCTGTGCTTCTCTGCTAGAAATTGGACTTCATAATGTGATGTCTGTGCAGTCTCAGCAACTGTCTACAGCTAGCGTATTGTTTTCAACGTGAGCCAAGATGAGTTTGACCGAATATTTAGTTCATGAAGAGCCGCGCGAAAAACAAATTTTTGTATTCTTTGGCGTCCACAGATGTATGCAATAATCAAAGCGAAGATCAGTAAGAGTGACAAGGGTTTCACGGAGAGGGGATTTGGCCGATACAAGGGAGTGCACCTGTTCTACTTGTTTCTCATTGAGGTGCGTACGGAGAATAAGCTTTCTGTGCATTCGTCTCATCCTTTATGCTGGCTCATTGTCGAAGCCTTTCAGCATATAATAACGTCTGTCATATGGCGTAAAAAATTTAGTCGCAGGGATGACTGTCTCTGTGTAATGAAAGGAGAGGATCTAGAGCACGTATGAATTTATTTTTTTGTTGTTCAAGAATGTACGTCTTGCAAACATTAGAATTTTTGCGACAAATGAGAACATTAAACATCCGTGGCGGTATCTTAGTGGGTATTACATTTCGTTCGTAAGCACAAGGTGGTGGGTTAAATCCGGACCGTTGCGGCCACATTTTTGTAGAGGTGAAATGCAAAAACGCTCGTGGGGCACTTACATTGGAGTGCGCGTTAAAAACCCAGAGGTGGTATAAGTTAATACGCAGTCCCGTTGGCGTACGGTGGCGTACCTCATAATCACATTCCTATTTTGGGGCGTAAAACCTCAAAATTTCCTGTAAGCTTTAATAATGTTGTAGTTAGTAATGCAAGGTTATCACAGAAGCGCTAGGCAGTTTCAGATTTTGCGCATCGAAAGCACCGGGCCTTGCTTGCGTTCCTCCGCAGGCCCTTTGCGTTCTTATCTATATTTTTTGTTATTCTTTTGTAAACTCGGAGGTTTCGGTCATCAAATTTGCTGCGCACATCATCCAGAACTTCGTATTAGATAATCGCTTAAGTTCACATGTCATAACTGGTTGAAGCCAGTGAGTATTTAAGCCATGTCTATTAGGACAGAATCATGAGACTATACTCAGGGACAACTTTCTGTCATAGTGAATGCAAAGCTACAGAGGCGGAGCTCCAGAACATATGTTACTGCGCCAAATTATGCGGCAAAATAAGGCATCAGTTTTGGTATTGGTTGCTTTTAATACAGATGATGAATCAGCGTTACTTGCTGCTCCGGTGTGATTCTAGAGCGAAAGTTATTGTTTCGCATTTTCCACAACCCGGAATAGTAGTCCGAAAAAAGGAACTTGTACTTCAGCACTACGTGTGGCACTTTTGGCCTTTATTCTCAGTTATGTATTGACCCAAAGTACGATAGAAGATAAAGAACTGCTTTGGCTGGGGATGCCAGTCGTAGAAGAAGAATAAAGCAAGGTTCTGCTGCTGTCAAGCTTGAAATGTTCCACTGGCGCAGTCTGTGACAGGATTCAGACCGCAACTATGTGAATAACGCTGACTGTATCCCGAAGTTCACGTGATGAGCCATCTTTCTCAAGGTGTGAGTTGGATGAAGACACCAAGTCTGATTTGCTCGAAAGCATAACGACTCCCCAACTGTGCGAATTCATCTCTCGAAAGGTCTGGAAGACGCTGCAGCAGCTTGACTTTCAAATAGCAGTGAAGCTGAGGTTGAAGCACTCCAAGTTTCGAGAATACACCGTGATTCTACTTATGCAAACGCATGCAAGCGTTTCCCCAAGCAATGAAGGCTCCTTCGTTGACTCGTCCCTCCTATAATTGCTCCCTCGTCGCAGCAGCATGCAGGTCGAGAACCTTCTTGCCATAATCCAATCCTACCAAAGACCCAATAAGGAGATGGTAAAGCCTTATACATTCGATGGCGAAAGCTGAAGCCTACAAACTTGCGCAAAGTTCTCCAAGCATGCATGCGAGAACACACTCAAGACAGGAGGCCGATGAGCACATCACGAGCATGCGTCTCTTTCTGACCGGGCCCTTTTAAAAGTGGTACGAGCTCTATTTCGCTGTACACAAGACGGACAGATTGGATGTGTAGGCAAGGACCTTCCTGGTATCTTTCGACGAAAAGAAATTTGAAAAGTGGGACTGACAAACTTGTACAAATTCCCGAGAGTCTTCTTATGGAAAGTGGTGGCTTCTTCAGATTGCGAACACACAACTTCTCAAGGCTGATACGGTGACGCTTATTAGTCATGGCTTGCCAAGGAACTCCAGAGACAGATGCAAGTGAAATCGCTTGAAACTGTGGAAGAAATACTAGGCAGTTTCAGAAACATCTCCTTGATTCAACTACACAAAATCTGCCTTGTCCGGGTTATGCTCCCCTAAAGGTACCATGGAGCTCACGCGACCGCGACAAATGGCATGGAAGAAAGGGGTCCGTCAAGATAATGTCCTGTGCCAGTGATGACCGACACCCTGTCGCTTCTCGTTTAGAAGCAGTGAAACGAAAAAGTTAATAAAAGGGGGTACCTAGTCCCACCAGACGAAAAACAGTTAAAACTCTTTTTCTAACGGATCTTTACATTTTTTACATTAAACTGAAGATAATGGTGAAGGTATTCACACATTGGTAAACAGTAGTTCATCCGTGTCTGTTATATATGAAGTGTTGGTGGGAAGTAATCATTGGAAGGAGGCCGGTGCAAGTACGAAGCATTGATGGAATTAGACAAATTTATGACGAAGAGGCGAAAGCGAGTGTCTCTTGTCAAAGCCAGGACGCTGATAT
Organism: Dermacentor albipictus; assembly: GCF_038994185.2. Taxonomy (NCBI): domain Eukaryota; kingdom Metazoa; phylum Arthropoda; class Arachnida; order Ixodida; family Ixodidae; genus Dermacentor; species Dermacentor albipictus. The sequence goes on from NC_091821.1 coordinate 492,447,571, forward strand.
GGACACCCTCGTAGTAAAATTATGCAACTCTAAACTTTTGCTTTCCAAACCAGATAGGACGACCTCGAAGTTAAACATTAATTGGAACAATGAAGTGACTATGGCCGAAGATAAGCGCGCTGCCCTGAGTATCGCGGATCGCTTTGTTAAGTGCGAAGACGACGTCTGTAGGAAATTCCTCGAACTTGTCCGTTTAGACAACTATCGGCCAGCAGCACTGAATTTTGATTTTGTTTCAAGCTGAAAGATATTAACACATCGAGAGAAAGCGCTACATTAGTAGCAACTTTGGTTGAAAAGCCTGATCCACAATATTTCACTCGAGTATTACGGTTATCATTGTCCACGTTCGCCTCACCCATTACACTGGCTCTGAAAAAAAGATGTATCTCGGAGGCGCTGTACCGACTACCGAATCCTGAATCACGAACGGATCTATTACTTTTCCCAACACCAAGAATAGAAAGAATATTTGATGAAACCGGAGGTTGCGAAGTTTTAGAGCTTAGCTCTTAGGCACTCGTTGCTGCGTTGAGTGTCGGCATGCTTCCTCCTCACTCGACGTCACCGGGTGAACGAACACTGCGAACGATGAAAGAGCTACTAATGAAAGACGGCAAGGGCAAATAGGGGGCCAGGAGGAAGGCGGGGGGGGGGGGGAATTCGCAGCAAGTGAATCAGGCGGAAGGCACAGGAAGCCACCTTGAATAACGAACAGATGGCGCTCACGACCACACGTCCGTACACGTCCGTAGGGAGCCTACATGTCGCGCGGCTCCGTCTCTTAGGGTACAGTGTACTAGAATACTTTGAGTAGTGGAATGAGCAGCGGTCAGCGCGTGAGGCACTCTATGTTAACACTACCAGGTGGCGCTAGCGGCGCCTAACCGAGCACCAGCAAGAAACCGACAGTAGCCAGGCAGCAGCAAGCACGGAAGTTTTCTTTTATCACTGCCGCATGTATGCGTAGTACTTCCGGTGCAAACGTTCTTATTTGCTTCTGAGCGAATTCGAAGTACTATGACTTCAGCGGGACTAAGTTTTCGTCAGATTACCTCAGCTGAGCAGACGGCGCAAGGCCTGAAATGCGTGAATCTCCGCGTTTACTTCAATAAAGAGTCAGGATTTGCGCTGAACGGTTACGTCTGTCATTTTACTCGCGGGTTAGTACGAGCAGCTCCTGCGAGAGGCGAACAGCACGTTCTGGGCTTTTCGCACTCGCGCCAGTTCGCTTATCACAGGCGCTCACCTCTGCGACACTAGCAGACAGCATCGCCAGTAATGAAGTGAAAACATCGGAATTGCGCCAATGTTAACTGCAGCTATTATATGTTACTGACCTAAGGTCAATGCCAGGTGTAGTGCGCGTTTTTTTTTTGTTTTTTAGTATCCGGTCCCTGGGGTCGCTGACTTCTCCTCTGGTGTTGTGATTGTCTTCTTTCTCAAACACACAGGATGAAGCTGCCATTTTATTTAGTACTGATGCAGATAAAGTCAGAATTGAAGAAAAAAACACTTTTACACACCAAATGTTTATTTAAAATTGTTTGTTCAAGACAAGTGGAGCACGTATATTCACAATACAATTTGCTCAAAGCTGGTGTTTGAAAACTGTTCACATGAAAGTATAAAGTAACGAAATAAGGTTCCAAAAAACAAGCAGACACGCTCATGTGCAGCGGCTTAGCTTTAGGTAGGTAGCGGTTTCCCGTTTCTGGCACCTGGCGCGATTAAGAGCCCTTACAAAGAAGTGTAGACGTGTGTTCACATAGAAGGCTACCATTTGTACTGTCAGCGACTCGGAATGATTGACACACCCAACGCTTTCTCGCTGCTTTTTTATTTATCAGATTAACAATGTCCATGACACTGTCATGATGAAGCTCATGTAAGCTGAAACAACTAGTGAAGAGGTCTTCCAGTTCACAGATGAACCGGAACAGGCGACGATGAGGGTACAGGAGACCACCTTTGTCCTTCAGCCTCATGTAGTCAGCAGCACCCAGCAACTCTACACTCTCCTTGCTTGTAAGAAGCAATGTGTGGCACTCTTCACAGTTTGTTTTGAGAACAAACTTCCTTGCTACATATTCACAGATGTAAAAAACTAGCCTTGCATCACTTTTTGCAACAACGCATGGGCCATGATCTGGAACATTACTGAGATCTTTTATGCGTTGCTCTGCACCAGTTAGGTTGCCATCTTCAATCAACCGTTCAATGAGGTCCTGCTTGCTCTGCTTACTAGGGCCTACTCCGCATGGCTTTAGGAGGGACGTCAGTACACCTGGCTCCGCATTCCCATTTGACACAGACTTGGCTAGCCTGTAGAAGCTTAAGCAGCTAACAGTTATTAGGAACTGTTGCGGTGTGGGATTACTGTTGCACCCCGATGAATGTCTTACGATCCCAAAGAGGTTTTCGACGGGGTCTTGACTCAGCTTCGATGTCATTATATACTTGTAGCCAACATGTTTTGATAAATAATCAAGTATGGATAAAACACTGGACTCAGTAACTCGAAGCCCCACTGCTGTAGATGTGGACAGGAAGCCCCCTTGTCCCCCACCATGAAGTTCCCACTCTGTGAGGTAGGCCAGGAAAGACAGCAACTGGTCCTCAACAACAGATCCAGGCCGCAGGACTTTGGCAGGGAAACGGGACGTCATAATTTCTATCAAGTCCCGAATCATTCTGCAGTACAAATGTATGATAAAAAACATCTTTAAAATACTGAAGGTAATAATTTGTTGTTATACTAAACAGGCACTGTATTCTCTTTGGTTACAGTCGACCAAAAATGGCTTTCTTGTTTAGAAAACAAGTTCATCGAGAAAAGGGCTTACCCAAAAAATGTGAGCACTGGTCCTAGGCTTCCCCAGCTTGCTTCAAGCTCGGTCTTGTAGAGCCGGAGGCCATTGAGGACAGTATCGCCGAACAGCTGAAATGCTTAACTTACCCTCATTTTTTTCAAAATTATTCAGGTTGGCGTGGCAGCTTCTGATCCCGGGCATAGCTTGAAGAGTAACATTAGTTCCATCGAGCTTCAAGGCTTCTCGCACAGGCCGAAGCGACACCTGTAATACACATAAAAGATATATTTTTATTGACAAATACTATCCACATGACTACACATATGGCTCAATGCTGCTTGCTCCGAGCCTTTAGGGAAAGAACAAAATGGAAAGCTGCTAATACCTGGCCTGCTGGCGTGTTGAAGCTCGACTTCAGGAGTCCATTCCTAAGGCATTTTACCAGATGAGGGAAGTCGGACACAAAATGGAGTGAGCGGCTGGGATCCACTGGATGCTGCACCTTGTTCCTAGTGAAAGTTGGAGTTGCCCGAATGCCCATGAGCACCCACATCCTCCTATTCCATGCAGCGCCATCGCTAATAATAAAATCAAGAAATAGGCCTGCTGGCTCAACAAGGATTACAACCTCTGTCATGATTTTTGCTAGCAGGTTTCCTTTCACATTGCTGTGTGTAGCAAACACGGCAATAATTTGTGTCCAACTGCCAGCAAAAGGCACAGAGACAATTACCATCCCGTGGTCACACACTACAAGTTTGTCACTGTCTGGGGTAAAAGCGCCCAAATCAACGAACCCATCAATGTGGCCACCAGGCATCACAGAAAGGTTCTCTGAAAGTTTCATTTCGTCGACCAAGAGTCCTCCATGTTTCTTGAAGACATCGATTGAGCTCGTCTTCTCCTTTAGCACACTGAAAACCTTTCTGCTGAATCCAAATCCTGACCTGTATTCCCTAGTGTAATTGCGTAGGGTGACTTTTGATGGTAGAACAAGGATCTGCTGCTTGCGCATATGTTCATACAGCTTTGGCCCTTCCATTTTCATAATGATGCATTCCAGCATCCACTCCTTCGAGTAAACCATACCTTTCATGCTTTAACGCTTTGCTGATGCAAAAATGTGATGGGCTGCATGCTTTTGCTTAGGTGGCAGGCTTTCTATTTTTGTTTTGAAAACTTCTTCAGTAATGCCACTGTTCTGGTCCTGCATTCTGCGAATATGCTGCCGCAGCGGCAAAGACGTGAGAGAAGGCGCTTTGTCTTTTGCCGGGAAAACTTCAGCAAATTTCGAAGGTTTTTTTTCACTAGTTTCTGCGTTTTTACTCGGAATCGTCTTGCCTGGAGTCCTTTCCCGAGGTAGCGACATGCCAGACAGGCAGTACCTGTAATTAAAAGCATAGGGTTTGAAAGATGCTGCTTACAAAATCTTAGCACTATGTGCTCTTTGCTACAATGCAGTTTCTGTAAATGAGTGGTAATGCAGGCCTTTGGTGGTGTAATTAACAGGCGCATTAGCTAAAAGTAACCTTAAAACCAAAAATATGATCATAAAAAGTATAATTAAAAGTAATCATAAAAGTATAATGTATAAAAGTACAGCAAAAAAGTATAATTTCGGCATGATAAGCTTCCGTTAATGTACATTGTTTTTACAACGATCTTCCTTGCTGATTAAAAATAATTTCATTGCAGCCTATATTATCTCGACCACCCAATCTAGCTGCTTACCTTTGTCAGTAACAGTCCCTGTACAGGACTTGCTGAACACACTATCTTGTACGAGGAGCACAGAAGCCTTCAGCCGGTCTGTAAGGTGTTCAGCGTAGTCGCTGGTGTACTGCTGTCGGTCCATCGCTACTTTGCAAACAATGGCAATGTCTGTTTCGTGAAGAACATCTCGAGCTTCTAGCATGGACTTGATTTCAACTTCTTTCGCTTCTTTCCCATGAAAATAAGGGCGAGCGAAGACCCGTTTCCCGTCGTCTGAAGTAAACACCAGCAGCTTCTCGTGCGCGACAAGAAATGGATCTCTGATCACGGTTGTTGTAGCGCACACAACTCCATCAAAATCGGGCACATTAAGTCTTGTCCATGAGCTCGGAAGGCTGAGTTTGTCAGCGATTTTCTGCATTGAAGCAGGCTCACTAGGCTCGTTCATATTCGGGCTCACGCTCTCGTCTTGCACGTTGGTGTCGTGATGACAGGAATCGTGTAGGTCACGCCGCGACAAGCGCACTTTCTTGGTCGGCGCCACAGCACAGGCAGCTGGACGCTTTCTCTCTCGTCGTTTTTGTTGAATTTGCTTGGAAAGGTAGGCCGGCAAGTCGGGCAGCAAGGTTGGGACCGCATCAGCGGTCAGTGCAGGTTTGCCACGAGGGATCCTCACCTCTTTATCGTCGATAGTGTGCACATAATCCCGCATGATGAACGGCGCTTCGAAATGTCTTTCGCATACCGCCGACGTTTCCGAGAGTGGCTTGTCGCTGCAGTGCAAATTCCTCTCCCACTGCTTTCGTTGGGCTTCGTCTTTGGGGGCTTTAAACAACGACAATGTCCGTCCATTGAAGTCACGAAATCCAGGGTACCCGGTCTTACAACCTGGCGCGTAGCAGTGCGTGTCCGGTCTTTTGGTTTTCTTCTCCATGACTGCATGCGAACCACTGCTTGAGCGTACGACGCAATGCAAGAAAGTATAAGGTATCAGAAACGCTGTAAATGAAGCAGAAACAGCGTGCGTGCACAACCGAATTGACAGCAACCTACACGTGCTCCTGCGGCCACCTGCGACGCCGATCTCCTCGGTTTTTAGACGCCAGCGCCACGCGCGGCGGTTAACAGAAATGGCAACAGCTCTCTCGTATGCCGCGCCGCGCGCTCTTTCCACTACCCCATAGAGTTTCATATTAGTATACCTAGAGGCAAATCTGGCGCTGCGATCGTTCAACCATCATGGGAATGATGGGAAGTACAGGCTTCGGATCGGCATTCTATTGACTGGCGAACTAGTCTACAAGTATTTTTTTGGCAGTTTTGGTTTCGCTCCAAGCGCAATTGCTATAACCTGCAGTGGGACAGTGCAACGCAAAGCTCTCTGCCTTTGTTATGTTGCTCGGAGTGGCGATAGCGCGCTGGGCCAGCGACTGGGACGATGCTTGTGTCGCGGTGTGGCGTCGAAGCCGTGACGAGAAGGCGGCGGCATCATAAACGTTGAAAGAACATGTTTTGAGCGTTTGGACCTTGGTTGGTTAAGTGTGCTAGGTTGACACTGCAGCGTTACGTTCTTTATGAAACTTCAGAATAGGACAAAGAAGGCACTACTGATACAAGACATATACAATTGTACTTCTAGTGGCTTGAAAATCAAATATTATTGAGGGCTTCATTATGTGCTCGTTTATGTGCTCATTGAAATGCGTGTTTTAGGACTTTGAGAACACAAACTTACTTGTGGTAGGAAAGATAGCTGCTTCCGAGCTGTAGTCTAGTGTCGCACAATGGGTACCCGCAAAGCCACGCTGTAACGCTTCGGAAGCGGTACGCCAATATAAAATATGATGAAGCATACTCGTAGGAGGCCACTAGCGTCCTAGCTAGCACTGCAGCAGATGTGCTTAAAAGTACTTGAAGACGTTCAGCAATCGTGACAGCCGACGCAACCTTTTCGAAAGAGCAAGAGAGTTCGCAAGTGCCTGTCGTCTGCGAGAAAAGTCTCGCGTTTGCAGCGAGCAGGCGTCGTAGCAGACGACACTTTTAGCATTCCGCTCAAGGGCGCAACGCTTTGTCACAATACAACATTTTTATTTCCAGAAATACTTGGTGAGTATTTTTATATAAGTACATGCACGGTTGTTTTGCTGTTGCAAAAATGAATAAATAATTATTCTTTGGCGTTAAATTGGGAACAGAATCGCACAAGTATGGATACCCTGGTGTGTCATGGTGACAAACCATAGTGAACCATGCTTCCATCTCAAATTCATACAAAGTTTAGGTGGCGTGTTGTACATTACATAACATACTGCAGAAATAGAATTAGATTTTACGCGATAATATTTGAGTATAGCTTTGTTTACTGCGCCAGAAGCAAACGCCACTAGTCTAAAGACCGAAGTCAATCCGAAGCCTGTACTTCCCATCATTCCCATGTAGGTTGAGGCAACGCTCATGAGAACCCCCATAGACACTAGCGCCACATTTCCCTCTAGGGTATTTATTTAGAAACTCTATGCACTACCCAAAACGTTGTAGTACACTGTACTTAGGGTCATGGAGGAAGGAAACTAAGGAGAGGTCCTACCCCCTCCGCGCGCTAGGAGAAAAGTGTGGAGGAAATTACGTAGTAGGTTCTCCTTTGTTTTGCTGTTTTTTTTATTTCTTTGCTGTAGTGGACCCGCCTTTCGGGCCACAATGGCGGCTTTGTTACTGTTCTGTGCGCTCACACGTGCAGCTCCGTAGGTTTCGATCCGTGGCAAATGCTCCGTGCGCGCAGGTTTGCGTTGGTCTCCGTGTTTTGTTGCGCTGCGTTATCTGGACCGTGCTCTCCCGGATGTTGCTGTGGCCAGGTGGGACAGGAGGAACTAAAGTTCGTGAAATGAATGCGCATGCAACGCTGTACGCAATGTACCGCGCCACGGCAATGGCTACGGAAGAAGGAATATTCGCGGGAAATGTTGCCCTCTTTCGCGGAATCATGCTAACGTGCTAACGATTGCTTAGTATTGCTGTGGAGCGCGCGGGTCCGAGCAGCACGGTTGCGCGCAGCGCGGTGTGGTTTCGCGAGAAATGCAAACAAGAGAGGAGAGCTCGCCCAATAGGCGGAGCAACGCCATGAGCAACGCCAACTTCCGGCTTCACTTTAGCTTCACAAAGAGTGACGCCAGGGCCTCTCCTTAGTTTCCTTCCTCCGTGACTTAGGGCGGTGACAGCTGGCTCCAAGGTTGCCTAATGGCGGCTGTGGCGGCTGCCAAACATGACGGGCCGCCATCTTGGTCGCCAGCATATGCCCAGCCTGCTTTGAGAAGTACGCGCGTTTAGGGAATATCAACAAAGCAGCTTTTCAAAGGCGTCCTCCTGCTGAACACGATCGAGATCGCAGGATCGATCGTTTACTGCTGCATTTACGTCTTTGGTAAAGGCTATTCGAAGAAGCGCGCGAGCACGCGCAGTTTCATGTTCATTATAGAGCTCGATGTGGCGCAAATCCGGTGTTGTGTCCTTCCTGGTATTCAGAATGTTGCTAAGGCGTAATTATTCTTTCCCAGATGAGCTCGTGCGACCGACAGAAACATATCTGAGCATTACCTACTAATGGGTAAGCACTCTTACGCCGCTTCACTGTTTCACCAAAATTACTTTTCCATGGTGGCATTGAAGTAACGCGTCTGGCTTTTATCTCACCGTTCTTCGATGCCATTTTTAACACAAAAAATGATTCCTTTCTGTTTTTTAGTTAATCGCGTGAGGGCGTTGGATTGAATAGACCTTAGTGATTTCGTTAGTTGATTCTTAGTTTATGTTACCATATATATAAGTTGTTCCTAATAGATTGTATAACGCTAACAGTATTCTACATTTGCGCTACTATAACGATTAAATCTGTCAACTTCGCCAATTACGCATTTTTGTGCAGATAAAAGGAGTCACGGAGAGATTTTGCGGGGGTGCCCCGCGATGAATGCTTAAAGATAAAGAATATCGCCACAGCAGTACCATTCTCGAAATAAGAAAAATTGTGCATGCAAGCTAGATCACAATTGCACTACCCTCCGAGTCAATCTCATGAAGCACTCTACACAAACTGGCGAAGTGAACGTGCCCAATGTGTCAATTTAATATGTAGCCATGCATTTATTGAGAGCTATCTAGGTTTCTGTTGCGACACAATATAGCGCATCTATGGCTTCACAGCCGAGTGGGCTGTGGAGCGCCCTTTTATTTACCCGCATTTTAGTGGGTGAAGACACACACAATTCACGCCAACTTACTTTATTGCATTGCTTGCCTTGCATGTAAAAACACGCCCGACGAATGACAGGATGACATGGGAAATCCAACAAGCATACAAACATATGTCCCTATTATGAACAGTAGTATCAGATTTCAAACAGCACTTTACCCAATCCTGTAAGGCAGCATAAAGTAACATTGATCATTTGTGACTTTTTTAAATGCATGCACTGAAAAAAAAATGTCCTCAAAACACAGCGGCTAGGAGACAAATTGAAGCCAAAATGGGCTACCCAAGCGCACAATGCTGATGCAAGCAAAGCAGAAATAACCATTTTACGACAAAGCAGCTGGACAAGAATACTCTTTGCTACATTGATCATAGCCGGAAAGCAATCAATATGATAATACCTGCACCAGTAGTACTTTGAGCAGGGACACATATATGAACAGAAATATTGGAGAAATCAACCCACATAAGAAAATTACCCGAAGCAAAACACGGAAAATTACATCACATGGTAAAATAATGTACAGAACAAAAACATGTCGTGAGCAGCCTGCACTCAGCTATGACAGCAAAAATCAAGTTAACAAAAGGCATGATTTGAACGAAAGCATGCCATTTTTTTTTAATTTTTTTTTTGGGGGGGGGGTACCTCTTGCAGGCTGTGATGAACAGCGAAAAGAAAGTTTAACAGGAAGATATTGTATAATTATTTTGAACACACACCTATGTAATATTACGCAGAGAAGGCAGCAATTTCCCTTGATCATCAACTTGCGGTATTGCGCAATTGCGCAAGTTGCGTAGAGTTCGTAACAAACGCACAGTCCACAACTAGTCAACACACAGCTTCTCGTACTTATGCCCTGCAGGTGTATTCGCATAAAAAATTTTGGTGAGAACTTCAGCACTACTCTGAAGTCTAAGCTGACTGCAGAGGTATTCCAAGTTTGCGGAAGCACAGGTTTTTCTGGATGCCCCATTTAGCCGTTGTGCATGCTGTTGCCGAAGGTAGATATTCAGCCTTGTTATTACTTATTTTCGAGAAGCATCGTCTCTACCTTAGGCTTGTGCAAGTCGCAACATCCTAAGTGCATTTTTACAGACTTCTGCAGGGCAATCAAAATGCTAGAAAGTGGTTTCTTGAGCTTCATGACTTCATCCATTCCTGCAAAAGTTTCGAAGTACTCTTCACAATCTATCAAAATACTCATTACAACTTGGCTTGGCTGAATAATGTTTCCAGAATTATTGAGATATTCGTTCAGGTGAATGAGGCTGCTGTATTCGACAAAAGTACTGTCAATTAATAGTTATTCAAAGCTCGTGCAGCTGTACATAGACTTCATAATAGACTTGAGAAGAAAACCACCCACGCAAGCTATGATGTCACACTCCGCAGTCGACAGATCAATCACAAACAGGTTCCCCAACTCTTCAGACTGCCGACTGGGGTCTTCTGCCAGCTTCTGGCTTGGATCAAGGAGGTCAGCCAAATTACTACTGTCGTAAACGTTGTAGCTAGAAGACTTGGGTGTATGCAAAAACTGGCTAACACAAATGGCCTTCAATGCGCATTTCACGTCGTACGCACTTTGTACACGTTTATTGAGCCTCACTACTGAGAAACCATTTTCAAGGCAATCCTGGATTAACCTAGCAGTAAGGAGGTACAACTATCCGTGCTTCGCCAGGAGCTCCTCCAACAGGCACAGTACAACAGTTGTCGACACCAAGAGATGCTTGAGATGGCTTCCAATGTGCAATCACTCCCATGTTCATTCGACTGAACGTGGCACATGCAAGCTCCAAGGTTCTAACTGCTTCCTTCTGCTTTACGAGATCAAAATGGCTTAAAGCGATGATGGGGTGTCGTGATAACATCAAAGTGTACCACTTAGTCACAAGGTCAAAAAACCATGCAGTTTCTTCTGCTTGTGGCTTCAAGACGTTTTGCTTGATTAAATACTGAATGGCAGGAGGTGCTTCGTGGAATATATGCACTGCGGTGTTTACTTTCATTTTTGTGAAATGTTCGTTGCTGACGTGAAAGTCCGACAGTTTATTAGCGATTTTCAGATCCTTGCTGCTACCATATTCGAGAACAGCTTTAACATGTTCATTGCCAACAGTTGTTCATAGGGTGCCATGCTCCTTTGCTGTCTCTACCGTCATGGTAAAACTGCCTGCAAGAAGAAGCTGACGACGAATATATTTCAAAACGCGAGCAGGATTGGCCAAGAAATATAGCTCCCTGCCATCCAAGTGGGGGTGTTCAACTGAGCAGACAGTTTCTGAATGTCGGTGACTTAATGCCCCTGACACACGGGCACACTAAAGTCCTTTAGGTAAGGGGACATCTACCGGAAAGGCGTTCAAGTGCAGTGACACACGACAAAGGAGTATCTCCTTTACGGCAAAGTTCCTTTTCGGGAAAGGAGATCGCGCAACTACTTTTCGAGCGGAAAAGGAGTTACTCTCGCACACAGCGTGCACAACTCGTCAATAGAAGAAAACCTGCCACACAACTACGGTGCCCATAGGTATTTTTTTTTTACCTTGCGAAAATGTTTTAATTGTTACCGGTAATACAATTTGTCGAATAGTGAAGATTTCCTCTAGCTATACTCTCAAACGCTCGCATAACGTCCCTGGTGCCGCCATGTTGAATTCCGGCAGTGTCGTCGTCGTTTGCTGCGCGCATGTGGTGTGCTCACGTCGTGAGATGGAGACTGCACAATCAGCGCCCCGAGGAAATACCCAGAATAAACCACAGTTGTTGGAATAACATATTGAATAAAACGCCTTACGCCTGCGCGCACAAAGGAAGGGACGACAAAGACGTGAAAAAGGACGACAGAAACGTGGGCATCACCAGAATGAACAGCACGCACAGCAAAACACCGGCTGCACATAGTTGCTGGACCAAGTTAAATGGCCGCTAACAACGCAAAACCGAATGAAATGAACGACTATAAGCATTATTAGTCATAAACAATGAAAAAAATATATATATTTTTAGGCTCTACAGTAGCTAAGTGTAATTAAATACGCAGCTTTTTAAGAATGTTTTCTCTTTTGCGGCTTTAACAGCCAGCGCTATTTTTTTTTTTTTGCGGCGTTCGTCTGAGGAACTACCTAAAGAAGTTCAGTGCGGTGCCGTGTGTCATCAGCGCAACTCCTTTCTGCAAAGGGTCCTTCAGAGTAGCAAAAAGGGTTTACTGGAAAGGACTTTAGTTTTGCCCGTGTGTCAGGGGTATAAGAGTCCAAGGAGGCGCCACACTGCCCTGTTCGCTCTCCCATGTCACTTGTCACAACAAGCACTCTCAAAGAAACCTCCAAGCAGAGCTCAATTAAATGAAACACTAGCTCCTTCAAAATCCTTCCGTAAGTTGAACGACCAGCGAAGTGGTAAGCGATGACTTGCTTCCATCTTGTGTTTAAACCCCCAACCACAAACACAAGGGCATGGTTGGCGACAATCGCAGTTGATTCCTGTAAAGTCGTACCTCCGAAAAGACAACCGAGGGAGGAATCATGTTGGAAGTCCTGGCTGATCTCCATTTCGTCCATGAAAAGCACACAGTCCTTCTCGATGTCTTCCATTGTTACCGCCTTGCGTTTTAAAACTACCAGCACCTCAGTGAGGATGCCAGGCAGAAAACGAATGTTCTGCATTCTTCGAATCAAGGTCCTGTTTGAAGGCAGCGGATATGTCAAAGACCAGAGAAATTCATAGCCTGTCGTCCCGCATGCATCCTTGATTTCGAGAGCTATTTGTATAGTCTTCTGCGACCACTTGCGATTCCCGGTTTTTGTTGCCGGAGCCTTTCTTTGATCTGCAGCAAGAAATGTTGGTTATTTTGACGCATTTACTTCTTGCTGAGCTAACTTCATTTTCTTGTTAATACTCCGTACTTTTGACCTGGCTTGTTCATGCAGTCGTAACCAATTTTTACACTTCCTTTTTAGGCCGCTATTTTTTTCGCAGCTCAGCATTTTCTCGGCGCAACATCAACTATGTTGGAGTTGCGCCACCTCCAAACATAAAGGCAGCTGGCGTGGTTGTTTGACCTTGTGGAAAAGCAGTGCTGTCTGCGTCATTTGCTACAATGTGGGGACGGAGATGTGGCCTAATGGCTGCTCACACACTATCACGGCTGGACTGAGGAGTGCCGTCTGTGTCACTTGATAAATTGTTGGGAGGCAAATTGGGTGGAGAGATCGCTGCTGACGCACGATGACACTTCAACTCGCCAGTGTTGTCTGCACCATTCGCTGCCTTGTCGAGAGGACTCTCGGTCTGAGCATTTTGGTCAGGAATCTTTACGTCACCAGGATGTAGAGGCAGCTGTGGAACGTCTCCAGATGTGCAAACGTGTTTGGTGCGAGACGAATTTGCAGATGTAAAGGCACAAATGTGCTTCTTTGGGGACTTCCGGTGTTTTCGAGTAGCTGAAAGAAAAAATTAAAGACGGAAGCATCACAACAATGAAATGTTTGCCCATAAAGGAAACAGCTTATATATCCATTTTCGCTTTGCAGAGTAAAAATTACAAGGAAAATTTTAGCAGTTTTCTTAAATGGAACGCACCACCCAGAGCATATTATGAACCTTTTCAGGTGCTTCGATTTCAAAAAAAATAAAATATGAATCAGACAACACCGTGAAATTGGGCTAACGAGTTCAGATGTGCTTTTTTGCAAACATAAATTAGACAGATGAATGTCGAAGCGAAATGGAACATTTTTTCTCTTCCAAAATAGATTTTACATATGTACTTACCACGATAGGGAAACAGAGTTGGGACAGCATCCGGTCTCAGCTTTTTTAATCCATCCAGCCTGTTCTGTTCAGAACTTGCATCTTCAAAATGTGCCTAGAATTAAAAAAGCACAATCTTAACAAAATTACTTGAAAACGCAATAATTTGTTTCAGTTGCTGGAACTTTAATGTAATGCGAACCCTAATGAAAAATTTATTACCTGCTATTTTTTGCAATTAAGTATTTAGGCCGTGCGATCTACATTTCTCAGTGATGCACCAAACGACCGTCAGAAACCATTCTTGTCATACGCGCGTCTAAATTACGAATTACCACATACATATCAAGTTTCTTTTAAACAGTATCTGAAAGAAATCGCTCCCTAGATCACCAAGAAATGCACTCGAGTGCATAATTATCTGCTCGTTGAACGAACAATATTTCGTCTAAATCACTTGGTTGTTCGTGCCTAAATCACCATAAGCGATCTTAGCATTAAATCACCACAATCGGTCTTTACGGCCAGGCTTGTTTGAACTACGTTTGACAAGTTCGGTTGACTGAAAAAAAAAAAAATCCGTGCAAATCTCTGCACGACCGATCGTTAGCTAGGGAGGACGCTCGATCTCTCGCTTCTGTTACCTACTGGTATCAAAATTGATCTTGACCTCTTACTTACTGATGCACTACGGGAATTTTTATGTGGAACTTGACGACAGAAAGCTGGAATGGACAAGTGAGCCCTCATATGCAGCTTGGCAGTGCACAACATTGGTTTTTACCTTTTGTTACCAGACCAGTCAATTACTTTTATAACGCGGTGCAAGAGAGAATCATAATCATAAATACCACCCCCGTGCTTAATTTCAGCACAAACAACGCATCGAATTATTTTTTTCGTAGATGCAATAAATATGCAGCACACTACTACAAAGCCGGTTGTCGAACGTAGCTGAACCATGCGTAAAACACCGAACTGCAGAGCATTCCAAGATTGAAATGCAGCTACAAAGTTAGAATGTGTTATACAACCAGGCTTAGTTATGAACATTTACGTTTCATGCCTTCTTAACATGCCATAATGGAACGCATAGCCTCCACTCCACGAACATATCATCTAGCAAGGCGTGCTGCCGCTTAAAAGGTGACAGGGCAGTGACGAAGGCGTTGGCTGTGCGATATACGCCAGCGATGTGCTTCCCTCGCGGCGGTTCATGATAGCGATGAGCAGACGAAGTGGTAGCACACCCGGCTAAATTCTATGTTCGTTTGTGTGCGGAACGCTTGGGAACAGTGCAATCACGACGCGCAAGCAGGCATGTCACGTGGTGGATTTTTTTGTATTTAGCGGGTATCTGCAGTAAGCTGAAAAACACTAATACCTAATAGATATAAAGTTAGAAACTGTCTAATCAGACGTTTTGCAAACCGCTCTGCAACTTTCTAATTGGAGTTTTTTTGCCTAGCTTTGTTGCTTCAGAAGTTAATTAATCTTGACCAATGATCTGATTAGGAAAAATACAAAAAATAGCATGACACAACATTGCATACAAAATAGAGCAACATGTATTTGGTCGCGTCGTCTTAGAGTTCATCGACATATTTTTAAACTCCGGCTAAAGTTAGTTGAAATACCCTGTTTAAGCATGTACCCGGTATTCTCAGGAGGGTAGAAGTGTTGTCTACAAGGAGCAATGTCGTACAACATATCTCATAATAGCGCTATGAGATGCAGTCCTTAATATGCCGCCTTCGGTGAGCTGGTCTATCTGCCTGCAGACAATATACTCCATATTACAGGAAACTTGATCTTGAGGAGAGCAAGGAAACAATAGAGAAGCAAACAAAACATACACAGGGGATTTTAGGCTTTTAGACAAGTGCTAGAACAGCAATATTCCCAGCTATTAGTTTCGGCCATCTGATCTATTCTAGTACAAAAAGTCTATCGCGGCGCTAACACAGATCTTGTGGGACCATTAAAGTGACGAAAATGGCTACAAAAACCGTACACTCGAAACCAGCGGCTACGTGGCAGAAAATGGTGCCATAGAAATATAACAATCATCAATGTGACTCCTTATATCTAGAGGGACAAAACAAAGCTAGGTGGAGTGTAGCGTACCAGTAAAGATAAATAAATGTTTTGACTGTGGACAGCAGCGGTAGAAGAATAAAACAAGGTTCGGTTGCTGTCAGCCTTAAAATGTTACAAGCTATACTAAATAAGATGCTTTTGCTTTCCGTGCCTCAGCCTGAGCAAACTTGAATGACCCTGCGAGACAACTTTCTAAAGCGCAGTCACACGTGTAATTTTCACCCGCGTAGGATCTCCCTTCGTTTCCCCAGAAGGCTATTCACGAGCATAGCAGCAATTTTGTGAAATCAGTGCACATTCTTGCAATGGCATGCAATACCGTTCTTTTTCCTATCTTTACACAAAACATTCTTTAAAAGAAACTAAATATGGTCACAACTCACCTTCGACAACTATCCAAGTACGCGAGTAGGATTTTTTAGAAGAATATGAATTCGAAGAAATTTCGAATGATTATTGTTGCTGACAAACGCTGTGAACAATGTTCAGCACATTTATAAACTCGACAATGTTCAGGATCGGCCCACGTGAACGGTAAAATGGGTAGCCGGAAATAAAGCCATTGCGACAAATATAAAAAGGCTTTTTCATTTAACGTTGCAGTGGAAAACTACTCGAAACAAGAATATATTAAGTCGCCTAAGCTGAAGGCAGATGGCATGAAACTGATAATCTCAGGATTCCTACTGCTGGCAAGTGTCTTTCTTGAGTGGTGGCCGACTTGAATTCCATAATTTTATTATGCTCGTTAATCTGATCTGTGATAGCGAAAGTGTTGGAACATATAGCCCGATTTCTGTTGTTTCTCTCTTCTATATATGTAGGCGAGCAACATTCGTCCTTTTCTAAACAATCAGCTCTCCTTAATAACTGAAGGCAGTCTTCCATAAAACATCTGGTATATATAAGGAGCTCAGGCTCGCTTCTTCTTCCTGTGATGCTGCTGTTTATTTGTCCTTCAATAAGGATATCTTGAGTAATGTTTGAGCAAACTTCTACGTTGACTTCGTTATTTAGCACCTATAAGTAGTCGACAATCTGCGAATTGGAAATCACGATGTCTCAAGAACTTGCTACCTCTCAACGAAAAAAGCTCCTTGTGTGTCATACTTCACTTGACTTACCGCCGTCAGTATAACCTTCTTGGGGGAGTTAGCCCTGAAGTGCAGGCTGAGAATGAAATGTGGCAGACTACCTCATTATCATCCCGCGTCCACTGTTAACAGGTGTCGGGCACTTGCGCACCAGAGCTCGTGCTCAGCGCCTGAGCGGAGCGGACTTGAAAACCGGTCTGGTAAAACTCGCCTCTTGTACGACGAGCTGTAGTTCGTTTCATAGCATGAGACGCAGTTCATTGTCCTGTCACTTCATACATCTTGACATAATTTAACACATGTTGCCTACAATAATAAGACATGTTGCTTAAAATAATTTTTTTTGTGGCAGTATTATGTTGTCGAGTTCGCACAGCAGGCATACAACATCACTCTGCCAACTCTTTTTTCAGAAAGGCGTGCAAATATTCGAAACTGTTGCATAAGGAATCGAATAGTACCCTATTTAATTCGGTCTTTGAATCAAATATTCGCTGTTGAATGCTAATAATATTGTAATATCTCTCGAATATTTTATAGCGTCAACACCTTCAAGTTAAGTATAACATTGGAGGAAAGATGCGATAAATTTTCACCTCTACGGCTATAGTAGAGATATAAAACGTCAGAATTTGCGTAGTGGAGCAAGCTACGTAGTATGCGTAGCCACGCTTTACAGGTTATGCAGCGATCATTCGCATTCTCTTAAAAGTCCTGTGCATGTGAAGAAACTACCTTTTCTAGTTCTAATCGCCTATTTGTCCTTATAGTAAACAACGCTTCGTAACATACTCTGTAATGAGCAAACTTGCTTTTAGAATAGTAGAATGTGAACATCGTTCTCTATTAATTGCGATAACAACTGTTCATTATCAATCAATGTATGATTATAAATGAGCTCCCAGGATGGTTTGACCAGGACCGAAGCTGTGTGTACGCATTTCACTATGGGGAATGACGAAATGGAAACTAACTTAACTTATCGCGTTTTAACGCAGATCTCACTGGTGTTCAGTAAAACCGAAGTTTCCTTTTTTTCTTTATTGTTATAGTCACCTTTACCACATGGACTTGATGGTGTGATGATGCACATAAGCATGCAAAGTTCCATCTTGTAAAGTAAAGAGCAGCAAAGGGAGACAACAGACACAGCAAGGTTACCGCGCAACGGATTGTGTACTCATATACGCTTTTGTCTCATACGTTCACATGATGATAACTACTAACTAAACTTAAAAATGGTCTGTAACATACCTAAGCTACAGAGTGGCTTTTGGGGGACACTGGGTGGATTATTGTTGGCCACCTGGGGTATTTTACTGTACTCCGAAAGCATGGTAACAAGCATTTCTGTATTCCTCCCTAATCTGAATTTAGCCGCTGCCACTTGGTACGGTTCTACTTAGCCAACGTGATTGATATGGCTGGTAGTTGTGCATGAAGTTCACCTTCTGTATCTTTTAAAGCAACAGTGTAAATGAGGTGCAAAAAGGTACATTCACGACCATGCAATAAAGTTTTTTGTGCGAACACCAGTCATTTTAAGTTAGGTATGGTAGTGTTTAAGTTAGGTATTGTGAAATGTTCGCCATAGAAGAAGAAATTTTCGTGGCTGTTTGATGTATATGTAAGAGGCATACTCTTACGAAATCGCTACATGCGGACTTAAGGAAACCATGCACTCGGCAACAACGTTACGTTGTTGTGCTGGTTAAACGCGAACGATTATAGGTTCTAAGAAAGTTTATAGACGCTGTCAGTTAAAGAAATAGCAATATCCTGGAATTACGAACGCGGCAGTCGATATACAAGCCGCACTGTTATGCAGAGAGAACAGATGGCACGAACGTCTTTTGCCCACCTGCGCCCACTTCGAAGGCGTGGCAGGTGGTAGGGGCACTCACGGTGACGCCAAGCTGTTTGCAAACAGGGAAATGCCTGTTGGATTAGGAAAACATGTTATGGTAGGCAGTGCTATTCGCTTTGAAAATGAATAATCTGACCTCCTATAAACAAGGACAGCGCTGCATTGGGCTGTTGAGACAAGGCTGCGGGTCACCGCACCTGGAGCTTGCATCGACGGTTGCGTCAACACAATGGAATAAAATCAAAATGTAATAGTTATGTGTTCACAAGCGCAAGGGAGCATGCTGCATCCTCGTTTCCTTTCATACATTGCCACAGGAACATGCTGCATCCTCGTTTCCTTTCATTCTTTGCCACAGTAGCACAGGTAAATGAAACTAGTTGCTTACCTGTTATAAGCTCCTCAGTTTCTGAAATATGTCATTGTGAATAGTATCACTTCCGTAGGTGTCAGTGCATACAAGGTCCACTTTGGTTCTTACCAAAGAGACTCCGCGCAAACTTCCTAATATAGGTAGCTTTAAAAATCAGAAATATTTCGACATTTATTTCAATACTCGGGGGGGATTTTTCTCGAATATTCGTTATACGAGGTACGGCAGAAAAGTAATGAGGCAGATTTTTTTCTCAAACAAAATTTGTTTTATTTTTACACACCAATGTTATCTCCTCCAAATTGCTCACTTGGGTAGCTATACATCGGTGGAGGCGCTGTTCCCACTCACTGTAACAGTGCTGCAAGTCTTCAACTGGAATTGCCTTCAGCTTTTTGGTTACGCTCGTTCGGATGTTTTCGACACTATCAAAATGGTGCCCCTGCAAGTGGGATTTGATCCTGGGGATCAAAAAAAGTCACACGGACTAAGATGAGACGAATAAGGGGGCTGAGGAATCACTCGAATTCCTTTTGTTCGTCAAAAACTGGTTGATGAAGATGGCCGTGTGACAGAGGACGTTGTCGTGGTGCTAGTAAGCAAGTGGTCGAATGTCCGGTCTGCCACGAACCGCCCTCTTTCTGAGATTTTCAAAGATTTCTTCATAAAAAAACTTCGTTGACACTTCGTCCTACGGGCACAAAACCTGTGTGAACAATCAACTTTATTTTTTATTTCCTCATTCGAGTTTTTTTTTTTTGGTCCAGGAGAAGCGTGAGTGTGCCACTCTTGACCACTGTGACGCTCCCTTTCTGGAGAGCACTCGGAAATCTGTGATTCATCACCAGCGACCACGCAATTGAAAAAGTCTTGGTCATTTTCTATCCGGCTGAGGAGCTCAAGGCACGCGTTCTTCCGATTGTCTTTCTGTTTAATGGAGAAGTGGTTTGGTACTAACCTGGCACACACGCCTTTCTCAAGCACAAATATTCAGACAAAATTCGATGACGGATAAAACGATTGAGATTTACCACGCTACTCATCAGTCTAAGCATTAGTCGACGGCCTGACCACACAAGAGCCCTCACTCTTTCCACATTTTCGACAGTCTTCGACGGCGAAGGCTTCCCTGAGCGAGGTTCGTCTTCCACTGTTTCGCGGCCCTCCAAATATGCTTTGTGCCACCGAAAACTTGTCCTTTTCATAAGGGATGTTCCCCAAAGGCTCGTCGCAACTTTTCGAAGTCAAACTCCCAAATTCATCAAGTTTGACACAAAATTTGATGGCACAACGTTGCGCCAAATGGCGCTGTTCCATTTTTGTAGCGCAATACAAAAACACAACTTCACTTATCACGCTCTCATGGGTTGCGTGTTTACCGCATGAGATTGACACTTTCACTGAGTGTCTGGGAGTGTCTGATGGACAAACTCTGTGAAGCGAGCGCCTGCATCGCTGCCACATTTCTTCCAGCGTTGCCAGTCTCACTACCTTTCTGCCACGCCTCGTATACAAGATTCCTAACTTTTAGTTATTGTATTCGTGATATATATATATATATATATATATATATATATATATATATATACATATATATATATATATATATATATATATATATATATATATATATATATATAAAACGAATACAATATAACGTATAATAATACTATTTTTTGTGGTATAACCAAGACTGTCCTTTGCAAAAACTGAGATTCCCGCCGAACCCGAATGCACACTTGAAAAAATATCGGTTGTTTTCAAGTTTTATTCATTTTCCTTTGCGCTGGACATTCCATAGAAGTTAACTCTGACTATCATGCGGAAATTTAACAGTAATATCGGTGTATGATTTTTCGGCCAGCATACACGTGCCGCCAACCATTGACGGTGCCTGAAAATTAATAATATTTTCTTCTTTTGGCTTGGACTGCTAGAAGTAAAAAACCTTAGAAAGCTTTTTTTCCTTATTTGCGGATTATTTGCTTACATGAAATATTTCCCTCATGTACTCCGTTTTTGCTATTCTGTAATTCTAAGAAAATAATAACGCTTGGCCGGTATACTTCACAAAACATAATGCAGATTCACCTACATGCATACTCGCCTGTGTTGCGTTTTACTTAAACTCTGCAAATTGCATCATGAAATAAGCTATAGTTCATAGTGTTACGCGCTATTCGCGTGCACTGAAGAACGCATCATGCCGAGCGTGGAAGAATGCCCCAGAAAGACGGTGAAGACGATGGTCAGAGTAGCGCTGGTGTTGTTGTTCTGCCATCTTGCCTGCAGCCGTATCTCTCTGTATATATCTTGCAAATAATATTTCCTATCCTTTTTGGCTATTCTTATCCCCGTAGCATTTGGGTGGAGGAGCGGGGCCCCCACACGGTACAACGGAGCTCCGCAGCGACCGACGCTTGGCCTTCTCCACGATGGCGGAAGAGGGGTCGGCGCCCACCGAGGCCTGTAACGGAAACGGTCGTCCTGGCTCAGCTAAAAGGCCCAGGCACATTCTGCGGGACAGCCAATGTCGACATCGAGGACTGGCTACCCCTGTACGAGCGTGCAAGTAAAATAACCACTGGGATGAGACGATCATGTTGGCAAACATATTATTTTACGTCAAAGGAACAGCCAAGGTGTGGTTTGAGAATAACGAAGACGAAATTGGGAGCTGGGATGCATGGAAGTAAAATATGCGTTTTTTGTCGGCAATTCTACAGGTAGAAATGCAGCAGCAAAGAAGGAGCTGGCATCTCGTGCGCAGACAGCGACAGAGTCATTACTGACTTATATACAGGGCGTACTTGCACTTTGCCACAAAGCCGACGACGACATTACCGTGTTTGAGAAAGTGGGCCACGTCTTAAAGGGCATAGCAGATGACGCCTTCAATCTGCTAATCTGCAAATACTGCGACACCGTGGATGCTATCATATAAAAGTGCAAGCGCTTTGAGGCCGCCAAAAGTCGACGCATTGCCCATCATTTCGCTCGACTTCCGAACACGACAGCAACGTGGTAGTGCGAAGACGTACCTGAGCCGTCAGGTGCCGCTCACCGTAGAACACGTGAAGAAGATAACCCGCCGTGAACTTCACGCTGTCTCCTGCTTCTACATGCGGCCGTACCTATGACCATAGCTCCTAGCTGGCGCCACTTGTCTAAGCTGTCGTTCATCTGGAACTCTCCAATGCTGGCCTGGACTCTGTGCGCCGCAGCTCCTTACCAGCCGATCGACCGCTTTTGGTCATTTTCGCACGCCCAAGGTCAAAGGCTGCCGTTCTGTACTTGCAATCCAACTGAGCGGAAGACTGCTGCTGACCGTCCCTTTTCCTTCCACAGCCGTCGTATTGGACACGTGGCCGGCCATTGTAACAGCAGGTGGTGGTGGTATCAGGCGCCCTATGGATACAACCGTCGCCTCGACATGGATCATGGCCGATTTCAGCCCTACCGCGAGCTTTCCGAAACCTTCGGCAACGACACTCGCTCCATACCGTATCGTCGTTCACCATCCCCGCGTGGTCACGACTGCCCTTTGCCGTTGTCTCGTCACCAATCTTCTCTCTCGCTCCAATTCCGCCGACCTACGTCACCGATTGAACGACTCTCTTGGGAAAACTAGACGATGCGGCTTCCAGAGGTGATGCTGCATCGACGACTCGCCTGTCAAATCCTCTAACCACACTGCAGACCAGAAGGAACCTGATAGACGTTAAACTGGATGACGCAGGTGTTGTTGCTCTAGTGGATTCTGGGGCACAGATTTCAGTGATGGATTCGGAGCTTCGTCGTCGCCTCAAGAAGGTCCTAACACCACCCACAGTACCGTTCATTCGCGTCACCGATGGCAGAACGTTTCCCGTGCAAGGGATGTGCTCCGCTCGAATAAGTGTTGCTGACCGATCCACAAGCGTACTACTTGCCGTGCTAGAGAAATGCTCCCAAGAACTCATCCTCGGTATGGGTTTTCTATCTCCGCATTCTGCCTTTATTGACTGTGAAACCGGCTTGCTTCAGCTAGACCTACCATGCTACCATGACGCTCCTTCTGCACGCCAACCGCGCTTCTTCTTAGTGGATTACGTTCGTCTACCTCCTCAAACCGTTATATATCTGAACTTGCGGTCTTTTCCTCGCATTCCCGATGGCGATTACATCTTGACCGCCATCATTGACGTCTTATTCGCCAAAAGCGTCGCTCTTCCTGACACTCCTATTACAGTTATGGATAATCGAACGTCTCTACCCATATTGAACTTTAGCTGGTGCACGATTGCTGGGCATGATTCTAGCCGACATCTCTTCTATCGATGAGTGTGCTGTTTTTGCATTCATCGCCGATGCTTCTTTGTCCTCTCCCCCTTCCCCTTCGCACGATCTCGTCGATGGTGATATTGACAAGATGATAGCGTGTGACCTCCTTCCTGCTCAGACAGCCGATATGCGGCACATATTGATGCCCTGCCGCGACATCTCTGACTTTAATGACCGTCCTTTGGAACAGACATCTGTGGTCACTCATAAGATCAATACTGGGGACGCCTGCCTAATGAGACGACGTGCTAATCGCGTGTCCTATGCCGAGCGAGAAGTGATACAGCGTGAAGTAAACAAGGTGTTCACCAAGGACGTCATTGAACCTTCATGCAGTGGGCATCACCGGTCGTCCTAGTCAAGAAGAAAGATGGCAGCTTTCGCTTCGGCGTAGACTACCGCCACTTAAACAAAGTAACGCGCAAGGGCGTCTACCCTCGGCCTCTGATCGATCACGCTCTCGACTGTCTACACGGCTCTGCCTGCTTCTCTTCTATCGACCTGAGGTCAGGATACTGGCAGATATCCGTCGATGATCAATACCGTCAAAAGACCGCATTTGTTACGCTCGATGGACTTTACGAGTTTAAGCCAATGCCCTTTGGACAGTGTAATACCCCAGCCACATTTCAAAGGATGATGGAGTCCCTCCTTCGTGGATACAAATGGTCAACATGCCTCTGATACCTCGATGATGTTATCGTCTTCTCACCGACATTTGAAAGCCACGTTAGCCACTTGTCGGCAGTTCTTGAAGTTTTCTGGCAAGCAGGCCTTCAGTTCAACTCTACCAAATGCCGTTTTGGCCGCCGCGAAGTCACTGTGCTTGGCCACCTTGTGAGCGCTGAAGGCGTGCAGCCTAACCCAGAAAGAATTCGCGTTGTCAAAGACTTCCCTATACCACGTTCCACTAAGATACGGAGCTTTGTTGCCTTGTGCTCATATTTTCGACATTTTGTCAAGAGCATCGCCGACGTTGGCCGTCCACTCACGCAGCTTTTAAGAAGGAAACCTATTCTTTTGGTGGGTCGTCCTGAACAGGCCACCGAGTTTCACACGCTCACGGTTTTTCTTACGTCACAACCCATATTGGCCCATTTTGGCCAGTCAGCCACCATTGAACTTCGAACCGACACCAATGGACATGGTATCGACGCTCTTCCTGATGTTCGACCGATTAGTCGAACGTCAAGATTAACTTCTTTTTTCGTGTCAGTGCTTCAATGTAGAGCTCAGAAGCGTAGGCAGCGATGACTATCGTAGTGCATTATGTTAGCGCCGCGACGAAACTGAACGAGATGTACTAAACGCCTGTTTTTAATTGTGACTATTTCTCTTCGCAGTCTCAGTGCGAGGTCTCAAAGCCGATAATTGTGACAAGGGAGGTTCTCATCCAAATGGGAGTGCCAAGAAGAATCAGGTGGGCGTATATACGACTACATGAATTCAATTTGGCCCAAATAACTTCACCAACATATAGACAACATGCACGTGACGTCACGGACGCACCTTCTCATTGTGCTGTTCCTCCAACATGGCGGCTAACAAAGATGAGTTCGGCGTATCACGTTCGCTGCCACGTGTAACCTGTTTTAGTGCCACTGCAATCCGTTTGGTACACATCAGGCAACGCTACGGAGCTTGGAAATACTCTTATCACTGCTCGCATCCTCGACAAAAATATTGTGCCCAATACGTTATGTAGGTGCACCCTGAAATCCGATGTTAAATTAGGTCTCGTATTCCTACGTCATGAAATCTGCCTCACATGTAGGGCGTCGGAGACCTGTAACTATTTACCTCTAAACCAGCAGAGTTACCTGTTCTTGCGACGAGAAGCCTCAGCACATAAGCTGTGCTCGCGACCAAAATATAGTACATGGCCTGCACTGAAAGCGCAAATGTTTGCAAAGAATATGTGATTTGAGCTGAACTTGAGCCCACGAGTTGTAGTTGTAATATACGAAGCAGATTTTACCTCGCGAACGTCGCAGATTAAAAAACAACTGCCTTGCGAAAGGCGCGGCGTGAGACGCCTGTGACCGCACCATAATTGTGTAGCTTCCGCAGCGTTGCCTGCCATATGGGAAACGGAGTACAAAGACACAGTCGGAACGCTACTGGCGTCTGTGCGAGAGTCACGGCTGAACCGTGAAAAACACCGCGCGAGACGCACAGAATGCCCAACTTCCATATAGCGCCTATAATATTCAAGTTTTCACAGTGCTGGTCCTCCAACACTGCGGCTAGGATCACGTCAGCGCAAGCCATCTTGCCTTTCAGTGGGCTGAGTACTTCGGTTAAGACCAAACAGAAAACTTCCGAGAGAAAAAAAGTCAGGAATGGAGTACGATAGAACGCATAGAAGACGATGGAGCATTCCGGGGACAGCAGACGTTGGGACCACTCGGACTTCTCACCTACACGCAATGCACTTTCTGCTTCGTGCACGACAACGGTAGTCCAGTGAAGTCAAAATACAGAGTTATGATGGGCCTGAGTCAGCATAACTTAATCTAGTCTTATGCGCTGGAAGCCGCAACTAAAATCAGACAACCTTTGAACGCTGTGTTTTTGCTTGAACGACCCCATTCGCTTAATAAAGACAATAAACAAAACTACAAAACAAATTTTAGCAAAATGGATTTTTTTTTTTCCGGTCGTGCGCACGTGGTATCCTGGGCCAAAAAATTTTACTGATGTGTGCAGTTCTACGTCTTAAAAAATGTCAGAAAATTAAGGGTATCATTGTTTTTAAATTACGCACATTATCTGTTCAAGCAGAATATTGATTTCTGCCACTTGGTGGGTTATATTTGGAGGACTTTGCAGCGCAGACTACACAAGGAGCACTCTACAGATTACTACGGCGCATTCTACAGATGATCTGCAAGCGTATAATCTGTAGAACTACATGCGAAAATAGCCATTTATTAATTTTTCTTTTGAGATACCATGTATTCACGAGCATCAGAAAACAATCAAAACGCTTCGCGTTAAGGAAAATGCGCTCCCCGATATGCATTTTGCGGGACGATTTTGTGCAAGCAATATAAATATAAACATCAGATATAGTATAATGACACGTCTTTGTACAATTGGGCGTGGAGTAAGACCAGTTCAGAAAAAAACACGCTAGGCTTACTGCCAACAACACTAGGTGCTAGCGCGTTTGACATTTATCAGCACAGCGTCGCAGCTAGTTTTCGAAAGTTCACTTTCATTGAATCTGAGTGTATGTCTCCGCAACATCTGTATTTTCTTGACTACTTGCTCTACGTTGGCACAAACATCGATCATCCGATTCGATATGCAAAGGCACACTAAGTACACAAACCATTCGCGCTCCACTAGTAAATTACCCTACGATATTTAAAGGGCCTCTGTCACCGCGATAAGAGGCTTGTGACGAAAAAAAAAAAGACCAAATACCACAAAAATAAAAAAACGCCCAATACCCGTGGCACACCCACTTTAACTAATTACACCGACTTGCCGTGTTGTCATGGGTTCGCGCAATGTCTTCTGGAGTGTTGCTAAATTTTATCGACAACTATTCAGCACAATGTGCTCTAAGAGAGAGAAACCCTAAACTTATCAAGCTTAAACAATCATCTGCAGTTTGGTGCAAACTTAACGCACAATGCGACAGAAATAACTGGACACGTATTCCCTGTCTTCTTGTTTCCTTTTGACGCGATAGCGTTAAGCGCAACGGAAAATCGCAATAAATACTGCATCGAGTGGAGCAGACGACGACACGTCGTGTGTCACTTGCTGGGCAAAAGTGAGCCCCAGCGTTTATTCAGCACTGGTTTTATACACGTTGTGAACAGGCGGGTAACGCCCTTATCACATGGGGGCGTATCGTGCCATGAACACAGAGCGCGCTGCATGCTGAGCAGATTAGATACAGATTACGATACATCCCCTTCGTAACGAAAAAAAAAAACTAAGGAAAAGGAGCGCTTTTAGCTCGGGAGAACAAAAAGAAAGTTAAAGAATCACTGCACATCCAAAACTACAGCAAAGATCAGAGCACTGAATACAGTCACGGCACTTGTTGAAAGTTCGCGTCATACATTAAGCGCCGAGGTGGTCTGCGTTGTCTTGTAGTCCTTGGAGCAGCTGCTTGTTGCGGAACTGTCGGCACAATGCTCGCTGTGCTGTTTGGGTTTTGCGCCGCCTCTGGGTCGTGTTGTGTGCTGGCAGGGGCAGCGTATTCTTGAAAAACACCTTCGTCGTCGTGAGGAGGACCGCTAAGGCGAAAAGATTCTCTGGTTGGCAGCAGATGCTCGCGGTTGCGTCGCAAGAGTTGCCCGTCTTCAGTCATGACAACGTATGACCTTGGTTGACCAGACGACTGAAGAACCCGAGCCTTTCTTCTCCATGATGAGCTGTCTTTTATTCTGACCGTTTCGCCGTTGTTGAGCGGTGCGAGTGGCCCTCTTGAGTAGTCTTTTTGCTGGCGTTTGTCAACCCGCCGGCTTTGTCCGACCTGAACGGCTGGTAGAGTTGTTCGCAGCGAGCGTCCCTGTAATATTTCGGCTGGTGACCAGCCGCATTCCAGTGGAGTTGACCTGTAAGCGAGAAGACCAAGCCAAAAGTCTTCTTTAGCTTCAGTTGTTTTCTTCAAGATTCTCTTGACTACTTGTACCCCCTTTTCGGCAAGTCCGTTGGAGCGGGGAAAATACGGGCTTGAGGTCACGTGTTTGAAATCGTACACTTTTGAGAACATGGCAAATTCACTACTGGAAAACTGAGGCCCGTTATCAGTGCATACCTCTACAGGTATGCCATATCTGGAAAATATGGCACTTGCTGCATCTACAGTAGTTTTTGCTGAAGTGTCTACGAGCTGTTGGACTTCGGGAAAATTCGATAGGGCATCATAAACACACAAGTAGGACCGACCTGCGTGGCTAAAAATGTCCATGCCGACGCGGTACCATGGTTGGTCTGGAACCGGACGCATAATCAAAGGCCCTTGCGGCGACTTGTAAGCGTACGTTTTACATACAGAACATGCCTGTGCAAACGTCTCGATATCAGTGTTCATTCCTGGCCAGAACACCAGGCGCCGTGCCCTTTCTTTGCACTTGTTAATTCCCATGTGGCCTTGATGAGTTCTTGCCAACATATCGCGCCTCATACTGGCCGGAATGACAATCTTACAGCCTTTCAAGAGAACCCCTTTTACTTCCGACAGCTCATCGGCAAAAGGCTTGAACGGTCCTTCAATTGGTTGCCCGTTCTCCAGGTGCTTTAGCACAGCGGCGAGCTGCGTGTCCTTTCGTGTCTCGGAAGCCAGTTCTTTCCACGTGGTTTCGCTGACAAGAGAATCAACCACACTTACTGCGTGCACTTCGACGTCGTCGTTGTTGTCTGCGTTATCTGCTGCGCCCTTAACGGAAGCCCTGGACAGCATGTCCGCCAGTAGAAGCTGTTTTCCTGGAACATAATGCATTAAAATGTCATAGCGTAGCAGACGCAAAAAAAATCGCTGCAGTCTTGGCGGCATGTCACCGATCGCCTTCTGCGATATGGAGATCAACGGACGATGGTCAGTCTCAACGACAACCTTCCGCCCATACATGAAATGGTGAAATTTCTCGCAGCCGAAAACTATGGCCATTGCTTCCTTTTCAATTTGTGAATAGCGTTGCTGCGTATCAGTAAGCACTCTGGAGGCGTACGCAACCGGTTTCCATGCACCGTTGTGATACTGCAGCAAGGCAGCACCGATTCCGTTTTGTGACGCATCGCATGATAACCTGGTTTCTTTTTCAGGGTCAAAAACTGATAGCAAGGGCTGCTTGCTAAGGCTGTCGCACAGCGCTCTCCACTCTTTTTCGTGATTTGCCGACCATTCGAAAACAGTGTCTTTTTTTAGCAAGCTTCTGAGAAGCGTTGTCCTTTCTGCTAGTGTTGGCAAAAACTTTCCAAAATAGTTCACGACACCCAGCATGCGTTGAACTGCTAGTTTATCACTAGGGGGTGCCATCTGCAACATGCACTCAACATGGGATGCATTTGGACGGATTCCTTCTTCGTTTATCACGTAGCCCAGGAATTCAATTTGTTGAACGCCAAACTCGCACTTTGCTGGATTGAACGTAAGGCCCGCACGTTCTGCCGCTTCTAGCGCTGATCTTAGACGTTGGTCGTGCTCTTGTTGGGAATTGCCCCACACGAGTATGTCATCGACATACACTCTAACGCCAGGAAGCGCGTCAAAATTTTCACTTAGGGTTTGCTGAAATACTTCGGACGCTGATGATATTCCGAAAGGCAGTCGCAAAAATCGATAGCGGCCGAAGGGTGTCGCAAAAGTGCATATCCTAGACGTCTCGTCATCTAAGGGAATTTGGTGAAACCCTGCGTTTGCATCTAGGCGAGTGAATACTCTTGCGCCGGCCAGCTCGGCCTCTATGTCTTCCCGCCTCGGCATCGCGTAGTGCTCGCGCTTGAGGCACTCATTTATTTTCCTGGGGTCCATGCAGACTCGCAGCTTCCCGTCTTTCTTTCGTACGATAACAAGGGGACACACCCAGTCTGTTGGCTCAGTGACTTTTGCAATTATTCCGGCTTGTTCCATACGTGACAACTCCTCCCGAAGTGGCTCCTCTAAAGCCAGTGGCACTCGACGAGGTCTCTGAACCACTGGCGTGGCGTCCTTGCGAAGCACCATGTGGTATACTCGTTTGACGCAGCCGGTGCTAGTGAAAAGGTGACGAAAGCTGGCAACCACTTCTTCAGAGCTGTTTTGCGACACGCTGTTCACGCGTGAAATCAGTCCCAGGCGTTCACTCGCCTCAAGTCCTAGGATTGCTTGGCGCCCCTTTCGTGCCACGAAAAAGCTCAGCATGGCAATGCAACCATTTAAAGAGACTTCGGCCCGCATGACGCCAATGTGTTTGATTACATCTCCGCCGTAGGAGCGTAAAATCGCGCTGCTGGGGTACAGGGGCGGCTGTGGGTTCATTTTGGCGTATAATCCATAAGGCAACAAATTTACCTGCGATCCCGTGTCAACCTTTAACTGAACTGCCACGTTCTTGATTTGGACTTCCACCGTCCAGTCATGCTTGCTGGACACATTCTTTGCGGATACATCGAGAATCTCGAAATCGTCTTGGCCGCTTTGCAACTCGCCAACAACTGCCGTCGCTTTACAACATCTGGCAAAGTGGTTTTTCCGCTGACATCTCCGGCACGTTTTTCCAAAAGCAGGGCACCTTCTTGGGGAGTGTTTTCCGCCGCAGTTTCGGCAGTCATAACGTGTCTGTTCTCGGTTTTCGCGGCTCGTGCTAGTCCTGCTGATAGGATGCACTTGGTGTTCCTGGTTCCACATTTCCTTGTGAGTTGCTGATGCTTCAGCTGCTTTACAGGCTTGTTCTGCTTTCTGCAGGGTCAAGTTGTTGTCCCTGAGGAGCTTTTCACGTACCGTGTCGTCATTTATCCCGAACACAATTTGGTCCCTGACCATCGATTCCGCCAAAGCTCCAAAGTTGCAAGCACGTGCTTGATTCTTCAGGTCTCGTAAGAAATGCTCCACTGGTTCCCCAGCAGCTTGGATTCTTCTCCTGAACATATACCGCTCGTGAACCTCATTGGTCTGTGCAATGCAATACTCATCAAATTTTTTCACCACTGTGGCATAGTCGTCGTTCTTCTCGCCTGCTGCAAACGTGAAGGTGTTAAAGACTTCAATGGCCTCTGCGCCCGCGACGCTCAAAAGCAACGCTGTCTTCTTGGACTCAGTCCGAGGCTTTTCTGCGACCTCTGACGCCGTGAGGAAAATTTCAAACCTTTGTTTGAAGAGCTGCCAGTTCTTGCGCAGGTCGCCTGTTGTAAGGAGCGGCTCCGGTGCTTTGAGGAAATCCATTTTCCGCCACAGGATCGCTGGTCTTCACGCGTCGTGCAGGAAGTGCATTGCCATGCTAACCACTTCTGACACCATGCATCGAGTGGAGCAGACGACGACACGTCGTGTGTCACTTGCTGGGCAAAAGTGAGCCCCAGCGTTTATTCAGCACTGGTTTTATACACGTTGTGAACAGGCGGGTAACGCCCTTATCACATGGGGGCGTATCGTGCCATGAACACAGAGCGCGCTGCATGCTGAGCAGATTAGATACAGATTACGATACAAATACGACTTAGGCATCCCGCGTCCAGCGTCGACCGTCTTCCGAGGGAAGAAGACAGACACTCCGAATCACACTTACCCAACTACGCAGGCCCTCCGTGTAGCGCAAAGACGTTACTAAACTGATTTTTTTCTTTCAAAGTAATATGCGTCAGAAAAATCGTATAAAGTATGACCTACTGAAGTGATAGCATCGGATTGTACTTTGGATATCCGAGAAAATATGATTCGGGATAACTCAAGCACAAAGCCCTTTTCCAGCGTTTCTACCATCCATAGAGCGGCGCGCCCGATTTCTTAAAACACCATCCAGATGGCGCTAGCCTCCGCGCATCCGCGGCACACGCAAGAGGCCGCGTTTCTACCAGAAAGCTCGCCTTCGTGCATAGATTCGCTGGCAGCGTTTCCCGGTAACCATTACGATTACATAAGCTACAGTTGACGGGAACCGTGAGAAGCAGTCAGGAATCTTTGAATGCTGTCGCGTTCCACTCTTAAAGGAGAAGCTCAAGCGTCCTCCAAAAATTATATTCCGTTTGCGCTACACTACATGATGCTATATACCAACGAGCCCACAAGTTTATCCTTTTGAGGTTTCAAAAAGATTTATTGGTACAAAGCAGTCCAAATACGAGAAAATATTTGAAATCTGCAACTTCTCATGGGCGTATAAGTGCTGGGGTTCCGGGCGCAAAATACTCTAACTTTGATCATTTTCTTTTCCATCCAAAGTATTACTTTAAATTGAAGGTTAGTGTTAACTGATACTGTCTGAATTTATTCAGATTTTCTATTTAGTGATCATTTGTTCTAAACAACACCACCATGTACGCAGTCAATTTGCCAACGACTATGTGAGTACCTTTTACTGTTAAATTCTTTCCGCACATAGTTCCTGCAACTATTGAATTATCTTCTAGTAAGAACTTAATTTGGACGAGTTGATGTCATCGCGCTACTTGAGTATGCCGTCAATATTAAATTGTGTTTTCAGCCGATACACTATCAGATGCCACATTCTTGCTGAACTGGGTCGTCATGTTTGTCCACAAGTTATATTTTGTCTTTTTTTTAATTTACGGAAGGCGAACTGAAATTACGCAACTTTGCTAAACTTTCAAGGAGATTAAAAATGAGCCATTTATTCGCATTTTTAGTCATTCCTTTGGTTATTTAACATTCAAATTTATATTACTCAAAACTTTTCTAACGACGTCTCCTTAGGTGCTGCACATGCTTTTTTTTTTCCCTTCTGCTACAGAACGTCCCGGAATTCCCTTCTGCGAGCTGGCATTAACATGATCTTTTCTTCTGCTTTCAGACTCACAAGGTCTATTTCTGCACTCAGGAATTTTTCGGAAGCATTCAACTGCAATGTCACTCAACCCATGAGAGGCTTTCCGAAATTTAACTGCTCTTTATACCGAGACAAGAGGCCTGAACATTACGCTGGAATATTATTTTAATGATTCGTTGTTTCGAAAAAGTCTTTCACCTAGCTCAACCTAATGCAACATGAGCCCTAAGCAACAAAGGCAATGAAGAGAAGTACTCGCTATAGGCCTATAGATTACAATACTCTGCGCAATAAAATACACAATTGCGAGCTGTCAAGAACTTCGATTTTCGTGTAAATTACATGGTTTCGGTGCTGTTCAATGTTGTGTATCTATGCTCAAAAAGATATGGACAACCTTTTGGGCTTACCTTCTTCCCCAACAATAATCATCCTTCTCGTGTGCTCTTTCTTTTTCACGCTCCTCTCTTACTACTTGCCGGTCAAGAAGGCAATGTCACGCTGACAGGGGCATGCGCCTCGTCACCTGAAATTAACATGTGCGTTAAACAAAGGGAAGGGATTCTGTATAGAGGATGGCTATTGTTTTTTGTTTTTTTTTTAGAGCCTAGGTGCACGTATGGAATAGCCGAAGTTCACCGCTTGTCCCCACGCTGCTGAGCGAATCGCAATAGCTTGGTACACTTAGGGGTCTTCGTTATTTGACCCTGCTCAGAGACAATCGGGCTGTCGTGAGACAGAGGCCGCAACCCGAATATACCGATAGCACCAGTCCTCACAGGCACGCATGAGTTTTTCTTAAGGATTGCGTACATATCTTTCTGGTATGCATCTGATCGCAACGGCGCCGGCTTACAGGCTTTGGCTAGCTACAGTCACTGAGCATGTGCTGGTGGGCTAGTTGGTTAAGCATGATTACAAAGACGGCGCCGAATAAAACAACACACGAAGAAGGGAAACACGAGACAGCACGTAGTCGCTGAACTAGAGATGAAGTAACTGAGCATGTGTTGGTGGGCTAGTTGGTTAAGCATGATTACAAAGACGGCGCCGAATAAAACACCACACGAAGAAGGGAAACACCAGACAGCACGTAGGCGCTGAACTAGAGATGAAGTAACTGAGCATGTGTTGGTGGGCTAGTTGGTTAAGCATGATTACAAAGACGGCGCCGAATAAAACAACACACGAAGAAGGGAAACACGAGACAGCACGTAGTCGCTGAACTAGAGATGAAGTAACTGAGCATGTGTTGGTGGGCTAGTTGGTTAAGCATGATTACAAAGACGGCGCCGAATAAAACACCACACGAAGAAGGGAAACACCAGACAGCACGTAGGCGCTGAACTAGAGATGAAGTAACTGAGCATGTGTTGGTGGGCTAGTTGGTTAAGCATGATTACAAAGACGGCGCCGAATAAAACACCACACGAAGAAGGGAAACACCAGACAGCACGTAGGCGCTGAACTAGAGATGAAGTAACTGAGCATGTGTTGGTGGGCTAGTTGGTTAAGCATGATTACAAAGACGGCGCCGAATAAAACAACACACGAAGAAGGGAAACACGAGACAGCACGTAGTCGCTGAACTAGAGATGAAGTAACTGAGCATGTGTTGGTGGGCTAGTTGGTTAAGCATGATTACAAAGACGGCGCCGAATAAAACACCACACGAAGAAGGGAAACACCAGACAGCACGTAGGCGCTGAACTAGAGATGAAGTAACTGAGCATGTGTTGGTGGGCTAGTTGGTTAAGCATGATTACAAAGACGGCGCCGAATAAAACAACACACGAAGAAGGGAAACAACAGACAGCACGTAGGCAGTCTACGTGCTTACAGCCTACGTGCTGTCTCGTGTTTCCCTTCTTCGTGTGTTGTTTTATTAGGCGCCGTCTTTGTAATTAGCTACAGTCGCCGTTCTATTAATTTCGCAATATCTCCTGAAATGGTGACAAGGATGTCAAATAAGAAAATGTTGTAGTATGAACTTCTATGTGTCATGAAAGCACGACTGTGTTAATAATAAAGCTATATTATTCGTAAAAGGTCGCGGTAAAATGTACTGTTGCATGTCATTTCTATCTACAGAAACTGAAAGAATGCTTGGCGCACCCCACTGCATTGTCTTCACAGCGATTTCGCAGCCAAATCGCTTCGCTTTTTCAATCTCAATCGTTCTGTGAAGCAAGCCACACTTCTGTCTGCCCGCAATGTACAGATAAAAAATTAACACACTGTCGTAAGTGCACGAATAAAAAAAAATTATCCTGTATATGCAACATTTCGGAAGAGACTCAGGTTTGCTAAAGTGTGACGTGTTTGTCAGCACTCTCTCTCTCTAGTAGACTATGCGATATATCCATCTATTGAGTTCTGGGTATTCTGTCTTGTTTCTCTCTGCCTTGTTAGGAATTTGCAGGATAACGGGGGAAGGCGGCCCTGCGCAGCTTTGGCGAAGTGTGAGTGACGCTCATATCCGGGACGCCTCTAACGCCATTGGCGGCGTTCTTTGTCATTCCAGCGTTTTCAGACGCGTGCTATACTGCCGAGGCGCTGTTGCATCTGCCAAAGCGAAGTTGTCTCACATGCGGCGTCGCGCGAGCATGGCACTACCGCGTCTAGTTAGAACATTATACGGTGATTTTCAGACAAACGATAAGCCTTCCTACTGATGTCAATGCTTCGCCCTTCGGTTTAACTGCCCGCTTTATTTTGGTGGGGGGAACCGCCTCGCTGTTCTCTTGTGATGAGCCATGCCAGGCGATGACGTAGTTTCCTCGAAACGGAAGCTCATGGGAGGAAACGTCGAGGAGAACTACTTATGCGGTAAAATGAAAGGGGTCCTCACGATTTAAGTTCTATACGCGTATCTCGGCGGCGCGTGCACGTTCAACAATTTGACTCACTACTTCTAAAGATAAGGACGACAGGCGGTGTGTACTATCTGTGTTTAGGCACCGTCTGTACGGTGCCTAAACGAAAGCGCTGCACTTACGCTACGTATACGCATTTGCGCTACATATAGTAAAGCGGCGTCAGTGAAAACCACCTTGCAGTTGACTGGGATGCCAATTCCATTTCCGAGGAGGGGATTTTCCCATTCGTATTTTTGAGGGAGAGAACAAACTTCATCGAAAACTAGTCCGGCAGTTTTTCTTCAGGGCGAGACGTGGGACAAGGGCATTAACCTCTGTGCCGTCCCAGCTTCCGTCGATGATGATGACGGGGGACGTGTTTCCAATGCAACTGCACGAGACCTTTCTGCGGTGCGCGAGCGGCTCCTACTGCCGCGCAATGTCGCTTTCCTCTTGCGTCGTACGAGCACCTGTCCGCAGGTGGTGGTGGTAAAAACGTTTATTTCCTCTGAAAAGAGGGAGTTACATGGAGGGTGCTCTGGAGTCAGGCTTAGTGCCTTTCCCCTCACAATAACGCAAGCAAAATATAGCAAGCTGGTGTTACCGCTTCGCAGTCACTATAGAAGCTCGCGGAAAAAACGGCGCGGACCAGCTGCGACGGGCGAACCACGCGTGACATTGTGGTGGGTTACGCTGTGCTTGGGTGTCCGATGTAAGTTGCAGGGCCTCGTCACCTCAGGAAAGTATTCGAGGATTATAGTGTACGGGCACGGTGGGATCAGTGTGCGGATGCAAATTGCGATAGCCGAAAGAACGCCAGGGAAGGAGAGACGCGTTTTGCTGTCAGTCAGGCGATGCCCGCGCATGCTGACGTGGAGGTCGAAATGGGTCAGAAATTCGCAGCCGAGGATTGGCCGATTGAGGTCGGCTACGATGACGAGCCACCGGAAGATGCGCCGCAGGCCAGGGTTCACAGTAAGGGACCGCAGACCATAGGTGGTGATGGAGGTAGAGCTCACCGCACGGAGCGTATGTCCACGTGACTTCGAGATGGGGTCAACCTTTGAGGTTGGCAGTATACGCTGACCTCGGCACTCGTGTCTACGAGGAAGCGCAGGCCGTAAATGCAATCCATTAGTAAGGAAAGGCTGCTGGGTTGTAAGGCGAGGTCACACGCCGCTGTCAGTGATTTCGCGGTTGCATGGGGATTTGCACTGGCAGGCGCGGTGCCGGAAAGTTCCATGGATGATACCAGCAAAGGGTAGCTTCGAGGGCTGCGCGAGCGAGGACTGCTCTGGGAACATGAACGGCTCCTAGGACTGGAGGAGTCGCGCCGATCATGAGAGGACATCCGTAGGCCGTCCATAGAAACGGCGAGCTGGTCAATCCGGGACTGTAAGCGGCACATGACTGAGAACTCTGATGTTGAACAAAGGGTGATGACCGAAGGAGAAGTCGTGTCGTACACTCGATCAGCGAGTTCGGCGAGGTGGTTGTGGATCAAGTTCCCTGCGGCAGCCAAAACAAAGCGGATGGACTGCAGTGAGCGATGCAGAAAAATCTCCTTCAAAGAGCACCATTCAAGTCGACGTTACTTGCGCCCAGAAGCTGCCGCATGCTGTTGACCAAATAGGAAAGGCAGCGCAGTCTCCAAGCTTCTCGGGGGTGCTGGAGGCGCGCGTTCTGAGGCCCCGCCGCGGTGCGG
Source organism: Dermacentor albipictus (assembly GCF_038994185.2). Taxonomy (NCBI): domain Eukaryota; kingdom Metazoa; phylum Arthropoda; class Arachnida; order Ixodida; family Ixodidae; genus Dermacentor; species Dermacentor albipictus. The sequence continues at coordinate 492,484,874 of NC_091821.1, forward strand.
TCTAAAATACTCTGCTTAAGTTGCTGCTGCAGGGCGTCGCCCAATGTTACAACGTTGATGTTACCCCCTCTTGAGGCACCTTAGGAGACAGGTCGTAAAGTAAGTGGCGAAACAGAGAATGTGATGTGGTGCAGATAGAAGATGGCTTCCACCTCGGCTATCCAAACATGCGGGTTCTCACGCCAGAATGTGGGCAAGTGGAGCTAGAGAGCTGCGACGATCCGTGGGCGCGAGGTAGCGTCGGGCGGAAGGTTGTCTGAGGGCGATAGATTGTTTGGGTCGGTCATTTCTTAGGCCGAAGTCGCCACTGTCGCGAACCGAGGTGTCGCAGCAGAGCACCAGAACATGAGTACCAGCCTGGCAGGAGGAGGAGGAAAAGGAAGGAAGGTAGGGAGGTCAACCAGACGCACGTCCGGCTTGCTACCCTACACAGGGCAAGGGGTTTAAGGGAAGAAGAGAAAGAAGGGGGAGGGAAGAAGGTACTACTGATGTGAATATATACTTGCGGATGTCCATAACTTCACGCCTCTAATCGGTCACTGAGGCCAGTCGCTTTCATGAAACGTAGCAGTGCCCGCGTCGCTTTGTAAGCCTCCGACGCGTGGGGCCGTGGTCCGAGAATCTTAGTCTCTGAAAATGGTCTGTTAACTAATCGGTTTAACACCCTCCGAAGAACACCCTCCGTTCGTTGTCATAGAGATTACAAAGCCACAACACGCGCTGGATCGTCTTTTCCCAGTTGCGCGAATCACAGATCGGTGTGTCAGACAATCCAATAAGAAATGAGTAGGCTTTCGTAAAATCCAACCCTAACCAGAGGCGGCGCAGCACAGTTGCATCACGGCGAGAGAAGTTCGATGGAATCTGCAGTTTCAATGTAGTATCCAGCCGGTGGAGACGGCAAGCCCCGCCGGGTAGACATCTAGAACAGCAATGCGCATGCCGCGCTTGCTCATCGAGTGTGCGCCGCCTTCTTTATTTTCCTCGTCTTTCGCTGCGGGAACCAAGGTGCCGGCTGAGGGCACCGACCTGAGTGTCCGGCATTGGTGGGCGCTACAACGTTAATGACGTTCACTGAAGAGCGGCACACACCTGGTGGCACTAGCCCAGTGACTCAAGTTGGCATTAAGGAGTTTCGTTGGAGACTAGCGCAGACCGAGTACAAGAGCGCTACCTGCGCACTTGCGCATCTACGTGCAGTGACCCATGTCAGCGTGAAAGAGGTGCTTTAAAGAGCGGCGCATATGTCCACATTGCCCACATACTCTGTTATACGAATTGGTCCGACAGTTTAGTTTAGAATTCTGTTAGCATAGCAGGCCGATGCGCTACCCTATCGTGCATGGACTACCCAGTGACCCAGGTAGGTAGGTAAACGGTTAGATACATAAATAGACAGATAGGCAGTTCGCCTCCGGGAAGTACTTGAAGTTCCCTGAGGATGCAAACCCATTAAAGCTGCCCCGTTCTTTGGTGAGTTTGCGCTGTACGCAAAGGCGTGTTTTTATGTGGTCCTTTTCTGTAATCTCATTTTCTACGCGGCGCTGACCCATTGATAACTTCAGTAGAAGGTTGCCTCGTAGGTCGTAGATCTTGTGGCTCGTATAGTGTTATATGTCGTGTATTCGTTCTTTTGTAGTGTTAGTACACATAGCTTGGTTAACGCCTACTGATGTGTGTGTTGCGGGGCATATTAGGCGTTTCTGCGTCAGGATCGAAGTTGTAACAGTTCCTCTTATGAATAGCATGCGGACCAGCACGTGGAATGCATGGGCGTGTTGTTCAGGAGCTAGCTCCATTTCAAAAAATGCCCGAACTCAACAGTGCGGTCAGTATGACTTAAATAAATTCGCTCGTGAGTTAGCACGCAAACGAGCTTTCCTGTGCGTTTTCTAAGGAGTGTGAGCTTGGAATTCTGATCTGGAATTAACACTTTAGGATGAACCTTTAGATCAAGGCATACTGCGATTTCTTTCTCAGAATATGCGTAGAACGACGAAATGTTCTCAATGAACAACTGCTTAATCGACTTGAATGAAAGGTGTTGCGTTTAAAGAGAAAGTTAAGTTCTACTGACTGTTGAAACAATATTTAATTTACGGCATCAAACTTTTAACAAATACTTCAGGAAATTCGCAAGCTTTAAAAATGTCATTGCTTCGCCCGTAAGGCAAAGCATAAGTGGGGTAACACATTATTTGAAAGCTATATGAATAGTGGATAGTACTTCTTTGGACCACATAAGCTGCTGTAAACATTCGGATGTTAGCTTAACTAGCACGCATTGTGTCATGCGCCGACAGGCAAACATCACTAGATTTCACTCTACGACCGGGGACGCGCTTCGATATTGCTGACGTGATAAGCGCGGCAGCAGCGGCAAGCGACCGGCCCTTTGGGCTTCTCGCTTCAGTGCTAATTATAAGCGCTAGAAAACACAACACACACGTAACCATCAGCGACCTCGGGTTGCCCTACCTTTTCACCTACCGCTTGTGCAACCGTGAACAAATTATGAGAGCAGAGGCGCGCAGAATCTCTCCGCATAAAGCAAAACTATGAACGTTGCATTCCGCCCCATCTAGCAACCTGCACAATTTTGAAATCAGTCTCCTCTCAACATGTGGCAAATACCAGGAACGTGATGGCGTGCGCGCCGATGGACTCTTTCTATGCAGTCCGTCTTTCAGAACGAAAGAAAGAATGGCTGGAGGTGAAGCGAATCGCGTGCCGGGGTAAGCACGAAGGAGCACGCTGAACGTGCGGCAAAGCAACGCCTCCTAGAGTAAAGTCTAAGTGACGTCGAGCGAAGCGGGAAGGAGAAACGAGGTGAGAGGTCGCGTAAGGGGAAGGTAGGTGGGGATGCGCTAGGTCGACCTCCTCTGGCATTTGCTACAATTGCTGTCTTCGTTTGCGATACGGACGAGCCGGGTTCGTCTTCGGCAGCTGCCGCGTATGGCGGCCGCACGAGCCCCGTCTTGAATGCGGTCCGCCATTCGGACAGTGTAGGCGTCTACCGAAGGCCGGTGGTTTCGTGTGAATATAGCACCCATACGCTTGCACATCACCCGCGTTCACGAAGAGAAACGTCACTAACTTTTTCACCCGCTAGCAAAAGTTAAACGTTATTGGTTGGCGCAGGACGCACCGGTAGTATGGCAAGTTTCACGAATCTTATCGATGGTTCTATCATCTGTCTATTGTCACCGAACCCAGTGTACCTTGACTGTGTGTGTGATGCGAATTGATTCGTACTTTCTGGAATGCACGCGGGCACCAGTGATTACACTCGAACATTGGACGAATCACATATAGAAGTCGACGCGCTTGACATGCTGATCAGATTTCGATGCTCGCCTATTGCTCTCGCCTCTATCGTTGTGCTGTACGTTTCACTTGCTTCTGTGGGCATAGGTACGCCCAATGAAGAGTTCGTTTCGTGATTCACAGTTTTTCTACTGTGTTCTTGACCATCCCTACAACGTGACAGCAGGCTCAGGTGCTTGGTGCAGCTCCCTAAGGAGAACATCGCTGTATTGATGGAAGATAGACTCCATTTTTCCGTCATGCCTATCCAGAAATGCCTGAAAAGTAGAAAATCCGCCTTCGCATTCGCGGTATAAAACAATAACTCGTCGTCAGACTGATCCGCAACCCGCCCAAGACCGTAGCGGAATTTCTCGAAGGCCACGACGATCGAGAAGACGCTGGAAATGCGCACCCGACAATTCATTCGCCACTGAACGATAGACTCTGCGGAAATTCACGGTCTCTGCTCCGACTACTAGCAGGAGAGAATAAGACAAGTTGAGTGCAAAGAACTATGAAACATGTTCCCTGTGGCTCATCCCCAGGTGGACTCAATTTCTAACATTGTCAGGCCAAACGCTCTAGCATTCTGTGCGAGTTCCTGAGCCGCCGCACCCCCAACCGGAAGCAACGAGCTATGCCACCATCGCCCTCCTTCACGTTGCCCCTCCACACCCGCGCCACGCTCCACAACACCACAGTTCAGCTGTCCACCGCCACTGCCGTCACCAGCATGCCCAACCGTTGCCCAGAGCAAGATTCCGAGGAAGACTGACGTTTGGCATACCCCTAGCCACTACCTGCACTGCTACCGAGAAGCGGGCCACGTCTACCGCCGGTGCCCGTACCACAAAATGGGACTACGAGGGTTTGCCGTAAACGCACCGCGTCCACAGCTTGGCGGATGGCCTTGTGAGATCGTGGACTACGTCGCAGCCAATCAGTGGAAACCCCGACGTCCTTTCCGTTCGCCTTCACCAGGACGCTACCTGTAGCCGCAGTGCCGACCATACACTGGCCCAGCCTGTCGCCACTCCGTAAGCCATTAGACAGAAAACTGAAGCAACCACCAGTGAAGGTGCGGTTGCTGTTCGTCGAAATGCCTGAGATCCTCCGACAACGGCGAATACGCTGAAAAGACCTTCTTGACGACATAGCGACGACACTACACCACTCGAACGAAGCCTCGAGGACAAGAAAACACCGCCTAAACACCTCACTACCCAACGTAACATTATTAGGATAACGCGACGCAGACGTGACCCGACACCGCGCCCTAAGTGCCACGCAAGACAAAAAACCACCAACCTCGACGTCCACGAAGTCGCCACCTCAGTGGCCACAGGAGCTGACTATACACTCCGTCATCAATGCATTATTAGCCCCCAAATTGAAGACATTTAGGACTGTATGGGACGGCCCTCGCATCCGGACTGCTAGGGAACATCTGATAACACAGATTGTAATCTGCATGGCAAGAATTACCGTTCATGACCGGACTTACCCTGCGACTTTCGTTATCCTCCAACAGTGCTCGCGAGATAATTTTGCGCATGGACTTCTTGAACCAACACGAAGCCATCATCGACCTGAAGTCTAAATCAGTAGCCCTAACTCCAAGATCCAGCGATGCCGAAGACTTTTTTGAGTCACCATGCCTTGAGTGTGCTAGAAGTTAGAGTCAGCCGTCCCGCCTCGCTCCAGTATCATTATTTCCATCAGCACCAAAACACCGGCAGACGAAGAAAGCGTCATCCAGGGCGACCAACATCTACGCTAAACCGCGAAATTTGGGTCGCAAGAGGAATCGCTCGACTGCACGGAGGAAAAGCGAAAGTAATGCTGACAAATTTCAGCCAGGGGTACAAACACCTCCGCGACGGCACGACAATCGCGTACATGGAGGAATCTGTGGAAACCAGCGATGCGTTCGTACTCTGGGATTCTGCCGCGTCCACCTTGACGGCTACAGTTTCCAAGTCAGCCATCAACATCTATCCGAGTCTCCTAACGAGTAAGCAGCAACAGCTCAAAAGTCTTCTCCGAAGAAACAAAGACTGTTTTTCGATGTCACTACAGATTCGACAAACACCATTTGCCTAGCTTCGCATAATAAGCAAATAACGCGCTCAGCACCTCCGTCAGAGTGCCGAGTTCCGACGCAGGAACGAGATGTCATAAAGCGCGCTCGTATAGCGGGAACAAACTCGCGCCAACGACGTTTCTTGACGTTGCATCCTCTCGGCAAGGGAAAGCGGCGCGCGCGGTTGAACGTCTTGCTTCCGCCGCTTCGCAAGTCGCATCTCGTTTCTCGCTTGGCGAGCATCCTCGGCCATTGCGCACTTCCGAGCGCGGTATGCAATGCATTATTGATGGTTCGGATGCTTATTTTGAGTTTGTTCTTTATTGAAACATACGCTCTTGTGTGTTGCATGGATTATTTCCACGAAAGTATGCACTGTTCGCTTCACTTTGCTGAGAGCTTGTAGCCTTTTACTTAAGGGGATACGAGCAATTATATTTCTTGCTTGTTTACGGGCTTTGAACCAATGCTTATACGGGGGTATCAGCCATTGCATCTTTGCTTGCTTACGGGGTTATGAGCCATTGCTGACGGGGATATTTTTGTACCACTCCACTAGACGCTACGTCTTTTGGGTGTGGCCCATTGCAACGAGCTATTTAAGGCTTAAGTTAATTTCGCCTTAAGAAAACCAAAGTTTCTCTGTGCACGCGTCTAGCCTGGCGCTGTCCCTTCGTGCCGTATCCACAAGGAACTTGAGGCCACCGACTTTATTACGACAGCGGTGTATTCCTGTGAATTCTTGCAATTTTCTCTCCTTCGCAGGCACGTCATCGATACCCTTACACCACCAACAACAATGTCATGTCATTGTCATGCTACCGTCGTCATTGCATAGCCGTCATACGGCCATCGTTGTGCCGCCGTGGTTGTTCCATCATCCTTTTATAGCAGTGATTACAGCCTTGTCATGTCATGGTCGTCTTGTCATTGTCGTCAATCTATCCTAGTCATTGTATATCTGCAATACAGTGATCGTCACGCCGTCTTTCCATACTTCTCGTGCTGTCGCCGTCATGCGTCGCATGCGCATTATCGAGCGCGCCACAGCTTTATGCTTACCAAAGCCAAGCCAATACCGGGGGCAAATATGCCCATTTATTTCGTGCCCTCTCTATCTGCAAATGGTTCCTAACAAAGAAAAGCGTTTTCCGCAGACATCAGCAAAAGCTTCGCCTAAACCAGTTCAAACAGCGCGTGGGATCCGCAACAATTTCGAAGATAAAGCGTATTGGTGCACCTGAATGTATGTAAAAAAAAATTTTTTTTTCAGCTAATGCAACAACTTTTCGGAAAAAGCTAATATACATAGCTTATTTCTGTGGAATAAACTCTCGACATAATCGTGACTAAAGCCTTAATTTTAATTTCTGTGGACAATCAAAACATATGTGAAAATCTGGCGGGCGTCTGTCGCAGGAAAACATTAGTTCATTTATGTAGAGTGGGAAAGCCAACGTGTTCCAGTTAGACATGTCTATTGTCCCAGCAATGTCACTGCATCATGCCTACGTCGCGCTGTTCTCTAAATCTATGCAGCTTTTGCACTTCTGAAAGGCACACTGAATACCCTTGTTTTACTTTCTAACTTACTTTATTGAAACCACCCGTACTGATGACAAAGCTGCAATGCTTTTTGTTGATTTACTGCCTACATATATTTTCAAGTGCATACATTTTGGCGCATAAGAAATGCACCTGATTGCAAGGAGATGGTGTTGGGAGGCTAGTTGGTAAGACAAATTTTTTTTTGTTAACTTAAACTGCGCTAGGGACAGGACGCCGAGGTAGACACTGCGTTCCTCCTGTCTTCTTCTACTTCGGCGTCTCGTCCCTAGCACAGTTTAAGTTCACAAAAGAATACACCTGATTGTCGTCAGACGCCGTCAATAAGCAAAACAGAGATGATTACTTGCATAAAAGCTTGCATGGTTGTTAATCATTGAACATTAAAGCGTAAACAGACACAACAACATTTGTAGGCTCAAACGCCCTCCTGCGTGATGTAGCTGCCGGCTGCTCGCGGAGGAGTAGACAGGCCCGTGGAGGTGTCGACGACGGTGCTGGGCACGAGTTGCCTGGTGCTGGCAGCCTCAGCATGGTCGTGATGAGTCGGCGCTGCGAACACTCGGTGGTGATCGCGGTGGGCGCCGTGGTCGTAGGGCGTGTACAGCGGCTGGCCGTCCTTCACCTTCCTCCGGTGGTGATAGTAGAACTTGCACAACACAACCAGCACCAAGGCCTGCGCGGAGGTCGAGCTATGTGGGCTCGCAATGCTTGCAAGAGAAACACTGTGTAGCAATAACTCTAAACGTAGTGAAATATGGGTAGATGACTGCTTCCAACGTAGTGGCTTAAGGGCCTGCGGGCTTTCTTGACTTTCTACAGTATTTTATCAGGGTTCTATAGTCTGAAGCGATAAAAATAACGCCACACTATCTAGCTTGTCAAGCAAGAAAGGGTAATTTCATAAACTATCAGCGCAGTCCCACTCGAATACCAGACTGGTCGCCTATTTATTTATTTATTTATTTATTTATTTATTTATTTATTTATTTATTCGTTTGTTTGTTTGCTTGTGTTTTGTTTGTTTCTTTGTTTCAATCACCTTCAAGTGGCCAATCATTATACATAGGATTGGGGGGGGGGGGGGGGGGCTGGTTAAGAAGTGCAAGGAACGCTGCAGTAACTGCAAGTGAAATAATCTAAACACAGCCACAACAGCAAAAAAAAAAGGATGAGGTTTTAAATGCATAAGCATTTCTACGCCTAGGCAACGAGGAAACCCGTCCGTCCGTTAAGGCGAGATTGCTTTCAAGACAGGGCCCGCAGGAGCGAGCGAATAGACCTTCGTGCTGCCTCTCGCTTCAACGCGAACTAAGCGGTGCAGACGCAGCGCACACGAAGCTATCAGTACTTGGCGCACTCTGTCCCCATCGCAGATCGCTTTGAAGACAAGGCCCGCACTGCCGCGCCATATGCAGCCGCCGCCCGAGCAAAGTTGATAACAGTTCTCAACGAGAGGAGGCAGTGTCATCGACCGAGTCTACGTACGAACTCTACCAACCGTAACACTGTTAAATTCCGTCACGTACTACAGCACGCATTAGCCAGTGTTCACCTTCCACGAAGCAGCGGAATCTTCCAAATGCACTATTCTATACCATTCGCCTCGTTTTCGTCCTCTCATGCTGGTGTCAGCTACATTTCGGCGTTGCAACCGTGCTTCTCCGTTTCACGATTCTTTCGTGGTGTTTCTCGCAATTATACCTAACACACCAGCATACGACGGAGGCACAGCAGGTCAGTACTGGCAAATGCATACGCATCGTTAAGATAAGTCCCACAGGAGATTCTGCGTGTAACTTCTTCCGTGATACGCGAGCCAAATTCCTTCAAATTAGGCCAGCTCACATTATTTAATTATTCCTACTCGGTTACGTTTACCAATAAGGCCCACATTTGCCAATTAGTCGACTTGTAACGTAAAATTTGTGTTTTCCTGCACCCACAGGGGTTGGTGTTATCAACTAAGGCTCATAAGCTACTTCCATTGTACAGTCCAGCCCATTCAGAATATCTTGGCAGGGGCATAGCAAAAATGTGTCGTATCTTTCACTAAAGAAGTCTCGCCTTAATTTAATGTCGGGTGGTCTTGAGCGGCAGATAGCACAATTAAGCGAGGCAATGTTTCTGGGCAATGTAACGGTGCCGCCTGGTGAAAGGCGGCTCAGAGAAGTGCATTCAGGAGCAGCTGCATCTTCGACGCCAGTAAGCACCGCGCCGGGTGGCGTCTTTAGGATTGCTAGTATGTACAGCGGGCCGTGGCACTTTTGATGGAGCTCGACGCTTCTGCGCAGGCGCGAGTAAGAGCGAACGCGAGAGAGAAAATCTGGGGGCTTTTGCTCCTTGAATATATGACTCAGCCTAGGCACTACGGAGGAGGTTTCTTAGAGCGCGTTGTACTCTTTTTTCCCCTAGACATGCCGGCATTGAGCAGTGCGGTCGAGTTGGTTTATACGGCCGCGCGGTGAGGCAGTGGGCGCGGACGCCGCTTGGTGATCGCTGTGCATGAAGAAACATTGTTCTGACTGGTGTTGTATAAGTAGCGGGTCGCTTTTTTCGTCGCGACGATAGATCGGATTTTTTACAAGCGCTGCTCCAGAAGGGCACATGTACCCGCCAAACGGAAGCCTCAGGAGAGCACCTGTGGTTATATTAAAGCAGGAAGCGCAGAACCTCCGGGGCACCCAAGCGGTAGCGGGGGGATCAAAGCTGGAAGCAGGGTGGCCCGTGGGTCGGGGCCTCTGCGAGCCCCAACCCACGGACCAGTCCGGCTTCTAGCTTTGATGTCCCCGTTGCCGCTTTGGTGTCCTGGAGGCGCCGCCAATAATGCGAAATAATGACACGTTGTTTTCATTAGTAAAAACATGATCGAATAAATATGATTGCATCGAGCCGCCAACTTGCGATGCTAAGTTCAGCACTACCGCGCCCCACGACTTCTGCCTGCACGCCTAGGGACAAGCGCATACAAGGCGCGCCAAGAAACTCCTCCGTAGTACCTAGGCAGAGTCGTATTTTCAAGGAGCAAAACTCCCCACATTTCCTCTCTCGCACCCGCTCTTACTCGCGCATGCACGCAAACGTCCGTCGTCTCCACAAGTGCCACGCCCCGCTGTACCTACAAGCAGTTGGAAATACGCCGCCGGGTGCAGCCCACCAAGCCCGCTGAGCGGTGGCTGTGCTGCGGTTGCCAGTCCATCCTTTGCTCCTTCCGCGTCTCGCAGCCAAATGCTGTACACGCCTGTGCCCAGGGCAGCTGAATTGGTCGACGAAGAAAGAGGGCTAAAGCAGAGGAGGGCTGACGGAACAGCATGCGGGGAGTAATCTTTCAGACGCTCGTGTACGTGGGGCGAGACGAAATGACGAGATGTTGCCCTTTTAAATTCTTTCACATTCACTACACACAATGTGCGTTAAGAAATAGGAGAGACCGGTAAGAAAAGAGAAGACAAGTAGGGGAACGGGTGGAATTGCAGAGCCGCCTCAACGGATGCGGGGAAGCCGAGTGACGCCATTTACAGTAGTATAGGTGGCTTTACATACAAGCAGATTCGTCACGTGTGTAGTCTCCAGTGGCTCAAGTGGTGGCGTAGAAGGCGACCTCCATGTTCCTCTGCCGCGGAGCCCTCCCTCGCAACCGCAACAGAGGGGGATGCTGGCGGGGAGGTTTATTCTGCCCAAACGCTCCACTGCAACATCTGTGCTTTCGAACGCCCCAAATCTCAGGTGCTGCAGTACGTGCGTCTCAATGAGCTAGTTCGCGTTCGATTACGAACACGCTTTCCAACTCGGCCGCTAAGGGTGTATTCCAGTTCTATCCAGCATCGCAGAAAGTCTACGTAGGCAGCTAAGGAGATAGCCGGGGCACCTTCGAAACCATGTAATGGTACAAGTTTGGATCCGTCTGGAAGACGAATGGAAGATGCTTCTGCGACGCGACGCCACCTCGAGGTGACGAAAAACAGTTCAAAAAAGCGCACGTTATTTCTGTACTTTGCAGGATGTAGTGTACGGGTCTCTCTAACCCGCAAATGAATTCTTGCTGGAAGTTAGCGCTGTCTGCTTGTCCTGTCCTTCTATGCATCCATGTATGGGTTGCGCTACACGCAGAAACTTTCAAGATGCCGTACTAACAAGACAATATCTGCACACTCACGTGACCGCATTACACCTCGACACGCGCCTCGTAGTGCCGTGGCATTATCGCTGAGACGAAAGATATACTAGTTGTTGGGGAACACAGCGACTTTGCCACAACTACAGTGCACGCCACTCGTAAGCTCAGTTGCCGCCGTCGTTATTTAATTCTCGCAAGATCTTCGAGCATGGCAGGTTAGCTCGGCCTGAACATTGCGCATTTCACCTCCTTGGTAAACTATGGTCGCTACAGTGGTCGGCATCCCGTAAATGTGTATATTTGGAGACTGCGAGGCCGCTTAAAAGGCTGTTACGTAAATGCGGGAGCTGCGCATTTGAAAGCTTCCATCTGTTTACGTGCAACAGCATTGCGAAGCGCGGTGCTTTGCATTATTTCTTGATTCGCGGTTGCAAAGGTTGTAGAGTTTTGCGTTGCTCCCCAAATTACTGCGTCCTGGGATCACTACCGAAAGCGCTCGTGTGCTTATCGGATATCGAAGCGGTGCCTTGACCTCGTGTTTCGCAATACAAAAGTTATTATTGCGCATTAAAATTTTTGGGGAGCGATAACTAGCAAAAAGAAACTACGTTTTCGAAGCGGTAAATAGCACGAACGCTACGCTGCGCTTTCAAACAGCACGATTATATATACCGACGTGTTTATCTGCGTGCATCGACCATGTAAAATGCGGTAGGCTTATTCTTTTCCATATGCCGCTTTTATATGAACGAAAATGCTTGAGCTCACTTATTCTCGCGTTCATTGGTATCGCAACACGAATTTATCAACGCATCAGTTATGTAAGAGTGGCAGCGATGTACTCCGCCAGCTGTATTGGCAATGCACTCGTGTCCGGCGGGCGAAGCGCTGCCAACGAAGAATACCCATTTCAAGAACACTGACTTATGACTTATGAACTTATGAACTGGCCATTAGGACAATTTGCGCAAGTTTATTATTCCTAGAAATTTGGCTAAGGCTATGGAACAGAGGGCGAGTAACTTGCACCCGAACCGAGCAACACGTATGCATGCTTGATGTACGACCGCCCTGGCGGGGGCCGTCGGGAAAGCGCTTCAGATTTAATGTCCACATGTCTGGAATCAACAAGAATATTCTGGCATTGCCACATATTTTGCGACTCGTAAATACCGCCAGGCTAATCAACGAAACCACGTCTGTCGTGGTGACTCAGTATCGAGTTCCAGGCTTTGTAACTTTTGGATAAGTTGTTGCAATATCTCCTGATAGTATTAAAACGCAAAAAACAATAACTTGTTTACTTTTTATACTGTGTGAGTCGGTCAATACACCTACGGGCAGCTCTTGTCTTTCCGAAATACGTAAATATTATGGTGTTTCAATAGCGACATTTTCCAATCAAACCTAATACGAATATTGTTAAAAAAAATCATATATTGAATTATATATATGTTATATCTTTATTTATATAGCTACATTGAATATGAAACTCACGACAGTTGGCTTGGTTAATACACCTGGACTTCTACAATTCGAACCTAGACGCAACAAAGGAGCGGCTTGTAAATGTGCAGCAGCTGGTCACGCTGTCTGGTGCACAATAGCGATGACATAAGTGTAACATTGTTAAAGCACTTCCCTAGATACACATACGTTGTTGTGTTTGTTGAACGATATAAAAGTGATGCTATAGCCTCATATATTGTTTTAAAGGGACGAGAACATGGCGACTGGTAAATAGAAATTTACTCGCATGCAGTGTGCCCAAATGGCAGCCATTCTTATTGAATAACTGGATATCCTTGACCAGATGCTATCGGCCCCGAGCATTCGCTAAGAATGCGGTGCTACTCGACGACGTGCTCAGCCCTTCTGCAGCAGAATTATTCGGAACAGTTTTCACGCCCAGCCCTCTCTCTCTCCGCCTCTGAATTCCATTAAGCGTTGCTACCCTTAATAGAGTCAAAAAATAACATTATTCGAGAAATTAGGGCAGCACATTCTCATGCTGAGTGCGAATCGCATTGCCAGAAGTATTCAATTCCTATGTTAAATTTCGGATATTCTCCCACCCCAAGTAAAAACGCAAGGATTTTCATCTTGGCAGTATAGCTGTAGCACCCGCGCACACACGTATCAATCCCGCTGTATACCGGCACGACGTATCAACGATAAACTAACAAGCAATCAGAGAGGCTGGGGAACATCTTTCGTTCCGTGCGCCAGTGCAGCCAGAGCGTCACAACTTTAGATTCGGTCGCAAGATAGGGGTGAGTGCCTGCACTTTTCCACAACTAAGAATACAAAGGAAGCCTCTGCCACAAGTGTCGCGCGAGCATCCATTTATCCAGTTACGTCCAAAAATCTCGGTGAGTGACATTACTTTGATCCTTTAACTGCAAGTGCGTGAATATGAAGAATGCTAGATATTTCCATAGCACTTGCGAATGAGCGTCCTGCAGCTCCCAAAATCGGAGACCTCGTGCCTATTGTTCGAGATGCTCTCAACTCTTTTCGCAGAAAGCTTATCATGAAACATTTTGCAGCCTCTTAAATCAGAGTGATTATGTAGCGTGATGTGAAGCGATTTTTCAGTGATTATGGGGACGTTAACCGCAATGAAAGGTGTCATTCTACAACGCAATATTTAATTTACCATTCATTCGCGACCGTCGCTCGTAAAACACTAGATGTGTTTCGTGTTCGAGTACACGAAGCAGCTGTGCTTACCTTGAATATGGCGTATATGACGTCGTATATTTAATTGACCAAGCATTTGCGACCGTCGCTCGTAAAACACTAGGGGCGCTATAACGTAAAACTATTCCAAACTTTTCTATTCCAATTCTGCTATCAGCCCTCCACGATTGGTCAAAAACTTTTTTTCGACCACGGCCCCTTCACCTGTCTGTCACGCGACGTCAGGAAAAGCGCGATACCTCCCCATCTGATGTGATGTGTACACACTGATTATGCATGATTTGACAGAAAAAAGAAAAACAGTTATTTCTGATTCGACCCCTTTTCGCCATTAGCCCTCGGCTATTGGTAAAATGTTTTCGGGCTGCACCCACTTCACCTGCCTGTCACGCGACGTCACAACACCGCACAAACTCACCGCGTCAAAGTGACGTGTACGCGATAAAGATGCAATAATAGGCCGCACAAAACTGAATTTTCTTCGGAATAGCCGCAGGCTGCCCCGTTCCGAAAGGACTAAAAGATGGCTGCCGCCGATCGCTGAGACGCTGGCTACTCGCACGTGCCGGAGAGCATGGGTGTATTTGCGTATAATAAAACTTCTTGCGTGGCTGTGTAACGTTTTCGAGCTCTTTCAGCACGTTTACCACCTCATTCTGCCAACTCTTCTTTGCTGAGGGTCAGTTTTAGCGTCATTCTTAAGCTTCCGTTGCATGCCGCCGTGATTTTCGACCAGCCAACACAAGCTAAGTAAGGGAAAGCCGACCAATCGCACCCGCCGGCACCACCCTCTTCATCCGATTATCTATTTTCAGGGCACTGGCACTGCGCCATCGTTTACCTCTCAACTTGAGCATTCTCCTCGCCTCTTGTCAGCCAATTAGATACGACAAGCTGCTCAGTTTAGGCAACTATATTCGTTTTTCAAGCAAACAAAAGTGACCTCCTATGAGCCAGGAGAGCGTTTCATTGGTCTGTTCAGACAACCTTGCGGGTGACCGCCCGGTACTTGCGTCGGTGGTTACGCAAATTTGAGGTCAGGAAAATGGAATAGAAACATATTGGAATAATTTTACATTATAGGGCCCTAGATGTGTTTCGTGTTCGAGTACACCAAGCAGCTGTGCTTACCTTGAATATGGCGTATATGACGTAGAACACTATTGAGGAAAATATGGATCTGTCCTGCAACAGTACAAATATAAATGCAATTGCACATCCTAAAAAGAATTCTAGAAAAAATTCAGCTTTTGAATGCCGACAGCTTCCGCTGTATATATGCGATCGAAAAGCACGCATTTATTACGTTACGCTAGATATCAGTAACAGTGATGACGGAAAGCCTGATTATCCATTAACCGCTTCATATCCATAGGCAGCTCACACAAGTCATGCCACCTTCCCTACTAGTTGTCAGCTGCAACAGTTATAGTCGCACTTCCATTAAGAATGAGCGATTCGCACTCGTGACTCGGGCCCACATTCGTAGCACGCACACGGTAATCGCGCCCCCGTTTAGAGCAAGCGCTCTCAATCTCGACTTAATGTCGCCATCTATCCATGGCACGAGTGCAGGGACTGAGTTTTTATTGACGTGGCGCGATCGCATTTCGTGGCTAGTAAACACTGGAGGCAAGAACGCGGTAAAAGCAATCTAAACAACCCTAGGTTCGTCCATTAGGTCCGTCAGTGTAACACAATGCGCAATACAATTATGAATCTAATTGCTGTCAGGGCCGTTTGTTCCGCCTGTAACTGCAGACCCCGCCAAAATGTGCCCGATGCCTACAAGCACTGCACGTTCTTGCCTATAGATCCGCAGCTGCACATACAGCGTCTTCAACCACAAATGAGTTAGTTTTATTGCGATAAAAATTATGTGGACACACCAGGCACATTTCCGTCGGCGGCGGCGGCGCCGCCATGACGCTCTGTATCAAGTCCAAGCGCGATGACATTGTGGCCGCGCGCCGTATACTGTGTGTGCGAGTGAAAGCGTGCGAGGCTGAGCCAATAATTGTGGCTCCATCTCGCGCACGCACGGGAGGAAATCGTGGAGGCCGCAAGCCGTCTTCAATCGCGGGCAAGGCACCGGGGGTGGAGAGGGCGCTATGATCGGGCGGAGTGTGGGTATGACCAACACCGATAGAGTTTCCTGAAATCACTAGAAGAAACATTGTCGCTGCGATCGTTCAACCGCCATGGCAATGACGACTACGCACAGATTTGTCTGATCTTCGTGCTTAGGGTTTCAGAGGCTTTTGTGGCTTCGTTGAATGCGCTTTAAAGGGCTCCAAATTCGATTAACTTTTAAAGAAATTTATACTATTTTATTGCGGAAGGCAGTAAGACTCGGCAAGCAGGAATAATCGCTGCTAATTGAAGTGCTTGCTTTCTCCACGCGTTAGTGGCGTAATGGTCTCAATAAGGGGCTTCTGTGCTAGAGGTCCTGTGTTGGAATCCTGCCATTGGGGAAATTTTACTTATGTTTATTTACTTATCTATAACGCAGTGCTTTCTTGAAAATGCTCACGTTGCAAAGTCACGAAAGTCATTTAAAGCGATAAGGACGAAGTTTAGGTAAATTCATGCACTACCTATCATTCCCACGCTGGCTGAGCTGCCCTGCTTGCAGCTCCCCTAGACACTAGCGCCACAGTTCTCTCTAGCAGCTGTATGAAACTCTAGGGCCAACGCCTCCTAGATAACATCTTGAAACTGTAAAAGCGCATAAGGGCGAGTACGAGGACGGAAGACAGGACAAGGCGCTTACTCGCAACTGCAAAATTTTATTGAATTTAAAGAAATATATGCGCGCAAAAACGGAGTGGGGAGGCTCCTCATGCTTGTCGAGGATCACGGGCTTCAAAGCTTTCAAAGACAAGCTAAAATTGAAGTAAGTCTAACGATCAAGAAACCTAAACTCTCTATCACGTAGCAAGACCGAAGGGCGCCTGATGCAGCTATTTCCTCTTTTCTTTATGTGGTAGGCCTGTGACATTTCATAGGTTGGCTGGTTGCATGGTGCTGGTGCAGATAATTCGAGTATTTTTCGAAACAGGATAACAACCACATTCTTTACACTGGGCGGCTAGATGTGTCGTTCCGGATGAATTGGACGTCGCCAAGTGTTCTCTTAGTCGCACGTTGACGCAACGTCCAGACTGGCCTACGTAAACCTTACCGCACCTAAACGGGATCATATAGATCATTCCCAACGCAAAATCTACAATTTTTTTGGTGTGCTTAATACTACAGTGCGATGGCTTCCTGTGAATACGCGAACAATGTGTCTGAAGAGTGTTTTCTGCTGTAAAAAGGAATCTCAACCTTATACCTTGTGCCGATATGTTTTAATTTGTGCGATCTTCTTTGTAGGGACGGAACGACAGCTATTTTGTTCTTTTCACGACGATCGTCTCACGCATAATTGGGACTGTAGTTGTTATTCTGTTTTGAAAGACAATCAGAATATCTTCAAGAGAAACAACCAACTAAACCGTGATATGGCACAGGCCTGTCACATAAAGAAGAGATAACTGCGTCAGCCGCCCTTCGGTCTTGCTACATGACAAGGAATTTAGGTTTCTTGATAGTTCGATTTTCTTTAATTTTAACGTTGCCTTTGAAAGCTTTAGCTCGTTATCCTCGGCACAGAGGCGCAGCCCTCATACTCCATTTTAGCGCGCATATATTCGTTTCCTTTCAATTAAATTTACGAGTTGTGAGTAAGCACCTTTTTCCGGTATTTTCTATTCGTACTTGTCCTTGTGCGCTTTTACAGTTTGAAGATGCAAGTAAACAAACTAGCCCAATTGTCCGTTCTCTTATCCGAAAGAACAGGCCTATGCACTCTGCTTTATAACGTCACGCTACTTGAACAGAAATTTCTCTTGCGAAGCCCGGCATAACGAAAATGGTGACGTTAAAATCACCGCGCCTTACTCGAGAGCGTCCCCATTAGATTATATGGCAGTCGGGCAAGGCAGCATGATGTCGCAGATCGAAGTGCATCGACCGTGTGCTATCTAGGAGGCACAGATATGGCACGGCTGAGAGCGGCCACGCGGACCCTATCATGGAAGCTATCTGCGATGCGCACAGAATCTAGGTGCACAGAGGGCTGATAGCTTCGTGTGCGCTGTGTACTCGCCGCTTAGTTCGCGTTGAAGTGCGAGGCAAGTACGAACTTTAGTTCGCTCACTGCTAGTGCCATACTTCCTCATGCCAGCGATTTGACAACGAGTGTCCGTTGTGTTTGACTGAGTGTCCGTCACCGAGTGAGGCGTGTTCGTGTTTGCCTGTGCGCGCGTGACACCATGGTTCTTAATTTAGTTATTATGCGAATCTTTACTAGCTTACGTGGCCGATAAAACTCGTCA
Source organism: Dermacentor albipictus (assembly GCF_038994185.2). NCBI lineage: Eukaryota > Metazoa > Arthropoda > Arachnida > Ixodida > Ixodidae > Dermacentor > Dermacentor albipictus. Next base: position 492,503,034 of record NC_091821.1, read on the forward strand.
CTTTGTATAGCAGTCTAATAAGTTGCTACCACAATCGATGCTTCGCCTTTCGGTGAAACTACGACTTTTTTATAACTAACACAAGAATAAGATATGAGATATACACTCCGTTTTTGTGTATGCTAATATTTTTTTTTACTTATTACAATAGTGCAAATTAATAGTGTTCGACCACCTTCAACAGCCTTCTTGATTATTCGTCTTTCGGAGATGCTTTCATTTTCCAGCTACCTCACGTGCACCGCCATGTATCCATGAAGCATTGTGAGCTGTCAGTGACTTAGTCTCCTAATCCTGTATCCCTCCCTCCTCCATACCCCATGGCGCTCTAGTAGTGATGGCGCCTTCCAATGAAAGACGGCGCGTACAGGTCAATGTAGTTATGTGGCCTTGTTGTATATCCTCTTCTAGTTTGTTGCAGAAAACATACAACGCGGACATAAAATGCACTAAAGAAAATGCACACCGCTGTATGTTCTCTCATCGTGAGGATGTCCGCGTCGTTCTGCCTGCCTGTACGGGTGATCGCGATGAGGATTACTGGAGATGCGGCACGTGGAGTGGAACAGGTATCGCTTCGTCGACTGAAAGCGCACAGTCACGGCGCCTATTGTAACTAAAGGAGATGTTCGAACTGCGAGACAATGGTGGCTTACACGCAGTTTGTCGTGCATTTTCAGCACGGGGTCGTCTTTGAGCTTGTTGCCGGGCTGAAAAAATGAAAACAATGGCGTTAGTTCTTTTCGACCGACCCTCTCGTGATGTGCATTAGGATTTGCTAAAACATGTTATAGGTGCGCACCGTTTAAGCGCACGAACTAGATAGGCATCAAAATTGTTTAGGCTGTACCAGAGTCGCAGGCGCAGTGGGGTACGTGAAACGTCTTGCGCGTGCTCCAGAGGGTGTATGCCCAACAAAATGTCCCACTTATACACTTAACAACACACTAGAAAGCATGCATGGTTGACTTAGGCTATAGCTACTTGGGGTCTTACGGTCTAATTTTTCAATCACGCTCTCGCTCTCATCGTAGTGGGCTCGATTGTTTTGCCGAGTATGCTCGGGGACAACCTTCTAAATGACCGCCCTTCAGATGGCGCCAAAGATCGCCCTGCGCCGCTCGAATCCGCCGCACTTGTAAACGGTTGCGGCTCCTGCGCTTGGGCTCCTTAGGGACAGGCACACGTTCCGCCGTGGACAGAGGGGTTGCGTATCCCTCTGTTTCGATGTCCATGTCTCTTCACGCCATTTTGATTCTACGTGTCGAAGGCGTGGAGGCCATATCCGGACTACCGTCAAATTTCTACAACACATTGCCCCTATAACGCCTTCCTTATGATCACAGGTTTGAGGTTGAAGGATTGTAATTACTATGAATGAGTGAGCTCCATTAAATGCGACCACACACCCTCAGATAGAGAAACTGGCCCCCGAGCTATGCATATCTCGACTCTGCGCGCGAGGATAAATTTAGCTCTGACTGTGCCGCGCGTGGTGTGACGACGGTGCCATATGCGCACGCGACAGATGCGTGGTGAACTAATGAGTTTTCATTGCGATACCATTTATATGGTAACTCCAGGCGCATTCTTGAGGTCGCGTCACCGTGAAGTTCTGTATAAAGTCGAAGGGCGATAACGCCGTCATCGCCCGTTGTATGCTCCATGTGGGAGTGAAAGCGCGCGAGAGAAGCCGACGATCGCGGGTCAACCTGGCGCACGCGAACGAAGAAAGCGGAGAGCAAACGCGCAGTCCTCAGTCGCGCGAAAGGCCGTAAGAGGAGGGGAAGGAGGGAGGGGGAGGCGGCGTTGTGCTCCGGCGTATTTCGCGAGCGGGCGCAAAGGGAACTGATGATCGCGGCTCAACCTCGCGTGCCAGAGGAAAGCGGTGAGGCAGTGCGGGGGGGAGAGGCGGCTTCGACTTCACCAACAAATGAGCGCTTTGCACGGCCGTGTGCGGTCGCGAAACCGTATTGGCGGCGAGGAGTTACGGAGTCGCCATCTCTCGGAAGCGCCTCGCTGGCGTAGCATGAGGGATCACGTGGCGCGCTCCTCATAGGTTTTGCTGTCAGCGCTCACTGAAAACACCACGCGCGAGCTCTCCCGGACATTTCTGTACGTACTTTCGAAACGAGAGACGTTTTTTACTGTCTGAATAATAATCTTGGGGAAAATGAAAGCACACAATCGTTTACAGACGCTATCGCTTTACCGAATACGTACAGTGTACGCCACTGTGCGCGGTCGCCGCGATAAAGTCTCCCGAACCGGCTTCTTGCGTGAAAGGTAGGTAAATGCAGAGAGCAAACTATGTGAAATATGTTCTTATAGTGCTTGTATAACTAAATGGAGCGTAATAGAACGAAGCCTCAATGCAGCGATCGCGCAGATTCGCAGCGACCGACTGCGCGTCTGCATGCTTGTCCGCGCACTGTTTCGCTTTCTCCGCACGCGCGTTTTCGCACCATGCCATGACTCTAGGCCGCAGAATATGAGCATTTGACAGTATACAAGCAACCGTTATTGCGTGGGCGCTATCAGAGGTGTTCAAAAATAATTTTTTTGTAGAGACTTCGACGCCTACGGGGTACTGTGATGTGCCGTCGCGACGATTCAATCTTTGTTTTTTTGTTCTTCTAAATTCTTTGACCTTTCAATATTATTTCTCGAGTTGCATCGCACTGTATGTTTATCGGTGTTCTCTGCATGCGATTTCCCGCTGCTTCTTTTTTGTAATCCAGTGTATCAATTCATAACACAAACACATGACCATATGCCATGCTTTTTTTTAATGTGCTTCTTACCGCTCCCTTTCCACTCCACTGAACTTGCCAGTATCTATAGCATCGACAAGTTCGTGGACCAAACCGTCATGACATTAGTCGGGCAGCGGACTCGGGCGAGCGTCTAAGTGCGCGTTTTCCGAACATTCTAGACCCAGCGCCGTAGCAGAAATCTTCCTCGCGTCTGTGCTTGCTGCATACCCGAGTTGTAGCCAATGACTGCTTGCCGGTTTTATGTTTCGCGAGCCAAGCTTCACGCAGCTTCTTGTCCTGCAGCTACGTATGAATAAGGCTGACACCGGGCTCCGTTGCGTACGTCCGGCACTGCGGCACCGAGCAGTAGCCTACCATGTTGCGCGCCTTCAAAGTCAGCTACTGCCTGTTGTAGTGCTTTCAAGCGTTGTAAAGGACACGCTCTAAGCGGGAAAATCTCGCCACTAAATGAGCACCGCAGCGTACGAGGGAATTTGAACTCTCGTTTTTAGCTCACTTCGGCGCTCCCGCAGAAGCCAACGCGGCCGCTATGTCCACGTGATCCCTCCTAGCACGTCACGCCGACAGTGGCGCCACCATTTCCAGTGGTGGAGCTTGAGGCCAATATTGAAAGGGATCCGCGGATGGCTCATAGCTGTGTGCGCAGTGTGACCTCGCCGCTCTTGTGTTCAAGCGATAGACAGCACGAAGGTCACTTCACTCGCTGCTGCTGCCGTGCTTGCTCGCAACAGCGTTTTGACAGCGAGCGTCCGCACTCATCGAGTGAAATGTGTTCATGTTTGCTTGTGTGCGCTGACCCCATGCTTGTTAATTCAGTTAGTAAGCGAATGTTTCCAAGCTCACACGGCCATTATCGATTGTATGAACCATCCTTACTTCGCATAGCTGTTTATTAATTTCATATCGCAATGGATGCTACCCTTTAAGGATGAAACTGCGACTTTTTGTTTCCTTTTGCTGACCGATGCCAAAGTAAAGCGTGGGATAGTACGCTTGCAGAGATATAAGTGATGTCAAATGTTTTTGTTACAGGCTGTTTCAGCAAGCGACGCCCAATGCTGGCCGAAATCAAAGATGTTTCACGCCAAAAGATGCCTTGAAACGAAAACCTGGGTACCACTAAAAAGCGAGAGCAAAACAAGAAACGAATGAAAACAATTACCGTATAGAAATGAACAGTTTCACGCACACAGCATACGAAGTACAGAAACCTCATGGGAATGACATGTAGCTAATGTTCGGCAATGTTGAGCTGCGGGAAAAAAAAAAGGGATTCACACAGCCGTAAATTATATGTATATGTTCATGACGAACGGACAATGAAGCCAAGGAAGCCATCGGGGATATTAGCGGTGGTTGAAATTGTAATGTAGAAAATAAGAGAAAATGGAAATGAAAGTGGACGAAAAGGCAACTTCTAGCCTGTGGGAGCCGAACCCAGAGCCTCCACACTACGTGTGTGATGTATTATCAATTCTGCTACGGCGACAGCTATGACTCTTGCCACTGGCCTGGATATTTATATATTCTAGATCTAGCCCCAGGAGTGTTAACCAGCGCCACTCAGAGCCTTGGTGGGCGGATGTGGAGTGATCGTTTTTGCTTGGTGGCGTCATGTAGCACGTGAACGTAGCAGAGTATGCACGGGGCTAAAAAATCCCTCATATGCTATCTAGCGACATGAACGATGCCAGATTCGAGACCCTCGCTGCGAATGAATGAGACAAGGGAAACTGAGGCGCTCGAATTTCATTCAACGTGACCATATCAATTCAACAGAGAATAAAGCCAAGAATAGCATCAGGGAAGTTAGCTGTGGTTAAAAAAAATGAAATGCAGAAAATGATAAACAGCTCCTCACCGGCTGGAGGGTGGAGAAAATAACTTTAATAATAGAGTCCTGAGGAACCCCTCCCCACCCACTCTTGGTTTAGTGGTCGGCAGGGGTCGCGGGCCGCACCCACGTTGGGACGGGAAGCCCGTGAGCCTCCGCCCTTTCATGAGCCCTCTGGACGGCCCGGAGCTGGGTCTGGTGGTCGTCGCTTCGCAGGGCGTCCACCCAGTCTTCTTCTTTAGTGAACACGGTGCCGCTTAACGCGGAGCATGGCCAGAGCATGTGCGCTAGCGAGCAGTACGATTCGCCACAATCCGGACATTGCGGCTCTACTTCTGGTGAATAACGGCTCAGTCTGCCTCTCGAGGGGAACGACTCTGTCTGAAGCATTCTGAATATCGATGACTGTGGTCTAGTGAGTTTAGCGTGGGGGAGCGGGAAGGTCCTCCTCGACAGCTGATAGTGCGTTATTTAGTTGAAGGTGAGTAGCGGGTCTCGGTGCTCCCCTCCCTCCCCGCCACTTCGTTCGCCACAATCGCCGCGGTGCGTGAGTCCTCACGCGCGTCCGTGCGCCAGAGAGAGAGAGTAATCGTTTATTGTAATAGAGGTTGTTTTGTTATGGTGGTTGGAGCCCCTCCTCCAGGGCCCCACTGGTTACAGCGGCTCGCCGGGCCTGGTCAAGGGTCGCCAGTTGGCTTCCCAATTCCACTTCCGCGAGTCGCGCCTCCCATGACCAGTTATGTAGAGTGTCGTCTAGCGGCGGTGAGGTGGCAGCCGCCGGACGTAACGCGCACTGGAATGTCATGTGTTCCAATGTCGGTGTTCCTTCGCACCACGGGCATGTGTTGCTGTATTTGTCTGGGTACATTTTGCGTAGCCTGTATAAATGTGGGAAAGTTTGTTTGCAGGTGGCGCCAGTCCCGTGCTTGCCTCCTGTCTAGGTCTGGGTGAGGAAGGGCTTTGGTTCGCCTACTTAGCCGTTTTAATTCGAGGATTTCTCTTGGCGCACCGGGTGTCGAGGTGTTCTCTCGGGCGGTGTGGCCCGCGGCTCGGCCTGTCATGCCTCGAGCCAAGCGGTCCGCCCGTTCATTCCCCGCTATCCCTGTGTACGCCGGGCACCAGGTCACATAATGATCCAGGGTGAGTTCCGTTCCTAGGATGCGGAAGACGCAGCCCAATAAAGCCCCCCCCCCCTCCCCCCAAGGAAGGGGCGGCAGGCGTCCTGTCAGCACGTAGGCCGATTGGCCCTAACTTCCGCGGCGCGTATGGCCAGGGCTATGGCCACAGCTTCGGCCGTTGCAACCGATTTCGTCCTTTGCTAGTCACGACTGCTGCAAATGTATTGAGGGTGCCTGTATTCTTTTGATACGAACTCGCGTCTGTAAAGTAAGTATCCGGATCGCTTAGCCGCCTTAGTAAGGTGGCTGCCCGCGCGTGGCTCCGTGCCGCATGATGGGCTGGGTGCATGTGACGGGGGATTGGCGCCACGTGGATCCGCTCTCGGATTTCAGATGGCAGTAGTATTGTTTCGTCGCCGCAATATTGTGGTGTCAGTGGATAGTGAAGTCTTTGTAAATCTGAGCGTCCCTGAGGTGTCGTGTTTAGCCGTTCACGCTGCGCCATTAGGGTCGCCACTGCATATTCCTCGAAAGTGTTCATCATTCCTAATTCGTTCAGTCGGATCGTGCTTGTGCTTTCAGGCAGGCCGAGTGCTGCTTTACAGGCGATTCTTGTAAGCTTATCCGCATGTTCGATGTCGTTACACCGCGTGGTTTGGAAAGGCAGAGCGTACGTTAGACGACTAATGACGAAGGCGTTTACTAGTTGCATGGTGTCTGCTTCGGTCATGCTTTCTTGGCTGCGTGCAACTCTGCTAAGAAGCCCAGTTACGCTCCGAACAGTGCGTCTGAGATTGGAGAGCGCTATGCTAACGCTGCCCGTTTCTTGAATGCACATTCCCAGTACGCGCAGGTGAGATGCCCTCTTGATGGGCTCTCCCTCCAAGGTGAGCTGCAGATCCGGAGCCCTGGTTGCTAGGGTGTGTCTAGGTCTAATATGAATACACTCCAATTTCGCTGGAGCGCACCTCATGCTTGCTCGCCTCATATAGCTTTCAATGGTATTGATGGCCTGTTGAAGTGTGTCCTGTCGGTTTCCGTAGGACCCTTTGCAGGCCCAGAGTGTAATGTCGTCTGCATATATGGCGCAGCCAAGGTCCCGGTTCTTCTGTAAGTCCAGGGCCATTCTACGTAAGCCGACGTTAAAAAGAAGTGGTGACAATATGGATCCTTGAGGGGTGCCCTTATCTGGTAGGCGATACAGGGCAGAACGTGCTGAACCCAGTCCTATTTTCGCGGAGCGGCTGCTCAGGAAGTCTTGTACGTAGTGAAATACTCTTTCTCCACACCCGACATCTCGTAGTCCGTCTAGTATTGTAGTGTGTGAGATGTTATCAAATGCCTTATGGACGTCGAGTGCTAGCAGGATTCTGTGCATGCTGCCCGGAGGAGGATCGAGAACCTCATCTCTTAATAGAAGAAAGACGTCCTGTGCACAGATTCTCCTGCGGAAACCGAACGGAAAGAGTGAGTTTCGTTCGATGTTGGCTTCGAGTCGGGTTAGAATTATTCGTTCAAAGAGCTTGCCCATGCAAGACGTGAGCGATATGGGCCTGAGATGGTTGAGCTCGCGCGGCTTGCCTGGTTTCGGTATAAGCACGATGTCTGCCTCCTTCCATTCTCGCCGTAGTCTTCTGTCTGGTCGCCAGACCTGTTCATTGAAGAAGTCGACTAAGTGCTGTAGGGCTACATCACTAAGGTTGCGCAGCATTGCGTTGGTGATTTGGTCGGGTCCAGGAGCCGTGTTCTTCTTGAAGGTTTGTGCCGCTGCGTAGAGCTCTGAAAAGGTGATGGGGGCGTCCAAGCTCGAGTTATCCTGTCCTTGGTATTCTCTCATAACGCGTGAAGATGTCTGGGCAGCGCCGGTGTAGCTGCGTTTTAGGTGCTCGAGTAGTTCTTGTTCTGAGCCCTTGTATTCTCCTAAGAGCCGTCGCATGACGTTAGACATCTCGGTGCCCGTGCTAGTTGGGTCTAACATGCACCGAAGAATGGCCCAGGTCTTCTTGGTGCTGAGGGTGCCTCTGAGAGAGTCGCAGAAGCTGCGCAAATTTTGATTATTCAGCTCCTTTGCATAGGTGTTAGCTTTGTTTGCCTGCAGGGCTATTCGGCGCCTAAGTTTGCGATTACGCCGCTGCCGCTTCCAGCGTTTGGTGAGGCTTCTGTGGGCCTCCCAGAGGTGGGCGAGATGGCTGTCTACTGCTGGTGCTTCCGCTGTGGTCTTGATCTCTCTGGTGGTGGCAGCATGGGCCTCCTTGAGGAAAGTTGTCCAACCTGCGGCCGTGGCTGGAAATGAGGAAGCAGCCTGTTGTTGTTCTCCATACCTTTTCCAATCAGTGAGCCTGGCCACCCCTAGGGGCTGTCGATCTTTAGCTGTGTTAACACTGACACACAATAGATAGGGATCACTACCTAGCGTTTCGTCTAGGTTACACCAGGTGACCCCCGTCTCATTGTTGACAAACGTAAGGTCCGGCGTGGTATCCCGGGCAACGCTGTTTCCTATCCTTGTAGGAGTGCCTGGCTGCGTAATCAGTACAAGTTCGTGAGACTGAGTTTCTCGTAGTAGATTGAAGCCCTTGGCGGTGTCGCGTTGATTACCCCATGCGGAGTGCCAAGCGTTAAAGTCTCCGAGAAAGATTAGTCGGTCTTTCGTTGAGAGCAAGGTAGATACGTGACTTAATATTAACGAAAAATCGGCCCTCTTATCCCTAGGGGGGCTATATACGTTGGTTATCAGGCACTTGGGACGACCCATCTTAACTGGCCAAATGGTGAGTATTTGGTGGTGGATTTCTACGCCAGGTGCTATGGCGACAGTAATTGTCAGGTCCTTGCGGGCCAATGCTGCCACTTCAGCGTAGTTCGAATCGCTGTAAAAACGGTAGCCCCCAATATGTATCAGCATTTTCACCACTTCCTGAAGACAAATAATGTCAGGTGGGACGAGCGCCGCCTTGATATATTGTGTAAGTGCAGCATGTCTGTTATGTAGTGATCCGCAGTTCCACTGCCAAATTACGAGATTCTCTTGGTGAGTAGGAGTGTAGTTAGCCAGAATATGGGCTCTCGAAATGTTCTGTGTCTGTGGTTACGGTGACCTTTGGATCTCGGTTCTCCGGGCTAAGGCTGCTACGACGTCATCGCGTTTTTTTTTACCCCTTTGAGCGAGTCGTCGACGTACCGCTTAAGATTGTGAAGCTCTGCAAAAAATAATTGCATTAGTGCGCACATATTGTCTAGTTTCCCTTCCAGATGAGTGATGGTTGTAGGCATCTGTGCTATAGGCTGCATTTGTGATAGTGGGTTGGTCTGTGTTGGGTTCGTCTGTGTGTTGGACAGTTGTGCGGGTGCGTTTGTTTTATGGGTTCCTCCGTGCATCATCATGCTTGCCATTTGTCGTTTAAGTGTCCCGAGTTCATTTTTCATGCTGTCCAAGCTTGTCTTAAGTTGTCTGTTTTCGGCAACTATTTTCTTGTATTCCTCGTTTTGTGTGGTTGTGGAGGACGCGACCGCTGCCCAGCTTACCTGTGGATTTGTCAGAACAGAGGCCGCCTTCGGTGCTTCTCTGGATGCTCGTTGCGTCTGCCTTGGTTCTCCTCCCTGGACGCGCTCTCGTGCTCGAGAGCGAGATCTGCTCGGGGGAGGGGACGCTGATCTGGACCGAGCGTTCCGTCGGTGTGGAGATGGCGATCTCGTCCTTCCCTGTCGGTCGCGTTGGTCGCTGCTATGGCCGTTTGTGTAGTCCGATTCCTCATCCTCTGACGCGAACCAGCGAGGTTTTTTCGGCCCTTCATTGCGCTTGTCAGTGCTCTTTCTGACATGAGGTTTTTTTCGGTTGCTTGAGGCGTCGTTGGCAGCTGCGGTCCTCGGTGACGTGGGCGCCCTCACACGAGGCACACTTTGGCTCACACGGGTGTCCGTCCACTGGGTTTCTGAGTCCACAAATTCGGCACACTCGCAGGTCGGGCTGTGGACACACGTCTGTCCGATGCCCTTTTCCATGGCATGTTTTGCACACCTGAACAGTAGCACGGTAAGGATGACACAGGAGTTCGCCTCCGTTGTAGTACACCACGCGAGGTAGTGACGGGCCGCAGAAAGTAAGGGCGGCACTCTTTGTTTCTCCGATCATTCTTGCTTGGATAAGTTCGGCGCTTTGAGTCCGTATACGTATGTTTGCTATGATGGTCTCCGGTGGCGTTCGGGGTGGAAGTCCGTGTATAACTCCTCGGATAGCTTCTTCTCCGGTGGCAGCGTATACGTTAACGTCCTGTGAACGTCCGTTGATAGTGAGGGAGTGGACTCGGCGTGCCTGCTCCGCGACCTCCTGACTCGATGTCGAAAGTATGGCGATATTGGAGCCGGGATTTATACGGAGCAAAAATTGCTCACCTCTTATATGGTAGTCGCAGGCCGCGACGATCGCTTCGGCGAGGGCCGGCGTGCTGATAGCCTTCAAAGGCAGTCCCTGGTGTGGTCGGATAACTATCTTGAAGTCATCCATAGGAAGAGGAGGGAGTTTGGGTATGCCTCTTCGTCGTTTCCTTGGTTTCGCCGGGTTAGTGCTGCCCGTTGAATCCGTTTCTCGCTTGCGCTCTCGAGCCTGCTGCTTCTTTTGCCGTAGTATTAGGACTGTCTGCCAGTCGTCGTCCGTCCGCTGGCGTCCCCCGGCGTTGTGGCGAACGGAGCCTGTTATTCCGTCTTCTGTTCTGTCTAAATTTGTTAGATCCATGTTCTCTGCTGGTGTGGTCTCACCTTGCATTGTCGTCGTCGTCTGAAGTTCGCTAAGCGTTCCCGTGCGCCAGCTCGTTGGCGTTGGGAAATTCGGGGTGCACGTCGGCCCCCATGTGGACTGGAAACCACTCGACGATGTGATGACCCGCGGCTCCCTAGCTGCCGAGGACGGCCGCCGCTTCCCGCGATATCGAGCCCGAGGCGAATGCTCTGGCCGCCGATCGTGAATCTGTGTAAACGTAAGGACGTTCGAGGTCCCTCATTGCCATGGCTATTGCCACCTGTTCGGCCACTTCGGACGTTGCCCCCTTGATCGATGCTGCGTTAATTACCGTACCATCCCTACGTATGGAGACGGCCGCGTACCGGTCGCTGCGTCTACAAATGTCGCCAGTCTCGGGCAGTTGGCGGTTCATTTCAGCAGTGGTCGGGCCCTCGCCTTTCGGCGCCCCTCGTTGAATTGCGGGTGGACGTTTCACGGAAGCGGTTCTACCTTGAAAGTGCCCCTGACCGCCCCGCTGAGCGCAACCTTGCGTGCGTTGCACTCTGCCTCTGCATTTATCCCTGCTTCTCCTAGGATGCGTCTGCCGGCCCTGGGGGTCGACAGCCGCACGACCTGTGCCTTGGTTTGCGCTGGACCCGCTAATTTCTTCCTAAAGTTGTCACTGACAGTCTACACTCGTGCGCCACGAAACACAAACTTTCTGCTGCTTACCATCCACAAACGACCGGCTTAACCTCAACCGAACCCGTTTTGTTATGCTTTCCCTGTATCTACCTGCTGAACAACGCGACTAGGACGTTGCATTGCCCCTCGGAATCTTTGTCTACAAATCTTCTCGCAATGATACCGCAGGCTTCTCTCCATTCTTCCTCTTGTTTGGCCGCGGTCCTACGCTCCCTTTGGGCACCGTTCTGCCTGCTTGTGTGAATTTCACATCGGAGTACGCCCGTGTAGCCACGTCTGTTACACACCGGGCGCCTTGGCTCTCCTTTGGTCCCCGTCGCGACGCGTTGGACTCTCGGAGAAGTTACTCTCACGCCATTCCCTTACCGCGTCTTGCGTCAAGCAACCGACCTCAGCTATGAAATCGTCCCTGTTGACCCCACCGTGACTCAGCCCCGCTCCGACGTAGTCCACGTCGGCCGTATTAAGCCGTATCATTAGACCGCCTCCTAACCAGCACCGGGTCGGTGCTTCAGCCGCCAGGGGTCTGTGACAAGTTGATGAAGAAGACATCTGAGCTTAGCCCGAAGACGACGCTCTTGGATTTCGCGAGCCAACTGCCATCTTGTAAGCCGCTACAGTCTTTGTAAATACCCTGTAAATATATTTCGCGCTTCTCTTTTTCCTGCAATCATGTTATTGCACCCATTCGGCCTACTTTGTCCATACACGAGTAACTACTTCGCCCACTGAATAAGTATAGCGATGTAGGCGAGTTGATTTCAGTCGATGGTGTAAATTTCTCCAGCGCGAGCGCTGAAGTGCGGAAAGAAAGGTCGACATAGGACAAAAGAAGAAGGTATGCAAGAGGACAAACACGAGCACTCGTGCGTGCCCTCTTGCATTCCTTCGTCCTTACTGACCTTTCTTTCCGCACTTCAGTGCTTCGCGCTGGAGAAATTAAAACCATAGTTCACCCAAGCAAAGCGAACCTCGCAGCAGTTATGTTTCTTGAAGATACTGCTAGCTCCTATTACCCTAGATACTGCTAGTGTAATCCATGCTTCCTAACTCAATACTCTGCCGCTGCTTCCTGGTTTAATTCGTGCTAATACAAATACGACCAAGGAGGTGACAACATTAACTGAACAACAAATATTACTCCGTTCCGCGATTTCGAACTTTCCCTCCGTACTTAACCAACCATGTCATTGGCGTGAATTTCGACGAAAAGGAGCTGCGATTGCCGGCGTGAAAAGTCTTTAGAATATCAATTTCCAAGTGCTTCAAATTGTTACGTTCAGTGAGCCTGCGTGGTTAATAATTTCCATGAGAGCGCAACTCTGGCATCGCTTTCGATGGCACGTGTAAGCGCTGAGCTACGCACTTTTCAGCTGTTACCGCCTGCTTGCCGTTGGTAGACACCACCAACCCCCCTTCCCGCGCCCCCTCATGCACGCAACGGTTCTAAAGATTTGAAAAGGCAATGAATTCTGCTACTGCTTCCCTAGGTGCAAAGATGTTGTATATGGATTTATTTTTATCTTTTAGCGGCCGATGCTGATCCCACCCGTGGAGCCATCAGTTATGCCAGTCACGCAGAAACAGCGCTTATATAGGTCAGTGCTATTCGCGTCATGGGGGTTAAGCCACGCTTTAAGAACCAATACATGAAAAGACATCACCGACTACTTGAAGTAACAAAACATATTCCAAATCGTTAATTTTGCTGGTATTTGTTAATTCGGCCTTTGATGCAATTCGAAGAAGTCTAGCCGTGCCGCAATGACTTAATATTTATTTATGGTATGTCTAAAAAACTCTACTATACGGGTAGTTCGACTACATAGAGATCGGGATGAGAAGATAAGAGTGTGTTCCAAGCGAAACTGAATGGTAGTGAACATGGCGACAACAACCTGTGTTACCTTGTCGTTTGAGTAAACTGAATGTTTTTTTCACGTTCCTCTGTTAAGGGATGCCTTCATCGAAAGTAACAATGTCTGCAGATGAGGTGCAACTTCTCTCGGAAATCTGTTTAATTGGACGTCTTGTATAACGAATTCACTTTGCACGTTAACGTCGCTTGTATCCTTGCATATTTAGCTCAAAGTTCGGTACGTATTTATTTATACGCATTCAATGGGTGTAGCTGGTATTCCGGGCTTTTATCAACAACTTTTCACGCATCTATATCAGTGCTCTTTCCTATAATGACCAGGCATATCGCGGTTAGCGTGTTTGGCGCTTCAGATATTATGCGTCAGTTCTAACTAATTCAGAAACGCTGTGGAGAAAGTAAGCGCTACTTTTGAATGGCAGTCAGTAGAGTCATTTGTACGCATGTGTTTTCGTCACTGTCCATCCTCTTTTCACGAGCTGTATATATACAAAGAATTTTGTCTAACACCAAACATTTGTGTTGCTTTAGGAGATGGTGAATCGATCGGCTTGCAACAACTACGTCGCCAAAACGACGCCAATAAACGGCACGACGATCGCGGACATTTGTTTGACCCCAATTCACAGATTCAGGCCTACACGAAGCCATGTGCGGTGAGGAATCCGAAAAGCAGTCGTGATTATAGCGGTTCTTAAAAGGTGATTCGAATCCTCACGCGTTGCGAAGGGCCGAAAAAGCTTGGGTGGGAGGCGTGGTAAGTTGCTACATATTACTGTATACTACTGTATACTGTTTTAGCTGCTAGAATAAAACAGGCAGCCTGGTGTGGCGATCCGTGTCAACTACTTTTGCAGGTCCGTTGACGTTATTCGGTGTGTCGCGTCACTTAACTTCGTACAATTAAACGGAAAACGCTCTACAAATAATATTCTCTAGCGAGGAGATTACTTAGGCTATGCCCTATATATATATATATATATATATATATATATATATATATATATATATATATATATATGAGGGTGTGTGCGTGTGAGTTTGCTGGGAAATGACACGCTGGCCCCGGTAGTAAAATGAAGACAAGGAGTACGACGCAGGTTGAATTAGCAGAGTATATTTCCCTGACGTTACGGCTGGTGGACTCGCCTTTGTCAAAGGTTTGACAAAGGCTGGTCCCCCAGCCGAAACGTCCGTGAAATATACTGTACTAATTCAACCTGCGTCGTACTCTCTTCACACACGCACACACATTATATATATATATATATATATATATATATATATATATATATATATATATATCATAAGAAGCCAACAAACACTGATACCATGGACAACACAGGGGAAATTAATTACTTGTGCTTAATGAATGAAATAAAGAAACGATAAATTAATCGAAATTAAAGTGGATGAAAAAACAACTTGCGGCAGGTGGGAACCGAAACCACAAATTTCCCCTGTGTTGTCCATGCTATCAGTGTTTGTTGGCATCTTATAACACCACTAATAAAAATCGGGCCTCTCAGTTAACCCCTTTCTTCTCGTTGAATATATAACGAGGGTCTCGAATCCGGCAACATTGATGCCTTTAGGTAGGTTGATAGGTTTAGGTAGATTAGGTAGGTTGGTAGCATTGATGCTTTAGGTTTATTGACCAGTTGCCTTCACCCAAAAAGATCACGTGTTCGTGACGCCTGCGGCAAAAAGGGCGTTCCACGTCCACCGGCAAGATCTGTGAGTGGTGGCGCTGGCTAACACTCCCAGGGTCTTACTAGGACACATGGATACCCAAGAAAGTGGATGGGGAAACAGCGCCGCGGTAGCTCAATTGGTAGAGCAGCGCACGCGAGATGCGAAGGTTGTGGATTCGGTTCCCACCTGCGGTAAGTTTTTTCATCCACTTTAATTTCCATTACTTTATCGTTTCTTTATTTCATTTATTAAGCACAAGTCATTTCCCCTGTGTTGTCCTTGGTGTCAGTGTTTGTTGGCTTCTTAAGATATGACTAATAAAAATCGGGCCCCTCTGCTAACCCCCTTTCTTCCCGTTTATAGATATAAGGAAACGTACTATGGCGCCCCACTTGAGAACCATAGAGAGCGCGACGCTGCCGCAGAAGCAGAGCACGGCAGCCACGATAGCCCACGCGATGAACAGCCGCAGGGACTCCAGGGGATCCTGTGAAGTTACACCATGAGTAAAGGGCATCACGTACGTACCACGTGATGCACGAACAAGTAACATTATGGGTAGCTAATTGAATTGTGTTTTGGTAGTAAGAGACGGTAGTGCCAGGTAATTTTCCCCTTTTACGGTAAAGCCAGTGGTCGTGGCTTTATGCAGTACACAAGCTAAGGCACTCCTGGCTACGGAAACGAGAACATGACGACATGGCGCATTGGGGCACTTCTCAGTCCCACGTGTAATGTTTGAGGTAACAATTATTTCAACTTTTTTTTTCGCAAGCATTCGCATAAGCCTCCCTAGTGCTCGGAAACGACTTCCAAAAATTTGTCATCCATACACTGTCGTGTGCACTGGTGTTTGTAACGAGTGCCGCCAGTGTGAGACTATCGCGTTTCTATACATGTTTGGCCCAAGTTTTTTTATGCATTATTGTAGTTTTAGGCTTGAAAATAAACTGCAACAAAAAAAGTAAATATGTGTGTGCACATAAGCGTTACTTACGTCTACGAATTTTGTGATGCTGTGGCACGTTGGATTTTCCGCGAGTTCCTCCTTTGGTACTCGAAACTGAAAGTTGAAAAAAAAGTTTGTCTTGTTCCTAGTGAAAATGAGCTTTGTTTTATGTATTCGTAATGGGTACTAATACGACCGTCTAACGAACAAACAAACATCTCAACAACACAAGGCGGCACGCAATTATGAATACGTACTACGAAATCGTCCTTGCCTACAACTTACTGAATAAACAGCCTGGAATTAACAACGCTGTAGGCATTCAGAACGCTTTTATGCCTCACAGCTCGCTGTTTCAGGTCAATATCAGATACTGCGCTAGTCTGAAAGATGTGTCTTTTAGAGCTTGCATACGCGAGGGAAGGATGAATGTTACAAGACAAACGCCGAAGCAATTTTTATCATTCTGCTGTGCTGAAATATCCCGGCGTATTCTTTGCTCCCGTGCTTCGTCTGGATGGCGGCATCTCGTTGATATGCCGTCGGAATAGGATTTTTGGGCGTCTTCGTCGGTGGCGAATGATATTCGTCATTTGCGACAAACAACCACCCCACCATCCTTGGCTGCTGCTGCTTTTTGATTTCCGGATATTGGCTGACGGACCGGCCCCGAGCTGGCCCAGTGTATGGTCGGCGCTGCGGTGACAGGCAGTGGCCTTGTGACGGTGAACGGGCAGACGTCGAGGATTCCACTGAGTGGCGGTGAGGTAGACGTCGATATCACGAGGCATTGTCTTTGCTGTGGACGCGGCGCATTCACGGCAAACGCTCGTAGTTCCAAGGCGCTGTATGGGTACCGACGTGACTGGCTTCTTCGCAGTGATAGCAGAGTGGGCGGTTATCTGGAGCGAGTCATGCGTCTGTCTTCCTATAGTGTAGTTGCATTGGGCGACGGACGGGCGAGCTGGCAGTGATGGCAGCGGTGGCAGCGGACAGCGGCATTGCCGCGTTACGGGAGGGACTCTGGCGCGGGCACGTAGGTGGAACTTGACGGTGGGCGTTGGAGGCGTAGGCCATCGCTTCCGGCACAAGAAGCGGCAATTCCTATGGCATTTCGGAAACTCCCAGTGACCGTCGTAGTTCTTCCTTTGCCATGTCAGTCACCGAGCCCACCTGAAGTTGCGACGAAGGTGGGATCTTCCGCAGTTCTTCACGCACAATGGCCCTGATGGTCCGCGGAGGACGTCGGCGCACTCACCTTGGAGTTCGCGCTGTGGCGTGAACACTTGGGGGTAATATTGCCTAGTGCGCGTTTCCAGAGTTTTCTCGATCGTTGTTGCCTCTGCCAAAAATTCAACTAACGTCTTCGATGGGCTGCGGATCAGACCGGCGAAAAGTTCTTTTACGCCCCTCATCCGGAAGCGAACTTTTTTCTCGTTCGACATTTCCGTTTCGGCGTGCCTGAAAAGACAGGTCATCTTTTCCGTGAAAAGGGTGATGGTGTCATTGAGCAGTTGCGTTCGGGTTTTTAAGAGTTGAGCTTGGGCTCGCTCTTTGCGCATGACGCTTGTGAAGGTCCATAGGTAGCCGCTGCTGGACAGGTCCCACATCGCAAAGGTGGTTTCTCGATTCTCAAACCACGTCATGACGGTGTCTTCTAATGCAAAAAAAAACGCATTGCGCAGCTTGTCGTCGCTGTTCCAGACGTTATATGCAGCGACCCTTTCACACGTCTCCACTCAGCTTGCCGGGTCTTCAAATGTTGATCCGCGAAAGGCCGGTGGCTCCCTCGGCTGCTGCACCACTATCGGTGTTGACGACACTGCGGCTGTAATTCCCGCTGCTGTCGTGACTGTGCGCTTACTGGCCTTTTAAGCTACAAGTCCGTCATTCTGGGGCAGGTTTTGAATCCTGTGGCTTCCTCGATGGTCTGGGGCGACGTTGGCGCTGTCTTCGGGTTTCGGGCTTGGATCGCAACTTAGCGGGGGCGTTAAGTACATGAACGCACAAGCACCACCCCCAGATGTCACGCAGTAGTGACAGTGCGGAGAACAGCAGCAAAACTGTCAATGACGAAACTAGCTTTTTATTTGGCGAACTTGTGCGCACAAAAACAGGGTGCACTCAATGAGCAACGATAGCGGCGGACACAGTCGGCGATCGCCGAAATCTGATCAGCGGGTCAAGCGCGTCGGCTTTGATATAGCACTCTTCGAAGGCTCAAGTCCAATCACTGGTGCCCGCGTGTTCTCCAGAAACTGCACAATTCGTGTCGCACATGCAGTCTGCTTATGCTAGGTTCGGCAAGGATATACACAGCAGATAGAATCAACTACAAATATCGCGTAAGTTATAAATCATGTACGCGTGTCTTGCGCTGAGCGATGACATCTAATACTTGTTAGCCAGCGAAAAAGCATTCACCTGAGAAAGATAAACAAGCACATGTATCAACACTTATGAAACTAGGCATGCAATTATTTCAGGTCGCTTTACTGAGAACATTCCGCAAATTTATCGGTTGTCTTTGTAGCTGTCCTCACATGTAATGATAGGAACAGTTGTAAAGGACTGAGTGGCTAATTTGTTCGAATTTTTTTTTTTAGTGTGAAGATATTATGCCTGTACGCTGTCATTTTCTTTGCGCTGTTCCATCCCTGTTAGTGGGAAGACAATAAGAGGGACGAAATGAACACCGGTCGCAAAGAACGCACGAAGGGACACGGGGAGCGCTACGACCAGTGTTTCTACAGGCAGTAATTGTTTCGTCTATCTTATTGTCTTCCAGCACATATAGCTCAAGGAATATCAATGCACTCCAAATGACCCAAATCATCGCGCTTGTATGGTGGCTTCAATGGGCTTATGCAATGTTAAAATTCGATTATTATAAATTATGTTGCGTTTCAGGTACTGAATTCCTTTCGTGTTTGTTTTCTGGTGTCTATAGAAACCGTGCTTGCAATAAAAATACACGATTCAGTGCGGTTATACAGCGCAGTAACCTTGATTTACATATCCTAGCACTTCACGATGTCGAGCCACGCGCAAGCTGCATGGTCCTTCATCTACTAGGTGAGGATGCTAGGATACAATTATAGTTTACTTTGTATCACTTCTTAATCAATATACTGAAAGGCAGAGAGTATGAACTACCACATATGCTACTAAGCAGTTGAAACGCCTCTCCTTGATTATTGGGCGCTTTTTCGTGTATAGATATGTTGTGCAGCAAGCCGTTGTGGTGGTATAAGACTAGCCATTTGCAAGAGTCGGATAATTCATTTCCACGGAGAAAGACAGTTTTACAATAGTCTATAGTCAGTAATATGTAATGTGCAGGAGGTACAATACTTGCCACAATACTCGGGCTAGTAACATACAGGGTGTTTCAGCGAACACTTTCAAAAATCTTTAGAAGTTACCTGTGCCCAATATCACAATTCTGGTTCATGAGCTGGTTTACTCGAAGCGGCGGACAATACTTGCACAAGGAATTGAGATCCAAAGTCGATGAATAAATGAAACTTCACTAATTAAGTTTTTAACCAATTACATTAGGGCGCATATGGCAATTTACAAATTCTAGCAGTGGAGCTCGCAAGGCGGATCCACTTGAAACGAATTCTCCGGACGACACCAGTTTCCAGATATAAATTCCCGAACTTTGCGAAGAAATGAATTGGCGTTCCAGTTACTTTGTTAACAAAACGTCATTTCATGCACTGAAGCACACAAGTAACTGGAACGCCAATGCATTTCTTCGCAAAATTCGGGAATTTATATCTCGAAACTGGTGCCGTCCTGATAATTCGTTCCAAGTGGGACCGCTCCGTCCGCCTTACGAAGTCCACTGCTAAAATTTGTAAGTTGCAATATGGGTCATAAAATATAATAAGCTAAGAAGTTAATTAGTGAATTATTGTTGATTAGTCGATTTTGCATTTAAATTTTCTGTGCAAGTGGGGTCCGCCGCTTCGAGTAGACCAGCTCATCAACTAGAACTGAGCTATCTGCCACAGACGACCTTTAAAAATGTTTGAGAGTGTTTGCTGAAACACCCTGTATAATAACCGTTGCTTTGTGGAACGTTTTCTTAGTGTTTCCTGTTGGAGGTGTGCGAGGGGCTTTTCAATAACATTCCTCAAGGGTAATCAATAAAGCTAATCGACCGGCCACCAATACGTACTTTTTGCATGCCGCTGAAGAGTATGACCCCTGTACAGCTGTTTAAGAAGCACTCCGTACCGAAGTAAATGTCGAAGTACAGCATGTAACCTGCAAGCAGCGAAAAAGATTGCATTTGTTTAAAGTCAAGGGCTGATAGATTGTTGCCGTCGAAGTTTTATTCTTATCAGTGATAGTTGCTCTTCCTCGCTATCGTTGAAATCATGAGTTTGTTGTCCTGAGCGCCTCCTCCAGCCAGATCTAGGTGGAATGATGAGACCTGCTGTCTTTGTTTTTTTTTTATGTTGTCAAGATGCACAAGAACTTGTATAAAAATATACCGCTCAGCGCTTTTCCTTAACATTTCAACCAAAGTCTGGAATTCCTCAGTTCACCTAATTCCTGCAATGTTTTCCGTGTATGAGATATTATGGGAAGAAACAGAGCTGCTTATTCTGGCTAAAATGACCGCGTCGCTGTCGTTTCTTTGTCTGTAGCAACACATGTGGGCTACTATACATATATATATATATATATATATATATATATATATATATATATATATATATATATATGTATATGTATATGTATATGTATACAACACATGTGGGCTACTATATATATATATATATTCGGTATATTTTCTGGGCCTTAGAGGAGCGGCATCTTCATTTACCGTAATATATACATACATATATATATATATATATATATATATATATATATATATATATATATATATATATATATATATATATATATATATATATATATATATATATATATTACGCTAAATGAAGATGCCGCTCCTCTAAGGCCCAGCAAATATACCATGAAGCCTCGAAGTCCCTTAAATTATTGCAGTCAATGGCGCTTCTACACTCAGTTTTCGTTTCGTTTCTATTGTGTTTTAACGTCATGGGGTGGAGTATATGGTCACATGCGAGCAGAACGTTGCCAACATTGCGACGCTTTGACAAACACTCACGCTGTCATATTATTTACGTTTCCCTGAGGCTTGTCACTATTTTTCTGCAGTTGAGAGGCTTAGGACCTTCATATGACGCAAGAGAATGAACTCGAAAATATCACGTCACTACGTCTCAATATTATTGCAATGAGCGCGAAATGCGCTGAATATATGCGGTAATATCCGCGTAAAATACGTCAATGTGGTTCGTGAATTCACGCTCTGAGAAGAGACTCCTACCTCAAAATGTATTTAAAGAAATGTAAGCAAATGCGAGGTGCCAAAGTTCACTGACATAGAATACAATTGGATGGAGAGGCAAAGTACACAGAAACCTAAGGAAAAGATAAGCTGATGTAAGCAAATTAAATTCGGGGCCTTTACGTGCCCAAACCAAGATGTGATTAAGAGACAAGTCATAGCGGGCGGCTCCGGTTTAATTTCAGCACCTGGGGTTGTTTGGATAGCACGCAATGCGTTGTGCAAGGTGGTTTTTGCACTTCGCCCCCATCGAAATGAGGCCGCAGCGGCCGGGATTTGATCCCATGTTTTCAGGCCTAGCAGCGCAATGGCAAGCCCACCGCGTCACCTGGGCGGGTATTGGTGTAATTCAGCACATAAGAATATGCAGTCCTTGTGAGAAACTGATTATTTAGGGAAGCAGCTATTAGGCTCGATATGACTCTTAATAAAATTATTCAAGCATTAGAAACGCACACACTATCAAGCATGTAATGAGGCTACAAACATGAGAAATTTTAAAGATCCCAGTCCTCGACTAATAATTCAGAAATGATAACGAAGGCTATATTGCGGAAGAATATGCAATAAGAAAAGAAAAGAAAAATGTTTTAGGTCAATTAAGGTTTGCTTTAGCGTACAATCGCAAGATTAACGCCCTGTAAGAATGCGTAATAGCTCCGAGAATATTTTTTGCATACACAGTTATAACAAGGAGTTAAGCTATAACACGTGCAATAGTGACATTAACACAGAAACAAATTGTGAGCCCTTCCACGCAGTTCAAGCAGAGCACGTATTTGAATTCTCCGCACAGCGTTCATTTACGGTGCGTGGGATCTGCATATCTTTTTCTCGGTATGATTCACTCCGAAGACCGTCGCGTCAGTTACAACTGCGTCATTCAACGCCGTCGATGCGAGTCCTGCTGTTGACGGCTGCTGCAGCTTCACTGCGTCATAAGGCTGGCGAAAAAACAACACGATAATATGAGGCTGTTGAGAGCGGCATGAAACTTTCATCTAGACAATAGACAATAGGCTTTTTTTACAACACGTTGCTCCTGGGAAAGTGGATGTTTTAGACTAATATTACTGTATTTGGCGCCTCAAACGATGAAAACCGACAGTGCAATACCGGAACTGCTTCTCATGTCTGTTCTTAGTTTTTATTTCTGTAGCAGTAAATATGTGAGCGTCAACTTCCTTTCTCATTTATGTTGAAGAAAACACGATCAAGGCTAGAAAGGTATGCTGCCGTCGTTCAGGCCAGACAAGCATGACCACAATCTAATCCAAGAACTTACTTCGAACATTGCCATACTTGCTTCTGAAGCCGAAGATGATGTAGTTGCAGCATAACAGTGCTTGCGTCAACTGGAAAACAATTTACAAGAGCATATTACTACTAAATGATATACGCCCTGATATTACAGAAATTGCTGCAAGTTCAGTATAAACACAAGTGGCAAAGAAAGTTTACTAACGCACAGTCACTTTCGGTTTCGAATGGCTACAATGATCTCTTCCATGCATTTCTTCCATGGGACGTCCGTGAGTCGCTCCAGACTAATGGCGCCTAAACACAAATAAGCCCGCCACCCTTAAGTAAGCGGCACGTACTGCGAGTTGGCCGGGGAGTGACTACGTTTTTGGCGTATTGCACGTAGCAACCTCGGAATATTGTTGCTCTTTAAGCGGTAGCAAACTTCGAAGCTTTCAGCTATCGTTACAGTTTATGCATGAACTATATGGCTGACTACCACAAGTATTGAAGTGAGCTTGTTCCTTTGTCCTTTCGCTATCGCTGCTTTCCGCACTGAACGGCTAGTTTTGCTGGTCAATAACGTAATCCGCCTTGCGCTGAATGAATGCATGCCCCGCTGCGGTCACTTAGCACACTTACTGAGTACACGACGGCTATCTTCTTCAGGTCCTTGTCACTGACCATGCTCCAGCCTGCCTCACTTCTTCTTCTTCTTTGTCTCCTCCGAATTAATTCTTTCTGTTCGGCCAGCACACCTCATCCAAAATTCTCTTGCTCACATGTACGGTTGCCTGAAACTCGAAATTGTCTAAACTTTCCCTGCAGCTGAATCCAAAAAATACACAAATATAGCATGCAAATGTTCTCTGCCGATTGCACCTCACTGCTACTATCAGTTGAGGCACAGCAGAAAAGTGCAGTATAGGTGGTGGTGGTGATGATGTTGCCACAGGGAGAGTAACACAGCCTGGCAGATTTGGCCGGCAATTGTTCCGCCTGAGCGTCCCTTTCCGCTTCACATATGTCCCCATAAGGTTATTAGTCGAGCATCTACCATAAAACAGCAGAATAATACGTGCCACTTCGCTGTGTACTATCAGCGGTTCATCCGGACAAAGTGAATGCTCTGTGCGGTCATGAGGAAATGTTATCGTTCTCATGACGTTCCGAAGGCTCTTCCTTTCAGAGCAGAAGCGTGCGCCGTGCTAGGTGAAGTGTGTTTTGCTAAATTCAGTCTTAGAGGTCTAATTGATGTCCTTCAATGTAATTTGAAGTTTGCGTTACAAAAATGAGAAACAGTATACCGTCGAAAATATTTTGCTTACACAGGTCTGTTCTCGCGGTGTACCCTCTATTTGTTTTTTGCAATGCAATTGAATTATTGAGCATCTTCTCCCGTGCCGCCCATTTTTAAGACCAAGAAACCTTTTCGAAATTACATTTCGACGACTTGGGCTATCGCTAACGTCGCCAGTCATTCTTTCTTTTCGGGTGACTACACTGGGATACAGCCACACCGGCGTTTTTTCTCGCAGCTCAAAATTTTATTAGACACAAAAAAAGTAAATGCGGAATTTCTAAAATTATCGTTTATATATATTTCACATCTTTATGTTAAATTATTTCATCTCTAAATTCTTAAAAGCAGTTTTCTCTAATTTCTAAACTATATTCATTCAACCAGCGCTCTGCTATGCAAATTTTGTTTGTTTTCATTATAAAGCACATACTTCAGGTCCCTCGCTTCTTCGCCTGTCCCCCGTAGTGCGTATGAGCCAGTATTTGGAGGCAAGACAATAAAATATGCAGCACCATTGACCTTGTATATTTATGCAAGATTCTAGGGCGATGCTCCTCCTAATGTGTATGGGGGGGGAGGCTGATTCAGCGAGGCGAAGTTGGGAAGAGCGTTGCCGCTCTTAGCTTCGCCATGGCTGCAGTTATATCCCACATTGGATTAACCGCAGCACAAACCCAATCCCAACCTCAACCTCACCTTCAGCCTCAGGTAGTGACTCCGCCTGCACCAACGCCAGGACCAAACATGCTACGCAATTCTGTGGCTCAACGCGCTTCCGGAGTGCTAACAAAAACACCTAGCACGGTTTCACCGCGCATGGAACGGCACAAACAAATGTGATTGCCAAAGCACCAATCGTAATCTGGCAGTGGAATCGCAGGGGCTTCCGCCGTTAACGCAAGTCTCTGGAATACACGCTTCAAAATCACCAAACCAGACCTGACATAGTCGCCCTCCAGGAAACTGGGATAGTAGCAAAACTATCAGGTTTTGCGGCTTACAACAAAATTACCGCTCCAGATATTTCTCCGGCCGTCGCGATCATGATGAACAGAAATCAGACCGCCAACCAATTAAACCTAGAATTCACGACGGTGTCATACACCTTCGTTGAAATCCTGCCAAAACGACGATCGGACCAAACGCTCTACATCCTGAATGTTTATAGCCCCCATAGGGATAAAAGCCTGGCAGTAGCTACACTAATAAGCAAAGCATATAAAGCTGCAAAGCATGCACGACTCGTGCTGCTGGGAGATTTTAACGCGCACCATTCGGCCTGGGGCTATCAAAAATGTCAAAAGAAGGGCACTAAACTCTGCGAGACCGCTCAAGACCTTGGTTTTACTCTTCTTGTTGACCCTGAAAGGCCAACCCGCATAGGCAATAGCGTGAGTCAAAACACCTCGCCTCATTCGACCTTCACCAGGAACATAGACAATGCCATCTGGGAGAATACAGAACTAAACGTTGGTAGCGACCATTACATTCTCTCCATTACGGTGCCATCCAGAGGCTACAAGCGAAATAAGCTGAAAATTAAGCAAACCAAATGGGATGCTTTCCGGTATGTTCGCAATGGACGCGAACCCGCAACCATTACAAACCTTGAAGAGTGGATATCAACTCTTTTCAAAGACGCAGCTAACTCGACCACGGAGGTAGACCAGGAGGAGGACGGCCCGGCTCCTGATGCTAAATTGGTCCACCTGTGGTCGGCGCAGCAGAGCTTGCAGAAGCGCTGGCTTGCGCAGAAACACAACCGTGGCCTACGCAGACGCATCGCGCAACTCGAACGGGATATCGAGAAACACAACAGCTCAGTCAGGAACGCTGGCACCAGCAATGCGACCGCCTTAACGGCCAGCTAGGGCGCAAGAACAGCTGGTTCCTGCTTAAACACCTACTTGACTCCAGTCAGACTAATACAGCATCACAAAAGAACCTTCAGAGGATCATACACTCGTTCCCGGGAGATAATGATGCCCTTTTTGAAGCTCTTAAAAACCGCTACTTTAATACAAGCACCAATATTCCTCTAGCCGTAGCTTATACCGGAAAGGAAAACAGGGAATTAGACAGCGAAATTATGGAATCTGAAATACGCGCTGTCCTAAACAACCTCAAAACTACAGCGGCGGCTGGCGAGGACCGCATCACCAATAAAATGTTACGAAACCTAGACGATCAGTCGGTTACCGAAATCACCAATCTTGTCAACATCCGCTGGAAAGAGGGAACTATATCCACCAGCTGGAAACATGCAAACGTAATTTTCATACCGAAACCAGGCAAGAAGCTGGAGCTAGAGAATCTCCGCCCTATCTCCTTAACCTCTTGCCTGGGGAAGGTTAAGAAACACGTAATTCTTAACAGGCTAAGCGAGTATACTGAAAGCAATTGGCTGCCGCCCCATACGTTGATAGGATTCAGATCAAATCTGTCAACTCAAGACATTATGTGGCAAATTCAGCAAGATATCCTACACCCGGGCCCTATAAAAGCCACCCGGACAATTCTAGGGCTGGACGTGAGTAAAGCGTTTGACAATGTGTCGCATGCTTCAATACTCACAAATCTAGCCCTAATGAATGTCGGGAAGCGCACTTATAGCTATATTGCAAGCTTTCTCAAGGATCGCACTGCAGAAATACATTTTGGGGACATTAAAAGCGGACAATTTCGGTTAGGTACAAGGGGGACCCCTCAGGGTGTGGTCTTCTCCCCCTTCCTTTTCAATGTGATCATGCGAAAGCTGCATCCATTACTGGAAAAGATCCCGCATATCAAGCACTCCATTTATGCCGATGATATCAACATCTGGACTAATAGCGGTTCCGATGGAGAAATCACGGAAGCATTACAAGCGGCTGCGGATACCGTACAAAATTTTGTGCGACAGAATGGTCTAGCGCGCTCGCCGACAAAATCGGAGCTTCTCGTTATCCGCGATGAATCAGCCAAACACGCCACCGAAAGGGACGCAACCTCACCTATACGAGTCAGTATGGAAGACGGTCCAGTTCCGCCCGTGCTGACTATAAGAGTCCTGGGCATGCTAATTCAACATAACACCCATAATTCTCAGGCGACTGTCCGATTACAGACGACAGCCCGCCAAATATGTGGCCTAATCAGACGAGTAGCCACGCGACACCGCGGTATGAAGGAGGCTGATATCTGCCATCTGACGCAGGCTTTCATCAGTCGAATTGTGTATTCCTTCCCTTACTACCACCTACGCCTTTCTGACAAGGAAAATGTTAACAACGTTATTCGCACAGCTTATAAAGCTGCCCTTGGCCTCCCGAGGTATGTGAACATTGAACGATTACTTAAGCAAGGTACAATACCCTAGACGAACTCGTGGAGGCCCATAAAACAGCACAACGTGAACGACTCTCCAGCACCGAAACTGGCAGGGTCATTCTAAGTAAACTCGGGCTGAATTCCGTTATGAATTCAGCAGGAAGAACAACATTACTCGGTGCGGTCAAACGCCGTTTGGTTATAAAACCGTTACCCAAGAACATGCTCCCTGGGAGACACGACAAGAGGCGGTGTGCCAGAGCCAAGGCCCTTCAACAAAGGTACAAAAGCAACCAGCACACCGCCTATGCCGATGCAGCAAAGCAAAATCACCAAACTTACGTAGTGAGCGTCGTGACCGGAGAGAGAAGTATCCTCAACGCCGCGACCATAAAAACAGCGTCCACCGTCGAAGAGGAAGAGACTGCCATTGCTTTGGCCATCATGAATCCCTCCGTGCAAACGATCATAAGCGACTCAAAAAGGGCAATAGTCAGCTTTTAAAGAGGCAGCATAGGTGTCTGTGCCGCGCGAGTCCTACGGGACTTTACAAATGAAAATACTGTTGAACTCGTATGGGTCCCTGCCCATTCGGGGAATCAAGGGAATGAGGAGGCGCACTGGGTAGCCCGAGGTCTAATCAACCGGGAGGTGTGCCCCGCAGACTCGGATCCCATGGATGAGGCACCGACGACATACCACGTGATAACAAACTACTACAATCAAAAAAGGCGAATCTACCCGCATCCAAACGAAAGCCTCACGCGAGCGCAAGCCTCAATCCTGCGTCGAATCCAAACTAAGTCGTTCCCCAGCCCACATTGGCTGGCCAGAACTTTGGGGGTGCGAGTGCTGCCAGCTCCCTCGCAACCGACGTGGGAGGAGCTCCTCAGAACGCCGGATGAAAAACTACAAAAAGCCCTCGTTGCCTGGGCCGAAAGGGTCGCTCCTCGTGAGGGGCCATCCTAGGTCTCGGGCCTGCCAGGTGGTGGTGGTGAAAACTTTATTGGACACAGGGGAGTTGCGGACACGCAGGTCCTTGGGCCCCCGCACGGCCCCACTGCACTCAAACGTTCATGTCCCGGAGGCTCATGACGCTGGCAGCCCGGCCTGTGGCGATGGCTTGCTTGGCCGGGTCCTCGGAGCGCAGTAGGGTCTCCCAAGCCTCCCAAGTAGTAAGGTGCTCCAGGCCCCGCGGGGGAGGATCCGCCGGGCAGAGGAAAAGAATGTGATCGAGAGTGGCTTTGGGGTGGTGGCAGAGGGTACAGGAGGGGTCGGTGTGGACATGGTGATAGCGCGAGCGTATATAAGGGGAGGGTAAGGTGCGTGTTTGGAGCCGCCTCCAAAGTGTCTGGTGATAATTGTCGAGGGAGGGATGGGGTGGGGGGTAGAGCCGACGCTCGGTTTTGCAGGCTTGCGTCAGTTCAGTGAATGAATGCATGCGCTCCCGTGAGAACCCTGGATCGGAGGCCGCCGGTGCCCGGTTGAGCAAACCTCGGGCTAAAGCGTTGGCAGCCTCGTTTCCAGGATTCCCCGAGTGGGCAGGCACCCATATGAGCTCCATGTGGCGGGGCGGGTGTGCAGCGAGAGAGTTCAGTATGCGAAATGCAGGGACGCGAACTCTCCCGCGAGCAAAATTTAGTATGGCAGTTTTAGAGTCCGATAATATATACCGGGCCTCCGTGCGCATAATAGCTACGGCAATGGCAGCCTCTTCAGCCTCCTCCGAAGTGGCAGTTGGGGATATGTGAAGGGTGGTAATCGGTTGTAGGGAGTTCGTGATGGCAACAACCGCGTCCTCACCTGTGCATGCGGCATCCACCCACACAGCATCCGGTTCCGTGCCATAGTATTTGTGGAGCGCCCGTGCGCGAGCTCTGCGGCGAGGTTCATGGTAGGTGGGGTGCATGTTTTTAGGGAGAGGTTTAATAAGAAGTTCGCGGTGAATGCGGTGGGGGACCTGGAGCTGTGTGGGATCCGTGGCTGGTATCCTGATACCGAG
The DNA here is from genome assembly GCF_038994185.2 of Dermacentor albipictus. Taxonomy (NCBI): domain Eukaryota; kingdom Metazoa; phylum Arthropoda; class Arachnida; order Ixodida; family Ixodidae; genus Dermacentor; species Dermacentor albipictus. Next base: position 492,531,962 of record NC_091821.1, read on the forward strand.
GGTGTGTAGGATGTGTCTGCCGGTGGTGGTCCTCGCGAGACGTATGTATTGTGTCTGTCTGTGGGCCTCAATAAGCTCACCTATCGTGTTATGTAAGCCTAGCTGGAGGAGTTTTTCGGTGGAGGTATTTAGGGGTAGGTTGGGGTAGGTATGTATGTATGTATGTATGTATGTATGTATGTATGTATGTATGTATGTATGTATGTATGTATGTATGTATGTATGTATGTATGTATGTATGTATGTATGTATGGGTAGGTAGGTATGTATGTAGGTAGGTAGGTTAGGGTAGGTAGGGTATTTAGGGTAGGCCTGCCAGACAACTGAGCAGAATCTCAATAAATTTGTTACCACGACCCTCCACTTTAGAAGACAAATGGTCAATTTTCATGGCGATGCAGTTTTACGCCATGACCACGATGGTGCTTCTATAGCATCTAGTTACCTGTGCAGCGGCATATTTTACCGACGATATGCAGTGGGTGATCGTAGAAAGTCTCTGCATAACATCAGACTTGGGATACAGAGAAGCAAACTGCAGCCAATGTCAATGGTTGAAATCAGCGCACAGAAATTAACCGGTGCCTCAATTCTTTGAATGGCGCGTTTTTATTGGACTCCTGTATTCTACAATCTGAGGTGATTTGAGAGGCACAAGAAATCAGGTGGAGACAAATTTGCGGTTATACGAATGCAGCGGTTGTATTCCAACGTAAGAATAATAGGGTGGGGGGAGGGGGGAGGTGTAGCAGAGAGAGACGAGGAACGACTAGAAGTACCCGAATCAGGGCATATGTAGAGCATATCATAAAGAGAGGGGCTAAACTCTTGCTGAGGCCTTAGGTTATTTGTCCATATAACGAACTGTCTGTAGGACAATACTAAGCATTCAATAGCCATCGGACAAAAGACAGGGCTTTAGCCGCCGAGTAATTAATGTGGGGCACTTTGTTACTGCACAAAAATTAATCATTCGTGCTCTGCAGGCGCAATACCCTTTCTTTTTTAAATGATGATAGACGTATTGAAGAAAAAAAATTACCGACGATTACGTTACTTCCTAATGCGAAATTTGAGCGCAGCAAATAAGCTGTTTCACCTTTTCGATAGATTGAGGTAAAGAAATCGAGCAACACATGTATGCGCTATCACAGAATTTTTTTTTATTTTTCACACGTATTCCTTTAACAAAGACTCCACTAACAGTTCTTGACAGTCATGAAGGAAGCTTTGTGGTCGGAGAAATAGACTGATATATGTTCGACTTGGTACACCAATGCTTGATTCTCAAAGACGAGATCTATACAAGTGCCTCGCGAGGTTGTCACAGCCGTGGGACGCGTTACGAGCGAGAGGAACGGGATGTTCTCCCGCATAAGTGTTAGGAAATTGCTGTTTGTCTTTATGTCAACATTAAAGTCCCCCACTACTAACATCGGTGTGGATCGATGGACGGTTAATGCGAGTTGCAGGAAGTGCACGACGTCTTTCGTGAGTGCGGTAGCGGACTCACGAAAGCGGTATCAGTCGGTCGCTGCTAGCGCTGGGGGGATGAAAGGGGGGCGGAGCTGGTTACGAGGCCGACGATAACGCCGACGACGACGCGAAACCCAGGAACGGACGCCAAAGAGCCATTTGTGTAGCCAGCCCTCCTCCACAGTCTCTCCTCCTCCCTTCCATCATCCTCCCTCGCCCGGAGAGCCGACAGCGCGCATGCGCGGCGGCGGAGCAGATTCGTCGGCGAGCTGGTTACGAGGCCGACGACAACGCCGACGACGACGCCGACGACGACGCGAAACCCAGGAACGGACGCCAAAGAGCCATTTGTGTAGCCAGCCATCCTCCACAGTCTCTCCTCCTCCCTTCCATCATCCTCCCTCGCCCGGAGAGCCGACAGCGCGCATGCGCGGCGGCGGAGCAGCAGATTCGTCGGCGAGCTGGTTACGAGGCCGACGCCGACGACGACGCGAAACCCAGGAACGGACGCCAAAGAGCTGCGCTCTAAAATAAAAGCAAAGAAAGTCACAGGCCTGCGCGGCACACGCAGCAGAGTCACAGCGTAAGCTGGAATAATGGCAGCATATTTTCGGCAGCACGCACATAAAGGGTCTTCGAGGCGAAAAGTCTTTGCGTCGTTTCTGCGATAACAAAATGAACTCCCAGCCTGGCGTCGACGGTGAGCAGCGGCTTTTGCTTCTTCACAGCGGTTCCTACCTTGCGAGAAGGCGCCGTAATGTGTACTGAAGAGTAGAGACAGGTATCGGGACTACGCGGCTCACACGTCGCATCCCTTGAGACGTGGCACGACACTATGCAACTGCTCATATCGTGATGCATGGCAGAGTACAAAGCAATTGCAATGCAGAATTTGCAGGTATCGACGCTACGCGGCGCGCATTTCACATCGTGTGACAAGTGGCACGATACGATGATTCTCCGCAGCTGCTGCTACTGATGATGATGACTCATTTACATCCCCTTCGAATGAAGGGGTGATGACAAATAGTCGCCTAGCCTGCTCGATTTATTCAGGTATGCTATGCATGTTTCCAATTCTATCATTGTTGTATACATCACCTTAATATTACGCGCAAGCTAAACTAGTCAGCGCTTCAAATCGGCGTGGTCTGTCTGAAGGCGCGAAGCCAGCGAACGAGGAAGGCGCCCGGAGGGGAAGAAAATGGCGCACCGGGGAAAGTACGAAGGAACGCGCTCATCGTGCTGCAAAGTAACTCCACATATAGAAATCTGTAGGTAACGTTGAGCTAAGTGGGGATACAGAAACGAGGCGAAGTGTCTGGAGGAAGAAGGTAAGCGGAGGCTAAGGGTGTTAAAAAGAACTGCTTGAATGGAAGTCGCCTATTCACCCTTTCCGCGGCGATCCCATGGTCGCTGCCATGTTTGATCACGTGATGACGCAACAATTGCTTGCCTCAACTGCCCGCGTTGCCTCCGTGTTTACAATGGCTTTGAAGGGCGCCATTGTGGCTATGTAAACCTCTCTTTCGGGAGATATCGTAGACGGTGACTGGGTGGAAGAAACGAAGCTTTGGCCACAGCTTCAGACAAGATGAAAAGGCGCTTTCGGAGCCGACTAAGCTATGTCCAAACGGCGCGAGCAGCGTATATCATACTTGTTCTAAATACAGGACCAAATATGTTTTTCAAGCTATCCAAACTTTCCGCTCATGAACTGAATCAGAATTAGTGCGTTTTGCTCTTCGTTCTTTACTTTGCAAATACTTTAAAGCAGCTTGTCACACTTCTGACTTCTTCAGTGCGGTCACTATTTGATTATTTTTTGCCTAATCGCTCACAGGTGTGCTCACTTCCGATAGATTTGTTCTTGCTACGCGCAAGGCTTGAAACGTAGCTGTTTTGTATTTTGTAATACCTTGTAGCAAAGATGTATTGTCACTAGCAACTCGCTTACTCTTCTGGACCGTCACGAAACACTCAGCTTCGACCATTCTTGCGCTATCGGCGTAGTCCGTCATTTAATGTGCGTATATGGTGCGCATACATTCAAGTGTGCGCCCATTCACTCACTGACATGGTGGGCGTAAATTTCCGTGCCAGTTGGGGCAACTGTGTGTTGATACTGGGCGCGAAACTTACTGCGACAGGAAGTGGCGCTACTTCTTTGTCCTTGTTCAACAAGTGGTACTCACTCTTGCCGACTTTCCGGGGCTGAAGCACTTCTTTTTGAAGGTTAGGGATACAACGCTGGCAGATGAGTAAATTTAGGGATCCTCGTGAAAAGCCGTACATCTCGAAGTGCCTGTAACACGTACGGACACTAGCAGCAGCGGTCCGCGAAGTTGGCCATACAGATTCATTCCATTCCTTAATATGCCAGTCACTATTTTTGCAGCCAACTACTGCACGTATCTTCAACCCACATGATTCAATCCAACATAATTGGAGCAGAGAGCATTAGCGAAAACTCATTTGCATTTCCGACAGCTGATGGGACAGAAGCAAGCTGGAAGCGGTAGTTGTTTTGTATTCGTGTGCTCTTGCTGAGGCTGCGTGTGGATGGATGGATGGACGTTATGAGCGTCCCCTTTGGAACGGGACGGTGGGTTGCGCCACCAAGCTCTTCCTATTATACGGCCTAATGTCCTACCTAGGCTAAACAATGAAAAAAGAAAAAACACTATGAACCACCACGCCCAAATTTTCTGATCCCCTATTGCGAACTGTGCTTTCGTACGTATCCGTCTTTTTTCGTTTCCCTACTTTTCTTCCACCAATCCGCCAATCGCCTCTTACTAATGCCTATTGCGGACATGTTTGCTTTACCACTGCTCCCGCTGAACCCAAGGGCTTCACGGAGGCCAGTGGTGCCTCTATCGACCGCTGGGTAGACGTCTTCACATTCTAATAAAACATGCTCCATAGTTTCCCTAGCTTTACCGCAGCAAGCACATGCTTCTTCTTCCTTCTTATATCTCGCTTTATAGGTGCGTGTTCTAAGGCATCCCGATCTCGCTTCGAAAAGTAATGAGCTTCCCTTTGAGTTATCATAAATGGTTTCTTTCCTGATTTCGCTTTTTCCTCTTAAGTAGTTACTCATGGCAGGTTTCTTTTTCATTGCTGCCACCCATGAGATTATTTCAGCCTCTCTGACTTTCCACTTAACCTTCTTTGTTGCTGTGTTGCCCACCCTACAGGCCGCATACTTGCTGGTAAGCTTCCTAGTTCTTTTCCTCCACTGTTAATCAATGTTTTTTTTTTCCTGTAAAAATACGTCAACACTCTCCCAGCCAATTTAGTTTCTTCCATATTCCTCAGCCGTTCTTCATACTCAATTATACTGCCAGCTTTCCTCACTTCAAAACTAATCCAGCCCATATCACCCTGCACAGCTTCATTTGTAATCTTCCCGTGAGCGCCCAATGCGAGGCGACCCACTGACCTTTGGTTCCCGACGAGTCCTGATTGTACCCCTGATTTAAAGCAAACAACCGCATTTCCAAAAGTAAGTACTGGAACCATTACACCTTTCCACATACCTCAGAGCACCTCGTACCTATTGTATACCCATAGCGCTCTGTCCTTCATTATGGCTGCCATTTCTCTTCCCCTTCACTGTTATTTTTCCTGTGTTTCCATATATCTATCGCCTTCGTTTATCCATATACCAAGGTATTTATATTCTGTTACCCGAGGTGTTTCCTGGCCCTGTATACCCACTGTCCACTGTTTTCATTGAATACCATAACACCGGATTTTCTAACACTAAATTTCAAACCTAAATGGTTGCCTTTCTGTGTCCACAGATATTAGCCAGACGTTGCAAATCACTTTGCTTGTCAGCTAGCAACACAATGTCGTTCGCATAAAATAAACCTATTGGCTATTGGCCAATAGGTTTATTGGCCTGCTGATGACAGGCAGTAGTCCTGCGGTAGCTTGTCTGACTGTAGTGCACGATGGCTTGTGTAAGCTCCGCTGTAAAGGCCTTCCTCAGTCGGTGGTGACAACTTTCGAAAAACCATGTTGCAGCAGGACGTTCTTCACGAAAAATTTCACTAGTTCAGCCACTCTACAACTGGCCAGGTCTTTTGTTTCGCCGTAGTGGGTAAGGTAGTTCGTAGTCATGGCTATCCACTTATTTCGGAGTGTTGACGTCGAAAAGTGCGCGAATAACTCGATCCTGATCTACCGGAACCGTAGGAAAGGAAGGTCTATAGGCTGTAGCAATCACATTGATCTTGTCGGTGGTTTATTACGGTGAAACCTCTCCCGTATTTTCGAGAGCGTGCGGGAAAACCTGAGGTGCCCAGTGGTGCAACCGCCATCCAGAGCATCCATCACCTCTGGCCGAAGTGCTCAGGGCACATCTAGAAGGTAGTGGGCGCGGGCTAGCGAGAGGCCCTTTACAAGGACGTCTTACTGCAAGGAAACAAAGACAATCTGTGCTTACAAACCCTAGGGATAAAGTCACTATTGCCTTTTCAGTACTCAGCCAGGCTTCATAGTTTTGAGTCTGCTCGTTGCTGTTCATCGAACTCGCGGGTACTTATTGTTCCCCAGAAAGTGTTCTCGTTTTGGTCGTCTTGCGGTGGCGGGTTAAGTGGGGCGCGAGGCAAACCGTTGGCATCAGTGTGGCTGCACCTGACCTTGTAAATCACAGTGACGTCAAATTCTTGCAGTCTGAGGCTCTACCCTTTGCGGGGTCTGAAGGTACCTTTAAATTTTCAAGCCACCGCAATGTTTTCTATGACTTTGAAGGGCCCACCTTATAGGTATGACCAAGTTTTACCGCAGCCGAACTAATGACAAGGCACTCTTTTTAGTCATATAATAATTGGATTCTCCTTTAGATAGCCATTGGCTAGCGTAAGCTATAACCTGTTCAAGCACGTATTTTCTCTGGAGAAGCACGACGCTGTGTCCTACGTTACTTGAGTTGGTGTGGATTTTGGTATTCGCGTATTCGTCAATGTGTCAACTACCGGTTGCGTCTCCAGGCATTGTTTGAGTACATGAGGGCGTCTCCCGAATGGAAATCGACGGGACATTTCGTCAGAACTGTCAGGAACGCAGCGATGCAAAAGAAGTCCTTGACAAAGCACCTAGAATAGGCGCACGGGTTCCCTCCGGGGCGTCTGCGTGACCAGGCGTTTGGTGTGTTGCGACACCACGGACCAGCGCACACGGGGGTTGGACCCTCCCATGCCTAAGAATTTGTGGCTTAGCAGCGTTCAGAAAAGGAGATCCTGGGGGTTGAGCCAATGCTGAGTATTTGGACCTTTGAGAACCCTCGGCGATGGCAACACGCCTCTTCGGCCTCCGCTTCACGTAGACGGCACGCTCGGACTCACCCGTCCGAGCGAAGTCGGTACTTCGCCTTGTTTTCTTGAATCTTGTTCTTTCTCTCTCACTTTCCATTCTTCCTGTCTTGACTTCCTTATGCTTCTAGTTTTCCAGCAGCAAGGTCTAAGTTGCTGTATTTTATGCAACCGTGGGTATAAACAGAAGTTCGCGTCAGCGTAGACTTTGGTTGGCCCGGATCGGTCCAAGCGGGTCGAAATGGGAGGCGTTCTGAAGAGTGTCTGCGGCTAGCACACTCGTAGAAAGCCGCGAAGAAAGCTAGGAAAAACTCGGAGAAAGCCGCGGCTTGTGCAGGACCCCAAGTAAAACGGCTCTACTGTTTAAAAAGGTTCGTGAGCTGTTCGCAATCACTGCAAAATTCTTCACGAACCGACGAAAATTGCAGGAGAGCCCCACAAAGCGGCGAACATCTTTTGCAGACTTGGGCACAGGGACGTTTTTCACGTCTCGAATTTGTTCTGGGTCAAGTTGTACACTGCCAGCGTCCACAATATGAGGGCTTACGATGCTTGGTCATATGATGATGACCAAGGATCGTAATTCGACGATGGTCAAAACGGCACTTCGATGAATTCAACTGAAGTCCCGCACGGCTACAAGCATCTATACTTGTATACATGTATACATGCATGTATAGAAACATGTATAACACAACCATGTATACCACTTGAACTAAGCAGAGTACATAATTCGCTCGAATGTGGCTGGGGCATTACACATACCGAAAGGCATGACCTTTGACTGTTAAAGCCAATATGGTGTTACAAAATCCATTTTCTCTCGGCCCATCGGGCCTACAGCAATTTGCCAATATCCAGATCGAAGGTCGAAGTAAGCGGCACCATGCGGATATTCAAGGGCATCATCAATTCGTAGTAACAGGTAAGCGTCTTGTTTCGTACTGTTGTTGAGGTGATGATAGTGCACGAAAAGCGACACAATCTACCCATCTTTCTAACTACGACAACAGCAGATGCCCAGGGACTAGAGGATGGCCTGATAATGTCCTCAATGCCGTTCACAAGCATCTTGTTGACTTCCTGCTGAATGACGCTTCGCTCAGGCGCAGACACTCGATAGGGGCGCCGGTAGACAGGGATGGCATCGCCTGTGTGTATGCGATGCGCGACAACAGACGTCTGGCCCAAAGACCGATTACTGAAGTCGAAAATATCTCGGTACGACTCGAGAATACTTCTAAGGGCTTCAGTGTGCTCTAGCGGAAGGTCACTGGCGATCATGCTGCGAATGTCGGGCTGCCACAAGTTGTCGGCATCGCAGTGCCCTTCGGAAGGCATGCAGCATCCAGTGCAAAAGCTTATAGCTGAAAGTCTTGCAGGGGTAAAGGTGAGCTGCGGAAAACCCCGTGGAAGGACCTGCTTGGCAAAGCCAAAATTCACAATAAGACAGGTAACCGTAATGCTCAGGACAGTGTAGGGTGCAGTGATACCGTGCGAGAGCTGGACGTCAGTAAGAGGCGTCACGTAGTTGTCACCATCTGGACCAGCTAGCGAATATGACAATTTGACATGCGTCATGCATTTAGATGGTAGGCGAACAAAATATCTGCAATGTAAGCGAGGTGGAGTAAGTTGTTCACTGGGTTCTCAGAGCGAGGTAGTTCAAGGCGAAGGACACTGGCGGGGCAATCAGAGCGGAATGGACAGAGAGGAAATCAAGTACAATAATGATCTGAGTGAGGGCACTACGCAAGGACCGAAAAAATTACCACCCGGTTACCAGCGACGGTAACCCGAGCTGTGCACATTGCAACAACAGCGGCCGTCGCACCGTCAGCGACACGTACAACTTTGGTCGTGCGAGGTGTAAAAACCTTCATGCGGCGACGAAAACTGGCCCTCATGACAGAGACGTGCGCTTCAGTATCAACCAAAGCTCTGACAGAGACGCTGTCGACGTGGACTTCAGGAGTGTGCTGGTGGGCGCGTAAGGCCAACAGAGGATTTCGGGTCAAGGTAGACAGTGCAGCTTCAACTCCACAAGCTGAGAAGACTAGTTTTCCGACGACAAATGACGGCTGAAGGATGGCAAACGAGAGTGGCGGTGAGTCAATGAACGAGATGGATCACGATGCAACGGAGGCGACTGGGCGTAGCGGCTACCTTCCTCCGCTACACTGGAGGCCGAGGAACCGGTGCGGGGCGGAAAGCGGCTTGTAGTACACAAGGAACCAGAGTAAATGGGAAATGGGCTAGGGGACTGAGTGCCACTGGCTGCAGCAGTAGCGAGCGATGTGTCTAGCTCGGCTGCAGCGGAAACAGACTTATCGTCGGCTGTTCTCTATTCCGACGGTTTTCTGGGACGATGAAGGGCATGCTGTCCGCGACGAGGCCTGTACGCGAAACTAGGGCGGCTTCAGCAGTGTTCATGGCGCAGACAGTAGGGAAGAGGCCAAGGTTCGCAAATTCCTGGCGAATAACGGCCAGGTTCAATGAAAGAGTCGGCTTGCAGGTCTCGGTTACAGTGGTTTTATAATAAGCCGTACATGTGGCCTCAAATTCTCGGCGGACGATGCGTGCCACGTCGTCTGATAGGGATGGCTGAGAAGGAGCTGCCTCGCAGGACAACGTTCCAGCGGTATTCGGCAGAAGTGAGGCAAGATGTGCCGGCATTTTCGTTGCTCTAGACGACTGGACTCTTTGATCACACTTTAAACGGTGGTCACATTGGTGAGTACGAGCAGATTGAAAGCGTCGTCTGCGATACCCTTCAAAATGTCGGCGATCTTGTTAGCCTTGGACACAGTCTGGTCAGCTTGTAGACACATGGCCAGCACTTCTTGTATGTACAACAAGTAAGGCTCAGTTGACATCTTAGTACGCACCGCCAGTTCTTTCTTGTCGGCAAGTTGTGCGCCAAACGGGTCCCCGACAAGGTCACGGAGCTGCTGCTTCAACGCGTCTCAGTTGGTGATAAGCTCCTCGTGGGTCCAAAACCAGACGCAAGGTTTAATGACGAGATTAAATATGTCATTGGAGAGAATTATAAATAGATCCCAGCTATTCTGTTTGCTGACACGCTCGTACAAGCTGAGCCACTCATCAGTGTCAACGCTGTTTGCCCGAAAAAGGTCCCTGGATAGCGCGGTGTGAGACTGCATTAGACTGGTTCGTAGTCGCAGGCGTAGCTAGCAGCTACGTGTCATCACCTGGTGGCATGGTCGTAGATTCGAGGTGGCGTCCGCTGCGAAGCTCCGTCGTCAGAAGTACCCAGCACCTTCACCAAATGAATGTTACCTGTTAGCAGAGTAGGTAGCCTATTTACACAGTGTACTTACAAGGGGCAGCAAGAACTGGCCAGCATTGTTGTTGTTCGCCTGGAAATAAGCCAACATCACGAATGGCAGGTCGTCATCCTAAGATCAACCAAAAGCTACTTATGGGTACATCCCACCAAATCCATGTTTCCACATTATCTTCGAATAGCACGTAGCAGTATTATGGTACAGTAGCTATGTGAATGCGGCGTCTGCGATTCCTTCGGGTCTCCGAGCTCCCCTTTCTGAAGCTCAGTGGTGGACGGCTAGCATAACTGCCGAATCAAAATGAATTTATTATAGTTGTAAGCTCTTTCTCCCGGTGTGCCTCATCGCCCTTTTTCAGAAAAATAATGCACGGATGGCTCTCAAAAATATTTCACCCAGCACAAGGAGATATACTCAAGAGAGAGAGAGAGATGCAAATGAGAGAAAGGCAGGGAGGTTAAACAGAGTTAAAACCTTCGGTTTGCTACCCTGCACTAGGAGAAGGGAAGAGGGAAGTAAAGACGGAAAGATGAGCGTGATAAAAATAAAAGCGTGATAAAAAAATGTGAAAAGGGACGCAATTTGGTCATTATAGTCTTTCTAATAGGCCACTGTCGCGTAAAAAGGTCAACAAAGGCTTGACCGACTTTCGCTGCGACGACAGTTCATGTCGGCATTCCAAAACTGACTGTTCTGAAAGTGGCCTGTCGCCAACGCGTGCCGACGCGGTCGCTAGTGACAGCCGGTGGGCGCTGTATTGAGGACAGTGGCAAAGTACGTGTTTGATAGTCTCCTCACGGCCGCAGTGACTGCAAGCCGCGTTGTCGTCCATGCCGACTCGGAAGGCGAAAGATGTGTAGGCGACACCAAGCCACAGTCGGCAAAGTACTGCTGTTTCGAGTCGAGAGAGTTCAGCTGGGGGTCGAAGTCGAAGGGCTGGGTCCAGTCGGTGTAGACGTGTATGCTTCAAGCTTGGTGTGTTCCATAAAGTTTTGATAGCTTCATTTGCAAGCACACGAATTTTCGTTGCAGCGTCTGTTCTTGAGAATGTAATGGAGTCTTGCAAGCCCTCCTCATGTGCAGATCGTGCTGCTGCATCGGCATGTTCATTGCCCATTATGCCACAGTGGCTTGGAATCCACTGTAATGTGATGTCGTGTCCTTGCTCGATGAGGTGGTGAAGCAGCAATCTGACTGCCAGAACTAGTTGTTCATGGGGTCCTCGGCGTAATGCAGAAACCAAACAATGAAGAGTAGCCTTGGAGTCAATGAACACGCTCCATTTTTTTTAGTTCTTCAGAAATTACACGAAGTGTACAACGAATAGCAGCAAGTTCCGCGGGAGTCGATGTAGTCTGGCGAGATAGTCGAATCTTTATGGTGGAAGGTTTTGCAGGAAATATCACCGATCCTGCAGACCCATTCACCGTGGTTGAAGCGTCAGTATATGGATGATGATGCTCATTGTACGTATCGTACAGCAAGAGCAGTGAAAGCTGCTTGTGTGCTGGAGACGAGAGTTGGGTTTTTGTTTGTTTCCTGGTACCATTAGTCGAACCTTTGCTTGAGCCAAGCGCCATGGTGGAAACGGAACTTTTGCTGGAGTTGTATAACCTGATGGAAGGTGTGCACGATATGGCAGGACTGCTTCACAAAGGGAAGCACGTGGTCGATCCTCTGGCAGTGAACCTAGATGATGGGCAGGGGCTCGAGCAAGGTGTCTTAGGTGTGCTCTGAGCGCTTCCATGACTATATGGGTCTTGGCTCGGAAATCGTGTGCAATGGCAATTGTTTCAGCCGTTGACGAGCACCGCGGCAATCCAAGACACACTCTAAGTGCCTGGGCCTGGACGCTTTCCAGTGTACGGATATTACTTCTGCAGGTGTTGGTCAGCACAGGCAAGCTGTATTGCAAACACCCAAGAAAGAGCGTCCTGTACAGTTGCATCATTGCATGTACTGAAGTGCCCCAGACTTTTCCTCCAACTTAAACACATTAGAGATATCCGTCAGGTGCTTCTTTAGGTAGGTCACATGAGGACTCCAGCAGAGGTCACGATCAATGATTACGCCTAAGAATCGGTGCGTCCTGCCATAAGGTATGCTTTGACCGTCGATAGAGACATCGTATGATCTCATTGGCTTTCGGTTAAACGCGACCAATGCGCATTTTTCTGGCGAGATCTTGAGGCCTTGTTCATTTAAGTACGCCGATGTTGACGTGGCAGCTTTTTGAAGCCTGGCGCGTACTTAAGGCCGTGTCACACCAGATGCCCAGACGCAGATGTCGTCGGCATACAGTAATATTTTAACTCTGTTCGGAAGTCGTTCCACGAGACCAATGAGTACAAGGTTGAAAAGCGTGGGACTGAAGACACCGCCTTGTGGAACTCCATGGTGCGTATAATATTGCGAGGTTGGGCCAGCTTCAGTGTTAAGAAATAGAGACCGCCTATGTAAATAACTGCGTGTCCAACAATATAATGGACCGCCTAGGCCCACCGATTCCAATGCTTCAAGTATGGCGCCATGAAGAACGTTGTTGTAGGCTCCCTTTATATCTAAGAACATTGCGACAGATAACCTCTTACACGTCTTTTGATGTTGAACATAGGTTACCAGATCGATAACGTTGTCGATAGAACAACGGTGACGTCGGAAACCAGCCATGGCATCCGGGTAAATTTCGTAATGTTCAAGGTACCACTTAAGTCTGGCGAAGATCCATTCGCTCCATTACCTTCCCAACGCAACTTGCCAGCGCAGTTGTTCGGCATGAAGTAATCTCTAAGGGAGACTTGCCAGGCTTAAGAAGCGTTACCAGGCGGCTGATCTTCCAATCTTGAGGAACTTTTCCCTCCTGCCAGGACTCATTATAGATATTAAGAAGCGCGCTTCGTGCCCGTTCACCACGGTGACATAGCATACGGTAAGTTATGTCATCCGGACCAGGCGACGACCAGCGATTACATAGGGCGAGCGCCGCGTCAAGCTCTTGCGTCGTGAAGGACAGATCCACCCATGAATCTCGTGAATCTGGAATACGATTCAATGTAAGCGAACCTGTGCGAGTCTTCCGCCACATCAATGTCTTGTCGGCGCTGGAACAGCGCTAGGGCCTTAAACGGGAAACGCTGCTCCGGAACAGAACGTAGACTTCGCACAGCTTTCCGTATTTGAGATAGCGGTTTGCGGGGATCTAGCGACGCACAAAATTTCGATCACCGCTGAGCCTCTAGTTTATCCATGCGGCATTGTATCTTCTTTTGCATTCGCCGGGCTGTTCTTAGATCCTGAATTGACTTAGTGCGTCGATATCTTCTTTCAGCACGACGGCGAATCGCACGAAGGCGCTTCAATTCCAGGTCGAATTCAGAATACCTCGGAGAACACGTGAGTGTGCGCGTGGCTGTCTGTGCCGTTTTCTTGATAGCTTGTTGAAGTCCAGAAGAGATGCTTTTGTGACAAGCGTCTTCAATCTGGGAATTAAAGACAGTCCAATCTATTCTTCGTATCGTGGTGGACGTATACGTGTTAGACATTCCCTTGATCTTGAGGTAAGGGGGGATGTGGTCACTTCCGTGCGTTTCAATGTCCAAAAACCACTTAACATGTGTGGCGAGGCGGTGGGAGACGAAAGTCAAGTTGAGGCAGCTGCTGTACATTATTCCCCGCAGAAATGTTGGACTAGCGTCATTCAGCAGGTAGAGACCACTGTTGGAAACTAATGAAGCTAGTCGTCGTCCCGTCACGTTAACCTTTGAGCTTCCCCAAATGGTACGGTGTGCGTTGAAGTCTCCGGTGATAATCCATGGACCAGGTTGTGTATTTAGGATGTCTTCTAGTCTTTTGGTGTCAAATCGACTTGATGGAGACAGATACACCCCCAAGAGTGCAAAAGTGACTTTCCTATTTTGAACAGTCATGCACACATACTGATTGTCGTCATGAGGTTGCACCGGTTGGACGACGTAAGTGAGTTCACGGCGAATAAACACGAGGACCTTGCTACTTTTGATGTCGCTTGATGAGAATATTGTCTCGTAGCCGGATAGTCTTATTGGATGGGATAGTCTTGGTTCACAGATGACAATGGTTGAAAACCATTGTCAGAACAAATTGACGAAAATGGGCGATGCGAGATCTTAGACCTCTCGCGTTCCACTGAAGGATCGACGCTTCTCTGACCTCCTTACGAAATGACTGGCGATTGTGAGTCATGGCTTCACTCAAGGCTTGCTAGGACGGGGCTCAGCGCGTCCAGCACTTGTAGCCCGCTTCGAGCAGATGGAGCGTCAGTGCTTGTCAGCACGGCCCTGGTGACATTCGCAATGGATCGCAGCACCGGAATCATTTGGCAGTCGACTGTTGATGCCTCACCAACAGAAGCGGGCTTCGATGAGAGCATCAAGCGTGGAGGCTCTTTAGAAGACTGAGAGCTAGCCAGCGCCGGTCACTCTTTCACGGGGGCAGCCTTTTCCGTCTGAGGCCTCCTTGTGCTCTCGGGCGTTCTATTTGAAAATGATGGTGTTGGCGGAAGCGGTGCACTAACTCCACCCTGTCTTGAGCGTTTCCGTCGATGACGACGTCGACGCCGGATCTTTTCTAAGGCTTCTCTATGGGTTGAGTTATCCCTCGCCATTTGCTTCAGAACTTCGAACTCTTTTTTTATTCTTGGGCATTCTTTAGATGTCGCTTCGTGGGTGCCTTCACAGTTGCCACACCTAAAGTTCGTTGCACGGCAGAGATCTACTGTGTGTGACTCCGCGCACCGGGGGCACATTGTGGGGTTTGCACAGGTGCCCTTAACATGCCCGATCTTGAAGCACTTGTGGCATTGAAGCGGCTTTGGGACAAACCGCCGTACGACACGTCAGAAATGACCTACCTTTACGTCCACAGGGATGGAATCCCCCTTCAACACAATCTTCACACAACGGCTGTTGCCGAGTCGGCATACGTGCGTGATGACTACGCCTTCGTATGCCGGTTTGATCTGAATTGGCAGGTCCGAGTTCGAAATTGCCAAATCAACATCGTAGATCACACCTGAAGTGTAGGCGCCATCCATAGGTATGACCGGTCGTACTTTTATGTTGCCCAAATCTGTTATCTGTCGTAGCGTCTCCAAGGTGGTTCCACGGGTTGTGTCGACAGCTAGAACATTCTTACGTGCGTTCAGGCGGATTCCTTGATTTTGTTTGGCGCCTTTCCCTCAAGAAAAACTGAGAGAGCTTGCCTGTTCAATACTCGAAGGTTGGCGGAAGAATCCACTGGCATGAAGAGGATAGTGTGTGGCCAGCGTTCACTACCTGCCTGCATGGTTGACGTACTCGCTGGTGACGACGCCTTGATAAGCCTCCTTTTAGCCCTTCGGCTCCTCACCGACACGAAGCTGTCATTGGATGAGTCGTCACCTGTGATTGGGTAGACCTCTGTCATCGCTGGTGCTGGACCGGGTGCCTCGTTTCCTTGAGGAACTTGTCAATGTAGGGCTCTGGCCAGATGGGCCGTCAATAGGCTCTGCATCCATGGCCACAGGAGTAGGAGTCTCTCTTGAGCGATCACTGGTGATGGACCAGGTGCCTTGACTCATAGAAGAGATTGCGGTTGCAGACCTCTGGCAGCACGACCCTGCGGAACGTTCAGCGTCCATCGCCTCAAGCCAGGACGCGGAAAGCGCCCCAGAAACTGACGAAAATTTGACGAAAACTGGCTAGCTGGGACAGGTGCATTCTAGCACTGAGTAGCTTCGTCGTCGTTCCGAGATATACTCAAAGTGTCACGTCCTACAGTGCGGAAATCGTGAGAACTGTAAGAACACCATTTGCAGTTGAGAAGTGTCTCGTTGAAAACTAGGTCCTGATTACAAGATCATAAAAGTGGTAAGCGACGATCTCTCGCTCGAATTCCACGATAAACATCAGCACTAGAAACTCTCCGAACTTGTCGAACCTGGCGATGTTCCAATCTCCGTAATACCGCATTGTTCTATGAACAGCACACGTGGAGTAATATGCGAACACTTCCTAGATTTCACCAAAACAGGGCTGCTTGAGGGGTAGAAGGAACAACACGTCACGGATGCCCAATGAATTAACAAGAAAATCTCGACCATACACGTCACCCTGATTTTCTGCACAACCACACTACCCGAGCATATCGAAACAGACTATCGGCAAAACATACGCCCGTGCATACATACCAAAATCACACCGCTGTTTCAAATACCAAAGAGCTCACTACGGCTCTCTGAGCTGTCAAGGTCATCTCACTTGTGCAAAATGTGCTTCGCACGAACAACCGGCCGATAACTGCGGTGGCATACCCCACTGCGAAAACTGCGACGGTGGGCACCCTGCACAGTCTAAATCTTGACCATTACCGAATAAAGAAAAATAGGTCATAACCCTCAAAGCAAAAGAGAAGATTTCTTACAGAAAGGCGCGCACGTGGCTGTCATTTCTGCAGAAATGTTCATGCGACAATGTGTAACGGCGACGGACCGTGTCACAACGGTTCTCCGCGCCCGTGTGGACAACGAAGAGGGGAACGGCATTAGCACTATTCGTCCCATCAGCTAAAGAAACCTTCGCCGCTACACCACCTAGCAAGAAGAGCCAACAAGCCTCGGTGCCTGCAAGCTCCAGGCCCTATGCTAGGTCAGAGAGGTCCAAAACACCCACGAGCAACCCGCGCGAGCGGGCATCCTGCGCCTCGGTGGAGGCGTTGAATATATCACCACTTGCACCAGCGTCCCTGACGCCGATGGATAGGCGCAGCTCCATGGAGGGCACAAAGAAACCTAAGCCTCTGTGGGAAGCGGCAGGAAGATGTAGCCACCGTAGCCACGGTTTATTTAGGGCGGCTAGTCATGGCGCAGCAGGCTCTAGGAAGCGGCCTTCACCGCAGCCGCTCAGGTTAAGCGCGCTAGCGTGTTCTATCCTCGCAATATCTGCACGCGGGCTCTCTTCGTTTTAGCTGGCTTTGGGAGCAATAGTCGCGCCGCTACACCCTCACCACGGGGCCCGGAAAGGGCCCTGTGAGCTAACATAGCCTTCCGCTCTTAAAGATGCAGCAGAAAACACCTTAACTCTGAATACAGAAATATCCCAGGGTCTTTTTCACAATCGCGATGATGGTATAGAATTCCTACATAAACATATTCCAATGTTGTATCTTCAAGAAACACATCTGGCACCTACACGCACAAACTGTCTTCGGCAATACGCTATCTTCCGGAAAAATGATGACGACGCTTACGACTGGCAAGGCGGTGGAGCAATTGTTGGAGACAAGGCTGTAGCTTTTGTCAACATATAGCCCTTCGGACGCCCCTTTAGGCAGCTTCAATTGGGGCCATTCTTTACAATAAATTCGCAGCTGTTTGTTCCACATACGCACCCCGAAATTATCAACTAGAAAAAAAGAACAGATTTCTATAAGCTCACAGGGCCATTTCCGGAGCCCTCCATACACGTGGGCAATATTAATGCTCCCAACACACTGTGTGGAGACTCCCACTGCGGCAGGGGAGGTCGATTCACGGGAAATTTGTTTCTGTCCTCTGGAGCTTGCCTCTGTAATAAGAAGGAGCCGACCTATTACAATGTCTACGACAACTCGCATTCGTCAATAGATGTAAGAATTGGCACTGCTTCTCTAGTGTTTAGAAGGCCCTTATGCTGGGTGAGTTGGTGCATGGCTATGTTTTGAGGAGAGTTGCGCCTAAGAAACAGCGAACACAGGGAGAAAACGAAGTAGACGAAAAGAGCTCAAAACTTCTACTGGATTGCATTTTTTAGATCTAAATTACATTTCCGCTTGCATCATATCTGTTGGCATTATGCACCACGAGCACAGAAAAAGCTTTTACCTTATAACTATGCGCATTCTAAGATAGTTGAGAGGGTGATTGCAAGCTCCTGCCTCAAATTTACTCTTACAAAATCATCCCCGCATGCAATGCAAGGCAGCTTCTATGGTCAAATTAAAAGGCGGCTTTCAGCCGGCTTCTCCTGCGAGCTCATCACGTCAGTGGCCGAGAACCTTCTTAAGAAGGCAAGAAAATAAACGCAGCAGCAGCATTGAGTGCTTGCTCAGAAAGAAACCCACGGTTGTGCCATATATGCAAAACGTCACCCATAGCATTAAAAACTGGCAAAAAGTCACGGTGCCACTGTGGTTTATTTTGCCCCAAATAAGCTCGCTGGGTTATGCGCGAGGATAAGCGGAGAGGGATGCGGTTGCGGAATAAAGCATGCCGAAACTTTCGCGAAATGTGCCACGGGCGTATTATATCAGATCCCGCTAAAATGTAGAGGAGTATATGTGGGCCAAGCAGGCCGCTGCGTGAATGAACGCGCAGGGGAGCATGCATTGTCGATTCGCAAAAGAGAAGGAGCACATTTGCCCGCTCATTGCACCGTACGTAAAGGATATAGAACGCTGTTCAACAAAATTGAGATTCTAGGCAGAAGCAAGAATAAAATAGCCTGTGAGTTTTTAGAAGCGTTTCAGATGAAGGTAAAGGGGCGATGACTGCGTAAGTTACACTTCTGTTGCCTTATATCATGCTGAACACAATTTCCTGCGTAGCTTGTGTTGACATGGGGCAGGTTTGGTTTGCCCTCTCCTCGTCCTTCTCCTCTTCCTTTTTTAAGACGTGTGAACACTGCATATATATGCAGATTCACCACAAATAAATAGAGTTGATAGTATTGCCTCTTTTCGCCTACCTCATTTTTTTTCTTGTGTTCGTTCTCTATTGTCTAACCTGGAATGAAGTGCCATGAAAAATCTCTTTGGAAGTGATCACTTCTCTGCACAGCGCTCAGCGCACAGGGGCAGGTTTGGTTTGCCCTCTCCTCGTCCTTCTCCTCTTCCTTTTTTAAGACGTGTGAACACTGCATATATATGCAGATTCACCACAAATAAATCCAGTTGATAGTATTGCCTCTTTTCGCCTACCTCATTTTTTTTCTTGTGTTCGTTCTCTATTGTCTAACCTGGAATGAAGTGCCATGAAAAATCTCTTTGGAAGTGATCACTTCTCTGCACAGCGCTTAACATATTGCAAAATGGAAACTAAAATCGGCAGACTGGGAGCAATTAAAAGAATCAACTCATTCACCACAAGATTTTATGAACGGTATCAGTATAGATGACGCCGTAGCATATCTTTCCGCATTTAGTAATGATGCAGCTGAAAAGTATATCCTACAAACGAATAGTGATTCAAGGAACAGACTGCAGATATGCGCGAAAGAGGGCTGAACAAAGCATGGGGCAAATTTTCTAGTTCATCAAATTCTGAAAATCTCATTTAATGTAAAGACAATAAGTCTCAGGGAAGGTGGACACGACGTCAGGAAAAAGTAAAAGCTAGGTCAGATTCCTCTCTACCAAAAGTACTCATTCATACACATAGAAAACGAAAGTGCGGAATGGCCTGAAAAGGCTAAAGCAGCAACAAATTCATTCCCGGTCAATTGTGAACCTACAAGCAATACCTTGGAAGACCAGGCAGACTCTCTTGAGGAGCATTTGAGCATGTTTCAAGGTCAATTCAGTATTCGGAATCGTTCGTGAAGTACAAACAGAAGAACGTAAGGTGTGCGATTGTAAATGCCGGAAGAAAAACTTATAAACAGAACAAACTTATAACAGTCCTTCGGTACTACTGAGTTTGCCGAGTTGCCGAAAGTATTGATGGCATGCAAGAGCGCTGCACCTGTACCTGACAGAGCCATGCATGATATGATCTAGAACCTGCACACCGACAGACAAATGACACTCCTCGAACTTTTCAACACTATTTTTACTGCCAGAGAAGCTATTGTGGTCCCTGTTTTGAAACAAGGAGCATACCTATCCGAGGCATCCAGCTACCGCCCTATAGCGTTACTAGTTGTCTTACCAACCTGTTCGAGTACTAACAATTGTAGTCTTCTATATTTCTGTGAATGGGAGGGGGGGCAACAAAATGCGTTATCATTGTCAGCGACATTTCAGAAAAGGCCGGTCTAAAACTGACCATCCCATGCCCATCAAAGCAAACATTAGTTATACGCTCGTAGAAAACTTCTTATTCGTATTTTTCAGTAAGAAAAAGGCGTGCCACACAACGTGTCGTTGCGGAATCAAGTGGGACCGTTCGGCAAAGGCATCCACGGGAACATGCTGAACATAACGGAAGCCTACTTGGCCGATTGTGCTTTTGGTGTTAAAATCGGCAGTGTCTTCTGCACCTTCACGAAAGAAACTGATGTACACCAGGGTGGCGTGCCGAGCTGCAGCCTTTTCATTATGAAGGTAAACACGCTCCGGGCATTGCTACCACTAGCCATTTTTATTCCATCTACGTCAACGCTGTAGAAATAGGCTTTAAATCCTGTAACCTTACAGCGTGCGAGAGACAAGTATAGCACGGTTTGAACGAGGTGTCTAAGTGGGCAGACAAAAATGGGTTTAATGGTAAGGCCCAGAAAAGTTATTGTGTTCTTTTTACGAGAAGAAAGTGGGCTCGTTCCAGATCTCAATAGTGAAATATACGGACAGTATATTGTTGTAACTACAGAGCACAAGCTCTTAGGCATCCTACCTGATTCCAATCTAAACTTCTTTCCCCAAATAAAACACCTTAAGGCCAAGGTAATTACAACAATCAAACGACTAAAAATCTTGGCACGCACAACTTGGGATAGTGACAAGTGTCTCAGTAACACGTACAAGAGCCTTGTGCGTTCACGCTTTGACTATGGCACCGTAGTTCACCAGTCTGCCACACCGAGTGGCCTAAGAAGTGTCGATACTGTGCACCATCAAGGCATCCGACTGGCTGCAGGATCCTTAAGAAGAAGCGCTGGTCAGAAGGCTTCGGCAACATTCTAATGATGTGAAGAGCAAGAAAGTTTCGTCTAATGCTCTCGCACAGCACGCTGCGCCTACTGGGCACGTCATCAACTGGGATGACGCGTGCATCATAGCCATAAAAAAAAAAAACTCGTTCCACGCTTGCACTTGGAATCTTTAATCATCCAAACTACTTTGCACACGCTTAAAGGAACACTGGCACTCCTCCCACCCGTATATATGCGTGATGCCTGCAGAAAGTGGCTACCGCGTACCGGAATTAGTCTACTTCACTATTTGCTGTCCTTGTGTAGGAGGCTTGGGTGAGGGAGCCAAAACTTCGTTTATTTGAATATGCAGAACGTTTGTCGGCGCCCGTATGTTTTATTGGCAATGGTCTTCCCCCATCAAACGGGATTCCATCAGACCCGACTTTATAAGCACCTATTGAGCTACACAAACAGGACAATGCGTTGGCGGGCTAGTTGGTGCGAATCCATGAATACTTTCTTTAGCGCAAAACGACACACAAAAGAAAGACGACAGGACAAGGCGCTACTCTCAACTGACATCATTTTATTGCGTCACTCCTTTATAGACCGCTCAAACCAGAGGAACATGCGCAGTGAGCACCATGCGGTGGAGCCACCAACAACATCCGATCCCAAGAGCGCACTCATGCGACAGAATCCAAAAAACCAAATTCAGCGCTGTACAAGGTTAAGGAAGGCACACTAATCCACTGTGACCCCAATGAGTGAATGAAAAATGCTTCCGATAACTCTCGGGCGGTGGTGTCACGGCTCTTTTTCAAAATCGTGGTATCACGACGCATGGGTTTGCATTTGCATGTTTTACATTGCTGAGCCAAATGGGAACCTGTGCCTGTTGGTATGGATCGCTCATGTTCTCTAAGGCGCTCGTTAACACAGCGGCCTGACTGCCCTACATACACTTTGCCACATGACAAGGGAATCTTATAAACCACACCGACGCTGCAGTCTACAAACTTCACGTGGTTCTTTTCACAATCAGGTTTTTTACTTGTTTTAGAAATATGGCTGCACAACATTGACAGTTTCTGAGGAGCAGAAAACACTACCGGAATTTGTTTATCCAGTGGCGACATTCTTTAGATTGTGAGCCACTCTGTGGCAATACGGCACAACTTCTGGCCTCTTTTTTTGTGTGATGCAGTTACTTTTGTGCCGCTTCCCTTTCAGTTTCTGAAGCAATACCTCCGAGACTGACGTAACCACCACATTTGGGTAACCAGCAGCCTGCAGCCTATTTAACTGTGCAATGAAACTCATGTTCGCAGAGTGATAACAAGATTCCATTAAGGAAGATGCTAAACACATCAAAGCAATGGCGCGTTTCACAGTGTGAGTGCGCAGACGCGTAAGGTAAAAGTTCCTTACGTGCACGTGGCGAGTACATCCAACAGGCGTGGCCTGTTTGTAAGGATAGCTGCAAATCTAAAAACTGGAGTTTACCGTCCCTAGATAGCTCATGTGTGAAAGTTAAACCTTTGCCATTGTCATTGAACAGTGTTAAAATATCAGCTACCGTCACGGAGCATTCGTTGTTAGTCTGTTTTATCACAACAAGAAAATCGTCACACGCGCATTAGGCACATTTTTACTCAGCCAGAACCATGGAGCCGCCGCGGCGTCGGAGGAGCGTGCTCGTCTCGCGCACCGGAGGCCCGAGCTCGATTCCCACCAGGACCGAAATCTTCAAAATTTTCTTTTCCACGCAACTAATTTAATTTGTTTACAGGAACCTCCTTGAAAAACTCTGACGTCAAACAGAGTATTTTCGACGTGTTCTTACTGTGCGCCGTCGGCCATTTTTGTTACCATTGCTCAGTCACACCGCCGCCGACGACGCTGAATTTTCGCGTAGTAGGGGCATATAATGCTTTCTCATTAATAGCTAATAAAACGAATACGGAGAGAGCGTTGTGCTTCGTGTTTCACTGAGTGACGTACTTACACATTGAGCACCTCTTCTACATACGGTGCGGGTAGCCTCAACGTTTTCCCCGGTCACGCAATGGTGACGCTTCTCAACATGCTGGTATCAGGCGTTACTCTGGGCACATCTTAGTGCTACTGCCGTCCGCTGCGTACCGGTGGCAGTTTTCCTTGATTACACAGAGGAGAGTCGGCGTTTGTGGTGAGGGCACCCCTGGCATGGTCGAGCCCTTCTGCGGATTGACAACTAACACTTCAAGAAATCCGTTGTGAGTAGCGACAATGTGGAGCTTCAGCCGGATTCAAATTCTGAACTTATCGCGTAACATAGGAGCAATGTGTAGACGTTACTCGATAGAGTAGTGCACAAAGGTAGAGGCAATTATTCATCTAAGACAAGAATTCAGGTATACACGTCGCCCACATGAGAGTGCATATCAACGAGGTCTCATAGCATTATCAGTAGTACCGCAAGGAGCCGCAATCGCCGCCTTGGCAATCGCAGTCTGAAACATTACAGATACTCTAGGAACAGGTAACTGCAGTTTCTTCTGAATAGAGTAAGAATAAAGCAAGCCATCACACTCCTTCATGTGTAGATATTCTGTAGTAGTTCCCTTCAGAACAGTTATGCAGAGTCAGTCACATGAGAGTAAAAAAAAAAAAGTCAACGTTGCTGCAGCAGCGTTAGCTCGTGTCTTTAGGGAGAAACTGTCGCTGGTAAACTTCTACAGCGGGAATAGGGCCCGCTCTCATTGCAATCTAGTTTCATCAACAGCACAGCCACCTAGTGAACATGGCATGCTATATTGATGGGAGCAATGGACGTTACATCTTTGTGAAACAGTGTTATTTTCTTTATTAAAGGGCAAGCATTCGCCATTACTTTATTTGCATTTGCTCGTAATAAAGGAGCCATCCAATATGCAGTTCAAGAATACCTTTTTTTACTCATCTCGCACTTATGATATCCTCGGAGCACCGCGCATTTAGGGCAGTGAGATTGGTAAATATAATGAATACTAAATCCCGAACGTCGTCCGCGAACAACGATCTTACAAGAGACAAGTCTAAGTAACACCAAGTATCGAAACAGTCGTGTATGCGCTAAGTATAATACTACGCCAACATACGCGCAGGCCATCATAGTTCTGCACTGCGCGATAATAGTTTCACCGCCGATAATCGTCGAGCGGTACACAGCTATTGAGCGCAGCTGCAATATTGGTCAAGCGCTAAGCGGTGGTGTCCTTGGGCGCTTCGCTACAGTGGCATCTGCGACTTCCTCTCGAGGCCTTATTTTTGGAACGAGTCTATGGCAAGGATCTCATTGTGGCCCTAACAACGACCTTGGAGTCTGCACGGACGGTAGCAGCCTATAGGCGACGGCGACAGCCGCTGCTGCGCCGATTCACGGCGACTCGATCTCAGCCCCGGTGGTGCGGCTGGCCACGTTGGTGTCGGTCATCACCGTCTCGTGCAGCTTGCTCACGAGGATGCGGCGCACACGCATGGGCGACATCGGCACCACGGACACTGTGACGTCGCCTCTCGTCGTGTTCAGCATCTTCATCACCTGGTCGCGCGTGAGGCCCTCCAGGTTGACGCCGTCGATTTGCGCCAGCACGTCGCCCGGGTACACCGTATCATGGCCCACCGGCGTCACGTCGGTGTGCTGCGAGTGGAATGGCAACGAGTAGGTGGACTCATCGCGTACCTAATTGTGACGTCTGTGTCTCACGTTTGCTGCTTCGGGTGATGGCACGAATAATGAGTAGTGCCTGAACAGCAGTCAAACAACCTGGCTTCACACACACCTGGGCCCGTATTCACAAAAAACGTATTACGTTATCATTCGCATAAAAATAGAATGACCTAATTGCAAAGTTGCACATATCATTTTGCGAAAGCAACCACCCAATGACACAGAACGCTTACAAAGGCAAAGCTTTGTTAACACGGACCCTGGCCTGTAGCTGCGCAGTTTCGTTCACGGTACCGTTACATAATAAACTGCTTCATTTTAGAGCGCAGCTCTTTGGCGTCCGTTCCTGGGTTTCGCGTCGTCGTCGGCGTTGTCGTCGGCCTCGTAACCAGCTCCGCCCCCCTTTCATCCCCCCAGCGCTAGCAGCGACCGACTGATACCGCTGGATGCCGCTGACGCCGCTAGAGAGTCAAGATAACGTGACTGCATAGAACACCGTCGCCGCCATGCAGAAAGAGGAGGAAAGGGTCCCCCCCCCCTGTTCTTGTGTGGCGGATAGGGTGCTCTTCAGTTGCCGACGCGCCGGTTATTTCACGTAGGCCCCGGCACGTCGACGAATACGTGACCACCTTCCCACGGCTAGACCTGGTTCTTAGCGCTGCGGAAGCGAGGGTATCATATTGTTTGTGTCGGCATCGGCGGCGTTGTCCCTGAAACCAACTCCGCAGCTGGGGTTGACTCACTATCGGTGTCAGCGGCATCAGTCAGTCGCTGCTATCTCTTCCCTCCTCCCTTTATCGTGTTGTTCGCTTGCTGCGCGCGCTTCTGCCCCCATCGTTTGCCGCTGGGTGTACACGCCGCCCCCCTCCCCCCTCTTCCTGCGAGTCTCCGGTTGTCAAAGCGCCGGCTCGAGCTTAATTCCTTTCTTCGCTCCTCCTCCAATGCAACCCCTGTGCGGTGGCAATCAGAGAGCCAGATCGGTGGCGGTGGATCTGTATATGTGCACCGCCCGAGCCGAAATTGCCGCTGCCGTTCGCCCTGTGCGGTGGAAATCAGAGAGCCAGATCGGTGGCGGCGGATCTGTATATGTGCACCGCCCGAGCCGAAATTGCCGCTGCCGTTCGCCACTGCGAAATTATCTGCCAGTTCTTTCTGAGCCATGAGCGAGACGACCGATGGAAGTCCTCCGTCTGCTGCTGCTGCTGCTGCTGCTAAACGAGCTGCCAGAGCAGAGACCACAAAGCTTCCTTCATGACTGTCAAGAACTGTTAGTGGAGTCTTTGTTAAAGGAATACGTGTGAAAAATAAAAAAAAATTCTGTGATAGCGCATACATGTGTTGCTCGATTTCTTTGCCTCAATCTATCGAAAAGGTGAAACAGCTTATTTGCTGCGCTCAAATTTCGCATTAGGAAGTAACGTAATCGTCGGTAATTTTTTAGCTTAATGATACCTGTAGTTTATTAAACAGGAGTGTTTTATTGATTTTTATGGATGTCCAGCATTCGGCGCGCTTTATGGCAATTGCGTAGACATCAATAACTTAAAGAGGGAATAAGGCTATTTTTCTAGGCAAACTTCTCACTGTATATTATGATGAATGTGGTGTTTTGCGGCGTAAGAGCCAACTATTGCCAAAGAGCACCAAGCCTGTTTTAATGAGTCCGCAGCAGAGCTATGAATTACGAGAAGTAGATGGTACGTAGCTGTAAAGGGGCCTGAAAACAGTTGCTGTAAAGTGCGTAAAACCTATATGCAATAAAATTATGCCAATGCTTAAGAAGTCTGCTACAGACACGAAAGTTACATTATGAAGTAATGAAGATATAGTAGAAAATGTCACAGGTAAACATTTGCAAGAAGAACTACTGCCTTAACAGAGCCCTTGAAACGCAAGGGCCTGGAGGAATGTGCTATACATGACTACTATCACAGGTGCATACTCTGGAAAGAGAATGTGCTATGAATTTATGGTGCTAACAACGTGTAAGAACACATCGTTAAAGAGACCTAAGACTGCTCTGGTGTCAAAAAGCCGTTCTGGACCAAGAAACATTACGCGATAAAGCGGCGTGTGCTGCCAGTATGCTACAAAAAAGTGTTTCAGCTTCTGCTTCCCGACACTACAGGAGGTCGTGGAGGACGGTCAGCCTCTCATCAGATCTACTGCAAGTTGGATGTTCATACCCAGTGAGCAAAAAACTGTGGGTGGCATATGCGTGTCCAATTATGAGACGACAGAATATGACATCAATTCGTGGTGCTCTCGTTGGGGAGGGCCATGAACCTAACTGTGGCTCAATCAAGTGAAGCTTATTATTCGTTTTAGTGTCCTACATGGGTTGCCAGTGGGTTCACAATTTCCTTCCGCAAGAAAGGCCTCAAATCTGTGCCACGGACAGCAGCTGTGGGATTCACAGCGTACGCGGCCACGACGCGGCCATTTGGTCCGCTACACTCTAAAACTGTTTACACCGTTTGGAGTGCCCCTTCTGCCACACAACAATAACCGTCATCTGCCTTGATGCGTTTCCTTTCATTAACGCTGCGAGCCCGGTACTTTCCAGTAACTAACGGCATGCGCGTTATCAGCATGATAGCATTTCCTGTCGGCAATGCTATCATGCTGATAACGTGCATGCCGTTCGTTACTGGAAAGTACCGGGCTCGCAGCGTTAAAGAAAGGAAACGCATCAAGGTAGATGACGGTTATTGTTGTGTGGCAGAAGAGGCACTCCAAAGGGTGTAAACTATTCTTAGAGTGTAGCACATTACCTTGGATGCCTCTAAGACCAGGCACCACCATATAATAACATGCTGGTCAAATGTACATGCTCTATACAGAGTGGTATAGAGCTCCGCAAGTGCTCGATTTTTGTGTTTACAGAGTGACTTCAAAGCTTTTAAGACGCATAGGGAGTCTATATATAATTTTTGAAGTTTTAATTTCCTTATGTGCTTCAAAGCCGAAAATAGCGCATGAGCCTCAGCCGTAAGGACACTTGTTTCCGGATTTAGTACATCGGATTCCCATGAGGATGTACGACGGCTGCATAGGACACCTCGATATGTGACTTGGAAGCGTCTGTGTAGAACTCTGTGCAGGACAGAATGTTGTGTTAGATAGAATTTTCAGTAAGTTCAGTGCTTTTAGACATTTTTCTTTATTATATTTAATGTGTACAATGAAAGTAAGCTCAGAGTCAAGTATAACAGTTAGAAATTTATGCTCTTTGTTGACAGGTATTTATTGTCCACACAGTTCTGCACAAGGGTCTGGAACCAGGCCTCTCTGCCTGGTAAAAGGAATACAAGTACTTTTGTGAGGGTTGATTTTAAATCCGCTTTTGTCTGCCCACTTGGACGCCTTGTTCAAGTCATGCAGTGCCTGTCTCTCACGCACACTGCGAGGTCACAGGACATGAGGCCCATTTGAATGCCATCCACATAGACGGAATAAAGAATAGCCGGTGGTGATGAAACACGAAATGTGGTCATATTAACGATAGTGTGCACCTGAGTAGGACTCCCTGGCATACACCAGTTTCCTGTATAAATGGACGTGAAAATACATCCCCGATTTTGCGCTTTCTATTAGGTTTAGCATATTGCCACGGATGCCGATTGCGGACAAGGCTCTCAAGATTCCGTAGCGCCATGTTGTGTCGTACGCCTTCTCCATATCGAGGAATATTGATAAGAAAAAGTGTTTGTGTACAATGCATAACGTATATTTCCTTTAATACGCACAGGATGATCGGTTGTGGACCGCCCTTCTCTGAGGCCACACTGGTAGGGATCAAACAATTTGTTCAGTTCAAGAAAATGGATGAGTCGCTGATTAACCATATTTTTTAAATAGCTTACAAAGGCGACTTGTAATAGCTATCGGGCGGTAACTTGCCACAGAGGGAAGGGTGTTTGTCCTGTTTCAAAGGAAGGATCACAATGGCTTCTTTCCATGCGGATGGAAGGTATCCGGCAGCCCAAATAGTGTTGAAAAGTGCGAGTAGTGTCACTTGTGTATAAGTGTGTAGGTTTTTAATCACGTCGTACATGACTCTGTCCGGTCCTGGTGCAGCGCTCTTGCACGCAATCAAGGCAGCCCTCAACTCGGAAATACTAAAAGGACAGTTATAGGGCTCGTTTGTTGCAATTCCTTACATTCTTCTATTTGTTTGTATTTAAGGAAAAATTGCGAGTAGTGGAATGAGCTTGAAACACGTTCAAAGCGCTCCCCAAGTGAGTCTACCTGCTCTTCTAGGGCAACGGGTGGATTTATTGCCCGTTTAGCTTTCTTAGACCATTCCACACTTTCGACTCCTGGGTGTATGAATTTATACCTTAGAGAAGTCTAACCCACCTTCCTCTCTTGGCCTGACGGCGTGTCCGCTTTCCCTGCAATTTATAGCACTTAAATTCTATGAGATTTACCGTATTTTGCAATCTACGTAGTATGCCCCATGCTTTATTGTCTTTATTGCGCTTTTCGGCAGTCTTCGTTCCACCAGGGAACACTCCTTTTATGTGAAACACCATCCATTTGTAGGATGAACTCTTCGGCTGCATCCACAATAAAAGCGGTAAGATATGCGACAGTATCATGTACACTAAAACAACTTATAAAATATCATGGTGACTTTGTTACTGCTTTAAAATGGTTGCAGTAAAGCAATGGTAGTTTCCATCAAGGAATATGGGGAGGGTTGTCATGCTGCGGTATGAAGTTTAATGTTACAGGGAAGTGGTCACTTCCAGAGGGATTATTGATGACATTTCAGTCCAGGTCAGGCAGAAGAGAGGACCAGCCAATTTCTATATCTATCGATGAATACGGGTTGTGTTGGAGGTTGTAACAGGCGAGCTCTTCCTTATTAAACAGGAACGCGCCAAAAGTCTGAAGAAACATTTCAATGATTCCACCGCTCGTATCACAACGACGGTCTCCCCACAAAGTGTTGTGAGCGTTAAAATCATCCGCGGGTATGTAGGGTTCAGGCAGTTTATGAGAATATATAAATTTGTTTTGCTGAGTTCAAACTTGGGTGGTGTGTATATATAGAGCAGGCAGCAACCAAATGATTAAAAAGAACTGTCCGCACTGACGCTGCCTCAAGGGGCGCCCGAAGGGGCCAGTGTTGGCAAGCAACACTCTTGTCGACAACTATGGCTACACCGCCGGATGAGACGTTAGCCTCGGTGGCCTTTCCAAAAAAATGACATTGTGTAAAGAAGTTTGTGTGTAGACATTTGAAGTGTGTTTCCTGGACACACAGCACTTTTGGACTTAGTTGATGAAGTTCTTTAACTTTATTTAGATCGCGTAGATGTCGACTGACATTCTACGGCAATATCTATGTGTCCATATTGCAGAAGAGGACGGTGCTGTGTGTCTAATATGTGAAAACACACTTAAGCTACAGAGCCGTTCCCGGGCTCTGCGATGCGGGGTTTCTTTTTTGGAGCGGTCGAGAGACTTCCGTCACTCCTTAGGTGGTTGCTGCGCCGTCTGACCAGAAGATGTGTTCATCGCCTCTTAGGGGCGCTAGACACCCGCTCTTCGAGCGGTTTGTTCGCCTTGAAGGCCTCGCCTCGGCAGACGAGGCCCTGGGAGCCACCAACCTGGAAGTCGATTGCTGCAGCCGCCATGGAGGCAGATGGCGTCACCGCCGGTTCACTGCGTGTGGGCCGCGTAGCCGCCGGCAGCCGTTGTGTCACTGCCCCCTGACGTGTCTCGTCGGCAAATGTGTTCTTGCGCACGTTAGATACCTGCCTGCGTGCCTCCTTGAAAGTTGTATTTTTCTTTACTTTAACTGTCACTATTTCCTTTTCTTTTTTCCAGGATGGGCACGACCACGAACATGTGACGTGCTGTCCATCGCAGTTCACACACTGTAGGGAGTTTTCACAAGACTCAGACCAGTGTTCATTAGCACTGCATTTCGCACAAGTTTGGCGGACTCGACGGTTCTGTGAGCTGAGCCCGAATTGCTGGCATTTGAAACATCCCAGAGGATTTGGCACGTGTGCTCTGACACGAAGTCTGATGTACCCGGCCTCCATGTACTCGGGCAGTGCACTTGAGCCGAAAGCAAGCACCAGGTGCTCAGTATGGATTTAGTTGCCGTCACACGTCATCTTAATCTGTTTATTGTTCATCACATTCTGCTCACTGAAGCCCTCCAAGAGTTCAGCCTCAGTTTGCTCCAACAAATCATCGTCTGAGACAACGCCGCGGGTGGTGTTAATAGTACGGTACGGGGTTACTGTTACTCGAACGTCCCCAAAGTATATTAGATTGAGCAGCTTTTCACATTGTGTTTGATCCTGAAGCTCCCATAGATCACTATCTGTCATCATCGATGCCTTATAACCTGGTCCAAGAGCCTCAGTTAGAGATTTAGAAACAAGAAAAGGGAAAATTTTTCTTCTTCTTTTCGAGTGAATCACATAGAATTGTGGGAAATTGTCTTTGAAGCCCAATGAACTGAAACACATCTTCGGTGCACCCTCTTCTTTGAGGGCGATCAGGGAGTGTTGGGAAGGAACTGGCCATAGAGATATCTGGAGTTTTTGCAGCCACGCCAGCCAGCTGCCATGGAGCCCAACAAGGGGACGCCTCAGAAAGTGTAAAACAGGTCCTGCAAGCACCAGCTGTATGTTACTAATATAACAAAATTTGGTATACCCAAGGTTGGCTATCCACACATGGTTACCCTTCACCGCCCAGAAAATGTGACGTAAAAAGAAGTGAGTAGAAGACAGGAAAGACTGAAACTGAAAGGCGACGATGAACATTAAAGGGGAGGATAGGAAACGGCGACTACCGGTTTTCTACAGGTGGGCCAGTCTGGAGGCGCTCTCTGGGTGAAGAAAAGGCCAAATAGGTGTGTTTCCTCCGTCCGAGGGGCCTTAAAGGTCCGAACAACTGGAATAGGCTCAACCCCCAGCATTGTCTTTTCCCCAGACACGGCTACGCCGCATGACTACATGCGGCAGGGTCCAATTCTCATATGCATGGGCACGTGGTGTTGCAACCCACCAAACGCCTACTCCTGCAGACGCATCTGCGGGGGCACTGTATTTTATTGCTTGTATAACACGCTCCGTATAGAGTTGTGAATAAACCGGCACGCGACCGCATGCACATATTGCGCTTCGGTGAAGCGTACAACGTCGTGTACAGCGTACGCGGTTCACAGTTCGAATGAGAAAATTTTACTACCGAACGTACATTGGGACGGTCCTATTGCATCTACATGATTTCCTAGTCTCTAAGGTGCCGGGAGAGTTCTGTGTTAGTTAAAGGTGTTCTAAGCAACAGGAGTGCTATAAGAGCCCTACGAGATGAAAAAAAATGGAGCGGCCTCGAGCTACCCAAAGACCAACAGCACACGCGTTGTTGATCATTCTAGTTCGGTCTTCATGATGCGCTAAAGGCACGACGTTTGGAGTCATAGCTCAATTGTTTGAGATTTACTTTACTTTCCACCATCGCGTACACCAGTCGCACAATGTGTCATGAGCTAGAACGAGTAAAAGCTGCTATGAAGTAGCTTGACCAGCTACAGCCACCATCTATTTGGCACAATGCAGGCAGTGCAAACAAGAACACATACCAGCGGATCATATGCGACAGGGTGCAATTTTTTTTAGTCTACATAATGTAGCAAGCCTCAAAAACAACATGCATTGGGAAGCAAGTTTGTTGATAAATGAGAGTAAACAAATTCGTGTACTAGTCGAGGCTTCGTACATCAGCAATAGTGGCAGCGTGGGCTTAAAGGTACCCTGAAACGATTTTGACGATTTTCTACAAACGTACTGAGTCGTTAGAGTAGTTCCTTCTGATCATTAACTGACGCATCTAAGTGCTCCGCGAGAAGGGTTAATTTATTATAAGGTTTTAAAAATGCACATCGCTGCCGATCGCAGCATACTGCTCGGCGGAATTTTAAACCGCCCCTTCCCATATGACGGATTTCGCCCATATGACGTCAGTGGGGCGAGCTATCCGATTGGCTGACCAGGGCTCGTGATCGATAATTTTTCCAACTTTACGGTAAACAAATGGTGTTTGTAATAGTTGGGATGTTAGTTAATTTGTTTTTATAAAAAGAAAGTAACAAAAAGAGAATGCACAAGAAAAATTTTTCAGCACACTTAAGCACTTCCGGCACACAGCTAGTGTCGTCTGCTTGTCTTTGACGAGAGCTCCGCAGTCATTGTCGGTCTGTCTTTTCGCGAGCGCTATGATTCGACTTTGTTGCATTTTGGACTGCAAATGTAGCGACTGGCAATATGTCAAGCTGCGACATCGTGTCCTTCTGCAAGCCAGTAGACGAGCGGACTGGCTGCAGCGCATTGGACAGCCGCTATCCGATGGGCGCCAGGATTTGCGCGATTGCGGCCGTCACTTTACACCGGAAGATTACTAACGCATCAGCGTTTCGCGAGTACGGTATTAGGGTAAACGAAAGCGCAAGGGGACAGGGCCTAGCCCTGTCCTCTTGCGCGTCGTTGCAGGGGATGAACAGAAGCGCAAATGTGAATGGTCTGCACGGTGCAGCCACCTGGTGGCATAGAGCTCAACCACACACAGTAGCAGTAACAAAATGTATTCTTTGCTGCTGGTGTAAATTTTTCGCGGGATTATAATCGTTAACACGTTGTTTTTGTAAATATTTAAAATGTTTTACGCTTGGTTAGAGCAATATTAGCTCTTTCTTTGGCTAGTTAAGCTCTGCACCAACTGGTGCCTGGACCGTGGAGACCGATCAGACAGCTCACGTAGTTCCTTCATCAGCTTGAGTTTATGCCTTCACCGTTCAGTCGAAACGTTCTGCTAATGTGTGAATACCGGAATACCAGACACGTTCGGCGCTACGACAGAATGCTCGCAATGCACGCTGCTTTGATAGCTCTCGCTTGGGGTTGATGGCCAAGCCGCTAGCGGAGACGTTTCGCGCGGGCGGGGGCGGGCTCCAAAACAACCGTAAGTGGACGATGTGACGTCGCATCGTGACGCAGAACCGGTGAAGGCGGAGCTTAGCCCCGATCGCTCGGCGAATGAGTTGGAGGAAAAGCATGGCTAGGGAGGAGGGTAACTTGTAATCGCTTGTAGCCCCATTAATAGGTAACGTTCCACTTAAATTGTGGTGCGAATGTTCTACTTAAGCTGTACCCTACGCGTCTAGAAAATTTGTCCGAACCATTTCAGGGGCCCTTTAATACAGCCCTTGATTATCGCGCACAAAGAACGTCAGTCGGCCGTAAACATTTATCTTTCGCCAGTGCCCACACGTCTTCGTAAATGACGGGTTGGCACTACGTTCACTTGAGTCCGCGTGGTTCAGTTTTAACGCGATAGCGTTAAGGAGCACGTGTCGCAGAAAATCCGCCATCGGCGTCAGACGTCGTTTCGGCAAAAAGATTTTCGAATCACACATACATGGTTCTTCCATGTGACGCAAAGAATTCACTGAACTAATCGATTTTCTCAAGCTAAAATACACGAAAGAATTGTAAACTACGCTTACACACAATCTACAGACATGATAGCTCTCGGATTGCAATTTCAACATAGGAAAAAACATGATTTTGTTAAGCGAAAACTCAAACTCCTTTTCCAGCGCTTCTACAATTCAGAGACCGGAGACCGGAGCCGGCCATTTGCGCACGCCGGCGCGTAAATATCTCGGAGCCCACGGAGCGGTGCGGCCGCTTACTTGAAACACTTCCCGATGGCGCTCGCCTCCGCCGCATCAGGAAAGAAACAATTTATAACTCAAAGGGAAGCTCATTACTTTTCGAAGCGAGATCGGGATGCCTTGGAACACGCACCTATAAAGCGAGATATAAGAAGGAAGAAGAAGCATGTGATTGCTGCGGTAAAGCTATAGGGAAACTATGGAGCATGTTTTATTAGAATGTGAAGACGTCTACCGATTTAGGCACCACTGGCCTCCTTGAAGTCCTTGGGTTCAGCGAGAGCAGCGGAAAAGTAAACGTGTCCGCAATAGGAATTAGTAAGAGGTGATTGGAGGATTTGTGGAAGTTGAGAAACTACAAAAAACGGAGACTACAAAATCACAGTTCGCAATAGAGGATCAAAAAATTTGGTTGTGGGAGTTCATAGTGTTGTTTTTTCTTTTTTATTCTTTAACCTTGGTAGGACAGTAGGCAGTATAATACCAAGAGCTTGGTGGTGCAACCCACCGGCCCGTTCCAAAGGGGACGCTTATAACATCCATCCATCACGGCCCATGCAATATGCCGCGCTTTTACCAGAAAACCCGCCTTCGTGCATAGTGTGCGCCGCGATCTTTTCCCGGTAAACATTACGGTTACATACGTTGCAGTCGCCGGGAAGCGTGAGAAGCACTAAGGGATATTTGCATGCTATCGCATTCCACTCTCAAATGCGAATCTTAATTGTCCTCGAAATTTTGCGTTTTACTTCTATTTCCACCATTGTGCGACATTTTATGTTGATAGCTTTTGTGTAGTCCTTTTCGTTTCTCGTGTCTGTGTTTGCATGCCTGCCTTGCAGTACCACGAATACCTAACAACGTGCTCCAATTTTACTCGTTCTAAGTTAAACTATAGGCAGGTCAGAAACCCATCAATCAGTCAATTTTTCCGCAAACTTCGTTGTAAGAAAGGGAATCTGTGCGAAAATCCAAACTTCACTATATGCGAAATTGTCGACTTCAGCAAAGTTGTTTAAAAATATCAGGTAATATTTGAATAACTATCAATATTGTTGTACTCGCTGCAGTATTTTAAACGGTGTAGGACAAGATTTTGTGATTTTCTATTTATATAAATATTCAGGTATACTGTATGGGTGCATCGTCATAATTATTTTCAATGTACATAGCCAATGCATTTTCTGTTATTTTATATCAGGTTGTGTATTTGATGTACACGCATATTTTGTTGTTTTATATGCACTGGATGTACGCACTGCTGTCTGTAACAGGAAGCCAAGGCCCAGTTAGCAGAGCGCCTTTTACCTTGGCTTCCCTTTCGTTTGAAACAAATAAATATAGAATCGATCAATCAATCCCGCAACGGTGCGGTCTTTTTTATGCATATACGCACGGTAAGCACGAAGACTGTGGTGAAGCGCTTCGCCTTGTCGTCCCACACGCTGACGTCAATGACGCCCAAGCCGTACGGCATGCCCGTGATGCAGGAGAAGGGCGTGCTCTTGAGCACCGCGTTTTCCTTGCTCAGGCAGCGTATCAGGCTCATCATGTCACGGCGCGAGGTGAGTACGCGGTAAGTGCTCGACGACATCACTGACAGCACGAGCTGGTCGCCGCACGCGCTCAGAGCGTTGCGTGCCTGCGCCAGGTCCTCTACGGGGGTCCCGTTCACGCTCAGGATCACGTCCAGGGGAAGCACCTGAGACCGGTCTGCCGGGCTGTCCTTTTTCACGCCCTGCGTAGGGCGCCAGCCAACATGAGTTCATACGAGAATGAATATAAACCTAATGTTTGTGTGAACAGAAGAAGCACTTTTTAAGAGCTCTAGCATGGCGAAAGCAAAGATGCAGAACAAAGCAGAACGATGAAAGTTTTTTTTTTCTTTACGTTATTAGAATAACGCTTTCCTTGTGTTGCAACCACTCCACTGCTTCTTTCCCTTAATTTATTTCGTTATTAGGTGCGCGAATACAGTTCTGTACATAAAATAGCATTCAGCACCCAATTTCACCCATATATCAGCGTATAGCATGAGCTGGCGGAACAACAGCATAGTCATTTTTCGGGCAGGGCCTGTAAAAAGCTTTGCTGTTGCTTTCAACGCTTATAAAAATATCACCGCCCAAGCACTCCGTACAGACGGTTAACCAGCGAAGCTGAAACGTGCGGCCCGGTGTTTATCACGGGGTAATCCCGACGGTTCATTAAACGACGGCTTGGTAGGCTGCCGGATCCTCGGCGCAGTTGCTGCTTGCGCTCGGCTACACGAGCCCGTTCTTGTGGCTGGGCTCCAGCATCGGCACGCCCTAGACGAGCTCGTTTCCGGTTCTGGTGGCGGCGTTGCTGGTCAAAAGCTGCCTGCTCTTCAGGATACGTATGGCGCGTGGCCTACCCATTTAGGAGCCGGAGAGAAGCTGCAGCGCGCGCGCTGGACTGCGACGAAACCAGCTACGACACTATTGACGTAGCCAAGTGCGCTCCTTTCTTTCGCGCATGCGCATAGGATTGCGCCGGAGGAGTTTTTGACGTATAGGCGACAGATAGACGGAGGAGCGTATCGGCACGGCATATACAGCTTCACAGTAAAATAAAAAGAGCGCAGCATCAGCCCTTAGCTCAAGATCAGTCGAAACATGTCTAATAGTGCATCGTGACTGAATTGAGCGTCAAATGAATACTAAGCTTACTATTCTAAACTGCTGATGTAGCTAGATTTAAAGAAAAACCATTCATCCTAGTGCAAGGTCATTCTTTGTCGTTTAAAGCAAAGCGGTCGTGGAAATAATCGTGTCCTTGCCTACTTAGGTAACACGTGCACACTCTCTTTGTAGTTCTGCTTATTCTGACTATGGCGAACAGATATCTGGAGAGTAACAATGAACGACGCTCTTGTACAGGGCTTTTGGTGACTGTTAAGGAAGACTAGATGGCCAAGATCATTCTAGAACCCACAACTGTGTCGTCTCCCACAGCCCTTGCGTTTTCTTCTCAAATTACTCTAAAGTCTGAAGCGTCAGTGTAGTCATATACATCGAAAGAGCCAGTCAGATTGAAAATGGGCCGTTATAGTGTAAAGTCTCTTATGCCCGATAATATTCCAAGATAGCGAAAGTCATCTGGTTCTCTTGACTACCTTTAATTTAGAGTTTTATTCTGTAACGTAACACACAAACATATAGGCTGAGACAAAAGTTGATGCAGCCGCCGTGGTTTTAGTGGCCTTGGCATTGCGCTGCAAAAGCAGGAGGACATCAGCACAATTTTGTTGTAGGCTGCAACTCTGCTTGAAATAAATGTAATTTTAATCCAAATCACGGTCATGAATTTAGTGGCAGACCGGCACGCGTGAAGGCCAACGCATCTTACGTTCTTTTCTACTTAGATTAGTATAATGCCCACAAGCACCAATAAAGCCAATACGCCGTTGCCACCCCGCTCAAACCGCACATTGTTATCTTCATCTCCGCTCATTGCGGTCGCAATCCGATAACGCGCCACAGTGATATACCGCCAAAGCAGCGACAACAGCGAAAGCCTGCCATGTCGCCACTTCAGATTTTCATAGCCGCAAGGATCACTCGACTTGTTAGTTTCTTGAATCGACCACCGCAAGGCGCACATTTTCGGCACCTACAAATAGGCAAGGAAGAGAGGAGAGTACCTTGGAAACTACCGAAGAAGAAAGGAGGTGAGTGGAGGAAGAGAGCTAGGAGGAAAGCCGGGCGGCTGGTATTTCTTGGACATAAGTTGGCTGCGCCGAAAGCATTGCAAGACAAGCGAGTCCGCGATCCTGTAAATTCTACTCCGTGGTCAAAACTGTGAGTTACGAATTTAACTCTTCATTGGGTGAACTTGTGCCCACGCGCCGTGGTTCTTTAGTGGTTATGGTGTTGGACTGCTAAGCACGAGGTCGCGGGATCGAATCCCGGCCACGGCGGCCGCATTTCGACGGAGGCAACATGCGAAAGCACTCGAGTACTTAGATTTGGGTGCACGTTCGAGAACCCGAGGTGGTCCATATTCCCGGAGTCTTCCCCTGCAGCGTTCCTTATAATGAGGTCGTGGTTTTTGGCACCTAAAACCCCGTAATTTAATTCATTTTACCTTGTGCCCAGCAATACAAGTAGCAGTCAAGCAGAAAGAAATCGGCGAGCAGAAGCGGCGATCGTCAAGAATTCTATTTGCGGGTCAAGCTTGCCGGCTATTTATACTTGACTCGTTGAAGGCTACAGCGTAATCGTTGGTGACCGCGGGCCTTCCAGAGAGTACAACGCTGGACAGTTATAGCTGAG
Organism: Dermacentor albipictus; assembly: GCF_038994185.2. Taxonomy (NCBI): domain Eukaryota; kingdom Metazoa; phylum Arthropoda; class Arachnida; order Ixodida; family Ixodidae; genus Dermacentor; species Dermacentor albipictus. The sequence goes on from NC_091821.1 coordinate 492,570,612, forward strand.
CGGGCTTACGGGCTAGGGGTACGAGTGGGCGAGCTGAGACGGCAGCGGAACGGCGCACCCTCATTCGGTCGAGCGGAGTAGGGTGCGTCGATTACTGTGTCCCCTCCGCTAAAGGATGGGGACACACAGCTTCATTGTGGGCGTCATGTTGGTTCGGCCGTTCGCTTTCGCTGGCACTGCCCGGCGTGCAGCGATTGAGCGCTTTCCGTAGCGCAAGGCTTGCCTACATGTTGTCAGAAACAAATAGGTGACGCTTGATTTAACGTTAAATTAAAGCTGTGTTGTTCGGTAGTTCCAAAGGCAAAGCTATTCACTATGTGCACTTTTGTTTGCGCAGCACCAGTACATACGATGCTGCATTAACATAGAGTTGATGTTACGATCTGACAATCTGACACATTTTCTCCAATTGCAGAGCATTGCCTAAGCTGCTGTGGACGTCTTTTGATCACTTTCACAGCACTCGCCGCAAAGGAGGAGAAATAAAACGCTCACGACAGGATTAAAAGACGACTGACAACAAAGAGTGCTTACTCAAACCTTTTCATTTTTAATTGTTATTTTGTAAACTTCAGAGCTTGATGATCACCTCATGTTATCATTCGGCTTACCCTTCATCCTGTTCTGAGCAAATTTTTGGCCCTCTGTAAGTATAAACCAACTATATTCTTTTGTGCACGCTGTTACTATTCTCTATCTTTACTTGCTACTTAGGCTTTCATTCTTTACAAAAAATATCCTGTAGGCAACCGCTGATTCTTCTCCGCAGCGAATCTTTTCTGGGTGATTATGTTCCACACACAACCAATAGAACCACACGCCCACACATGTAAAAAATGTTGCAAACCTTAGCCTCCATTCCTGTAATTGTATACGCAACGCATCTAACCAGTGCTCAGTAGATAGTATCACCCCAAAGTTACAGCTGAGGCACATCATTTTATGTCTAATGCTGTTAATTTTTCATTTATAAAGCTCTAAACCAGAGAGTGGTATTTTTGGCAGAAAGTGAAAAAGTAAATGATCAATGAAGAGCACATATAATATACTGCTTTATTAAGCCAGTCGGGTCCCACTGAAGTGATCTCACTTTGAAAACACTGAATCTCACTTTCGAAACACTGAAATAAAACTGAAATGAGCTAGGAAGAGGGAGCAAGTGTAACTGTACAAACAAGATATGGTGACATACACAAATGCATAATTACAAAAAAATACAGGAAACGCATTGCTAACCACAAACAAAAACTACCATATCTGCTCTTTCCGATCAAACGGATTGATTGATTACTTAATTAAACCAGAAAACACATTGCTATTCACAAACAAAAGCCGCCATATATGAACTTTCTGATTTGAAGCAACTCATCAGTTACACCAGAAAAAACATCGTACTTTTCACTTTAGGTTTGTGCGTTCAACCATCCTGCTGCCATACGACTGCCCCAGTTCTACCGGTGCGTTCAGCTAAAGCGTATAAATTTGAAGTTGAACGCAAACAAAGCGGTTTAGCCGCTTGTAATTGATCCTGGATTTCACCTTTGATGGATTACCTCTGTGATACGGTTGCACACCCACCCTCCCAAGCTCTACGCTGACAAGCTTCGCATTTCGTCATCCACGACAAAATTGCCTATCGCTGTAACTACCGTTCCGATGGCCGCAAATGGCTGCTAGTAATACCCCGGCATCTCGGCACAGGTGCATGCGCCGCCTTCCACGCTGATCCTCAGTGCGCACACGCTGGTATCTTCAAGATCTACACCAGGCTACGTCATAAATCTTATCGGCGTGGTATGTACACCTTTGTGCACAAGTACATTCGCTATTGCACAGAATGTGAACGCCGCAAGCCTGATCCTTGCCGCCCTTCTGGACCAATGCAACCTTTGCCGTGCCCTTCGCGACCCCTTGACCGGGTTGGGATATACCTATACGAGCCTGCGCCATACACAGTTGCTGGCAATCGCTTGGCCATTGTGGCTATAGACCACCTCACGAGGTATGCAGAAACGACCGCTCTGCCAGCCACGACGGCTCGTGACGTTGCCTCGTTCCTGCTTCAACGCTTCATTCTACGTCACGGCGCTCCCTGCGAACTCCTGAGCGACCGAGGCCGCGTCTTACTCGCCGATGTCATTCAAGAACTTCTCACTGAATACCGCGTTATTCGCCGTTGTACAACCGCATATCACGCGCAAACAAACGACTTGACAAAGCACTTTAATTGAACTCTTGTTGACATGCTTTCGATGATGTTGCCTCCAATTGCACCAACTAGAACTTCGTCCTTCCCTATGTCACGTAAGCCTATAATACGACACCCCAGGCAACGACGGGCTTTTCTCCCTTCTTTTTACTATATGACTGAGAACCGTCATCTCCCATTGATACTATTCTTCCTTACCGCCCCGGCTTGTCAGAGGGTACACCGGTTTCTGAAGCCGCCAGGTATGCAGAAGAACGTCAACAAGTAGCACGCTCACTTACAACGCAAGAACAAGCGTTACAGAAATTTCGTCATGACGACGTGCGAACCCAACCTACGCTTTCGCCTGACGCTCTCGTTTGGTTGTGGTTGCCTGCTACTTCGCAATCAGGTGTCTCCTCCAAGTTTGTCTCGAGATACCATGCACCCTACCGGGTACTACAGCAAACTTCTCCAGTAAACTACGTCATCGAACCTCTGACGCGCCCTACGGACCTACGTTGCCGAGGCCCCGAAACTGTGCACGAAGATTGCCCCCAAGCCGCATCATGAGCCCTTCGTCCTCCCGATGGCTTGGGCCCCATGTGTGGCGCCGTCTTCAGCGAGGGGGCAAGATGTTATGAAGTGCGCCGTACAGGGCTCCGCCGCCGAATCGCCAGCGCTACGCAAGTGGGCCTGGGGCTAGACATTGTTCCTGGAGCGAATGGATAAACCTACACTGTTGCGTCTTCCAGTCGGTGTCGTTCGTGTCACCCACAGCTGTGTCGGACTCCTTTGTCATATTGCTTAGAAATTGTTTTCCTTTGACATTTGTATTGTGCCTCCTGCACAACATATTCATATGGTTCAGTTATACTCAACTTCTGCAGGCGTAGCTCTTTAGCTATATGGGTAACCAACTCAGCTTCTGAGCGCGGGATCATAGGTTCGGAACGCACCACCGCCAACGTTCCTTTCGAGTTTACTTTGTTGTATACTTAATTTCTTTAGAGCGATTCATCTTACTTGACGGATGGACGTGTTTCCTGGTTCATCATCATCAACAGCAGCAGCAGCCTATTTTGTGTCCCCCGCACAACGAAGGCCTTTCCCTGCGATCTCCTATTCCCCTTGTCCTGCGCCAACCGATTCCAACTATAGCGCCCACGAATTTCCTAATTTCATCGCCCCAGCTAGTTTTCTGCCATCCTCGACTTCGCTTCCCTTCTCTCGGTACCCATTCTGTAACCATCATGGTCCAACGGTCATCTAACCTGAGCATTACATGACCTGCCCAGCTCCATTTTTTTTCTGTTAACGTTAATTAGAATATCGGTTATATAGCGGTTTGCTCCCTGATACATACTGCTCTCTTTCTGTCTCTTACCGTTATGCCTAGCATTATTTGTTCCATCGCTCTTTGCGCGGTCCTCGTTCTCAAGCTTCTTTATTATTCTCCAAGTCTCTATCCCATATGGCATTTTAATGGCATTTAAATGCTCACGCATTTAAAACCTGTCGGTTGTTTCTGCATCAGCTGGAAACTTTTTTTTTTCTATCAAGGAGCTGATGGTTGTTAGGGACTATCTGAACAACTGAACAGCTATGGCCACTTTCATTTTCGTGAAATGCCCATCCGACACATGAGCTGCACTTAGGTTTGGGGCCACTTATGGTTGCTCTTCTTCTGTAAGTGAATTAAATTTCGGACATGGCTCATTAAAACTAGGGCCCACGGCAAATTATGTTTCAAGAAAGTCTCATCACCCAACTCCGTTACGTCTTTCCGCACAAGTTGGCTTCTTCTTGAGCACGTGAGCAGGGTCCGGCGAGAAATGAAATTCCTCCTAATTGTCGCATTGGTGCGGAGAGCAAGTTCAAAGTCCGCCACACGGCGCAACTGGACGAGCCCATGTCATACTTGGCGCAACGCACACGAACCGAAACTTCGCGGAGAGCTTAATGAGGTGGAAGACGAAGTCCCTTAAGGTGTCACCAGGTACATAAGGCTCCTAAAGTGATATGCGATGACCTGTTTCCAGTGGAAGTTGATACCACTTGGCAAATGGCAAACTAATTGGCACATGGTTTGACAATTGGTTGCTCTCGGGAAATGCTTTAAGAGTCGCTGCCATGAAGAAGCTCAAATGCGCTTCGGATTTACATTTCGTCTAATAGGAAGACGCAGTACTTTTCTACGTCGCTCATCGTGGCAATTTTTGTCTTCATAGCCTCGAAGATTTGCGTCAGTACACCGGGCTGCATGGAAGGGCAGATGCTGATGTTTTCTGCACAGTGTTCTTTATGATGGCAGAGGCATGCCCTGTTACAGGAAAAGATAGTAACCTGTTCACCCAAACGCGAATTTCACCTGAAGGACTTTCTTAACTGTTTGGGGAACTACAATTAAAGACTTACGGTTGTCTTTCTGGAGGGCAACTGTCTGGTCCTCGTTTAATAACTTGAGGTTTATGTCAGCGCTGTAATGCGGCACCCGAGACGCTTCGTTCTCTTTCTTTCCAGTTTTTTTTTTCTTGTAGTGAGGCGTGTTTCTCTAAGCACGTCGTTTAGGCTTAAGCTTAAAGAAAATGTTAAGTTTAAAGAAAGCTTAAGTTTAAGTTTAAGCACGTCGCCTGAATAGGCGAAAGTGGATTAACTTGCAGCTTCTCCAAGTTAGGTGTGCTTGTAGCTTCCGGTTCCATGAAATCATTAGTATTCGTTTCAGAGTTACTCACGTCGAAGTCACTAGCAGCGACACCATGTTTTCTCGATGTGGACAGAGACCTATCACTGGTATTAGCCGCGTGAACTGCGGGAAGTGTCCTCTTAGTGGGAAGTTTCCGGAGTTTTGGTGGAGCTCTAAGCAAAAAAACCTTAATCTGCACAGTTGTACTCAAAAAACGGACAACATAAAAATTGACAGAGCACCTTTCTCATTCGCTGGAAAACCTAGCAAACACAATGACGCGTTAAGAAACTGTGAGAGAACATTGATATTGCCATGGTTTTGCACACCTTACAACATCGACCGACAAATCAAGCTATCGTGACGGACCTGGTTTAGTATAAGGGCACAGTCAAGTTATTGTACCAAACACATGAAGCATGCAACAAGCTATCTGCAACGCTGAACAAAGGTTGTCCTCCCCACTAAATAAAAGCACCTTTGAGGGAGGCTGAGGCGTATTCTCTGGTGAGTGGTGGAAACGTAAAACTACTTCTTTCGCATCGCAAAACTGCGTGGACATCGGTAGACGCATGTGTGTGGCGCAGTTCAACCTCCAACTCTGCTAGGGGACAGTGGGTAAAGAACTTTTCTTCGGCATCTCGAAACCAATTTGGAATCTAATTATATACATTTCTTGTCTTCACAAACACTAAAACTGTACACCTGTCTAATTCAGTTGTGTTGCCATTTTTTAAATATTACAACAATATCAATTTCTTTTCTTTCCGCGGTACCATAGAGAAAGAAAAAAAAAGTTAAGAGTGGACACTCCAATACACCCCAGCGGCCCAATCGACCCTAGCGCGCCTGGCGGTTGGTGAGAGCAACTGCCCTGCACTTCTTGTTTCGGTTTCCCTGGCGCGAAATTTGGATTACGCCGCGTAACCGGCGCTAGGCTGTAGCGGAAGCTTGTCATTTCAGGCCACTTTTCGTCACCCAAATGGCAACGCTTTTATTTGTCGTTTTGGTTTAGCGATTCCCTATTTTGTCGAGTTCGATATTTGGCGTGAATTGAGGTCGCGATGCAATTTTTATTTCGATGGAGATAGAGGTAATAATTATTCACTACGGCTTTATCCTACGCGCTTGTCTTGTATGTTTTGGTACAAGCGGTCATATGTATCGAAGAGACAGAGTTTCCGCAACGTTTTTATTCCAAGGCAAGATAGGCTTCTTCTGGGTTCTGCCGTTGTTAAAGCACCACGACACACAGCAGTAGGTGCCGTAGCTTGGACCGCCGGACGGCACGGCATCACCACGGGCTGAAAATGTCAATAAGTGCACGCTTCGTTAATTGCCAAAAACAGATGTAAGCGTCACAACTGAACCAGGAAACCTCTTTGAATGAATAGCGAACCGATGCACAATATAAAACCAGCGACACATTCTGACCTCTGACCCATAAAACTCGCACTTACAAGGATAAATGTTAAGACCCCGTACAGGGGTGTTCAAAAGTTCCCAGGCTGCCATCCTATGTAATCCCATGGCACCGCGGCCTGTGAACTTTTGGACACCCCTGTACGTACTCAGTATAAGGAGTACATTGGTAGGCAAAATAGCGGTTCACATAAGCGTGGTAAAGATAAATTCGAAATGTCCAAATACGAGGCATTTGTTCAAATGCGCGCCACGCCGCGCCTACGCGACAATACGTCGTGCAATGTATTCCGCCACGAAAAAATGTTAAGGAACCGAAAGTTACTAGAATGCGCAGTACTTCCCAACGCGGCCACCGCAATAAGTACATGCAGTAGTCATTGGGGACTTTTCTCCACCGTTACTTTTCTGTATAAACAAACCGCACGGACGTCTACACCATCATCCGTCCGTGCGCCGTAGATACACACCTCGCTGCAATACAAAAGAAAATAAGCTACGCTCGCTGTTTATGTGACATGCCATTCTTTGCAAGCAATATTATTAAAATATTCAGGAGCCCTTACTCTATAGGGGAAACGAGCAAGCAAAGCTTGGCTACAGCGTGCCTAACGTCCCGATTTTATTTTAGGCAGCGCCCGCCCCCGGAACCCCGTTTACGGTCTGAATCGGTGTGGCGTCTTTTATGTTCTTTCCAGCGTTCGTCAGCCTATAGAACGGGCCAACGAAAGGACCGTCAACCTTCACGTGATCATGTGAACGTGGGTTACGAATTCAAATTTCTCGAAACCGGAATTTCCGTGAAATGTGCAATTCCTGATATCGACCTTAAGCGTTGTCCAGCAGATCGTTTTATGCGAAGCATATTACTAGAACTCAACCCAGCTCCTCAGGCGCGGCAGTGTCGCCTTCAATACCACGTGACACCGTGACGTCACGACAGAGGAGAAACGGGGCTCCAACTCGCGCCGTCGCTCGCGGCGTCGCCTTCAAGGCTGACCACGTGACACCGTGACGTCACGACAGAGGAGAAACGGGGCTCCAGCTCGCGCCGTCGCTCGCGGCGTCGCGGCGGTATATAAGCAGCTGCGCTTGGCTCTGCTAGACACTCACGAGGTGAGATGCCTCCTGGAGACAGCTGCTCGTTGGAATGAGAAGCGAAGGTTGCGGCGTGCTACAGAGACTGTTTCTAGGTGGCTTTGCAACGGCGCAGCGACTACGCGCCCCGCATCGGACGCGGTGAGCGTCGAGCAACGCAGCGTTCGGCGCGACAACGAAATGTGTGCCTGAGCAAGCGCCGCTCGCCTGAGCCGACGCCGACGACACCGGCTTTTCTGCGACACGAGCTCCTTAACGCTGTCGCGTTAAAATAAAGGCTAGTATGCTTCGCATCCTGGGCTTAACCTTAGCTAAGCCACAGCCATTGTTAGGCCGCTCATCTCTCGAACAGGAAGAATGGACGGCGTAGGGCTGCATGATTGTTTTGTATATACTTTTGAAGTGCCGCTAGTTGCACGTGCGTTTTGTGAATAGGGAAGCGTCTAACCCCCCAGCGCCTCAGGCGGCAATCGTTTCTGTGGTTGAGGGGTCGGACGGCCCGCGTGGTGTTGGGTGACGAGCCGAGGCGCGCGCCGCCGCGGGGGGCGCGGTGCAGAGGGGAAAACGGACTCGGAGAAAATGCTTTTACGCGGGCTTTGTTGACATTCCGCCGATGGTCATAATAGGGCCACGCGGACAAAGCTCGAGCGGACAAAGGTTGTATACGCGACGTTGTGGCGCCGGCTCTTGAGTCCCCTGCTAATTAGAGACGCAGCTGCCAGCAAGGTTGACCACGTCTGGCGCGTACGGAGCGGGGGGTTCACCCCCCTACGCATTCGGACGGCAGCCACGTGCATCTTGTTTTGAGCGCTGGGGAGAGCCCGCTTTGTGTCGTGTTACAGCATGCAGTGCGCGCCGTAGAGAGGGGCGCGGCGTCGTTTGAAGAGCACCCGAGTCCGGATGCCGCCAGCGGTAATTAGTTTTCTACCAGGAAAAACCTTGAGGGGGGCTACGGTACGCGGTGTTGGGACACCAGCGCCCGAGCCACCCTTGCTGGCTAGAAACGCCGCTGAGGTGCGAGATGGCCTCAATAAATCATGCAGGCCTGGCGTGTTTGACGAGGCCGTCACTGACCACGTGGAAATAGGAGGTGGAGAAGAAGATGTGGGAAGAGGGAAAACAGGGTAGTTTTCCAATAGATTCACTTATGAGAGTAAGCCCATCCCTTTGGGTTGTGGCTTAAGAAACTGTCAACTCTCATTGGCAATTGCTTCCGTGGGATGGGCTAACGACCCTACCGCCCTTTTTCTTTGTCTCTTTCCCCTATAACAACCGAGACGAGGTGCTTGTTCCTCAGTCTAGGCTGTAATCACTAAACCTGATAGAACAGTAAGACTCCGTACGATGCAACGCTAGTCTGGGCCGTAACCACTTAGTGGTAGAACAGTGAGACTCGGTTGATCGTATGTAGCGACAGTTGTCCTAGGCTCTAACTTAAGAGAAAGTAGAAGAGTAAGGCGCTGTTGTCTTGTGTGTTTTGTATCAGTGTTCTTTTGCTAACTCTGTATTTGACTGTGTAAATATTTCCGTTGCAATATATCTTCAAGTTTTGTTACCTCCAACCTGCCTCCTGCTTCATCAACGCCGATAAACACCTTGAAGAGACTTTGGTCGACTTCAAGGAGAAAAGAACAACAAATCAAATCAAGAAACTTAACTGGCGCAGTCGACAGGATCGGCGAACTCTACAACATCGAATCCTGGACCAGTGGTGAAGGGATCAAGTCATCCAACGAGCACCTCCTGCACCTTTGAGAAGATCCCACAGCAGCCAAGCCCGGCACCGTGGAGGAGATCCGAAAACGACAGTGCATTCAGCAAAGGGTGAGCAGGATTTCTTGCGTCTTTCTCAAGTTGGCATGGCAGTTGATGTGTAGAGCAAATGGTGAGGACACGCAGGGGCGCAGAGACAATGGAGTCTAATGGAGTTGAGGGTGCGACGGTGGCGGAAATGGATCGGAATCGGGAGTTATCAAATGACGATAGGCTAAATTCCGATAAGTCAAATGAAATGAGAGAACCCAGTCAGAGCCAGGAATTTTCGCAGCAGGCATCTCAGCCTTTGCAAATTCCGAATGATACAAGAACGCTTGAGCTTGAAATTCAAAGGCTCAATGCTCAGACTACCTGTATACAGCTTCAGATTGAGTACGAAAGGCTGTTGCAGGCAAGGACGAATGCTGAACGTCTCAATGGCGCATCGTCCAGCGCTGAGTCGGAGCGGGGCGATCGGAGGCGAATGGGCTTTGACTCCGTCGAGCAATGCGCAAAAGTGCTGAAAGGGTTCCGCCTGCCGTGTGACGCGGATGTACCCTTATGGTTTGAGGAGGTAGAAAGACTTTTTGCTACTTACGGGGTACCGTATGAGAGTCGCGTGCATTTAGTCATGCCAGCTCTAACTGAGCGCGTTCGCTACCTACTGCATAACCTCAACCAGGAAGAGAGTACAGATTACGAGTCAGTTAAACAGGCAGTGCTGATGGAACTGAAGCTTTCTCCAGCAGAGTATCTGCAAAGGTTTGAGAGAGCAGTGAAGCGGAAGGAGGAAACGTGGTCACAGTTCGCGTCGCGAGTGAAAACGTATTTCTCCTACTACCTTCAAGTAAGAGGAGCCGACACTGTAGAAGTTATGGCCGAACTCATGGTAGCGGATCGTATAAAAGCGGGCCTTAGTATAGAGGGTCTTGAATACGTGATGCTACGAGAAGGCGAGGGATGGCTTAAGCCACCTGAGATTGCCAAAGTACTACAAACTTTGGAACAAGCCAAAGGCAAAGGATACGCCTCAAAGTCATCAGTGGCAGAGATGGGGCAAAAGCAGACGCGCGTAGCGAAAAGCGCCCTCAGGTGCCACGTATGTCACAGCTCAGGCCATTTCGCTAAGGATTGCCCGATGTCTAGTGACAAGGAAAATCAGCCAAAGAAGGCTATCGAGCCAAGGCAGAGGGCGCAAAGGGTGTCGATAGCTCACGAGACGGGAAGTGAGATACCGAATGGAGTCCTCACTGCAAATGTAGAGGCCTTGAAACACAAAGGCGAAGGCATGACTAACCTGCAGTTGATCCCTATCTCATGCGGAAACGTATCCACAGATGCGATTCTAGATACGGGAAGTGAAATAACTGTCATACGCGAGAGTCTCCTTCCGAAAAGTATCGTGGAACCATCAGGCACAATAAGATTGGTGTCTGCATTTGGTAAAACTATCGAGGCAAAGCTAGCAACGTTGCCGGTAAAGTTAAATAGCCCGCAAATGGCGGCGGAGCCCCAGAACATTGACCTACTCTGCGCGTTGACTAATGAGCTCATCGAGGGCACAGATTGTTTGTTGACCAAGGAAGATTGGGAACATTTATTCAAGGCCAGCAGCTCTCTGGAATCCATTGTAGCACCGGCCGAGCCTGCTCAGAGGATAGAGCGATTAAATGAGAAAGCCGAGGCAGTAGCCTGCAATGTTACTTTGGAGGAGGAAGGTGTTTCTGGGGAAGTTGAGCTAATTGATGAAGAGAGGGATGCGTCAATAAGCCAGAGAGAAGAGTTCCGCAGATTGCAGCTAGCTGACACTACCTTAAAGAAGGGAAGGGAAGATGCTCGGAGTGGGAAATCCGGCATGTTCGTCTCTGATGGACTCTTACACCACTGGGACTCAATAGTAGGCACCCGAGTGAAACAACTAGTTGTTCCCAAAGACAAGCGCAGTGAGGTGATGCGTTTAGCTCATGAGTCACTATGCGGAGGGCACCTAGGGCCAAGGAAAACTAAAGTGCGTATTAGGTGTAATTTTTTTTGGCCTGGCATGGAGAAGGAGGTATTAGAGCATTGTCGTTCATGCCATGATTGTCAAATTCGCTCTGACAGGCGTCGCACGGACAGAGTACCTATAACTCCTCCCACTAGGCCAAATCACCCTTTTCAAATTGTCAGTACAGACATCATTGGACCCTTAGACAGACCGTCAGCGAAAGGTCACAGGTACGCGCTTTGCTTGGTGAACATTTGCACAGGGTGGCCAGAGGTTGTCCCACTGCGTTCTTTGACAGCTAAGGCGACTTGCGACGCGTTGATTGAAATTTTCAGTCGCACTGGCGTTCCGGAAATGATCTGTTCCGACCAGGGCACTAATTTCAAATCACAGCTCACACAGTCGATGCTCGAGAAATTAGGTTGCGCACCAAGATTCTCAACCCCAGAACACGAAGAGAAAATAGCTGCAATTAAGAATGTGGCGCCACCACGCACTAAAAAGGAGCTACGCAGCCTGCTAGGACTGTGCGGCTACTATCGCGAGTGCGTCCGAGATTGTGCAGAGGTGGCGAGCCCGCTCACGCGGTTAACAAAGAAAGGGGTACCCAATAGCATACCCTGGTCAGAGGAAGCTCAGACGGCGTTTAAGATACTGAAACAGTCCCTGTGCGAGGCCGTGGCGCTCAGCACTCCGGACCCATCTGAGCCCTACTGGCTTTTCACAGACGCGTCAGCTACGGCGGCGGGCGCTTGTTTGGCGCAAATGACAGCTGAGGGAAAGGAGAGGCCTATTGCCTTTGCCAGCCACCGCTTCACGCCGACTCAGACGCGATGGTCGACAATTGAGAGGGAAGCGTTTGCTATTATATGGGCCTTAAAGAAGTTTGACTACTGGCTTTTTGGTGCCGAGATAAACGTTGTTTCCGACCACAATCCATTGTCGTACCTTACAACTTCGACTCCACACGGGGCAAAATTGACAAGATGGGCGCTGGCTTTACAGCGATATCACGTGTCAGTGCGACATCGGAAGGGTGTCAGTAATGGTAACGCGGATGCTTTGTCCAGGCTTCACAACAGCTCATGGAAGCCAGCGTAATACTATAGTGCCATGCCAACTGGATGGGCGTGAATGTTCCTGCTCACTTGGCGCTGTATATTGCGGACTTTGTGAGTGCCGATTCAAGCCCCAGAGACACTAGAGTGCTCTTACAGTTTGGAACTGCAATCGTGTGCTTAATAGTTTGATGACATGTATTGTGTATTTCTTTTTACTCTCTTCTTGCTTTGTTACTTGAAAGTGTTTGTTCTTGTGATGTAATTAGGCTAGGGTGTGGTTAGAATGTTCATTACGTAATCGCGGCAGTGATTTATCGTATCACTGAGCGAAAATCAGCCCAGTATACTCTTTAGGGGGAACGTGTTAGGCCGCTCATCTCTCGAACAGGAAGAATGGACGGCGTAGGGCTGCATGATTGTTTTGTATATACTTTTGAAGTGCCGCTAGTTGCACGTGCGTTTTGTGAATAGGGAAGCGTCTAACCCCCCAGCGCCTCAGGCGGCAATCGTTTCTGTGGTTGAGGGGTCGGACGGCCCGCGTGGTGTTGGGTGACGAGCCGAGGCGCGCGCCGCCGCGGGGGGCGCGGTGCAGAGGGGAAAACGGACTCGGAGAAAATGCTTTTACGCGGGCTTTGTTGACATTCCGCCGATGGTCATAATAGGGCCACGCGGACAAAGCTCGAGCGGACAAAGGTTGTATACGCGACGTTGTGGCGCCGGCTCTTGAGTCCCCTGCTAATTAGAGACGCAGCTGCCAGCAAGGTTGACCACGTCTGGCGCGTACGGAGCGGGGGGTTCACCCCCCTACGCATTCGGACGGCAGCCACGTGCATCTTGTTTTGAGCGCTGGGGAGAGCCCGCTTTGTGTCGTGTTACAGCATGCAGTGCGCGCCGTAGAGAGGGGCGCGGCGTCGTTTGAAGAGCACCCGAGTCCGGATGCCGCCAGCGGTAATTAGTTTTCTACCAGGAAAAACCTTGAGGGGGGCTACGGTACGCGGTGTTGGGACACCAGCGCCCGAGCCACCCTTGCTGGCTAGAAACGCCGCTGAGGTGCGAGATGGCCTCAATAAATCATGCAGGCCTGGCGTGTTTGACGAGGCCGTCACTGACCACGTGGAAATAGGAGGTGGAGAAGAAGATGTGGGAAGAGGGAAAACAGGGTAGTTTTCCAATAGATTCACTTATGAGAGTAAGCCCATCCCTTTGGGTTGTGGCTTAAGAAACTGTCAACTCTCATTGGCAATTGCTTCCGTGGGATGGGCTAACGACCCTACCGCCCTTTTTCTTTGTCTCTTTCCCCTATAACAACCGAGACGAGGTGCTTGTTCCTCAGTCTAGGCTGTAATCACTAAACCTGATAGAACAGTAAGACTCCGTACGATGCAACGCTAGTCTGGGCCGTAACCACTTAGTGGTAGAACAGTGAGACTCGGTTGATCGTATGTAGCGACAGTTGTCCTAGGCTCTAACTTAAGAGAAAGTAGAAGAGTAAGGCGCTGTTGTCTTGTGTGTTTTGTATCAGTGTTCTTTTGCTAACTCTGTATTTGACTGTGTAAATATTTCCGTTGCAATATATCTTCAAGTTTTGTTACCTCCAACCTGCCTCCTGCTTCATCAACGCCGATAAACACCTTGAAGAGACTTTGGTCGACTTCAAGGAGAAAAGAACAACAAATCAAATCAAGAAACTTAACTGCCATCTTTTTAGTCCGCCAACACGAACTATTTCAATAGAGCGGCGATACCGTGCTTGTCGCAAACAGCCCTGGGCAAGAACTGTTTACCCTCGCAAACCGAGACGCAGCGTCTCGATGGCGTCTGACAAGCTGCGAGTCGCAGTGCAGTGCACAACCGTGAACCGGTCCAAGTTAATGGCAGCTGCGCGTTGTTTGACGATTTTCACGGAACGTAACCAACAAAGATTATTGCGCTCTCGGCGGGGGTAGCAAGAAAGCACATGTACAGCCCTCTCGCTACGCGTTTCTTGAGGGAGCATGCGTTTCGCATTGTTCGCGTCTAGCCGCCTCATATAGAGCCGCGAACTGCTTTTTTCAGCGAACTTCGTCGCCCTCACAAGTCAGTTACTCCAAGCTTCACTTGAAAACGTGACTCACCTGTCTCGCACACGAAGACACCGCCGCAGCCGACGTTCACGAAAACGTCCCGCTGGCGCGCCGCTTGTACACGAATCGTTGATTTCTTCTCGATGGACGAATGGTGATTGGTGTTGATGGCAGTACCAATGAAGAACAAAAAGCACGGAAGGTGTCTTGGATAAATTCTGTTTTTATGCATAAGAAACACGCCAAATATGGGCGTATAATTATTATTTTGTAAAACGATTGAGCACAATTTATTACATTTTCTTTTTTTGCGCTTGCTTCCTCTGACGTTTGGTGAGAGCACTAGTTCGTTACGTAGCCGTGACGCAGTTCCTGAGGCCAGATTTTTCGGAGTGTCCGCTCTTAGTTTTTTCTTTCTCTATGACGGTACTGCTAGCTTTCTATACAAACCCCTTGCAAGGATACGGAGAACAAACAATGCAGTTCAAGACAATAAAATAAAACTGCTAAAAAGCAATGAGCACTGCAGTAAAAAAAACATAAAATAGCAACGAAGTCACACTAGTTCCAATAGTTTCAATAAATGAAGAGAATGGCTACAAGCCACAAAAGAAAAAAGCTCATGGACAAGGTTGGTTGTAAAAGAGAAAAAGGGTCTCTTACTGCGAAACAACAATAATGAGTAAAAGCGCAAAACATCGCAATTACCACTTGTGTGGATCGGCCTGACTGCTCAATCCACTCGTCCGTATACTATGTAAAAGCTTATACCAATGTGCTATAATTACGCACTGCTGCAAACGAAGTCGGGTCTACTAAAGCTGTTCACAGTACCCGTTTCACAGCCACGGCATAAACCTTGTTATGAATCGGAAATAACAGTTAGCCACGCCTGAAAGAAAACTGCAGCCATGGCTCTAAACTTCAACAGCCGGCATCCATTCTGACTATTTGCCTGGAACTAGCTGTCCTCGATATGAAGCTGAAGTTGAGTGGGGAATTAAACAGTGTTTTAAAACGACAGTGACAACATCAAAGTGATGGCAACTCCTCGTTGCTATGCAGGTGGTTCTTGATTTTTTTTTTTTAGAGAGTAAATGCATCGTTACGACGCTGTTTAATAATAGCGTCCATAAACACAGCAGGTTCACACAATGATTAAGATATGCAGCAATAGCGAGACAAGTATTCAAATTGTGTATAAACGTTCAACAGCTCCTACACGATTTCATGGGCAGTAGAGAGCTTTAGATTAGGGGACAGCTTGCGTAAGCAAGAACTAGGGCCCACGGTAATGCGCATGCGCGGACTTGCACGTCTGGGTCTGCGCATACGCAGTACCATGTCCCCTAGTTCTTGCGCACGCAAGCCGCTTAAGTCCCGTAACCTAAAGCTCTCTAATAGCCCCAGTTGTTTCGTTGTCCTGTGTGTTCAAATCAGCTCTGCTGACGCGCGGGAGAGGTCATGTCTCGGCCCCTTGAACCGTGAAACCACGTAGAAACTTAAAAACTTAAGTATCCCAGTCTGTATGTTAAATACAGTAGCTGCAGTCACGGAAAATGAGCAGAATCGCCTTGTCATATATTACGAGAAGTCAACAACTTAGCTCGCATATCTTGGTGCTGCCTGTCGGATAGATACCAGCGGTCGCGTTTCACTTGTGCCGTTGATTTTTTTTTTATGCGAAGCATACTAGTCCCACGCTCTTCCTTGCTGCGCCGAGCGCGGCCGCGTAGCTACCATATGACGTCATAGCAGCTGCAAAAGCGGAGGCTCAACTCGTGCGCTCGCTTGCGGCCGCGTAGCTACATAGCCGCGTCTCAGATCGTGCGCTCGCCTGCGGTCGCACAGATGGTACTGCGGCCTAACTCCCGCTCCTCCCGCTATACCAGCGGTATAGCGGTATTGGTAGCGGTAGAGCGTATTTATTGGTTTGAAAATAAAGGAATCAGCAGAGTAACGCATGAGTTGTTTCTTCGTCTAGCCGAACCAAATATAGCCAAGCAACAGCAGTTCACCAGGCTAAACAGTGGTTCAACAACTAAAATAAAGGCTAGTATGATCCTGGGCTTAACCTTAGCTAAGCCACAGCCATTTTTTCTTTTGCTCACTGTTACGAGGGAAGCCATACATCCGTTCGCAAACACGCAGTGGCACGCAGCAGCCTGTCATAGCTTGTGTTCAACAACTGATGTAATATTTTAAAGCTAGGACCAACGCGTTTACAGCAACGTCCCCGTGCTGGCCACTGCGTTTCTTACAACGCAACGCCAGACACTTTGGAACTAATATGCCTCCCCGCGAAGTTGCGGCAGCGCGGCCTAGGTTTTCAAAAGGTGTCTCCATCCTCAAAGCGGCGGCGCTTGTTTCTAAGTATATGAAGTGCCTTAAACCTTCCCTTTCTTGTGATGTTGATGGTATTTCTTCCGCAGAGCTTAAGACGTATGGAAGCATACTTGTTCCCTGTTCTCACAAGCATTTTCAATAGTTCCCTAAGGTCTAGTACCTTTTCTAGCACTCGAAAGGTAGCATGGACATTGTCCATGCACAAATTAGGTGCTAGATGTGCAGTTACTAACTGCCGACCTATATCTATCCTCTGCAGTGTGTCAAACGTGTTTGAATCGATATTGGATTCCTTGCTTTCTGTTAGTGGTAAGGGCATTTTAATAAATGAACAGCAAGACTTCGTGTGCCGACAACTTAAATGTATTTGAGACTGTGAACAGTGTTCACCACTGCATCGACTTCCAAAAAGACATTTTTTCACTCTCAAACTGGTGCAGAAACAATAAGTACTTCTAAATGCTCCCAATACTATAGCATTAAGTTATATGCAGAAAACGCACCATGTGAAATTTTGATACAACCTACATGATACTCCACTCCTTAGGGTCGATGAAATTAAAGATCTTGGTGTGTACTTCGACAAAATGCTAAGCTTCTCTTCGCATAGATATTACACAGCATGCCCTTCACGCTCTTGTAATCACATGCCTTATATTGCATGATTTCCATTCACCTGTTGTGTTTCTGAAATTCTGCTGTGTGCCTCCAACTACTAGAGTATGCCTCTGTAGGAGGGGGTGCAACGAGCAAATCTAATTCTGACCTCATTGAACGCATCCAGAATAAATTGATATCTATCCTAAAGCACCACTTTTCCCATTCTGGCGACCACAGTTGAGCCTTCTCAAGTATACTTCAACTCGCACCTCTAGATTCAAGACTTAATTACTGACACCTTTTGTTCCTGTATAAGGTGGTCCACGACATTATACATTCCCTAAAGCTTATTGGTCATATGCATTTGTTCGTGCCGCAACAATATACCAGGTAGCATTCCACATTCGTTGCCTGGCCTTGTTGCAAGATTGTGCTATATAAGACTCGACTCCAAAACATACTTCAGAGCTCATTTCCTGGGTTTTGTGTATCAGTAGATAATCACGTAGGATTTACCTCCCTTTTACTTTTCCTCGTTTCCTTTTTTCCCTATTTGTTTCTCTAACTTGCATTTTTTTTGTCTACTACATTCATGTTTTCTGTACATTTTGTCTCACATAGTGCTCGTTAAGTGCACCAGTACAAAGGCTATCTAGCTGTTCCTGGGCATTACAACAAAAATTTGAATGATTGATTATTATCGTAGTATAAAATCGCGCTTTTTAAGTATGTACTAGTATAGTATTTCAGAGCAGTAGCTTTTGTGCAATTAAATAAAGGGCATGAATTAAGGAAGTGCAATAATAATATGCTATGTGCCTGATCATATGCATTGTACTATTAATTTCTTCCGAGTTTTAATAATGGCTACTATATGCAGTGTTGAGCAATAAACTAATATGCCACAGCAATTATTGCGCGCCTCACAGAACAAATTGAATATATCTTTCTCAGTCAAAACATCATAGCAGGCTGACAACAATAAACTGCATTTCTTTTTGTGTTGACGAAGTGTATAAATTGTGAAAATAACCTGTTTATATATTTCTTATACTATGCAAATGAGCTGCTCCGATACATTCAAATAAGCGCTTCAATAGTACGACTTGGCAAAGGGCAAAAAAAGACCCCTATTAAGATACTCCAATTCACAAGCTTGTATTATCTGACGGTATGTCACTTCATTATTGTAAACAAAGACAAACTTGACATGTGGAAACCACTTGCAATAGAACATGGCCCTTACACTGTGAAAATGTTTTGTAGCAATACACTCAATGTGAAGGCATCCGGATGCGGTGTTGATGCATAAAACAACCCAGAATAATAGAGGTGATCCATGGGCTAGATTTAACAGAATCATGAATCGGGGGGAGACAAGCTACGAATTACATACATTTTAGCTATTCTAAATTTTTTTTGTGTGTGAGTGCTATAGGTGTTTCAATTCTATTTTGCTGATTTTCTCAGAACCCACTTTTTCACGTTCCTTTCATGCACCAAGAAGCATAATTATATTTACACGGATGCTTTATCTGTATTTGGTTACCGTATTTCACCGGCTAAAAGATGTTAAACGTTATCGCTCGGTGCAGGATGCGCCTGAACGTATAGGAAGTTTCGCGAATGTTATCGATGGTTCTGTCGTCGACGAACCTTGCTAATCTGATTGCATACGCGACACGAATTGTGTTGTAGTTTCTGGAAGGCGCGCGGGCACCGGCGAATAGGCTGTAACTTTCGACGACTGACGTATGCAAACCGACGCGCTTGACCCGCAGATGAGATTTTCGACGATTGCCGACATTGCTCGCCGCTATCGTTGCGATTGAGTCGGCACTATTTATTTACCGCCACTACTACGTGGCAATATTTCCAACACAGACTTTTTCAGTGATACTTTGCACGCCTAATTCTTACATAGTTGGTTGTGCAATAAGCCACCAAAAGATGAAATGGTACAACAGTTTTTCTTACGATATGGCATCGTCCTGCAGTTGTTTGCAAAGCGATCTTGTAGACAGACGACGCGCGAGCGCTGATGTCGATATTTTGTGCACTATTGTTACTTCACAAATAAAACAAACTGTTGCGGCAAGCGTATATTCATTATTCAAACGTGTTTTCTTATATCTAAACGCGCATACAGATCACTAACTTATTGTTTCACGCTTAGATTACAGCAGGCTGTTTTAGGCCGGACTTTGACGGATGAAGATAGAATATTCCAGCAACAGTGCGCCGCAGCCGAGGAGCGAGCTTCGGCGCGTGTCTGATGTTGAATTCCAATGGCGGAGTCGGAGCAGCCGACGTACTCCGCGAGCGAGCACTCGACTCTGGGGTAGAGCAACGCCTCCAGATACGCGAGTGGAACACAACCTGCGCCGCCGGAGCAAGACGGAAGCGGAAGTTCTATCACAGAGTTACCCAGGATACCTTGCGTGTTGTCATTTCCTTCCGCTGTTTGCTCCCAGCACCGCCGCACCGGTCACTTGTCTCATCAGCGCCGTTCACCTGTTGTTTCTTTAAAAGTGCGGAATGGATATCTCGTCAAGCGTGCAGCAGCTTTTGCTTCCTCGCGAGTCGTGACCGGTGGCGCCTCCCAGCAGACAAACGTGGTAAAGGAAATACGTCACGCAGAGTTCCGGTCCACTCCGCCGATTTTGGCGGAGCTTCTTTTTCTGCTCCACGGAGTGACTCCCGCTCTGAATCCCCTCCGACTCTCTGATTGGAACACCTTACTCCCGCCCTCACTCTGCCATTGGAACAAACTTGCTCCGAAACGAGCAGAAAAACTTGCTCCGACTCCGCCATTGGAATTCAACATGAGCTTCTCTCCAGTGGTTGGGTGCACTCTTCCTCCGACCAACGCGAAGCGAAGCGTGCGTCATAACACGCTCGCCCGCTGGGTCCGCTGGACCGTAAACCCGCCCAGCTACAACTGTGTAATATTCGCAGTGCGCAAGTGATCTGATTACAAAGCTACAGCACAGACAACCGACGAAGCCGGCGAGAATGATCATGACCGCATGCAGGCGCGGCATGCGCTGAGCGATAATTTAATACTTGTTAGCCGCTGAAACGCGGTCACCGGATAAAATATAAACAAGTACTCGTGTGAATGTGCTACTGTGAAGACAGCGTGCTCGAAAACAAAGGCTCGGAAACGGGTACCATCTTTATTAAACAGAAACTGACCTTTCAGATAGTACTTACACACATTGTCGCCTCCACCAATGTCGCGTGGGCCTATAGGTGGTGCTGAGGGTTGGTAACGGCTTGTAACGGCAGTTGTCAGTAACGGTCTAAAATCTTCTAAGATTGTGTGTCGGATGCAGCGTCCAGAAATAGATGAAAGCGACAGTGTTACCTTGAAATACCATTTTCAATGTCGTCTCTCTCCTTGCCATTGTGTGACATTTCCTGTATATGTTCGCGTGCCTTTGTGGATAGCAAGACTGAACTCTATATACCTCATGCGCTCGAATGGATTTTGCTATTGCCGACGTAAGATATTGCAAGTGATAGCATGTAAGTGTTTTGGGACAAGTGTCAATGCATTCTATTGAGCTGCTGTCATAGTCGCATACTACTACCAGGAAAAAAACAATACAGGCCTATACCACCGCCCATTTTTCATAATTTGAAGTTTTCCTTCTGTGGTGCAGAGCGAAGTGAAAAACACCCACAATAACCTAACAAACCTACTTACATCGACGTAGAGATAAAAGTTGCCGTCTTCGCCTTGCACTCTGCGCATTGAAAAACCGAAGCTCCAATATTTCCAGTATTTCTTCTTCCGGAAAAGGATAAGTTCGACTTTTCCAATGCTGGAACTTGGACCCTCTTTCTTCTCATTCGCAGCTGCATGTGCGGAAAAAGATGTAAAGAAAAACAAGTCAGTTTATACTAGAAACATTGCCCATAAAATTCAAGCCCAAGAAAATAACCTGACAACATAACTTAAGTAACTGAAGCAAGAATGTTTCAAGTGGTTTACTGAGTGGACAGAGCAGATATAAAAAAGAAGGGCGCGATAGAGGAATGAATAAATACGGGATAAATTTATGAGGCGGAATTCAGCCAAGACTTCTCCCCACAATTTATTCCTGCACAATTTACCAACTTTTACCAGTTTTTCATTCATAAGAGTACAACACGCAAGAAATAACAAAGCAAGAGCTGTAAAAAAATCTTCGGCTAAGATCATTTCTCAAGCAACCAGAGTGGAAGAATATTTCGAAAGCGGAGAAATAATTTAGGTAGCAGAGCAAAGATGCCTTGCTCAGCCATAAGGTAGCACAAACTGCAACATATGCACTTATCTACATTACTTTTATTCTCACCTAAGACAGCCTCTCAGCTTACTGTATATTAGCATCCTATAGCATGTGACGCAGCACCAGTGCAGCGTCCCTTCGCAAAGCCACAGACTGGTCCGGAATTTTTTATGGGTATTCAGTAGAGTGTGAAACAATTAAAGGTTGTCCTCGTTGTTACCGAGATATCGCTATACAGGTTGTTTCCGCGAAGAACTTAAGTGATATTTAACAATAGCCGTTTAGGAATAAAAGGACGGCTCCTTCGGAGACATGCCGTCACTGGTGGCGATGACGGGCTGACGGGTTACACGTGGTTTTATTGTTGTATTCGTATAGTAGCTTGTGGCCAAGTACTGCACTAGGGTGGCCAATCCTGCTCTGGTGAGGGAGTGCATTACCGATTTTGGTCGCCGGGATCAGGCCGCACTCCAGGCCCGTTTATGCAATTTTATCAACACGCGGATTTTTTTTTTAACCGCGTGAAAATTGCGCGGCACCGGAATTCGAACCACGGCCCTCTTGCATGCGAGGCGCATGCTCTACCTCTACGCCACCGCTGCTGTCCTACACGTGGCGATGAGTATCTAATTAACGAAAAATTAATTAACTTTTGATCTTTTGTTTCCAGCAGGATCACTGTAATTGTGACATGGGAGCTCTCCGTACAAGCGATATCTACTCTTGGATGTGGAAAAAATGCGATTACCCGCTGAACTGTCGCACGAGGAATCAGTGGTGCGCGGAACCGAAACAGGGAACAGTGCAGCGAGCGCAAAGCCCTCGAGGCGACGTTCTGCTTACTTCACTCAGCAGTGAGCAGACAGCGCGCGGCGGCTTCCGTGCTCCTCGCTGTCGCCAGTTTTCTTTGCGTGACAATATATCACTCAACTGATTGATCGCTTCTCTTTTGCGTCTCTTTAGACCCTACGTAGACATTGTTTTCTACTGCATTCTATGGCCAGTATTCTGCTCCCTTCTGGGCCAGCCACGGGTGCCAGATCAGTAGCAGGCTCACTCACTGCTCGCGAGTCCCGTCTTGACGCTGCTCTGGCCTGGCGTGGCGGCGCGGTAGTCGACGGGAGTGCTCGAGAAGTCACTCGTGTCCATGAACGTGGCGGAAATATTAATGGCCGTCTTGCTTTCCCTGACCTGCGCCGGCAAAAGGGGGACGATGCTAGATAATAATGTATATTCTTTGACATCAGCTGACTGACAACTGAAACGGCAGTCCTTGTAAGTGCCGCAAATACAAATCCGCAGCAATCTTATACATCAGGAAAGATGTTGGTGTGTATTGTTGCGACTATAGGACATATGCGAAATTCTGTAAGCACGCTTCCCAGCACATTTCGTTTGATTAATGCAGGTGGCACACGCAACGAGAGGCGAGGTGCACACTTTAGAATCAAGCGCAATGCAGTTGTCTTGAACTAGGGGCCTACGGCAGCAAGCGCAAACGCAGTTCTGAATGCACGGCTTCCGAGCTCGTAGGCATTGTGGCAGATTTCATGATTCACCTGGCCTGTCCTTGCTATCTGTAACCTCCTTGTTAGATCGGCTGCTTGGGTCTGGCATTGCTTTGGTGTACTTTTCCAGGAGCGCAGCGCATTTTGCTTCGGCTATAACCGTTTCTTTCAGTGAAGCCAAGAAAGATTTTGAATATTCGTACATTCCACTGCAATTAAGAGATCGAGAAGTATTTCGTCGCCTGTTGAAGTGCTAGACGTTTTTAGTGATTCTGCTATGTAAGACCCAAGGCCGTAGAACCTTCCTGCTGCTTTCATTGCATTGCAGACAAATTATGGTGGCGTGGGCGTACCGCGTTCATGAGCTTCTTGAAGCTTCCAGATGCGTAGCAGAGCAGCGGTTTCTGTGTCTCGAAGGCGATGTCGGTCATCTCGTCAATGGTCAGGTGGCGTCGTTGGTCGTCTGGGTCGGGTTCGTTTCCCTTCTCCGCGTCGGCCTTCAGGATCTCGGCGATGCTGGATATTTCGCACAGGTTGGTCCGGTTGTACAGCATCTGCCAGTCGAACTGCTCGAAGAACGGGTGAGTCTTGAGGTCGTTGTAATTGCGTGACCCCAGCCGCTCCACTGGGTTCTTCTTGAGCATGCGGTACATCATGTCCTTGGCCGGTGCCGTCGCCGAGTGCGGGTGGTCCTCCGTGCGGGGAAACTTGAGCGGCGACGTGACGATGCGCTCGCGCAGAGCCTGCTTCGTCTTGCCACGAAACGGCACCCGGCCCGTCGAGAGCTTGTACAAGACTATGCCCGCTGACCACCAGTCTGCGGCGCGACCTGCGCCAGTCGCCACGCACGCCGTGATGTGCACTTTGCTTTAGTGGGCGCACTGTACCTTTGAAAGTAACATGGTGTAGCTGTTATGATGGACGTTTTGTCCCCGTAAGGCACTTCGACCCCAAGGTAATGTGAGCGCACACCTTTAAACGTAACCATAGAACATATCTGTGGGGGCTTGTGGTATATATACATTGTTATACGTATTCTGTAGCAAACATATTTCCAATAATATTACAATGTGGCCAGATTGTATGATTATCTTAGAGCTTATTATCACTCATGGTATCGTAACGGTTATATTGATGTATATCAACATTTCCTCAGGCGCCTGCAAGCACACAAGTCAAGTGCACTCAATATTCTCGCGTTTTTAAACAAGCGCAAACGCGTTCTCACGAGTGTTATACGGTGAATTGTTATACGGTGACGTGCACAGAGCCAGAGCGTCAGTGTGGTTCCGGTCTACATAATGTGCGTTTTTTGACCGTGCGCACCTCCCGCGGCAGAGGTGAAGCAGGCGTTAAGCACTCCCCATACATAGGCCGATTCCGAAGATAGTGTAATGCCGGGCAGACCTGCAGTGGAGGTGACGGTGGCGTTAACCACTTTCCATACGTGGGCCGATCCCGAAGATAGTGCAATGCCGGGCGGAGGTTTTTCTTGTTTCTTTGTTTCTTTCCTTTCTTTTTTCTAATTTATCTTTATAATTAGTTTACGTGATCACGAAGCACTGTTACTGTTCATGTTAACTTTGCATGTATATATTCACTGTTAGCATAATTTGTATTTCTTTATCAAATATTTACGCCATGCCTATGCCATGAAACCTGAGCCCGATGCAAATCCAGGACTTTACAGAATAGCTAAACGAGGAACACTAGAGCAAGGGCCACATACCGAACGAGTGGAAACACGCGGCAATCGCGACCATTCCGCAACCAAGCAAGAAGCCCGCGATCGACACCCTGCGTCCCATCTCGCTGACTTCGTGCCCCGGTAAGCTGCACGAGAGAGTCATCGAAACCCGCCTCCAACATTACATAGAGGACGGTGACCTCTTCCCGCACACCATGATTGGCTTCAGGCCGGGACTTTCTGTGCAAGATGCGTTCCTAATCCTAAGGGAAGAACTTCTCAAGGGCATCCCGAATGGATGAGACCACCACCTGCTTGCACTCGACCAGAAAGGGGCCTTCGATAAAATCTCTAACAAGGCCATTCTCAAGGGACTGAACGACATCAGCTGCGGGGAGCGCATCTTTAATCACGTTAAATCGTTCCTGACGGGCCGGACGGCAACCATCGGAATAAGCCAGACTCGATCGACGAGCCGAACAAAGGAACACCGCAAGGAGCGATAGTCTCCCCGATTCTCTACAACGTCGCGATGCTATCGCTCACAAAAGAGCTGCGGAAGATCCCGGACCTACGTTACGCCCTGCACGCAGACATCACGCCCTGGGCCACCAAGGGCTCCCTAGCGCGAAAAGAGGCGACCTTTCAGGAGGCCGTGGAGAGATTTGCGACAGCGAGTGGAATGCGTTGCGCGTCCGAGAAGTCCGAGGTGATCCGGGCGCACGGAAGAGGAATCTACAAGTCTCCCGGCCTCATCGACCTCTATCTTGAGGGCCAGATGATCACGGAAGGCAATAGGACTAGAATTCTGGGTTTTTAGATCCAGAGCCACCTGAAGACCTCCCACACCATCCAAACCCGAAGGTCTGCCACCAAATAGATCTCGAGGATTATCAAACGAATTACAAGAAGCCGCAAGGGCATACGAGAACGGGACACGCTTCGCCTCATCCAGGCTCTGGTGATCAGCAGAGTAACGTACAGCATGCTGTATCACTACCACTCGCTAAACAAAAACGACCAAGAACAAGTCGATGCCATCATCAGAGGCGCGTACAAAACGTCCCTGAGTCTCCCTGTCACCACCTCAAACGAGAAGTTACAGGCCTTCGGGATCCACAACACCTTCGCTGGGCTGTCGGACGTGGTTATGACTTCGCAAAAAGCCAGATTACAGAACACGGTGGCGGGCAGAGCCATCCTCCACCGGACCGGAACGGCAACGGAGCTCCGTGCCCTCGATGGGCAACGATCACTTCCGCCTGAGGTAGAGGCAAGATCAAAGCAAACCCGATACCGAAGCACATGAGTCATTAACTCCATCAAGGACAACGCAAGGCTCGCGTAGACTGACAGCGCCGACAATTCAAGGGTGACCCTTACGTAATGTACGTGGACGTGGCGGCGTACCCTGTAGGGGCCTCTTCGTGGTAGCCGCCGTGAACGGGAGAGACAACTCCTTGATGCTCGCGGCCTCCGTCAAGGTAGAGGCCCCAGCTGCGGCTGAGATCATAGGCGCGGCGCTGGTAATAAAGCAACAAGACAGGGTAGGCAGGGAAGTTCATGTCATTACCGACTCGCAATAGACCTGCCGTAACTTTGCCAACGGACGAACACCGCTGCTGCCGGCTCAGATCCTAGGCCCGAGGCTGCAAGAATCCCATCAAATCACATGGACGCCGGGCCACGCGGGTCTGGAGGGGAACCAAAGGGCGAACGCCCTAGCTCGAACGCTAATCAACCGAGCGGGGCAAGACCAATCGTATCATCAATCCCCACCCTTTACCTTTGTGCCCCTGCCATCCAATTACTGCGACCGACTCGAGATCTAGCGGCTCAACGGCAGGATTTATCCTCCCCCTCACAGGAAGCTCAACACTGAAGAAGCAGTAGCTCTCAGACTTATTCGGACCAAGACATTTCCAAACCTACACAGATACAACAAAATGTTCCCACATACATATCGCGGTATCTGGCCCTGGTGCGGCGACACAGGCCCTACACTGTTTCACGTCTCGTGGGGGTGCGGGGGCAAACCTCAACACTCAAAAACGCCTAGCACGTCATTTGAGCAGTGGGAGGTTCAGCTGACCGGTGAAATCCTGGCAGAACAAGAAATTCTCGTCCAGCAAGTACGTCGAGCAGCTATGGCCAGTGTAGTCCTGGAGAGAAGACACCACCCACTCGACCTCAAGAGCAACGACCTCGATGGTCCGAATAAATGTATTCTCTCTCTCTCTTATGCCATCACAAAACAGATTTATGTATATATGCACGTTGTATTTTTTACCCGTTTCTTCTGTTGGCTTGGTTAATTCCATATTTCTCTGCTAATTTCGTAATTTGTGCACAATAATCATGTACAGAGGGTCCCGGTACGGTCTTTTGGCCTTGAGACCCTCTCCTGCATATCCTTCTTGTTGTAATCATGCTTTGAAAAAATAAATACATGTTTGGATTGGATTTGACTTGACCTGTGGTGGAGCTGCTGTTCGCCATTAAGGGGCCCACATACACAGCTTCGCTAGTCATCCTTCTTCACAGAGTGGAAAGGCACTGCTTTTATTTGATCCATGTCGTGAGATATTTTGTACCTATGCCTTGTAGCTGATCTATAGAGTTAAAAAAACTATGGCAATATTGCTTCTAAACGGCAAGCGTATACTGTGAAAGGTTATATTAACGTCACTCGGCCTCTTGAAAGTAAAAATATTTTTATTTCTGCGGTCTTACGTTCCTCGCAATATTGTAGTTTCAACTTGAAGCTTTATGCTGCAATGTATGTCAGTACATGGCCACTCTTCGACGAGCGGCGACATGGCCAGTACCGGTGAGTAAACATCGTAGTTAGCAGAATAATTGACAAACACAAGAGAATATTACTCTTCATTACAAAAGCAAAGCTTTCTTTGCCTCTTCCACATAGTTTGGCAAGTGTCGTGGATTCCATGCCGTATATAATGGAGCGCAGCCCCTAGGCGCCCGTTCCTGCGGCTAGCGTCGGCGGTGGTGGCGTAGGCGGCGTAACCGAGCGAACGAGCACAACAGCGAAATATGAAAGAGCGAACGCGGTGCGCGAGACGAAAGACGCAAGCCGCGCACGACGGAGACACGACGGAGAGTGGCCCCTTCAGTGAGTTGTGCGCGGAAAACTGGTGTCACGCGGACCCGCCGGACCGCTTGATGAGAACTAGTTATCGTCCGCTCGAGTCAAGTCTCGCTCGCTCTTGTTTGCTCAGCTAGGTTTGGTTTCGTTCGTGCTTGTTTCAATTGTCATGGTTTGCGATTGTGTCTGCATTGTAATCTGGTTGTATGCGCGACGCGAATTGTGCAGCCACGGAAGGTACGCAGTACCAGCGATTACAGTAGAACCTTCGACAAGTCATGTAGAAAAGCTGACGCGCTTGACTTGCGGGTCAGATTTTCGACGACCGCTGATTCTGCTGCATGTCTCTCTCAAATTCTTTGCCTCAGTATATCGCGAAATAAAAACACGTGTAGAGCTGCACTCAAATTTTGCATTAGGGAGTATCGCGATCGTCGGTGAGTTGTCTTGTGGATACAAATAGACAACTTTGACCGCTGGATATGCGCTCACACCTATCTTGCCGTGCACAATATGGACCGCCAGGTATGCGCCTGAATATACAAAATCTGGATGGCTGCTGTCGAGCTTAGCAGACAGCTTCGATCAATGGCGATATGGCTCTGAGTGTGTGGCCATTCTTGGTCAATCCTCCAGAGCAGCGGGTATGAACTTTAAGCTTTATATGCACACAAGTAAACCTTGTTATTGTCATATCAACCGTACCGGCACTCCGAGCAAACTTTGGTCGTTGCCGTGATGTTATCTATGTATTTATGTATACGTATGCCATATATTTGCGTATACCGTATATGCAAGGTATATGCTAAACTATGCAACTACCAAAGTTCCTCAAGCCAGGTCTATGTTCCTAACTGAACTATTTTCCTAATTTTTATTTATAATTGTACTGCGCAAGAACGATCACCAAACATCTTATTCACAGCGGATTCCTTTTATCCTAACTCTTACGGCCAATAAAAATTCCATAAAATATTTGCGCTCAGTCTTAAAACGATGCCATTTTATTGGCCCCTTTCTCATCGACCACGGAGCGGCGCCTGTTACGCGCCATTACAGGCCCCACGTACAAAGCGTGTTCAAGTTTGTAGGGGGAGCCAGAAATGTTGGCGCACAGGCGCACGTCGCATCCGCATACAGCGGCGTCCACGCATAGTTAGGACACTGTTAAAAACGCTCAAGGGCAACGGTAAACTTGCTATCGCTGCCAGGGATTCATCCTTCGGACGAAACAGGCAATTTCTTTCTCTCCCCGAGGTTTGGCGTTCGTCGTCGTTTTCTCGCCTAGTAGACAAGTTCGCTTACTTGGCATGCGGGCCTCTAGGGTATTTGCCACTGGGTAAGTGTTCTTGGCCCACTTGGCCCACTGCGTATCCGCCCATTCTCGACTCATCCCCTAGAATGGTATTAGCCACTGGGACACAATCAGGATAGGTCTCAAATGTATTTACGTATATGTCATGCTTCTCTGTACCCATATACCTATGATCAAGATTCTTCCTTCGACAAGCGTCATGCACATCATTTGTCCTCGTGACACAGGCAGCCTTGTTCCATCCGCTACCAGTGCTATCTGACTAACTCAAACAAGCTTCGCGTCATTTATATTCCAACACTGAATTTCCCTATATACAGAGGACAAAGTTAAATGCAGCCAAGGCTAAACTGTCTATGTTCTTCCTCTGTTTTTGCGCGCATGTTTATTGCAGTGCAATAAACAATACAGGACGAAAACATGTGTCATGAATGTACGAACATGTGCGACAAAATCCTATGCCGCAGATACCGTAGTTGTGTGTTAACGAATACAGAGTGAACCACGTTTAATATTACTGCATCACCTGATATACGCATGGAGTAGTTCGTAATAACATATGCCATGGGAGTGAGTCTATGCATTGCTATAGAAAGATAACATATCCTCTTTAAGGTTTCGCCATTCTCTGTTACAGAGAGTCATCGTGAGATCGTTCATTACGGGATATATCCGCTCTCGTAATGCGAATGTTTTGCTTGCTCTAGAATTTCAACGCAGTTTCGTACCATACGGGCGCCTCTTCAGTATCTCCGGTGCCATGTAAGGTATGGTACCAGCCGATTCCCCATCGTGAAACTCGAACGGCGTCCTCCGGAAGTAACCACGCAGGAGACGTTTGGAAACTGCGAGAAGACGGCACGCGCAGCAAATTGAAATGAAGCGTTGCCTTCACACATTCCAGCGACACTACGACGAAACGAGTACACTTTTATCCCACATCACCACGTCTTTCTTGTCCTTGCCCACTCACATCCACTCTTCTGCTTCAACAGGTGTCAAGCAAATACGAGCAACTGCATACGACATGTGAATGACAACTGTTCTTTTTTCGCGTATCATTGCATTTCCAAGCTTCATGAGCTAGAAGTTTCCCGCGGATCATTCTATCACTCGATCATTGCTTTTCAATAATTTTTCACGTTTCCTTAATAATC
Source organism: Dermacentor albipictus (assembly GCF_038994185.2). NCBI lineage: Eukaryota > Metazoa > Arthropoda > Arachnida > Ixodida > Ixodidae > Dermacentor > Dermacentor albipictus. The sequence goes on from NC_091821.1 coordinate 492,600,871, forward strand.
TAGTCGCTTCGCAAGGTGACCGTTTCTACCGAGCAAGTGCATTTTCTTACCGCAGAAGAATAAGGGACCTAGAATAATGTCACTATGACGTATTCGAGCGCGAAAAAGATGCTACACGACACGTAATATTATTGCCCGTTTCCTCGACAACAAAAAGAAACAATTCATTTTGTCCACTGGATTTCTGCCACTGCATTTGCCTTTGCATAAAAATGACCTGCGGCAAAATTTAAGTATCTAGCCACGACACCATATCCTTGGCAAACAGGCATTTAACGCTAGTAAATATGAAAATGAGCTGTCGTTCAATAAAGCTTTCCGGCAGATATACAGCACGGGAACTGCGTACATGCCTCAATTACCTCAACGAAGATAAATAAACGTAAAATGCAAGAAGAAACAATTTGCCGTTACCAAAGCTCGCATTGTGTTTGCATATAGCTATGTTCTATTGATTCTCTTTCCATCACTTAGATAAATCTGCATCGTTTAGGTTACCGCGATTATTCTTCGCGCAACCGACACCATTGTCATGTGCCAAGCCTAAAGCATATACAGTTAAAGCTCGACCTGACGAAGCCCGATTTTACGAAGTTCCCGATCTAACGAGGAAATTTATTCCCCGGCAGGAACCCACAGGGTTCAGTTTTATCATCAACCCGAATTAAGGCAGGAAATATTGCCGAACTCGATTTAGCGAAGTTTTTCTGGAAATAATTGAGTAAAAAAGCGGTGGCTTCTTTCTAATTTTGGCGCAGACGGGTTCTTCTTCGAGCGTGCGCTCTAAAGCTATGGCGTTAAAACATCTAGGCACCATGGTCACATCCATAGCTTTACTTCGACGAGGCTGTACGCAGCGCTCATGCACGGAACAGCGGAATCAACACCACCTCGGTAGGGGCGGCGGTGGTTGCTTTCGTTATTTCATGGTTTATGCGACAGATGGCTGGATTAGCGGCAAATACAATGCCGCGCTAGCCTTTGCGTGTCGCGTCGTTACAATTTTGGATCTCGAAGGACCCAAAATTCCTCTCTCCATTTTACGAAGTTCTCGATATAACGAAATAATTCTAGCGTGGTCATCCCTTGGTTTAATAGAGTTTCAACTGTACTTTCTAAAACTAAAACTTGGGACTATGGCACAAATACTTTCGTTTTTTTTATTATTTAGCCAGCACCAACACGCAGCCTCATAAATGCTCATAAATCAAGCATGTGAGTGGGAAATCGGCACACTTTGCGTACGTATGTTATGCTCTCCTGTCGGCTGCTTTCTGCCATCTTGCGTGTTAACAGAAAGACCAGTCCCCTACCGTAGTAATCACTTCAGAAGGAAAAACAGCGTTGTGTTATTTAAAAAAAGAAAACCATTAGAATAAACAACAGCAGCTCTGCCGGTACAGCACTAGGGCAGCGTTAGTTCTATCGCTACGCGCTGGAATGAGAGCACAGTGCAATTATTCTCACAGTGACCGCTGCAAACTTTCGTCGTGTCGAAGTCGATGACTTTCACCCGGCCGCCAGGCAGTATAAGCATGCTGCGAACAGGTTGAGAAAATAAAGTGGTCAGGCAATCAAAGTGTCGCAATAGACCGAAGGACGTTCAACGTTGACGCGCTGCCGCACCGGCGCTTGCGGAAAAGGACACGACGTTGTTTAGAGCCGATCCGTGTGCAGCCAAAATTTTTTTATATTGACCAAGAAATGGCAGCGGAGCTTTCGCTTAGTCATTGAACAGTTGTGCAGTTCGATAGACGCAGTGACGAGAGATCACCTATAGATCGGTCTCGTGGGTTGATTAAAATTCTGATGTATTCATAGAGTAGCATGTAACTGCTTCTCCTAAACCTTCGCCACATAGCTAATACAACGTACATCAGCGAAGACAAGATAGATCAGATCATCTGAAAGCGTGGGTATTGGCCCTTAGAGAACTGTCACATGTAAAAGCATAGTATTCGCAGCAGCGGCCGCCTCAATGCACCAAGTAGACAGATTCAGCTTCACAAAGAACGCCTGTCGTTCTCGCTTACATTGATAAACCTCGAGTCAAACGTTTTTAAAGTTTACGTAAGGTTCTGCTAACTTTTTTTATTCTTTTTTTGTGGAGCCTTGGCAAAGAAAGAAGTATTAGCATTACCAAAAGCTCCCCATCTGACCGAAGTAACGACTAGAAATAACATTTTCGTACACTGAAGAAAAAAATAAATGTTGTAAAATATAACAGGTGTTCTTTCGCCACAACCATGCATTGTCATGCACGGACTTTCAAAAGCTTATTGAACATATTTCTGCATAGGCTGAATGCCACTTAGTAATTTTAGGACAGCATTTAAGAGAGTCCGCGCATGAAGTAAGGGTCATCTCACATAAAGCAATAGTTCGGTCAAGTTTAGAGTAGGCTAGTATTATCTGCTATCCACATAGACAAACATTAGATAATGAGCTAGAGCAAATCTATAGGCGAGACATGAGTCATTCGGGCTACCAAACAAGACAGCTTGTAACATGTTTACGCCCACAAGGTGGGTAATAAAAAATTGTTTCCTCGCAGGGAGGCCACTCGCTCGGAATTCTTTCATCAGCTGTATATTAGCATCTACATTGATGCTGATTGATTGTCAACCCCTCATAATCATTCTTACGTTGTCCTGCCTTACACCACATGAGTCGGTGCATTCAAGTTCTCGTTTTTTCCCCCTAAGAATTGAATTAGTAGAGCATCCCTCATTCGCAAGTCTTCTTAGATTGCCAATCACCTAAGTCTTATCAGTAACAGCTGCAAGTACTTTTTTTCAAAATTATTATGTTCTGATAATTTTTCTATTGCGTATTGTCGTACATGGTGCTTTTTAACGCTCTATTAGCAAGGCCTTAGAGTACTACAAATAAACAAAATTTTAAAGATTCGTGGCATATCAAAACGCTTTGGTGGTATTGAACGTGACGTTGAAGTTTTTAACCGCTCAGCATGACATTGTTAAACCTTTTGAAGCACAGTCAATTCTGCCAGATGCCGTGAAGCGAGAAACTTTGGATGAGAGAATACGGTAATGACGGAGCGCACAATCAAAATATGGAAATGAATCTCCCCGAGAAGTTGCTTCTCGCTGATGCTCAGGGTAATGGACTCTTAGATGCAACACTTAATCAGGTGTCATCACTATGGTAAAAGACAATGTGCATCTTATCTGCAGATGAATGCCGTTACCGGGCGAGAATGATCCTGCTTATAGGATCCAGGAAAGTTAGGTCGGCTCTGATGCGCAAAATAACGTCATCCTTTCGCGCAGCTCGCCAGTATCAACTGAACACTGCTCTTTTGCCGTGAGGCAGTGAATGAGCTGAACACTCGGGTCAGCAAACGACAAATCTTCTACCCTGTTCGACTATAAAAGTAAGGATTTTCTCTGTCGCCTAAAAACAAGTATTCACTTTGGCTCCTCGTCTGCTTCAGCTGGAGGCCAACTCCGATTTCCCTGTTCGAATACGTGCAAACCAGAGAGATGATTTTTATGAGACGCTAACTTTTATGAAATACTCACAAATTAGCAGATACTTCAGATGAGTGTATAATCTATGAATTTTGTCGGCTTGAAGCTCATTATTAGGCGCAGTTAAAAGACATATGATATCCTGTTTTATTGGCGAGTTAGATATCTGTAAATAGCTAGGCTTCTGAAATTCAGCAACATTTCTTTTTATAAAACAACTGATCCTAAACAAAACAAAATCTGCTGCTTGTAATCACTGTATTGAAAGTTTGCTTTTTTTTTCTTATCAATGGAACAGCTCATCAAACCCTTTGCAGTGGTTGCTGCGAAAAATTATTTATACATTCTCCTGTATGTAAAAACTCCTGACCCGCCGTGATTTCTCAGTGGCTATGGTGTTAGGTTGCTGAGCACGAGATCGCGGGATCGAATCCTGGCCGCGGCGGCCGCATTTCGATGGGGGCGAAATGCGAAAACACCCGTGTACTTAGATTTAGGTGCACGTTAAAGAACCCCAGGTGGCCGAACTTTCTGGAGTCCCCCGCTACGGCGCGCCTCACAATCAGAAAGTGGTTTTGGCACGTTAAACCCCACAATTAATTAAAAGCTCCTGAGCTAAAGCTTCCTCTAAAAATAAACGTACAGGCCTCTGTACCCGGTAGCGCCATTTCACCAAACTCACAATTCCAATTCAAATTCGCAGTTCGAACTCACTGTTCAATTATAATATTGTTAATTCTCATAAATAGTCTACTTCAGCACAATACACACGTGGTATTTATTCGGCTATTTATTGAGGGAAGTCGTGCATTCAATAAACGACTCGAATCAGCTCTTGCGCCACAACAATTACAACACCACTGTATTCAAGGAGCCCTGCTTATGAACATTTTAGGGAGCCTCGACAGAACGATACTGAACAATGACAGAATGGTGCACCAATTCGTGCATGCCCAGAAACGTACAGCTACAGAACACACAAACATAAAAGCGCTAGCGACGAAATCACAGCAATGAATGAAGATATTTCCATCAACTAAACGGTGAAAGAAAAAAGAAAAACTGATGCTGCTGCTAATTTATCAAACCCTAGAAAAACGGCCCACGTCTTTTTGATCCAGAGCCTGCTTTCTTCAAACAAGAATGTTGAGCACATCTTATCTCTTGCAGAAATTGATGATGACTTTCTTCGGAAGCTTATTATTGATCTCAAGGTATCTAGTTTTAGAATCATAGCACTGATTTCAGATAATAACTCCATAAAGACAAAAGTCATCTCATTTTTTGCTAAGCCCACAAGTCTCTTGCATTGTGTACCAGCATCCTGTCGATCTATCACGTCCCCTGTTTTTGGGGTAGACCTGGTTCACTTACTTAAGTGCATTAAGAATAGCTTGCTCAACCAGCGCAACATTGGGAAGTGCATGTAGTTTTTTGACCCAGAACGTACTGAAGCCCAACCAAAAATAGAGCATCCTTTAAAGCACTGTGTCAGCTGCACGAAGCTGAGAAAAATGAGCTTTTAAAGGTAGCGCCAACGCTTACCGTAAAAGCACCGTACCTTTTAAATATGGAACGCCAGAAGTTTAAGCTAACCTTGAAGATTTTGAACTTCACTGTTGTCCACTAACTTACGCATATGTGTAGAACACTACAGTTCACATTCGCAGTTGTACCGATAAGAGGACTTGCAATTTGCAATAGCAGAAAAAAATGTCTATATAAAGACATACGTTGCGGATATTTTATGGAAATACTATTTGATCATTGTTTCCCTTTGCCCAATAGCCTTAGGAAACTGAAGATAAATTTGTGTAAAAATCCCAGGGCACCCATGGAGTTTTTGTAACATAGCAAGAGTGCGCCTTCGATTACGCTTCCGGCTCCGTCGTAAGCACATGTTTCGTTTTGCGGTTCAGAGTTTTCCCAACCGGGTATGTAATCCCTTTCCGCAAGGTCATTGTAGGTGCGCGCTTATTGACCCTAAGCAAAACCAAATGAACTGGTTGGCTGGTTTAGCACTGCTTCTAACAAAGGCGCTAGTATCGCCGTAAGTGATCGTCCGAGAATACGCATCCATAATAGGAAGCCAGATGCTGCTGCTCAAATTAAAGCGAAGCTTTCGCTCTCACTCATTCATCCGTCAGCACCGAAAACTCAATGCAGGAAAGCCAACTTACACATCTGCGTAAAACACTCCAGTGTACACTCGCAGTTGTACCGATGAGAAAACTGTCATGCTCTCGACCAATGGGAAAACGCCACGCTACACAGACGAACTGTATATATCTGCATTGCATTACGCGCGTCACGCAATGCATTCCCGGCCGTGCCCAAGGGTAGGCCGCGGGTGCAGCGCACGGCAGAAGAGGCGGCCGTACGCGAACGTGAGCGCGAGCGTGCCCGTAAAGCCGAGACCACGCGTACGCCTGCGCACGAGTGCAAGCTCGCGTCTACGCACCTTGAGCTTGTCGTGCCTCGCGAGGAATGGTGGCCTGCACGGCTTGCATCCACAAATATGCGCGCGCGCTCACTGGGCTCATTCGCAGAGGCGGCCGACGCGAGGCAGCCCAAGCGCGCGATAACAGAGAGCAGCAGCTGTTCACCGAGATCGTGCCGCGTTGCGACGTGTATGAGCCATGCCGCGCTCTCTGCGCATGCGTGGGCGCGCGTACGCGACCTTGAGTGCATGCGCACTCGTACATGGGGTGTGAGCTTAGGGCCGATCCCGTGTATCGGCAACGGCATGCAGAAGCCATGCGTATCCGTCGACAATCCAATCCGAGCGTGCGCATCGATGAGACGGAAGCCAGACATCGTCGCCGCGCTGATCCCGATCAGAATGTTCACGATCTGCGCCTTGATGCCATACTGCCCGCAACTGCAAGTCAGGCGCCGGATGCACATGAACGGCAGTAGAGGCGCAACCAGTCGCTCCTTCACGGCGTTCAGCTTGGGTCGATCTTCGGGCATGGGAGAGTACACGTAACCCTTCGCGGTGCTGAAGCTAGCTAGCTTGATTCAATTGGCATTGGGAGAAAGCTTCGCGTTCAACCATCTTTCGTTATTAGACAGGCTTAGATTTTTTTTTAACATTCATGTATTAAACATTTCGTTCTGTGGATATCTGTTCTTCAATTTCTCAGCATTTTATGAAATCACAGAACACTTGCAAACAAGCCTAATGGAAATGGGAAAGGAGGAACAACTACTGTAAAGGCTTCTTTTGTGACAACAGTTTGTGCATTGCGGCTGTCATGTTGAAAATTGTTTTGAGTAAATGAACCTTATTATTCCGTCCTTCAAAATGTTCTCTTGCTATTCCACTCCCTAGAACGGGGGCTGTGAAGATGAACACCATCCATCAGTTAGGCAGAAATAACTTCTGTCCTTGAAAAAAAAAAACATGATCTAATTGCATACAAAACAATAAGACTATTAGCCTAGTCCTCTTGAGGACATATACACAATAAATGTAAGTAGTGAGCGAGTCCAACCAGATATCCCTTTTTTTATGATGTTCTTGAGTGCGAAGAACCAGCCCAGCGCCAATTATTTCTGTGGCAGTTCTACATGTTATGCAGTGGAAGAGAAAGAGATATTCACTTGGCTAGCTTGCTTATTTTTTTAAACCATTGACACGCACTGGCTGTGCATCTGCCCGTCGTGCAGATCATGGTTTTAAAAAAGAATGCCTGCGCGTGCGACTCTGCAGCCAACTTGTAGGCCCATCCCACCAACGTGACGTGACGCCGCCGTGCGGAGGCGTTGAAGTTGTCTAGGTGACTTTGGCTCGTCTCGATAACATCGTCCTCACGCGCCGTACGCTGTGTGTGCGAGCGAAAGCGCGCGACGGTGAGCTGACAACCTCGCGCGCGCAAAGGAGGACATCGGGGAAGCGCGCCGTCTTCCCACTGGAGAGGGAGGGGGGGTGTCGTTATGCTGCGATGTCTAGGCGCATCGAGGGCCGATAGCGTCGTTTCGCCTATAGCACCCACACGCTTGAGCGCCACCCTCGTTCACGAAGTGAAACGTCACTGCAAGTTCTTACTACTTTTTAGAGCGCAGCTCTTTGGCGTCCGTTCCTGGGTTTCGCGTCGTCGTCGTCGTCGTCGGCGTTGGCGTTGTCGTCGTCGGCGTCGGCCTCGTAACCAGCTCGCCGACGAATCTGCTGCTCCGCCGCCGCGCATGCGCGCTGTCGGCTCTCCGGGCGAGGGAGGATGATGGAAGGGAGGAGGAGAGACTGTGGAGGAGGGCTGGCTACACAAATGGCTCTTTGGCGTCCGTTCCTGGGTTTCGCGTCGTAGCTCGCCGACGAATCTGCTCCGCCGCCGCGCATGCGCGCTGTCGGCTCTCCGGGCGAGGGAGGATGATGGAAGGGAGGAGGAGAGACTGTGGAGGAGGGCTGGCTACACAAATAGCTCTTTGGCGTCCGTTCCTGGGTTTCGCGTCGTCGTCGGCGTTATCGTCGGCCTCGTAACCAGCTCCGCCCCCCTTTCATCCCCCCAGCGCTAGCAGCGACCGACTGATACCGCTTTCGTGAGTCGGCTACCGCACTCACGAAAGACGTCGTGCACTTCCTGCAACTCGCATTAACCGTCCATCGATCCACACCGATGTTAGTAGTGGGGGACTTTAATGTTGACATAAAGACAAACAGCAATTTCCTAACACTTATGCGGGAGAACATCCCGTTCCTCTCGCTCGTAACGCGTCCCACGGCTGTGACAACCTCGCGAGGCACTTGTATAGATCTCGTCTTTGAGAATCAAGCATTGGTGTACCAAGTCGAACATATATCAGTCTATTTCTCCGACCACAAAGCTTCCTTCATGACTGTCAAGAACTGTTAGTGGAGTCTTTGTTAAAGGAATACGTGTGAAAAATAAAAAAAAAATTCTGTGATAGCGCATACATGTGTTGCTCGATTTCTTTGCCTCAATCTATCGAAAAGGTGAAACAGCTTATTTGCTGCGCTCAAATTTCGCATTAGGAAGTAACGTAATCGTCGGTAATTTTTTTGTTTCCGCTCAACTCGTTCTCTTACATTTGTTTACGTTTTCACATGTATCTCAACGTCGTAATATTGCTTTATTTTGCTGTCACATAGTAACTCCTCTCCCCACCTAACCTTGACCGGAGGTCCCAATGCACTTGTTGACTATTGGACCCCGTTTTGTAATTCATATCTGTCAAAATTTTTTATCACTTAAAACAATAAACTGAGAACCGGAGGTCCCAATACAGTATTTGATTATTGGACCTCCTTTCGTAATTCATATCAGTCAAAAATTTTCATCGCTTAAAACAATAAACTGGCAACTTGTAACTTAATTTCAATAAACGAAAATTTTTATGTTAGACTGTATGGGGATCCACTCAAGACAGAAGTTCGAAGGAAGATGTAAACGTGAATGATGAGTAGTAGTCGAGCAAGGAATGCTGTTTTACAGCAACGTTTCCACAAAGGGACGTGTCTTCGCCAGAGCAGCACCTTTCGCTGCTGCAAAAGCAGTTGCTGTCCTGGCGAAGGAAACTACCTTTGTGTAAACGTCGCCGTTAGCGATATTGCCTGCCCGACTAATCCTCATCATTCCTATATAGTAATGAAAAACTTGACTATTTTTTAACAAAGAAATTGTCGCAACAATGGTGCGTGTAAAATTCACAGTGCGGATTCCCGCTATTTTGCTCTCTTCGCTTATTAACAGTTAAATTGAATTTATCGCGACTGAACGAATACCATGGTTGTGCGTGACGTGAATCGATTAATGGGGCCGTTGCGATCGTGTTTGCCACACTACGCATCTGGTGACGGCTACTGCTATTCGAGTCGCACGAATACATGCGTTGCATTTTCTCGAGGACTGCGGCCGGCTGCTCACTTGGAGACCTTGATGTCCCGATGCAAGAAGCCGCGGAGATGCATGTGTTCCAGTGCCAGTATCAGCTGCGCCATGATTATCTGACAGGACTCGATGTCCAGGAACTCTTCCTTGGTCACCACACGCATAAGATCCAGGCCAGCAATGTACTCCATGATGGTCACGTACGCCTCCTGGGATTGAGTTTAGCAACACAGATTTTGAAAGATACGTATAAGCAAGGCGTTTCATTGAGCTGTTATTTATTTATTTATTTATTTATTTATTTATTTATTTATTTATTTATTTATTTATTTATTTATTTATTTATTTATTTATTCGCCATATCTTCAGTGCGAAAGGCATCCCACGTGTAAGTGGTACAATATACGGTACCTAGTAAAGAGCAAACACAATGTTAGAGAAACAGTGTAAGATACGAAAGATTGTTGCTATAAAATACTAGCTATTGCGTCATAAGAACTAATGAGAAATGCAAACTTTTCTCGTTATAGAATGTTAGCTAAAATTTCAGGAAAGAGAGCGTTAACATTAATATCTACAATTCCAGCAGAAAGGTTGTCCCAATTTATACATGCGCGATACAGAAAAAAATATTCTAAAATAGTTTGTGCAACACAAACGAGCTCCAACTTTATGATAGTGATAAATATGGTGGGATACGTAATGTGGTCTTATAAAAACTGTACATGCACTGTACGATGATGATAAAACCTGCGAAAATGTGCTTAACGCGCAATCTTACTGCAAAAAAGCAAAGGAAGGCCACGATTACATTCCAGGGATGTTTTCTCGCTGTTATATTATAACGGGAAACGATAAACAGGGATTTTAAACATTTCCACATTTTATATTAGATGGCGGACTAGAATAGTTACGACGCAGATAGCCTCACATGCGGTTATTGAGGGGCAATAACTCACCGGGCGCGAACTGATCATGATAGTATCTAGCTATATGGACACCCGGTTAATCATTCGAGTTAATTGTTTCTAAAAGAACGTTGCTTTGCCGAGAAACAGTTTGTTGGCGAATAACTAAGGACACTTGTAGCACTTTACAGTAAAACACGTTGTGGGGCAAGTTGGTGCACAGCTTTCACTAGGTGAAGCGCCAGTAGTGAGGGCACACAAGAAGGAATACAGACAGGACAAGGCGCTACTTGCAACTGTTTATTGATGGCCCCAAGTTCAGATAAGAAAGGCCCCAGGTTCAGCTCCGAGCCCAGGAGCGTGGGACATAAGCTTCTTTCCTTGAATAGAAGGATTTCCAACAAAGCCGCTCCAGAGGACAAGGAAAGGTGTTTGCTGGGCGGAGTTGACAGCCTGACCAGAACGGTGTCTAAGAAAGGAACTCGTCCAAGAACCCCCACAAAACGTATCGCAAATTTTTTCGACGACAATTACCTTCGACTCCTGCAGGCCGGCAAAGAAGTCTGTGACCATGCCGTCGGGCATGTTTGACGAAAGGGCTCTACAAGCCATCCAGAGGAATTTCAAGGTAACGAAACTCAAGCCAAGTAAGGAAAAGAGCCGTGCCATATCTTTGTGTGAAGACCTTGGACTACAGAAGCTCGCTAACAGCGACCACAAATGTAGGAAAAGCTGTTTAAATGTATTGTTTACTGTAAAAACGCACAAAGATGATATAACGTTCAGATGTATTGTGAGTGAAAGAGGTTCCTGGAAAAACAACGTTAGCCGCTACCTTCTAAAGCAGCCTAACACGTTGGTTATAGATGACCCATTCATGGTAAAGAATAGCCTTGACATCATAGCCTTTTTACGTGAGTCCCACTCGATAGGATGCTTGTTTTCAATAGATGTTGTTGATCTTTTTTATTCTATTCCACAAAAAGAATTGTTAGCTGCCGTCCTGAGCTGCAGTGAAATGAACGGGCATGTATTCTTTCAGAATACCACAGGAATTTCAGTGGACAACTTCATAGCACTCTTGGAGCTTTATTTGTGCTCAACAGCTGTGTTTCTTCAAGGACAGTTTTATGTGCAAAAGAAAGGAATTTGTATTGGCTCGTGCGTGGCTCCCGTACTTTGCAACATTTTCCTTGCGGGCATCGACAGAGCGCTATCGAAGTTGTTTGACGGAGGCAAAGTGCTCAAGGTCATTAGGTATGTTGACGATTTTTTAATTTTACTGACGGAACGATCTCCCATGACTTAGTCGCATACTGTGCAGGATATTTTATCTGATTTTAAACAGCAAGGAAAAGGCTTAGATTTTACTTTTGAACTAGCCAAGGATAACAGCTTGCAGTTTTTAGATCTTGACATAACCCTTACTGACGATGGCTCCTGCGGGATGTACCGACCCCGTGCCCGCAAGGAGGTGTTGGCGTATAAGTCTGCACACTCCAAGACTGTCAAACGAGCAATTGCTACTATGTGCCTCGAATCCGCGCTGAAAAAACCGTGCTGTCATAAGGCGCAAGCAAGCTTTGACGACCAGATTTTGAAGTTGAGGAAGGCTCGCTTTCCTTGCTTGGTCTTGAGCGCAGTTTCGGAGGCGTTATTGAAAAAGGTGAAAAAGAAAGAAAAAGAAGTGAGGAAGGTCAAACAGTCGAAAATAAAGTTAAAGTGGTGGTGATACCATATTCTCATAAAGTGGCGCATAATCTTAAACACGTCGCCGTGAAATACAAAATTCCTGTGGTTTATTCCGCGCCGCGAAAACTTGCCACTTTGTGCCGCCTCATTGGTCCGGATGACTGTAAGAAAGTAGCGTGTTCTATACGAACCCTTTTGTTAAGTGTGAAGAAGGGGTCGTATACCACTTACCACTGAAGTGTGGAAAAGAGTATATCGGCCAATTTGGCCGATGTATTAATGAACGCCTGCGGGAGCATAAGCTTTCATTGAAAGATGGATATGGTTCAAACTTGCCACTTCATTGCAAGGCCTGCGGGAATGAGAATGAACACGTATGTCAAGCAAGGCTTCATGAAACGACAATAATGTTTAAAAGTAAAGATTCTGTGGCGCGTGAAGTGTTGGAGGCCAACGAGACTAAGAAAAGAGGGGACAACTGTGTCAGTACTCCGTCTTTAATATATACACGAATAAAAGCATGTTTTTAGATAAGCTTTAGATTCAGATTAAGCGTGATTCCCTTCATATATGTCTTCAGTGTTCTCGCACGTGCGCATTCACATATTCAGTGTCCCTCTTTTTTCGTTCCCCTCTCCTCATGGCTATACCATCAGCCACCTGTGACTTCAATAAACAGTTGCAAGTAGCGCCTTGTCCTGTCTGTATTCCTTCTTGTGTGCCGTCACAATTGACGCTTCACCTATTGAAAGTAGCACCTTGCCCTTGTTAATATTTAGTTCCATTAACCAAGAGCTATACCAGTCAGGCATTGAATTAACAGCAGGTACGTAGTTCGCTAACGTCGGTGTCATTTTTTTTTGCGAAACATAACACTGTCGTGAGCGAACAAACGTATTTAAGATGATGCTGTAACTATAAGGGCGTCAAGATAAATAAAGAAAGCATTAAGCATAGCAGTATACGCTACGATGCAATGCGAAAATGAAGGCTCAGTGTACATATTATGAGGCAGCGCAGACAATGGACTTTCAGAAACTCGCAATTCTTCATTCATTCACTATGCAGCTAGGACGGAAACTGTGCACGAAAGATATCTTACTGGAAATTATTTCAACAATTGTGCGTTGGATTTTCTCAACAAAACGGAAGCAATCCGTTGCATATTCTGTAGAAGCTCGCTGCACATTAAGATGAATAGGGAGGTGAAGATACTCCTTTATATCCCTTACTGCGTTATAAGCACTGTCTGCTGTCACAGCCAGCATTGCCCGACAACGGGGAGCAACTGCTTATCTGCAGCCGATGCCAAATGACGCAACGCCCCGCCAGAGGACCATGAAAAGCTTTCCTGTTTTAAAGCGACAGCTATCTTCGTGTCTTCCGCGGTGCTTCGCGGTTGTCTATCAAAGGAAATAGCAGCGGAGGAGGAGAGGCGAAAAAGAGCGACGTGATGTGGGTATGGCTTGTCTGCGTAGCACAAAATTTATGCCTAAATACGAACAAAGCAGTTGTGCACTGATGCCCTAAATATTTATGGTGTAAATAAACTTGGGAAAGAGAAGGATTAAGGCAAGTAACTGAACAGCAGCGGCACAGTAGATTGAAAATAAGGGATTGCGAAATAGCTTAAAACAAACAATGGCCATAGGAAAAGTAAGGCAAACATAGAAGCAGGCCAGGAGAGCAGTTACAAGTAGGTATTAGCATGACATATTTAAGGTAAGGAAATGTCACTTACAGATACATTTTGCTTACTCTATGGCGAGGAACTGATAACAAATACGTGCGTCAATCACCACTGAATTGTCAGACGCACCAGCAGGAGCGACAGGCTCATTTTGACAACAGCGGCCACAAGGTCGCTGTGCGCACCGTTTTTGCCAATTTCGGTGGCTGCTTCGCTCATGCACACAATTTGCGCTTTACCATGCACATAATTAGAGTCTTCACGGACTCTCAGAAGATACGGAGCGAGTTTTGAAGAACGAGCTGCGGTGGCGGGACGTCCACCAATAACATCCTCTCCCGCTTCTATTCCGTTGCGTTCTATAGCTCTCTGTGTATTTACCCTGCACAATGCACGTGAACGGCTACGAAGACTATACTGTATTTGCTTTGGCCTTGAGAGTCAGTTAATGCAGCCTTAAGTCTTGTCGAAGAATTTATGAGAAATCAAACTGCAGTCACTCAAGGACAAAAGGTACGGCGCTAAGCAGATTTATTTATTTATTTATTTTATTGTACCCTCAAGACCGAAGTATTACAGAGGGGAGTGGGTAAAAAAAACATACACAAGTAAATAAACAAAGCAGCAATAAACAACAAATGTGATTAGTTAATTGCATCCGGGAGTGATGATGTCTGATAAGGCCGAACGAAACTTTGAGTTGTCCTTGATTGCGACAACTGCGCCGGGAAGGTGGTTCCATTCCTGAGAGGTCCTAGGAATGAATGATTCGTTACAGGTTCTGGTGCGGCACTGATTGATTCCAACCTTCTGGCTATGGTCGATGCGAGAGGAAATGTAGGTAGGAGGTGATATTAGATTATCACGTAGGTACGAATTGTGGAAATATAGTTTATGAAATAAAGCAAGGCGAAAGCACTTACGCCGGGCTGAGAGAGGAGCAAGCAGCAAAGAGTTTTTCATGGCAGTTACGCTTGATGTACGGCTGCAGTTGCTATGAATGAAACGTACGGCATTGTTTTGGATTAGTTCGAGTGATTGAGTAAGGGTTTCGAGGTGCGGGTCCCAGATGGATGAAGCGTACTCCATTTTACTCCTAATAAGCGTTTTGTATAGAATTAATTTTAATGATGTAGGAGAAGAAAAGTTTCGGCGAAGATAACCTAGCATGCGATTAGTACTGTTAATTACGTTGTCGATGTGCAACGACCAGGAAAGTGATGAGGTTATGTGGACGCCTAGGTATTTATACGATGTTACGACCTCCAGGGGAGTATCATTAAGGTAATAGTTCGGTGGAGGAATATGGCTGCGAGTTACACGCATACATTTACATTTACTTACGTTAAGTTGCATTAACCATACGTCACACCAGTTAGAGATAGTGTTTATATCGTCTTGTAAGAATTTGTTATCAGATTTGTCCGAGATTTCACGGAGGATAACACAGTCATCTGCGAGAAGGTAAATGTTAGAACAAACGTCATTGGGTAAGTCGTTAATATAAATTAAAAAAAGAAGAGGGCCTATAACAGATCCTTGGGGCACACCAGAGTCTACAGGATTAGATGAGGACATATTATTTTCAACCACAACATACTGTGACCGATTAAATAGAAAATGTTCAAGCCATGCTAACAGGTGAGGATCAAGATTAAGTTTACTAAGTTTAAATAGAAGTAATTTATGGCACACTTTGTCGAAGGCCTTGGCGAAATCAAAGAAAACACAGTCTGCGAAAGAACCTTTGTCGAGAATAAGATGAAGGCTGTGAGTAAAAGAAAGAAGTTGGGTTTCACATGACAAGCTTTTTCGGAAACCATGTTGTGCTTTTGTAAAAAATGAATTATTGTGTAAGTGCTTAGCTAAATGTGAGTACAGAATATGTTCAAGAACCTTGCAAGGAATGCTTGTGAGGGAAATGGGGCGGTAGTTGAGTGGCGAATGTTTGCTACCGGACTTATGAAGTGGGACCACCTTCCCGACCTTCCAATCTGTAGGTAGCCGATGGGTATCTAAGGGTTGCTGAAAAATTTTCGAAAGCAGAACAGATGAATAAACAACAGTATTTTTCAGGAATTTCGCGTTAACCAAATCAGCACCAGGACATGATGACAACTTAAGACCTTTGATGACATTTTCGACCGCAAGAGGTTCAATGATAATAAAGTCCATAGGTGGGTAATTGCAAGACTCGAGGGTTGGAAACACAGGGCTACTACATACGATAAAGTTACTACAGAACACAGAGTTAAGGATATGGGGACATACATCTTCGGGTACCGGTGAACCGTTGGAATCAATCAACGTGATTGAATTATCTTTGGAAGGGTTAATAACACGCCAAAACCTTTTAGGGTCATTCGCAAGCATTGCGGGCAAAGTGTGTACTTGGAATGTCTTTTTGGCAAGTTTAATAGCTTCTGTGTAAGTACTGTTTGCCTCCTTATAAGCGTCCCATTTCGATGCCAGTGAACTTTTATTGGCTATTCGATACAGTCGTTTTTTTCGGTTTGAAAGCCTTTTTAACTTGGAATTGAACCAGGGTTTCTTAACATTGCAGGATATTACGCTTGATGGAATAAACTTGTCGGTGAGCTCATGTATCTTATTTTTGAAAACGGTCCAGTTCTCATCAACCGTGCGATCATCAAATTGGCTTAGGAAAGGATCAAGAAAATTAGCCAGATGAGTATTAATATCGTCAAAGTTTGCCCTATCGTAGTGGTAAATTATTTTTTTTAACAATTGGTTTTATCACAGGAGATAATATGTTGAAAGAAAGACCCAGGTGATCGCTTAAGCCCGGTAAGCATGAAACATTGGTAACTATGTCAGGATGAGAGCATATTATTAAGTCAAGGAGGTTAGCGGCGCTTTCCGAGATCCTCGTTGGTTCTAATACTAATTGTGTTAGGGGAAACAAAGAGCAGAGATCAAGAAAGTCGTTACTTTGCGAAGAAAATGGATAACAGTGCGGAGGTTCAGTAGTCCAGCATATGTTGGGGAAATTGAAATCCCCCAATAATATGATGGGGTTCGAAGGATGCCGCAAAGTAAGGGTGTTAAGCACATCGTGAAGCTCAGTGGTGAAAGTGGATGGGTAGGATGGAGCGCGGTAGCAGACAACAATCGTAATTTTACGGTAACCGATATCGACGCACACGCACACAACTTCCAGGTTACAGTATAAGTGGACTTGATGACCTTGCAGGGATTTTGAAATAGCGAGTAGTACGCCTCCGCCTTTGCGATTAGTGCGATCGCAACGGAAGGTATGAAATCGAGACAAGTCAAAGATTTCACAATCTTGCGCATGGGGTTGTAGCCACGTTTCTGTTAATGCAATGATACCAGCATTACAGCTATCGATGAGCGATTCTAGTTCCACGCGTTTGCGAAACACACTTCGAGCGTTTGCAACAAGCACGGAGACTTGTGGTGTTAAAGATACGCCATTGCCCTTTGCGCATTGCTATGTAGCAGGATGATGACGCAGATTGTCAGGTGCGCTTGCGTGATCTGGAACACCACCTTTAACTTGCTTAACGCTGTCAGTTGTTGAATCATACATAAAACATTGATTACCAATGAAAAGCTTGTTAAAACGTAGTTTAAATGAGGGGGAATTAGGTTGGTTTTTACCAAATTCGAGAAGCTTTTTTCGAGCGAGCCTTGTCGCAGGCGAGAAGTCCTCAGTTACTGAAATGTTACTATTTTTAAGCTGGCTACGCGACGAAAGTATGCTCTCCTTAATTTTGAAGTTTGTTAGTTTCATTATAACCGGACGACATGTTGTGTTTGAAAAAGTCCCGAGTCGATGCGCCCGTTCAACTGAGTTTGGTGGCAAGGCATTTCCCATAGCTGACGACAGGGCATCCACGGTTTTTTGTTCAGTTTGCAGCCATGACTCATGGGAATCGGGTATGCCGTGAAAAACCAAGTTATTCCGCCTTGACCTGTCTTCCAAGTCGTCTAAGCGCGAGACTATGGTGTCCTGCCGCTTTTTTGACCGTTCAGCGCTCTCTTGAAGTATGGCGATATCTTTGCAAAATGTGTCTACGGCTTCAGATTTTTTCTCAAGTGATTCAAGACGGCGGAAAATATCAGTTAGCTTGCCTTCGATTGCGTTTTGGCTGGCTTTCACATCTTTCATATCTGATTTCAACTCGGACTGACCTTTGGCAAGCTCGACTGTCGACTTCTTTATGTCTTTTAGCATTAATAGCACTGTACCCATTTGATCCGACTGGGATTCGGGAAGACTACTCGACGCAGAGTCATATTGAGCCGACCTCTGCACCCTTGGAGGCCCCGGGTTTTCCTCGACATCACCGCATTGCAACAACAACAGCGCCACGTCGCAGCAATCACACATAGTAGCATATAAGACAAGTGGGCATGGGAGCAGCAAAAGTGAGCGATTATCACTCCGTTTAGCATACAGGGTCAAATTGTTACGCACCTGTGGAGCGAAGAAAAGTTGCGCATGAGGCATAGTGCAACTAGTGCTGCTCGCATGCCCACTGAAGGAGTAGTTCATCAGCAAGCTGCTTTTGAAGGGGCTGGGAAAGAGCGGTGAATCAGCCAGTGACGTCGTCCCAGAAACGATGCGGTGTCCATCTAGCGGTACATCCAGGAAGGATGGAAGATTATGGAGGCCACACGTGCCGGTGACGGGCTCTTGATCTTGGACAGCATCGACGCGTTCGCCCATGGTAGGGCACGTTTGGATGGGCGCAGAAGGTGAAACAAAGGCCAGCATCACGAAAATCTGTGGAGCGAAGAAAAGTTGCGCATGAGGCATAGTGCAACTAGTGCTGCTCGCATGCCCACTGAGGACGAAGATTAGGACGAAGTGAAACGCAAGCGACCTACACGCGCGTCCTCGTCTGCTTATCGCTGTAGCTTTTGTCCTTGAGCCATGGACCAAATATGTCAGCAACAAGTTTTGTTAAACTGCATAGTCACCGGCAGCGAATTCAAGACCATCAGTTGGTAATCACAAACGTGGCCCAAGCGCCTTGATGTTCACAGACTTTTCTGCACATGGCAGAGTCCAGCGCTGCCGCCGGAAGACGACGCAGGCGCCTTGCAAAGGACGTCCTTTATGCGGGTCTTCTCGTGTGCCACTGAGAAATGGCGACTGTTGAGAGCATATCATGTAGGAAAGAAACAAAATAGGAGAGGCCCTGAAGTCACGTTTTCGAAGCCGGAAAAAATACAGTCATGTCGGTGTGCCGCTTCTACTTTGCGCCTCCAGTCAGCTCGTTGGAGCAGATGGGCGCGTGATTTGAACTTGCATTGCTACTAGCCGTCGGAAGTGTGTGCTGCTGACGCGTTCCAGAACCAAGCTTTCGAAACTTATGTAACAGTTTTAGTGAAGCAGACATGCTCTTGTGCTTTTCTGTTGCACGTTGAAGAAGACGATGAAGACCCGCGCCGTAATTACTTGAGCGTCTCTGTTGCTGGCTGACGCTCACGCACATATACCCTAAACACAACTGTCAAGCTTACACGCCATGCTCCAACGCCAGCTTGTCTCGCGAGCAGAATGTGCTGCGACAAAGACATGGGCCGAAAACTCATAACTTTTCGGAGGCCGAGACCAGCAGCTAGAGCTTAAGGAGCGTGGTTGCCATGACAACGTTGAAGCTTGGGGTTCCAGTTCCAGTGCTCTTTCGCGAGCAACAGCACGCGACTTCCGCCACACTTTCTCCAACACGTACGTACTGGCCGGGGCCTCTCCTACGCTTTCCTTGGAGCCAGTCCTTGTGCTACGTGCCGTCAGCAAAGCCGCGGCGGCATCTTCTCTCTTTTCTTTGCATCCAATATCTGTTTTCCGTTTAATGCCTTGGCTGCGTCTCTCCTTTCTTGAAAGAGCGTAGGTTTGGGCATGTTGATATTTCTTAACATTTAGGTTTTTAGCGCGCAAAAAGGGTCGAGAGACAGAGGTACGACGTGTAGCGCTGTGTCCGCGTCGTACCTCTGTCTCTCGTCTCTTTTCTTCACTCGCGGGTACCTTACTATCACGTGCACTTCTTTTTCTTTGTTTTCGCCTTGAAGACTTTAGCTACATAAAAACGCGCTTTTTGTTTACGTCGTCCCTTTTTTAGCCTCGTATGAACTGTAATGGATATTCATTACAAAGTTACAAAGCATTGCACCGAATATATCTGTCAGTGACAGGCAGGCTTGGACATCACAAGCACAGGCAGCGTGTTCAGTGCCAGTAGCTTAGAAATGGTGGGCCAAGTAATTGAGTATATGCGAATCGCCCTGTAAGATATGGTTTAGGTGTCTAGACGTCACTGGTCACAACTTCACGGCGCGGTTAGGTGCATCAAACCATCTCACAGGCAGCGCTGCGAACGTCGACCAAAATTGGAAATTATGATTATAAATGAAGTTACGAGTAATAACCTGGTTCAACGGAAAGTGATGCCCATACTCAAGCACTATAGGTACCTGGGTGTATGCACGATCGAAGACAAT
Organism: Dermacentor albipictus; assembly: GCF_038994185.2. Classification (NCBI taxonomy): domain Eukaryota; kingdom Metazoa; phylum Arthropoda; class Arachnida; order Ixodida; family Ixodidae; genus Dermacentor; species Dermacentor albipictus. Next base: position 492,620,999 of record NC_091821.1, read on the forward strand.
ACTTACTCCAACATGCGCCAATATAGGATGAGCGGGAAGCGCAATGCAGCAATAATAAAACATAAAGCCTCCTCCCTTTCCCTTGGGCTACGATAAATATGACGTGGTGCGACGCATTTAGAAAGGAGTAATTGCACTTGCGCTAAGGTTCGTAAGTGTCGATCTGAGCATAAAACCAGTTATCTTGGGCTTGTGGAATTTATCCAAAGGTCAGTAGGCCGACTAGCTTTGGAGGCCCACCGTGAAGCAACAAATGAGGCAGTGTAGGGTGGTGACATGGGTTGGACCTCTTTTCAAGTCAGAGAAAGGCAGAACAAAGTCAGTTTTGGAGAAATACTCAGGAACATGGACGAAAATAAATGCGTGGCTAAAGTGTACAAATGTCGGTACCTCAAAAGCGCGGACACCGATTGGAGGAACAGGTTTTTCTCATTTTCAATTTTTTTCATTTTTCAATTTGCCCTCTCCTAGGCTCACAGGATGGCACATTCGAGCAAATGTAGCGATTAGCAACTCCGCAAAAACAATGAAAGAAAATTAATCGACCCGAAGGAAAATAACTTTTTACAAATAAATAGAACTACTGGTTTCTCCTGGACTTATTTATAATAAGCAATATATTTCATTTCTGTAATAAAAGTATTTCAGGAGAAACTTTGTGCTTTTTCAAGGAAAACTTGGTTAGTGGCGTGTGAGAATTCGAAGTTTTCAATACGATCTTAATCCTTTTTATCATGCTACCAACGGTGCTCAGAGGAGTTGCTCCAGCTCACCTTGACACAGAAGCAGCTGTAGTACTTGACAAGGAATGGATTCCTGATGACTGACGCGACTACTTTGTCCATGGCGGCTTGCTTGTGCCGGCTGAAACGGTCCACGTTGACCAGCTTCACGGTGGCCACTAAGTTGGCCGGGCGGTAGTTTGCCAGGTACACTGCCCTGCAGTGTCGGAGCATGACCGCGCGCAGCAGTTCTCCTAGCAGTGTTCTTAGCTGAAGCTATGTTTCGCGACTGTTTGCTTTTTTTTTTTTCAAGGAAATATGCCGCGAGATCGAAGTGAAGCTCTGACAGCAAGAAACTTACCGTCCTACTCTGTTTCTGATAGTACCCTAATCTTTTGAAGGTATTTTACAACAACCTTCTAGAGGGCAAGAATGGCTTGAAGTGGCTTCTTTTACACAAAAAAAAACTATGACACGCGCAACATCATATGTGGAGATGAAAAGGCAGGTGAACAATGTCGAAGAAATGCGTGACGTTCGGTATTGTCCTGACTGCCGTAAAAGATCTTGGCGAGGAAGTAAGTAAGTGTTTATGAACGTTTAATTCGGGCTATTTCAGGAGCTCGCCGAAAGAAGTTAATGGTGGCGTAAAAATCGTATTCCAGCCAAAAAGCTGCGTCCGCAAAAGTGGAGACAAATTGCAAGAACACCTCGTGGGGCATTTGCCGCCTTACTCTTATATGTTTTCGCCTCCATCGACATTATGCTCCCTCCTTAAGAAGTAGAGTAAATCATGATGCAGTATGATAAACGTGTGAGATTTTAATGTTTCAAAACCTTTCGTGGAGGCATAGATGCATTTAAAAGAAGTGTTTACAAATATGGACACTGGTAGGAAACAGAAATATTTGCGAGAACGCTCGCAGCTATCGCTCTCTTTCCCTCTCTGTCTTTCTTTTATTTAGCAGCCACTTCAGACAAGGTAAGCGTCCTCCGTTTTGAAGCTGAGTAAACAACGCTCAGATTGAGAACGGCGCGCGATTTTAATGCCTTGCAACATTTCACTCCCGAGTACTTCGCTTTAGAAAATGTCCACAAATGTTGACACCGGTAGCGAAGTGGATATATTTACAACCATGACTATAGCTTATCTACTCTGAAAATAAGTTAATTCCGTTAATATGAGATACTCAGAATACGCCAAAAATGCGTCTCTATATGTAGCTCGCATACTATATTGAGCATATCCGAAGGCGAATGTCTTTTGTGCTGCTCCCTATGACCTGCTCACACGTCTTGTCGCATACACATGTGGATAGGTATTACGCAACAAAGCAGGGGCCCTTTCAGACACTGCAAATAGCTCGTTGCTGGTGGCATCACCCTCAATGACGGTAACAAATGCCCGCCTACTCGTCTTCGTAGCTCACAAGTGGATTCGCGTGGGCGCATAAACGTTCCCACCGCAGCAATGCTTCGGTCTTAAGTAGCACCGAATGTGACAACCGGGCCTTTTAATCGCGTGGCAGAGACCTCGGTGAGTAGGTTTCTCCGCGCCCCAGGCGGCAAACGTGTTCCAGCCAATGAGTGCCTAGAGACAACCTGGAGCTCTCGTACTGACTTCTCCAAAATTTACATAAGTGTAAATGTAACGGAAGGATCGGGCGATACAATGAATTCCACATGGTCGTCTTAACATTTAGATTATTTTATTAAAGTAGTAATTATGCCCAGCGATCGGTTAGATTACAGGCATTAATCGGGCCATTCTATTCTGCAAAATTCAGCACATGAGCCAGACACATGAGCAGCGAAAACAGAAATGAATCGTAGTTTACAGTATTAGGCCGGCACCACTAAGGTAAATTGTTTCTTTAAGGGCGCCATTTCTATTCATATACGCTCGTGGCATTAAAAGAATGCGTTATAGGACATGTCTAGGGCGCTTTAGGGCGGTCCCTTTGGTTATAGTAACAGAATTGTCATGTGCAATGTATTAGCAGACAAAAAAAGTACTTAAATGGCCACTCAGACAGGCTTAACTATGGTTTCATAATATGGCATAGTTGACACAGTATCAGCTTTGCGCAGATTGGCACCTACAAAGACTATGGTCCTTTGCCAGCTCCCTGCTGGGAAAGAGGGATTACGCGTCAAACATTGTACTACTGAAAACTTAAGTCAATATTGTAGACGTGTTCACTCTTCGGAAGGAAACGCGTAAGTACCAAGTTCATTACAATGTCTGCTCCAAATAGATCGCATGTACTGCGAACAAGGGAGAGGGTTCGCTAGAGGATGGAGACGAAGTGGCCGATAAAGGGCGAACAAGGGAAGCATCAGCCAGGAGGAAATGTTTCTTCTAAGGTATTTTTGAAAATGTCGGCAAAGACAACCTGCCGACAAGGTGATGCCCTGCCGTAGGCAAGCCGCTTCGTTGAAATCTTGCTACTGTGCTCAAGGCTTCTCTTGATCACCACATTTTATTAATTGTCAGGAATTGTGTCGCTCCGTTGTAAACTGCATTGACCGAAATTCAAGCAAGGAGTTTAGTCCCTTCGCACAGCCACACAAAAGCCGGGACGTGTTGTACAAAAGCCTTACCCAAATCCTCCAGCACCGAGCATCTTAATGCTGTTGAAGTCGCGGATCTTTGGTATGAACGACGAGAAAGGCTGCTGCTTGGTCAGTTGCATCTGTTGAGACACAATATACATAACGTAAATGCTTTATCAAGCGCTAGGTTGTAATGCAGTTCGATTGATGCAGCAGGCACTGCATCAAACCAAGCTGAGCACACCTATTTATTTCCTTGACACGAACCCTCGTATGCTGACTCGCAAAAGCGGGTATTTACAGTATCGTGTACAATTCTTAAGAATTGAATCCAGCCTGCAAGTTCGCCTATGGCTTTGTACGGATGAGCACGGACAGTTATACACGTTTCATTGCGATAGCAATTATATGGACACTCCAGACGCATTTCTACCGTCTCCGTCGACGTTATGTTCTGTATAAAGTCCAAGGGCGATAAAAACGTCGCCGCGAGCCGTATGATGCATGTGCGAGTGAAAGCGTGTGAGGTTGAGCCGGACACCGCGGCTTAATCTCGAGAACGTAATGGATGAAAGCTGGGAGGAAGTGCGCCATCTTCCTAACTTCCTCACTACAACGTTTTCACAGCGAGTTTCCGTGGTCATCGAGCGAGATGTGTTCATGTTGGCTTGTGCGCACGTGAGAGCATGCTTGTTACTTTGCTTAATACGCCTATCTCTAGAAGTTTATACGGCTGATCATACAACTATCCTCAATTCGCATAACTGTCCACGAATTTGTTATCGCAATCGATACTTCGTCTTTCGGGTAAAACTGACTTTTTTCTCAGACCCTTATACCCCAGCCGAGTTTCTACGATAATAAGGACGGAACTGGTAAAAAAAAACCATTGATCGTCATTATCCTGATGTCCTTAGCAACGGCTTCATTTTTTAAGAGTTCGATGACGATTTGCAGAAGTGTAAGAGCTAATCATTTTCAAGACTACCACATATGTTTCGAGTAGGAGCCAGCCAGTATTACCGTACCGTAGTACTGTCGTCCGCTCCCGACCAGATACATAGGCATCTCGAGGTTCACAAAATGTATGGTAAGCTTTAGTTTTAACCTAAATCTGTTTATGCACTTAGTAAACCGTGCTTGCTGCATCAGTAGTTTTGCTGAGTGCGGCCCCATGCTAGGCTAGTGGGTTGCGACATTGCTTAACCTCAGTCGGTAGTCGCCATGACCTAGGCACTACAAGCCCCTAGGGATATGCGAGTGTCTGTCCAAGGCTTATTTAACCACAAAGCACGTTGATCTTTTCCATTTTTGTTGCGGGTTAAGCCGGCACATTTTACAACAAAAGGTTCCACCCATAAAATATAGCGAATGGTTTATTTTCTGTCATGATTTGATGTACACCGGCCACAAAAGTTTATGGAGCACGGAATCTCAGAAAACGATGAATTTCCGAGCAGCCTGTAGCAGAAGTAAGTAAAATGACAATGTTGTTAGCATATTGTAGTCAAGGCTCGAAATGCAAATACCATGCTCCGGTGTGAGGTTGCGGGGATATTCAGCTTTTTCTCAGATTTCATGGTCCGAAATATTTTGTGGCCCGCTGTACATAAGTGCTGGTGAGCAGAAGACGCTGGCGCTGGTGCGGGCCCGAAATCTAAATCGCTGAAGGTTGATTCAAGATTGATCAGCCTGCTTAGGTCCTCAACTGCTCAGATAAGGTGCGGGAGACGGTCGGTCGTCCCGTGTGTGTTGGTCATCGCACTAACACGGACATGGCTAAGCCTTGTGTGCCCCAATAGCTGGTGCTCATGTGTCATCACCAACGCTCGTTGTGTAGGGGATCCTGGCCCAAATAATCTATGATGAAGACTGACCACGTCATAGCCTCCTTGGGAACTCCCAAGAGAAGAAATTGTTGGATGTATGGATGTTATGAGCGTCCCTTTTGGAACGGGGCGGTGGGTTGCGCCACCAAGCTCTTGCTATTACACTGCCTAATGTCCTACCTAGGTTAAACAATACAAAAACACTATGAACTCCCACAACCAAATTTTCTGATCCCCTATTGCAAACTGTGCTTTTGTACGTCTCCGTTTTTGTCGTTTCCCTACTTTTTTTCCAACAATCCTCCGATCGCCTCTAACAAATCCCTATTGCGGACATGTTTACTTATCCACTGCTCTCGCTGAACCCAAGGGCTTCAATGAGGCCAGTGGTGCCTAAATCGACCGCTGGGTAGACGTCTTCACATTCTAATAAAACATGTTCCATAGTTTCCCTAGCTTTACCGCAGCAAGAACATGCTTCTTCTTCCTTCTTATATCTCGCTTTATAGGTGCGTGTTCTACGGCATCCCCATTTCGCTTCGAAAAGTAATCAGCTTCTCTTTGAGTTATCATAAATTGTTGCTTGCCTGATTTCGTTTTTTTCTCTTAATTAGTTACTCATGGCAGGTTTCCTTTCCATTGCCGCCACCCATGAGATTATTTCAGCCTCTATGACTTTCCGCTTGACGCTCTTTGTTGCTGTGTTGTCCACCCTACAGGCCGCATACTTCCTGGTAAGCTTCCTAGTTCTCTTCTTCCGCTGAATCAATGTTTTCCTGCACAGATACCTCAACACTCTCCCAGCCCATTTACTTTCTTCCATATTCCACAGCCGTTCTTCATACTCAATTTTACTGCCAGCTTCCCTCACTTCAAAACTAGTCCAGCCCATATCACCCTACACAGCTTCATTTGCAGTCTTCCCGTGCGCGCCCAATGCGAGGCGACCCACCGATCTTTGGTTCCCATCGAGCCCTGATTGGACCCCTGATTTAAAGCAAACAACTGCATTTCCAAAAGTATGTCCTGGAACCATTACATCTTTCCACATACCTCGGAGGACCTCGTACCTATTGTATCCCTATAGCACTCTGTGCTTCATTATGGCTTCATTCCTCTTCCCCTTCACTGTTATTGTTCCTGTGTTTCCATATATCTATTGCCTTCGTTTATCAATATACCAAGTTATTTATATTCTGTTACCCGAGGTGTTTCCTGGCCCTGTATACTCACTGTCTGTTCACTGTTTTCATTGAATACCATAACACCTGATTTTATAAAACTAAATTTCAAACCTAAATTGTTGCCTTTCTGTGTCCACAGATATTAGCCAGACGTTGCAAATCACTTTGCTTGTCAGCTAGCAACACAATGTCGTCCGCATAAAATATACCTGGAAGCTGCTGCTCTACTTATGTACCCGCCTGTTCGTATGAGACATTAAACCCGATATTAATTCCTTCTAGCGCCCTCTCCATCCTCACCATGTACATCATAAACAGCAGTGGGGATAAAGAGCACCTCTGCCTCAGTCATTTGTTGATATGAACTTTCTCCTCGCTCCTCATCCCTTCACATTCAACGCAAACGGTATTTTCTAGGTAAATCTCTCTCAAAAGCTGTAGACAATGGTCACCTAAGCCTTCCCCTTCCAGAATATCCCACAAAATGTTGCGGTCTACGTTGTCATAGGCTCCTGTAATGTCTAAAAAGGCCACATATAACGGTCTGCGTTCTACTTTTGATATTTCAATACACTGAGTAAGAACAAATGAGTTATCATCTAAGCGCCTACCTATTCTGAGGCCATTCTGAAGTCCTCCCAAAATGCCATATTTCTCTGCCCATGCTTGAAGCTTTAATTTGATTGCCTGCATTACTAGCCTGTATATTACTGATGTAGTGGTCAACGGTTTATATGAGTGAATTCTATCTTTCTCCCCCTTACCTTTATAGATTCAATTCATTCCACTTTGTCGCCAACTGTCTGGTATTCATCTATCTTTTAAAGTTTTTCCCGCTGCTTTCATCAGAGCTTCCTTACTTTTTCGTCCTAGTTCATTAATCAACCTAACGGGAATCTCGTCTAGCCCTGTGGCTGTACGCTTAGGAATTTTCTGTTCGGCTTTATTCCAGTTGAAATTTGTCAGCAGCAGCTCCTTTTCCACCTAGGTCTCTTTCATGCTCTTTTTTTTTTCTTCAACTACAACTTCGTCATTGCCTTGGAAAGATTCGGCTGTTCTTTTCAGATGTAATATATTGCCGCTTCCTCTTCCAGTCTGTTTTCATCTTCGTCTAGGATATGCTGTTCTATTGTTGTTGACTTCCTGCGTAATAATTTTATGTGGTTCCAAAATATTCTAAGTGCGGCCTTCTTTTTCTCACGTATTTCTAACAACGAACATTCACTTTGACATCTTAGTTTTGCATGCACCAGTATTTGAACCATAGACTTTTTATCCCGGCACATTTCCCATTTACTGGTCACTACATCCTGCGGCAACTGCGCCTTTTTTGCCGATCTGTGGTGCGGGATGCTTTCTGTCGTTCGGCGATCGCTTCTCGTATCTCCCTGTTCCATAGGCTTTTCGGTTTCTTTTTTTCCTTTCCAACGAACACGTTGTCTCTCTTTCCGTATTTCTATCGTTATTACACTTAGAAGCTCACTATATTCCCATTCTTTATTTCGCCATTTGCCAAGTTCTTCCTCGACTGTAGTGACTATATTTGTTATTTGTTCAGTGCTCAAATTTGGACTGGTCATTTTGCACTCCTTGCTCTCTTTCCCAACTACATATCCCATTTTCAACATGATGAGTTTATGGTCACTCCCTATGCTGCTATACCATTCCTCATCAATGACCATTTCTCTCAACTTATCATGAATTCCTTCTGTCATCAGACAGTAATCAATGTTTGATTGCCGGCTTCCCACTTCCCATGTGATCTGCCCTTCACACTTAGGCGCTGCATTCACGATAATGAGGCTTTGTTGCTCACAAAGGTCTAGCATTGACTTCCTGTTGTTGTCGGTATAGCCCTCTAAATCCTTATGTGGGTATTCATGTCACCTATAGGATAATTTCGGCATCATTCTCGAAACCCTTAATATCATCACTTATACATTCCACTAACTCCTCATTCTTCTTTGTGCAATTATTTCCAGTCCACAAATAAGTAACGCCCAGACAAGTTTTTTTTCCCACTCATTGTACCAGATAACCAAAGATGCTCTTGACATCTTGAATTTACTTTACTCTTTTCCATTTGGCTCCCTGGTGGCTGGGCATTCCGACTCCCCCTTCCTTTCTTTCCGACTTAGTTCTGTTGCACCCTTTCCAAACATATTTCTCAATCACTGGCTGCTCTTCTGGGTCTCTAACGTGCGTTTCTATAACCGCATACACCCCTATTTGTTCTCTATTTAACTGCTCCTCAATCTCTGCCCACTCATTCTTTCTTCTGCCGCCCTGCATGTTTATGTAGCATATTGCACGGCGAGCTCTCTTTCTTGCTTTCCTCCTTTTTCTGTTATCGACGGCAATGCTCTTCTGAGGTTCGCCTAGGGGACCTTCTTCATTAATACCTACTCTGGCCTCCTGAGCGCCCATGGGCCCCCTAACAAAGCAACAGCGCGATCACCAAGTCGCCAGCCCACTTCTCGTGCCAGCTTGTAATTAAAGTGGATGCCATCTCGTTTAAAACCACCAAACTTTCTCACTTCCCTGTTTACTTCGACAACCTCGAAGCCTTTCTCTCGGGTCATTTTCCATATCGCCTCATTAGCAGCCACTACGGCTCTTTCACGTGACTGTCACGTACAGGCACCTCCTGCACCGTGCACACCACGATCTGCCCCTGAGGGGATAGCTCGCGCAAGTCGTCTACCCCCTTCGCCTAGCGCTGGGATAGTCCTGTCCCTTTCCTGTTTAAGACGTCATTTAGCCCACCTGCTACTATTACAAGGTTGTGCACGTGGGCATTTTTCGCGAGCTTTTCTTTTGCTCGCTCCACGACATAACACAGTGTCCGCCCTGGAAATGTCCCTACCACCACTCTTTTATCGCCTTTCCACCTCTCCACAATTGCTTCTGAGCACCTAGCTAGGTTTGAGTCGCCGGCGATAATCACCCTTCCCCTCTCTCCTACCTCTCCCTACTTGCCTTTGTCCTTTTCCGCGTGATTCGGACTCAACAAGGGGCATTGTCACCTGTGCTCCTGCTTTTTCCGCGTGGCGGACTCCAGGTAGGTGCCGCTCTTTCCAGCTAACCATTCACCACTTTGCACGGATTCCACATACTTTGCTAGCGCTCCCTCTGCACTGCATTCCATTGTCACGCACATTCTCGTTCACAATGGCGGCCCTGTCCAGCTTTTCCTCGACTGCTTCAAGTCTTTTTTCAACTACCTTCCGTCCACCACGCTCCCTATTTAGCTCATTTTTGAGCTCTTCGACCTGTTTTACAAGGTCTTCCTGGAAAGCCTCCATTTTTTGCAGCCTAGCATCGACATCACAGTGTGTGCCGGTTGACTCGATTCCCTCTCTATTCTCATCCGTACCCTCATCTGCTCTGAGGGACCCCCCGCGCACTGACTGTTTTCCCTGCTTTCTTGCCATGTATTGCACGGCTTTTTCTGATGCAAATACTATAATACCATAATACTATAATAATGCAGATCACGTGCCTTTCAGCAAAAACCGATACGCACAGGATCCTAATCTTCAAAATGTCGCAAAGCAACTCTCACCACTGTTTCAAAAGCAATCAATGCCGCGAAGACCCCAAGGTATGACACGCCCTCGCACGTGCTCAACCACGCGGCCACGCTCTCACTTTCCTACCAAAACATGCATAGTAAAACCACTAATAGCTATTAGTCTTGCCACTTCCAAGCTACTATTTAAAGGCTACAAACACTCAAAGTCACACCCGGCTGCACGTGTTGAAGCACGTGGCGCGAAAAGACGCTCTAACCATCCTGTAAAACCAAATGTACACGAAACATACCCGCGCTCACGAAATACGTACGAGAGACAAAAAACAGAAAAAGAAACAAACCACCCAATTACTATTTAAAGGCAAAAAAAATCAGCAAATCAAAAACAGAGTCAGGCTCAAAGCTTGCACAAAAACATGATTTCGTCACCGCCACGGAGCTCCGAAAACTACGCCCGTTCGCCACAAAACCTCAAGCCAAATATCAAGGCCCCCACAGGCGCCACCTGCACGCTCCTCTAATGCTTACATCAATGTTTTTTTTTTAAATAAAGACGTTACAAATGAAATCAAAACCGACCGTCGTGGCGGATAAGGGAGCAATCGTCGTTTCCTCGACCGGGAGCCGGATCGCGCATTCTAGAAGGTTCCTTCACTCAACACGCCGCCTCGACCGACTCAAGACAATAGATATAAGTGCCACCTCAAGAGAGAAGTGCGCTTCAGTGACACTCCGCGGCAATTCCTGAGAAGGATAGTGTCTTCTTCAGTCGTGGTGTGGCCCTGTGCTCATCTTGGTAAATTGGGGGGAAAGGCAGTGAGTTGATCGTTTGAGAATGTGGTGATAAGGTGATGCCCATAATTTCGAAAGCTGAAAGCCTACTGTCCTTTACATTGGCGTCATACTCAGAGTATACAGGCTGCCATGCACTGTATACCTTTATATTGATTCTGTGCACAGACTGCGACATATTCACAGGCTTTTCACAACCCACTTTGACGAGTACAGTGAACATGCAATGAGGACTTCTGAGTGAAAGATTGCCGAGTGCCTACGACACGAGCTCCACACTCGATCAACCAGCAAATAAACTCCTGATCAGGCATATTACTCTGTTGACTTCCCTGCTCTTGAACTCTTTCAATTCCTCCCGTAAGTATTCTCTTCACTTTGATAACAAACAGCGCTAAGGAAACAGGCGGCAATAGGGACAATAGATAGACAGAAAAGATCTATCTATCGTCTTCTGTCTCTTCTTTGTTTTATCTCGTTCGCCTTGATATACCAACTCGCCTAACTCGCCTTTCAACAAGTGATTGAATTTACGACAATTTTTGTGACCAAACGATAGCGCATTTTTAGACGAATAATGCTTGAAAAAGCAAAGGATTGCCATATTTACTTGCTGAACTTGAGAGTGTAAGTCGGCCGAGAGTCGTGTAGGTGAAACTAAATCAGCGATTATATTTGAAACTTTTCGGGTATGATTTCAGTTCTACGCATGAAATGTAATCGATCTACGAGAAATCCTTTTAAGCTCCACTTTCCGCGCCCTTTACAACCAACGTAACCATTGCCGCTGAGCCATGTTCAAGTCTTACTCAGAACAGAATTATCACTGCGAGGGCCTTACACGCTTACGTTGATCGGGCTTTTGTGTTGATTACTGCCGCGTAGGCTGCACGAACAATGGTAGTGCTCCATCGGCATGCCTTCAACGCCCTAAAGGCCGGCATCGATTACCCGTTCAATCTTGGTGATGATGGCGTCCCCGATGGCCATCCAGTCGGTGACGGACACCTCGGCGATCTTCTCCAGGGAAGAAGCCACCTCCCCGGTGATGATGATTAGTTTGCGCACGGTCACGCCAAGGGCCTTCGCAACCTCGGGGTCCTTCTTGATGCACTTGCGAAAAAAAGACGCACATCATGGTCTATTCAATACCGCACAAGGCGGACGGTATGCAGTTCCATTTTCTTGGAATCTTTGGAAGTGCCTGCCTTACACTGTCGTACTGATTCTTAATTAAGGTGTTTTCTGTTCTGTACATTTACAACAGTAAGCATCTCGCAATGTATGATATGCTCTTTCCCTATATATGTAGTCGTGACTACTGCCGAAGAAGAGTACGTCTCCAAAACAAATTATTCCGCCAGATTTCCTCGAGGAAGCTCGAGAAGAAATTTTATTTTGGCGTTCGCCCACAGTCGCTCAGTCACACATATCATTGGAACAAGTCAGAAATGCGTGTGCGCCCGGTAATATGTCTCTACGTGTCACCTCACCGTTATCTGTACCAAATTACCATGATAGACTTGTATATCAGCATTCGTAGTTAAGACCCGGCTCGAATGCTTCGTGTCCTTAGATATTACGTGGTTCTACGACGTAAGCAACCGTAGCCGAAACCGAGCCGATTAATATGTAGAAGTTTCTTATATTTTTCGTCAGGTTATTTTACACTTTATGTAGGAGTGCTTGAATAGTGAGATTTCCGAATAAAATCGAAGCGAATACGAATATTCTACGCTGTAAAATAATTTGCTCGATTAAAGTCAATAAGGGTGTAAATTGGTCTATAACTTACACCCTTACAACCAAATATGCAGTAAGGGTGTGAGTTATTTATCGATTCACGCCCTTATTCACTTTCAAAAGAGCGCTGAAAGACTTTTCCAGCTAATCATAGAATGGCCTCACTAGTAAAGACATCGTCTCACGAATGCCATGCCACAAAACTTTTTCAAGTCGGAATGGCGGACTAGTCGGTTGGACAGAATAAAATTGCGCATATTGAATCGATTAATAAATATTTTTTCCTAAGGGTAATGAAATATATAATATTTTCATGGAGTTCTCTTGCTAAACAATAGGATTATTAAAGTTACATGATTTATATACAGGCATTATTAAATGCATCTGATATTGTTTGAAAATAAACGACCGGTCATTTGAGGAGCGTGCAAACGGAAAGCAACTGCTTTGAGTTATCTGGTCCAAAAGGACAATGACAGAAATAAATGGGGGGGGGGGGGTCGCACGACGGCGCCAGATGCACGCAGAGTACCGAGTTCATTCAAGGATAAAAGTTCGATACGACAGCACACATTGTCATGAAGAAATAAAATTATGGTGCAGTTGCTAAAGTAATGTTATCTTGCCTAAAGCAAGACAAATTCGCATATAGGCGTGCCTAAAAGTCAGGCATTCATAGTAAATTACAAAAATTGAGCAGGAGTTAGCTGTCACATGCGTTGACTCACCAAGTGGTGCCTATGACGAATGTTGGCCTCCCTTACATGTTTAAAAAAACACAAATATTCGGCAATTTCGTAAAGTGAAAACTAGAATCCAATACGAACCGAACAGCAAGGACAATTCAATTAGTGTTGAAAATTTCGGGTATTCACATACTCCAACTTTAGGGCACCTTCGCACGGACGACCGATGTAACTAAATACCATTCCCTTAGCATAAACGGCAGCATCATTATTTCTCAATCTTTACCGTTGCTTCAATAACACAACGCTACCCTGTCACGAAAACTAGCAAAAGTGGAACTCAACGTCCTCTGAAGGCAAGGAAACTCCGTTACCATTTTCTTTACTCTTTAACTATATTTTATTCAGTAGCCATTTCTTTCTTTCAAGATCCTTAGTACAAGTAATTAGAGCGAAAGAGAGCGTTGCTTGCAGGCTTCGCACATCTGAAGATGCAGGTGGCTGAGGGTTAGACGGGGCAATGATATTAGAACAGCAGTCATATTGTGTGGTGGAGAGGTAACACTAGTGTGATTAATTTCTCATGGAGGCCTCTGACTTGCAGTGGACATGCGATAGGAGAATAATAATAGAGAACCTGTGCATTTATATCGAATACAAGTGATCAAGAGCCCCCTTCTAATGTGTATATTAGTTCACTCGTGCATTTATTAGTACCCACAAGTCTTTGCAAGTGACGTGAAGCAGGAGTGGTCGACACAAGCAACGGTGTGGATTCTACGCAAGAAGTGGGGTTAAGGAAGTCTCACGACGCGAGTTTTTCCGGACAGTTTATTCATCGGCGACGCTTTCTAAAGAATGTCTACTCTCACACACCAACGACAGATTGTGGAAAAACGTTTTGTTCAGACAGCGTGTTATTTGTACATTCTTGTGCTTTTAGTATAGGCGTATTGTGCTTTGGTCGCGAGCACAAGCGGTGTGTTGGGGCAGCTGATCGTGGAAACGTTTCACTCCCCTCGTGCGGGGTTAATTACCCGCACTATAGCGCGAGATCTCACATTCCATATTTGGGTGAACAGCAGCACACTTATGAACAAACCCGGGCTCACTAGGCTGTGGAGACCGACTAGATTCTCGACCATGTCGCGGAGGTCCTGGTACGTGATGACTTGCTTGTTCAGCTTGAGCATGCACTCCTGCGCGTGGAGCACCACTTCTTCCTGGCAGAAGTGAGACAGCGGGTCGCGCATCAGCGACACCTTGCTCTCGCGCTTGATGAAGAACTCCAGCAGAACCGTGGCAGTCTTCGGAACCTGCGAGAAAGACGGCAGGGGTCGTCCTTGAGGAGCTTACAGGCGGCGAAGTGTATCGGCACAAAATCAAACGCGAATAATTTCGAACCAACTTCATTACGCTCTTCCATTCCTAGCTTGACCTGCACTTGTGACAGTGGCTTAACTCAGACGAAGCGTACATTTGGCACAGCTTCATCCTTGTAAACCGGCAACACTGCAGCGTGATGTTGCATAGCACTTGTGATTACGCATATATGCCTGCTAATGAGTTATTTCCTGTTCACGTTTCAGTTTCTGCTCATGGTATATGGCAGAGTACAAGTAGGCGCGCATCAAATGCTGGATTCCCAAGTGCGACTCTGTGCCCCGAACCATGCATACTCTCGTCTGTCCTAGTACTGTAGTTGATGACGGGGCCACGACAGGCGCGCACGTGTGATACGACGTATTGTTTTTAGCCGCAGTCGGAGACGCTATGTTGTCATAGATTTCTTACAGACAAACATTGTTCGTGTTTCCTCATCGCCATTAGTGAGCTCAACTTCATGGAGAGTGAGATAATGGACTTGCGTTGCACTCGAACGGTCAAAGGACGATGCCTTGCTGGGAGAGCAACGCGGGTCCACGTAAAATATTGTTTGAAAAATGTTGCCTAGCCTTGGACTATGCTATGTAGGAGCACTGCTTTTCTGTAACAACGCAGTTTTACACTTTTCGGTAATTTTATCATGACACAAAAGCGTTAAGAAGTTCATTTATTGCTGTGAAATGTGACATCTTTCGCGAGTAGGGTAAGAATCGTGCATAAGATGTTGCGGAAACGTGGCACTAATAATTTTTCGGACTACGTAATATTAAAGATACCTTCTGAAAACACCAAACAATGTGACGTGAGACATGAAGCCATCATGTCTGCGATGAGATTGCCTGTCGCTGCTGCATTGTATTTCGGGGCTGCGGCCGAGTCAAGCTGTTTATGACAGCTTTTTCTGCAGCTCCCCCTGTCTGTATTTTTTTAGGCAGAAATAAAATTATTATTATTATAATGTCTAAGAAAATGGCACTTTTTTTCAGGAGTACTGGTGTGCGAATATGTAAAAATTTCGAATAACCAATCGAACGGTGTCTTACCCAATTTGGCCTTCGAAACGAATGGTCACTATTCATCAATACGACCATTAGTCGAATAGTTTAGGAATATTTGAAAATATCTACATTTACCCAGTTAACCATAAAATTTGGCCAAGAGTGCGGCAAATTTCATCTCTGTGGGCATAGTATAGGCATGAAACATGGAGAGCTTACGTAGTGAAGCCGGCTACGTCGCCGCTCGAGGAGCCATAGTTTGGGGGCTGTACAATGATCATGCGCAATTCCTGAAGAGTCCTGTTCATGCGCAGAAACTGCTCATTTGTTCTTGATGTAATTCTAAAGCTAACGTTAAGAATTCTAGGATGTGAACGTCGTTTCATAGATTGTGAAAATGGCCCGTCCAATATAAAATATTATATTTAATTCATTGCGCTTCTGCCACTATTCGATTCATATTAGATTATATATTTTAGTATTCGTACCTAAATAGCATTTACTGACACCGTTTACTCAGTGAGAAGGCCGCTCACCATAGTTCACTAAAGCAGACATTGTGAAACGTGAAAAAAATATATATCCGAGCGGTTCCAAGAGTCGGTGCACATCGATCCTGCACATCTTCCCGGAAAATACATTTGGCTGATATAAACAAAGGCCTCGCATTTCTGTCCCCAAGCTCTCACTACTTCGCCACGTAGCGTGTTGTTGAATTGCATGCCTTCTTTTTTTTTTTTTACTTTGACATTTATGACTCGCTGTGTTCGGCTCTCGTATCAAGACCATGCGCTAGCATAACGCTTGCAGGTCGGACCTCTTGCACTGTCCTTCGAGCTGGAGCATATATTGCCACATCCTATATGGTCGCCTCGGGTATGTGCCAGGTATTTGAGAACGACGCTGAAGTAGCGCGCGAGTGGAAAAAAAGACGACAACGATGTCGCGTTGACTGCTCTGATAAAGTACTTTCATACGTCCTCTACGCCGGCTTTCCCGTCTCCTGCTAGGCTGCGACACTGGTGGAGGTGCGGGGTAGGATTGCCTCATGCTCGGCACCCCTTCGCGGAGCCATACGTCGAAAGCGGAATCACCTTCATTCGTCGAAACTCCTGTTCAACGGTACAGTCGCCGCCTGCCAGGCCTGACGCCTGAGTTCAACCCTTTGCAGGACCCTGCTGGAACGCGTCTACCTGCTCCTGCCATGGCTACTGCAACTCCATCGCAGGTGACGCTGCAGAATCCTAAGATACCAGAAAGTTTCCATGGCGACGCTTTTGAAGATGTCCAAGATTGGCTAAACCAATTTGAGCGTGTCGTCAGTTATAATGACTGGGGCTCCCAGCAAAAGCTGGCTAATTTCTACTTTGCGCTTCAAGACAGTGCGCGAACGTGGTTTCTGAACCGGGAGAGAAGTTGGACCACATGGGATGCCTCCCGCACCCAGCTGCTAGACACGTTCACTAGTACCGACAGAAGAGACAACGAGCAGCTACCTACTCGTCATTCCCGCATCTCTTCGCGGCGAAGTCCTACATGCCTGTCACAACGAGCCGACCACTGGTCACTTGGGATACACCCGCACATTGGCAACAATTAGGCTAAAATACTATCGGCCAAGACTTGCGTCGATCGTGAAACGTTACACACAGACATGTCTGGATTGCCAGCGCCGCAAAGCCCTACCCGGCAAGCCAGCTGGACTGCTGCATCCTGTTCAGATACCGCAAGCGCCGTTCGAACAAATTGGCATGGACCTGTTAGGCCCGTTTCCACCGTCTACTGCCGGAAATAGATGGATAATCGTCGTCCCGGATTATCTTACTCGATACGCCGAAACAGGTGCTATCCATCATACCTTGCTGGTGAAGCAGCGCACTGACACGGACACAGTGACGACAAACAGGAAAAGATGACACTCGCTGCTTGTCTTCACTGTATCCGTGTCAGTGCGCTGCTTCACCAACAAGGTATGATGATCACTCACCAACTAGCCCAACTTTCCACTTTACAGGTGCTATCCAACGTGGCGCAGCAGCCGAAGCAGCGCGATTTTTCGTCGAAGCCGTCGTCCTAAGGCATGGCGCTCCCGCAGTGGTCATAACAGACAGAGGATTTGCGTTCACGGCTGCGCTTCTCGATACCGTGTTGCGACTAAGTGGTACCACTCACCGAAAGACTACGGCTTATCATCCCCAAACCAATGGGCTGACAGAACGTATCAATAAGACTCTGGCAGACATGATGAGTATGTACCTCGACGTCGACCACAAGAACTGGGACGAGATTTTACCATATGTTACATTTGCGTATAACACGGCTCGCCAAGAGACAACACGCATGACGCCTTTCAACCTCGTTTACGGACGCGAAATGACAACAATGTTGGACGCAATGCTGCCACACGAATGCGGTGACGACGAGACTGGTGCCGAGGAGTTTACGCAACGCGCAGAGGAAGCCAGGCAGCTTGCGTGTTTGCGAATCCAAGAACAACAGGAATACGATGCCCGACACTACAATCTTCGGCACAGACCAGTCACATACCACGTCGGTGGCCAGGTGTGGGTCTGGACTCCGATTCGTCGGCGGGGGCTGTCTGAGAAGCTCCTGCGAAGATACTTCGGCCCGTACACAGTTCTGCGCCGCATCAGCGATGTGAATTATGAAGTTGTCCCCGACAGCCATAACTGCTCCAAACGCCGGCGGCATCTGCCCGAGGTTGTGCACGGGCTTCGTATAAAGCCATACTTTTCCTCATGACCTCAACTTTGCACCGTCTGTGCACAGCGTTCGGTGGTTGGTGCATCGGGACGATGCAGCAGCAGCAGCAGCAAACGACTTTATTGGGGTCCTGAGGAGCTAAGCGGGGGCCTGCAGGTCCCTACCCAGCCGTTGGCTAATCTCATGTCAGAACAGAGAGGCCATGCCTCTGCGCTCGTTCACGGGCCCTCTGGACAGCCAGGAGCTGGACGTCCTGTCTCGGGTCTGTGATGGCCTTCATCCAGTCTTCTTCTGTATTAAAATCCTGTAACACAGGGCTCTGCCAGAGCATGTGATTTAATGAGCTAAATTCAGTGCCGCAATCTGGGCAGAGTGGATCGATGTCCGAGTGGAGCTTGTTCAAAAAGCCCCTAGAGGGGTAGGACCCCGTCTGGAGCATGCGAAGCGTGCTAGCTTGTGGCCTGTTGAGCATATGATGGGGGAAAGGAAAACACTGCCTATTCCCTCTGTAATGAGAGGTGATTTCATGAAAAGTAACCAGTGGATCACTGTGGACGAGCTCTCCCGAACTCACCCGAGACGCCATCCCGCCGCGGCATACGAAACCTCGCGCACGGTCGTGGGCTATCTCATTGGGGTTCAGGTGACCCGGTAATACGTCTGGTCCCATGTGAGCTGGGAACCAGACTATGTCGGGAACAATGTCGGAGGGGTGTTTGCCGTTTAGAATCCTGGCTGCTTCTTTGGCTATCAATCCCGATGCGAACGCTCTAACGGCTGCTCGGGAGTCTGTTTACACCGCAGTGCGTTTTGAGTCCAGTAATCCGAGAGCTATAGCAGCCTGTTCCACCACATCGACCGAGGAGGTTTTCAGCGAGGCGGCCGAGAGGAGTTCTCCCCTGTCATTGACTATGGCTACGGAGAACTTGTTGGCACTGGCGTGTCGCACCGCGTCAACAAAGGTGCCTTTTTTTTTCTTCAAGGGGGAGGGGGGGGGGGGGGGGGGGCAAATGCCACATCCTATATGGTCGCCGCGGGTATGTGCCAGGCGATGAGAACGACGCTGAAGGAGCGCGCGAGTGGAAAAACAGAGACGACAACGACGTCGCGTTGACTGCTCTGATGAAGTGCTTTTATACGTCCTCTACGCCAGCATTCCCGTCTGCTACTAGGCTGCGACAATATATGAACACTGAAATTTTAAATCTACAGACGCAGAAGAAAGGTACGCGAGAACCAAGAATTGTGAAAATATACCCAGTAGGATCGAGGACAGATATCGCACAAAGCATGCATGTCGCCGAAGCCGCATGTGTATTATCTGCGATGATCGGCAGGTTTGCGCCTCACTCTGCAGACACCAGGGGCGTAGCCAGGGGGGGGGGGGGCTTATGGGGCTTAAGCCCCCCCCGAAATTTTTTCGTGCTGTCCACACACCGCCGACAAAAGCAACCCCCGGCGCCGGAAATCATTCTGGATTTTGTCTAGAATGTCTTTTTGACGCTCGAAAAGACATTTAACCGCGAAGATAGCAAACTCGGGCTGGAAATAAGGCCAAGCAGCCCCATTCGACCACGAAGTTTCAAGGGCATTTTGTTGGTGAGCGGGCTCGCCGCGGCATCGCGCTGAGGCCGCGGAATCTGTGGAGCGCATGAATGTCAATTCCGAAAATTTATGGGTATAAATCTCATAAACTCTTGATGTGAAAGGTGCGTTGACATTTCCAAAGTTGTGCTTTAGATATTCAATTGCGGCACTTTGTGGGTTTAATGTTGTTGTAAACATTTGACGCCAAAGTTCCATTGACTTTTCTAAAGTCTGACATCGGAACATACAACGAGGCAAATCAAATCAACACACTAGCAGACAAGTCGACAAAGCACACAGCGAGGTTCAATGAGACCATGCGTTGTGGTGGTTCATTTGTGCCGCCATGTCACTTAAAAAAAAAAATATCAACGTTTTTTTTTAACCTATGCCAAAACGTCCATGTCAAGACACGAAAGCCAGCCAAGCTAACTACGTTCTTATTTATTTTTCTACTTAGGCTTTTATTCGCGAGGACACATTGAGCCTTTTCTTTTTTTTTTCACACTATCATTCCCGCGGGCTGCCAGAGGCAGCCAGAGCGCATACGTTTTTCTCGCGTGGCCCCGACCACCGCGCGGCGCACTTCGGTGCGCGTTCGGTTTTCTCTGGCCTAGTGGATTTTCGCCTGGCACTGTTTTGGACACTTTCTGGCTAGCAGACAAAAAAAAAAACAGTGGTCACTTGCCGCCATCACTGTGGGGACTCGTCGGATTGCACCGCGTTCGCTTGAGCAGAACCTCTCCGGCAAGTCTTGTCTCGCCGGCGTAGGATACCGAGCAGTATGCGTGTATGGCTGGTTCTCAGTGGACCAAGCGACTCATGTTTTCTTCGATATTCCTTCCGTAGCCTCATTAGGAGTCCAAAATAGGCATTCGATTGTGGCCAACATACTTTCCTATGCCTTTTTTTCATTTCGGTGCCCCCGCCCCACAGAAGGAAAAAAAAAATACATTGTTGCGGCGCAGCGAATGTCGCATGGTGAAAGTTCGATTTTGTTACTTCTTCTTTTGTGGAAAGTAATGAGCCACGGGACGCTTCAGTTGCCGGATACTCTTATTATATTATTGCGATAGCAATTATATGGATACTCCAGGCGCATTCCTGCCGTCGCCGTCGCCCTCAGGTTTTGTATAAAGTCCAAGGGTGATAACATCGTGACCGCGCGCCGCAGGCTGTATGTGCGAGTGAAAGCGCAGGGGAGGGGGGAGGGGGGAGGGTGAATGGGTTAGCCGACGATGGTGGCTCAGTCGTGTGTGCGCTAAGGAGAAATGCGGGGAGCAAGCGCGCCGCCTTTCGTCGCGCGCGATACATCAGGGGGAGTGGATGGAATTGGGGCGGAATCTAAGATTCTGTGAATCTGTGATTCCGCAACATGTTTATCTGCTTTGTTTCACGCATTACATACAGCGACTTTTTCTTAGATGCGTGGATTTATTGGGGACTTATACGTATGTTTAAATATCTTGTTGCCAGGTTTCGTGTATACGTGCAGTGAACTTTGTTTCCAGTGACACTTTTTGCCCTTCATCAAGCTGTATCTTCGCATTTGTATATCCCATTGTATCTTCGCATTTCTAATGTACTAGTGCGTTTCAAATGAAAGTAAGCCTACCCACCCCCTGCAATAATGGCTTGGTTCATTATCTGCGAGGCATGCGTGTAGCAGAGCGGCATCTCTAATTTACAAATGTGGTACGCATGTGTGAGGATAAATGTTCTTTAATGCTCTCATACACTGGGTTGAACATGGTTGCGTGACGTAATTGACGTTCCAGAAGTTGAGCAACGTGGTGTCCTGAGGTTTTTGACAGCTGAAAATGTTCCCCAAAAAGAAGTTAATCGCCGTATGGTTGCCGTGTACGTTGAATATTGCATGTCATTGGCCACTGTGAAGCGTGGGAGCAAACGGTTCAAAGAAGGATGGGAAAGTTGCAAAGACATTCCAAGACCGGGCCAAAGCCATCGTGCAATCGCACCCCACACAGTTTCAAAGGTTGATGAGCTGATGAGACAAGAATGGAGGATAAGCATCGATGAACTGGCAGAACGTCTGAAAAGCAGTCACGGCTCGGTTCACGCCATAATTCATGAGCACCTCGGTTATCGGCTCTTGTTTGCGCAATGGATGCCCAAGATTTTGATCTACCGCGATAAGACGGAGAAGTTTGGCGCTGCTTTGACTAATCTGATCCGGTATCACAATGAGGATGACGACTTCTTGTTTGCTATTGTTATCGGGGGCGACCATGGTGCTACTACTACTAGCCTGAAACACGACGGCAAAGCTTACAGTGGAAATATTGGAATTTACCACGGCCGAAGAACGCGAAGGCCGTCATTTTCGCCGGAAAGGTGCCGACTTTTTTTCGATGGTCAGGGGCCATTACTGATAGAATTTTCTCAATCTTGGGAGACTATCAATCGTTTCCGATATTGTGAAACGCCGGAACCACTGCGTCTCGCAATCAAGAACAAACTACGTGGAAAATTGACGAATTGGGTCATCTTGTTCCACGACAATGCCCCTCCCCACGTCGTTGATGTGGTTAATACAAAACTGGCAAAGTTCAAGTAGGAAACGCTGAAACATCCGCCATACAGCTCAGACCTGTCCCCTTGCGACTTCCATATTTTGGGGCAACCGAAAAACAGCTCAACGGAGCCAGATTCGTGCCGGACGATGACGTGAAAGAGTCAGTTACAGACTTTTTTCAAGCAGCTACCTAAGGAGTTTCATGAGGCGGGGATCACGCGACTCGTTAGTCAATGGGTCAAATGTGTAAGTTCTCATGATGACTACTTCTAAATAAAGTAACCCGTTTGTCATATATTCGCATTGGCTCACGTTCATTTGACTCGCCCTCGTATAGCTTGCAGAACTCCTGCTTTTTATACGTGCTCTCTGTTGCGACTATAATTTCGGTGCAATTACTCCCGATTCACGACCGGTGACAGCTGCTCCTGCGTAATACATCGGAACAAATGACAGCGTCATGGTTTTCCACTGGCCATTGCATATATACAAGAATGTAAACACGGTTCTTGAATGACAAAGTTTCATTAACATATCTGTCCTCAACTTGTTCATTTCATGGCCTTTTCATTTTTCATATCAGCGGCATGCACTGCTTTCCTGGTTTCGAACTGATATAGTTCTAAAGTTCGTGTGATTGTTTCTTTACTTATTAAATAGACAAAAAAACATGGAAGCATTCATATCAGTTACTTTGGGCACAATTTTTGGCACATACGAAAATATTTTTTTCATGAAAAAATACATGTTTTACTTGTTTGAACAGTGCGTAGCGTTCAAGAATTCGTTTGCAGCATCTTTGGAAATAGTAATGGAGTTTTTATTCATGTACGTTATCCCTCGACAAATTGTTTAAGAGGAAGCTTTAGCACGGGCCCAATCCGACGCGGCCTATTCATATACATGTAAAACGCAGAAACGCTTTTCTGAGATAATCCTGTTAATCACTTTTAATGAAATTTGTTCCATTTGAGAGAGAATGAAATTATACTTTCTGTTGGTAACGAAATTTCGATTTACGGCCTGATTTTGCATAAAATATTTCGAAAATTTGGAAATTTCGGAAAAACAGAAGCACGACGATTACAAAATAATAGCTATTCACCAAGAACAGATATCTCGGTTCTGTAAACGGCAACAATTAGAAAAGTCAAAACGAACAAATTTGGTGTGTCAATTTGTATCTTGCGTGAATTGGTTACGTTGTGTACAAGGGTTCTGCAAAAGCCGTATTTCCATAATACTAATTTTTTTTAGATTCATGTCTAACATATCTATTTTGCTTCAAAGTGTTGTTTTCACTGGCTTTACTTAACGACAAATAACAAAAACATAGACGTTTCGCCACCTATGCGGGTGGCATCGTCAGTACACAATGGCAACAAATGAGAAATACATCCTATTTATCTATGAAACTGCCGTAAACATCCGGCAGGGGGCCACGGTTAGAGTTACATGAAGATTGATTACGACGGATGAACCATGATTCTACGAACTTTCTTGGGCCCCATCGGTGTTCCCGTGCTAGTGTGGTTACATTGTTAAAATCGAACATGTGTCCCTTTGATAAACAATGATCAACCAATTCTGTCTTGGCACGTGTAGCATGGGTGGCTTGCGTAGCATCTCTTAGATGTTCATAAACGGAGTTACCCTGAGCACTTTGTCAATGATACGCAGCGCCGCATGCAAAAACCTCGTGAGAGCAAGGCCGAAAGGCCAGCTTCCTTTGTGTGCATTCCGTATGTCCGCGGTGTATCAGAAGCAGTGCGCAGGGCTTTACGGCCTTTAGGTGTTCGAACTGTGTTTAAACCCTCGTACACGTTTGGAAACGTGTTGCCGAAGCCAAAGGACCGCACACCTCCGGACGAACAAAGTGGTGTCGTCTACAAAGTCAACTGCTCGGACTGTGATGCCAGCTACATTGGCGAGACAGGGCGGCGACGTCGCACCCGTATCAAGGAACATCTAAGAGATGCTACGCAAGCCACCCATGCTACACGTGCCAAAACAGAATTGGTTGATCATTGTTTATCAAAGGGACACATGTTCGATTTTATCAATGTAACCACACTAGCACGGGAACACCGATGGGGCCCAAGAAAGTTCGTAGAATCATGGTTCATCCGTCGTAATCAATCTTCATGTAACTCTAACCGTGGCCCCCTGCCGGATGTTTACGGCAGTTTCATAGATAAATAGGATGTATTTCTCATTTGTTGCCATTGTGTACTGACGATGCCACCCGCATAGGTGGCGAAACGTCTATGTTTTTGTTATTTGTCGTTAAGTAAAGCCAGTGAAAACAACACTTTGAAGCATGAGTACCCCTGGCTTTTGGAACATTTTCTCACATATCTATTTTGTCCGCTGTAGATGTACTATTAGATGAAACTTTCGCGAAGATGACAGATTCGCGACTTTGTCCAATTTTTTATAAAAAATTTACCGCCTAAACGAAAAATTCGAAACCAACAGTGACTAGAATTTAAGTTTTTTCTTTTAAATGCAACAAACATCGTAAAATTCGGTGCAGTTGTTGCGGGGCAAAACGATTTCCCATTCTACATGTATTTGAATAGCAGCACCGAAGCTAAAGCTTCCTCTTACGGAGGAGACCGAGCTGCAACATGAGCCCCCCCCCCCCCCCCCCCCGACCGAAATTTCTGGCTACGCCACTGGCAGACACGTAATGCTGGCTGCTGCAAATGAAAAGAAAGCATAGCGCACTCAACCAAGCCGGGGCTAAACCTTCTAAATCTTCCCAATCATGTTTGTCTTCCGTCTTCATTGCGCATGCTCGCGCCCATCCCCGATATCCATTCGCACACTCCGAGCGAAAACACGGTGCCTAAGAGGAAGCAACGACGCCCACGTATTTTATTTCGACAAACGGCACTATATATTGACGGAGCATCAATTCTGTAAGAGACATGCAGCGTGTTTTGCAATATTGACGCGGCAGTTTGAAAGATAAAGCAAATTATCGGGGCACATATGCGAGGTCCGACGCGCACTTCGCGGATGCATGCGCCGCTCTGGGAAAATCCGCTCAGATTTAGAGCAGTATGAGTACGTGTTATCACACTCTCGTTCGTTACCTATGCGTGCAAAAAAGCAATGTGCGTGGCACTAAAGCGAAGTTTACCGTTCGTTCTTCGCTGTGCGATGAAAGCGATTGTTGAATTTTAGTGGCCTCAGCAGGAATCGCACGTAGCCGATCGCCGAGCTCCAGAACGTACGGCCGCCTCTCAACTACGCCGTCGGAAAGCTGGCCAACGTCACACATGTTGCAAGAGCAGTGTGTGCGCACTGAACATCCCATTCGACGTCATGGAGATAGAAGTGCGGTGTAAGACGCCTATAGTAGGAGTGGCCCGCGCGGATTAATTTTGGCCCTCTGTACCTTTCGTTGCCCGCAAGTAAACGTCAATGCACACATGTGCTTTTCTAATCTGGATCATGGGAATACGAGGGGTGCGGCAGAGAATCAGGCCTGTGGAGCCGTGATTGTGTCAAGTGGAAGAACAGAGTAACCGCTTAGCCATCACGGTGACCATGAAATAAAAGCAAGAGAAAAGTGAAAACGGCAGCCAGTTGACGCTTCGGCATTTCTCCCACGACCTCGTTACGTTGCACCAAGTCTCGTTTCTGTATATTGCTAATGTAGCGCAAGTGACCACCGCATTCTTACAATGCGCAGAAAGGTTTATTAGTGTCTGCTAAAGTTCCGCCCATTGAGAAACTTTGCTGCACGTTTGCCCGATGGTGGCCGTCGGGAGGCAGCTTTTCAATGGAATAAATAACGTGTGCAGTTCAGTTCACAAGCATGCGCTAGAGAGCAAGCGATTCTGATGGTTTCCTCTTTTTTTCTTCAGCACATTTCTCCAAGTGACTCACCCTCGGGAAAAGTGTCACCAACATCCTTGCAGATTGCTTTTTTTTCTCCACGGCAGCTGAAAAAAAAGGGTGTTTCGCTGTAACATTCGTAATTTGCGAGAGTATTTCAGTCAAAATTTTATTCAAAGTGCTTCAGAAATTATTAGCAGAACATACGAGCGGGACATAAACCTAGAATATGCATAATATTTGAGTTTCATCTTCTTTGCATTGCCTGCTGAGGGAAAAGAAATAAATTTGAAATCGGAAAAGCCGTGCACTAGATTGCCGCAGTTGATCGTTTTTCTGTTCGGGTGAGCACGAGCACTCACGCTGTGAATTAAAGACCGTCGATAAAGACTCACACGCCATTCCTATAACCAATGATATATTCGAAATGAAGCATACGAAAAAACAAGTACGCATATCCCACGCACTGTGGGAATAGGTGCAAGCGAAGCTTTTTGTGCTGTTTGCTTCGATTGACGCTAACTAGCGCTGATGTTTGAGGCGAATGTTCAATTTCTTCAACACTTTGTCCAACACAAGAGTGGTGAGTTGATGTTAAACATTACCTTGCGTGTACAATTGCAGTCTGTCTGCCTAGTACACAGAGCACACAGCGAGACATGTTTGCTTCAGACGTTGTTGTGCGCCATTGTTCATAACCTCCGAAAAGGTTAGCATTGTCATTGCCTCACACGGCACATCGCGCTGTAGCAGAGGTGTTAAACATTAATGTAATTATGGGGCTGTACATGCCAGAAGCACAATCGAATCATCTGGCACACCGTAGTGGTGGACTCCCGATTAATTTTGGCCCCCGGTGTACTTTAAGGAGTCCCTAAACCTAAGCACACGATCGTTGTTTATTTCGCCGCCGCCGAAGTGCGGCTGCCGCGGTCGTGATTGGACCCGCGACCTCGTGGGACGCTATAGCCGCAATTAAACAACCGTGCTGGGCACAGAAGTGTTGATTCGACATGGGGCTGCTTCCGAGTGTCACCTAGACGCTACGGTGCATTCATACGGCATTGCGTCTCCACTCCCTGCGTCAGGTGCACGTTTGACGAAGTTACTCGGTGTTTATTTTTCAGAAGCAGTAGAAACGTGCGGTACCGTACCTTTAACGTAAATTTATCCATTTTTTTCCGCAACCGCTGTCGTGTCTAGTAGTAGCGTTTCCTGGCCTTCTTACGTCACTTCTTCCCCATTCCGCCCTCCCCCTACGTATGCGAGTTGCGAGCGAATACCGGCCAGTCTTCGCTCGTTTTATGACTGCGTCCGTCCAGCCCATTCTCCGCCTCCTCTCTACCATTCTTTCTACCTCCCCTCTGGGCTGTTGCACGTTAGTACAAAGGTAAGCGCTTTAGTTTCTGCAAAGCTTTTGTGCGTCGTAACGTATAACTACAACAGTCAAATGGGTACTGTGGCGGCGCCCAGGGAGCTCCAGATGGCGTTGTAGCAATGCGGTGGAAAGGTTTAAATCACCTTATCGTGTTGTCTTGCCCGTATGCCTGCTCCTGCCATGTATATGCACACTCTAAACCACCTCCGCACGCGGCGTACAAACAGCAACGACGATGGCGACGGCGACAACAACGATGACGACTACGGCAGCATTGAGCTGAGGGGGTATTCTGTAAGAGACTAGTAGACTGTTCATTTCCGCCGCTGCTGGTTGGCTAGGGCCGCTCGTCTCCTCCTCTCTCGTACAGCTGCATCCAATCAGCAGCGGCCGAAATGAACGGTCTACTAAGTATACTCTTACAAAATACCCTCCGCCCCCCCCCCCCGCCCCCAGATCTCTTAATGCGTAGAGGATACACCACTAACAGATGCTCTATTAGGGCAACAGAACGAGTACAAAAAGCAGTCTCGCATACCGCAGAGGCTTAGGAGATGTGATGAAAGTTAGGAAGTTTGCTGGCATAAGCTGGACTCAGCTTAAACGAAACAAGAATAATGGGAGAAGGCTGGTATAGGCTTGCGCTCAGCAGTGGACATATAGACGCTCATTATGAGAAAAGTTGTGATTTCAAGACGTTGCTTGCAAAGGCTAATAACATCAAGAGGTGCATGAAAACAAAACAGAAAGGAAAAAAACGAAGTATAGACGAGCTATACTTTTAGTGTTAGTACAGTGTATGCGAATGTACGTACTTTTCTCAAAAGCAGTTAACACATGTCACAGGCCGACAAGCGGCAATGCAACGCGATATTGAGTTGTATACTATTAAGCTAAAGCTAGAGCGCAAGGGTGAAAGTGGAGGAGGAAATGGACTTGTCTGTGAAGGAGCTCGGTGTCGGTGTTGCAAACCTTTTCATTAATTCAGCTCTAAAGAACACCCTCCGTCCTAACAGTTCTTGCCGGAGGCGCTGGGTAACCAAAGGGCTCCTCCGACGGATGACGAAGAACCGACTGCCGAGGCGCTTCACCGAAGCCGTCAAATAACCGGTCTTTTCCGACGGAGACAACCCGGCACCTTTGCCCAGCGTCTTGTGGCAGCACTACATAGAATCACGAACCTTCGCCGGCGAAGCCGGAGAACACGTTGACGATTATCTAAGCTTCTACCAACGAGTGATCCAGTTAAACCTCTGAAACGCTATGGCCTGGGTGAACAACGTTGAGTTTTTTCGCAAAGGGCCGTGTCTTTTTCCAGTATGAAAATCTCGAAAAGGGTTTGAGAACGTGGGAGAAATTCGTGGATAAAGAACTCAAGAGGTTTTGGGGATTCGGCGGCTAAAGAGAAGCGTATACAGAGACTAAAGAGACGGCTAAAGAGAACCGCTACACAGCGAGCTGAAGTTCCTGGGGAAGCTTGCACGACATTCACCTAAAAAGTTGTCAAGTCGTGGAGCGCACTTGTGTCAGACGGGCACGCATGAGCTCCTTTAGGATAAGGGAGCGCAGACTTCCTAAGGGAGTTAAGCCTCAATGTAGGTGCGGTCGAGCCACACGGCCAATAACTTATTAAACGGCGCGTTCAGCGGTGTGTGGTTTTGGTATACAAGTACCAAAATTCAACTTCTGAATACGCGCGTAGATATTGCAATTAACAATCCTTCCATAAAATATATATTATTTAGTATATTTGACGCGAAAAACGGACCACTCGTTATCAATAGAAGTGCGCTCGCCAAGCATAGCAGTGCGAACAGCGATGCTAGCCACCCTGTTCTTATCCGTACGTTTGAAACCGGAACGGGCGACTCGGAGGCGAGACAGACGCCACTATGAAGGATGTTGTTGCGGCGGTAGAAAAGGCACCCGACGTATGGGGAACATTGCAGACCATGGTGTTGTTGCATGCAGGTCGAAAGGGTACATCGCCAGAGAGAGCATTAGTGGGGCTACGCTGCCGCCTGCATATGTAAAGAGAAAGCTCCGAACTATCGGTTTGTGGTGTATGTGGTGCCAACACCCTGAACTGGCATGGACCAGTATAGCTGCATATGCAGACAGTGGAATGGAAGCCTGAGCTCTCAGCGTGATGAGCTGGGCCCCTTGAGTTGAGTTTCTAGCCACGAACCGGTTTCGGGGAGATGCGTTGAACGACATAATGTACAAGGAGAACACGGCAGAGGGGCTGGGGAAACGCCTTAGACGAAGACTGTGTGTTTTTATTGCGATAACAATTACTGAACAATCCAGGCGCATTTTTGCCATCGCCGTCATTGTCATATTCCGTATAAAGTCCAAGGGCGATAACACCGTCGCCGCGCGTCGTATGCTGTATGTGCGAGTGAACGCACCCGATGTCAAGCCGACGATTCCGGCTCAATCTAGCGTGCGCGAAGGAGAAGGCCAACAGCGAAGGCAGATGACGATTATTGCTGTGTGGCAGATATACGCCCCAAAGGGTGTAAAAAAATTTACAGTGTTGATGTGGGACAAACCCCGAAGGGTGTACTTTTTTTAAAGAGTGTAACATTCTAAAAACAGTTGCACCCTTTGGGCTGTATATTTGCCACACAACAATAATCGTCCTCTGTCTTGTTTGCGTTTCCTTTCTTGAAAACGCTGCACTCGTTACTTTCCTGTCGAGAAGGATCTGTCATGCTGATAACGCACGTGCCGTTCGCGACTTGGAAGCACCGGGCTCTCAGCAAGAAAGGAAATGCGGGTGAGACAGATGACGATTATCGTTCTGTTGCAAATATACACCCAAAAGGGTGCAACTGTTTTTGGAGTGAAGTTCCGCCCATGCCTCTACGACCAACGCTTTCTGATAGTTAGTGATCATCGTTCATTATATTGCTTATTGGCCTTGGTGACCCGTCTGGCCATCTTGTTCCTGGGCACTCTGCAGGAATTGGACTTTGCAGACCGTTACAGCACTGGCCGTCATCATGCCGACGCTGTTTTTCAATGCTTTCTTAATCAACCACTGCATGTGGCGCCGACAATTTGGGTGAGTTCCTGGGCGCCATTTATCTTTGTTTTACCCAACCTCACCATTTCCCGCGAAGAGCGGCGCAACGACCGCCGCCTGTATGCCGCTGTTTCCTTCGCTGATCAGCCAATAGATAAGAATGCCTCTGTCGTCTAAAATGCTGTCAGAGCTTCGCACGAGGCGAAACACTGACAGCGATAGCAAGGTATTGCGTTGTGCACGAGCTTCTCGGGCGGGATTCTAACTGTTTGCGTGATCGACATGTCGAGACGCAGCAGGCAAGGAAACTGCTGCTGGGCAGTCAGAACAGTGTCCTGGCCGGGAATCTCACTCACAGCTTGAGACACTACTCCGCGGACCTGACATTCGCGAAACGAATTCCACAGGCAGACTGGATCAACACACAACTTAGGCAGCGACCACTATTTAATCCAAACATTTCGAGCAGGCCCCCGAAAGCCCAAGGGCCGTCAACTCCGCATCATGAATTGGGACGCTTTCTGCCAGGCCATAGTCCTCACCTCTTTCTCCGGCACCCAACCCCCCTTAGAAGACTGGGTCGCATCCTTGCTGCAAGACGCGAGCGAAGTCACTAAATTGGTGCCAGAGGAAGCCAATGTGCAGGAGGCAGGTAGCAAGTTACTGCATATGTGGGAAGCCCTCGCCAGTCTGCAACGCGGTTACAAAAACAAGCTCAACCGAACGCTCAGGAAACATATTAACACTCTCACCTTTCACTTGGATGACTATGCACAACAACTTACTCCTCAAAATTGGAACAGCACATGTGACAGCATGGACTGGAAACCAAGCCCACCCAAACCGTGGAATATCCTTCGTTGCCTCCTCGATCCCGCCAACAGCAAGAACACACACCAGCACAACTTGCAAAAGATTATTCACACCTATTCGGGCACGGACGCACCAGTTCTTCAAGAGCTAATATACCGCTACGTAGGACCTCAGCCTACTACACCCGCTCCAGCATACGCTGGAACCGCTAACGACCACCTGAATGCGCCCATACAAGCAACAAAAGTGCGTGAATCCATGGCTCTCCGCCCTAACTCAGCCCCGGGACTCGATAGCATTACTAATAAAATGCTTCGCAACCTCGATGAGGATTCTATGCTAGCTCTAACGGCTCATTTTAACGCGTATTGAGAAACTGCTCACCTCCGTTCACACTGGGAAGAAGCCAAAATCATTATGACTCCCAAACCCGGGAAGCGCCTCGTACTCGAAAAGCTCCGCCCTATCTTTTTTACTTCATGCATCGTAAAAGTGCTCGAACACGTCATCCTCACACACTTACACAAACGTATGTCCAAAAACAAGAAAGGGGCTGGCAGATGGAATGGCACACTGTGGTATAAACTTTTTTGAACAGGGTTGAAGTACCTCAGACAGGCTGGCCAACGTTTCGATAGGTGGACCTATCTTCGTCAAAGGCGGCCTCGTCATCCTCGGCGTGTTAGTTTTAAAGGGTTAGTGCAGTGACGTCACGTGCGGGTGTTGTCGCTGGCGGCTGGTTTTAAAGAGAGAGATTACAAGAGGGAACAGGCGCTGTCGTCCGACGTCTGTGAGCCTCATTCTCAAGACGAAGGGACAAGAGCGTGAGAGTGGGCACGCGGGGAGGAAAGAAAAGAAATAGAAGCAGAAAAAGGGGAAAAGAAGGGGAAAAAAAGCAGGGGGGTGCCAGGGCCGTACCAAGACACAATAAAGGGGGGGGGGGGTGAAAGAAAAAGAAAGAGAAAAATGAAATCTTTAAGAAATACGGGGGCTTGGGAGCGTGTTGGGGCTGCGAAAGGTTAGGAGGTAATCCGGGGGAGTCGTTGGCGGCATGTTTTTGAGGCATTAGAACGGCCGGTCAAGCAATAGGTCGAGTAATTTTGAAATAGTTAAGGTGGCGACGGGGAGTCTGCGGTGCAATGTGTGGGGTGACAAAGGCAGCGGCATGGTCTTTCAAGGGGCACTGCCCCACGCGCTTAACGTAGGTGTCGTTACGGCGGCATCCAGAAGGCGATGGTTGAGGCGCCGAAAAAGGCATATTGACAATATGCCTTTTTCGGCGCCTCAACCATCGCCTTCTGGATGCCGCCGTAACGACACCTACGTTAAGCGCGTGGGGCAGTGCCCCTTGAAAGACCATGCCGCTGCCTTTGTCACCCCACACATTGCACCGCAGACTCCCCGTCGCCACCTTAACTATTTCAAAATTACTCGACCTATTGCTTGACCGGCCGTTCTAATGCCTCAAAAACATGCCGCCAACGACTCCCCCGGATTACCTCCTAACCTTTCGCAGCCCCAACACGCTCCCAAGCCCCCGTATTTCTTAAAGATTTCATTTTTCTCTTTCTTTTTCTTTCACCCCCCCCCCTTTATTGTGTCTTGGTACGGCCCTGGCACCCCCCTGCTTTTTTTTCCCCTTCTTTTCCCCTTTTTCTGCTTCTATTTCTTTTCTTTCCTCCCCGCGTGCCCACTCTCACGCTCTTGTCCCTTCGTCTTGAGAATGAGGCTCACAGACGTCGGACGACAGCGCCTGTTCCCTCTTGTAATCTCTCTCTTTAAAACCAGCCGCCAGCGACAACACCCGCACGTGACGTCACTGCACTAACCCTTTAAAACTAACACGCCGAGGATGACGAGGCCGCCTTTGACGAAGATAGGTCCACCTATCGAAACGTTGGCCAGCCTGTCTGAGGTACTTCAACCCTGTTCAAAAAAGTTTATTACACAAACGTATGAACGACAACAATCTCTTCCCCAATGCCATTGTTGGCCTCCACGCTAAACTTTCAGCTCGAGATATTATGATTCAGGTCAAGCACCAAATTATCGATGGCGATAAAATCTCCAGGCTGGACACCAGAGCCATCTTGGGGCTAGACCTAACTATGGCCTTCGATAACGTCGCGCATAAAGCCATACTAACCCAACTAGTTGGGTCAGTATGGGCATGTAGTTGGGCCTGTAGTTGTGCCAGCTGGCACAACTACAGGTTGAACACTACATATATAACTAAGTCAAGGATTTCCTTACAGGTCGCACGGCCACCATCACCATCGGAAGGTTGCACTGGCCAATTATTCACTTCAGCAGCAAAGGCCCGCCGCAAGGAATTGTTCTGTCACCTTTACCGTTTAACGTGGCCTTGCTCGGACTACGGCCTGCATTAGCTAACATCCTCAACCTCAAGCACAGCCTCTACCCAGATGACATCACAATGTGGGTCACCGGGGGCACCGGTGGGGACATCCAAGACACGCTACAGCAAGCCATCAACGAGGTTGTTGCATACGTAGAACCGCGTGGCCTGGAGTACAACCCACAGAAATCGGAGCTCTTTCTATACAAGCCTAATTGAGGAGGTCGACGTCCAGACCCTTAGCCATCCCCCGAGATACAACTCCACGTGCATAAGGATTGCATACCTACAGTGCCTAGCATCCGTATCCTTGTGTTACACATCCAACTAAACGACAGAAACACGGAGATACTCAAACAATAGACCGATCGCACCGACCGATCTGCGCATGCGCTGGTTTTCCGGTAGGAGCACTACCACCATCTTGGTTACAGTCAATTGGTCAACCACACAACCGCAGCTCCAGCTCCTTGAGTACTGCGCACGAGCTTCCCAGACGTCTCTGCGACTCCACCACCGAGAAAAATTCGTCATGACAGTATTTTACAGAAGTACATCGGCTGTTCATTGCAGCATTCGAGGCGAACGTTCAGAAGTGCTTCCTGATCATTCATTTCGGTTGTTACCCACTGATTACGCGTTCATTATTATGCGAAGCATATTAACGTAGGTTTCGGGCCTTCGCGCGACGCCCGGCGGTGGCCACCATTGACCCTGAAGTGGGGTCACGTGACATGACGTCACGTGATGACGTCACACAGGCTGCAGATGGGGCCTCATATCGCGCCGTCGGTCACCTCCCGGCGGTGGCCACCATTGACCTTCAAGTAGGTCACGTGACATGACGTCACGTGATGACGTCACACCGGCTGCAGATGGGGCCTCATATCGCGCCGTCGGTCGCCTCCTGGCGGTGGTCACCATTCACCCTGAAGTGAGATCACATGATGTGACGTCACGTAATGACCTCACACCGGCTGCAGATGGGGCCTCATATCGCGCCGTCGGACGTCACCCGGCGGAGGCCTCCACGCTTCGGTTCGCGCCGTTATAGTGCCTATAGCGCCGTCGCGCGCGACGCGGCGGCGGCGCCACCATCGCTGCATCACGTGATATGTGACGTCACGCCAGGGATGAAGCGGCGCGCGCCCGCCGTCACGTCAGTCTCTGTGCCCGCAACCACGCCAGCGTCTTTGCGCCGGGCGTGTATGCGGTCAAGATGCCTCCAAACGCTAAGGATACGCTAAGGTTAAGCCCAGTGGATGCGAAGCATCCACTGGGCTTAACCTTGATAAGCCTCCAATTTTTTGTATTAGTTCGAGCTATGTACGTAGTACATGCTGATGTACGCCATCATTTCCATTACTATATTTAACATGTGCATCGCGATGACTGCAACGTTGTTTGCTTAGCGATGGACATAATGGGATTTGCATACCTGTTGGAGACAGATTTGAAGTGTTGCGCCGAAACTTTTGTGCCCTAATGATGCTTACCTACGTGGGTTCCGCGCAGAACTTGCAGACTTCGGTAACAGTGATAGCTGGACGTTCTTAGGTAAGCTAGGCGGCGTCTTTTATTTGCATTTAAGCGAATGGTACGGTTGCTGCTTCGAAAATTCCGACTGCGCGGCGTGAGGCGAGCATCCCATCTGTTGCTACGTGAATACGTGCCGCTCTCCATTATGAGCAAACATAATATACTTTCATCAGTGATTCGTACTGGTCGATTGAGCCGCATGTAAGGTCCCAGAGCCAACAAGTGCCACGCTAGCGTTCGAGTCACAGGTGCATGCACACAGTTACCTCAGAGCTGCCTATTTTCCCTTTGCATAGCAGTTGCTGCGGTTGCAGATCAGTTTCTAAAACTACCTTCTAAAACACTGCCTTATCGTTGCAGTGCACTCATGCAATGGCTAGATTTCTAAATGGTCAATCAGTGATTATTGTGTTAATTGCGTTAGATTGTTTTTTATTATAATTTTTGTGCTGTTCCCGTCCTATTTTTTCAGACATGTTTTTTGCACTGCTATTATATCATATCCTTATTTGCTATTTCTTTAACCTCACTTGTTTTTTCTCGTCTTTTGTAATTGCTATATTACTAAGTTCTTTGTTACTTATTACAGTTTTCTCTGTGTGCTTGATGTACACCCTCCCACCCATTATAATACCCATCTTTGTGGCTTTTAAGGATGTTTGACTACTAAATAATAATGAAAACGAGAAAGACTATACAGTCAAGCTGATGTCAGCCGTAGTATAGTTACTGCCTTCAGATTAAGAATACAGTGTGACACCAGAAATAATAGATACTGATAGGGTACTGCTGATACTACTACTACTGATAATGCAGTGAAAACATTTCACGTTTTCGATACATGCAGCTGGTTCATTAGCCTGGCTCGTGTGTCGACTATGGGGTACAGATTGACTGGTACTACAGGAACGCAGCAGATGAATCCTCCCACCGCACAATGGCTCCACACAAACTAAACATTGGGAGAAAACGATCGGAAACAGGACGCACAGGCACTCTAGGCGGCTGGAGCGGCCGAATGACTACAAGTACCAGCATGCACCGCGGCAGCATTGGCGTCCTGAAACTGGCTCATGTTACCAAACCACTCATTAGATACTCATGTATACCAAACCACTTGCCTCATTGCACGCATCGCAAATCGACACCACGGCATGAAAGAAAACAACCTAACACGCCTGGTAATCATCTACGCCCCGAGCAGGGTCACCTATGTCGCGCCGTATCTTAGCCTCAGTGCAACTGACAAGCTCAAACTCAATACCATGATTAAGAGGGCCTATAAACAAGCCCTACAGCTTCCCATTTCCACCTCTAACAAAAAACTGGACACCCTCGCCTTTCACAGCACCATAGGTGAGCTTACTGAAGCTCAGTGTATTAGCCAATGCCAACGACTCGCCAATTCCACCACGGGCAGGCACATTCTAGGCACCATAGGCATAACCTACACCGCCCAATTTGGACCAAAAGTACCCGTCCCTCCAAACACTCCCGCTCAGCTAGTCATCCCGCCCATACCTCGCAATATATGCACCCGGAACACAATCAGGAGCGACGTGCAGACAGAGCTAAACGACTACAAAAGCGCTACGACCAAGCCGCAGACGTGGCCTGCGTGACAACAGCGGAATACCCAACCAGAACGCTGTGGCGGTCGCCGTAGTCGCGGGCTCGCAGTACCATCTCGCCGCGACCACATCAACACTCACCACTCAACCCGAAGAAGGAGGAGAAGGGCCATCGCTTTGGCGCACGCCTCTACCAATACACACTGCATCATCAGCGATTACAAAACGCCCATTCGAAGCTACACAAGCGGACTGATAGCACCTCAAGCACAAAAGATACTCTCCAGCATTCCTCGCCGCGTCCAGACCACCTGCGCCCCTGTTCACTCGGGTCTGGCTGGAAACGAAGCCGCCCACGATGTCGCCCGAACTCTCGCACATCGGGCGTATCATCCTTCTGCGTCTTCCGATCCTGACGAGCCCTCTGTTTTGCATCGCGGTCACGTGCGGTATCGAATGGTCACATTCAGGGAATTCCTCATCCACTACCTCAGAGAGTGTTTACGCTACCCTCCAGCACACAAAACACTTAATAAATCTCAATCCATCACTTGATGACTACTTCAGACGTAAACTTTCTCAAACCGCGTGCTACACAACTGAATTTACCCCGATGCATGTTCCCCACGCTGCAAAGCGTGCGAGACCCGCACTGTCCGATCCCATTATCTGGGCATGCCCCAAAGCCTCACCCACCAACACCCACCGTGGAGGGGCGGATTAGCCAGGGTTCAAAGGGTTCAAATGAACCGGGCCCTCCGGGCATAGCCCCCCCCCCCCCCCCCCCAGGGTTGAACCGCCGATGTGAACATGATGCTTCTCCGAGCTGACCGGATGCGCGCACTCTGTCCGAGAGCACCCAGCACGTAACACCTCTGCCGCTACGATGTCCCACAATGCCCAGACAGGGAACAACAATATCCCCCGTGGGACACGCTAGACCATATTACCGTCGACCCAATACCTCGAAATATGGGGGCAGACACACAACCAGAAAGACGACAAAGTCGAGCACTACACCTCAAGGACGACACCGAAGACTGGATCCTATACACGGATGCCTCTCCAAATAATCGAGGCTTCTGCACAGGGGTGGCAACCGACTCTACACCTTTATCATGGGGCCTACACTGCAATATTACGTCACAACATCAAGCGGAACTTACAGCTGTCGTGGAAGCCGCGACTATGCCAAATCCACACCAACGAAATCTGCTCATTCGAACAGATAGCCAAGCTGCATGCAGGGCACTCGCCGCCAGAAACGTTTCCGTGGCACTACACTCAGCATTAACAACGCACCTCAACGCACACCCTAACATTAGAGTGCGGATTCAGTGGATTCCGAGTCACACAGGGATCAGAGGGAACGAAGTAGCACATGCCACATCCCGCGCAAATCTCCCGGGCCCTCCTCTGTAGTGGCCGGACCCACTGAGTCTGAATGAGCAATATGCCTTCGCACGGGCGGAAAGGCGCGAAAAACTTGATGATTTACTAAACAACTCTATGAAGTATCCACAAGCGGATACGCACATGAATCGAAGAGAGGCGGTACTATGGAGGCGTGCACAGATGCACTCTCTCTTGTCCCCACACTTCCAACACTACATACAAGGTTTGCCTGGTAAACCTGCTTGCATGGCATGTGGCGGCTTCCCGGATAATGCTCACATTCTGTGGGATTGTCCGGAGAGCCGTCTCGCTATTCAGGCTAGCCTTGCCAAACTCTCACCCACCCGTAGACCTACTACACTTGAGGAGTGGCTGGCGGACTCCTCCTCCGACTAGGTACGTGCCATGATCGAGCTCATCACGACGCTCGGCTTGGCAGACAACTAGAACAAAGCGGGCGAACCCGGACCGGGGTTCTTGAATAAAGTTTATTCTCTCTCTCTCTGCCGCGTTCCGCGATCCTACCCGTTCAGCGATCCAGCGAGCCTGCCCGTACCGCCGCTGCTTCAACTGCTCGTGACACTGCGATTCTACGGCGCAGGAACGCTTCCAGTCATCACCGGCGATCTTGTCACTGTTTCACAGTCTACAGTATGTCAGTAACTCCCATAATAAGCCGTGTATCACATATAGTCGCTGTACGGTTGTTCCGCGAGCTCGTAAGGCTTTCAAATGCTGCTGACGTCGATGAGCTAACCGTGCTCCTCTTCGGTGAAGTTCACCTTCCTCTTGTCCACAGTGAACAAAACACTCAAAACATATCAACTGATGAATAAAAAGAGAAAACATGTTAATACGTATACACGCCCCACTTCAAGGTTGAGTTTCTGCGAAACGCATAACCTATTTTCTACACTGCGTTGAAGTAAAACATTTTTATAAAAAAGTAGATTTGTTCCTCAGTTTAAAAGCAGAAAAGGTGCGTGGGATATGAATGTGTTTCCTTTCTTTATAAAGATGGATATTGCCTGCAAAAATGTAAATGTATTACATCTTTAAAAGTGAACGATCTGTGCATAAATGAAAATATGTGTGATTGTTTATTCGGGAGTTTTATTAAAAACATTTACCCTTCTCTCAGCATGGACCAATTAGCCCGACAAACCTTAATGCCGTCTATGCGTCTTGGTCTGCCGGTATAGTTCAGTTCCGATGACAATCGCTCCACGTGCTGTGCGTGAAAGCGGACGCCCTGGCGATGTTCATAAACACTCCGGAGATTCTTCGAGTAAATACGGCATGTGTTCTTTGTAACGAATTCTAAAACGCATCAAGTCTCAAGAATGTCGAAAGGGTGAGGCGGGAGGAGGGGCCCCTGTTTTTTTTTCTTTTTTTTTACTGGGCCTTCAGCACTGCCTTGACACCCACCGCACTAACACTACACGCATCATAACAACGGCCGAGCAGTGGGAGACTTTGCTGGTCAGCTTGGACCCAGAAGAGTAGCTATGGGCTTTCCGGATGGCCCAAGACACCTCCAGAAAGCAAGGACTGGCCGCTGTCTGGGGAAGGGCGGGCTGGGGATTAGTCTCACAACCCCGGCACCCCTGGGCCCCATCATCATCATCATCATCAGCCTGGTTACGCCTACTGCATGACAAAGGCCTCACCCATACTTCTCCAACTACCCCGGTCATGTACTAATTATGTCCATGTTGTCCCTGCAAACTTCTTAATCTCATCCGCCCACCTAACGCCACCGCTGCACCCTCCTACCAGGAGGGTGCAATGGTGGCGGACCCTGCCTCTGGACACGGACGCGTTCGGACGCAAGATGTCGAGCTCTGCAAGAGTGGTTTCAGCGGCCGCATCTGGCCGTGGCAACAGGTCTTCTGTCGCCCCACCGGGCTATAGGTATGTACTACCGACTTTGCCATCAGGCGAAACTATGAAGGAGTGTCTGTTCTTACTGTGACGTTGCCGGGAGACCATACCGCCTCGAAGACTTCCGTGATCCGCTGCAAGAACTCGGTGTACTGAAAGACGTGACCGGTATTGGGCCCTTCCATATGACGCATGTGTGGCTCATCAAGCTACGAACTCCAGAGGTGAAGGAAGTGCTGGTTAAAGCGGGTTGCCTGGAGGTAAAAGGGCGCTTTTGCGCCGTCATTGCCCCAGTGCAACAAGATATCACACTCAAAGTGCACTGGGTTCCATTCCACGTTACAGGGGAAGCATTGAAGAAGGCTTTCGACCACTATGGCGAAGTGAAAGAAGTAAGACAAGAGGATTGGAAGGTGAGGAGCTTCGAGCAAGCTGAGTCTACCACGCGTATTGTGCGGATGACGCTCCGAGAGAACTTAACACCGGACGCTCTGCCCCATTTGTTCAAGATCTTTGGTGGCTCTGTGCTGGTTGTCGTTCCCGGGAGAGCTCCGATTTACCTGCGGTGTCGACGCAAAGGACACATTGGAAGAGACTGCAGAGTGCCAAGGTGTTCTGAGTGCCGGGAATTCGGCCATGAAGCACATGATTGCGTACGTATGCATGCAAGAGTTACTGGCAGCACGCAACCTGACGACGAAGGTCTCGAATTGATGGAAGAGGAGGTAACGGAGAAACTGACAGCGGCGTTGGAAACACCGGTTAAACAGGTGGCAAGTGTCGCAAAAAAAGTGGCAACGCCATCCGCGTCGACACAGGACGCCACGGCAGGAAGAAAGCAGAGAGAAAGAAGAATGAATGAAGAAGAGAGGACACCGCCTGCGGCCGAAGAAACGGACCACGGGTGTGACGCGTCTAACGTGGAGATGGACGCGGAGCCAGAAACGTCATATGAGACGCCGGTTGAGACGGTCACTGAGGAGCCAGCCGTGCCTTCCAAGCGGAACCGAAGCGATGCTCCAGATGAAGAGACGCCAGCTCACAATGTTCAGCACCTGGAGCCGCAGTGGAGAGAGAGAGAGAAGGAGATTCTTGATGGGAAGGAAAGGTTGGGGTAAAGTGCAGCGCAGTAACTGTCTCTCAGCAGAGGACACCTCAACCGCGCTGCACAGGGGTTAGGGAATGAAAGTAGGGGGATGGTGGTCCGGTCGACCCGGGCCAAGAAAGGGAAATCCGCCCCAGCGCAACGGTCAGCGTCGCTCACCCGAGAAGGGCAGGCGACGCAGTGACCAACGCGACTGGCGTCGCGGATGCCCGTTGAAGCTGTCGTGCCGACAGGAACGCTCAGTTTGTGAGGGTTGCTATTTGCTGGGGGCCTTACTGTTGTTTTGCTCTTGCTCTTTGAAATGGATATGTCGTTGGCTCCATTGCGCGTGGGAACCCTCAACGTTAGAGGTTTTAGGGCGAGACGGCGGCAGCGTCAGCTCCGACGCGTAATGTTGGAAGAAGATTTAGATATTTTGGCAATTCAAGAGACAAAAACAGAGAGTGAAAGTCAGACTGATGGTATGGTTGCACAGTTTAGTGACCACTATACTGTATGCGTTAGTCATGCTGTTGGCACAACGGCCGGTTGCTGTATGTTTATTAAGAAAGGTTTGGGTATAGTTGAGGAAACAGTTATAAGTTGTCAGAGTGGTCGATTCGTGCTGTGCAACTGTGTATATTGCAACATAAAATACCGAATATTATGTGTGTACGCACCAACAAAACTGAATGAGCGGCTAATTTTCTTTCAAGAAATATCGCAGTATCTGAAAACAGACAGATGTTTGATAGTGTTAGGAGATTTCAATTGCATTTTCAGCTCGGACGATCGTTCGAGTGATGGATACTGGGCTGTAAAGAGCGTTGTCTTTCTGAGGGGGGCCATTGGAAGAGCTCTGTTGTAAGACATTGCACATTACGCGAAAGGAGGCAATAATCGGCATTATACTCATTTTTAAGGCAATAGCCATGCAAGGTTAGACAGAGCTTATCTTTCGCTAGAAATCGCCACAATGTGTGATGATTACAAGGTGCTCAACATAGCATTTACCGACCATTGTTTAGTAGCCTTCACCATAGGAAAAAAGATCACCACTAAACCTAGAATGAAATGGGAAACATGGAAATTAAACGCGAAACTCTTAAAGGACGACCAATTTCTAGAAAGTGTACGCACAGAAATTGCTAAAGCAAATAATGACTGTGAAAAAGGATGGGGTGAGTGATGGGAGCGATTTAAAGTCGTAAAAATGAATACCATAGAGCGAGCACTAGAAATACGTTTTGAAGAGCGCCAAGCGGAAAATAACCTTTAAAAAATGCTTCAGGAATTGGTGGACGCCGAAACTGCAACACTGGGCACCTTTATGGAAGAAATAAGGGAAACAAAGAATAAAATTGAGGCTATCGACACGGAAAAATACCGAGGCGCACTTATTCGCGCACGAATGGGAAATATCTTGGCTGATGAAATGCCAACAAAGCGTGCTTTGGGAACTGAGAAAAAGTATGCGAGGAGAAACGAAATAGTCGAGATTGAATACAAAGGGAAAATATCTAGAGACGCCGAAGAAATCAATTATGCGTTTACGGAATGTTACAGGGAGCTCTTGAAGTGTAGAATACCGAGCAAGGCTGGTTATGAAAGCCATTTTCTAACCACTCTACCTAGGTTAGACGCCGAAGCAACAGATAGATTATCAGAAGATATCACAGCAAAGGAGATCCAAATGGCCATTGAAGACCTTAACCCTGGAAAATCACCAGGACCTGATGGCCTAACAGCAGTTTTTTACAAAGCCTTTTGCTCGAAGATAGCTATCTTATTAGAACGTGTTTTTATGGAGGCGTATCAAAAAGGTCGTTTGCCACCGTCCTTTAAAAGGGCGTATACAGTCTTGATGCCAAAAAGCGATGACGCAAATAAACTTAACAAAGTAACAGGCTACAGGCCAATTACGCTGACAAACGTAGATTATAAAGTTTTAATGAAGATATTTGCGCGGAGACTACAAGGAGTTATTGGTGCTTTAGTAGGACCGCATCAGACCTGCGGGATAAGAGGGAGGTCTATATTTACTAATATCCATGTGGCTCGCAGCATTCTTGAAACTTGTGATGCAGATTTTAGGAAAGCCGTTATGTTACAAATTGATCTAGAAAAGGCGTTTGACAGAGTATGTCACAATCTCCTGTTTACAATGCTTGGTTATGTCGGTGTTGGATCACGGATAACAGAGGGAGTTAAAATGGCATACAATAATTGTATAACTAACCTCATTGTCAACCATAAGCTAACTGAAAGGATTGAAGTGCGTTCCTCTGTTCGTCAGGGGTGCCCCCTGTCACCTCTTTTGTTCGCAATATATCTAGAGGCTCTCTGTAAAAGAATTATTGATAGCCCGGATGTGCGAGGATTCAGCCTAGAAGGGTGTGAGGTGCGTTTATTAGCTTACGCTGATGATGTTGTTTTCTGTGACGATAATGAGAGTGTTCGAGCTACCGTGAGAATTATGCGTGACTTTTGTGACATGACGGACAGCAATATAAACCTGAATAAGTGTGTCGGCTTGTGGCACGGGCGGTGGCAAACAACGCCGCGTGTTTTTGAAGGTATGCAGTGGAAGCTCACGCCTGGGATTTATCTTGGTGTACCATTAGGCACACATCGAGACACCAAAGACTTATGGAATAGCAAAGTGCAGGAATTAAAAGCTCAAACTGATAAGTGGATCGGACGTGACCTCTCTATATTTTCACGTGCGGCTATCTGCAGAATCTTCTTGGTGAGCAAGCTGTGGTATCTCATGCAAGTCCTGAGCTGTTCCCGATTCAACTTCAAGAAATTCCACAGGGTATCTGCTGTTTTTGTGTGGCAGTCTGAATATGAAAGAACAAGCAGGAACAACTTGCTTCGCAAGTTGGGTCAGGGGGGCTTGTCATTACCAAATTTATACTTGAAGCAACTGATTTCTAGATTTTTGTTCTTACGAGAAACGACAATCCTTTCTTGCGAACAGTTATTCAAGTGCGATTGAGCAATGTCTTACCTAACTTTGTTGTCTCGATGAGGGAGGGTGGGTGTTACGCAACGAGTAAATTTTGACGTGAGGTGGTCGTAGCATTTAGATTTTTAAACCACCACTTTTCCATAGAATATTTGGCTACAGTCAGTCGTAAGCGGATAAGCTCGGATTTAATAGATATTATGTTCCCAGAGCCATTATATCGATTATTGTACCATGAAGGCTAAGGGAAAGATGTGCTAAAACGTGTGAAACGAATGATTGTACCAGGGGGAGTGAAAACATTCTTTTTTAAACTACATACTAATACCTTCCCTGTGAAAACATG
This sequence comes from Dermacentor albipictus, assembly GCF_038994185.2. NCBI lineage: Eukaryota > Metazoa > Arthropoda > Arachnida > Ixodida > Ixodidae > Dermacentor > Dermacentor albipictus. The sequence goes on from NC_091821.1 coordinate 492,665,497, forward strand.
GCTAGAAGAAAGAGGGGACTATTTACCATGGGGGGCTAACTGTTTGATTTGCAAGAAACAAGAAACTATAGAACACGTTTTTCTAGACTGTTGGAGTGCGGTCTTCTTATGCGATAATATGCAAAGAACTATTAAAAATGAATTGCCGTTAACAGCGCATGGTATCCGTTACCTATCCACAGTTCAAGACAGCATACTTTATGACATGTTCTTTCTTCTCAGCCTTCACAGTATCTGGAGAAACCGCATGGCTGTAAGGAATTGTGATATAAATGTGAGAACAGTAAACTCATATTTTGCTGAAAATATCAGTAAACTACGGGAAGTGTTTCAGAAGCTAGCGTATGACGATGAACGGTTGTTATTGATGGACGCGCTTGCCAAAATGAAAGTTTTGTAATCTCAACCGCAAGCTCCAAGCACAGCGGTGGGAAAGTGAATATTGTCAGATGGTGGCAGCATTGTGTATTGATGTATTTGTTGAATGTCTGGAAATAAAGAAAAAAAGTGCTATGGCGGCGTACAGGTAGAGTATCCGCCTCGCGTGCAAAAGGACCGTGGTTCGAATTCCGATGCGGCGCAATTTTCCACCAGATTTTTTTAAACAGAAAAAAATCAGCGTGTTGATAAAATTGCATAAACAGGCCTGGAATGCGCCCTGATCCTGGTGACCAGAACCGGTAACGTACTCCCTCACCAGAGCAGGATTGGCCACCCTGGTGCAGTACTTGGCCACATCCTCCTGTATGAATACAACAATCGGACCCCATCAAGGACATAACAAACTTTTATCTTTCTCTCTCACTCGCAGCGCTGGCTAGGTGAGAAGCGGCGCAGTGGCGGTGGAAGCGTCGCACCTCGATTAGGCTGCACGAGGTGAGGCCGACGGTAAGCACCCAGATAAAGTTAGCTTGGCGTTCGCAGTCCGTTCCGCTCTAACGTTTGAATACATCGAGCATCTCAGCAGAGGCGCTTGTGTGCTTTAGTAACCATCCGCACAACGCTCGATCATACCAGCAGCGGTATACGCAGAATGATGGCTGTTATAATTACAATGCATCTGCGCATTCTGATCGAGCATCCGTGGCAGAACGCCTTCCGGCTGGCTCCGCCACCGAGTCGATTGACTGGAGCGTTGACGGTGCCTTCACTTCGCTTTGTCGTTTTTGCAGCCAAACGCACTCTCCTCGTCCTTGGTAACCCCTACGCGATGACGGCGTATATGCGCCGTTTACATCGAGACAGCACGACACTGCCAACAGCGATGGCACAAAAACGCCTCTATGTACCGTGTAATTAATGTCGCAATAAAATAATTGCGCTTCTGGTAGTTCTCGTCTCCCATCAGTCGTCCCTAGTAGCTTATAAGTAACGTGCTCCATGCAATGCATCATGACGCCACAGGTGGGCGCATGGGTTTCAGTATAACTTTACACCGCATTCAGGGTCGATTCTACTGACTTACGATGCACCGCAGTACAAAAAGTATGCAGCCAGGTGGGAGAAATGCCCACAGTTAAAGCCTCCTGCTTCGGTCGGACCATATAGCACCATTATTTTGTTTTGTAGTGGTTGGAGTAGATCGTTTTGGTTCATTTCAGCGCTTAACCAATGATCACCACTAGATTATAGTCTGCGTCGATTATCTGACACGTTTTGCTGATACTGTAACAATGCCAGCAGCTATGAGTGCAGACGCTTCGTGCTTCCTACGGTCCTTCGCTAATTATTCTGCATCATAGAATCCCACATATTATTGTGAGCTATCGCGGCCACCATTTTGTGGACGACGTAGCCAAAAGCTCCTGCTTCTCTGTGCTTGCCAGTTTCGTCGCACGACAACATATAATCCACTTCAATGGCCTCGTTGAGCAAACCAACAAAACTGGGAGCATCACGCTTTCGATATACATCGATTCCAGAAGCGTACGATGACGTCGTGCCCTTTATCGCGTATGCCAGTAACACAACAGAGCAGGGAACCAGGTACAGCCCTGGTTACGGCTCTTTCCACCTTTATATTCGGGCCTGTCGCAGCTTCGCGGTTTTTTAGACACTATTCTGCCCTTTTCTCTTGGCGTCAGCTTTTCTGTCCCCCATGTTCTTTGCGATGCTGGGGAAGCCCGTCGCATATAAGTCCACTCGGCACGTTGGAGTCCCAGCACCATTCCAAGATTAGCTATATATGATTCATGTCATAAGGGTGTATCGTAGGACAAGAGTGACACCGTATGGCTCTGAACACGGTCATGAAATCGCGATCTGAGCCGTGGTATAGAGTTTATGACTCAATACACCGGTCTTTTCGTCATCATTGATCGCTTAAGTGATGTCACCTGCAGCTGGCGTTGTTTCCCGCCGGTGCCGTTCCAATTAGATACAGTTCATTCACGTCAACCGCCTTATGCGGCGTAATAACCCTTCACGTACGAGTCGCTCACCAGCGGGATTCGTCTGCAAAGGGAGGAGTGCTACGCGAGAGTTAGAGGGCACGGACGGAAGAGGAGGAGACGCTTCGGTGTCGGCGTGGCCAACCCACTTTCATCTCTAAATTAGCATAACAAAGGCACCCCATCGTAGCAATATTAAAAAAAGAACTTTCGTTGGGGTGGAAAGAAACAAGAACTGTCGAGAGAGATAATACAATACTCAACATCTCTGCAGGTAAAGTTTACATTGAAGTAGAAGCTACAAACAAACAAGAGCGTTACACGTAACTTTATATATAGTGCAACAAAACCGTTAGTACGCTATACTATGAAACAAAGACACATTTAAAATGCATTATAGATAGTGAACGAAACACCAAATTTCCACCCACAGCAGGTCTCTAACTAGACGCTAGTAAGATAGAAATGCAAATAAAAAAACTATTGCACCCCGAAACTCCCAGGCTAGCTAACGCGCCAATAAAATCCATGCCTCGAAGTCTTACGACTTGCATTCAGACAGGCAAGTTGTCTCGGGGCTGTCATGTGCGCTTGTTGGGAGCACACTATATGCCTCCGAATAACCGCAGTAACAACGTTACCCTTACACCACCAGAATATAAGGAGATCCGTATGCATCAGCACATGCTTACGCACGTGTTTTGGAAATGAATACCTCGTAACTGGTGTCATCGTGAGAATTGGTTTCAACTGGACATGTCTTGCAAGCTCACCGGCTACAACTTGTAAATTACAATGTGGACAGTAAATTAGTTAGTAAAAGAATTGCACTTAATGCGGGCTTCATCATTTCAAACCAGAAGAGAGATCACGCTGACACGTAATAGTTTTGAGTGGGGTCTTCTAGCGGGAAACTACAGAGTACAAGAGCACTGCTGACAGATATTTAATGTAGCGCGCGAAAACCCTTCGCAGTGCGTATTTTATATTATCTTCTATGGCCTCGTACGTCCAAGTCATAAGTCAGCTTGTCGTCGTTCCCAACTGGCCCACTACTTGTATCCTGCTACGTTTTAAACTTCTGCGTCCTTTCTACTTCGTTCACTCAATACATGCACTATGCACATTCGCTTTGCTGCATTGCAGTTTGATCTGTACAAGAAGGGCACACAAGCGCCTGACCCGGCTGCCTAAGCTTTCGATTTCTTCTCTTTCGTTCCAAATGTTGTTTCGTCATTTCTGAAACCCATTACTTTTGTTTACGTTTCGGTATCACCATTGATTTCTTTCAGTTATACCAATAAGACCATACGCTCCGGCTTTAGTTCCAGCAGACCTGCGCATACCGTGCGCATACCGACTACAGTTTGACCCAGAACGACAGCTACGATTGCGTGTACCCAAATCAAGCATCCAATAAACAGCCTTCGGGGTTACTGGCACCGCAATTTAACTATAAGTTCCCACGCCATAAGCTGAGGTGCTTTTGCATCACACTTTAGTTTGCGCCGTTTTCTGAGTCCGCTTCTCTTGTTTGCTATCCATACACAGAATCTGAAATAGGTCCACTTGTATTTGTAGAGAGATAATACACTATACTGATTGGTGACTCCAATGCCAAGGTAGGCAAGAAGCAGGCTGGACACAACTCAGTGGGGGAATATGGCATAGGCCTAGGAATAGCAGGGGAGAGTTATTAGTAGAATTTGCACAACAGAATAATATGCGGATAATGAATACCTTCTTCCGCAAGCGGGTAAGCCGAAAGTGGACGTGGAGGAGCCCGAACGACGAGACTAGAAATGAAATAGACCTCATACTCTGCGCTAACCCTGGCATCATACAAGATGTGGAAGTGCTCCGCAAGGTGCGCTGCAGTGACCATAGGATGGTAAGAACTCGAATTAGCCTAGACTTGAGTAGGCAACGGAAGAAACTGGTACATAAGAAGCCAATCAGTGAGTTAGCGGTAAGAAGGAAACTAGAGGAATTCCGGATCAAGCTACAGAACACGAATACTTTGTTTAGCGCAAAACGACAGACACAAGAAAGACGTCTTTCTTGTGTCTGTCGTTTTGCGCTAAACAAAGTATTCATGGATTCGCACCAACTAGCCCGCCAACGCATTGTGCTGTACAGAACAGGTATTCGGCTTTAACTCAGGAAGAGGACCTTAGTGTTGAAGCAATGAACGACAATATTATGGGCATCATTTAGTAGTGCGCAATAGTAGTCGGGGGCACCTCCGTTAGACGGGATACCAGTAAGCTATCGCAGGAGACGAAAGATCTGATCAAGAAACGCCAATGTATGAAACACTCTAACCCTACAGCTAGAATATACCTGAAGAACTTTCTAAGTTAATCAACAAGCGTAAGATATCTGACATAATGAACTATAATATTGATAGAATTGAACATGCTCTCAGGAACGGAGGAAGCCTAAAAGTAGTGAAGGAAAAACTAGGAATAGGCAAGAATCAGATGTATGCGTTAAGAGACAAAGCCGGCAATATCGTTACTAATATGGATGAGATAGTTCAAGTGGCTGAGGAGTTTTATAGAGATTTATACAGTACCAGTAGCACCCACAACGATATTGTGAGAGAGAATAGTCTAGAGGAATTAGAAATCCCATGAGTAACGCCGGAAGAAGTAAAGAACGCCTTGGGAGCTATGCAAAGGGGGAAGGCAGCTGGGGAGGATCAGGTAGCAGCAGACTTGTTGAAGGGTGGTGGGAACATTGTTCTAGAAAGACTGGCCACCCTATATACGCAATGCCTCATGACCTCGAACACACCGGAATCTTGGAAGAACGCTAACATAATCCTAATTCATAAGAAAGGGGACGCCAATGACTTGAAAATTACAGATCGATCAGCTTACTGTCCATTGCCTACAAAGTATTTACTAAAGTAATCGCAAATAGAATCAGGAACACCTTAGACTTCTGTAAACCGAAGGACCAGGCCGGATTCCGTAAAGGCTACTCAACAATAGACCGTATTCACACTATCAGTCAGGTGATAGAGAAATGTGCGGAATATAACCAACCCTTATATATAGATTTCATTGATTACGAGAAAGCGTTTGATTCAGTGGAAACCTCAGCAGTCATGGAGGCATCACTGAATCAGGGTGTAGATGAGCCATATGTAAAAATACTGAAAGATATCTATAGCGGCTCCACAGCCACGGTAGTCCTCCATAAAGAAAGCAACAAAATCTCAATAAAGAAAGGTGTCAGACGGGGAGATACGATCACTCCAATGCTATTCACAGCATGTTTACAGGAGGTATTCAGAGATCTGGAGTGGGAAAAATTCGGGATAAAAGTTGATGGAGAATACCTTAGCAACTTGCGATTCGCTGATATTGCCTTGCTTAGTAACTCAGGAGACCAATTGCAATTGCAATGGAGAGGCAAAGCAGAAGGGTGGGTCTGAAAATTATTCTGCAGAAAACTAAAGTAATGTTTAACAGTCTCGGAAGAGAACAGCAATTTACGATAGGTAGCGAGGCACTGGAAGTGGTAAGGGAATACATCTACTTGGGGCAGGTAGTGACCACGGATCCGGATCATGAGACTTAAATAAACAGAAGAATAAAAATGGGGTGGGGTGCGTTTGGCAGGCATTCTCAAATCATGAACAGCAGGTTGCCACTATCCCTCAAGAGAAAAGTGTACAACAGCTGTGTCTTACCAGTACTCACGTATGGGGCAGAAACCTGGAGGCTTACGAAAAGGGTTCTACTTAAATTGAGGATGACGCAACGAGCTATGGAAAGAAGAATGATGGGTGTAACGTTAAGGGATAAGAAAATAGCAGATTGGGTAAGGCAACGAATGCGAGTTAATGGCATCTTAGTTGAAATCAAGAAGAAGAAATGGGCATGGGCAGGACATGTAATGAGGAGGGAAGATAACCGATGGTCATTAAGCGTTATGGACTGGATTCCAAGGGAAGGGAAGCGTACAGGGTGCGGCATAAAGTTAGGTGGGCGGATGAAATCAAGAAGTTTGCAGGAACAACATGGCCACAATTAGTACATGACCGGGATAGTTGGAGAAGTATGGGAGAGGCATTTGCCCTGCAGTAGGCGTAAGCAGGCTGATGATGATGATGATGATGATGATGATGATGATGATGATGATTCTATTCGTTTCACCAGCCGCAATTACGATCGCACTTTTTCCCCGACACAGGCGCTGCAGTTCCTAACCACTCCTGTTGCGTTACCACACTGAATATCTGAATGAATTCTCTACATGTCATCATTAACTCCGTCTCTGGCATTTTGCAGCGGTAGTCATATCAGACTTAGCAAAGAAAGCTGTACTGGTCGGTCTCACGCTTTGAACAGATGCCCCTTTTTTCTTCTCATAGAAACACGTTGAAATACAGCCTTTTTTTTTTCACGTGCGCCCCTGAATGCCCATAGCTCAATAAAATTGGCACAAGGTTAGAACAGTCGCTAAAGTATTGACTGAAAAATGCTGAACACACACCGCTAAAGATTGACCTGAACGTAAGCGTGGAGACGGGGTTTCAGTGGGCCACGTGAGACGTTGCGCACTCGACGACACCAGCATGACGGCCGCACATCTTCTGCGGCGTTCTTTACCTCAACTCGCCGGGCGCCAGCCAAATACATCACTGCGCTATGGACCTCTTGACGAGCTTGCACCAATGTCACAAAAATGTGAACGCACACCTCCTCACCTTGCTTGGCCGAAGTCCTCCCCGGCGGGCTCAACACCCCGGCGCCACCTCCGGAGCTCACGGGCGACCGGATCTCTGCGAATGATTTGTTTATGACTTACTTATAGTGTCGTGACCTGTCGGTTACAAGTCTCGTTGGCTATACTACTACCAAAAACATGCTAGTGGATGTATCCGACCTTTTATGCACGACACTTCAAGCTTCGCATTTGATTGATGAACTTTCCAGAATTAATGAGCTGTACTTCTTATGCCTCTCTTTCGTAATAAATGGCCACCACCTTCCTTGAATGTACCGTACTCATTTTTGCAAGGAAGTGCTTCTAAGTGAATGGCTACGACGCTTAGACCAACAAAAAAGTGTCATTGCTACGCTGTGGTTTCGGCCTTCACTGCTCAAATTTCGAGCATATTGCCACGACAAACTTGGTGACATTCAAGTTGCGCGCCCTTTGCACTGGGCACTGTGCACGCCGTACAGTGGCGTTGTTCAGTAACAACAGGCAGCGATATTCGTGGCACGGGCAGCCAGTTGGACCCGGCTCGCATGCGCCACGCGCACGGGGTATCTCGCGAGGAGAAGAGGAAGACGGTTCGAGCCCAGCTTGAGAACGCGACTGCCGCGTATTTCTGCACGACCTCAGTGACTTCTACTAGTGGGCACAAGTTCGCCTTTAATAAATATCCTTGTTTTACTAACATCGTTACATTTCTGGTGGAGGTGCGGGGTATGAGTCGAAGCCCCACGAAGGAAAGTCAGCGTAGCCCCGACAACCCGCGAGTCCATCCCGTGGAACTGACAACTGTACACCAGCGGACCAGCCGCCGTCTTCGAGGTGACTCGCCCGAATTCGGCCCTCTTCTCTTCTTGCCAAGAGAAACTCCCACAACGGACGCCGCCACAATGACTACCCAGGTAACACCGGCACAGCTAGTCGTAAGCCAACCTCGCAAGCCGCCAACATTCCATGGTGACTCGTTCGAAGACGTGGAAGATTGGTTGGAACTGTTTGAGAGAGTGGCGAGCTTTAATGAATGGAATGAAAGACAGAAGCTCCGTAACGTATATTTCGCGTTGGAAGACTTCGCAAAAACGTGGTATGAAAACCACGAACCCTCTTTGACCTCTTGGGAGGAATTTCGACGACAACTGCTAGCAACGTACGCCAGCACGGATCGTAAAGAAAAGGCGGAAATCGCACTTCAAGCCAGGAACCAGCTCACAAACGAGAACGTGGCGATGTACATCGAGGACATGTCCCGCCTGTTCAAGCGTGCTGATCCCACCATGAGTGAAGATAAGAAGCTGCGCCATCTCATGCGTGGAGTAAAGCAGGAACTCTTCGCACTTCTCGTCCGCAACCCACCGCGCACGGTCGCCGAGTTCAGATGTGAAGCAACGACCATCGAAAAGACGCTGGAACAGCGGGCTCGGCAATACAACCGTGAGGCAAGCTGCGCACCTGTCCATGTCTTCCCTGGAGGCCTGCCAAACGACCTGGAAGCCCTGCGGGAGCTTGTCCGGTCAGTGATCAGGGAAGAGCTCAACAAGTTGCAGATACCTCAGGCTCCAGCTGCGCGATCTATCGTCGACGTTGTCCGGGACGGACTCAGGAACGTCATACGGGATCCAGAGCGTGAGCCACAGCCAACGCGGCGCACCCCAACGTACGCCGACGTACTCAGGCAACCCGCGGTACACAGTAGTGGAGCAGTTGCGACGACCGTTCCCTACCCGTCGATAGTACGCAGTGCACCTCGTCTACTGGAACCACCGGCTGCCTATCAGCCTTTAGCACGTCGTTTTGCGGAACAAAGGCCCCGCAAAAGTGACGTCTGGCGTGACCACGAGCGCAGGCCTCTGTGTTTCCACTGCGGAGAAGCGGGTCACCTGTATAGGTTCTGCCCGTACCGTCAAGTTGGGTTAAGGGGTTTTCCCTTAAGCGTACCATGCCCCCGAAACGGTGAACGGCCAGCGGAGATCGAAGAATACTTGTCGACGCGCAAAAGCCCCGTTACTTCTCGCCAACATCAACCACGGGCACCGTCGCCCATGCGCTACCGATCGCCTAGCCCACGCGCGTCTCCAAGATTGCCTAGGCGTCGTTCACCAAGTCCACTCCAGGAAAACTGAAGCAAGCGACCTGTGGAGGTGAGGCCGCTGATAACCAGAGTTTCGAACATCCTCCAACGCGATTCCAGTGCGGTGACGAGATAATTCCAGTCTACAGGTGCAGGAACGAAACGATTACGTCAGATTTGCGGTTGATAATAGACGGATGCGAGCTGAATGCCTTAGTCGACACCGGCGCTGATTATTCAGTAGTAAGCTTCAAGATGGCGAAGCACCTTAAAAAAGTTGTGACGAAGTGGACTGGTCCGCAGATACGCACGGCAGGCGGCCATCTTATTACGCCCCTTGGCCGATGCACCGCAAGACTTACAATAAAAGGCTTCACATACGTTTCTGACTTCATTGTACTGCCAGAATGTTCACGGGAACTTATATTGGGAATGGATTTTCTACAAGCTAACGGCGCCATAATTAACCTACGTAGGTCCAGTGTATCTTTCTCGACAAAACAAGCTATACCTGTGGAAGAATCGGAGGAGCGACGTCTTGCTGCACTGCGCGTCGTTGACGATGACGTAACTGTGCCGCCACGCTGCAGTATAATGGTTCTTGTGGAGAATGAAAAATTTTCTGACCGCGAAGGCATAGCAGATGGAAACATAGAGCTCCTTTTCAACAAAGGCATTTGCGTGGCTCGGGGCCTTGTTCAGTTAAGCGATGGCCGTGCAAATGTCGCAATTACAAATTTCGGTAATGAATTCCAACATATTGCACAAGGAACAGCTATTGCCTATTTCCACGAGTTCTGTGAAGCGACCGAATCATGCAGCCTAACTACGTCAACTGCCCTGCCAGGAACCTGCAGTGTCGACAGATCAATTACCGTCAACCCGAGACTCCCTGAAGCCCGAAAGAAACAGATATATGCCCTGATAAAGGATTTTTCTGACTGCTTCTCCACGTCCTCGAAGGTACGGCGCACGTCTGTTACGAAGCACAGAATCATAACAGAGGACGCCACAAGACCGGTATGCCAGCACCCGTATCGAGTGTCACCAAAAGAAAGGGAGATCATCAAGAAGCAAGTAGAGGAGATGCTTTCAGATGACGTTATTCAGCCTTCCAGCAGTCCATGGGCGTCTCCGGTAGTGCTGGTTAAGAAAAAAGATAACACGCTTCGATTCTGCGTCGACTACCGTAAACTGAACAGCGTAACCAAGCGGGATGTGTACCCCCTTCCGCGTATCGACGATACGTTAGATCGGCTCCGATGTGCAAAGTTTTTCTCCTCCCTGGATCTCAAGAGTGGATATTGGCAAATAGAGGTGGATGAACGGGACCGGGAAAAGACAGCATTCGTAACCCCTGATGGCCTCTACGAATTTAAAGTACTTCCATTCGGCCTCTGTTCCGCACCCGCAACGTTCCAGCGAATGATGGACTCTGTGCTTGCAGGATTGAAATGGCAGTCATGCTTAGTGTATTTGGATGATGTGGTCGTATTTTCCACCACATTTGACCAACATCTAGAGCGCCTGCGACTAGAGTTAGAAGCTATTCGCGCAGCAGACTTGACAATTAAGCCGGAAAAATGTCAATTCGGCTTCGATGAACTTCGGTTTCTCGGACACGTTATCAGTGCTGAAGGCGTTCGGCCAGATCCCGAAAAGACAGCAGCTGTTGCGAGGTTCCCGACATTCACAGACAAAAAGTCGGTGCGCCGTTTCTTGGGTTTATGGGCATACTACAGAAGATTTGTGGAAAACTTTTCAAACATTGCTGAGCCCCTTACAATACTGACAAGAGAAGATCAACCTTTCATGTGGAAAAGCGAACAACAAGACGCCTTTGACGAGTTAAGGAAACGCCTGCAAGCTTCTCCAATCCTTGCCCATTTTGATGAGACAGCCGACACTGAAGTTCATACCGATGCGAGTAACGTCGGCCTCGGTGCCATACTTGTGCAGTGGAATAACGGCCAGGAGAAAGTTATGCCAGCCGTAAGCTCTCGAAAGCAGAGGCTAACTACTCCGCAACCGAGAAAGAGTGCCTTGCAGTCATTTGGGCAATATGTAAATTTCGGCCCTACCTCTATGGTAGACCATTCCGAGCAGTCAGCGATCACCATTCGCTTTGCTGGCTGGCGAATCTCAAGGATCCATCCGGACGACTAGCAAGATGGAGCCTTAGGCTTCAAGAGTATGACATTACTGTCGTATACCGATCCGGGAGGAAACACAGCGATGCCGACTGCTTGTCACGCGCACCCGTCGAGAAACCTGTGTCAGAAGAAGAGGATTTCCCGTTCCTTGGCATTGTTGACGCGTCACAAATTGCTCAACAACAACGAGATGACCCGGAATTGCTTCCACTTATACAGCGCCTGGATGGACTCGACGTTCAACTGCCGCGTATTTTCTCTAGGGGGCTATCCTCGTTCTGTCTGCGAGGACGTGTACTCTACAAGAGAAACTTCGAGAACAGCGAGACAAAGTTTTTACTTGTCGTACCCACCTCTATGCGAGAAGAAATTTTGCATGCCTGTCACGATGAGCCGACGTCTGGACACATGGGCGTGAGCCGTACAGTCGCCAGGATTCGTCTGAAATACTACTGGCCCCAGTTATTAGCATCAGTGCAGCACTACGTCAAGACTTGTCGCGAGTGCCAAAGGCGCAAGACCCCATCCGTAAAACCGGCCAGCCTCCTCCAGCCAATAGAGCCACCAAAAGCCCCATTCCAACAAGTCGGTATGGACCTCCTTGGACCCTTCCCAACATCATCTTTAGGCAAAAAGTGGATAGCTGTGGCCACGGACTATCTGACCCGTTACGCAGAAACTGATTCCCTGTACAATGCAACGGCTGTCGAAGTTGCAAAATTCTTTGTCCACAATATCGTGCTGAGGCATGGCGCTCCCACAGTTGTTATTACCGATCGTGGAACGGCCTTTACTGCGGACCTAATGAAATGCTTGTTGCGAATGACACATACTGATCATAGGAAAACTACGGCGTACCACCCTCAGACAAACGGTTTAACTGAACGCCTTAACAGAACACTGACCGATATGCTTTCGATGTATGTCGACGTTGAACATAGGCTGTGGGACGAAATTTTGCCATACATCACCTTCGCATATTATACGGCCGTTCAGGAAACAACACGAGTCACCCCGTTTGAACTTGTATTCGGCCGAGCCGTATCCACAACTTTGGATGCTATGTTGCCGTTAGATGAAGAAACCCATAATTCTTCTGACCTGGATGATTTCTTGCAACGAGCCGAGGAGGCACGACAGCTGGCAAGGTACCGAATACGCCGCCAACAACGCATCGACTCCAGCCGGTACAACCAGCGCCGTCGTGAAGCTCATTACCAGCCCGTTGACAAGGTGTGGGTATGGACCCCAGTGCGCCACCGTGGACTGTCTGAAAAGCTTCTGTGCAGATACTTCGGCCCTTACGAAATACTTCGTCGTATAAGCGACGTCACTTACGAAGTGAAATCCGCTGGACACGAGAGCCCAAGACGGCGCAACTCCACGGAAGTTGTACATGTTGTCCGCATGAAACCCTACCAGGAGAGGTCATGAACAACAGCAACAACAACAAAAAAAGTGAGCGCCCACAGGAACCCCTACATCCTCTCACGCATCGGGCCGATGCGGTAAGGAGGGGGATAATGCCACGACAAACTTGGTGACATTCAAGTTGCGCGCCCTTTGCACTGGGCACTGTGCACGCCGTACAGTGGCGTTGTTCAGCAACAACAGGCAGCGATATTCGTGGCACGGGCAGCCAGTTGGACCCGGCTCGCATGCGCCACGCGCACGGGGTATCTCGCGAGAAGAGGAAGACGGTTCGAGCCCAGCTTGAGAACGCGACTGCCGCGGATTTCTGCACGACTTCAGTGACTTTTACTAGTGGGCACAAGTTCGCCTTTAATAAATATCCTTGTTTTACTAACATCGTTACAATATTAAGGAAGTTAGTTTAATAGGCGAGCTTAGCGACTTAATTGGCTGTCCTCACTACTTCACTTTTGTTTAGTCTGATGCGTTTACCTATGCGTTTAAAGGAGGACAAACAAATACCACGACAACACAGCGAATAAAACAGTTAATATAAGTTTAGTCACCCACAACTTTAAAAAATAAAGTAAAAATTGCGGGTAGGTGAGCTGTCGCCTCGATGCTCACTTCTGCACCTGCAGCTACCACTTTTCACTGTGCCGCTACCTGTTGGTTCCAAGAGCCTAATTTGTGTGTAGAAAGACGCCTGATAGGGTGGGACATTGAGCTAGTTAGTTCGATATTAGGAATGGTAAAGCAGTGCGAATGACGTGGACGAAAGGATGACATGAGAAACACACGCACACAGGCACTAACTAGCTTCGCTTTGTTTCTTTAGACGGGCGTATGTACATAACATGGTGCAATCACACAGAAAATGCGCAAGACTGCACATTAGCACAAAGTGCACAATTGTACAATACTGTCTGCTATTCATTGATAACCGTTGCACCCTATTTCTGCATTTTATGTTGAGTTGCGACAAGGTATTACAGACACACATGCGCACACAAACACACGATATATATATATATATATATATATATATATATATATATATATATATATATATATATATATATATATATATATATATATATATTGTGTGTTTGTGTGCGCGTGTGTTTTTTATAAAAAGAAAAAGATAAAGATTTTTTATAAACCTGTGCGTTCTTCAGAACACAAATGGCCTGGATGTTGCTAGCGTTTATCTAAACTTACAGTACCATTCTTGGCTCTTGGCTCGTCTTTTTTTGAGTAATTAGCCGAGATATATAATTAACTTTTTAAATATAGCTTAAGACATTCAGGCGTCAATACGAAAGTTGCGGAGCTCCACAAATATTGCCCAACCCAGGCACTTGCAGCGAGATAGACTTTAGAGTAGCCGTTTTTATTCGGGAAAAACGAAAGCCCGCGGAGTTTAAAAAATACCACGTGACAGCGTTCTCAACCGTGCTTTGTAACAAACACCCTCGCTTCGCGCCTTTCGTGATGCCCACGACAGAGCTTCGCGTAGTGCTTCGTTCCGAGATAAACGCCAGTGGGTTCGGGCGGCAGTTGAAATACAGCGCGGCTCCCGTTTCTGCGGCGATAATTGCACTCTCACGCTAGCAGAATTATGCTGGTTGTCACAAAAGGAAGAATTGTAAACTGACATGGAAGGTTGCTTTTTAGCTCCCTGTCCATTCCTTGTCGGCAGGGAATATGTAATTTCATATTAATTACTTTGCCTTTTCCACGTCGTACAAAAGTTTCACACAGATGTCTCTTTTCATGGATAACGGTTGCAGAGATTTATTCGCTGTGATGTCTGACAAAAGAATTTGTTCAAACAAGTGCTATAATGCAGTATTGGCGCCTTTCGAGCACGTCCGATGTAGCTTTTTTGATGGCGCAAGACGGTATCTCGCTGCACTTCTCAGCAATCGCTGCCTTTAGCGCTTCTGGTGTAGTTGTAGGTTTGCGGTACACTCTTTCACATGTCCCCACAAGAGAAGACAAGAGGTGTCAAGTCCGGTGACCTCGCAGGCCATGCCACTGGTCCATGCCACCCGACCCACTGGCGCTTGAAGGCTTCGTCAAGCCAGGCTCGGGCAAGGCTGCTGCTATGAGCTGGTGCACCGTCGTGCTGATACCAAGTTCATTTTAAAAACGCAAGCGGAAGATCACAGCGAAAATCTTCGACTGGGCCTTCCAAGATGTCGTTCACGTACCGCTGAGCAGAGAGCATGTGGTCAAAAAATATGGGGCCAATTATTCTTCCGTCAAAGGTACCGCACCACACACTGAATGGCCGTTGGTACTGGCGTCTGGTCTGCGCCACCCAATGCGGGTTCGTATCGCTCCAGTAATGCGCATTACGGAAGTTGAGTTGAGAGTTTCTGGAGAATGTTCCCACATCTGTCCAGAGCACTTTGTAAACAAAATCCGGTATTTCGTCACTGTTCACAAGTATCCAATTTGAGAAATCAAGCTGCCTTTGAAAGTATCTTTCATGCAGCTTTTGATGCAGTTGAAGGTAATGCGGATGCATTTCATGCAGCCTTGCTAACTCTTGACACTAAAGACTTTGGAATGCCGACCTCACCACTCACATCACGCCCGCTGGGTTAGGGGTTTGCAGTCATGAAAGCCAAATGTCTCCTTCAGCCTCTTCACTGATGGTCCCCTTTCTGTGCCGCGACTTTTTGAACCTATCTGTTTCTTTCAGCGTCAAGTAACTCATAATTTTGTTCGCGCTAGGTCGTCCCCCACATTGCCAATTTCGGTATAGCTTGGCAGCTTCCCTCTTGTCGCCCCGTGCCGCTGCCAAGGCTAAGACCATGTTCGCCTTCTGCTCGCTTGAGTACGACATGCTTTAGGCACTGCAAACAAATTCGAAACGGTTGCGCGGCACGACAGTAATAGACAGCCGAGCTCGCATGCATCTAGCCGCTGGCACAGCTTGGAAGGAAAGCGGTATTATAACAAATGATTCTCTCTCTCGCACAGGTTCCTGATGTACGATGCATGTTTTGTGTGTATTTTTTCTATTCCGCATCGACTTCAACGCTGGAAAAAAAATTGCTCTTCTCGTCATATCGGAATAAACGGCTGATGACGGCGCTTTCTTCGGGGACAGGCGCGAGCGGCTGCTACGAAGCGCTTTTTCGGAGCGCCGTCGCCAGCCGCTGCCGGTGCTGTCAGAACCGAGCAGAGGTTGAAGCCCTTTCTCGTAAGTGAAGGAAAGGCGCGGCGCTGGTGATGTTTTTACAAATCACTCGTGAGAGCGCTGTAATCGCGGCGCATTCGGGCGCACAGAGCGCGCTGTCACGTGGTATTTTTTAAACTCCGCGGGCTTTCGTTTTTCCCGAATAAAAACGGCCACGCTAAGTTTATCTCGTTGGAAGTACCTGGGTTGGGCAATATTTCTGAAGTTCCACAACCTTCCTATTGACACCTGAACATTTCAAGCTATATTTAAGAAGTTAATTAATTTATCTCAGCTAATTACTCATAAAAAAAGAGCAAGAGAATGGTACTGTAACTTTAAGTAAACGCTAACAACATCCACGCGATTTCTGTTCTGAAGAACGCATAGGGTTTTTTTTTTTCAGAATCTTGATCCAAGTTGGCAGGGACACCCTGTATATATTGTAACGTAGGTTGGAGACGGAGTGTTACAAAAGAGACGTTTCTCTTTAATGGCGGGCCAGAAGAAGAGCGTGCAGCTTTCGCACTTCATCGTCTTTCATGGCGCCGACCTTTGCGCGCGCCGTTCTGTGGTACGGGAGCCCCACATCTTTGCGTCAGTTGCCCCCATGCGAAAAGCGACCGTCTCGGACGCGTCACAAAGTTCTTTCCGCGGCATAAGAAGTTGAGCTCCTCAGGTGCATCTCGGCGTTCACGTACGCGCGTAGTATGGTTTCATGCGCACTACATGAACAACTTCAGCGCGAGGACGACGACGGAGCGAACCGGGGTCAGAACTGCAGTGGACGACTTCGTAGGTCACGTCACTGAGGCGGCGCGTAACCTTGTAGGGACCAAAATACCGGCGGATCAACTTTTCCGAGAGTCCACGGCGACAGACGGGCGTCCAGACCCATACGCAGGCACCGGTATTGTAATGGACGTCGCGTCGACCCTGGTTGTAGACGTTTATGGTGTTGTATGGTGTTGGCTCCGGATACGATGCCGAGCAAGCTGGCGTGCCTCTTCGGCTCTTTGTACAAACTCTTCCGCGTGTTCGCTGGTCGGGCTATTATCAGCCATAGGTAGCATGGCGTCAAGTGTTGACGTGACGTGGCGCCCGTATACAAGTTTGAAAGGCGTAAACTGTGTAGTCTCCTGTACAGCAGTGTTTTACGCGAAAGTCACATAGGGTAAAATCTCGTCCCACGTCTCGTACTCTACGTCGACATCCAGCGTTCTGTTCAGACGTTCAGTTAATCCATTGGTTTTAGGGTGATACGCAGTGCTCTTGCGGTGAGAGCAATGCGTCAGCTTGAGAACGTCCTGCATAAGTTCCGCTGTAAATGCTGTACCGCGGTCGGTGATAATAACAGACGGTGCACCATGTCGTAGGACGATGTGGCGTATACAAAGAACTTGGCCACTTCATACGAGTTTGCTTGAGGGATAGCTTCGGTTTCGGCGTACCGGGTTAAGTAGTCGGTAGCGACGACTATCCATCTGTTGCGTGAAGAGGTCAGTGGGAATGGCCCAAGTAGATCCATTCCTATTTGTTGGAACGGTGCTTAAGGAGGGTCTACAGGATGGAGAAAGCCGGCCGGTTTGACTGGTGGTGTCTCGCGGTGCTGACAATCGCGGCAGGTCTTCACGTACCGTTGTACAGAAGAATAAAGCCGGGGCCAGTAATACTTCTATCGTATCCTTGCTAATGTCTTAGCGAATCCCAGGTGTCCCGCGCATGGCTCATCATGGCACGCTTGCAAAATGTCTTGGCGCAGCGTCGACGGCACGACAAGGAGTTACGTATTGGGACCGCTTCCGCAGTTTTTCCTGTAAAGGACGTTGTTGTGCAAGTAGTATGATGATAAGCCGCGCACGAGCGAGCGGGGTAAAACACCTTCAACTCCTTGAAAGTGCTCGATCAGCGGCAGCAGCTCAGGGTCAGCGCGCTGGTGCTCAGCCATTTTTATGGCGTCGATAACGCCGACAAATGGCAAGTCATGGTCAGGGTGCGATGACGTCGTAGGGAGTGGTGCGCGCGACAAACAGTCAGCGTCACTGTGCTTCCTTCCAGACCGGTAGACAACTGTAATTGGTCGTACTCCTGTAGGCGCAGGCTCCAACGTGCTAGTCTGCCTGAAGGATTCTTGAGGTTGGCAAGCCAGCACAGCGTGTGGTGGTCACTGACTGCCTTAAAGGGTCTACCGTACAAGTAGGGTCGGAATTTACTAATGGCCCACACAACCGCTAAGCATTTTTTTTCAGTGGTTGAGTAGTTTTTCTCAGCCTTGGTGAGACTGCGGCTTGCATAAGCAATGGTGCGTTCCGCACCAGCTTGCCACTGCACAAGAACTGTGCCGAGACCCGCATTGCTGGCGTCAGTATGAATTTTAGAATCAGCGTCTTCGTCGAAATGAGCAAGTACTGGGGCCTCTTGCCAACGCTTGCGCAATTCATTGAACGACTGCTGCTGCTCGTCCGCCCAAATGAAAGGCACATCGGCGCGTGTGAGCTGTATCAGAGGTTCGGCAATTCTCGAGAATCCCTCGACGAAGCGCCTATAATATGCGCACAAACCAAGGAAGCGTTGGACAGCCTTCTTGTCTGTAAGTGCTGAAAACTCGGCTATGGCGGCTAACTTGTCGGGGTCTGGTCGGACTCCTTCAGGACCAACGGCATGGCCAAGAAATTTGAGCTCTTGGAACCCGAAGTTGCATTTTTCAGGCTTGATGGCGAGGCCGGCAGTATGGATCGCAGCGAGGACGAAGCAGTATACGAGGCAGGTTTGCCATTTGAGTTCAGCAAGCACGGTAACCATCATCCGCTGAAAGGTGGCAGGTGTGGAACAGAGACCGAAGGGGAGAACTTTGAACTCATAAAGCCCGTCAGGTGTCACAAACGCTGTTTTTTCACGATCCTGTTCATCAACTTCGATTTGCCAAAACCCTGATTTAAGCTCCAACGATGAAAAAAACTTGGCATGTTGTAGACGATCCAGTGCGTCGTCGATGCGTGGCAATGGATAGACATCGCGCTTGGTGACACGGTTCAACTTTCTGTAATCTACACAGAAGCGTAGTGTGTTGTCTTTCTTTCTGACTAACACTACAGGGGAGGCCCACGGGCTGGTGGACGGCTGGATCACGTCGTCTTGGAGCATCTCTTTCACCTGATGCTTGATCGCTTCCTTTTCCACTGGAGACACTCTGTAGGAATAATGACGGACAGGACGTGTGGACTCATCCGTAATTATGCGATGCTTTGTGATGGACGTGCGCCGCACTTTGGATGACGTTGAAAAACGGTCCGCAAATTCATTCACGAGACTCAGTAGACGATCTTTCTGGTGGTCGGGCAGAGCGGCGTTAACGTGAATCCGTTCCTTTAGGCTGGGTAACCCAGTATGCTGACACGATGCGGTTTCAAATGTAGCAATGTAAGTTACATCAGTGATTTCGCGAAGGAATGCGATTGTCGTTACTCGCGGTACATGCCGATATTCGTTGCTAAAGTTCTTTAGCAAAACGACCGAACATTTGTTTCGCACCTGAAGAAGCCCTCTGGCTATACAAATGTGGCGCTCAAGAAGCAGGGGCTTGTTCGCCTCAGCAATTCCTTCGGCGTCGTCCTCCATGTCGCATCGGACAAGGGTAAGCACGGTGCTCTTGGGTGGCAACGTGACGTGATCGTCAGCTACGCGAAGCGCGACGTCGTGGTCGTTGTCATTACTGTTCGGTATAGCTTGCGTAGTAGCGAAGCTCACTCTACACTCTTGCAGGTCGATGATGGCACCGTTCGCCTGAAGGAAATCCATGCCGAGTATAAGGTCCTTTGAACATTCAGGAAGAATGACGAAGTCCCCGATGTACGTGAAGCCCCGAATGTTGACTCGCGCCGTGCACCGGCCCATTGGAGTTATGAGATGCCCTCGTGCGGTACGAATCTGAGTTCCAGTCCATTGCGTTGAAACTTTCTTCAGTATACGCGCGAGATTCTGGCTCATAACAGACGTGTCCGTAGCCATGTCGACTAACGCCGTGACTTCGTGGTCATCTATGGTAACTGGTACGTTGCAGGATACTGGCACGGAATTACACTGCTTTCTATGCGTCTCAATTGCGTCACATCGCGGTCGTCGTATTGGAGGATCTTCAGCGTTCGCAACGTCAGCGACCTCACCTCCGCAGGTCGCTGGAGTCAGTTTTCCCGGGAGGCAGGGCTGGGTGAGCGACGCCTCGTTGCTCTCGACGTGAAGAGGGGGCTGGAGGACCTGTTTCGGGCGGGTGACGGTGACCGGGGTTCACGGAATCGTGGGGAAAACGAGGTCCTGGCGTCCACGAGGTATGCTTCAATCTCCAGAGGGCGTTCGCCATTGCGCGGGCACGGCGCATTCAGTGAACATCCACGGAGCCCAGCTCGGCGGTAAGGACACGCCCTGTAGAGGTGATCGGCTTCACCGCAATGAAAACACAAGGGCCTCTGGTCTGCGGTGTGCCATACGTCGCTCTTGCGGGGTGGTCGTGTTTCGGCAATGAATGGCGTGCGGCGGGGCCAGAAGTCGTCAGTTGCTTGTTCAACGGCGCGCGCACCATGATAGTCCGGGACGTTGCGCGCATCGTGAAAAGTCGGAGACAACGAACTTCGCGCAGCTTCCGCATACAACATACGAGTCTGTGGCTGCCGTACCTCGTACTGTGGTGTCTCGCTGCGCTCCGGGACTTGGACTACCTGCCTGATTTCCTCCCGGACGACCTCAGCCAGAGCGAGTCACTGTACCGATGTTAGAGCCACCTGAAGCTTTTGGAGCTCTTCTCGAACAGCAAGCCTAATGAGCTCCCGCAAGGCGTCGGTGTTGTCCAAGGGCATAGCGAGAAAGTCACGCGATAGGGTCGACACGTCGCGGTTGTACTGCCGTGTTCGCTGCTGCAGTGCCTTTTCCATTGATATGGCTTCCGCAAGAAACTCTGCAATGGTTTTTGGTGGATAGCGTATTAGGCCACCTAATAACTCTTGCTTGACACCGCGCATCAAGTTCCTGAGCTTCTTTTCTTCCGGCATGGAGGGATCCACGCGTCGGAAAAGTCAGCACACATCTTCAACAAACATTGCGACGCTTTCGTTCGGCCGCTGTACTCTCGCCTGAATTGCAGATTCAGCTCGCTCCTTGCGATCGAGGCTGGCGTATATATGTGCCTATTAGCTGCCGTCGGAATTCGCCCCATGTCGATAGGGCCGCCTCTAGTTCTCGAACCATGTCCGCGCATAGTCCTCAAGGGCAAAGTAGGCGTTGCGTAGCGTGCGCTCTGGAGTCCAGCCGTTGTATTCTGCGACACGCTCAAAATGATCGAGACAGACCTCTACATCTTCGAAGGTGTTTCCATGGAAGGACGTGGGGATTCGCGGCTGGTTGAGGACGAGCTCGGTCGGCGCGGTCGAGGAAGATGATGGAACCGACGTACTCATCCTTCTGACTTGGTTGGGTAGCGGCTCGTGCTCAGGTGGCAGTCCTTGAAGTCGGCGGCTTGTCCGTACGTGCACAGGAGTCAGCTCGACCGAACTTCGTCCTGGGCTTGTAGACGGTGTTCGATCTGGGAGTGGTAGCATGTACCCCGCACCTCCACCAGAAAAACGCGACAGCGTTCCCGTCGACCCGCCAAGGGGTGTAAGACAATGGGCTACGGCGCAGCGACTACGCGCCCCGCATTGGACGCGGTGAGCGTCGAGCAACGCAGCGTTCGGCGCGACAACGAAATGTGCGCCTGAGCAAGCGACGCACGCCTGAGCCTTAGAAACAGCTCGTTTCTAAGGCAACACCGCGTTCACTAGAGGCGCTTTTGTACCGCTTTGAAGCATCGAACTCGTGGCTCAGTGGTAGCGCCTCCGTCTCACACTCCGGATACCCTGGTTCGATTCCCACCCAGCCCATCTTGCAAGTTGCTTTTTATTCATGAAGTGCCTGCTGGAATTTATCGCTCACGACCAACGCCGCAGACGCCGACGCCGACGACACCGGTTTTTCTGCGACACGAGCTCCTTAACGCTGTCGCGTTAAAATGTAACGTAGGTTGGAGACGGAGTGTTACAAAAGAGACGTTCCTCTTCAATGGCGGGCCAGAAGAAGGGCGGGCAGCTTACGCACTTCATCGTCTTTCATGGCGCCGACCTTCGCGCGCGCCGTTCTGCGGTGCGGGAGGGTGCGGGAGCCCCACATCTTTGTGTCAATATATATATAAGGGTCAACAAAGAAGTTAAAAGTCAGCGCTTGTGCGTTCCTGACGCCTTACTTTCAACCCGCTGTTTCGCCCTAAGCGTTCCAGCCCTTAAATCATCGGCATAAGTGCGGAAGATCGCTCCCAGTTGCAGAGAGGCATAACCGAGGCCGGCCTTGCTATTTGTCGAACGAGGAATGATGAACGCTCTATACAAATCACAGCTGGGTCTCATCCGACCACCCAGCGTGAGCGCCACAGACATCCGCATACCACAGTTAGTAGACAAAGTGTGACCTTCTAAACATTTGTTGTATCGTTGCCCAGTTGTTTAAGGAATCTTTTTTCCCAAGGCCAAAGTAGCAGGATATGTGATCTTCTGATCAGTCATATGTGACAGTGAATTCTGCCTTTTTTGATACATATATTTATATATCTCATGGTTTGTCCATACTCTCGCTCTGCTTGTGGAACATGGTTGCGTCTCTTGTTTTGCATATATGTAAGCATAACCTTTGTTGCTTCCATTTTTCTGCTTTTTCACTGAAAAATTTCGGCTGATATTCAGCCATTTTTCTGTGACGTTGCCCTCGTGTGACTGTGGCAACGTTAGTAATTATGTTGTAAGAAAGTGGTTGCGCGGGACCCGCTCTGCATCCTGTCCCGAAAGCGGCGTTTATCGATGGTTCGAACCCACTCAATGCGCACAGTTTACAACTCTCGTGTACTAGTACTAATATATGCGCAACATTTCGGGTTCAACTTTTACGCTGTTGTACATACCTGATGGCATCATCATTATCAACCAATACGTGGTGGAGCAAATAAATGAAGCAAGCTTTTTTTTTTTGCGAATAGACATGAGCAATGTGGGCTTTTGCGTTGTCGACGAAAGCATTTCGCCTTCTATATTACAACATTTCGTTAAGACGGCTGAAGACTTATAGAACCAACGCGACAGGCAATTACAACGTGAATGAAAGAAAAAAAATTACCGACGATTACGTTACTTCCTAATGCGAAATTTGAGCGCAGCAAATAAGCTGTTTCACCTTTTCGATAGATTGAGGCAAAGAAATCGAGCAACACATGTATGCGCTATCACAGAATTTTTTTTTTATTTTTCACACGTATTCCTTTAACAAAGACTCCACTAACAGTTCTTGACAGTCATGAAGGAAGCTTTGTGGTCGGAGAAATAGACTGATATATGTTCGACTTGGTACACCAATGCTTGATTCTCAAAGACGAGATCTATACAAGTGCCTCGCGAGGTTGTCACAGCCGTGGGACGCGTTACGAGCGAGAGGAACGGGATGTTCTCCCGCATAAGTGTTAGGAAATTGCTGTTTGTCTTTATGTCAACATTAAAGTCCCCCACTACTAACATCGGTGTGGATCGATGGACGGTTAATGCGAGTTGCAGGAGGTGCACGACGTCTTTCGTGAGTGCGGTAGGGGCGAAGTAGGCAGCTACTACCAGCAAGCCGTTGGGCAACTTTGCGGCGCACAGTTCGCCAACTTCAAAGTTCGAGCCGGCGCTTTGACAACCGGAAACTCGCAGGAAGAGGTGGGAAGGGGGCGGCGTGTACACCCAGCGGCAAACGATGGGGGCAGAAGCGCGTGCAGCAAGCGGACAACACGATAAAGGGAGGAGGGAAGAGATAGCAGCGACTGACTGATGCCGCTGACGCCGATAGTGAGTCAACCCCAGCTGCGGAGTTGGTTTCAGGGACAACGCCGCCGATGCCGACACAAACAATATGATACCCTCGCTTCCGCAGCGCTAAGAACCAGGGGGGGGGGACCCTTTCCTCCTCTTTCTGCATGGCGGCGACGGTGTTCTATGCAGTCACGTTATCTTCACTCTCTAGCGGCGTCAGCGGCATCCAGCGGTATCAGTCGGTCGCTGCTAGCGCTGGGGGGATGAAAGGGGGGCGGAGCTGGTTACGAGGCCGACGACGACGACGACGCGAAACCCAGGAACGGACGCCAAAGAGCTGCGCTCTAAAATTACGCATCTCTATCGTGTACAGTGTCTCTAAGGATGACTGCGCGCCCTGAACTGACGTCTCCCTTCCGCATTCCTGGTAGATGTGCGAGAGTTCAGTTTAGGTGCGTATTCACTCTGGCATCGGTGCACAAGTTGCGTTAAACGAAGTCATACAATGTTTCTTTGAACTTCGGTGTTAGAGGACGACTAAAAGGCGCAGCTCCCGCCAATCCGAATGCCCGGAGAAGACTCTTCGGTCTGTGGATTACCTTCCCTCGAAGCCGTAGCTTTGTTTACACAGCTCGCTTTGTCACATCTACAAAGCTCGCTTTATAGGAAGCACACTGAATTGCAGGCGGACGGCCCGCTGCAAGCCATCGCCACCCGTGGTGCCCAGTGCAGTATTGCGTACTACACACTTTGATGCTTTCCTTTCACTGATGTTCAAGTCTACAATACCCATTCTCACATAGAAGAGAACCTGCAAGTGGTAGCCTCGATTCCGAGTGAGGATTATTAAAAAAAAAAGGACGACTAAAAGAAAGTGTGCAACAATTAGGACTCCTTCGAAATTCCTCATCGACTCACAAAGGCGTTTCACCACTCGCACAATATCCGTGCTAATGACGCAATAAAAACTTAGGATTTACCCGCCGTTGTCTCGGCTTAATGCGTTCCGTGAGAGCAACACCATAAGCAAGATGTGTTATAAGCATTTCTAACCTTGTTTGTTGTCCTCGTTCGAAAGCATCGCCGCTGCCTCTCCGGATGGGGTCCTGGGAGTTCGTGGACGCCGGAGCGTTCGCCAAAGGCCGGGCAGCGAGTTTGGATAATCCGACGGACAGGATCACACGCACTGAACCGAGAACAGATCCGTGGCCTGGTTCGCTCGGCGTGGGCAACGTGCGACAGGTGACGAAGGCGAGGTGCTGCAGCTACTCGCACGGCACGGGTTCCGCGCAGCTCGTCGCGATAATCGGTCCACGGAGGCTTCGCGTGCGCAGGCTTCGGGCATTGAGTGCGCTTTCTTCTTCTTCTTCTCGACGATTGCCAGGCGCGTGGCAGGCGCATCGATGACCATAGGGACGCATCGAAGTCGGCACGCACTTGCGCCTACCACGAATCCGAGTTGTATTGGCTATGCATTGCGCCAAGAGAGGCTGTCTGTTTATCTTTACACATCCCTGCAACTTTAAGTGTGCGCATTCAGAGTACCCTGACATTCTAAGGGATCACTTTCGCAAAATTAGAGTAATTACCCCTTGATTACGTCGTTGGAAGCTCGCCTTAAACACGCGCAAGTTTTGGGGTAATGTGGTATAGCCTTCCTATTTTGTCCATACTGTGAACACGAGGACGGAATATACTTTTTTTTATTATTCTGCCACCTTCCCCATCTTTACGGGAAAGAAACATTGTATAATAATGCCGCTTAAAGGGACCGACAACTCGCCAGAATGTGTTGTGAGACGTTGATGGAAATAAAATGAGCATGATTTATAGTAATAGAGTACATCACGCTGTTCGCGACTTACGTCGGAATTACAATTTTAAATTGGCAAAAAAAGTCTCACAAACCAGCAAGTGGCGAGACCTGGCAGTGAATTGGTACTTTGGATGAATTCAATGAGATTACTGTACCTAAATCGACTGTTATTAAGTGCATCATAATTATAGCTTAAAACGGCAATTGCTATATTATTATACACTCACGCATCATCCTGTGCTTCGGAAATCAAAAATGCACGCGCGGCTACGGTAACACGCTGAATTGTGTGTCACATGTAAAGGCGTCGTTTCGTTTTGGACCCGATTGGTTTTGTTTTGACTGGGTAAATGCCAAAGCAGTTGGACAGGAAACGACGAAAACACGTAGCTATTATCACAGAATTCATATAAGAATTAGGAAAACATGAATCGTAGGAGCATCGACTTCATAAACAAAATCATACTTTGTTACAGCTACAGCCACACTTGTCGTATGCCTCCCACTAATACCGGGGCATAGTCGCTAACTCACTCACTTATAACCGCAGAAGAGTACTCGTATTGCTCGAAACACTTATAACCGTTTTCAGCGTGTTTAAATTCTCACTTTAGATCGATAAATTCTCATAAAACAAGTTGCACGGCGTTTTCCGCCTTATCATTTTACGATTAGGCACTGTTGTGATCGGCCGTTCGCCCCGCCACTCCCTTCGGTCACGGTTCGCACGATTAGGGGGAAGGGGCAGACGGCTTCGTCAAAATGGTTCTCGACACGGATGAATAATGACCAGCGCGGGAATACCTCGTTCAGGAGAGGTTTGAGCAATTAGCAATGAGACGGCTGTCACCTGTCAGCGGTACAAATTGGCGTGCCCAAGTCGGAGACGCAGTCAGAGCTATGATCCGGCCATTGCCTGCCAGAGTACGGAGTCAGCGAAAAGGGCAACATACCTCCGGACTGGTGGGACCTGATGTCATCGGACTCCTGACACCATATCGGTGGGACCTGTCACCGGCCTCCTGACACCGGATTGGGGGAAGTGACTAAACAATGATCACGCAAGGCATAAGAGGAGCTACGGACGGCTGCTGTGATGGGCAACTAAAACTTCATGATCAACTTTTGGGTATTTCTTTGCATTTTTGTACATATGTAAATATAAACGTGTTTGTCAAACGTCCTGAATATCGGACCCAGCCTCAAGTTCACTTACCCCTCCGAAAGGAAGAGTATCCCACGTCTTCGAACCACGAGTCCCAACATCGGATGGCAGCGGCGGGATAGTCTGAGCAACGCTTCGACTTCGGCATGGGGAGTGTACGACCTTTTCTCCTTGAGAGTTGCCAGGCTTAACGTAGTTGTTCCTGGTAACAAGGGTGTAGGAAGCCTTGTTGAAAAATACCTTGCTTCAACACCTAATTCCCTAAGAAACTTGTCGGCAAAAGAGAGGTAGCCATGGATTGGAGGAAGTTGCGCAGAACGGACCTAAACGCGATATGCGGGGAATTCGGGATTGATTGTGGGAAGCAGCTAAGGAAGGCGGAGGTCATCGATGTGATAGAGGCAAGCGGCAAAGATGATGAGGAGATCGTGGAGGCTTGGGAGGATATTCAGGGCCAGAGGGAACGCGAACGCGAAAGGAAAGAGTATGAGCGACAGTACGAGAGGGAAATGGAGGAAATTTATAGAAAAACCCAGCATCTCAGGGCGCTGCAGGCATGGTCTAGGCTGCACGTATTCGAGGACGGCGAAAACATAGAAAGCTTTCTTGAATTTTTCGAGAATCTTTGCGCAGAGGTGCAGCAGGACCGTGACTGTTGGTCGGTGAGGTTGTTGAGAGTACTTCCCTGTGACGTGTCCTGTTGCCTGGCTCGCCTTTCTGATGTCAACTTCAGAAATTACGATAAGGCCAAGAGTGCTTTACTCCGGCAGTACGGAATTCCTGTTGAACGCGAGAGAGAAAATCAACTTGACCAGCGCAGAATTTGTACTTTGGGAGAGACTGAGGTTGCGCCAGTAAAGAAAGAGCACGAAAAGTGCGAGGTGGCGAAACCCTCAGAGATGGAACATGAGCAAAGCGAGGCCGTCGCTGGTCTAAAAAGAGAGGCCGTTCCGGAGGGCGTCCTTTGTGAGGACGAGGCTTGTTCTAGTAGCCATGAGAACGTTAAGGATTCGCTGGAGACCTTCCTCACATCCGTGCACTTGGGCGACTTTCCGGAATCGTGTAAGATACACCCAGATACGGTGGCAGCCGAGCCGAGACAACACCCGACGCGGCAGTACTGACAGGAAATCGCTCAGGGCTCCAGGATCGGTGACTGCGCAATGCAGTCGTACACTGAAAGCGAGCTAGCGGCCATCCCGGAGAGCCCTCCTTGCGGGGACGAGGCTTGTTTCAGCAGCCCTATGAGGGTCAGTGCAGGGCTGCATACCTTCCCCGTGGCTCAGCACTTGAGTGACTCACGGGCATTGCTGAAAATAGAGAACGAAATACAGGCAGTCGCGATCCGGAAAGGCGTTCCTTGCGCGGCCGAGACTTGTTTCAGTAGCCCTGACAGTGTAAAGGAGGCGCTGAAAACCTTCCTCGTACCACCGCACTTGGACGACGTTCCGGAATCACAAAATGGAGAGAAGGCCATGGCGGTCAGGCAGGGCAGGAACCCGACGCTCGAGGGTTCTAGTGGCACATTCGGTGACCACCTGGCAGCGAAAAATTGGTCCAGGGGGCGGAGGATCAAAAGAGCCGAGTATTCGGCGCATCGAAAACTCGCGAAAGACGCCACATCACTACGCGTGAGACAGAGAGACAGGCCATCGCGCAAAGCCGAAAAGGGTTCGTTGTGGCGATTCAGGAAACGGAGGTGTCGCGAAAGGTTGATAACGACAGGAGAGAGCGCGTCTGTGCGAGTAAGAGTGCGGCGGAAAAATTCAACTGGGCTGAGACATGTGCGTCGAAACCGGGCCAGTCTAATAGTCACTGAACGGGTATGCACCGCGAGAACGAGAACAAAGGGGCAATGGCTACTCCCGCGCTTACGGCCTCCCCCTCAGGGACGAGACAGCAAGCCGCGAGCACATGGAGCGACGGGTGACGGCAGAGAAAAATGTAGCTCGCGCACCTCTTGTGCTCAGCGTGGCCCACAGACTGTCAGGTGGCAATCCATACGAGCGCGCATTAAGTAAGATTATTTGCAATTTCAGCGCTTGTATAAGTTTTTTTTCCTCTTTTCATTTTAATAGTTCGCGTTAGAAAAGCTATCTTTTTCAAGGGGTTTTGCGCGTAGATAGCGTAGCTTTTGTTTCCTTAGGTTTTAAATAGCACTCTACGAATCAATTCAGTTCAAAGTAACGCGGTCAGCAGAGCCCAGTACGTTTCGCTTTAGAGGCGCTCGTACTGGCACGTGGCACTGACTGAACGAGTAATTCGGCACGCGGCCCTGATTCCTTTGATTATTTCAATCGCTGTGACGAATCCCGTGGTTCATAAGGGCGCCTTTTTCTTTCGTTTTGGCGACTTCTGAATCACAAGCAACGTGCAGTTTTTGGTTGGAAGGGGCGGAGTTGAGGACGCGGGACTCGTTGCCGGGGAGGATCCCTGTTCTTCGAATTTCAACCACGCCGTACTGTGACCAAACTGACAGCGGTCTTGAGGCCGTTTCGATGGGGAGGGACAAAGATAGCTGAAAGTAGCCGACTCATGAGCTATGTCGTTTGTTAGGAGTTAATGCCTCGATGAGGAACATAAATAGTTCTTTTGTCTGTTCTGTTCTAAACGACCCCCAATTGTTTATTGTTTGCCTCAGAGCTGCGTGAACTGCGCCTTCATTGAGGCACAATAAAAACGAAATATACCAAAACGTTGGGCACACTACCATTCAAACTTTGTCTAGGGCTTGAAATTTTTTTGACTAATTAATTTGTTTAGGTTAGTTTGAGCAGTGCTCCTCTATGGCTGCCTTTCTGGCGCTTGCTGGTCCTGATCTCGGGATTAATTAAGGGAGAGGGAGGATTACCTGGCCTATCTCGGAGGAGGTTTGGGCGCTTGCCTTGTCGCTGCACGGGCTTGGTCACTAAAATGTCAGTTCCTAGTATACGACCTGCGGCCAATCCTCCCTCCAAGATGGCCATTGGATGTGATCCTTCCGGCGAGCCCGGAACTTGGAGCCGGAGCTGAGCCTGCTTAATGGCCAAGGCTTCTTCAAGGGACACTGATGAGCTGACCCCTTGCGAGCCCGCTTGCTGGCGGTGGACGGGCGGCTGTTGTGATCGGCCCTTCGGTCACGGTTCGCACGATTATGGGGAACGGGCCGACGGCCTTGTCAAAATGGTTCTCGACACGGATTAATTATGACCAGCGCGGGAATACCTCGTTCAGGAGAGGTTTGAGCAATTAGCAATGAAACGGCTGTCACCTGTGAACAGCACAAATTGGCGTGCCCAAGACGGAGACGTGGTCAGTGCGATGATCCGGCCATTGCCTGTGAGAGTACGATCGGAGTCAGCGAAAAGGGCAACATACCTCCGGACTGGTGGGACCTGATGTCATCGCTCTCCTGACACCGGATTGGGGGAAGTGACTAAACAATGATCACGCAAGGCATAAAAGGAGCTACGGACGGCTGCTGAGACGGGCGACTATAACATCATCACCAACTTTTCGATATTTTTTTGAATTTTCTTGTACATATGTAAATATAAACGTGCTTGTCAACCGCCCTTATTATCGGACCCAGCCTCTCTTTCTCTTACCCCTCCGAAAGGAAAGAGGATCCCATGTCTTCGAACCCCGAGTCGCAACAGCACTCTGACCAGTAAGCTTTCCATTGCACTATATATATATATATATATATATATATATATATATATATATATATATATATATATATATATATATATATATATATATATATATGGTACCATGACAATTGGTTGTCAGCTCCAAGATAACCCTTACGCCGGGGCACCCGGGGCACGAGCGGGAGACCAGCGGCTCGCGCCTGCAGGACCGCGGTGCACGAGCACAGCGCTCTCGCAGTAGGAGTCAATCACGCAGAACCAGCATCTGAGGCGAAGCGCGCCCGCTTTTCTGGAAACAGATGGCGAACGCTTTACAAGAGCCGACAACAGCGCGAATGGAGGTGACCGGGGCTAACTCCGACACCATACCACAGTGGACATACGACGCGAACAGCGGCAAAACGACGGGTAAAGCCCACATCGAGTGGCTACAAGTTTCTTGTAAAGGCAGATCAGCAAAAGAAGACAATAAATCTTCCGAGGAAAGAGCCATAGAAGTCCTGAAACCAGACGCCATACGTCAAGCACAAGCTCTGCCGCTGCGTCAACGCATTCTGAGGATGCGACCCTTCCCTACTGATGACTTAAAAATCGTTTTCCGTCCTCAAGCAGGACTTGACCTCTTGAAGCACACACTCATCGCAGTGACACATGCCATCGGAAGATCCAGCGGTTTGGTCCAGCAAGACTTTCACGATAACGTCCGTGTACAAGTGCAGAAACTAGAGAATGTGATCATCGCGAGCACGGCAAGTACGGAACGAGCTTCCAAACTGCAGCACATCAACACCATACAACTCGGCGGAACCGTCTATCAAGTAAATCCCCACATTCGACACCCAGACGATGTGTGCCGCGGAGTGATATACGGCCTCGAACCGGGTACAAGTCCCGTGGAGATAGCTGCCGGCCTTCGAGTGGACTCAAGATACATGGTTCTCGGCGCGCGAATGCTAGGATCTTCAACAGCCGCGGTTATCACCTTCGACGGACAGCACGTCCCTTATTACGTTACGTACCAGAGCGGTGACTACAGATGCAAGCCCTACCGAAAATCTGTCCAATACTGCAGAACCTGCGGCGCCATCGGTCACCGACAGGATATCTGTCCTCAGCCGAGAGCCAACTTCTGCTACACATGCGGGCACGATGGAGTCACGGAACAACACGACTGCCACCCGAAGTGCAAGATTTGCGGCGGAGACTACGAAACGGCAGGCAAGGAATGTAAGAAGAAGCTCCGTAACAACCCGCCTCCCTACCAAGTAAGAAGACAGCAGCTTGACAACGCTCGCTCCCGAGAGAATCAATGGATTTCGAGCACCGAAGACTTCCCCGCGCTGGTTACCACCTCGGACAGCTCACGGGGGCCCTCGCATCGACAAAAACCTGGCCGGAGCCGCTCTCGCTCTATCCTAAGATCGGGCTCTACATCCCGCTCTCGGTCACGGTCTCGCTCCGTTATCACTTACGTCGCCGCGGCGAACGGAAGCAGCGCCTCGAATTCCTCACGCAACCCGAGCAGTTCGGGCGAGACAGCGACGATACGGACTCTCGAACATAAAGTACAGGATCTACAGAGGACGATACGACAACAACCGGTAGCCGAGTGCAACACGCCAGCACTCGAGGAAAAAGTAGCGAAGAGAGTAGAAGAAAGCGTACTAAAACAGGTAGAAGCTAGAATAATGAAGCGGGTAGACGAACGGCTGCAAGCACATGAAGCGAAGATTCTTGACCTTGTTGAACGACGCCTTCAAGTCTTCGAGGAAACCCTCACTACAAAACTTCTCGCATCAGCAGACAGAACCATACAGACAGTGGTAACTAAAATCATGGAAAAGCTAGGTAGAGCCACTAACCCGTACGGTCACCACATTCGACGCCAAACTGGATGGCTTCATGGCACAACAACACAACTTCATGACATATGCTTACAAGAATTTCGTGACTCATGAACATCTGGCGGAGAAGTTAGGAACCAAACGCAAAGGACGAAAGACAGCACGAGTGGAATCCGCGGAGGATTCTAGCTCGACAACACCAAACCACCTACTCCAGGTGGAGGACAACCACCAACATGGCGGCTCCGAAACGTAGACATACAGAGCAGCTTCCCATCCTGCGCATTTGGCACTGGAATTGCAGATCCTATAGACCCCGCTCAGCCAACCTGCAAGAATATCTCAAAGCAAACAATCCGGACATGATCGCGCTACAGGAAACCAACACCATGAAAATAAAGCTCCCCGGCTACAACACTATGGCACAGACTGCCTGCACCGCAATTCTTGTCAAGAAGACACTAACCGCACAGCCTCACGAAATTGAAGACACTGAAATCGAACACACCATAGTGGAGGTGTTGCCGACTCGCAAGAATCAACCGAGCCTATACCTGGCCAATCTCTACAGCCCGCCGCGGGAGCGGCTACTCCACTACGACCACTTCGTCCGGGATCTTCACAAGAACGTAAACGGCAACCGGCTGGTTGTAGTAGGGGACTCCAACGCCCCACACGTGGCCTGGGGCTACCCCAATACCACCAAGAAAGGGGCACGAGTTCACGACGCCGCACAGCAGCACGGTCTTACGTTATGGAATGACCTGCTCCAACCCACCCGAGTGGGCAACGGCGTGTCGAGGGACACCAATCCTGATCTCACGTTCACTCGAGACGTGCGAAAGGGCACGTGGACCCGACTCCCGGACACGCTAGGGGGTGATCACCACATAATTCAAATCGAGGTTGAACAATCTCACCGCGCGCTCAAGACAGGAAAGGCACGACTCACTGACTGGAACGCGTATAGGAATGAGCTTGACAACGATTCGGACATCAAAGACATTGAAGCATGGCTGAACGGTATCGTAGGGGAGGCTGACGGCCACACCAGGACGATTCAACTAGACGAGGACAATCCGGCGGTCGATAATCACTTACTGCACTTATGGGAGGCTCGGCGATCGCTCCTCAAACGATGGCGACGCCGAAACCTCAACCGCAAGCTCCAGCGCCGAATTGCCCTATTACGCATGAAGGCACAGGAGTACGCTGAACAGCTAGCGAGCCATAACTGGCGATCCTTCTGCGACCAACTTCAAGGGACCCTCAGCACAAAGAAGACTTGGCATATACTTCGAGCCCTGGTCGACGACACCCACACCAAAACCCAACAAAGACATACAATTCACCGACTAATCCACAACTATGGCGGCACAGAAGATCAGCTAACCCACAAACCACTGCCACCAACCTTTTCACCCCCAGGGAGTACCAAGGAGCGCCGAACGAAGAGCTAGATCGGCCTTTCACACAGGCAGAGTTACAGGCAGCCCTCTCTAGGCTAACACGCAATACGAGCCCGGGCAAAGACAGAGTCACCAACAAGCACCTTCGACAGCTACCCCCTCGGGCGCTGACGGCTCTCCTTCGGTACTATAACGACTGCTGAATAAAGGGCGAGCTACCAACAGCCTGGAAACACTCGGAGGTAACCATGGTACCCAAGCCAAACAAACCCATCTCCATCGCAAATCTCCGCCCCATCTCACTTACATCCTGCGCCGGGAAACTGCTTGAACACATGGTCAACGAGCGGCTCACCACACATCTCGAGGAAAACGATCGCTATCCGCACACCATGTGCGGCTTCCGCCAGATGCTCTCCACACAGGACGTCCTCTTCAAGCTAAAGGAAGATATTCTTGACCATTTGAGCAAACAAAGCAAGTCTTCCATTCTAGCTCTAGACGTAAAGGGCGCCTTTGATAACGTGAGCCATGAAGCCATTCTCCGTAACCTAGAAGATATCGGCTGCAGTGCTAAAACATACGCCTACATGCGCGCTTTCCTCACCAACCGTACGGCCACAGTGGGGATTGCCAACCTCCGGAGCAAGGCATTTCACCTACCTAACAGGGGTGCGCCACAAGGTTCGGTAGTTTCGCCACTCCTCTTCAACGTGGCCCTCCTCAACCTTCCCCGCCTCCTAGACACCGTCCCAGGGATATTCCATGCTCTATATGCAGATGACATCACACTGTGGACGAGAGGCGCGAGCACGGGCGAACAGGAGGCCCGTCTTCAGGAAGCGGTCAACATCATCGAACGGTACCTCAACACCTGCGGCCTCCACTGTGCCCCAGATAAATCCGAGCTGTTAGTACTCGGGGCACGCACCCGGGGCCGGCCCCCAAGCCACGACGCACCGGACCCACAAGTCCTTCTTCAGGGAGTCCCGATACCGAAGGTCGACTCACTTCGAATTCTCCGAGTCCATATACACAAGGACGGGTCCGGCTGCGCCACACTCCCTAGGCTACACAACACCGTGGCACAGCTTACTCATCTGATACGACGGGTGGCCAATCGCCGCAATGGCCTCAAAGAGCACGACACCTTGCAAATGGTACAAGCCCTCCTTTACAGCCGCATTACATCCGGAACTCCTTACCTCAACCTGAAGACAGCCGAGAAACAAAAGCTAAACCTCCTAATACGAAATGCCACGAAGCTCGCCCTAGGACTGCCGACAACCGCCTCCACTGACCGATTGCTTCGCATGGGAGTTCACAACTCCTGGGAAGAACTCGCGGAAGCGCACCTCATCAACCAGATCGAGAGACTCAAGCTAACAACCACAGGCCGAGCAGTCCTCCGACGCACAGGATACGTAACCAACCCAGAACACGATTGCGAATGTAAGGAAAAGGTCACGTCGAAGATCCGAGAATGTCTACAAGTTCTTCAGATACCTCGAAACATGCATCCAGAACACCATCAGAACGCCATCAGACGCAAGCATCATAACGACCCGCAGGTGCGCTACGTGGACGCAGCCAAGTATCCGGGCCGAAACGCCTTCGCCATCAGCGTCACAGACCACAAGGGTACGACACTGGCGTTGGCGACCATTCTCGCCAAACGAGCCGACACAGATGAGGAGGCCGCTATAGCACTAGCCACCCATACAAGCTAGCATGCCATAGTGGTCTTCACCGACTCTCAAACAGCGGCACGTAACTACATGAAGGGCAGGATCTCTACAAAAGCAATCAAGATACTGAAACGTTGCGACACTCCTCCCCCCTACACCTGCATCATGTGGGTTCCGGGACACGAGAGGAATGAAGCGGCACACGTCGCGGCCCGCGCAAGCGTCCACCGGGCCTCCCCGCACGAGATTCTAGGCTTGTCCCACCCACCCAAATCAGCGGAGGAAACGGAAACAAAACCGCTAACTTATCAAGCACTACTGCAGCACTATCGCCTTGGACGCAGTGTATACCCTCCACCACATCCAAAACTAACGAGAAACGAAGGCACTCACTACAGGCGACTCCCGAGCAATACCTTTACCCATGGAAGCTTACTGCATCATTTCCACCCGACGCTATGCAGCTACACCTGTCCACACTGCAACGTGCCAGACAGCCTGGCGCACCTCCTACTGCAATGCAAGAAAACCCGAGAAACCATCACAGCGGCACAACTAGTAGCCCCAGCAGACGCAGACCCAAACCTCCTCGCTGAAAGGTGGGAGGCTGCGATCTCCAAGCCTGACCAGCGCGAACTCGTCGCCCGGGCCCGGAGGGCGATCCAAGCCAGAGGGTTCCTGGAATAAGGGACCCTCCCACCTCGACTGACGAGTCACCGATTCAAATAAAGGTTTCGTTCTCTCTCTTCCTGCAATCTCGGAGGCCATGAGCAGACTACGGACAAGCCTTATAAGTCTTATAGTCGCTGAACTTTTCTTCCCATTTTGTATTTCTCGCATTCGTGATTGCTACAGATACAGGTGTACCAACACCCACTGTACAAAGCACGACCTACTGTATGAGTAGGTCGTGGTACAAAGGTACTGGGGCGATTCTACACTACAGGATTAGCCAGAAAAATTGGCCATTTACCGGATAGATCTGGCCACCATGGTAAATCTGTCAGTCACGTGCACGTTTCTTTATTGGCGGGTAGCTTTGTTTTCGCGGAACGACGCATTGTCGGTGTTCGTTGACAATAATACCATGTTCATCTATGTGGAGTACGAACATTCCCTCAAGGCCATCGTAGTCGAACACACGCGTGTTCGTTGCTCTCCTACGGAGTCTTTTAGTCCGGAGGACACGAATGACTTCAATCGGGCCAGGACCTACTACGTTCGATCGTGCCACAAGGACAGGATCTATGAAGCAGTCAAAATCATCCACATGACCGGTAAGCCGTCGGATGTACCTTCTGCCGTAGATGCCTCCCTTATAATCGGTTCAGCGAGCTAGAGCGGTAAGAGCTGGAGCGTTGGCGTCTCGACCGCAGCGGTACCAGTAGCAGTTGAAAAAGCAGACAGTTCGCAGAAGCACAACTTGACGGCTGGTGTCAGATTGCGGGTGTTTTGAATGAACGGTGTGATGGAGCCACCGTATGTTTTCCAAAGCTGAATGAGAAGGGCAGTCATAGTCGTCCGTGCCACGTTACGTGTGACAGAGAGGTCAACATTGTGTACAAAGAGATCTTTGTCCGAGCTGTCGGCGCTGGCAGCACGTTGTCATGTCGATGCAAAGAATGGAAATAAAAACAATATAGATTTACAAGAATGAAAAGAAAGAAATTAGGAGGGAAAATCTGTACGATAACACGAAGGGAAGTGCCTTGCTATTGAGGCTCGAGCTGGTTGCCTAAGGACAAAAACACACCGGAGCAAATATTCGCAACTAGATGAGGTATGTGTATGCTGCAGCAAAAGTCCGGAAACCATTCAGCACATCGTAATGTAATACGAAGGGATTCACCCAGTGAAACCCATGGGTAACGTACAACTTCCAGAGGAGCTTTGATTTAAAGTGGATGGAAGCATCCACCGGTCAGCAGTCGAGATAAGCAATATACGTTTAGAATTTTGCTGGAGGAAAAGTAGGGCAGGGATTTATTTTATTTTTTTTATTTATTTAGAACATACTGCAGGCCTACAGTAGGCCCAAGCAGGAGGGGCGAATACATAATATATGCAAAAAGAACAGGATTAGCAAAATTGAAAAATGTTAAATACAAGTTGTAACACAAAGTACAGCAACGATTGAAACGACCTGATCTTTTACAGGCATATGTAGCAGCACAAGGTAGACAGAGACAGGGAGAGGAAAACGATTGAAGAGATGTGTACAAAAATGCTAGAATGAAAAGCATGTATAGCGTACCTGAGTAGCTCAAGCAGACCAGGTGATTATTTTTCACAGTCCCGTTTCAAAGAAGATATCAGTTGTAAAGGTTTGGCCAGATGCTTTGCTTCCAAGTCAATGCTTTCACAGAGAAATTTGGGGCCTTAATGCCAATATTTTTTTAACACTGGAACTTTTTCATCCCCGGCAGTTGGGAAGTACTATTTCCTAGTTGTGCTGCATGAATTGTTGCCAGATCGTGGGGTTGAAGTGTTCTGGTGCAGTGGTTCATTTCACCCTTAAGTGGAGAAGGGATTAGCACGCAAAGGAGGGATGCCAAACAGTTCAGAGTGCTACTCTCTGGGTGGCGATTCAGCAGAATCAGCTTTGCCCTACAGTCAATTGATCAGCTGACTGGCAGCATCAAGTACATCTACTCATGGTTACCGGCAATGATTACTTTCTAGGGCTGTACCATATGTACATGAACATGCACAATATGTATGTGTGCTGTAAGAATCAGAATGAGTCTTGAGAAATGTAGCCAGAGCGCCCTCCGGTGGCAAACTGGTGGTACCAGTTCACAATGTTGCGAAAGCAAAACAATGACTGTTTTCTTTTCTTTCCCCCAATTAGAATTGCAATGATTCCTTGAATATACAGTTGCATCCTCTTCATTTTTCAAGCCCATTACCAATTGTGAGACGTGACATTTAGTTTGCCACAATTAAGCCAGCGGCAAAGCTCGGGAAATGCCATGCTGTGTGTTGCTGACTCCTGTTGAAGTAGTCGCATGTTAATGTAGCTTGTATGTAGCTACATGCATGTCATGGAGGTATCATTAATTTCGCATCATTTGCAGTGCAAGTTAATTACTGTGTTGTCCCACCCAGTTTACCAGGAGCACACCTAGTGTGGCAGTACTTTGTGGTGCACACAAACATGCATTTAGTATTTTTTCCATGTAATAATGTTGTCATGATTACAGCAGTTTCAACAGATCTGATATCTTCATTGAACTCAAACTTGCCGTTATCAAAGTCAAGGTATCTTGTTTCAGTTATGTGTTCATAATGTCTGGTGGGTACCGTCATTATAAGCATGAGAATTGTGCACAATGAAAGTGCGTAGCCATGAAAACATATGCCTGCACAGTAATATCATTGACATAAACACATTCCAGTTGAGGCAAAATTGAAACACAACTGTCTAGGTCTACATGTGCAAACTAGATCATCACTACAAAACATGTACAGAAAATTTAGTTAATGCACTTCAGAATGATAAATGCCTGATATGCATCATCAGTGTTGCAGACATTGTCTGAAAATGTGAAAATAAGTGCTCTAGTGGACCACTCATTATGAAAAGGACAGCAATGCATTAGATTCATCAACACTGGTGTGTACAAACTTTTTTTTTATTTAGCGGTAATAGGCACTCTGCATTTTGTGGGTCTGCTTTTTATGCACAGAATCAAAATTGCTTTTTTTTATATAGCTGACATGCACAGTGTGCACTCTGCTTATGCACACCTGTTAAAAAAAGAGGTTTATGTGAAAAGAGCCAGTGTAGTGCACAAAATCTAGCTTCGATGCTTATAATCTGTGTTATGTTTTCTTGTACACGCGATGCTGTATCAAGAGTTTTGTCTGCCATGTGAACTTAAACTTCCAGCGCAGTTGCAGGGCATTTTCACTGCCATTCACCTCAATGTACGTTCCGCCGCCACTAAGCTCAATGAGTTAAGCACATTCCTTAATGAATTCAACTTCCTCTTCGACGTCATAATGTTGACTGAAACGTG
Source organism: Dermacentor albipictus (assembly GCF_038994185.2). Taxonomy (NCBI): domain Eukaryota; kingdom Metazoa; phylum Arthropoda; class Arachnida; order Ixodida; family Ixodidae; genus Dermacentor; species Dermacentor albipictus. The sequence goes on from NC_091821.1 coordinate 492,704,886, forward strand.
GTATCATGAAGGAAGCGTCATGTTAAATATGATTGACTACAATCACTATTTTATCAATCGAAGTGACCGCCGTGGTAGCGGAGTGGCAATGCACGTAAAAAAACACATGCTCTGCGACATAATCCCGAAATTTATGCGCATTACAGCTGACTAGGAAGTGCTTTGCATAAAGAGCAATATCAACATGTACGTGGCGTTTTACTGCCCACCGTCTGGTGATACGACTGTATTCCTGGAATTTATTGAAGAAACTTTAGAATACTCAACATTTCCTCAGTATAACACTCTAATAGGTGGCGACTTTAACATAAACCTTCTCAAGGATAATTTGACCTCCCGGGAATCCCTTAACAAACTTTATGCTTGTGGCTACAATAATGTAATTACTACGTCAACACGCGTAACGACAACTTGCCAGTGCATACTAGACTTGTTTATTGTCAGCACAGACATTGATGTAAGCGCAGCTGGCACGGTTTGCGTCGGCGTAAGTGACCACTGTCCTGTCTTTATTGCTTTTCCTAAAACTACTGAAAATGAAATAACTTGCCATGATATTGTTAAACATAGATATATGTCTAGCAAAAGTATGACCTCATTCCGCATGCGTATGCTGAGGGAAGATTGGTCTTCTGTTTACTATAAGCTAGACCCAAATGAGAGCTATCGTGAATTCTTATCTATATTCACTAGTCATTACAACACATCTTTTCCTTACGTAAGCACCAAAGCTAACAGAAAAAGAAGAAAACCTTGGGTAGGGCGCGAGCATATCAAAATGATCGAGGAAAAAAGTCGCCTTTTTAAGAAGTTTTTGGACACGCGATATTAAGGGATTTGAGGCCTTTAAAACTTACAGAAGCAAACTAACTGCCGCACTAAAAAAGGCCAAAGGCCTCCTACTATAACCACATGTTTTCTGACATCTGTCGACGGCGCCCAAACCAAGTTTGGAAAGCCATCGATCAGGCACTGAACCGCAAAGCGGGTCAGAATACTTTAGCAGAAATAACCATTAGCGGGAACAAACTTTCTGGTGTTCATTTAGCCGAGCACTTCAGTGAGCACTTTGCTAATGTGGTGCAACCACTGGTAAGCATTGCTCATACTCACATTACTTACCATAATACTAATACAATTTGTCTTGCACCTACAGGTGAAGCAGAAATAGTATGCACATTTCTTTCTCTAAAAAACAGTAAAGCTGCCGATGTCGAGGGATTTCAGGTAGAGGCAATTAAGCATGTAATTGCCCTCCTTGCTCCTTGTCCAGCCTAGGTGTTCAATCTACGCGTTCAGTCTGGCTGTTTCCAAAATATCGTGAAAATCTTAAAAGTATGTTATATTTAAAGTGGAGATAATAATAATGCTAATAATTACCGACCAATTTCTATAATTCGTGTATTCTCCAAGGGATTAGAGAAGATAATATTCTGCCGCGTAAATAGCTTCTTTAACAAACACAATATACTTTCGGAGTATCAGCACAGTTTTCAACGTGGTGAATTTACACAGACTGCACTGTTAGCTTAAAAAGAACTGATAATAATAACATCGAAGAAAAAAAGCTTACGCTGGGTGTTTTCATTTACTAGAGCAAAGCCTTCGATACCCTAAACCATTACATTTTACTCTGGAAATTAAGTGCTTATGGGGTACGTGGTGTAGCTAATTCATTGTTTAGTTCGTATCTGTCTGAGAGAAAACAATGCGTCTTAACTGCTAACTGTTTTTCGTCTTCTAAAACCATTTCTTGTGGCATGCCTCAAGGAAGCATTTTTGGACCAATGCTCTTCAATATCTACATAAATGATATTGTTAAGATACACAATGACGTCTCATTCCTGCTCTATGCGTATGACACTAGTATTTTTGTTGCTGGACAAAATCCAACTGAAATTGTTACCAGAACTGAAAGTGTACTTTCAGATGTGCTGCAATGGTCCACTGCTAATGGCCTACGAATAAATGTGAAAAAAACAAAAGCTGTCTTTTTCAGATCCCGAGGCACTGAAGTCAACGTGAACCAATCATTAACGCTTGAGGGAATACCCGTCGAAATAGTGGAGAAACATAAAGTTCTGGCCGTGACTATTTCTGCTCATATGACATGGACATGTCATATTGAATCACTGACTAAATCGTTATCGTGTGCTGCTGGTGTTCTGTCACGATGTGGGCACTTCCTTCCAGAAAAAGCTAAACTTCAGATTTATCACGCTCTGTTTTCTTCCCGTATAAATTACTGTCTGCTAGTCTGGGGCACCACAACCCTTCGTAACATAAATACAATTCACCCATTACAGAAAAGAGCACTTCGGTATATTTCAAACGTACCGCGCAATATTATAAGATATTCAGTGTGAAATGCATGCTTGATTTTCGCTTAATGTATGCATATTTCTTCCCAAAGGAACAATTCAAAATGTTTATTAAAGATTTGTCTAATATAAGCATGCATTACACTGATTCACGTACCCACAGCGTCGACAAGTGGCTTGTTCCTCGTTCTCACACGACCTATTTTTCGCAGTCTCTTAGATTCACACTGCCGTCCCTACTTCATAGATATGAAGAGAAAGACGCCAACTTTTCTACGTTTACAAAAAAAGAAATGCGTGAATTTTTTCTAACTCTTGTCTAATGTCTTTTATACAGCCCGAACATCATCAAGTATGTTTCATTACTCTTTGTAACACGTTTATTTTTGTCATCTTATGATGTGTGTTCACGTGAACATTGAATATTTTAACTGTAATGTACAACCGTTCTGGAGTGTACTTATATATCGACCTTATTTGTTCTATTTTTCTGTTGTTGTATTTGCACAACCTCATTTTAATTTTTTTTAAACTGCATTTTTTACTTGATTATTGTAAGTTTGTTTTTGAACGTATGAATCGTAATAGCGCTGTCATGTACGTGGGCCTTTAGGTATTCTCAAGTGGTGTTACTGCCGCTTTTTGCCTAAGAGACCCCCAACTGTCGTTGCAAATAAAGATTTGATTGATTGGTTGATTGATTGATTGATTGATTGATTGATTGATTGATTGATTGATTGATTGATTGATTGATTGATTGAAGATCATCAGAGGGTCACAGAATTGAGTTGCCCATGGCATGGATGAGATGTCAATCTGTGTGCTTGCATGTATAGTGACTCCTATATTTTCCAAAAGAACCCACCTATGCCTTGGTCGGAGCAAGATGGTTTTTCTTTTTCTTATCTCTCTCTCTCTCTTTTTTTGTGACGAACAAGAAAACAGCAATGAATGCTCACTTCTTGCAAACAGCACTTTTCTCGGCATCTCTTTCCTCCTGATTTTGATAAGTCTTTCCGAGATGGATGCACTTATGGCAGTTGCACAGGATGAACCCACCTCCCAGACTGCACAACTTTAAGTTCTGGGAAGCTAGCCGGGCTTCGAGTGAGACAAGCTTTGAGGTCTAGTAGCCTAGGAAGCTACTTCAACAAAGCACTGGGTTTGTGCATCCACCTTTACTTGCCCTGTGGTAATAAGTAGTCAGCTGCTTGCCTTAAACCGAATTTTCGTTTATTGCAGTTTTGCCATTATTTCTTGATTTAAAAAATACATATTACCTACTATTTGCTGCATGTGCTTTGCAATATTCGTATATTTTACCTTCAGTAGTCTCCTGGAGGTTTTAAAGGCGAAGCTTTTGTTTGCAAACTTCGCTCAGTTTCATGACTGTGGGCGCTACGGCCTGGCTGTTTCCTTGTTGAATGGGCCAACCAGTCGCAGTGGAGCACGTGCGCTGATGGGTTCCTTGCAGCACCATCAGATGGCGTTTGCCTCCACACCAGCTGTGGCCATGCGGGGCAAGGAAAAAGAAGGAACTAGAGAGCTCGCTGCATCCGCGACTGCACAGTAATCAGGAAGCAAACACTTCTTGAGGATAGAATGGATTCAAAATGCCCTACATACATATGCTGCCCCTGAAACCATGATGCGTTCAATGCGTCCATTGTACTTGCTAGTAGTCGGCAACTCTACTTAAAGGGCCCCTCACCAGGCCCCACAGCAAATTTCGGTTATACACTGGAAGTTGTTACGTGTCCTATAGGGAGCGTTCTGCTGCAAAAATTTTTCAAATCGGCTCATTAATCGCCGAAATAGAAATATTTCAGTGCCGTGAACTCATGGTTTCAGCAGGCAGGCTCCACTGCCAAACAACACGCTCTCTCCACTTGCCCCGTCTAGCCTCCGCAAGCAAAATTCCTTCCCTGGGTTCTTCCATACCAGACTTCGAGGATCGCGTGACGCATACGGCACAGTGAAGGCATACGCCTTAGTTTTTTTTTTTCTCCTCGCTTTCTTTTTTTTTTTCTTTTTTTGTCGGTGCTACGCACTTCCGCTGACGGCGTCGCGCGCAAGCTGTTGTCTCCTTTGTGCAGTGCACGATTTTGTGCGTTGTGCACAAGGAAACATGACTAGCTGCATAATTCAGTGCTACGCAAATACTGAGGCAGAACAAGCAGATCGCAGAGCATCTTCATGCGCTGGAACACGGTAGAAAATGGCAGAGTTTTGGCACCTGCGCACATGACTGCACGACCTGTGGAACAAGCAGACGTAGCGGAAGTACTTCTCTCGTGCTTTGGTGCGAAGTAAAACAAAAAACACGCAGACGTTCTGTTTGTGTGTTTTAATTCGTCAATTCAAGCAACAGATCACACAGATAACAGATGTTTTCTTGAATAATTCTCGCCACATGTCACATGTCACCACGAGCAATGTTTCACTGCGGGCACCAGTACATAGGTGCAGGCACATGAGTATGTCATTCTCCGACTTGGAGCGCAGCGGCCACGAGGAGAAGGGAAAACAGCGTTCGGTTTGAAATTTCCGCGGCACGTAGCGATGTAATACATTGCAGACATGATCGCTATCGCGCAATGTATGCTCTTCGCTTGTCAACTTAAAAAGGCCAGACCTGGTGAGGGGCCCTTTAACAAAAGCCTCGGTATAATTTGTGTGTACCCGTGGATGTGTGTGCATGTGTGCATTCGTGTTTTAACTCTTTATGCACTCTCACAAAGCTTTGCTGTACATAGGTTCCAACTCATTGGACCTGCTGCAATTTTTTTCTTACTTTAAAACTGTGAAATTACCTAATGACATGCATTGGGCGGGGCTACATTTATTGCAGTTCATCAAGATCAAACTACTATGCAGCATTTAATAAGTACGGAGCTGTATATAGAGCATGTTAATGCGAATACCCATTAAAATAGCAAGAACTGTCAGATCTTTCTGTTATTTGTGTGCCCTAACCTTAGTGTAATGTAACCCATATCTATTGTGATGCTCGGTTATTTAAGGGGCATGGCCTAGCCTTTCACTCAGAAAAACTTAACATATTGTCACGTGGTAGTGACTTTGATGAACACAGTGGCAAAACTGTAAATGGCAAAACTAAATCTTTATTGGGCGAACTTGTGCCCTCATAAGCAAGTTACACTTAAAGCACAGCGATAGTGGTGAAAGTTCAGCACAATGCGTTGGCGGGCTAGTTGGTGCGAATTCATAAATACTTTGTTTTGCGCTAAGCAAAGTATTCATGGATAGTGGTGAACGCAGTCGGCGAGTGGCAGAAATCTGATCAGTGGGTCAAGCGCGTCGGCTTTTACACATCACTCGTCGAATGTTCCAAAGTAATCGCTGGGACCCGCATGTCTTCCACAAAGCTGTACAATATTCGCGTTGCGCATACATGCACTCAGATTACACAAGCTTCAGTGACAACATACAGTGGATAGAACCATCGATAACTTTCCAGAAACTTCCAATACATGCAGGTGCGTCCTGCGCTGTGCGATAACATTTGTGATGCTGTGAAACGTGGTCATCCGATAAAAATAAACAGGTACATGTGCCAATATCTAGATGTTTGTAAATGTGACTTGATGATTTGTCATTTGTATGGTCACTGATGAGTATGCTGCACACAGCACCAGTAAGCAACAGTGCATGTTGGTGAGTTAGTTGGTACATAGACGGCCACTACGTGGGGGGGGGAGTCTCCGGGGCCCGAGCTTCCTCCGCCGTTTTCCAGGAAGGGCTGAGCCCCTTCCCGAGTGATGCCGAAGCAACCCCCCCCCCCCTACAGCTTTGTCATCCACATCATTCGAGGTTTCTTCTGATTTTCCTCGACCTTGTCACTTTAAATTTTACTGGAGCTAATATCTTACTGCATCATTGTTGCCGCCAATGTGCACGGCTTTTAATTCATGCTTTTGCTTTATTTCTGCAAATCCTGATCATAGGAGGACACACGCATTGAAGCACTAGTGGCAGTGGCCTCATCTGTATTTTCTCACTTCAAGATTGTTTTAAATTTCCACTGTAAACACCATGCACATACACAATATATTTAAATATACACACAGGACAAATTTTATTATATTTTGAAGGAGATGGAGGTAGCCAATTAAAAATTATTTCTAAATGTTTGGATAGCCTATGCCTAGGAATGAATATGTTGCTGTGTGTTCACCACGCTTCAAATTGCTTTGCATGCTTTTTTGACCATGAAAAAAACCTACAGACTTTACTGACCCCTACAGCAGAGTCTTTTATCAATGGCATGGGAAATGCACGTAAATGTTGTGTGTCTCAGTATTGCTTTACTTTTCAGTAAGCAGTGCCAACGACTCATGAGTAAAAAATAACACTTCTAATCATTTACAACATTTACTAAGGATGGAAACATCGTCACTAGCATGTAAAGGTCATAAATATATAAAGGGTGTTTCAATTAACTATCATGCACCAAAATTTATAAAAAAGAGCAAGGCATTACTTGAAGAAAACCTAGCGCATATTTTTTTACTGTACAGTAGAGTAGCTGGCAGTAATTATTTCGTAACTGATATTTAATGAGGTAATTGTAAATAATTATCTAACTTGAGACATACTATCCTAATTATGAAAGTGTCAATGAGGCATTTGAAGGCACAGCCAAGGGACATCTAACTGCGGTATTTTCAGTGACATACTAATTGCATACAATTTTTTTTCCGACTGATAAATAAACCCAGCGAAATATAGAGATACCATGTGACTGCGCTCCCACCGGGGTCATAAAGCAGCTCCCTTGAGCAGGCTCCCTCTGAGTTATCCAGAACGAAATAAAAGAAATAAGGAAAATTATTGTGATCAAGCTAGTACCTTATTCGCCACGCTCTGACTGAAGTAACTCATCGCGTTTGGTGTTAGTTGGAAACAAGCTGGGATAGCTGTTGTCTTAGCATAGATAAAGTGCATAGATGTTTTTTTTTTCCCCCAAAACCTATCACCACAAAAGCAAATTGACAACTTCAATGCAAAGGTTTAAACTTGCGTTTTGTTTCATCCCAATCACCATGTCTTTCTCTAATGAGCAGAAGGTAAACATGATCCTTGCCTTGGGATCTGCAATTGGCAACAAGAGGAAAGCCGCAAATACATATCAGTCATGGAAGTGTAGCAGTAGACGAAACGCATCGACTATCATCAGAAATTCTGAAAACTGAGACAAACTGGCAGCTTCAAGAAACAGGGGCAGAGGTCCCCATCTTTGAGTTCTAGCCTACGCACGCATGTTCTAGCATTTACAGCCTCAAACCCTCATGCTAGCGTGTGGGACATGGCCGCCCAGGCACCAGTTTCCAAGTCATCATTTTGGAGGATTTTAAATGATGGCCTTTCACTCGTACCACCTTAACCAGCACCAGTGCTTGGAAGATATTGATTTGTAGAATCGTCTAGATTTCTCTAATTGGGTCCTCACAAAAGCTGATGAGTCACTGACTTTTTGAGCAACCTCATGTGAACAGATGAAGCCAATTTTCACAGAAACGCCTAGGTAAATTTGTGTAATGCATACTATTGGACAGACTTCAATCCCCACTGGGTAAACGCAATCGGCACCAGTACTAGTGGTCGCTCAATGTGTGGTTCAGAATTTACACCGATGCTATAATGGGTCCCATTTTCTTCGATCATACACAGAATGGACAGCTTTGCGTGAACGAAATCCTTGAAAGAGGGGTGGATGAGTTTCTCAGCGAAGTCCTGCTGTCACGCCTTCCACTTCTGTGGCATCAGCAAGATGGGGCACCTGCACGCAGCAGCAGTCGAGCACGAAACGAGCTGGATGCGACTTTTCATGCACAGTAGATTGGAAGGCACAGGCCTGTAAATTGAAGTAAGGTAGTTGTTGGGCTAGTCGGTTTATGGATTCAGCAAAATTTTAAACTGCATGAAGAAGACGGGACATGAACAGAAACATAGACGCACACACTGAGCGCTTAGTGTGTGCATCTGTGTTTCTGTTCATGTCCCACCTTCTTTGCGCAGTTTGAGTTTGCTGAACCTCTCAATTGGCTGTCTTGGTCACCTGACCTCTCTCCACTTTATTTCTTTCGTTGGGGTTATGTGAAAGATCATGCTTACATGATCGAGATGGATGTCAGATTAGTTCAAGGCAAGGATAACGGATGTCAGCCGTAGAATTCCAGCGTCGGTCATCAAGAAAGCCACTGAATATGTGTTAAAGCAGATACAGTACTGCATAGATGCAAATAAAGACCTATTCGAACACATCCTTTAGGCAGCAGCTGGTGTTCAACGGAGCTTGTGAATTCATACATGATAAGGGCACACTGAAATCTAATGGTTCCTTTTTTTTTGTGCAGACATCTTGAAAGCCAATTTGGCACAATTAGAAGTGGGTTTCTTGAACGCATTGGCTTTGCCTTTTCTCTACACGTCGGTCGCTTTACGGTCTGTTTATTTCGCTTTTATCTTTTGACGGAAACCTGTTTTTGCAGCTCATATACACTTTCATGAAAAATAAAACGGTCACTTTAATTTGGCTTTGGTCTGAAGCAAGTTTCTGGTGCAAGATACAGCTTGGCACGTGCTGTTTCATTTCATTTCATCTCATTTATTTTCACCTTAAAGGCCCGGAGGCTTTAATTTTTGCAACAATGTTAGAACAAATGTAAGTCTGCTGGCACCGCTTTTGATGCGGTGCGAGCAGAGCCGGGGTTTTGAAACATTCTATGCCGATTACATCACTTTTCACATTTCGTGCGTAGTCAGAGTGGCACTTTGGCTGCATTATCAAAGCGCTTTTGTTATTACTGTAGTCAGTTGGCCTTCAGAGATGGATCATAAGTGTAATGTAGAAATGAGAGGAAGGAATAGCTGCGAAGCCGAGAGACCTGCTGTTGGCGCTCCTTTTGTACCTTATCAAGGTGATGCACTGTTACTTCGGGTTTGTGACAGGCAATGCAGTTGCTTTCAATCAGCTTATTTGAAGGCACTGCTTTATGATATGGGTGGGAGCGCACTCACATGTTATTTTTCATACTTCGTAAGGTTTCTATGCCAGTCGGAAAAAATTTTACGCAGTCATTTGATGTCATCAGATGTCATTTCGGGTGTCTACAAATGCCTGTTGGCACTTTGAAAATTAGGACAGTACCTCTCGAGTTAGATCATCATCAGCCTACTTTATGTCCACGGCAGGAATAAGGCCTCTCCCTGCTATCTCCAATTACCCTTATCCTGCGCCAGCCAATTCCAGCTGGCACCTGCGAATTTCTTAATTTCATCACACCACCTAGTCTTCTGCCGTCCTCGACTGCGCTTCCCCTCTCTTGGCACCCATTCTGTAACCCTAATGGCCCACTGTTTATCTAACCTACGCATTACATGACCTGCCCAGTTCCATTTCTTTCTCTTAATGTCAATTAGAATATCAGCTATCGCTGTTTGCTCTCTGATCCACACCGCTCTCTTCCTGTTTTGTAACGTTACGCCTAACATTCTTGGTTCCATTGCTCTTTGCGCGGTCCTTAACGTGTTTTTGAGCTTCTTTGTTGGTCTCCAAGTTTCTGCTCCATATGTTAGCACCGATACAATGCATTGATGGTACACTTTTCTCTTCAATGATAGTGTTATGCTTCCATTCAGCATTTAACAATATCTACCCTATGCACTCCAACACATTTTTATTCTTCTGTAAATTTCCTTCTCAGGATCAGGGCCCCCTGTGAGCAATTGATCGAGGTAAACACACTCCTTTACAGACTCTAGAGGCTGACTAGCAATCTTGAAATCTTGTTCCCTTGCCAGGCTATTGATCAATATATTCGTCTTCTGCATATTAATCTTCAACCCCACTCTTATACTCTCTCGATGAAGGTCCTCAACCATTTGTTGTAACTCATCTACAGTGTTGCTAAAGAGGACAATGCCATGATCTGTAAATCGAAGGTTGCTGAGATATTTGCCATTGATCCTTACTCCTAAGCTTTCCCAGTTTGATGGCTTGAATACTTCTTCCAAGCATGCAGTGAATAGTATTGGAGAGATTGTGTCTCCCTGTCTGACCCCTTTCTTTATAGGTATCTTCTGCTTTCCTTATGTAGGATTAAGGTAGCTGTAGAACCTCTGTAGATATTTTCCAAGGTAGTTATGTAAGCGTTCTGTACTCCTTGATTGTGCAATGCCTCTATGACTGCTGGTATCTCTACTGAGTCAAACGCCTTTTCGTTGTCTATGAAAGCCATATAGAAAGGCTTATTGTACTCTGCATAATTCTTGATAACCTAATTGATGACATGGATGTGATCCATCGTAGAGTATCCCTTCCTGAAGCCAGCCTGCTCCCTTGGTTGACTAAAGTCCAGTGTTGCCCTTATTTTATTGGAAATTACTTTGGTAAATATTTTATATAATATGTTTACTTAGTTCAATTTATAAATTTATGGAATCGATGAGATGGCAATGATAAAGTGGTGGATGACGTTGACAGCCCGCTAACAGCATTTAATACAATCTAGGGTTTGTGAATACTTTTTTAATGAGAAACAAAGGCCGTGAAATAAATAAAAAAATAAAAAAACAGCTGTGACCTTAACCATGCTTCTGCTCACCAAAAATTGCAGCAATAATTTGCATACCTCATCAAATAGAGGTACTGAGAATTAGCAGCCACACTTTTTTCTTGCGGTGTCAGCAGTTATTGGCACGCATCTTCAATCCTCATCAAACGCAAAGTAGCGCGATCTTGTAACCGTTACACAAGACCGTGACCCATGTTTGCATGTTCGTAATGTGCAAAATGCACTGACGATGATGTTTACGTCTGAGATTACTTATATTACTGGTGTAAGGACGCATGATCATGTTGATTATGACTGTTGATTATGAAATGAATATGCAGGCATTTTCTTGTTTTTCTTTGTTGGAATAAAAAACCACACGTGACCTAGGTCGCTAATATGCTGCTATCAGTCATTTATCTACGTGTTCCACAACCTCTGCATTAGCACGTTATTGAATAAGTTAATAGGAGTTAGTTCATTAAAATTAAATATTAGTTGCTTGTTCACAATGAAGAAAAAAAAACTTAACTAGCATTAACAAAAGCTTATCAACAGAAAGTGGGTGCTGTCCATGAAAAACCCTCGGCTATGTTTTTCTCGCCCAAATATTCTATATCTGGCACATCCGATATGTATTTTAATGGTGGTTTCTTGGGAACCTTTATCGTGGTAGCTCCATGTCACAGTCGGGTGGATGAGAATATTTCCCAGTCACGAATTATGCTCGCTTTGAGGGCTTCCGCAGAACTGATCTGCCGTAATCTAATAGTGTTCTGCGAAGTGAAATAAAGAACACCTTTACTTCATATGCCTCTATTTCACTTACTTTACTAAGCTGCTCAAAAACGTGTCTTTACTGATCCAAAACAAACAATTCCTGCTCCGAACCAGCTGCAAAGTGACAAATTTGCTGCTCCCAGAGCTTCTACGACACTTCCTTGGCCACTTCCGTCCCTGTGTTGACGAGAAATATCTCGAAAGTCGTCTGTCTTCACTTAAGGCGCTCCTAGTGAGCGCACAAGAACTCATAAGTAGTAGTGTGGCAGCTAAGGACATCAACAATGTCGAGATTGGAAATTAAGGATGTGAACTCAAATCTGCCAGTTGTATTTGAGCGCCTCTATGCAGTTGACTCTCAGCTTCAATCCACAAAGGCAAAGTGAGACCTTTTTTGCTGTTTCGTATCAGGAATGTTATGAGTGTAGTTAGTTACCTAAGTTCTTTTTGTACGACATGCTCAACCTAATGCTTAATTTGTCTTTTGCTTACTCTAGATAGAGAATATTTAATGAAAACCACTGAGTCCAATCTATAGCCATTCTTGAGCTGTACACTGGTATTTTAAGCATGGGAAAACCAAGAAGTCCATTCTACACATTCTTGAGTAGTGATATTTTAAGGAAAAGAGTTAACGTATGAAAATAGAAAAATCTTTAGCACTTACAAAGGTGACAAGTCTGGTTGTCATTAGCACACAGAATCTGTGCGAATTCGCTGGCTTCCTAAACAACTGCATAGTACATCCGAGTGTGTCTAGTAGTTATTAAAAGTGCTCTTGACTTGAATGATGCTTTGTTAACATCATGTTGTTTTAATTAAATGGTTCTATCCTATGCACTGATGTTTAAAATGCATCAGTCATGTTCTTTCCCTGCTTTGTTTAGGTGCCCCAGCATCAATGTAGGTTGAGCTTTCAGTTTAGACTAGTTCTAAAGACCTTTTGCTTTCTCAAAATTCAAGATGTTTGCTTCCAGGATAGGTTTATATTTATGTTTCGGTTACTTACTAAAGTTCTAGTGTTGAACAATGTAGGATTTTTCACCTCTATGTCTTGTCCTAATGTGTTTTGATTATGTTATGCTTTACCAAGCTGCTCCAAAATGCAATTCTTCTGCTCCAAAGTAGAAGATTCTTGCTTCAAAGCTGTTCCAAAGTTGCAATTTTGCTGCTCCCTGATGTGCTCCAAAGCACTCAAGGCCGCTTCCACCGCTGTTGAGTGCGTCAGCTGCTGCAATACATTTTCTAGACCACATGCAAGGAGCACACAGATGCAACCAGTGCGCAATGCATTGTAACTCGTGTCACTTTCTGAAGGCACCTTTTTGGTGAGTGTGATTGCTCGTATGGAAGGCACAGAATTTCAGACACGTTTATTGAGGTTATGCCGCTCTATGTGTCTTGCTATGGGTGCCATGAGGTCTAGTCTGCTTGACGAGAAGCCCGGGAGCGGGTCGTTGAGAAGGGATTGTGCCACGGTGTAATGGTGCCATCTGGAGAATGCTCATGTAACATCCTCCTGTAGTTGAAATTTGGCATTATAGACTATAGTCATTGAACCTCTTTGGCAGAGTGGCGATCCGCCTTGGACGCACTAAAGTTGATGCTGAGTCTGCCTGCCGCTGCAACTTGTGCGTTCCCATAAACGGTGTGGTCACCTTAGTAGCTTGCTCCGCGCAATCTCTGGCCTCGGGTGATTCAGGTGTCTTGGGCTGTTGACTGCGGTTGTCTAGACTAGCAGGTGCATTACCACCAAGGCACGGTTGAGGCACTTCCCTAATGAGCTTTCTGTTGCATCTTAGAGCACTGTCGCCTACTTACACCTTGTATGATCGCATACCACACTGTTCCATCATGGAACCCTCTGACCATGTTCTATTAGCATGGGCAGAGACTGTTACATTTTTTCCTTTTCTCAATGGGTGGAGATCTTTTGCATGCCTGTTATGGTGGAGCGTCATGGCATTTCTTGCTATCCAAGAGAGGCTTTGCATTTGTTACCATTGGCTCCAGCAGCACGGCTGTCGTGGGAAGGAGTGTCCGCGTTGTTCTACCCATGAGAAGTTGCTCTGTACTGGTATTGATATGTGGCAGGGGTGTGTTGTGGTGGTTGAGAACTGCAAGTTGCACATCACTGCCACTCTCCTTAGCATTCTTGAGAAGCATCTTGACAGTCTTCACTGCGGATTCAGCCATGCTGTTTGATCTTCAGTAGCCTGGACTTGAGGTCGAGTGTTCAACGTTCCACTCTATGGCAAAGTTATTCAAAGCTTCACAGAAGAACTGAGGGCCATTGTTCATGACAAGAACTGCTGGCACACCGTGTCTTGCAAAAAGTGCCTTCAACTTGCAGATAGCACAAGCAGCTGTCAACCTCCCAGAAGTTGCTATGATAGTCTACAGTCACCAGAAAGTTCCTCCTTGTCACGACCCGAGCACTCCAAAAGGAAATTTGGTCGTGGATGAGGCTTTAATGACTCTCTTTGTTGTACTAGTGCATGCTTTTGACACACTTCACATGACCCAATATGATCTTTGATTTCAGCATTCACAACGAGCCAGTATATGCACTCTTGTGCACGTTGCAGCGTGCTCTCAATGTCCATGTGTGTTGCATGTAGCTTCCCCTTCAAGTCATGTCGGAGAGCTTTGGGGATCACCAGACGCCCTTTGTATATGAGGTTGTCGTGCACTACAAGATCATCTCTGAAGGGAAAGTAGGCTTTGGCTTCCGGAGGCACTTGATGTTTGGTTTGTGCCCATCCTGACAGAATAACAGTCTTAACTATCTGCAGTCATCCATGAATGTTGTCATCATCTCTGTCATCCACCAGGGTTGCAGCATGTATCCTTTCAACTGTATCTTTACAAATTGGTAAGCTCTGCACAATATTTATGTCCTCTGCTTGTTCTTGGCATTGTTAATTCGGTAGGAACGCTCGAGACACGGGGTTGGTCAGAAGAAGCTCCTTGCCTGGTCAATACTGTACATCAATGTTGTAACATTGTGTTTGCAAAATCATCCCTTGTAACCTTTCCGGCACTTGATCAAACTGTTTCCTCGTGGATGTTTGCAGTGGTTTGTGGTCAGTAAGCACAGTTGTGTGTTTGCCATAAGTATACTGATGGAATTTGCATAGTGAGAGTACAATTACAAGCACCTGTTTTTCTATCTGTGCATATAATGAGTGCTCTGCTTGCAAATGCTACTGGCTGATCCTCTTGTAGGATTACAGCTCCTAAACTGCGTTCACTGGCATTGCACTGTACTACAAGTGGTTTCTGGGGATCATAGTATGCCAGTACTGGTGCTTTAGCAACAAGTTTCTTGGCCTCTTGAAATGCCTTGGCTTGTTCATCTTTCCAGTCCCACAGTTGACGTTTGACTGCTAGCTTCCCAAGCAGCTCGGTTAATTCTGAGATTCTTGGTAGGAAGTGTGCGGGGTAGTTGATTGATTGAAAGAGTGAATGCAATAGACATTGGGCAGCATTTCTCGTATGGTTTTGGCCTTTTTAGGGTCAACACTTAGTCCATCAATTGTGAGCAAGTGTCTAAGAAACGTCATACTTGTACGGTGAAGTTAAGTTTTTTCCTTGTTCAAACATCCACCAATCTCGTGACACCTGTCGAGCAAGGTGTCGAGCTTCAGGTCATGATCACGTCGCGCTTCCCTTTCAGTTTCACCGACACCAAAAACGAGTATGTCGTCCGATACGCACTGCACACTTTTGAAACCCTCGAGGGCTGTTTGAAGCTTTTTCTCAAAGATTTCACTACTCGCTGCCAAACCAAATTGAAGGCAGTCACTTGAAACATCCCATTGGTGTCTGGAATATAGTTAGGAGACAAGGTTCTTCATCCAGGACGCACTGCCAGCATTCGTCGCGTAGGTAAAACTGAGTTCTTAGCCTTTGCAACCTCTGGCAAAACATCATCCAGGACAGGTAGCAGGTGTTGTTTGTGTTACAGAGCATTGTTCAGGGCTTGTGGATCAATGCAGATCCTCATTTCACCGCTTTTCTTTGTGGCGACGACCGTTTGGCTGACCCACGGAGTAGGTTCATTGACGCTCTCAATTATTCCACACTGCTCTATGTGTCCGAGTATTTTTTTTAGTTATGGCTTGATGCTGACAGGGATGCGGAAGTTTGTGACTGCTTTTGGACAAACTGGCGGCTTGATTTACTTTCCCTGGCAGCAAGCCTAAGGATTGTTCAAAGATGGCTGGGTGCTTGTGGAAGATGTGATTCATCCATCCTTTTGTGTGTTCCTCAGACACTGGCAACAAGATTTTAATGAGTTCAGTAATGAGTCCCATGGCCTCAACTGTCTGCCATCCTATAAGTGGTCTGAGGTCATCTCGCACAATGGTGAACTCTACAGCATGCTCGTATCCATATGGAGCAATCACGCTCAAGTTTTTCCTGCCTATCGGTATCACCTTTGCACCTTTCCACATGCGCAGACTTGTTGATGTCGGCTTTATCTGATGTGATGTGACACTCTTCTGTATGATGATAACGGCAGCTGCACTGTCAACCTGAAACTTTACTTTCCTTCCATTGACATCTAACATCGTGAACAATGGGCTTGCTGTGCCATTTCGAACCATAAGTATATCATCAGAATAGTCATCCTGAGGTTTCAAGCTGGTGACAGTCTTACTGCTCCTGCACATACTTGCAAAGTGGTTGAGCTTTTTGCAGTTGTTGCATGTTTGCTTCCACGCAGGACATACGTTCCTTGAGCTTTCGTGACTTCCTCCACAATAATTGCATGTTTGCACAGTTCTCCTTGCTGCTGGGTGCTTCCCTTTGTTGACTTCTGCGTTTGTGATGCGGCATTTATTCTTTGTCACGGCATGCACATCTTCGGCCGGTGTGGCTGCCTCTTTGAAAACCTTCATCTGTTGCTTTGTTATTTCATGCGTGAGGCACACCTTGATAAATTTCTCCAGCGAGGGATCTTCCAGCTTCAAAATGTCAGCATGAGCTCTTCCGTCTTTTGTTCCGCAGACAATCTGGTCGTGTATTATCTTCTCCTTTTCTACCCCGAAGCTGCAGTCTCTAGTTTTCAGTTCCAGATCCGTCAGGAAACTGTCGAAGCTTTCATCGGAAAGTTGTACTCGGGTGCGGAAGATGTAACAGGAGTAGACTTCATTTTGCCTTGGCGAGAAATGCACTTCAAACAGTTCTACTACATGCTTGAAGTTGAATTCTGGGTGCGGTTGCACCAGAGTTGGTTCTCCGAAGCTGAGTGTGTTGTACACATCAAGGAGATTTGATCTTCCGACCGTGAGAACTGCAACTTGCCTTTCTGAGGATGCGTCAGCAGCATCGGTCGCTTTCAGGTAGAGCATGAAGACTTGTTTGAACGTACGCCATTGTTATGCAGTGTTGCTATCAGCTTCGAATTTCGGTTGTGGCGGTAGCATGTCCATGCTGCTTGGTTGCTTTGCTCACTTTTCACATCAGCGGTTTCAGTCCTCCACTTCTGACACCATGCTGTTTGTTTGTATGGAAGACGCAGGGTTTCAGAGAGACACATTTATTAAGGCTACACCGCCTTAAGTGTCATGCTTTGGGGGCCGTGAGGCCTAGTCTGCTTGACAAGAATTCCTGGGTGCGGGTTGTTAAGAAGGGATTGTGCCATGGTGTGGTGGCACCATCTGGAGGCTGCTCATGTAATAGTGAGTAAGCATTTTCTTTTATGACCTGATTTTAAAAGGCAGGCGTAAAACACAGACAAAATAAGGAACAAAAAAAAAGCAAAAATGCTGTGTTGTCCTTTTCATAGAAATAGTCCTTTTCATCTCTTGTCCATATTTTTCATGCCTATACTTTAATATTATGAGTCCTTTACCAACTCTGACACCCTTTTATCGTTATGTTCTTTGTTTATTTAAAAGAAATGAACCCCATGTTCATTTACCATCAGGAATTCTTTACAGGCTGTGATTAAAATGGCAACCGTGAACTGTTCACTGAAATGTGCATTGTGTCTAATATACTAATTCTGGCAAATGGCAGTATATAAGTGTGTGTGTTCTATATATATATAGAACACACACACTCAGGCAGGCCTCACACACATATATATATATATATATATATATATATGTATGTATAGAACACCTGTTCCAACAACCCCATCCATTCTCTGTTTACATGCAGCATGTTTACAACAAAGGGTGCGCACAGGTCCTTGAAGAAGGGTTGCAATCTGGGCCAGTTGGTACATACTTGAACAAAAAAACCAGGAGAGGTTCACACCACCCAGTCGTTGTGGTGTGAACCTCTCCTCTTGCCCTTTGTATTTTTGACTGTTTTTTTCTTTTCAAGGTCCTTGAAACCCTTGAAAACCCTTGAATTTGAAAATCGCACTTTCAAGGACCTTGAAAGTGCTGAACTGTTTTTTTAACCCTTGAAAGTCCTTGAAAAATCTTGTGCGAGATGGAAATCGTGATATACACAAAGAAAAATTAGTGTGAAACCTGTGCATAAAATGGAAAATTGTTTATTTTCTCAGCACATAGTTTTCTACAGACCGTTCAAAAGTTTCTTTAAAGTTTCACAAGTTTGGTGGAGCCCGTTAGATATGTGGCCACATTGAAGTGACGTGATCGCCCCTTCAAAAGTGTACGGCCGTATCGGCATCGACATCGCTGGCCGTTAGTTGGGCGTCTCGTGGTTTTGCGTTGCACGTGCGTACGTTGACGTTCCGTGGGTTCAGACAGTTCTCTGCGTGTGACTGCAGGAATCCCGCAATGCACTGAAATGCCTGGAAAGTGTACATTTCAAAGTGCGTGGCTCAGTAACAGCACCTACAAGGATTGAGTGGAACCGGATGCAACGAATCCACATCAAGCAAAATTTCTATCATCGCTGCAACGATATATAGAGCGGTGCGAAAACTATGTCGTACCATTTGATGAGTCTGCTCATGAGTGCCTACAAGAGAAGCAAATGGATGTGCACATAAGATTTTGGGACTCGTCCAAAAAGGTGATGACTAAGTACTACACATCTGTTTTCATGGCGCATGCAACGGCTGAGGACATTCAAGACCAACTTTTGAGTGCACTAGAATGGTTGCCACTGGCAAAGATTCTTCAAATCTCAATGGATGGACCCAATGTGAACCTCAAGTTCTTCAAGATGTTGCAATCTCACCTGCAGGAAAACTTTTAAGTCTACTGTCTTGATTTGGGTACTTGTAGCCTCCACACTGTGCACAATGCCTACAAGGGAGCCGTCATAGCGAGCAAGTGGGGACTCGACACCCTTTTCTCCAGTCTGAGTGCACTGTTTGAGGATGTCCCAGCAAGGAGGCATGATTTTTCAGCAGTCACTGGGAAGGCAGTATTTCCTCTGAAATATGTTGCTTATTGCTGGGTTGAGAGTGTGGCTGTCATCGAAAGAGCTCTGGAACTCTGGAGTGATGTGTAGAAGCTTGTAGGATCCACAAGGAAGGAGCAAGTAAGTCTGCCGAAGTGTGCGTCTTTGCAGAACATTGTTGAATGCATTCGGGACACATTAGTAGTGGCAAAGCTGAACTTTGCTCTTACTGTTGCTGCCACACTGAGGCCATTCCTAATGGAATACCAAACAGACAAACCGATGTTATTTCTTCTGGCGAGAGACTTGGAGATGATAGTCAGAAAGTTAAGGACAAAATTTATCAAGTGTTCAACATTGTCTTCAGCGACGGGGATCACTGGCCTGCTGCAAATTGATATAGAGTACCCAAAGAATCATACACCACTGGAAAAAGTGGACGTTGGTCGCACAGTCGAACAAATTGGGAAGAAGTGCAATGCAAGTGCAAAAGATATATTTCAGTTCAATATGGAGTGTAAGCAGTTCCTAGTCGCACTGACGAAGAAGGTCCTTGAGAAGAGCCCCTTGAGGTTCCCAGTGGTTAGAGGCCTTTCTTCACTTGACCCTCGGCAAATGTGCTGCAGGCCTAATGAGTGCCTGGCAGGCCTCAAGAAAGTGTTGGAAGCACTCATTGTGGCAGGGAGGCTGACAGATCAGCATCGAGACTCTACTTGCAGAGTAAACGGAGCTGTTACAAGAAAAACATAAACTGCGACTTTTCGAGAAAGCCACCAGTCTGGATGCCTTTTTTAGTGAACTTTTGCAGTTCAGTGCTTCTTATGCAGAGCTGTGGAAAGTTGTAAAAGCTTTGCTTGTGCTAAGCCATGGTCAGGCCACTATTGAGAGAGGCTTTAGTATAAACCGACAGATCTCTGTAGAAAACTTGAAAGGCCTCTCTTACATCTCACAATGAATTGTGTGCAATGCAGTGGAAGAAGCAGGTGGTATCTTTAACGTTGTCATCATAAAAGATTTGAGGACGGCCGTATCAGCTGCAAGGCATCGTTATAGTGCTTACTTGAAAGCCCAGAAAAGGCAGGAACAAGAACGTGTCAAGCAGTAGAAAAAGCACTGTGCTGAGGACCAGCTTGACAGTATCAACAAAGAAAGGAAGATACTGGAAGCAGCTGTTAGCGACCTGACTGCATCAGCAGATGACTACGCTGAAAAGGTGGAAGCAGCAATGACCTCACTTACATAAATCAAATTCCATGAGAAAAGTGGCAAAGGCTAAGGCTGAGCAATTGTTAAACCTTAACAAAAAGACTGAGGCAAAGTTTCAGGAGGACATTTGAACTTTCCTTGGTGCGTTTTGACAGATATGTTATTCCACATTGGGGGGGGGGGGGGGGGAGTGCAATAAAAATATTAATTTAAAAAAATATATTTTTGTGTTGTAAAACTACGAAATACAGCTTTGTAGTAGGTCCTTGAAAACCTCCTAGAAGGACCTGAAAAGTCCTTGAATATCCTTGAATTTTTTTTTTTTGTATAGCTAGTACGAACCCTGCCTGATGCACACCTCTTCATGAGAAGAATTCCTGGCCATGCCACTGTCTGTCGCCCATTATTGTGAATATGGTCAGGAATGAAAAAGATTTTCTGACCAACAGAGTACCTTTTATCAATTCCTTATTATATTTTGCTGGTACATGTGCAAAGTGCAAGTGTTTTAAATGTTAAATGAAACTGTTAAAGGATGTGCATCATGTTTTTTTGGCTAGCATGCCTTCAAACTAATGAGTGTTATACAAAGGCATTCACTTTCTCAGAAGAACTAAACACTAAGTTAACTTGTAAATAATCCAGGTGTAAGAGGTGCCTGAAGTAAGCACATAAGGAATAAAGAAAGATGTATGAAAGTGTATGACTGCAAAGGCATAGGAAAATACTACTGCTGCTCTTTGTTCTACACTTTCACTTTTCATTCGCGAGCTTTCCTAAACCTTCTTTCTTTCTTATGCGCTTTCCTTGGGCACTTCCTTTTCCAGCTGGATTATTTATCAGTTAACTTAGAGCTTAATTTTTCTGTAACAATGAATGTTCTATGTACCACTCAGTTGTTTAAAGGCATGCCAGGCAGTTGGCACGCACTTTTAAGTTAGCTATATTTCACAGTTTACTTAAGGTGCTTGCCTTTCGTATGTATATTAGAGTAAATGGTTAAACAGTTACCTAGTCGTCACTTCTCTTGTGGTGTCTCTGCAGTTGGCAAATAAATGTTTACGGACTATGGGATCTGTGAAAATATTGAGTTTCTGAGAAGTTTGTTACTGTAGTCAGTAAAAACATATGCTATATTGTTCACATATTCTAGGAGAGGCTGCAAATCTGAATACCAGGCTATGGGAAGATTCATGCTTTTCTCAGGTGCTGCAGTCCATAAACTTTTGATGTCGACTGTACGTTCGTCTCGTTTCCCTGAGGCTGTGCCACAGAACTAGGTTCCTGACACAGCTACTGTAGTTGCTTTGAGCCTGCAGGGAGATGTTTTTCTTTCTTCTTTAAAGGGACACCAAGGACAATAAGATCTCGCAATGACTGTCAACAGTAGTGCACTTAGCACTGAAACAATCTAGTGACACAATGTATTGCCCCTGTTAAAATCCCTTGTATATGAGGCTTGTACTGCAGTTGTACTCCTGACCCGCCATGGTAGCTTAGTGGCTATGGCATCGCGTTGCTAAGCTTGAAGTTGCAGGACCGAATCCCTACCGCTGCGGCCGCATTTTGATGGGGGCAGAACGCAAAGACACCCGTGTCCAGTGCATTGGGGGCGTGTAAAAGGTCGAAATTAATCCGGAGTGCCTTACTACGGCATGCCTCATAATCAAGTTATAATTTTGGCACGTAAAGTTCCAGAATTCAGCTATACTCCTCTCTCACACCTTCTTGTACACCATGTAGTGCTGTGTGCGTGAAGCCTGCACATTGCTTTTGAAGTGCATGGCGTGCCGGTAAATGCGCTGAGAAATGCATCACACTGCAGCCAGGCTCCTCTCTCACGCTTCTTTCTGGATATGCTGCACCATCTAGTAGCACTGCCAAGAAGCCTGCACATGGCCTCCTAGATGCGTAGCGCATTGTTGTGTGCATACGCTGGGATTGGTTCTCTCTATGGTCACATCCAAATGAACATACTCGGTGACCCAAGTTGCCGAGAGGTTCATTGAAGAGTGGCCCACACTCAGTGCATTTGTGGCACAGCTTGCCAAAGCATCACGCTGCTGTCGTTAAAGAACATGAAGTGGGTTATTCTGCCGAGCAGGAAAGAAATTTTAAAGGTTTTATAATGGTATATTTGTCTGGTTGAAATCTCTCATTGCAAAATTGGCTGATCAAAATGCACCCAGGTGCCTCACCCACTGCTACTGTGTGCTGCTTTCCACTGCAGATGTTGCGCTGTTGATCTACTGGCACTTACCCCGTGACCCAAGTTGGCATCAAAGAGATTTGTTTAACAGCAGTACATAGCCAGTCCCACAACCACAGTAGCCCATGTCAGCATCAAAGGCATGTGGCACATAAATACACAGTGCCACCTGATCATTGGCCCAAGTTTTAAACCCTGTTCCCTTGGCAGAGCAGCTCGATGCGCTACCCATTTGACCATGGACTACAGGGAGACCCACGTTTGCATTAGAGACATAGATAGGCACAGACAGGCAGACAGACATACCCGATCGACCGACTGACCCTGAAATGTGTGTGAAGTGCCCTAAGAATGCTAATTGTGTTAATAAGTTTAGACAGGTAAAACCTCAGTTTTAAACTCTATTTTAATAAATTTCATCGTAAGACGATTACTAGAAGAGAAAATGAAGGCTAAACTGCAATTTTTTTAGTTCATTCCAAAGCTCCAGTGACTGGAATATCAGAAATTCAAAGCCTTTTTTATTTCTTTTACTTATTTCAGCGGTAGTGGCTCTGTAAATTTTCTTAAAACTTGCTAAGTTGAGCTTCTGGCTCATTTCTACAAAAAGTTAACTAGGCCTGAGCAGACGCTGTCAAAACCAATGATGTCAGGGCAAGCTGGTGTGGGAACTTCAAGGCACCATTTCCGCCCATCTTTCCATTCTAGTATCTGTACTGGCTTGCAAACCTATTGTCGTGGTAAGGGTTTCTTTTTTTTTTTGTATTGTAGAAGCATAATTTACTAAAGCAGGCCTACTTATTGTTGTTGTTAGTGTTGCTTTACATGGCTAAACAAAAAGAAATGTGGTTGTTTAACTGCTAGTACAACTTACATGGGCTGGTCAAGAAATCCATAAGGGCAAAAATTTGCCAGTTTTTGTTCCTAATCAATATGTAGGTTGCACTGAAATACCTGGAAAACTGTCTCCATGTTCAATCTGGAGCAAAGGAAAGCATGTGCTCAATGTTCAGCTGTTTTCTTTGCTGGCTTTCTATCTACAGAATAAATTGCTTGTCTTTCTAAATATTTAGCCTATGTGAACACTTCACTGTGTGTGTGCCTGTGCAAAGTGCGCACTTTTCCTCCTCATCTGTCTCCTTCCCCAATGCAGTGTGGCCTGCTGGTCTCCTGCCTGGTTAACCTCACTGCCTTTCCCTTATCACTTCTGTCTCTCTCTAGTGTGTCAGTAAGTTTCCTTGGGCTATGCAGAAACACTGGAGGAAATGGCCACATTCAGGGGAACGAGGCCCCGAAGGCCAGTAGAGGCTGAACAAAATGACTGTGAAATGGTAAGTGCCCCATTTAACTGAATCACTAATATGGAGGTAATGCAAACCTGCAAAGCAAGGAAAGTGCAGACTGTCTCACACTGAGTGGATTGCTCATACCATCTTGTTTCAGATTTAACAAACAATGGCCCAGGAGCTTTTGTAAGTGGTGTGCTCATATTAGTGGGTCACTCCACCCACCACAGTAGCTTAGTTGCTTTGGCATCGCATTGCTGAGCACAAGGTCATGGGTTCGATGCCCTGCTGTGGTGACCGCATTTCAATGGAGACTAAATACAAAAGCACTTGTGTTCGTAATTTAGGTGGACTACTTACCGAATTCAAGGAGTCAAGATTAACCCATTAACCTCCAATACAGAGTCTCTCGTAACTTTATGCATATTTTCGGGACACTGAATCCCACAACCACAACACAACTTTTCTCGTAATTTTTATGGTTGTCTGTCACGACATATTCGGTCAGGATACTCAACCATTGTTGCAGACAGAACACCATTAGCAAGGTGCGCTATCAAAAATGTGTCATGTAATTTGTAACATAGAGTGTCATACTTCTAAGTACAAAAATATGATCTAATTATATTGTGTTGGAGCTGTCACAGATGTGAACCTAGTCTTCACCACAAACAAGTGGAATGACTGATGTATGCTGCCAGCAGTCACAGGGCAACACTTGCACTCATGACCAAAACTTACTGGAACTACTGAGGTGCGCAAATAAATGTGATTTGAAGTAACCTTATGTCTAGGAGTTGTAATAAGTTGTAATATATGGAGCACTTATTCAATGGAAAGCATCGCAGATCAAAAACATTTCACTTGATTCTTTTTTTACATTAAACCTGGGCCAAAATCTTCTCTTATGAATTTCAATCCAAGCAACTCGTACATGAAGCAAAGCTGTGAAATGGAGTTTTAAGACCATTCGGCAGGTCCTATGGGTTGATTCTGGCACAGCCCAAAATATACCCAAGGCCTTGAAAACTTGTTATATGTATTGTGAGATTCCTTCACTATATGCAAGCCTTTTCAAATGCTTCACTGTATCTAAGGTTAGTACTTCTATGCTTTCCATTATATCCAATGTGTGTTCATGTATGCTACACGGACCCTACCGGTGCCAGCATTCAGCTGCACAATCTCACCAATGCCCTGGTTGTCTGGCTGCTGCGGGGCTCTGATGCAGGCTGTGTTGCTGGCTGTTCTCTGGACTAGTGTTTGATACTGATGATTTGGACTTTGCCACTGCTGCACGAGAATTGTTGTGGAATTCTCCTTAATGGCTTTGCTGCAAAACCACAGCACTGTGAAATGCTTGGAGCAAGGGTTCTATGTATGCACCACTTGCATAGCTTCCACAGCATTACCTGCTAGGTATGAAACAGAGTTATGAGAAACAATTCATTCAGATCTGAGCAACTTTCTGTGTCTGATCGTCATAGTTTCATAGTCATAATCGCCAAGAAAGGAGGATGAGGTTCGAACAGGCCCTCAGTGTTCGAGTCAATCTCACATGTTTTTAATATAGACGGCGAGCAGTTGACACACACACTGAACTTCTTTAACCTCGCTGCTGGTTTATACTTTCTTGTGCAGTGGGACCGGTGCAAGTGCTAGTGTGGGAGGGGCTTCAAGGTGAAGCAGAGAGGTTTTGGCACCAAGTGTATCAAATAAATCTGTTCAAGAAAGGAGGAAGTCATTCACTGGCAGAGTACACCATGCATCTCTCCTCAACATTCAGTTCGAGGTTTCCTCAAGTCTGTACTCGGTCTCATGTTTAGCAGGCAATGCTGTGGTAGTTACTCAAGTACTGCAGTCATAGAAGTCTCACTCTGCATGTTTCACAGTACACTTGTTTGTGACATGCAACTTTTTCTGTGGAATAACTACTTCATGTATTACAACTATAACATGTGGATGTGTGGATGTGAACTTAGGTCAAATCACCTATCTTTTGTCCAACTTTGTGCTTCATTCAACATTCTGCATTTTGGTTGCAAACACGAGGTGTGCTGCAGCCACTGGTTGCAGTAATGTGTCAATCCGTGCTCATTTGGCAGCAAATAAATTCAGATCTGCAATGCCTTCAATGTAATGAATACATCATATTTTCAGACATAAAAGTGCAGGACTGCATCAAACTACATGATGCATGCTTGTAACTTTCTTTTATGTGTGACACTATTTTTTGTATGTTGATTCGAGCAGTAATGGAAGTCTCTTTAGCCTTCGTACCTTTGCCTGTTATGTACGAAACACAGTAGAACTGCAGCAGAAAAGTGGTGATAGCTACAGGCATCATGCTACTGACAGTACTGCACAGGCACTGCGAGCCTGGCTAATTGGGTCTATTGAAACTGGCATCGGCAGTGTTCCCTCCATCTTTGATGAGTTCTTGACTCGGTGCATGGGGTGCATTGAATAAGCCTGCAGAGCTTCATTTCTGTCCAAGAGGGTATGCTATAAAGAAGCACCATACATTTTTAAAATATGTTGGATGATTTAAAGGTGCGAGATTAGTACAGATGCGTTGCGAGTAACCGTTAGGCTTGTCTCACAAGCACTTTTGATAAGTCAGCCGGTGTGCTGAGCAGTCGTGTGCCGCAATTGTGAAAGGTTATGTTCCAGAGGTTTCTCATTTTAAATATTTTACGTCGAGTAGCCACAGTTCTTTCAACTAGCAAGGGTGTGCTTGCTCTGACAGTGTGACTTCATGTATGACACTGCTTGTTCACTGCTATTGGCTGGATGGTAAAATAATTGCATCAAGTTTGAAACAGACAGCAACTGTCTTCGAGGACTAGTTTTTGTTATTCCTATAGTTTATCAGTATGGCTAATTCGGAATGTGAACTACAGTGAAATCTAGTTAATGAGAACATGCTTAATTCGAACTTCCGGTTTATTCGACCTGCCACTGTGATACCCTCAAAGTTATGTGTATTCCAGTGGGTGAAAATGCCCAGTAATTCAAACGTGCAAGCATTAGTGATAGTTAATTAGAACATACCGCACTCCGAGAATGCCCTCAGCAGCGCGCCAAATCGCTTGGCAGCATCCCCGACCAGCATTGCTCTGACCCTGCCATGGAGGAAAGGCTTGGGAGAGACCCCTCAGCGCTTCATGCAAGGGTCTGTTTAAAGTCCAAGGGTGATAACACCGTCGCCGCACGCCCTACGCTGTATGTACAAGTGAAAGTGTGCGAGGGGAGCCATTGATCGCATCTCAATCTCGCTCATGTGAAAGAGATGGAGGAGGGAAAAAGTGCGCCATCTTTTGTCATGCGCAAGGCACCCAACTGTAATAAGCATGTGGTGCCCCTTCGGGCATAATCCTCATTGGCTCGCCAGGCTCGGTGGAAAACATTGGTCACCGCACTAAATAAACGCCAACGAGCACAGCTGCTTGGTGATCAGTCATCGTTCACCACCACGCTGCAGAGCGTCACTCTAACGGAGGGTGTCTCGAGCCCCCCTTCATTCACGAACCAGGGCGGATCGTGACACTGGCGACGAGTACCCACGTATCGACCTATGCTGCTGCGAGCAGTGGAACACCACCCCCTGTAGGTGCCACCATGCCTCTGTACAGAAGGCTCGAACCGTTCGACGGAGATGGGTCTGCCTGGCCAGTCTACGAGAAGCAAGTCCACGTGTTCTTCGGGCAAATGACACACCCGAGGCCAAACAGCAGGACATTTTCCTGGCCAGCTGCGGGACCCGCGTCTTCAGTCTCCTGCTCGACCTTCTCAAGCAGCCACGCTGCCTGTTAAAATGCTGAGTGAGCTGCTCACCTTTGTGCGCTCGCATTTCGATCCGGTACCATCCACACTAGTGGAGTGTTTTCACTTTAATAACCAGAGTCGCCGGGAAGGAGACCCTCGGGCAGTTCGTTGCTGCACTATAAGGGTTAGCGAGTGCCTGCGCCTTCGTTGCTCGTTTTGGCAATTCCGCTGTCATGAATGAGACACGGAATAAGATCACAAGAAATTTGGCTAGAATTTGAGCATATCGGTTGAGAAATACTTTAGGAATTTCGTCCAGACCACATGAGCTCTTGGTTTTCAAGTTTAGTAGCATATTAAATACACCAGCATAAGGTATGAAATTTACATCTGTTAAATGGACATCAGTGTGACAATTTACATCAGCATGCAGTGTGATATCGCATGCGTTCACCGTAGAACAAGAGAACACACTCTGAAAATAATTGTTGAAGTGCTGAGAAATGGCACTCCGATCTGTAATTGCCTTCCCGTCAACTGATATTTGCGAAACTGGCTTCTTTTCTTTTATGTACTGCCAGAACTTAGCAGGATCATTTTTTATGAAGTTAGGAAGTGATATCTCGAAATAATAATCTTTTGCGATGTGAACTGCACTTGCAAGATTGTCTTGCATTTCTCGTAATTTGTTGCACTGCCCCGCATGCTTCTTTTTAAACCTTTTTATTCTGCGTTTCAAATGGATGATTTTCCGATTCATCCAAGGCGTTTGTTTGCTAATTTTCTTCAGTTTGTTTGGGACGAAGTTAACCAGACAATAATGACACATTTCCTTGAACCTGTTCCAAAGTAACTGAATATTGCTGCTGTCGAAATCAACCAAACAGGTTTCCATGTATTCGACAACGCCTGCGTCATTGGCATTAGAAAAATCTTTAAACTAGCGCGCAGACACGTGTTTATGCTTATCTAGAGGTACTGGCAGTAGCGATATGTTTACGAGATGGTGATCGGAGAGCCCTTGCTCCACTTTCACATTATGATCAGAGAAATCTCGACTGAGAAATACCAAGTCTAACACCGAGCTGGATGCATTTTCTACACGAGTTGGTTCATGGACTACTTGCATCAAGTTGTATCGTAACATAATATCAAACATAATGTTCACATGTTTGTTATGTTGATTACTGGCAATAAGGCGTTCCCACTCTACTTCCGGCAGGTTAAATCACCAAGCAGAACAATTTTGTTTCTTTCATGCATGGACATTTCTATATTCAGTCTCTCTAATATATCTGCTGAGGAATCCGTAGGTCTATAGAAAGCGTATAACGTCAAACTGTGACCCCAGTAAGAGACTTTGACACGCAGGCATTCGAGGTCGATAATGTAGTCCAGCAAAACAGCCTGAACGCTATCTTTAATTAAAATTGCTACACCACCACCCCTAGAGTGCCGGTCCTTACGATAAACGTTATAAGAAGGAGGAAAATTGTTGTTATCGCATATCGCCTCGTTCAGCCAGGTTTCTGTTAAAACAGTTACATGAGGATCGTATTGTAGTAGCAAGATCTCTAAGGCCTCGGTTTTGTTTTTGACACTGCGAGCGTTTATATTCAACATTCGGAGACGTTTATGAGCTTTACAGGCATCGTCTCAATCTCGAGATAATACGGATGCATTACCTTCATCACCTTCCACAGGCGTGGACGATGTGTTTTTTATAGTTTTAACACGTTTGTTAAGCGATTCATCCCAAAAGAATTCCTTGTCAATTCTTAATCTGTCTTGAATAAGCGAGACCCTTTTTCCCAGCTGCTTCTCATTTTTTGCACTTTCCCACAGCAGTTTCCATTTTCTTAACGTTGATGCCGAATAGTCATTTTGGATAAACGTTGTGCTGCCTTTTAACTTTTTGACATTGGCGAAGATTGCCTTCATTTCATTGTAATCTTGGAGGTGAATGATTACTGGGCGTTTGCCTTTCCGCTGTCCAATCGATGGATGCGGCCAACAGATATACACTTCACGCCGAGCGTATCTTCGAAGATCTCTTTGACTACTTTGTGTTTAAGTGAAGTTTCTGTTTCATCGGATGACTCGGAAATTTCGTGAATTATCAGATTAGGCCGTCTACTTCGGTCTTCCAGATCTGTTATGTTTTTTTGCTTGAAAGTTTATGATATTCTCTAGCGATCGTAGCGCCGCCTGCACTTTATCAGCTTGTCCTGAAGGGAGGGAGGACTGAGAGCTGTTTTCGTACATTTTATCGTGCAGCTTCTCTACTGTTTTTTTCGTGCCTGTTATTTCTGCTTTTAATTCACTTATGTCACATCGCATGGCCTTCTGGCCCTCAAGTAGCTCTTCAAAAAGTTATTTTTGTGTAGGTCCGGGGTTTAGTTCCACATCGCCACTTAAAAATAATCTGATCATCAAAAAACAATTATAGGCAATGCTATAACACCGTTTGGGGCACGGCAGGACTACAATGCCAGGACAGTTACTTCGAAATGTACAGGAATGGCAACTAACCTGCAATACGAAAAACAGTTTCCTGTTTAGCGTCATGGCATTGCCAGGTCCGCCGTGCCCACTGAAGTTGTAGTCATGAGGTATCTCTTTTATATGCTCGGCTGTTGATGACGTTACGCTGCGTTGTTCGATAGGTGTCGCTAGTAGATCCGCACCATCATGAGATGACGCTTGTTGATTTGCTAATGGGACGAAATTTGAAAGCTGGTATGCATCGTTGATGTGGCGTGCCTCGTGGCGCACGTGACCAGTGGTTGATAAACCGGCAGCAATTCCCAGCAAACCCTGCAGTACGAAAAACAGTTTCCTGTTTAGCGTCATGGCATTGCCAGGTCCGCCGTGCCCATGCCGTGGAGGTTGTGCAGAGGAACTATGCATTCTCAGTGGCGCGTCACTTCTAGCTGGTAGTTATGGCGGCATTTGTGGTATTTTTTTTCTGTTTCGATATAAAAAATGTTTTTGTAGGAGTTTTTGGTGACGCATCCACTCATACTTCAAATGCAAACTTTTGCATGAAGGATGCTTTCATGTACACTATATGAAACTAGGTTTTACGTGCAGTCCAAAATTTTGTAATTTGCCATTAATGTTGCTTTGTTTGAATTTAATGACTCTGCTTGACAGACATTCTCGTTGAACTTCAGAACACTTGGGCAACAGCATGCAGAGATGGAGAGCACATTCAGGAACAGCAGAGGCAGCGGCAGATTGACGACGCCCTTCTAGAGTATGGACTCTCGCCACTGCCCACGAGTGATCCCACAGAGTTCCCGCGGAAACTGCAGGCTGTGATGGAAGAAGTGGACAGACTCAAACGACAAAGACGGTGCAGTTGTGCTTGTACAGCAGCCAGGAGTGATGACTTAATGTCCAAAAGTGCTTACACGCAACTGAAACGGAAGTATGAAGCACTGCTAGAAAAAGTCGGACAGCTAGAGAAGCGTAACATGGATCACCAGGAATGCCAGAGGCTCAAAATTTCACGCTCTGGTGAGTATGGTTTTGCATAACTGGCACCTGTTCTTCCTATTATAAAATTCCCAACCCTTAGAGCTTGTTTACGATGGTTGTACAGGCCTAAGCAATTTTAAGATTTTTCGCTTAGGGTTAAGGTAAAACTACCGTAGACTTGAAAGGATGAAAATAAGATCACTGTCTGATTTTGGCAGCCCTATTTTTTGGGCCCGATAGATCATTTAGTCGCATGCCCATAGCACTTTCCAGAACCCTCCCCAGTTCCCAACTACTTCTCGGAATCTGTGGGATAAGGCAGCTAAAATCTACATGGAAGATGCACATCCTTCTTTGTTAACGTCAGTTATCTGTCAAAAGCATAGTCTGTATGGTGCAGACTATGCTTTTCAGATGGAAACACCCTTATTGTCGGTTCTTTCTACAGACCACCAAATTTGAACACTGTTGAACCATTTATCAGCCTTTCAAGGTCACTCTCAGTCCTGTCATCTGAAACGATAATTCTTGGTGGTGATTTTAACATGCCAGATGTTGAATGGCGTTACCTATGTCCTGTACAGAGTAATAGGTCATTACTTCAGTCTGCATTTTGCGAGCTAATAATGACATATGGGCTCTTCCAGTTCGTTGATTTTCCTACTCGTTTTGGATGTACAGACGGAAATGTGTTGGACTTGGTCTTTAGTAACCATAAAGATATCATAGACTTCATTGCACCAGTACCAGGGATTAGTGATCATGAAGTAGTTGCAGGTGCTATTCGTTGCAGAAAAATAGAATTTACCAAAATGCGGCCGAAAAAGGTATTCTTTTATGAAAAGGGTAATTACGAGGCTATTTCTAATGAGTTAAATGATTTCCTGTCTACATTTGCGCATTACAGTTCATTTAGCAGCATCGACAGTCTGTGGGTCACATTTAGGGATAAACTGCTTTCATTGACCTCAGATTTCGTTCCGTCTAAGGTGGTTTCGACTAAGCGCCGCAAGGATAAACCCTGGATTAATAAGGATTTACGTTCATCAATTAAGAAAAAATCCCGAACTTACAAAATATATTGCAAAACTAAAAACCAAAGCATGTACAAAAAGCTAAGGGATATCAGCACAAAACTTAAAAGCGAATTGAAGGTTGCGAAGGATGCATATCTACAAGCCTTAGCAGATAAACTAAAAACAAATCCCAAAGAGGTCTGGCGGTATATCAAGAGCAACAAGAAGGATAACACTGGCATCCCGGCCATCACAAATGAGGGTAACCTAATTAAAGAGGACAAAGAAAAAGCAGAAGTATTCAATAAGTATTTTCATTCAGTTTTTACAAAGCCATGTAGCATTGCTATTTCTTACACACCCACACCATTACTGGAAATGGAAAACGTTTCAGTGAGCAAGGAAGGAGTGGAGGCTTTGTTGTTTAACCTAAACCTGCATTCAGCTCATGGACCCGATGGAATTTCTAATCATGTGTTGAAACAATGTTCGAGACAGATAGCGCCTTTCTTAGTATTATTATTCAACAAGTCACTAGATAATCAAAAACTGCCCGAAGATTGGAAGACAGCTAACGTGACTCCGATATTTAAAGAGGGCGATCGTACACACGTAGGCAATTACAGGCCGATATCTTTAACTTCCGTTTGCTGTAAGACTCTCGAACATGTCCTGTACTCTAATCTGATGAAACATTTGCAAACAAATAACTTTTTCACTTCGGCTCAGCATGGGTTCCGCTCTGGTTTTTCGTGCGTAACACAACTAGCCGAATTCACTCATGACATTGCACTCGGCCTGGACCATGGTGAACAGATAGATGCACTCTTTCTTGATCTGCGGAAAGCATTTGACGTCGTCCCCCACAATCTACTTTGCTTAAAATTATCATTCCTAGGCCTTCCTGAACGTATTTTTGGCTGGATAAAGGATTATTTACACCTGCGCAAACAGCAAGTTGTTCTTAATGGGGTAAACTCGGCTCCAATGCACGTGCTATCGGGAGTGCCTCAAGGCTCTGTGCTTGGGCCTCTTTTGTTCCTAATTTATATTAATGATTTAGTAGTAGGCCTTAAATCAACAGTTAGACTGTATGCCGACGACTGCGTCATGTATCGTGCAGTGAAATGTTATGCCGACATGTCTGTCTTACAGGACGACCTTGAAAAAGTATCTATTTGGTGCAAGCGGTGGCAGATGACTCTGAATACTGGTAAATGCTACCATGTGCAGTTCACAAAGAAAAAGAAAAAATTCCCCAGTTCCTATTGCGTAAATAATGTTGCACTCAGTACCGCTAATGATGTTCAGTACCTCGGAGTTACGTTTTCTGAAACGCTTGACTGGACTAATCATGTTAACTTAATTAGCGCGAAAGCTTACCGTCTTCTTCACTTTTTCCGACGAAATTTTAAGCATTCTCCTTCATCACTGAAAGCAACCTTGTATTTAACAAATATCAGGCCTATTCTAGAATATGCATGCGTTATCTGGGATCCATACACTAAAAACCTCACAGAGAAAATAGAACGCGTCCAAAAGCACGCAGCACGCTTCGTAACAGGAAATTATAATTTTACTACCAGAGGATCCAGAATACGGGAAGGGTTGGGTTGGAAAACTCTTTCTTCACGCAGGAAAATCCTAAGATTGAAATTCCTTTATAATATATATAAAAGTAAAACTGGTATCAACAAAACACTGTTCATCAAGGAGCCGCATTACGTTTCATCTAGGAGAGACCACGCTAACAAAATTAGAGCTTACCAGTGCTGTACCAATGTGTTTAAGTATTCATTTTTTCCTAACACGATTAGCGATTGGAATGAGCTCCCTAATGAAGTGATGGCAGCTTCTAGTTTTGAAAATGCTATTGAGAGCCATATTCTTTGATTGTTCTGTTATTCAATTCTGTACATACGCAACTTTTTTTTCTGTTTTGTTAGTTAGTTACTTTGTCACTCACTTTGTTTTGTACTTTCGTAGTTTCTATTCCGCTTTTGCGAATTTCAGTGCTTAAACTATGTTGTATTTACTGATGTATTCTTTTGATGTTGCTAAATATGTTTCCATTGTGACAACCTGTATTTTAACCCCCCTACGATAATGCCGTACAGGCGATGTAGGTATACCGAATAAATAAAAAATAAAAAATTCGTGTACCATAGGAGCATTTTGCCAGGTCCACTGGTTCATGTCTGCACATTGTCTCCAGGTTTCCTGGCTGGCTGCAGGTTTGGTGTGCAGTAAAGTATAAGGCCGTATTACAATGCAGGGAACTTTCCATCTGCTTCAAGGCACTCTGTGCAGTTTTTGTTTTATTGGCTGTGGCAGTGGATTAGCATCTTACCATTGTTGTTAATATCGCAGCAGTAATGCTCTCTAACACATGGAAGTTTCCAAGTTTCGAATACAGATTACACATCAACCATTCATATTCTAAAAGTAACCCTAATAGGTATTTTTTAAAGTAACCAAGTATTTCTCAACAACCGAACGTTAAAGTCTAGATACTATTCTCTGTCGGCTAAACAAAGCACCAAAAATGATCAGAAGTGTAACAACGACAAATGTTTTCGAAGCAATGCAGAAGCAAACTGGGTAGTGCAAGTTTTGTTTTCGGTTTTATGGTAGAAACCAACCTGACAACCTGTGATTTTTGCTTGTAGCCTGATTAAGGGCCAAACAATGAAATCTTCCTTACCTCAGTAAGAAAGCCTTCATTACGGTGAGGCTACCTTATGTCACTCTGAAAGCTTCCTTACTGAGGGGTCCTCGGTGAAGGATTCCTTGGTGCTTCCTCAGCATAAGGTAGCCCCAAAGCTACCTTCATGCGTCCTTATGCCACTCCTGGCCCTGAATGAGCGCTTCACCTCACTGCTTTACCACGTGACGTTTGCTTGCGCATGCGCGCTCTAGCCCACCTGCGGAGAAGCGCGAGCACGGTACGTCTTGCCAGGCACGTTCGTTTCAGTCACGTGTGCGGCACGAAAGCGTTGCTAGGCGTTGCACGTCGCCGTCGTGCCAACGTTGATGAATCACATCAAGTTTTGCACTGCAATGCTCTACTTTTTTTAACTTTAGTAAACAAAACTAGAAGAAAGCGTCCACGCTTCTCCATATTAGCTCTTCAATTTAAGGATTGTGCGACGATACATTTATTATAGAATAATGGTGTTCACATAAAGATTTCAAGAGATAATCTCGAACCCAGGCATGCGGCAACCGCTCCTTACGTGAGGACGGGTGAAGGGAGCTTTCAGAGTATGCTAGCTTCCTCCATCGGTCCTTCGCTGTAAGGAGGCCTCACGTAAGGTTAGGCAGCGCTCGAAGGAAAGGAACATTTCATTGTTTGGGCCTAAGTGTTTTTGGCAGTCTAGTCATGTACTATGATAATTCCATTTTTGCACTACAACCTGCAATATTTTTTTTGCAATGCGCCGTTGTACATGTGCCTATGACTACTGCCGCCGCCGCCGCCGCCGCTGCTGCTGCTGCTGCTGCTGCTGCTGCTTCGTCTTCTTCTTGGCAATAAAACCTTGTTTTCAGAATGTGCACAATGCCCTCTTTGACACGTTAAAGAATAACACGGTGTCAAAATTAATCCGGAGTCTGCCACTATGGCTTGCCTCATAATCTGAGTGTGTGTCATATGTAAAAGGCATGCGGCGCACAAAGAAAGGAAGAGGACGATGTGCGTGGATTGGTTCGAACGGCACAAGCCTTCGAGGCGTGTGACCCAAGCTGTGATTGGGAGAGAAGCGGCGCTGAGCTGGCATTATTGACGCAGCTCTGGGCCAAGAAAGTTGGAGCATCAGCATCGCACTGGCGGCAGGAGCCATAGAGTTTCGGTCAAGCCCATGACGCTGGCAATCCAGGGTGTGGCTGTCAATCACGGCGACATTCGAGCGAGGCTCCTTGGACCTGCTACAGCCTCTCACAGCAGTGCCGGGCACTCCAGAAAGGATCTCCCTTCAGAGGCAGACCAGCACGTACAATAGTCCCCGGGAGGTCACGTCAGCACTCGAAGAAGTAGTGGCAGAACCTGCCGTTAGGGAAATTCACGACAGTGTGGTTTTGGAACGTACAGCCCCATAATCCAATTCAAGTTTAATTCTTACGGCACAATGTAATGTGCTATATGAGGAAGCGACAATGCTCATCCCTCTCAGAAGTTATAAAATATGGAGCACAACAATGCCTCAAGCAAACACCTCTCCCTGTGTGCAAGTGAGGCCGGAGTGAAACGTCACCGACGGAGTTTGGGACACCGGCTTCAAAGATGGACGGGTCGACTGGCTGACATCAAGGCAGCAACGTCTGTGGCATCGGCGATGAAGAAGATCCAACAGGCATTGGACTCGGAGATACGTGAGATGACAGACGTTTGTAAGAACACTCCTTTCTGATGGCATCACAACCATAGGCTAGGGCTGCCTGACTCGCTTTGGAACCGTTGAGGACGAACGTAGACGGGGATAAGGACATATTTAGACTATGCAAGTGTTACTATTCCTTAATGGAGTTTTATATTTAGTCATTTGAGCTTTGAGTTTTTCATTTCGAGTTTGCGTTAATTAAAATCTGTTTGCTGTGCTGCCCTGCATCTCCCGGCTCCATCTCTCCTAACATCTGTATGCCCCCGAGATCAGTGACATGCGACAAATGCACGACAGTGTGGTTTTGGAACGTACAGCCCCATAATCCAATTCAAGTTTAATACTTATGGCAC
This sequence comes from Dermacentor albipictus, assembly GCF_038994185.2. Lineage (NCBI taxonomy): Eukaryota > Metazoa > Arthropoda > Arachnida > Ixodida > Ixodidae > Dermacentor > Dermacentor albipictus. The sequence goes on from NC_091821.1 coordinate 492,741,604, forward strand.
AATGTGATGTGCTGTATGAGGAAGTGACAATGCTGAACCCTCTCAGAAGTTATAAAATATGGAGCACAACAATGCCTCAAGCAAACACCTTTCCCTGTGTGTTCTGCGTACTACACAGACAAACAGCAGTGGTGCAGGCAAGGTAACATCAACTCATCACTCTCGTGTTAACTGAAACATTGGAAAAATTGAGCTTTAGCTGTAAACATCACTGCTAATTATCATCAGTCAAAGCATCCAGCACGGAAAGCTTCGCTTACATCGAATCCAACAGTGTGTGGGATCTGCATAATTTTTTAATGTGAAATCATTATAGTATGTCCTATGAGGCAGAAAATCTGACGTCATCAAGCGATGGTACCAAAAATGGCCAACGGTGCAAAGAGTAAGAACACATAAAAAATGCTTGCAGTTATGTCATATTTATTGGGGAGGTTCGTGTACACAGAATAAATTAGTGGCTTTGAAAATAAAATTTGGTACATCTGCGTTTGGGTGGGAATGCAACCTGGGCCTCCGAGGTGTGAGACGAGCACACTTCCCCAATACCACGGTGGTTCCACGATTCTGGCTGACTGAGGGTGTGCCTAGTGCGCAGGTCACGTATCTGGCTGTGACGTGACCTGTGCAATGTAAGGTGACTTAAGGTGGAGTAAGTGAATAAAGGGGAATTAAAATGTTTCAAGGTTGACTAAAATGAATGAATGTGGATTAAGGTTTGTATGAATTAGAGCAAAGTGGATTAAGGTATAGTTGTGAAGGACACTTGACAGTGTATTTATTTATTGATGTCACATATATACATAACCAACCAATTAGAGAACTCAAGATGCTTTTGCATTCTCATTGCGTAAGGATACTTAACTGTCAACTTGTGTTTTGGCGACCACTTATTTAGCGTTTTTGAGAAGTTGGTCGTACAGCAGCCATTCATTCTTGGAAAGCTTGTTTGCAACCAGGCTCTAAAGTTGTTGAAAGGCTGTTCGCACAGTTCTTTTTATTAGTGATCCGGTGTTCAAAACTGATCCTCTGTCTGTGAGAGTTCACTCTTTTTTTTTAACTAGTTAGTACAGGTGAGATACATAATCATACCAAAAGAACTATTCCTGGTGAAAGTATATGCATCTGCATTTTGACTATTTAATATTGAATTCAATATTTGACACTTACTATTTGTATACGTTTCGCATTAGAAAATGTTGATGTTTGCCCACCTCTTCTAATAAGCATAAAGAAGCTTTCAAAGTGTCCTCAGTTGCGATTTGCAAAACTTATCTTGCATAAGCGCATCATAATTCAGTGTTAATTAAGTGCCAGACAGTAAGGCTGCTGCTAGTCTCAGGATTGCTGCTTAGAGTGCTATGGGGCTTAGCTACCGTGCCTTGAACATTGACCTACTTAAGTACCGTATTGCAACATCTGTGCTGAGGTTGCTATTAATACATTATTTACTATATGAATTACCTTACTGGTGACTATCGCCTCCTACAAACCTTAGGCAGCAAAAACTGCTATTTTGTATGGTATCCCTCATTTTAATACATTTAGACTGGTGTAACTTAAACTCATTATATTGGTTTGAATCTAAGCACGCTTGGCCACTTTGCTGAGCTCAGGTGTGAGGAAAAGGGTTTAACTAGAGTAAATGAGGTAGAGAGTGAAATTGTCTTCCGAATAAGGTATTGTCAAGCAGTGCTTGTGTAGCATTGTGTTTCCGTGTCCTTCACCTGTGTTGACCTGTGTTCAGAGTGCAAAAATCTGCTAATTCTCAAGTTTGTCTTTTTCAGACTTTTGTGAAATTAGAAAGCTTTGGCTTGTTCGTATACATACCTTTATGTAATACTGTGCTACGGAAGCATGGACGATAGCAACGACACTGGTAGCGACAGATTGTGCTGCTTTCTCTAACCACAGTGCGTTAGACATGTTTTAGCGTTACATGGTATGAGTGTTATTCTAAGAAAAACTTTGAAAATGGTTGCATCTTAACAATTATGCTGCTGCCAATACTTAACCCAGTGGCTAAATAAAGTGTGGTTGGTCACTACAATAATAACTCTGTGTCCTTTACCCGTTTCAGTGCCAGTTTTTTTTTCTTGGATATTCTGAAACGAACACAATTTATTTTCGGTTACCCAGAAGAGAACAATGACACGGATAATGGCAAATGTACTCATCGTATGGTCCTCACATTCCTATCTTCATTTCCATCTCGTACGTAGTTTCGTTTTGACGCTCCGGCGACAGTGCCGCCATGGCCGTTGCAAAAAAAACAACAAAAAAACTGAGAACTGTCGTAGTCATACGACAGATGACAGAAACACACAAGAGTCATTCTTATGAAATCGTATAGACATTTGAATGGAGAACTGCTGCAGTACTAGCACACAAAGTCCAGTAGCCACCCCTCTGATTGGTGAATGCGCTCTTTGTATGGCTTAACAACACCCATGAAGGGGCGTGTTCTGCACTGTGCTTATAAAAATGCTGACTGAGTAAGCCTAGAGAGATGAGAAAATATGCTTTTAGAAATATAAAATATATGGCGGAACTATTTTGGAGTTCACAGCTTTGTGTTAAACCATTAAAAGCCCAAGAAAAATCTACCAGTTACATTTTGTTGATTTTTCGTGTTGGACGATATTTTCAGACTGTAAATACATTGTGAAAGTTTTGTGAGTGGCGCTTTATTCTTTGAAATGCTACGATAGTGTACTCTATATAATATGCTGGGTCTTTATAGGAGCAGAACCTGACATAGGTCATGAAATGTATATGCTATATCTTGGAGCTTCCAAAAACAAAAAGGCTTGCAGTGAAGAGTTAAACGAGATTTTGCACAGGCCCGCATAAGCTTCTGTAGCAAAATTAGCATTTTAGTGGGAAATATTGTTTGTTATGGAGGTGTTTTTACTTATCAAATGTGTAACATGACTTTATCAAGTGACAAGGAAGAGCTTTGCTGTTGCTTTCAGAAATGCACGCAACGTAAGTATGTTATTGATGGAAATCTAGATGCGATAATTGGCGATGAATACAGGCATTCAAAACTAAAACATTCGGTTCAGTGGTAATTGAAACATTCAAAACACTGGTGACACCTCCTCCAATGACACTTGGTTCTTGCATTACAATCCTGTTGTATGATTGCTAGGTGTCATTTTCGTTAGAATTTTCTGTCATTTCAAAAGTTGTGGTCTACGTTTGGTTCACCAATCTGGGTTGCCCTACTTTTATTACACAATCCTGTTGTATGATTGCTAGGTGTCATTTTCATTAGAATTTTCTGTCATTTCAAAAGTTGTGGTCTACGTTTGGTTCACCAATCTGGGTTGCCCTACTTTTATTACATAGCTCTTTTTGATTGACGTAGGAATATACATAGTCTTTGTTGTTTTCTGTTCCCTCCCACTTATTTTCTAATTTGTAATAAAGGATGCAGCATCATCTTTCTTTTTAAATATTATTCATATATCTAAATGGTTTCTATGTGCCTAATTTACTCTAACACTGCTTGCTATTTTATTTACTGAGAAGACAAGAGGATTGTCACCTTTGTCAGCAGCAAGAAAGGAATAGGGAGGAATAATAGCAAGGTTGATGTAATTCTAAATACATTTCTTTCCTGCAACAGTCTCTGAAGTTCTTGTAGCCAGCAAAAAATATTTTGATGAAATACAGGTAAAAAAAACATTGTGTGTGCTTCGAGGTCAAGCACACCCCTCTAGCATACACATAGGCCCAGCGTACATTACAAAGTACAACTGCAATCATTTTCTTGAGATGGTATAGATATGTATTGTATTGTATATTGCATATGTATTGTATATATAATATGCACTGTAGACCAAGAGGGCAGTCGAAGCCAGAGGGTTCCTCGACTAAGGAGCCTTCCCACCTTAGGATGATACCATGCCTCGCTCGGGACATTGTTTTGAATAATAAACGTTTCTTTCTTACTCTCTATATAGAATGTCATGCATTCAATGTTTACAGCATTCTTTTCTAAAATTTACCCAAAACCTTCAACTTCAAGAAGCGTATGCTATGTGTGACAAAAAATAAAGAAGCTGCATGCAGAGCAGCACCTGCTATGTTCAGCCACTTTTCCAAGTTTGGCGATGAATAGATCAAACACATCATACAGTTGACAAAAACTACAATGTGGTTGTCTTCACAGGACCCTTAGCAAAATGGCATACCAAGGAACACTGTGTGTTTTGTCTTTAATTATTTCCAAATTAAAATGGTACTGTGCTTTTAAAAGTATGCTGGGCACTAATGGGTTAATGCGCACATGCAACTAGAGAGTAGAGAATGTACTGGTACGTCAGTGGCACTGAAAATTTTAAACTCTTCGCCACCAGATGTCATTACCAGTGTTGCTACTGCTGTTCATGTCACTTGGACACTAGTACATATGCAGACACGCTAAGCTCCCCATAAGTGACAGACCCGGGGCCCAGTGTGAAATGAAATGCACTATTTCAGAGGGGAGCTTGGCCTCTGCCACCGCAAGAGATGTCCCAGCAGCTGCCATTCAAGCAGAGGCATGGGCTGCACAGCATGTGCCAAATGGCAAGTTGCCTTTGATTTCATGCCAAATTATAAATGGTAGCTGACTGATCTCCTTCGAAATAAACATATACAGTAGAACCTCCTTATGCATTTTGGAAAAAAACCGTGAGAAAAAACAAACATACTAACTGGGAAAATGTACGATCCAATACGAAAATGTACGACTCAGCTATTCTTGACACCTACGTAATGCGAAGCGTTGCACAGATCGTTGCGGCACGATACGGAGACATTGACGCGCATCAAGCTGGTGGTGCTCCTGCAGCCCAAGATGCGTTTTGTTGCTTTCCTATTACGCGTTGTTTTAAGAGGGCAATGGGAAACCAAAACGAAATTGAGCTGGTGAGCGACGCCAGATGACACCGAAGCGAAACGTGATGCCCACATCGCACTGCCTGCAGCAGAGAACGGCGGTGGGTTTGAATTCTCACCTGCTAAAAGCGTGCAGATGCACCATAGGCGCCGACTACGGAGGGGGTGTCTCAATGCTTATGCCTACCTCCCCCTTAAAGCATCATTACCAAAGTGTTCTGTTAACTGTATCATTTCAGGTTTCTTTCGAGTTGTCTCCGCTTTTTCACTTAAAATTTTATTGCAGCTGTAAGCTTACTGCATCATCGTGGGTGCAGACGTGCACGGCTGTTAATTCATGTTTTCACTTTATTTCTGCAAATCCTGGCATTAGGAGCAAGCGCATTAAAGCAACTGCGGTGGCTACCTCATCCGTATTTTTCACTTCAGCATTTTTCTTTAAATTTCAATTGTGAAAACCATGTACACGCACAATATATCTAAATATGCAGGGTGTCCCAGCTGTCCCGCACCAAGATTTAAAAATTGCACATTTCACATAGCTGGGCAGAACCAAGGTACTGTTGCTTGCCGTCGCCTGGAGGTACGCAGATTATATCTATTTTTTTTGCGTTTCACCTAATTTCATAATTAATCTTAATTATTCAACTTTTCAAATATTATAATTAGATGAGAAGTGTTAAGAGAAAATTGTAGAGCAACATGAAGAACTCCTGATACAACTTTCTGTTGCTCAATACACGCTATATAAACGTGTTTCTCAGAGCATGAAAGTAGCCCGCGAATACACGCAAAGTGCCTTGAGTGGCCAGTTGCATGGCAATCTTGCCTGTATGGGCTGACTTCTTTAACGTCAGAAAAACTCTTTTGTGTAGCACGTTCTGAGCAACAAGAAGCTGTATCGGGAGTTTTTCATGTTGCTTAATTTTCATGTTACTTAATTATTCAATTTTAGTTAGTTGGGCTGCTGACAGCGATAATTATCATCTCTCTTTGTGACACTTGGCCAGATAACTTATTTGCACAGGTAGTCTTTATGTGCCTCCCAGTCCCTAATTTTAAGAAAACCATAAAGCTTAATTTTGAACACCCTGTATAATTCATTCACTAATGGAAATGAGGCCAAGACAGACTCACTCAAAATCGGGATCAAGAGCAGTCATGCTCAGCAGCACTATACGCAGACTCAAAGTAAAAAAAAATAATAATAACAATAAAAAATGATTCGCCATCTTGGCCCAGACCTGCGAAAGTGGATGTCCAGCGAAGCTGTGGAAAATCACCACTACAGCTCCTGCGGGGGGTATGCTTTTTGCATTAGAGTAATCACAATAATGGTAATTTAGAGTGATAGGAGTAATGGTAATTTTGACAGCACGCTGCTGCTGGTCGCATTGCCGCTCCTCATATTCGCGCCGCTCCTCTGGAGCCCTAACTATGCGTTGCCTACCCATAGCGGTGCTGCAACAACAATGAAATCAGTTGCTATGCTGGTTCTTTTATATGCGAAAGGCCAGTGACATCACCACCACCCCATGTCGCGAGCAGCCATCACCGCGGCAGCTTGTGCAACAGTAATCTTTACTTAGAAACGTATGCGGGCAGCGCTACGTGCTTCACCTTGTTATGAGGAGCGCTTTATCATCAATTATGTGGTGCAAATGCTTGTTTTGTGCTTGTTTTTATTGAAACAAATGCTGTTCTTTATGTTGTATATGTGATTCCAAAGAATGTATGTACTTTTTGCTTTACTTTTCTGAGTTCTTGAAACCTGCCTCACTTCCGCAGCGGATCAGCCAGTATTGCACAACCTCCGAGATAGGCCCACTTTATTGCTAATGACGTGGACACGAAAAAGTCGCAGTTTCACCGTAAAGGCATAGCACCGATTGCGATAGCAAATTAGCAGACAACCATACGAAGTAAAAATTGCACTTTTATTGGCCGTATCAACTTATAAACATTCGCTTGCCAACATTGAAGAAGCATGGCATCAGCGTGCACAGAAAACATGAACATATACACGATGACCCCGGACTCTTGCTGCCAAAACGCTGATGTGGCAGCAGCATACCTGCCAACTCTTCCGAATTTTCCGTAAAATGTACGAATTTCGAGCTGTCTTACGATTTTACGCATCTTGCTTGAAATTTTACAGAAAACATTTTATTTTTGAAAAAAAAAAACAATGCAAAAATGTAAAACTATACCCTGGTACCTTGACCGCCATGAGAGGGCAATACATATGCATGATATCATCATCAGCAACTGCAAGGTTACAGTGACTTCTGTCGTCTACTAGGGGTCACGAATCCATATCCAAACTTGATAGCGTCTCTAGCGCCTCTGCAAATGTGTTGCCATGCTGTTGCCTTTGTTCACTAGGCACGTGGGTTTAGACTTCAGTCAGTTTTAGTCACTGCAGTGTTGGCCTCACCTTTTGTGTGACTAGCTGCTGCGTTGGACGCAGTGCAATGGCGGGCTCAAAGCCTCAACAGTACTTCCAAGTATTTTTGAAATCGAACATGGCAGAATTTCCGTGCTTCGTGTCGTCTAAGAAAGGGGAGAAGTTCAGATTCTGCACCACGTGTGCTTGTGATGTGAACATCTTGCGCGGTGACAAGTCTGACATCAAAGTCCACATCGCTTCGAAAAAGCATCAGGGATACGTGCGAGCCGTGGACAGCCAGCCAAGCCTAGCAAGTTTTGTACGCAGCGACAATGACCCCCGGTGTGATTCGTGCAGAATGCCTCTTCACGGTGTTTTTAGTTGAACACATCATCCCGCTGAGTGTCAGTGGTCATGCTGGACCACTTTTCTGGAAAATGTTCCCCAAGTGCAAAGAAGCGAAATGCTGCGCCTGTGGACGAACAAAGATGACATCAATTGTTCAGGAAATGGCCACCAACGCGGAGACTCCTTTGCTGGATGCCCTCAAACAGCAAATATTTTTGATAGCTGTGCATGGCAGTAACAATAGGGATACGCAGCTTTACCCTATTGTTGCAAAATATTTCGTTAAAGAAACAACTAGAGTCTAAAGCCGCCTTCCTCGCCTCTGGACAATCCAAGGGGAAGCGACAAGTCACAAGATTGCAAATCTGGTTCTGGACGAGATGAAGTCTCGGAATTTGCCTGTTGGAAACCTGTTGGCTATGTGTTCGGACAATGCCAATGTCATGATTGGCAAGAAAAACAGCGTTTCTACTGTATTGAGAGAGGCTCAACCAGGTTTGATAGGGGTTGGTTGTCCGTGCCATCTCATCAACTTGGCCGCCCAAAAAGGAGCTTTATGTCTTACTGTAAAGGTTATGAGGCTTTGGTCGACATTTTTTTTTTTTTACCTACAGGAAAGCTCGAAACAGAAAGATAGACTTAAAGATTTCCAAAAAATGCATGACACCAAGGTCAGAAAGATGATGAAGCATTCTCCAACACGTTGGCTGTTGTTGGGAAAGTGTTTGAAGAGGCTGCTCGACCGATGGAAACCACTACTCAGCTTTCTTTTTATCTGAAACAAAGCAATGCAACAAGCAGAGCTTGTTTTTCAAGTTATACCAAATTCCAAAGACTTCCTCACAAACCACCAAGAACCCTGCAATGACCCCAAGGTCTGCTGCAAATCTTCACAAGACTGCTGGAGGCCTCGGGAAAAAAAGCACCGCCGGCGATGAACTCTCGCTAAAGAAGAAAGGAGCTCATTCTGAACCTCAAGCAAAAAAATAAACTTCATACCAAGGATTCTGGGGAAGCTAGCCACGTGACCCGTGAGGAGCGCCTGTTTTATTTTTTGTCATCGGAGCTAAACAGGGCATGTTGTCTTCTCCAAAATGTTATAGCGCTTTTTGAGAAGGCAAACAGCCTCCTTCAGGCGCAGGCTCCTCAGATTCTTATACTGAGGAGCCTCTTGAACCGCCTTTTTGAGGGTCCCCTGACCAGATTTCTGCGCCCAGGCGTTGTCAAGGCATGTCTTTCCTTGCTGGAAGTCGTTGGCAGCACAAGCTACTCTGTGGTTGAGACACTGAACTGCATTGAGAGAGAGCAGTTCTTCTCTCTTGTACGTCTCTACTTAACGGCAGGACGTGATTACATTCGCCAAGAATTCCCGCAAGAAGACGTCAATCTCAATATGGCTGAATTTTCTCACGTACAAGCTCTGGAAACTGCTTCATTCAACAGCGAATGTCATTTTATTATGGCGTCCCCGGCTATCCTACCCCAGCAGAGTGGCGAATCAAAAGAAGAAGCAATCGATGCACTTTAAATTAAGCTTACCAACTTGCAAGCATATCAGGTTCCAGCCGACATATTGAATGAGCCGAGGTGTGGTGTGCAGTGGTTGCAATTAGGAAGCCTTCAAAGTGTAAACGGATCGCTCAGGTTCCGCAGAATTTCAATGGTTATACTCGGTATTGTTCCCATTCCCCACAGCAATGCTGAACGTGAGAGAATATTCAGCACTGTGAACAAAATTCGAACGGAGTTTCGCTCATCTGTGTGTGAGAAAACACTTGAAAGTCTGCTGATGGTCAAGGGGCACCACAGTAGTACTTGCTTTGAGCAAACATACACGGAGAAGTTTATGAAGCAGGCAAAATCGACAACAGCAAAATCATTGCAAAAATCAATTGCGCCCCTGTGGAGTTCTCGCTCTTTACTCTCCAAGACACGGATTTCACTTGTGGTTGTGAGAACGGGAGTAAGCTTGTTGCAAAAGGTAAATTCCTTTAGAAAAAATGCTGCTGCACATCCCCCCTCCCCCCGCCATGATAGTTTTACGAATTTCCAAATCTTCAGATTGGCAGTTATGGAGCAGCAGTGAGCGAAGTGATGTTCATGCTGCCTATCACTTCAACGCAAAGTGAGTGCCAAGAAGACACAGCATGCACAAAGCTACAAGCCACTGACGCGTGTTTCTATTTACACCCATGCCCAGTGCTTGACCGCTGCTTCGCCATGCGCCGCCCGCACGTGCTACGTTTCTAGGTACTGTATCACCGAAGCGCCACGGCACACGCCCTAGATCCTTCTAGGTATTTGGTTTTGCGTCCCTGCCTGTGCCTGGGCGTGCAGTCTGCTCAGCCCAGCTTGCATTCACAGAGTTTAGGCAGTGTAGGTGAGTTTGAATTGTAAATGCACGAGCATTTGTATGCTTACCCCATGCTTCCTTTACTAGATGCCCGTCGCGTTGCTCGCTTTCCCATTGTAGCGGAAGTTCCCTTAGTTCAGCATAAATTCCATGATGTGGCGCTCATTGCCTTTTCAACTTCCGGCAGATGTGGCAGCGGCGGCTGAATGCTTCTGCTGGAGGGTTATATGCACGGGCATCTGTTAGCGAGCATTATCACCGGCCTCCGAGATGGTGACAGATGCCATGGTAATCTCAGAGGCCGCAGCACGTGATCTAAATTGCAGATGTTTGCCATGAGAGGCACTCGTTGCCTTTTCGCGGAGACGAGAAAAGGGAGATGGCATGGAACCGAGTTTACCAGACAATGCAGCAGGCATCCAGTAAAGAAGGCATTGGCTTACCCAACGAGAAAACCGCTTTCGACATAGCGCCTGCAGCAGCGAGCAAATTTGCCTTTGTACTGCCTCTCGCTTCAACGCCAACGAAGTGGCGAGAACACAGTGCTAACGGTGCTCTCAGCAAAAGCCCCGCTGTGCCACTTTCGCAGATCGCTTTCAAGTTAAGGGTGCGCATGTCTCTTCAACACTAAGTAAGCGGCGAGAACACAGCGCGCAAAGCTATGAGCAGTGGGCACTCTGTGTAGGCATTGCAGATCACTTTCAAGGTGCGGCCCTCATGGCAGTGCCATACGAAGCCGCCGACTGTGTACGTTCACAGTTCATAATGGTTTGATGCGGATGGAAGCGCACCTGGTGCCTCCACCCTTTGGCCTCCACCTGCAGTACTTTGCTTGCATCGTCAGTGCCCCTTGCACCGCCGTCGGCAGCAATTCGTGTGGCCACTGCGCTATTGTTAGTGCTGGCCTAATCAACTTACATAACATTGCTAATGACACCTGGCTGCATGGAGATGGGCAAGTGGCACAGTGCTTCTGCTGCTTACGCATACCAAGTCTAACTCCCAGAGGAGTTCCTGCACGATTTTTTTGGTTCTTGTTGTTGCTGGATGTGTGTAGTGCGTGGTGCCTGTGCCTTGCTATTGTTTTGGCTGGAAGAGAGATAGTGATGTAAAGGACAGGACGCTTAATTGCAGCAATGATATGGCTCGTAGTGCGATGAACCCTCCATGCCCCACGATTATCCCAGCTTATGTACATCGAAGCGCTTCGCATACCACAACCAATTTCTTATCAGATCCCTTTATCCCCTTAGCCAGACTGAAAAATTTTGTCCAGTGTTACTTCAGCTTCAGCACGCAACTTTTATTTGGAAATAGCTTAGGCAGCGTGTTTAAAACCTATTTGCTCTTCGCTGGCTAAGCAGATTGTGTGCCCAGGCATAACATCTCCCTAGTCCCACCAAGTACCTAGAAGGATCTAAGGCGCTCGTCGTGGTGCTTCAGGGGAAAAAGTACCTAAAAATGGGGTACAGGTGAGCAGCGCATGGCGGCGCAGCGGTCGGGCACTGAGCTTGGACGTAAATAGAGACACATGCCGCTGATGCACCTAGACTGTGCCCCTAAAGCACAGTGCTCTTGAGATACGGCTGCGCGACCGTGTGCATCCGCCACATGTGCAGTTGCAACTGGAATAGAATGCCACCCCACAGTGCCTCGCGCACCACGAAAGATGGCACCACTTCCTCCCCGCTATTCCTCCTTTTCGCACGGATGAGATTGAGCTTCCATCGTCATCTCCCCTCGCACGCTTTCATTTGCACATACAGTGTAGGGTGCGCGGCGACAGTGTTCTCGACCTCCGACTTTATACGCAACCTCACGGCAATGGCAACACCGACGGCAGTAATAAGCTTGGAGTATCCATGTAATTGCTATCTCAATAGAATGCCAACCAACGAGCGGCTAACAGCTTCGCTGTAAAAAAATAGGCTGCTGTCTCACCGGAAAGGCGAAGCATTGTTAGTAACAGTTCCATTTGAAGAAATTTCGTGTGAGCATGAGGAATTGTTCTCTGAAATGACGGCCTTACATAAGTATATACAAGACTTCATAGTAGGAGCTCTTTCAATTTTACAGCCAGAGTCCCCTCGCACCACCAAAAGATTGGCATCTCCCGATGGTGTGATCTGTCTTCGTGTGGCTGTCTTATACCTTGCTATCATGAGAGAGTTTTAGAAGAGGGCCCCAAACATTTGGGGCCCCAAAGAAATAGCGTCGAAGCCATCGCGCATGCGTGAGACACACACTTAGGTTATTGCGTTGGGCACAGTATTTCACTGATTTAGCGGGAGCCCCAAAAGCTGCCCCAGAAGCTTCACATCAACAAACATGGCGGCACCCATCGATGTGATGGCTCTAACCTAACACCAAACTAGGTTCTATTCACGGTAATGCATGAAGTTCACAAGCTAGGAGAATATACCACGGTTATCGCTTTCTCTCAACCAAATTGGATTGTCGATTTCATGGCTCGTAGGCCTAGCGCAACTTAACTTGGCTGGTAAAGGCACATAAAGTTGGTTACTATGCGCAACTAATTGCTTGCTGCTAATAAAATAACCTCTAAATTGCAATAAAATGCAGAAATACGAATGTCAAAATTACTCTTATCATAAAATTGTATATTCTATTTTGTTGTTTATAATACCTTTTCTTTGACACCGCATTGGTGCTGCAAGTGCAAGACGGTATCTGCAAACGCAAAGCCCTATTCTAAAACTCCTCACTCCTGTGTGCCCCAACGCTAACACCTGCAAAGCTTTTTGGCACTCCGTACTTATAGGGCCTGTTTTCTAAAACTCATTATTATATCAGACCCAGATGCTAGCAAGTAAAGAATGTTATGCCTCCTTTAAGCTACAGCAAACGCGTCTGCGATCAGTCAGACATGGCTTGTACACTTCGTGTGGAAGAGCACTTGACACCCCTGTTTGCAAATACACGCTCGAGATCCACGGGAGCAAAAAGGAAACATGCAAAAGTGAATATATGTGAAAGTGCAGAAGAAATAAATGAACACAAGTTCGACCATTTTCATGGGATGAAAATCTGTATGTGAACTTTACAACTGCTGTCACTACATGATTTTTTCTCATTGTTTGTGTGAATACTGCAGAGTCTTGTCATCGCTTTTCGCTCTTCCTTTTGCGAAAAAAATTTGCATCATCTAAGCAAGCACGTATAGGCAGCGTGCTGTGGATAAATTCTTGTACATTTATTAGGTTATGAGGTGTACCTATATATAATCATATCATAAGAAGCCAACAAAGAAAGATGCCAAGGGCAGCATCGCACGCGTACGCGTGAGGACTTGGGCTCGTGCCCCAACTGTGAGTAATAAAAATTGGGGCCTCGGTTTCCTTTCTCCTCAAACACACACACTCGCACGCACACACACACGTTTAGAGAGAGAGAGAGAGATGAGTGGGATCAGGAAAGCAGGTCGGGCCCCAGCCCCCTCTTCCAGAAAAATGAAAACTTTCTGCCTATGCTACGCACCATGCACTGTAAAACAGATATGAGAAGATGCTTATCGCAATAGGCTTGGCGGTGATAGCTATGAATGCAGTGTGTGATGACCCTGGTAGAGATTTGCTGGTAGTGGAATAAGGAACTGCACACGCCGTTATTTTCACGTGAGATGGGCGGCTATACAAGGTTCTCCTTCATGCACGCCTCACACCTTTTCTTGCTCATATGGGATCTAGCGGTTGGAAAACAGATGCGATCGCAGTCTGCAGCAGGGAAATGCGGCACGTTTCGGTTATCACCTATAAAAAGGATTCGTTACGCTTCCAACGGCACTGTACGTTGTGAAACAGGCAGGCGAAGCTGCTTATTGCAATGTGATAGGCAGTGATTGCTGTCAATGCTGTGTGCGATGACCCTGGAGAGAATTCGGTGATACCGAAATGAGAAACTGGATATGTGCCGGCATTTTCACGCGAGACGGGTGGGCAAGTGTTGCAGTGAAGCTGCCGCGGCGGGCAGCTACATACTGTTCTCGATAGCATGCTTCGCGCATTTTTCTTGTTTACAGGGGATCTAGCGGCTGGAAAAAGTATGATATGGTTGTAGTTTGGTGATGTACTGAACGTTAGTGCCGAAAAATCGTGCTTTCTGGTAAAAAATGAGCGTAACTCTATTGGGTCATTTTTGTGTTCTCGAATGCAAACATTGGCGTCGGGAAAACGTATGTCGGGAAAACGTCGGGAAAACGTAGCCAAATATTGAGAAGGCTTCTCCGTGGTCGGCAAAATCGAGAGCTGTCGCGCGACCTCCTCACGCACAAATTCTTTTATTTGCGTCAGCAAAGTTGTGTGGTTGTCCCCAATAACCAATGCTGCTAACGAATCTTCCGTAGGCGGTGGGCGCCGAGCTAAGATGCGTTGTTTCCGTAGCTCGTCAAAACTTTGGCACAAGTTGATAACTTCGGCCACGGTACGCGGATCCTTCGCTAGCAACATTTGAAATGCGTCCTCATCAATGCCTTTCATAATGTGTTTTATCTTGTCCTGTTCCGCCATTGACGGATTCACGCGCTTACACAGGTCAATGACATCTTCGATGTAACTTGTGAACGTTTCACCGTGATGTTGCGCGTGCCCCCGTAAGCGTTGTTCTGCGCGAAGCTTGCGCACAGCGGGGCGCCCGAACACTTCTGTGAAACTTGTCTCGAATCTGCTCCACGTTGTGAAATCGTGTTCGTGGTTTCGGAACCAGAGGTTCGCGACGCCGGTTAAGTAAAACAGCACATTGTGCAACTTTGTGACGTCGTCCCACTTGTTATGCTGGCTCACCCTTTCGTAAGATGACAACCAATCCTCCACGTCATTATCATCGGCACCGCTAAAGATGGCAGGATCACGCTGGCGCAATGCACCGGAAACGATGACCGTCGGAGGCTGTGGTGCATCTTCCTGGGTGGTTTCGTCAGGCATGGTCACAGCAGTCGGTAGCGTCCGGCTTCGGAGTTCCAGCTTTCGAGGTTACCCCGCACCTCCACCAAATGAAATGGGGTTTATGTAGCTCGTTCGAGGGATCGCAGGTAGCTCTAGATCACGAGTCCTAGAGCTTTGCATCAACAACCCGCGTTCGTGTCTCGCGCCGCAGCGGTGGCAGTCAGCACAGTGCCACATGCATATTACCCACTACAACTACAGTGCCACATGCATATTACCCGCTACAACAGGAAGGTCAGATGTGGAAACAAACTATTTCATGCCTAGCTTGCTTGAAAAATACTTGAAAAATATGCCTGATGCAAAATAATTGCAAAAAACAATAAAAGCAGTGAACCTGCTACGTGATAACATGTGGACAACCAGAGCAAACACCCAGCCATCTGCCTTAAAACTCGCTTTACTAAATCACTTCACAGATACAGTATTTGTAGTACAGTTCTAGCCATAGTGTATGCAACATGTCTGCAACATGTTTGAAATGCCATTAGGTCCATCAATGCTATTGCTCTTGATGCACTATCTTGGCATTGCAAACAGTGCCTGAAGTGGCTAAATAAATTAATGCTATACAACTAGTGGCTGTGCAAACAATTGTGCTTACTTTCATCCTATGCTACATGTGATCTTATGCAATTGTTACGTTTATGCACCAGGTGTGCAATTGCGCCACCTGCGCACCCTATTCTTTCACGGTGTGTCTGCGTGTTGTTATCAGTGACGAGCGAGTGCGCAATCACAGTGGCGCTCATGGCCTCTCCTTCTTGCTGCATGCACATTCCCTCGGTGCTGCCCTCTCACCTTGTTCTTTTTGATTGGGGTGTTCATGCTGTGCAGCATGCCATTCGTGGTGATCGCCGGATCTATGGTCACCGTGATCGTGGGGCTGTGTGTCGCCATAAAGAGCAACTCTCATGGCGCCAGCGCAGGTAAAAAAAAAAGTATAACAAAAGGTGCAGCTGGCAGAGTGTGCAAACACAACCATGCGACTCCGCTCCACCAACTGAGAGACGAAGATAAGCCCTGGACCCCTTTACCAGCTCTCGCTTGGTCAGCCAGATAAAAGAGTGTCACTGCCTTTTGTTTTATTGAGGGGGCTTATTTGCACCGAGCGAGCAACCCTCTTCGTCAACATACCTTTTTTCTCCGTGTTGCACCTGCACGCTATTGGCAGCGAGCGGTGGCTGCGGCACTGTGGAAGTAGTGTGCAACAGAACAGACAAACGTTACTACTAATGGGTTATACCTACTATGGCTGAGTAAACTCTCAAATGCAACCACACCCGCTCGGATCAACAAACATACTGCCGAGCTGCACCTCTGGAAATGCCAAGTGAGGGGTTTGATTTAGCCCCGACTGCATCATGTGTGGTGCGATAACAGTGTCATCCGTGCTTACGACACACGCGTGATCGAGTAATGGGTTCTTCCTTCTACACAACGATACTAATGTCAAGTGCATGGGTATTATGGTTGCAAAGATATGAGTGACATTAGTGTTATATGGGTGAAATAAGGTAAAACTATTTCAATCTGTTTTTGTTTCAAATCTGCCATTAGCTCTCCGTGATGGGTCAAAATTGCTCGTGCCTCTGCCCATGTCCCAGCCCATGTTTTCATTACATTTTATGTGCAGTTTTTTGCAAGCGGCCCCTACGCTGACTGAAATGAGAGACATTTCACGCAAAGAGAAAACGGGGCTAAATTTGCAATAGCTTACCAAAGTATCAGCTTTGTTCTGGTTTTTGGTTATGTGGTTACCCAACCGTTTAGTTGTCACATAACAAGGATCTGTTGACAAGGGCAGACTGAAGCTGTGCATTACTGAAAGGACTGCTTACTGTCTTGAATAGCCAATAGTGAAATTGCTATTCAACTTTTCTTGTGATCCACCCAGAATTTAATAACAGGATGAGTTGGAACGACAGTGGCTGTAATTGTGGATGGCATTGTTCTAAAAACGTCATCCACCACTAAGAAGAGATAATTATCTTGAGATTGAGAAGAAATGGAGCAGTGCAGGCCATGTAATCTGTAGGGCAGATAACTAGTGGTCTATTAGAGTTGCACAGTGGATACCAAGACAAAAAGGTGCAGTCGAGGACGGCAAAGAATTTGGTGGTGTGATGAAATTTGGGAGTTTGCAGGCATAAGGTGGGGACGTTTGGCTCAAGACAAATGTAATTGAAGATCGCTGGGAGAGGCTGTTGTCGTGCAGTGTAGTGCATAAATAGGCTGGCTATGATAATTGAGAATGTGCGTAAAATTTATCTTTTCATTTTAATTGATGTTCACTTCTGAGGCATTTTCATGATGTCACTAGTATAAAAAATTACTGCAGCCCTGTGAAATTAGACTTACAGACTGTTCTGCATTCTTTCCTTTAATAATATTAATAATAACGTATTGCCAGTCAACATTAGCACTTTTGTCTTGTGAATGCTATTGTATCCCTTTCACACATGAACATGTATATCAAAAATTTTGTGCCGTTATAATTTCTTTTACTTTTATGTGCAGGCAGTACACCTACACAAGAAGATAATCCTGAACCAGATGCTTCTTCTGAAAGTGAGTACAGTGGCAATTAATTTTTCTTGTTGAAATAAAATGAAACAAGGATTTTCTTACAGTTTCAGTGGTGCTACTGCTGCGCCAATTGTGCCTAACAGCTCCATGAGGCAAACTCTGCTACATTCTACTACATTTCAGCAAAATATCAAACAAAATATGAAAAATCTTCCCCCCACCCCCTGCACCGAAAGGGCTGCTCGGGCTTTCGGAAACGGTACTTAGTCCTCAAGCACCCTTTCTCCACACCATCGAAAGTGGCATGGTGTGGACTACCAGCTGCGATAACTTTGAGGTGGACTGAGCCAAGTCTCCTTAATTAATCCTGGATCATACCACTCTTTTATCCTTGAGCAGTTGTCTATTTTAAATACCTTCCGCTCCCCTGCGTGCGGGTTGTTTAGGCAATGAGCCAGCATCGCTTTTCAGGCAGCAGCAAGCCATCGTGCTGGTGCTGAGCCAGAGCCTGCCTTTCTCTCTTCTATGACCAATGTAAAATGGTGATCAAAGTTTCGGATGCTGTATGCTGTCTCATGTGATTTCTTGAGCACAATGCGCTCATTGTCGCAGACATGGTGGCCGTGAACAGTTTTTCCATTATTAAATTTGTTGCCAATCCCTCCCTTTTGCTGGCGAGGCGATTTCACGGCTTTAAAAATGATGAACAGTAGCTACTAATATTGTGGTCGACTTTATACCAAACTGCAACTTTCGTCCCTGGATGCTGCAAAGTGCCACTGGTTAGGCTATAGCTGCTTCATACGGCCATAACAAAAATTCTCTGCCAATTGACATGGTAGCGACTGTGCAGTAGGTTGTCGCGGCTAGGTAGCCTGTGTATATATGTTCAGACCAATAAACCGCCTCTCTGATTGGGCATCAGGCAATTGGCTAGACTAGTGGCCGGTGGCCAATATTGGGTCTGCGGGCAACGTGTTGGCAACTACCGTGAATGCTTTCACCAAAATGAATTTGTGCATCACAGCCTAATTGGGCAGTCTTGCAGAGTCAAAGGTCGCATGCACTCCACGATGGCACTTCACGATGGCACGCAGTGTACACATTGAGCTGCGGGACGAACGAAAGTTAACCGTGCTGCAATGTCGACCATTGCGGCATTATGCTGTATATCAGTCATCCACGACACAGGATCCAAATTAGGTAAATTTTGCATACCACTGGCATTGTAAAAAGTGATTAAATTATTTTTCCTGCTAAAGTTGGCATTTCAGTGTTTGGATTGAGGTTATGAACCAGCGACCACTTACTGCTTTCACATAGCTTGTCCACTTAAAAGCTCCTTACAATATAGTTTGCAATCACTTTCTTAAACCTGCCCCAAAGGTCCATTCTACTGCTGCAAAATGCATTTTACCTGCTCTGAAATGGCGTACACCAGTAGGATCACTGCAGTTTCAAAATGCAGTTGAACTCTGGTATAGGAAACCTATAGCGACAGATAAAAAATTATCATATTGAGGGCTTTGCTGTAAACGAGTCACTTCGTATAGTTAGTTGTTCAAATTGACAAACTTAAATAAATGTATTGGCCTGTTAAGAAAGAAATGTTGCAGTTTCGCCTGAAAAGTGAAGCATTGACAGTGATAGCAATGTATTTGATAACTACACGAAGTAAAGTTCATCGTTTTATCAGCCACATAAATTGCAGTAAGCATTTGCTAACTAATCAAATTAACAAGCATGGTGTCACGTGTGCACAGGCAAACATGAACAGATCTCTCTATGACCACGTGATGAATGCCAGCAGCTTGGAGCAAATGCTTCTTGCTGCCTGTCATTTCACTGCATCTTGGAAACTTCTGATTACGTTAGCTCCGACACTAGCCGCACAGAAACGCAGTGCGCATTAAACCAGCAGCCATTTCAAGTCACCCTTATCTTTGCACCTGTCGCACATTACATCGAAGACATGGCCTGCAAGCCTTGTATGTGCTCAGTCGTGTCATGTAGTGCCACGGCCAGGCTAGAGGAGGGGATGTGTACTCGCCTGCCCACCCTAGTGCATACTTGATCATGTGGCCTTTGTTGCGGCTCGAGGTGGCGTTTGGGCCAGGAATCCACCAAGCGCATTGGAGCATATTCGAGCAGGAGCGTATTAATTGTCTGAGTTCACATCAGGACATGTCAGCCCTCACTGCACTAAAGGTCGTGGCTTTTAATACCGTCATCCGATGACTGTATCGTGGCCAATCACAATAGTCGGATCGGTTGCGAAATTCCGCCCATGATATCATACCATTTCGTCAAACTCTGCCTCTGATGTTGCACCTTCATCCCTGCATATTTAGCAATCTGGGAATCTGAGGTTGTAGCCGTTCCTACAGTAGCATTCAACATTGGCCCTTTTCATCATTAGTTCAGGTTGTCAGTTTTAGGTAATGGGGTCTTTTGTTGACCCATCAGCAGTTGGTGTCAATGCTGCGTTGACTTCTGCATAAGTGCTGATGAATGGGGAGGTTGCCTCATGGTAAACGTCTAAGGAATTTTCATCCCCGTATTGAGACGTAACAGACCCCTCCACTACCAGGAGATTCGACCTGAGGCTTGAACAGCTGTCGGGTTGCCCGGAGAGACGATGTTCGGTTGCAACCTCGGGGATTGTTCTAGAAGTGACGGCTGATGACTCACTGCAACTTGAGGTCTCAGCCTTCACTTTGTTTTGGCCTTCTACATGGGAATGCACTAGCACACATACACTCTGGTCGGCATGCTCGAGCAGCATGCCCACCGGATGCTATGATTCTCGCATCGCTTTACAATGTTCTACCCCTCTCTCTCCCTTTTTTTTTTGTGTGTGTGTGTGGTCAATTTTTGGCAAGACAGAATTAAGTTGCCTATCTCAATAACATTGCTAGCGATATGCACAAAGCATGTTCATAAAATAAGATACCCTGAGTTCGTTGCTTAAAATTCCCAGCTCAGACAATCTGTGTTCTTATTCTGGCTCCCTCTCCTATACTTCACCTCAAACCTGTGTTGCTGCAGTCACGAGTTTTTTTTTTTTTGTGACATTTGCTTCAGCCATGCAAGGCTGCAATAATTGCTCTCGACCGTGGATTTCCTGCCTTGAATATAGTGTCCTAGCTTTTGGATGGCCCTTTCTATGATCAAACACTCTCAGGTGCTGAATGCCTCTTCTCGTGGCGTCAGTTTTTGATTGAGGTACAGCACGAAATGCTCTTCACCACTTTTGTTAAGTTGAGCAGAGACGACACCTAGGCCACGGTAGCTGGCATCACACCAGAGAATGAATTCTCTGCAAGAGTATGGCAAGACAAGCACAAGTTGTGAAGACAAGGCTTTCCTCGTATAACAATACACATATTCTGAATAAGGCTCTGCAGATCTTCCACTTTCGTGCGACTCACGCACTAACATTTTCTTTCTCTTGTCCACACTAGACCCGCACTAAAGAAATAACCACACACAAAAAAATGTTGCATAATTTACGCACTTGAAGCTACACGAAGATTTGAGCTTATTTCTAAATACTTCCATGTACTCTGTAAGTGATATTCAAGATGTTGTCGTCCTACGAATACACGTGCAAGACACGCACCAGTGCTTTGCTTCTGTGGCTGAGCAAGACATGCCTTAAAGGAACGGTACACTTTCTAAAATTGTATGCTTAAACAATGGATACGCCAAATAACACATCTTACTTTCAAAGAAAATCTCGTGAACACTTCCGAAAAGTGAACTGATATTCAAGCACGGCACTACAGGCTTCTAGAAAACAAATAACCTGTACTTGACGTTGCTAGCATATCTTACTCAAAAAGAATCCTATCTGCTTATAAAAAAAGAATGAAATATCGAGATAACAAAGTTTCATTATGTATGCACAAGCAAACCATTTCTTTCAGCATATTGATGAGCTTCTAAAATAAACAATCTAACCAAAGCTCAAAGGTTGCTTGTCGAAACAATCTTTAGTCCCAGAGATCTCAAAACGTCTAACCAAACACTAGAAACAAGGAAACAAACTGTTTCTACCAAACTTGTATCGCCATTGTTCATTCCGAATAGCCGACCGTTTCGGCATCTCTTTAAACTGTAATCGAGGCGGATGTAGTCCGAAAGCTCGTGTCAACCTTGTTAACCAGGGATTGCAAAGGGCACATAGGCCATTCTTCTCGCTCTAGATCCCCAACACTTTAAATGCTGGCAACATGCCTTCTGGGCATTGCATTATGAATTCGCTGCCTGGTATGACAACTTTGCATTGTGTTACCGTCGTGCTGTTCTGTGTCATACGGGTTATCCATCGAAAAGAACTCAAGGAGGGGGAACATAATTGCCCCCTGTCTTTTGCCCTCCTTCGCACCGACCATATCTTTCTTTTCTTTTTCGTTTGGTGGCTCGGACGCGCTCTAAGTGGAAACATGTCGAACGACAAACGCACCTTTTTAATTCTTTCACTGTGCTCCTCACGGGATTTAGTGGCTTTTGCTTTATTCGGCCGTGTTGCCTTCTCTGCCACATTCCTGACTCTGCAAACTTTCTTTCTCTTAGCATGCATTCTGGTGCTCACTTTCGAGTGGCTTTTCTTCCCATTGACGGCTCCTCAGCCTGACCCTCTTTCTGAATTTCTGTCGGGGAAATTGAAAAGATTTCCTCCTCTGCCTTAGCCACATCTCAAGAGCTAGCTGCTTCATCCTTCTTTTTTTTTTTGCAATTTGTTCAGCATCGTAACTCAGCGCCTGACCTTCTTCCTGAATTTCGGTCAGGGAAATAAAGGTTTTCTCTTCCGGCATAACTGTCTCCAGAGCTAGCTGCTTCATCCTCTTTTATTGTGGTTTGCTGCCCCTGAGGGCAAGATTGTAGCCATGGGGAAGGCTTTTGATAGTGTAGCACAGTCCACTTATAACGATATCAAGAAGAACGAAAAATCTAATCGTTATAACCAATCATCGCTATATCTGGACTGTCGAAAAAAAAAGAACTATCGAACATACCTTCGTAGCTCTGAAACCAAATTTGCCACTTACGATAAAAAATTGGCAAGTAGGCTGTGAAAAATGAAACGTTTATCTATACCTCTAAACAGTGTGTCAAGCGTCAGGCACGCAGAAATAGTCAGAAATCTGCAGTTGCTTTCGCAGAAATTTCGAATTCACACCCGCAGGGTGCATCGCATCCAGCAGCTGTGCGAATACTGGTGGCTATAATTTAGCATGCATGAAATTAGTTAGCGACTCTATCGACGACAGTACACTTTGTACGAAAGTTGGGGTCGGCTTCAAAGATGGGCCACTGTGAATCTCGTCATCAGTGCTGTTACTGTCGTTGCCTTTTCGCAAATTTGACGATTATTCTGCATGGAAAATGCTGCCCAAGAGGCAGAATTTCGATCGTTATCCGATATGCGGTGAATAACATATCGTTATGTGTGGTTGTTGTTTTCTGGTAGCCCTAATGCATAAGTTGATACTCTGAAGTCGACTCATCATTGTAACTGATTTATCGTTACATGTGGTATCATTATAAGTGGACTGCACTGTACTGGGTGCTACTGCTCTGTGACTTGAAGTGACTGCTTGCCGCATACTCATCGGCCATCTGTGCTGCACTTTTTACAGACATCCCTCCCTGCCTGTCCTTAACCGTAAGGCGCATGTTATCTGCAAGGGTCTTGTGAAATTGTTCTATGCAGATTAAATCTGCCAGTTTGCTGACGTTCTCCGCCGCTGCTCCTTTCACCCACTCTGCAAAATTATACTTTAGGCGACGTGCAAACTCAACAAAGCTTTCATTAGGCTTGTTTCTTTCCTGTCTAAATCTCCTCCGAAATTTCTCTGTGAAAAGCTTGTATTCTGTTAGTAAACTTGACTTCACTGAACTGTACATACCTGTTTTGGCTGCGCTCAGTCGGCCTACGACCTGCGAGACTTCTCCCGGCAGCACTTCAAGCAACTGCTCTGGCTATATATCCTGCTGAAATGATTGCTTCTCACAAATCCGTTCAAAATTAATCAGATAGAGGCTGATGTCATTGCCTGTTTTGTAGGACTGAAGCAAAAATGTCATTTCCATGCTTTCCGTTTGTGGCGGTACCGCATCTGCCCTGCACGCTAATCTCACTTGCTCTAGTCTTATTTTTGCAAGCTCAAGTTCTGCCTTTGTTCCCTC
The DNA here is from genome assembly GCF_038994185.2 of Dermacentor albipictus. Taxonomy (NCBI): domain Eukaryota; kingdom Metazoa; phylum Arthropoda; class Arachnida; order Ixodida; family Ixodidae; genus Dermacentor; species Dermacentor albipictus. The sequence continues at coordinate 492,765,269 of NC_091821.1, forward strand.
TTTTCCTGCCACTCTCTCTCCCACCTTTACTTTTCTCTCACGCTCCTTCTCTTCCCTCTCGTGACATACTTTTTCTCAGGCATCCGTGAGCTCATCCTCATCGAAACCCACTTCGTCAATTGCCGTATGAATTTCAAGCTTCCTCAACTTATAGTTAAAGGGCCCCTGAAACGGTTCGAACAAATTTTGTAGACACGTAGGGTACAGCTTAAGTAGAACATTCGCACCACAATTTAAGTGAAGCATTACGTATCAATAGAGCTACAAGCGATTACAAGTTACCCTCCTCCCTAGCCATGCTTTTCCTCCTCAACTCGTTCGCCAAGTGATCGGAGCTAACCACCACCTTCACTAGTTTGCGTCGTGATGCGACAACACATCGTCCACTTCCGGTTGTGTTGGAGCTCGCCCCCGCCCACGAGAAACCTCTCCGCTAGCTTGGCCATCAACCCCAAGCGAGAGCTATCGAAGCAGCATGTCTTGCGAGCATTCTGTCATAGCGCCGAACGTGTCTGGTATTCTGATAATCACACACTACCTCAATAATTCGACGGAATGGTGGAGGCATAAGGTCAAGCTGATGAAGGAACTTTAGCGTAGATGTACGTGAGCTGCCTGATCGGTCTCCATGATCCAGCCACCCGTTGGTGCAGAGCTTAACCAGCCAAAGAAAGAGCTCATATTGCTCTAACCAAGTGTAAAACATTTTAAGCATTTACAAAAACAATGTGTTAACAATTACACTCTTGCAAAAAATGTACACCAGCAGCATAGAATACGTTTTGTTACTGCTACTGTGTGTGGTTGAGCTCTGTGCCACCAGGTGGCTGCACCGTGCAGACCATTCACATTTGCGCTTCTGTTCATCCCCTGAAACTACACGCAAGGGGACACGGCCAGGCCCTGTCCCCTTGCACTTGCATTTACCCTAAGACCGGACTCGCGAAACGCTATTGTGTTAGTAATCTTCCGGTGTAAAGTGACAGCTGCAATTGCACAAATCATGGCGCCAATCGGATAGCGGCAGTCCGATGCACTGTAGCCAGTCCGCTTGTCTACTGGCTTGCAGAGGGACACGATGTCGCAGCTTGACATATTGCCAGTTGCTACATTTGCAGTCCACAACGCAACAAAATCGAATCATAGCGCTCGCGAAAAGACAAACCTACACTGACGGCGGAGCTCTCATCAAAGACGGAGCACGTTGTAACACAAGCAGACGACACTTGCTGTGTGCCGGAAGTGCCTAAGTGTACTGAAAAATTGTTCTTCTGCATTCTCTTTATGTTACTTTCTTTTTATAAAAACAAATTAACTAACATTCAAACTATTACGAAATCGTTTGTTTACCATAAAGTTGGAAAAATTATCGATCACGCGCCCTGGTCAGCCAATCGGATAGCTCGCCCCACTGACGTCATATGGTTGATTTCGGTCATATGGGTAGGGGCGGCTTAAAATTCCGCCGAGCAGTGTGCTGCGATCGGCAGCGGTGTGCATTTTTAAAACCTTATAATAAATTACACACTTTACGCGGAGCACTTAGATGTGTCATTTAATGATTAGAAGGACCTACTCTAACGACTCAGTACGTTTGTAGAAAATCGTCAAAATCGTTTCAGGGTCCCTTTAATATCCATACCGAGCTCTGCTGCCAACAGCAGCAGCTCCTCTTTCTTTAGCGCTGTGATATCCATGCTTTTCCGAGAGCTGACTACAACTTCTCCTGTATTGACCGCACACTCAGTGGCGACGAATCATAGCTGATTGCCTGACAGTACCCTGTCCCTATTGTTTGGCGAAATGTAGTCTCTGTAGCATTCACCCAACCTCGAGCTTGCGAAGGTCGTGTCTTCCATAGCCAAGTTGCTAGGTCTGCTGATCCCAGATCTTAAGGACTGCCCTTTCTGCTGCTCTTCCTTTCAGTTTCACAGAGTGTCTAAGACTTCATGCCGTTACTGTGTGGGTTGTGCCTCCCTGAGCCACAAAGAGGAGGTCTGCTGATCTCAGATCCACAGTAGTTGCTCTTCCGTTCGCGGTTTACCTCGATCTTGCCAGTTCTACCAATCCCAGATCATGAGGACTGCCTTCTTTATCTCACTGTTGCAACGAGCTTGTTGTGACTGAAGGTGTCGTTTGGGCCAAGAATCCACTGGCTCGACGAGTATGTCCGGTAGTAGGATTCGAGCAACGTTCTTAGACATACTTCAGTTTCGCAGCTCCCTATGCGAGCCCATTGGCCGACGTGGCCGAAACGGGCGTCACTGAAACTACCGGCGCTGCAGTCGCGTCTTTCGTCATGCGCCGCGCGTCGTCTGCTCCTGCTGCGACGCGTCGTTTGCACCAACAGGCCTGTAAACGCTTATCCGTCGGTAAATGTAGTTTAGATACGCAGTCTGAGTTTTGTGACAAACCTGCCGCGCGTAAGTAACGGTGACTTCACGGTGTCTGTGCACTATCGGCGCTGCAGTGACACATCTCTCACGCAGCGCGCATCGTCTACTCCTGCGATGTCATCTCTGCGGTGGGTCGTTTTCCCCAACTGGCCTGTGCCGTTTGCTCTTTGACGACTGTGTTTTGGCTGCCCTAACAATATTTTATGCCAAGGACCTTTGAATGACATGTCTAGCTAGTCTTTAGAAGCTGCAACTACACCGCAAATGAGAGGTCGTGCACTGCGATTCCGCTTTTCAACCAACTTTTTCCCTATAAAAGCGCCACGGTGCTCCCTTCAGCGGGGACTTTGTTTTTTGCTGCTTATTCTTAAGATGTGTACTCATTAAAGACGGCGAGCGCCTGTGCAGACGTAGGGACATTAACGCATCACGCCCAGCAGTTGCTTGAGACAACGCTGTGGTGAATTGATCCACCCCCGTCAACGCTTCGCCTAATAAATTTAATTGACACATGTATTTTTTATAGTTGTCCGCGGATATTATGGGACGTGCAAATGAGTTGGAAGTGATCTGTGAGCAGTGACAAGGACGAAGTTAAATACTACGATTCTAACATATTTATGTCAAAGCTTAATTCATTTTCTTTTTGACGAACAAAACAAACAACAAAAACAGTTACACTTTTTATTTACTTTGTGCACAAAAAAGTAATTTTGAGCTACTTTTGCTCAAAGCAATCTTGCCCTCTTTCTGGCTGCTTGCACCTGCTCTGTCAGCGAGTTATCGACGCCAATCAGCACAGGTTATATATGAAATAAACTACGCTAGCTCACCTGTCCATATTTGTGCTTGAGCAAATGGTTGCGTACACACTTCAGTGCATGTGGCACATCACACAGGAAATAAAGGTACGCCCTCTCAGGCAGGCATGGATGTGGAATCTTATGAGAAGGTGAGGTTACGCTGCCGCTGATTCCCATCTGCTGCCACATCGAGCGATTGTTCCCAGTCCCGTCACTGACTATGGCGATCACCATAGCACCATGTTTATGCAATTGCATTACTGCTTGCAACACCAGCTCTGCTAAAATCTTGCCAGGCGCAGCACCTTTCGTGGCAAAGGTGGCAATCGGTTGCACCCAGCTCTCCAGAAGTGGTACGAACATCAGCACGAGCGCATGATCTGCAAGTTGGTCAGTTCCTTCATTTGAAATACCGCTGTAGTCCACAAAACCATCAAGTTTGAAGGTTGACTTGTTGAAATCGTACGCCTGGCGTAACTTAATTTCATCCAGAATCAGTGTGCCGAATTTCTTCCCATCTGCTCTGTTGCCCAGCTGTTTTCCAATAGCTTCCATACAGAGAGGATTGAAGCATGGTATTCCTTTCAGTATTTGTGTGAGACGGCTCAGGGAGGGCAAGGGCAGCATCTTCATGTCAGACAGAAGCTTATATGCTCGAGGGCTCGCTATCCTCAGCATTAAACAATTCAGAAGCCAGTCCGCATTGTACTGCGCGCCACACGGAGACTTTGCTTTCAACTGTTTAAACGATGTCATAAATGCAAGTCGCTGCAAAGGCGGAAGTTCGGCCAACGCTTCCTCGATTCTGTTATCGGGCATTTCAGAAAGCCTTTTCTTCAGAGCCAAAATTTCCTTCTTTTGCTTTTGATGCGCAGCAGCCGCCCTAAGCAGCCTCTTCTTCACATTGCGTAGTTTCTGATATCTCTTGAGCGTTGCGCTCGGAGCCTTAATGCTCAGTCGAAGTTTCCTCTGTAGACGAAGACAACGCGCGCAGACTAGTTGCTTTGTAAGTACATTGCACTGCTTGTGATGCATATTATCTGATGTCGCCGTGTCACGCTGGGCTGCTTTCACGCCCGCACACATGTTCAAGCTCTCTGCTTCTCTCAGGATTCTTTCCACACTTGCAATGCTAGTCGCAGCTCGAAATAGCCTCTTGTGAATTTTGCTGTAGCCGTTTAAGCACCATCCTCTTCAAGCACAACATTTTCATTACTTGCAGATGCGCGGCTACCAGTTGCCTCATATAAAATACTCCACATCGCTTCTGTGTTGCGTCGTCCTCAACAATTTCGAACTTCCAGAGCGCAGAAGGCAGTGTCACGTACGTGAGATCGTTGAGCGCAAAGTGTGTAGCGCATATTTCTGAAGTTCCTTCTTCCAAGCCCAATAGCAGGTTTGAAGTTGAAGCGCTGTCACTACAAGCTTCGCCCGATGTAGTTGCCGGCACTTGCGCTCGTTCTTTTGGTGGACGTCGCTTTCGCTTCACATTTTTTGGCTTTGAGATGTGCTCAGGCAGCCCAGGAAAGAGCCGAGGAAGTGCGCCGGGAGCAAGCATCCATTTCCCGCGAGGAATCATTATTTCTTTGTTACCCACAACATGCTTGTAGTATTTCAAAATGTCGTCGTCCTCAAAGTGGTGTTCACACACTTTTGATTTGTTTGTGAGGCGTTTGTCTTTTCGGTGTAGCATGCGCTCCCAACTTTTAAACTCTCCAGCGTCTTGCGGCGGTGCGAAAAAATGGTGACCAGCGGCATCGTGTCTAAGGCCGCTCGTGCAGCCGGGGGCAAAACAGCACGGCATAGGGAACTTCTTGCTGTCATGAGATGCGGAAACGCTTCTTCAAGAAGCTTTTCAAGAGAGCAAATCGCGACACATCACACAACACCTACAAAACGGAGAAGGATAGCGACTGACGATGCAGCACAACAAATATGAAACCAGAAGTGAAAGCAGAAGTCAAGTTTCAAGTTCCTTACCAGAAACGCACTTACAATACATAACTCAGATATCACAATATTTCACAAAGAGGTTCAAAACTAATAACTGTGAAATAACTACTTCTCAAAATATAAAACAGAAACTACCAGAAATGACGCAACTTCTATCAGAAACGAAACAAAAAGTGACGAAAGACGCGATCGCAGCGCCGCTAGTTCGCGTGACCACCACTTCGGCCATCTCCCGAGCGGAGCTGCGAAACTGAAGTATGTCTAAGAACGTTGGATTCGAGGACAAAGGGTTTATTTTAATGTACACTGGCTCTAGGTACGGAAGCCCACCCCATGCAGGAGCATATTAAACGTCTCAGTTCACATCAGGAAACATCGGCCCTCACTGCACCAAAGGTCTCCGCTTCTAATATATTAATATTTTTTTAATGTTGTTGTCTTCCCTAAGTGAATAGACTAGGGAATCTAATGACTGTGTCACAGCCAATCACCATCGTCAAATCAGTCGCAAGAGCTTGCCCATGTTATCGCACCATTCCGTCGAACTCTGCCTCCGATGTTGCATCTTCACCTCCACATATTTAACAATCTGGGAATCCAAGGTCACAGCCGTTCCCATGGTAGCATTTGATGTTGGCCCTTTCCATCATTAGTTCAGGTTGTCAGGTTCAGATAGAGGATCAATACTGCATTGACTTCTGAATAGGTGATGATGAATGGGGGAGTTGCCTCATGGTAAATGTCTAAAGAATGCTCATTCCTATGTTGAGATGTTGCACATCGAGCCACCATCTTCTTGGCTTACACGAGTGCTGAGTTGCTCACACAAACACAAGCACTGAGCTCAGCATTTGTCTGTGTGTGATGTAGTGTTTGTCTATGTCTCAATAAGTGCACTGCCTTCACTTCACCCACCACGACAGCTAATTGGCTATGATATTCTGCGCCTAAGCACAAGGTCATAGGTTCGATGCCCAGAGGTTGCATTCTTATGGGGACTCTAGGTATGGGCTCGTGGTCGGAATGTCGCTGTGGTCGTAGCATTGCCGTCATTCGAGCTTTGCCATCAAACACTCATTATGCTGTCATTGTCATGCCATCAATGTCATACCATCATCATGCATTCACACCATTATAGTGATGCTGTAATGGTCATTCAATGATTGTTGGTGTCGGTGGTGTCAATGGTCCAGCTTCGTGATCTGACTCGTCGTGCCTTCTACTCCGACCCAGTAGTCCAAGTCATCTAATAGCTTGGGCCACTAGGCATGTGTTTGGGGCCCTGACGCTGTCGTGGTCATTACACCGTCCTCATTCCAGCTTTGTCATGCAACTCTCGTCATGCTGCCGTCGTCACGCTGTCATTTTATCATTGTCATCACCTCAATAATTTCATCCCATTGTCATCATGCCGACGTCGATGGAGCAACGAAGGTACTACGACGGTGATGTCAATCTTTCTTCGTCATTGTATTGTAATCATACTGTACTCATTCAGTCGTGATTACGCCACCCTTATCATGCCGTCATTGTCAGACAGTCACTATCACGGCTCCATTGTCATAATGCCATAATGTTGTCATAATGCCATCATGGTCGCGGCATCATTGTGCCTCCAGCTTCGTCATGCTGTCATCGTCACCGCATCGTCGTCATACAGGTATTGTGATATAGTCATCATCACGAGATTGTGATTATACACTCACCGTCATCTCATTGTACTCACGCCATCGTCGTCATACAGCCATGCATTCGTTACCATACCGCTGTCTGGATGCCATCGTCATCATGTGGCTGTTTCATCATTGTCATTACTTAAGTATCGTCATCCCATTGCCATTTTCTCGTCGACATACCACCTTCGTTGATCCATCATCGTCATTCCTTGTCCATCATTTCTATCATAATCATGCTGTCGTAATTAAATCATGATTGTTGTCACGCTATCGTCATACAGATGCTATCATGCATCCATTGTCATACCATTGTCATCATGCCATCTTGGTTGTGCCATCTTAGTCATTCCCGCTTCTTCATCTGGTTGTCATCATACCATCACCGTCATGCAATCGTCATCATACTGTCGTCATCTCATTGTCCTCATGTCGTCGTCATTACATGCCTTTTTCGTTTGGTCCATATCACTCCTTCTTTATTTGATCATGACTGCTTTGGCGTCATATAGTCGTCTTACGTTATGCTACATGCTCCTCGCCGACCTTAGCAAGCGAGTGCCATAGCAAATGGGATGATATCAGAGTATTGGGAAACAAAGGGGAATGCGGTGCGGGAGATGGAAATTCAAGATAGTGAGCAACACAAGAACAAGGCCAGAGCGGGAACCAACGTTTCAACAAGTGGACTTGTCCTTTTCAAGGCAAGTCCACTTGTCGAAATGGTGGCTCCTACTCTCACCTTGTTCTCATGTTGGATATTGGAGTATGTGGCATATAGCCGAAGCTACGAAGGTCTCATAATTACCACTACATGTGTTAAATAAAGGTCACTTAAATAATATGGTCTGCGGATCACTGCTCCATTACTTTTCACATTACCATCGACAGTCGTTGTGAGATGAGTTCTGCCATAATTTAAGTAAGACATCAGAAGAGCAGAATTTTGGGTTAGTTGGTGATGAACATTTGACTACTGTGAAGGGCAATAGAATGGACCAAAGGAAGGTGAGATAGATGGGACAAACGCTACTAACAGCTGTAAATGTTTATTAGAATGTTTTTGCTGCAGCAGGAACTGTCAGTGCACACGTGCACCCAAGGTACAGCACCCAAGTTCCAACCCAAGGCGCACCCAAGATACAGCAACAAAAAGAGGAGGTACAAAAGTAGTTGGCTTATTATATGAAGATCCAAGAAAGCCATTTTGCCCTTTGATTCCTTACATTCAAGACTGATTACGTAAAAGGGCAGTCACTAAATCATGTTTCAGGTCGGCAATTATGAAGTCCTGCTCACACAGGATAACGGAAAGCTTTGGTCACCAAGTAGCAAAGTTGCAGCAGGAGGTTTCCTGCATCTGTTTCTTCAAGCTATCAGGGAAACACTGCTTGATCAGCTGTGCAAAGAATCCACAGAAGTTGTAGGTACTCCATGAAGAGCTGTTTGTTCAAGGCTGTGCCATAAGTGCATAAGTTTTCGTGCAGCTTACAGAAACTCTCAGGGAAGCATGAAGTGGATCTTGTTTTCTGCTCCATGCAAATTGGCACAGCTGTGCAAACACGTCATGGGATATCAAGTAAGGAAATACTGTACACACGAGTAATAGTGTGTTCCATGCGCTACTTATGTCATGTACAGAATTCTTTTAAGCGGTTGTTGGGTTTACTTGGGACAAACAGACCAGCGCCTGACCGACAGGCTGTGATAGCACTTTAGGTATTCGAAATTAGGAGAAGGCTTGAATTTTGCTTTGCATTGCAAAAGTTGTGGTCCGTCTGCGGTTAAAGAATACGGATGTTGTCAGCCATCGAAAAACTAAATTAGAATGTGAACTTTTGGAAGCAGTGTTTATAGGAAATTCTGTATTTGATATGTGTGTGACTTCTGTGGCACTTCTAAACAAGGAATCACAATTCATAGGTAGCCACAGCTAAGCAGGTTCGTTCATATCTGTTTTGTATTTAGTGCCTCCTGTGCTAGTTGTGTGCAGTTGAATTACTATATGTACACAGGCTTCCCAAATATCACGTGCCATGATGAGATTGTGCACGCATTGTATGCAATTTTTTGTCGTCTCGCCTTGTCTTTTTTGTCTGTGTGTGTGTGTCTGCTCTTGTGGTTGCTGGTTTCAGGGTGTCTTGGGTGCATGCTTTCCGATAAATATTCACAGTTAATAGCACTTGTTCCGTCTGTCTCTTCTTCCTTTAGTTCCATCGTGCGCTTCACTGTAGTCAAATAACACATTAGCGGGCTTTAATTTCAAATGCCATTTATTTCCGATAGTATGTTGCCGAACACTTAAAGATTAATAAATCTTATAGTTCAAACAAAAATTTATGATTTCGTTATATTAAATAGGGTAATTAGTGTTTCTTGAGCATCATGGCCTCTTTGCTTCCATCATTGTCCCTTCGAGACACCTCATAATAAATATCGAAATCCTCTGAATCATAGTCCACAAGAAATGCTTTAGTTTCTGTGTCATTAAAAAAAAATTTTTGCTTTTTGCGCCAGTCTACCATCTTGTAAAAAGAAAGGCATGAGCAACACCAGCACAGTAAGATTTGTCGCACCATCTGTCATGTAAAATTCTATACAGGCTTCGTTTTTACACGAAGCCTGTACATAGTTTACGCTTAGTTTTGTGATGTTTAGCTTTGTAATTCAAATTTGAACTTTTGGGACTACACTTCCATCAGACACCATGTGTCCATAAAAGGTAGTATTCATAGCTCTAAAGCAGGCTCTATAATAAGTGCATACAACGCTTTCACAAAACAGTGGCCAAGCATGTCAATCCGATTGCCAGTTAAATTCTCAGGTGCATTTTTTGTGGACTGCTTGCTCCTCTGAACCCTCACACCTTTGTTTTTTTAATCACTGTATGTAGCAGATGCTGCAGGAAATATGCATCTCAAAGTGGCTGTTGTATGACACCACCAATTTCAACTTCACCGATAGCTGCATTAATTGCGAGATGCAAACACTGTGAGATGCCTGTGTCTTAGACAGATTAACTGGCCTAAATTAGTTGTATGATATCTTATGGAGCATCGTCTCAGCCGCAGTGCAGAGCTGCTCTCAGAAGGGTTGAAAAGGATTTTCTTTATATGAGTAGTCATGAAAATTACTGTTAATCTATTCTTAAGCTTAGTGTTTTTCCTCTGTACCTCTGTTAGTAGTATAGTGAGCTGTCTTCTTCTGTTTCAACATCTGGCAACCTTTGCTGCTTGTTGACGTAACACACAACCATGGCAGACATTTTGCTGCTAAACCTCTAGCGATGCCTCTTAGGGCTTACCATATTTTCCAGCACATCACAGGTTGCATCGGAGGCTTTCCCACATATCGAAAGTTAGACGCCACCCCATGTAACCTGTACTCCCAGTTATACAGCCCATAAAGAAAAGAAAAGTCTGTGCATATAATCCATGGTAACGCCGTAAATGCATACCAGAGTGCTCAAATCTTTTCAAAATGTCTCCTTTCGTAAATGCATGACTGCCTCTACCATTTTGTATCTTCAGTGAGTGGAGCAGCTCTATTCCCTCCCCTGTCCAGCTATGCTGATGCAGCTGGATTCACACAATGGATGTGATGTCGGACAAATCAGTCACATTGCATGTGACATGAATTGGATCATTTTGCAGCTGGAATTCCTAAGTCTGTGGATGACAGCATGAATGGAGCAGTCCTTGCATGTGCGCTCTGTCAATTACCAGAAATACCAATGGTGATTTGACTCTGCCGTATGGCAATGCGCTTCGCGCAGACTGAGAGACCATCGTGGGAATGGGTGACGTATGAGTTTGCTGGGACCAGGTGCACTATTCGCTGACTACTAAAAGCGAAAATGGTGACCCGTAAAGAGGAGGAGAATGGCCGACCATGAAGATGGGGAGAAGGGTCCTCAAGATAGAGTGGTGAGGATAGGGTGGGGTTTTTTTATGAGATAACGAAACGTTTAATGGCAGAGAACCTTGCCCTTCACCACACCTCAAGGCAAGGTGCTCCTCCCACCCGCCGTGGTTGCTCAGTGGCTATAGTGTTGGGCTGCTGAGCACGAGGTCGCAGGATCGAATCCTGGCCGTGGCGGCCCCATATGAAGGGGATGAAATGCGAAACACCCATGTACTTAGATTTAGGTGCACGTTAAAGAACCCCAGGGGTTCGAAATTTCCGGAGTCCTCCACTACGGCGTGCCTCATAATGAGAAAGTGGTTTTGGCACGTAAGACCCCATAATTTAATTTTAAGATGCTCCTCCATTCGTAGGGGTGTGGTGAAGCTGCACCCCCATGTTGCCCTGAAACCACTTCTCATGGCATATAACCTGCACCCCGACCTTACTGCTAAATAAAAAAAAATTCTTGGTGTGGCTTATATACGCAGCAACACGGTATATGACTCATAGGAAGCAATTTTACAAGAGTAGCAGCAGCATGCTTTTGGGATAGGAGTGTTTTCCTTCATTCTTGACTTACCTTAATATCATCTCACGATTAAACATTCATTTTGGCTTTGTGTTTCCAGATGTGGCTGAATCAGCTGATGATGACAGTGTCCATCAGCAGAGAACGGACCACAGACCCCCAGAAAATGATTACATGGAAGATGGCATCAAAACTCTCAAGATAGGATCTGCCAGAGAGGATGGAAAGGTAACTAGTTGGGATCTTGTAGAGCTCATTCCAATCTGGGAGCCCATTAGAAACGAAACAGCAAAATATGTATGTAGTCGAGCCAGATGATGTAAGTTTGCCTGTAAAAAAGTGCAAAAGCAACTAGGAGAAAAAAAGAAACTTATGTTGGGACGTGCACTTTACAGTGTGCCAAGGAGCTTCAACAGGAAATAATGTACGTCTAATCAAATCGCTTTATTTGGCGATTATTCATGCAAGAAAATAAACTAATGCTGGGACAAGAGGTATACTACATTTCATACTTAGCCGGTGACGCTGTGGAAGTTACGTAAGTATTTCCTAGGTATACTTTGTGGCGCAAAATACATTTCTGGAAAAGGGACAGAAGAAAGGGAGACAGTGAAGCGCCAAACTACCAACTGTTTAATGACAGCCTGAACAAACGTAAAGAAGAAAATACAACTTCCGCTCATGCGCAGGGAGCCAAGGTGTGGCAGAACAACGTGGTCATGATAACATGCTTTGGATGAAGCACATTTCTGCTGAATATAATACGATAGATGTATCGCTGACACAATCAGACCCTTTCTTTTTAATATAAAACGCTTCCAACAACTCCCTTGCAGTTTGGTCCCTACTTCTGCCAAGAATCAATACTCTTTCAAAGCATGGCCTACAACGACAGGCTTTACAGTGCGCAGGAAGATGCGCATTCTCATTCTTGCCGATGCTATTAGCGTGCTCCCTCAGTCTGTCATTAATACAACGTCCCGTTTGCCCGACGTATGACTTGCCGCAATCTAGGGGTATTTCGTAGACCACCCCTTCAATGCAGTCCCTGAAATGTTTGGCGTGCTGCTTCTGGCAGCCCCGCGGCCCCTCGCGTGTGATCCGGGGGCACAATTGAGCTAACTTGTTGGGAGCTGAAAAGACAACCGGAATGCCATATCTGGTAGCAACCTTCTTGAGGTTATGGCTCACACGGTGCACATAAGGTACTACTTCTGGCTTTTACTCGCTCCATTTCCTTCGAGTGCGTTTTCCCATTCGCAGCGGTAGTTTTCAGCTTCTGTAGGAGGGACTCGACCACGGCATTTAAGACAGACTGAGGGTAGCCTGCTTTTTGAAGTCTTTCAAGTTGATGGAAAAAACTCGCCTGCATTACATGCACGCATGACTTGCGCAGAGCCAATTCGAGGCAAAGTAAGGCGATTCCACGCTTCACAGTCTTAGAGTGCGCTGAGTCATATTGTAGCAATTCTTTTTTACCTCGAGGGAGGTACGCACAGCAAACGTGATCACTCTTAAGTGTTAGGTTAAGGTCTAAAAACTGCAACGAACTGTCCTTCGGAAGCTCGTTAGTAAAAGTAAGTCCTTTTGCGTTTGCTCTAAAAAGATCTAAAAGCTGCTCAACCATCTCATGGCATGGCAAGGGGCATCTATTGTCGATAACAACTAAAAAATCGTCAACGTATCTAAAAACTTTAAGAACATTAGGATGAGATGAAGTAAAAACACATTGTAGTGCGTGGTCAAAGTAGGATAAAAAGATGTCACATAAAATGGGTGCTACACGTGAACCAATGCAGATGCCCTCTTTCTGCAAAAATATGCCATGTTCAAAGGTTACAAAGGTGCGGTTGAGATAAGCTTCCAAGAGGGAAACAAAATTCGAAGCCGACATCTCCATTTTAGATACAAAATTAGCTTCACCACTTTCGTTCGTTGCGGACAGTTCTTTCGGACAGTTCGTTGCAGTTTTTAGACCTTAACCTAACACTTAAGAGTGATCACGTTTGCTGTGCGTACCTCCCTCGAGGTAAAAAAGAATTACTACAATATGACTCAGCGCACTCTAAGACTGTGAAGCGTGGAATCGCCTTACTTTGCCTCGAATCGGCTCTGCGCAAGTCATGCGTGCATGTAATGCAGGCGAGTTTTTTCCATCAACTTGAAAGACTTCAAAAAGCAGGCTACCCTCAGTCTGTCTTAAATGCCGCGGTCGAGTCCCTCCTACAGAAGCTGAAAACTACCGCTGCGAATGGGAAAACGCACTCGAAGGAAATGGAGCGAGTAAAAGCCAGAAGTAGTACCTTATGTGCACCGTGTGAGCCATAACCTCAAGAAGGTTGCTACCAGATATGGCATTCCGGTTGTCTTTTCAGCTCCCAACAAGTTAGCTCAATTGTGCCCCCGGATCACACGTGAGGGGCCGCGGGGCTGCCAGAAGCAGCACGCCAAACATTTCAGGGACTGCGTTGAAGGGGTGGTCTACGAAATACACCTAGATTGCGGCAAGTCATACGTCGGGCAAACGGGACGTTGTATTAATGACAGACTGAGGGAGCACGCTAATAGCATCGGCAAGAATGAGAATGCGCATCTTCCTGCGCACTGTAAAGCCTGTCGTTGTAGGCCATGCTTTGAAAGAGTATTGATTCTTGGCAGAAGTAGGGACCAAACTGCAAGGGAGTTGTTGGAAGCGTTTTATATTAAAAAGAAAGGGTCTGATTGTGTCAGCGATACATCTATCGTATTATATTCAGCAGAAATGTGCTTCATCCAAAGCATGTTATCATGACCACGTTGTTCTGCCACACCTTGGCTCCCTGCGCATGAGCGGAAGTTGTATTTTCTTCTTTACGTTTGTTCAGGCTGTCATTAAACAGTTGGTAGTTTGGCGCTTCACTGTCTCCCTTTCTTCTGTCCCTTTTCCAGAAATGTATTTTGTGCCACAAAGTATACCTAGGAAATCTAAGCACCAACTTGCCCAAGAAGAAGTCCTTTTGTTACGTAAGTAGTCCAGCCATAAAAGTCACATTCTGCGCGTGTTGCAGTGCTGTTGTTTTGGAAATATGACACTTTCTATGGAATAACTATACGTAATATACTATTTGTACAAATTGTGGATGTAAGATTGCATCCACTGTCTCACTACTTGGGCACCTTTGTTCTTCCAGTACGCGACTAACAATGTTTTGGTTGCTTGTGTAAGTAGTACATTGCAGCCACTGGTCACAGAATTGTGTTGTTGTGCCCATTTGGGAGTAAATAGGTTCAAATCTCTAATACCTTTCATATAAAAACTGTGTCATATGTTGTGAGATATAAGTACAAGATTAGTGTTGCATCAGATTGCATGTTGCTTACCTATAGTATACCTGCCAACGTTTACAATTGGATAGTAAAATGCACGATTTTTAAAGCTAGATTACAACTCTGTGTATAGACATTAATAAATTTATTAATGTTTATTAGTTTAGGGCAAACATTTTTTTTAATTAAAACAAAATCCTAGGCCAATTTCTCAGCCTCATTTTTTGGACTTGCAGGATTAATCAGACCGTCCTTCATTAGCACTATCCACTTAGTGATATAATGGGAACCAAAATATCAGTTGGCTTTGTGCGAATACTTTATGAATAGACATCATGAACATTTTTCTTTATCAGTGGCACAGATCATTCTTGCTTTGATTACAGACCAGAATACTGTTCACAGAGTCTCTGCAAAATACACTTCCTGAATTTCTTAAGTGAACAGTTGACATCATGAGTAATGAAACAAATTTTAGTATTTTTGCCAAATACAGTTAAACCTTGATATAACGAAGCAGGTAAAGTCGGCAATTTGCTTGGTTATATTGAAATTTCATTGTATTGAAATTTGATCTTTTATGCAAATAAGTACAGTTGCAGTTTGTTTCGTACGTGGAAATGGTCCGCAGAATTTTTCGAATGATTGGGCAATTGAAAAAAAAATTTGAATGAGAAAACAATTCATTTTGATGAATTTGAGAGCTGGCAACGAATTATACGGTTTCATGCCATCTTGATGATATAGTTACGTAGGTAGTACGAATTAAGCGAAGCCACCTATGCTTTCATGTGCACTCTGCCCCCGCGATGCTATCACCCGCACTGGGACGACGCTATCATAAAAGCACCTGCAGCTAGTGCCTCTTGCTCCAACTGGTCACGAAAAGTAGAGATTATGCAACCTTTAATACAGTCGAACCTCGATATATCGAACAACGCGGTGATTGTGAAATAGTTCGATATAGCCGGAATTCTATACATAAAATCGCTTAAAAAATGCGTAAAAATACTTCTGCAAAGCAATCAATGAACCAAAGGTGCGATCAGGGATCGTTGTTCGGAGCACATGTTTGGTTGACCGTGCGCAATTGGCTTAGGCCGCACCAACTTCGTCAGCCGTGTGAAGTCGGTGCGGTCTAGGCCAATCGCGCACGGGGCAATTAAGGAAATTTTCGGATACGAAAACTTCCTTATTGTGGGGTTTCGTATCGCCGGTTTCAACTATGTGTCCGACTGGTTTACCAACTGCTGTGATCAGTGTGCTGAGCAATGCCATTGGTGCCGTAGAGGAAGCTAATATAGCATGGAGATTTCAGGTCTACTAGACTTGGAATGCGTGAACTTAGCTGGTGGCTGATGCAAATATTTTATAAGGAGTGGTGCTTAGATGTTTTGGGGTTGTGTTAGATAGGCTTGTGCATAAGCACTCTTATGTTTTCAGTTCTTATGATAAGCAACGAGATAGAAGATTTTCCAGTTCACGCTGCCAATTCAGAGATGCCACTGCTTCCGTTGAATAAAAACCAATGCAGGAAAAATCTTTCACAATGTGGCTAATGATGTGCATCTCATTTGCGCAGCCAAGAGAAATTTCTACATACTGTAGTTATTGCTGCACCGAAAGGTTGCACAATGGTTCTTCGATGACCTCATACAAAATGACGTCATGTAAATTTCACAGAGAACGGGCTAAAACATCTCCAAATCATTCCACAGCAAGCGACAGCAACACATTCAAGCAGTGTTTCACCGGTTTGCACAAGCCAGAGAGGAGGAAAGGATCACTGCCCACTCTTTCCTCCTCGCCTGATGAAAAGGTCTATACTAAGCTTTGGCCAACTTTACGTCAATACAAGTGCCGTAGAACCCCATTGCTACATCTTTCAAGGAACCAGAAAAAAATAATTTAATCTGGGAAAATGTTTCATTTGATGATGCTTGCAGTGGCAATACTAATGACGCAAAAAACTACTCTCGCAAAAAACTTTGTTTCCAGTTGAACAGCAAGCCAACAAACTATTAAAAACCGTTATGGAGTGGTTGTAGCTATGAATCACATTAAATGAGGCTTGTGATTTACATCTGGCTTTTGGGTAAAAAGATTAATCAAATTCTAGAGTTTCATGTGTGAAAACCACATGATTATGACCTATATCATCGTAAACGACTGCTGATCAAGTTTTACCATGCAGGTTTCTTCAATGTGCAATACATGGGCGTTTTTGCATTTCGATAAATGTGGCCATGGCAGCCGGGATGTTATACGACGAACTAGTGCTTAGCAGCGCAACGCCATAGCCACTAAGCCACCACGACGGGTCTGGCGCTTCGGTAAAAGCTTTCATAACAGCCTCTTTTCAAGCACACACAACCCTTTTTTCAGTTTCTTCAAAAACTTGTACAATTGAATCTCAATAATTCGAACTTGTAGGGGCTTTGATATTTATTCATATATATGTAGTTTGAATGAAAGGAATCTCATTCCATGGACTTACTTGCAGCGTATGTACACAGAGCTAACACATGAGTGGCAAGTTCTGGAAACGTCGCTTCATGGCAGCATGGCGGCGCGTGCTCCCATGAAGCCACACATTTAGGCTAGATCTTTGCTGCTGTGAAGCTGCAGCTCAAGGCAGAATTCGCATATAACACGTGCCCCAACTTAACTGTTAAATAGAAAAAAGTTGGAGTGGGTTATATGTGCCGAAATATGGTACTCGCAATGAAATATGGGAGCAGCAGCCGGCGTGCGGCCGCACGCCAGATCAGAAGCGCCGCCATCGCGTGAGTTGACACACTGCTGAGAGCATGGTGGTTGTTGCGGTATGTTTGAATTAGCGGGAGTTCTTGCATATTGATATATATTATTTTGAGAGGACCACAGCAGCAGTTCGAATAAACTAGGAGTTGGAATTAAACAGCTTCTAATTAAGGAGATTCCTCTGTATATGGAAACACAGTGAAACCGCCTTAATTCGGATTTCACAGGACTGAAACAAATGTCTGAAATGACCAAAGGTCAAATCATCGAGGGTATCAAAAAAACAATAATGAAATGTTTACTACAAAAATGAATCGGAAAATCCTGTTCACAAAACCAGTGCAGAAGCTGCAATTCTTGTCATCTCGTGACTAATTAGTGCTCTCAGCAACGAAGGCCTTGTGACTTCGCAGTGCGCGTCTTTCTCCAAGACACGGTTTTCACTACAGCTCGCACATCCCTATTATTTTTTCGTCAGTGAGCTGGTTGTCAATAGATTGTCCATGCATCACGATGTAGCCGCTGCTCTTCATCCTGAACTGCTTTTCACTGAGTCAAAACAAGACCACTTTTTGCTGCAACTGCCGTGGATGAAACTGCAGCCGCTATCAAAGCCATCATGGACGGCGACCTTGCAGTTTTTAAGGCACACGGCCGACGCATGCACCGAGTTAAAACTAAACTACCATTTGCTGCAACAAGTTGTGTGCAGTATCAATATGATGATGGATGGAGACTGTGTAGTCTTGAAGGCATGCAGCCGATGCACACTGCGTCAAAACGAAACTGCCGTTTGCCACAACCGTTGCAGGTAAAACCGCGGTCGCTATCGATGCGATCATGATTCGCGACTGTGCAGTTATGTAGCCGCGTGGCCAATATGCGCACCGAGTCAAAACGAATTTACTAGGCCTCTTAGATTTTCGGAGTTCTGGAGGCAGCCAGCTAGTTCCGGTCCTGAGAGGAAGTCACATGAGCTGGAACCACAAGATTACCCGAAGCTGGCCATGGGAGAAACGTAAAGATGTTACCCGAATGACAGCAGCCATCGAGGCCTGAGCGCAGTCGGCATAGTCAGAAGTACCCGTGGTTAAATAGGCCATAGTCGGCCCATTCGTGCGTTGCCAGCTTTAAAATATATGGTTGCATTACGGGCTACAATCACTTTAGTGAGATTTTGTGCAACTTGGCACAAGACGCGCAGTGGGCACCTCACTTTGCACAGCGCAACAAATGGCCTGCAACATGTCCAATGCCAAGACGCTTAAGTGCGTAAAGTGATCGATGTATCCTCGAAGGCAATCGCATGGGGATGCCTGGTTGCAGCAATAACGCCACCCACTGGTGACATTGATCAGCTGGCATTGTGTCATCATTTGACAAGACACGGAAAAGCAGGATATCGGGTACATCTTATATGCATAACATTTTGTGCCAGACTGCTTGGGCTTCGATTTCAGAAAGTTTTTTTGGCTGATGGTAATGGGAGGGGGGGAGGGGGGGGGGGGCTTTTCTTCTGCCACTGTGCTGAAGGAGCTGAAGATGTGGCTGGCACATGAAAATTCAGGGTCTGTGACCATCAAAAAGTTTCACACGGAAAACAATATTGGGCGTGGTCATGAGAGCCATAAGCTAATGTACGTGTGGCCGTTACTTAACCAGTGCATTCTTTTAATGTCAACGGCGTAGTTAGAACACATCAGTTTCGAGCTGCCATGCAAAGGTACGGTGCAGAGACTGAGTGAACACTGGACAGCTGCGATGCCTTCGTTAATTGCATAAAAAGGGGATGGTACAGTCGAATCTCGTTAACCCTTTGAGGGTCGATTTTTTTTGCCATATGCGACCGCCCAGGGTCGACTTTTTTTATTGCAGACTCCAATTGTTCTCAGGGGCTTACTTCAAAAAAATTTACCGCAATTTTTCTAGGGTGACTGTAAAGTGAGAAAAAAATATTTTGCATTGGTATATATGGACTCTTCATTCATGAATTACAACAATAAAAAAGGAAATAAATTATAAGAATTAAAAATTTGATGCATTTTATACACATATTTCACGGCCTTGAAAATGCGCACACGAGAATATTTCACAAGGTTCAAATGTTCCTGCTCTTGCACTAATATTGACACGTGTACTTATCTTTATCGGGCGACCACGTTTCGCCGCTTAACAACTGTAATCACACAGCGAGGGACGCATCCGACGTTTCTGGAAAGTTATCGATGCTTCTACCCGGCTGTCTGTTGTCGCCGAACCTTGTGTTATCTGATTTCATCGCGTAACGCAAATGGTGTAGAACTTTGTGGAAAGCACGCGGGTCCAAACGATTAGTCTGGAACATTCGACGACTGCTCTATAAAAGCCGACGCGCTTGACCCGCTGATCAGATTTTCGACGATTGCCGAGCGTGTTCGCCGCTATCGTTGTGCTATAAGTGTAGCCTGTTTTGTGGGCACAGGTTCACCCAATAAAAGTTAGTTTTCTTGTTCACAGTATTGCTACTGTGTTATTCAACGTCACCACCATGTGACATCTGGTGGAGGTGCTTTGCGTTCATGCACCGGACGCCCCCACAAAGCCGTGACCCAAGCCCTCACTCAGAAGACACCAACGTCGACAAGAACCAGCGAGGTAGCCGCAGGCTGCAAGGACTGCCCCCGGAGCACGGACTTTTGCCCGAGACGACTAGGAGGATGGCCACCAAGTCCACCCCAACGGCAGCACCAGCGTCACCCGTCGTGCTGCAGCAGCCCAGGGAGCCTCCGACGTTCCGCAGTTCAACTTTCGAGGACCCGGAAAGCTGGCTTGAGACGTACGAGAGAGTCGCTACCTTTAACAACTGGAACAGCGACGACAAACTGCGATATGTGTTCTTCGCTTTGGAAGACGCGGCCAGGACGTGGTTCGAGAACCGAGAAGCCACCTTAACGACCTGGGAACATGTCCGAAGCAGCTTCCTGCAGACATTCGCAAGCGTCGTACGCCGAGAACGAGCCCAAGCGCTACTAGAAACCCGGGTGCAGTTACCTAATGAGACGACCGCGATCTACACAGAAGAAATGAGCTGACTCTTCCGCCACGCCGACCCTGAAATGCCCGAGGAGAAGAAAGTCCGCCTGCTGATGCGTGGTGTGAAGGAAGAACTCTTTGCTGGAATGGTACGAAGCCCACCGCAGACCGTCGACGAGTTTCTTCGCGAGGCCACCAGCATCGAGAAGACACTCGAGATGCGAAACCGGCAATTCGACCGCCGCACGAACTCGACAAATTACGCCGGAGTTCAATCACTGGCCACCGACGACCTGCGCGAGACTATCCGAGCGGTCGTGCGGGAGGAGCTACAAAAGCTGTTCCCACCATCACAACCACAAGTGGCTTCGATTGCCGACGCCGTGCGTGAGGAGCTCCAACAACAACTTGGAGTAGCCCCTGTATTGCCCCAGCCTGAGCCGCAAGTGATGACCTGCGCCGCCGTCGCACGCCGTCAAGGTCCCCCTCCGCGACCGCGCCAGGGCCCTGTCACGCCGCAGTTCCGTCGTCCGCCGCTGCCACCGCCAACATGACCACCCGTCGCCCAGCGCACCTACGCGAGGAAGACAGACATTTGGCGCGCTCCTGACCACCGCCCGCTCTGCTACCACTGCGGAGAAGTGGGTCATGTCTACTGACGATGTCCATACCGGGAGATGGGACTGCGAGGTTTCGCCGTGAACGCTCCACGCCCGCAGCAAGGTGAACGCCTCCGCGATATCGCCGACTACCTCGCCACTACTCAGTGGAGCTCTCGACGACCATCGCGTTCGCCATCACGAGGCCGCTACCTGTCGCCGCAGCGCCGACCATACACTGGCCCAGCCCGGGGCCGGTCAGCGAGCCCATATCCGGAAAACTAAAAGCAGCAACCGATGGAGGTGCGGTTGCTGTTCTACCTCGACGAAACTACCTCGACGACATAACGACACGCTGCCGTCCCGACAAAATCAGGAAGCCAAGACTACACCGATGAAAGACGACTTGACGACGCGATGTTCCAACTTCAGTTCAACACGACGCAGCCGTGATCCGATGCCAAGACCTAACTGTAACGCAAGACAAAGAACCACTGACCTCGACGTGCTTTTCGACGGCCACGCAGTCACCGCCTTAGTAGACACAGGAGCCGATTACTCCGTCATGAGTGGACCCATTGCCGCCCAGTTGAGGAAAGTTAAGACTGCATGGGAAGGCCCTCAAATTCGGACCGCTGGAGGACACCTGATTACGCCGACTGGAATCTGCACGGCGAGGATAACCATTCATGACCGGACTTACCCTACCACCTTCGTTATCCTCCAACAGTGTTCACGAGACGTCATTCTCGGTATGGAATCCCTCGACCAACACGGCGCAATCATCAACCTGAAGTCGAAGTCAATAACGCTGTCGGAAAATAAAGCGATACCGCCGGAGAGCCCTCGTAGTCACCACGCCTTGAGTGTGCTCGAAGACCAAGTGAGCATCCCGCCCCGCTCCAGCATTGTTATTTCGGTCGGCACCGAAATACCCGCTGACGTAGAAGGCGTCATCGAAGGCGACCAATGTCTACTGCTAGACCGTGAAATTTGCGTCGCAAGAGGGATCGCTCGACTGCATGGAGGGAAAACTGAAGTGTTGCTGACAAACTTCAGACAGGAGTTCAAGCACATCAACAAGGGCACAACGATCGCGTACATCGAGGAAATTTTGGAAACCAGTAATGCATTTGTCCTCTCGGATTCCGCCGCATCTACCCCGACGACGACGGTTCCCGAACCAGACTACGACATTAATCCAAGTCTCCCCGTGATTAAGCAACAGCAGCTCAGAAGTCTGCTCCGACGATACAAAGGCAGCTTTTCGACGTCATCGAGGATTCGGCAAACACCAGTCGCCAAGCATCGCATAATCACCGAGGAGTGCGCTCGACCACTACGCCAGAGCCCTTACCGAGTTCCGCCGCGAGAACGTGCAGCTATAAGAGAACAAGTCGACGAAATGCTGCGCAACGACATCATCCAGCCGTCGAAAAGCCCGTGGGCATCCCCTGTTGTCCTGGTAAAGAAAAAGGGTGGAACCCTACGTTTCTGCGTCGATTATCGTCGTCTGAACAAGGTCACGAAGAAGAACGTATACCCCCTCCCACGGATAGACGAAGCATTGGATCGGCTCTGCAACGCAAAATACTTCTCGTCGATGGACCTCAAGTCTGGCTACTGGCAAATCGAAGTCGACGAGAGAGATCGCGAAAAGACTGCCTTCATCACACCAGACGGCCTCTACGAGTTCTAGGTCATGCCATTCGGACTGTGCTCGGCGCCTGCAACGTTTCAGCGCGTCATGGACACGGTGTTAGCCGGACTGAAGTGGCAGACGTGACCAGGATGACGTCGTAGTCTTCGCTGGAAATTTCGACGATCACCTTAGGCGGCTTGCGACAGTGTTAGAAGTCATCAAGTCATCAGGGCTCACTCTGAAGCCAGAAAAGTGCCGTTTCGCTTACGATGAGCTTTTGTTCCTAGGCCACGTGATCAGCAAATCAGGAGTACGCCCCGACCCACAGAAGACAGCTGCCATCGCAAAGTTCCCGCAGCCAACCGACAAGAAGGCAGTGCGTAGATTCCTTGGCATGTGTGCCTACTACAGGCGATTTGTCAAGGACTTCTCACGCATCGCAGAGCCGCTAACACATCTAACCAAATGTGATGTCGCGTTCAAGTGGGAAATGCCACAGGCCAAGGCATTTCAAGAACTCAAACGACGCATGCAGACGCCGCCGGTACTTGCACACTTTGACGAGGACGCCGTTACCGAAATCCACACTGACGCCAGTAGCCTAGGCCTCGGTGCCGTCCTAGTCCAGAGGAAAGAAGGACTTGAAAGGGTGATATCGTATGCTAGCCGGTCGCTGTCAAAAGCGGAAAGCAACTATTCTACGACTGAAAAGGAATGCCTCGCCATCATTTGGGCTACAGCTAAATTCCGCCCTTACCTCTATGGCAGGCCATACAAAGTCGTCAGTGACTATCACGCATTGTGTTGGCTAGCTAACTTAAAGGACCCTTCAGGGCAGCTGGCGTGGTGGAGCCTCAGACTGCAAGAATATGACGTCACGGTAATATACAAGTCCGGAAAAAAACACTCCGACGCCGACTGCTTATCGCGCGCCCCCATCGATCCCCCGCCGCAAGACGACGAGGACGACGATGCCTTCCTTGGGATAATAAGCGCGGAAGACTTCACTAAACAGCAATGCGCCGACCCGGAGCTAAAAGGCCTCGTCGAGTATTTGGAAGGGAACACCGACGTTGTCCCTAGGGTATTTAAGCGCGGGTTATCGTCGTTCACGCTACAAAACAACCTGCTCGTGAAGAACTTCTCACCAGTCCGCGCCAGCTACCTTCTTGTTGTACCGTCAGCGCTGCGTCCAGAAATACTGCACGCCCTACACGACAATCCAACCGCTGGGCACCTCGGATTCTCCGGGACGCTGTCGAGAATACAGGAAAGGTATTACTGGCCGCGTCTGACCACCGACGTCGCCCGTTACGTCAAGACATGCCGAGACTGTCAGCGACGCAAGACACCACCGACAAGGCCAGCAGGATTACTACAGCCGATCGAACCTCCTCGCCGACCATTCCAGCAGATTGGGATGGATTTGTTGGGGCCGTTTCCGATATCAACATCCGGGAATAAGTGGATCGTCGTGGCGACGGACTATCTCACCCGTTTTGCTGAAACTAAAGCTCTACCAAAAGGCAGCGCAGCCGAAGTGGCGAAATTTTTAGTCGAGAACATCCTGCTGCGACATGGCGCCCCAGAAGTCCTCATCACCGACAGAGGAACGGCTTTTACAGCAGAGCTCACCCAAGCCATTCTGCAGTACAGCCAGACAAGCCACAGGAGGACAACTGCCTACCATCCGCAGACGAATGGTCTCACGGAGCGCCTGAACAAGACGCTTGCCCACATGCTAGCAATGTACGTCGACGTCGAACACAAGACGTGGGACGCGGTCCTGCCGTACGTAACCTTTGCGTACAACACGGCGGTGCAAGAAACAACACAGATCACGCCGTTTAAGCTGGTTTGCGGCAGGAACCCGACGACAATGCTTGACGCCATGTTGCCGCACGTAACTGACGAAGAGAATGTTGACGTCGCTAGCTATCTCCAGCGCGCCGAAGAAGCCCGACAGCTTGCCCGCTTGCAAATCAAGAGCCAGCAGAGGACCGACAGCCGAGACTACAACCTCCGACGACGCTTCGTCGAGTACCAGCCTGGCGACCGTGTTTGGGTCTGGATCCCGATACGCCGACGAGGACTCAGTGAGAAACTACTCCGACGCTATTTCGGACCCTACAAGGTCATCTGACGTATTGGCGCTCTGGACTATGAGGTCGTGTCAGACGGCATTTCGCATTCACAGCGGCGCCGCGCACGATCTGAAGTAGTCCACGTGGTGCGCCTTAAACCCTTTTACGGACGCTGACAAACTTCGTCATTTTCGTTCTTTTCTTTGCTACGAGTGCTTTTGTTTATTACCTTCGTTTGTTTGCAGCATCGGGTCGATGCTTTTTAAGAGGGGGGTATTGACACGTGTACTTATCTTTATCGGGCGACCACGTTTCGCCGCTTAACAACTGTAATCACACAGCGAGGGACGCATCCGACGTTTCTGGAAAGTTATCGATGCTTCTACCCGGCTGTCTGTTGTCGCCGAACCTTGTGTTATCTGATTTCATCGCGTAACGTGAATGGTGTAGAACTTTGTGGAAAGCACGTGGGTCCAAACGATTAGTCTGGAACAACATTCGACGACTGCTCTATAAAAGCCGACACGCTTGACCCGCTGATCAGATTTTCGACGATCGCCGAGCGTGTTCGCCGCTATCGTTGTGCTATAAGTGTAGCCTGTTTTGTGGGCACAGGTTCGCCCAATAAAAGTTAGTTTTCTCGTTCACAGTATTGCGACTGTGTTATTCAATGTCACCACCACGTGACAATATTTATGTCCATAGCGTGATCGAACTGCGTAGGTGAGCGCACTCAAGAAAACTGTGTGGTTGTGTGCCTGTCAAAAAAGCAAAACATGTGACAAACTTCCATTAATTTTTATCTTATCGTAACCAGAGGCAATTAGATTTCGCAAGTCTCCCCCTCAAAAAAGATGAAATGAAAACGCATGCACGGTGGCATCCTTCGTATATGCACCCCTGTGAGCACTAAACGAGCGATAAAGAGGTGGTCACCTTTTGAGCAATTAGTAACAATATAGCCATTAATTTTGTGAGCACAAGAAGCTGAAACCACCTGCGGAACAAAACCCAAATCGCTGCTCACCCATGCGCATGCCAATGCGCGTGCGGTAGTATGTAAATGCGCTGGATCAAACTAGCTCTAAAACAAACCATGCAACAAAAACTGAGAAAGGAAGGCACAAGAAAAAATTCCCTGTTTTCCCACATAGTGGAAGCACATGCCAGAAAAGAAAAAATTAGGAAATTGGCACGCTTTTTAAACGTACAGATGGCGCTGTAAATATACGGCATCGACCATTTCGGACTTGTTTGCGGCGCCGTATATTTACATCATTGACCCTGAAAGGGTTAATTTATCATTTTTTTAGTTAAATTAGTAAGTACAAGTAATTGCCCGTATGTTTTCCTTGGTGTCTTTGTTGGTTGGCTTCTCAAGATATGATGAATACAAATTAAGTCCTTGGTCAACCCCCTTCTTTCTTATTCTCTCTCTCTCTCTCTCTCTCTCTCTCTATATATATATATATATGAGAGAGAGAAAATGAGAAAAACGGGGGTTAACCTCCTCCTGTGTTGAGCGCTTCGGGCGCTCCAAGCCCTGTCATTTGAGCAGTCATCAAGACTGTTTCGCGTCACGGGAGGCGCGAGCTCAAGATTGCCTGAGCTGCTCTGGTTGAGACTAAAGCCCCTCCATCCGCGCGCCACCGCCGCTCTCTTAAGTACCGCCAACCGCCTTTTCCCCTCACACCAAATCTGGTTCCGGCATTTCCGCTTCCGGCGTTTCCGGTTCCGGCATGTCCGGTTTTAAGATTTCCGGTTCCGGCGTTTACGCTTCCCGGAGTTGCGCTGCGAGAATTTCCACTGTGATTGCAGACGATGGTGAGACGCCCGTGCTTAGCAACCGGTGCTAATTTGAGTAGCTCGCTCTAGCCATTCCACCAAGCGTCATTCGTGTGCATCTACGTGCTTGTTTGCGTACGCTGCGCCCGCACGCTTTGCCTGTCGTCCCCTTTCTCTGACAAAGTGCGGAGAGCCATGGGCTGGGGCACAACACATGAACATAATTCGCCGTACACATCTGCTCGCGTCACAACACTAACACAATTCGCCGTACACCTTTTCACGCGTTACAACACGCGCGCACGCACCAATTCACTGCACACCTCCGCGCATATCGCACAAGAAAAGCACACTTGCTTTCACTATGTCACTGAATGCCTTCCACGCAAATTTGAACTTGTTATGTTTCATAGCTTCACGTCATTGCAGTTCTTCACGCAGTGCCGCACTTGGGATGTTCGTTACCTTCGATCTGCCGTACGAGACAAGTTCAACCTCAGAATCAACAGATAAACTCTATGCGTCTGCCGTACAAATTGGCGTCGCGAACTCCTTCACTAAAGTCCCTCCATACGTGCTGGCTGAAAGGGATGTATGCTTCAAAACAAGAAGAATTCAAAGGGGACAAGCTGTTGTATTCCGCTGAAGTAGTAGTGTGCGGTCGCTGTTTTCCAAATGCACGAAAAATGAGAGCGGTCTCCAAGCATCCAGGCACTGCATTCCACTGTACGTTGTCTCTCGAAGCACAACCCGTTGCAGGTTGACGCGAAGCAGCGAACACGACCAGATCGCCGATTACAATAGGCGGTGGTTCTTGGATGGAATCGCATTAACAGTTTCAACCGCAGCTGGTGCAATTAAAGCCTCTCCGTAGACTCGAAAGTAAACAACGCTAAAAACATAGCGTCACTTCCACTCGGAACAGGAAGCTGAAGCTACGTAAGTTCCGCTTGACGCCGGAAGCTGAGGGGGTGAGTGGGAGAGGAGCGTGGAGGAGGAGGGTAGGTTGGCGGTACTTAGCTTGGTCGGCGGTGGCGCGTGGATGTAGGGGCTTTAGTTGAGACATGCTACCTGCTGCTCTCTTGCACTGTATTGATATTAGATTTAGATATTGTTATTGTTGTTATTATTATTATATTAGATGATGCGAGAGGTACGGGGATCAATACCCCGCACCTCCACCAGAATCTAATATCAATACAGTGCAAGAGAGCAGCAGGAAGCGTGTCTCAACCAGAGCAGGTCAGGCAGTCTTGAGCTCACGTCTCCTGGACGACTGGCGATGTGTCTACAGTGCCGGGCATTCCTCTTCACTACAATTATATGTGTGTGTGAGAGAGAGAGAGAGAAAATGAGAGAAAAGGGGATTAACCGAGGGGCCCGACTTATATATATATAATATATATATAGAGAGAGAGAGAAGTCAGATCATTTGCGGTTTGCCTCTCCACTCGAGAAATAGTACGCCATTGTTAATTAACAAAAGTTTGATTGCTATAAATAATGCACATGCCTGCTGGGACCAAAGGACCTGTCCAAAATATGTAATTTTCCAAACTAACGAGGTTCTACTCTGACCGCGCAAGGCATCGAAGTTCACGAGACAGCATATATGAACATGGGTGTAGGGCAGCCTCTGATGCCTTCGTCCATCTCCCCTCGGCTTGCAACTTTGTGAGCTGTGTTGAGATCAGTGAACAGCTACGATCTGAAGACCAAGTGTTTCCCGTCACATCTTTTGCCCTCATCCACACTGCATCAGATCTGCTGCTCGTATTGAAGTATATTGAAGTACACAAGTATTCAAGAGCTTTGGTGTGGGTCATAGAGGTGTAACAACCATAATTATTCATCCAAAAAGCTCATAACGCCTACTTTGTTTGTGAATGTGCCTTGCCATTCAAGATACCCTTAACCACTATATCATCGTTTCATAGAGCAAAGCGTGTGCTTCTGGCAATTATAACTACATCTGCAGCCTGCATGCTTTTTATAGATATATGCAGGCAGACATTTCTGGATTGAGAAGCAAGATTGGGACACATTGTTCAGTGCTCCTACTGATGTGAGGTTTTGTTCGGTGGCTGCATCCCTGTTTTGGACGCCGGAAGAGCTCTCGGAGCGCAGCGTCACCGGCTTGCCTGCAAGGTATCCCTCCCCACATGACAAGGCGTTGCAACCAAGGCCACCGCTAACACCTGAGAAGCTTGACACCCTGAAAGGTATGGTCATGTACTTACTTTTGCACTTTACACAGTTTTATTTTTGCTGCTCTGGTTTTCCTCCGTCACTACTACGTGACAGTATTTACTTGAATCTAAGCAGCAGGTGGGCCGCGCCTCCTATTCTTGCCACAGGATAGCCCAAAAGAAAGTCGCATGCAACTGTGAGTGTGCTCTCCTAGTCTTCCATTTTTAGTGTGATTGTTTAACAAATTATTTCTGTCCAGGAAGCATACATCTGAACATTATAAAAAATTATAACACTGCATTTGAGTCAGAACCTAATTAGTAGTAAATTGCTTAGTGAAATTATTCGCAACTGAAAACTTGCTCTAGCATATCAAAAATGCTATTATAGACTATGCATTAAATTTCCCGTGCCTAAATCTGAATTTTGAAGTATGAAACTCAGCCTAGTATGTATATGTTGTGCATTACAGAGTTAAACCAGTGTCATGATGCCTTAAAAGGGCCCTTAAACTGCCTTTGATGTCTAGGACACAATTTACATAAGCATGTTCATTGTGTGCAGAATGCTATGACAATAATCTTTTGTTAATATACTGGGTACATTTTTTTGGACAATACAGATTTTTTATAAGGAGGCTATAAGAGCAGAGAACGTGGCATTTTTGTAGGCTAATTCCTAGGCGAGGAGGACGAGGCGGCGAAGCTGGTAATGACGTGAACCTTAGAAGACCAATTAACTAAAATATATTAATTACCTAGCTTTATTAGTGCCTTGGGGCAGTTGTTTAAATAGCAAATCTGAAGGCAGTCAAATTTTAGTGCTCCCTCACTTTTTATTTATATTGAAAATCTCACCTAATTCGAGATACTTATAATCGAATTTCAATGGTAAATCCAGGCATTATTGTAACCGAGTGCCATGGGACGGCGGAAAAGGCGGTCCCATTATTATGCTAGACTGAAACGCCCTGTGACGACAAGTTCGAAGAAGTTGGAAACAGAACATCTCGGCGAGTTGCAGCACCTACTGATACAGGGTGCTTTGCCTGGCCAGCATGTGCTGCTGTGCTGGGTGTGCATGTGCTGGGTGAGGATTTGCTGTGTCATGCTGTCATTCAAACTTTGCCCCACACTTATTTATGGGGCGTCGCCATCTGGCGTGCTGTAGGTCGTGCTCACTTTCAATATTGTCTGCATCAGGCCTTCAATTTCGACGATGAATATTTCAAATTGCGTGCAATTTTTGTGTTTCTAAAAAATGGGTATGCCATAAATTGTGACACCCTACAAGTTTTCCATATGAACAACTGCCCTTAAGTAAATAATCTAAATGCAATTAACACATTTGTGTTAATTAGTCTTTCCAGAGTAACTTACGCAGTGGCAAAGTATTTCTGCTTCACCGTAAAGCTTATACGTGAATATGACAGGTATGTCACAGTCATAGGTTTTTTATAAAGAATCTGCATTGTTTTTAAAAAAAATTCTCTGTAGCAGCAGTGCTATGTTCCATGGGTTAGACACAAAAAAAGGAAAACAATTGCATGCTCCTTTCCGAGGTGTTTTGGTCTTAACACGTCACTCCAGCAGGTTCATGTATGTGATGTTACCAGAAAAAAAAGCTGATTAGTTGATCTGTCAATAACATCAGTTCTGATCTGTAGACTAGCACGCCTTCGTCGTGCAGTTTCATGCCCACTCTTTTTTCTTTTGTTGTTTGTGTGTCGTGCGCAAGAGGATCGTTTTGTACTGATAGCAGCAGGTGCAGTAGCTTGAGGGAGCACAAAGAACCCGAAGACAAATGAAGCTGCAAATGAGCGTCCATAAAAGATTGATGTGATGGTGAGCAGGTAGTTTTTATTGAGAAGACAAGAACATTTTCTCATGTCTGGCATAATTTGCAGCAGTTAAATTTTGAGATCACTGAAAGAAATGAAGTAAAGGGTCTGAGTCTGTAATGCTGCTTTATCTGCTTTGAATCTGAGCAGATGACCTCACATAGGCGATTATGGGTGTGTGAAGAGCACGGCGCCTAGCCCTTTCAGTCACGCTGTCTCCAGATTTCGCCAAATGAATGTTCTGACAAGCGGCGTAAAAAAATTTTGATGTCAGCGTAACTCTCTACTACACAAAAACAATGTCTTAAGCGAGAGTAATCAAAATAAAGTAATTTAAGAGGTGTGCACTACCACGTTTGACAGAGAGTTCTTGCGAGTTACTCTGTATCAGTGCTGTTAATTCGTGTTCTTTCCTGCATCAGAAGACCTTCATCTTAACAATAAGTGGGGCGTACGTTTGCACTAAATATATCAGTTTATTTTTTCCTGTTATTGCACATTACTCCTAATAGACGTAAATGTCTGTAATCATTAATTTTTATCATTATCAAGACTTGCCTGAAGAAATGTCAACACTACACAGGTTCCAAATGTTTTCTGCTAAATTTACGTTGTATCTTCCCAAAATAAATAAATTTGGAGACCATAATTTGTGACTGGATGGGCTTAGAGATGTAAAAAAATTTGTATATTCGCAGTAGGCTCCAGCTGAAACAAGCGGTCTGTAGTGCACATTTAATGATGCTCACTTGTGAAACCAGCAGAACCCCTTGTGTTCGGAATTTACCAAAAAGGGGCACTGAGGAGCAGTACTGTGTATGCTGATGCAGCATTCTTTCAAGGTTCTCCGAGGTGATTAAGTTGCCTGCCAGTGGAGTCTGAATCACTGCGAAAACCTGCGCATAAGTGTATGCTTCGTGTGCATCCAGACGGCTAGAGGTGAATGGCAATGCTTCACGAGGTTTATAAAAAAATTAGCCAAACTGACACTGCATCAGTCTGCTCCGGGGACTATAAATGAATGCTGAGCAACTGTCGGGCAAATAACCTGCCAATACCGCGTTCCAACGCTGAACATTGCCAGCTGCCATGGAAGCCAGCTGTCAACGTTGAGGTGCCAACTTTGAGGGTCACTTAACCACATTGTTGTGGACAGACTGTTGACATGCCCAGTTAACTGTATGTCACTTTTGATTCTGTGGGCTGCGAACTCTAAATACAGCTAAATGTAGATAATTCGAACTCGAAGGGACCGGACAATTTATTTGAGTTAAAAGAAGTTCAAACTAAAAGCAGGATTTGTTCTTGAAGTACTCGTGCACCATAGCACGATGCACGAACAGTGCTAGTCATGAAATATCACGACACGCAAGCACACAGCGAGTGAGGACCACAAAACTGCCCGAGCCAGCCAACACTCGCTTCCTGATAATGGCAGAAATGAAAGGCGGGCAAGCACAGATATTATCGAAGGTGAGGGATTTACGAGAGAATTGAGAGGGAGGACGAGTAAGTTGCAAGGAGAGTGGGGGGGAAGTGGATTTGCTT
Organism: Dermacentor albipictus; assembly: GCF_038994185.2. Lineage (NCBI taxonomy): Eukaryota > Metazoa > Arthropoda > Arachnida > Ixodida > Ixodidae > Dermacentor > Dermacentor albipictus. The sequence goes on from NC_091821.1 coordinate 492,797,298, forward strand.
TCCTGCCATATTGATGGATGGCGCTAATTACCTCTGCCACCTAAGACTGCCATGACGGAGTTGCCAAGGCCAAACTGGGCCTTTGCCACTGCTTGTCTCTTCATGCTTGCGTGCTTTTTCATTCGTCTGATGACAAATTGGCGCTGTGTTTACATTCTTTGTCCTGCATTCTTAACATGCAATGTCTTATAAAGATGACGTTGTTGCCACTGATCATAACCATGTTAGTGTGCTGCCTTCTGCTGCGTTGTCGCCGTGCGCAAAAGATAAGGAGAATGAGGTACAGGGCGTCGTCTTTGCGTCCTTGTATTCAGCATCTGTCTTGTTGTACAGAATCGGATGTGGCACACTGTCTCCAATGACCTTTCCATCGGGACATCTTGGCTTAGACTCGTCATCGTAAAAGAAAAGTTGCAGTTTTTCTTGAAAGGCAAAGCATTGATTGCGATAGCAAATTACTGGACGAATACGAAGCAAGGATAGTAGTTTTAGGGGCCGTATAAGCTTGTAAACATAGCCATACTAACTAAATTAACAAGCATCGTGTCATGCGCACAAGCAAACATGAACACATCTCCCTCGATGACCGCGGAAATTCGCTATCAGAACGCTGGTGTGAGAAAATACGGCCGCAGCATTGAGCAAAGTGACATTTGTGCTGTCTATCGCTTCAATGAAAACTGAGCGCCGAGAACACACTATACGTACAAAGCTGCGATCTGTTGATGCAGCTAGACTCTGCCCCCAATGCAGATTGCTCTCAAGGTACGGCTGCACGACTGCGCACAGCCACCACATGCGCAGTTGCAGCCCCCACATATGCCCCCCCTCGCCCTCCTGCTGTGCCTCGCAATTTTGTGTGCCTCGCGCATGATGGAAGATGGCGCGCTACCTCCCCGCTCCATCTCTTTCGCGCAGGCGAGTTTGAGCCGCGATCATTGGCTTCCCTCGCACGCTTTCAGTCGCACATACAGCTTAAGGCGCATGGTGACTGTGTTATCACCCTATGACTATATACGGAACCTCGTGCACACGTTGAGGAGTCTCTCCAAAACTTTTCCTCTATAGCAAGGTCAGAGAAATCCTAGTTGGGGGCGGCGCCTTGGGATTTGGCGCACTGCTGAGAGCATTGTTGGAGTGCAGTATGTTTGAATTAACCATCGCAAATGCCTCCGCGTTTGAATTACCGGGTGTTTTCGCCCATTGGAATGCACATAATATTGACGGGACCACAACGTCAGTTTGCATAAACCGCAAGCTCGAATTAAGTGTGTTCCCAATAGAAGGGAACTGCAGTCGAGGATGGCAGAAGACTAGGTGGAGCAATGAAATTCGGAAACTTGGAAATTCGCGGGCGCTAGTTGGAATCGGTTGGCGCTGGACAGGGGTAATTAGAGATTGCAGGGAGAGGCCTTCATCCTGCAGTGAACATAAATTAGGCTAATGTTGACGATGATGATAATATTAACGAGATTCAACTGTATTTTCTTTCCAATATGCTGTTAAGAAATTTGGCTTGTACCAAATTTGACTTTGCCCTGCCCGCTGCTAGCCGCCTGGTTAGCTCAAATGGTAGAGCGGCTGCCCTGGAACCCACTAAACTATACTATAACAAATACAAAATATTAACAGCATCAAAACTTCACACTTACAAATTATTCCTCGAAATTTCACGGCAATTCTGGGAAGACAAATGTTCCTTCCAAAGTAAATACCATGGCAGAACGACAAATCATAACCTCAGAAAAACTCTGATAGGAAAACCACGTTGCAGAACGAAATACGGAGATCAAAAACTAGCAGTTCAACTTCCTAACCTTCTAAACGACTACCCCTTGGTATTGGACCTGCTAAATTCTGGAATATCAAAGCAAAGCTTTAAGAAAACGGTAAAAGAATTGTTACTATCCGAAGACTAATAGAAATGTTGAACTACAGGTATAGAAAATTTTGTTCATGTTTCTTGTTGTTGTTTTTAGAAAACTGTGTAAACTTTAACCTTTCAGCTACAGGTGTGGAAAATTTCGTACAGACTTTTTTTGTCGTTGTTGTGCTTCAATTGATTAGAAAACTGTATAAACTTTAACCTTTTTTTTCTTTCTTCTTACGCGAATTGTGTACTCAAGTGTTGAAAATGTGTACTACTTTAATTTCATGTGTGACCTCCTGAAAGCCTGCCACTGCCATGTTGCTGCCAATGTACGGGTGGCACGGCCTAGTCAGGCAAATGTTTTGCCTTTAGCCGTGTCCCCTAAGACAATCTGTTCATTGTCTTAAATAAATCAATAAAGAAAGAAAGAAAGAAAGAAAGGTAGTGGTCCCGGGTTTGAGTCCCGGACCAGGACGAACTTTTCGGGCTATTATTAAATGTGGGGGTGGATTAAAGAGAAATTTTGCAGCTATATTATTTGAATGTGTAACTATCAATGGATATGCGTTCTGTTTTACTAATGAACAACTTTTGCGGTATCATGAGTCTTCTAAAATAATATCCTAGATGTGGGGGTTTTGTCATGAAAGTCGCATTATTTCATTGTCTCCACCTCCTAAGTGTACACACCTATTAAGCATCGCTCCCCTAAGAATGGGTTACGAGCCTTTATGCATTGCCTTTTCACGTAAACGGTAAGGAACGTGATCTTTGGTGCATCAAGAGGACCTTGAGCTATGTGCATTCGTGGCTGTTTTGTGTGGAACCAAATTGTTTGCCAGAGAGAGTAACCGCTGGCAGTCTGAGCTACATTGGGAGCATGTCCGGACTATGTAAAGAAGTCTTCGTTCGTAGCTATTGTTTTCTGTTTGATTAATTTGCCTGCTAGCGAAGGTGACTGCCAGTGTAGTCTGAACCACAGTGAAAATGAGTGCATGCGTGTATGCTTCACCTGTGCATCTAGATGGCTATAGGTGAATGGCAACACCTGAAGACGTTTATAAAAATGATCTGATCGGACATTTCACCACTAGGCTCTGCCGCCGATGTTGAGGCACTGAGATTCAAGGTCACTTACGAACTGCGTTTTTGTGGATGGACGGTTGACATGCCCGGTTTACTGTATGTCGCTATTGATTCTGTGGACTGTGTGCTAGAAATATTTTCTTTCCCAAATACTGTTAAGAAATTTGGCTTGTATCGATATGCATATACTGTATATAGTTAATTGCTGATCATACGATAGCACACCCTAATTGTTCTACATTGTTACACCTGTTCTTTGCAATTTTTGACTTTCATAGGTTTTCTGTAAAAAAAATTCACAGCCATCTCTTAATAATGAAGTTTGCATTGTTGAGAGATATGTTGAATCACTGTCCTTTGTTTTGACCGGGCCTTTGTTTCTTTCACAAAGGCAAATGGCGAAAGCCGCTTATGCCAGTGCTCAGGAGGAGCTAATGCATCAATTCTGAGCCATGACAAGGCTATTTTTTTTTCACAAAGTGTTATAAACACTTGATTTATTGGGTCTCATTTCTTTAGAATGCTTTGCAGTTTTTCATTCTGAATAGGCAATGAGTTGGACCTGTACAGACAGCATCAAAATTCTTGACATCACAGGAAGTGGTGTGGGAACTTCTAGGCAGCAGCTTGCTGAAGCTGTGTTTGTGCTAAAAAATAGATTAAGCTTTGTCACATATATTTTATTGGTTAGCCTCATGATTAACGAAAAGAGATAACTCAGAAGCATCTCTTCTAAGGTGGCAATTTTCATTATTGGTGGTCCAAAAGTGTAATTTACCGATCCAACTTAAACATTGCATTCGGGCCTAATTAAAATGTCACTTCTGGCACAAAATACCTTCATTACATTCAATATTTACTGTGAGCATGTAGTTACATGTTGGTATCAGCAAGAGCTATATTTGCTTTGTTCTGATAAGTCATTATATCTGTGTTCATTTTTTGTTTGATATCCCTCTTTAGTGTCCCCATTTTGATCATCTCACAAGTCATTTCTTTTTGGTTGTGTGGCATTAAAATTGTCAGTTCCTCCTAATCAGCGAGAGCACTGTGTTGCAGTAAACGTGTATTTTTTTTTTCCTCTGTGCAGATCTATTTCGTATCTACGCTGGCAAGGACGCATTTACAGCGCGAAGGCTGAACGCTGTTCGCAGGCACCTGTCAAACAAGATCTGTGACATCCGCCGTGAGTGATCTCGCTTCATTGTGGAATACCTTGGTTTTACATTGAAATTTGTAAGGCATCCTCTAGGGAGCATTTTACCCACAAATTTGTCACATTGCTTCTTTATATAGGAGCCAAGAGAACTTGAAATGTCGCATTCTCATGCTGCCAAAAAGCGAGCTTCCCTGCCTACGTAAACCTCTCTTCCCTTCCCTGACTGGCTTTCGAAATACAGAATGTTCATTCTGATCAGAACTGTGCATACTTTTTATGCGATTAGCATTCTTTGCCTACTTCAGTCATTTTGAGCATTATCTATCTATATATCTATCTATATACCCTCTTAGCTGACCCAGTGACCCGAGTTGTTTACCTGCCTAGGCCCTATGTATGCGCTCATGGTTGTGATGCCGTTGTGGTCATTTGATTGTTGCCATGCCAGCTTTGTCATCGGATTTTCGTCATGCCGCCATCGTGACACCTTTCACTCCAACTCGATGGACCAAGTTGTCTTTAGCGTGGGCCACCAGGTGTGTGTTCATGGTTGTGATGCCGTCGTGGTCATTTCATTGTCGTCGTTGCAGCTTCATTATTCGATTCTTTAACGTTGTTGTGAAGCCTTCATCATCATACAATCATTGTGCGTTTGTTGTCATACTGTCATGATTCTGTTGTGGTCATTCAATTGTCGCCGTTCCAACTTTTTCATGCGACTTTCATCATGCAGTCATCGTTACACCATTCACACCGACCCTGTGAACCAAGTTGTCTTATAATGTGGGCCACTAGGCACATGCTCATGGTCGTGACGCCGTCTTGGCACAGTCGAATCTCATTAATTCAAACTGACGCTGTGGTCCCGTCAAAGTTATGTGTATTCCAATGGGCGAAAACGCCCGGTAATTCGAACGCGCAAGCACTTACGAAGGTTAATTCGAAGATACTACACTCCGACAATGCTCTGAGCTGCTCAGCAGTGTGCCAAATCACATGGCGGCGCCTCTGACCAGCATTGCTCTTACGCCGCCATAGAGGAAGAGCTTAGGAGAGACGCCTTAACGCCCTACTCCATGGAAAAAAAAAAGAAATTTCGCAGTGGGAATTTGTGCGCAGATGGGCATCACTGATTACTTCTATTAGTGACGGGTGTCCTGTACAGTCAACAACTGATTTTCCGGACCTTCATTTTTCGCACGTGCCCCCCGATAATTCGGACGCCTTCACAGCACCGCCATGTACCCCGTAGAGTCAATGTCCAAGAATGTCTGAAATTTCGGATGCAAAAAACCTTCGCTATCTGATTTTCCGGACCTGTTGGCATGACCGCAGGGACCAAAATGGCATTAATCGAAGCCACCACCACCGCCATTTTGATTATCTCACTGCCGCGAGCCGGCACTCTCGCACGCAGATCTGTTGGCAGCCATAGCCACACCGCCAACGCTAGGCCTAGCTACTTCGACGTTCGCTATCAAGCTTCATGCTTTGCGGTGCCGTGTTTTTCATCGAAACAATTCGCTACTGTTAGCAGTGGCGCCGACTCCGCCTTTGTAATCTTCGCCAGTGGCTTTGGAGCGCGGAAAGCGTGGCGTGTTGAATAATGCCAGTTCCTGAAAGTCAGCTTTGCCCTAATACAGCAGTGTTGCGGGGAATCGTACCAAATGCTAGAAGGGGCAACTGTCATGGGACATGGTATGTTTTCTTTAATTATTCACGCGTGCACCTGCTGTCTCCTGTCACAGTACAAGCACCGATATGTCTAACAACTGCACTGACAGACTTTTATGGCTATTTCGGACGTGGCTGTGGCGATTTGGCCGCTTGGGGGCAGTAAAAGGTATGCTTTTATATGTTTTCGGACTGCTTGATCTTTCTGACATTCTCGCGGCCCCTAGGGAGTCTGAAAAATCAGACGTTGACTGTAACTTATAAATACGTGTGAATAAATATTCTGGAACTTTCCACTCATGTGTTAGCTCAGTGCACATGCGCCACTGCAGGTAAGTCCTCTAGTCAGTTAGCTTCCCTTAATTTGAACTTCTTTTAATTTGAACAAATTTCAAGCCCCTTTGAGTTCGAATTATTGAGATTCGACTGTACCTAGTTGCATCGTCATCATTCCAGCTTCGACATCCAACTCTTTTACGCTATTGTTGTCACACAGTCGTCATCGCACAGTAGTCGTGCATTCATTTTCATGTCCTCATCATGAACCTGTCATGGTTGTTCGATAGTCATCACTTCCGCTTCCTCATACGTTTTTTCTCATGCTGTCATCGGCATGCCATTGTTGCCATACAGTTATAACACTATTATCATATTCTCATCGTCATCCCATTGTCCTCATATCGTTGTCATGCCATCATCATATTTGTGTCGTCACGCATTCATTGTCACACCGTCATCCTGATATCGTTATCGGCCCGATCTTTGTCATTATAACTTTGTCACACGACTCTCATCATGCCACCATTATCACAGTCACATCATTGTCAGCATGCCTTATGCTCAAAGTTCACCTTGGCAAGCGAGTGCCATAGCAACATATGCTGTTACCTGAATACAGTGTATGCGCATCTACCCGAAGCAACAGAATTCTCAGAATGACCACTATAGGTTATAAATAAATGCATCTTCATTCAGCAGTACATTGTGCTGCTATACATTGCATTAATGGTAATCACTTTATGGTTGAAAGTCATTAGGAGATGGGTTCTGCCGGAATATTTTAGTAGCGTCTCAGTTGTTTAGGGTTTTCTGACTGTTTGATATATTGATCAAAGATGACAGTATTGTACTGTGGCACTGAAATTAGTACTAATTCAGAGTGAAATTGTAGTTTCATGCAGTTACTGTGTGTTCCTGCTCATTATTATGACTGCACAGTGCTTATGGTACAGATGTAAGTATTGAGCATGTAGTAATGTAAAACTGCGACTGTGGTGCCATTGGTTGAAGCGACAATGATAAATCTCCCAACTAAATGGTGCCAGGAATGGGAAAAATAACTGAGGGCATTAGGTGAATGGTGCCCAGTGTATGTTGATGGGCATTGTTCATACAGTTAAACCTCAATATAAAGAATTTCAATATAAAGAAATTCTCTATATAATGAAGTATTTAAAATTTTATTTATTTTATTTTATGTCCTTAGAACACAATGTATTTTGAACCTCAATATAGCGATATGTTTACACAGGGTGTCTACCAACCGGGAAAAGAGGGAAAACCGGGAATTCTCAGGGAATTTGAATAGTCTGGAAAAGCTCAGGGAAAACTCAGGGAATTTGTGCTTTTATCAGGGAAAATTAGCTGTAACTTTATTGGAAGGGAACGAAAGTCGTGTTAATGCTGGCTCCAGTAACAGAGGAATTGCGGCGTATCGTCATTGACACCGTGTTATCGGCAAGAGGTATTGCCAGAGTAGTTAACGACCGATTTTCCAGACGCCCGATTTTTCGAACATGCCCTATAATTCGCACGGCTTTGCGGCACCACCACGTACTCCATATAGTCAATGTCTATTGCCCTGGCTGCATGTCTCAAATGACATTAATCAAAGCCACCACCGCCGCCATTTTGATTATCTCGACGCCTCGAACCGGCACTCTCGCACGCAGATCCGCTGGCGGCCGTAGCCAACACCGCAGTAACTTTAGGCCTAGCTGCTTCTACGTTCGCTATTAAGCTTCTTGCCGTGCGGTGCTGTGTTTTTCATTGAAAGAATTCGCCGTTCTCAACAATGGCACTGACTCCGCCTTTGTAATCCTCGCGATTGGCTTCGAAGCCCGCAGAGTACAACGCGTTGCTTAATGCGGCTCCGAAAGTTAGCTTTGCCTTATTACAGCAGTGTTACGCGGTGAAGGATAACAAGCGTGGGAAGGGGCAATTGTCAAGGGACACAGTATGTATTCCTTAATTATACACGCGTGCACCCTATCTCCTGTCACAGTACGAGCACCGATATGCCTAATGAGTGTACTGGCAGGCCTTAGGAGCTTTTTCGGGCACCCCTGTGGCAATTTTAGCCCTTAAGGGCAGTTAAAGACATGCATTGATTTTTTTCGGACTGCCCGATTTTTCGGATGTTTTTGCGGCCCCTAGGGAGTCCGAAAAATCGGACGTGGACTGTACAACTGACCAAGACCATGCTTCAACTGATCCATGGGGTGAACGCGTGGCAGGAGGAGGATGAGAACAGAAAGGCCCGATGCACCGAGGAAAGCAAGCGTACCGCCGCCTCTTTGAAAGAGCTTGAGCTCAAAAAACAAAGTGTTGGCTGACACCGAGATGTTGGTGTCCCTCATAGAAACCAAAATAAACTCTTTAAAGCAGTGAAACCCAACACTGAGATGTTGTGTACGGGCTGAGAGTATGTCAGGACAGTTGAGGTTGAATTTCCAGCTGCAGAGAGATAATCTTAGTCGTGTCAAAGTTCAGGCCTCATACCGATAAGCTTGCTATCAGTTGATAGAAATAGCTCATATTCATAAATATTTACTTACGTATGCATCTCTTTTTCATTCGTATTTGAAAATGTTCGACTCAATTTGGAATGGGATTTACCATTTCTTTCGCTGTGCATTTTACTAACACCTTCCTTCTGTTCTTTTTAAATAAAATAGATATTGCTCTTTACTATTCAAACTCAATTAAGTCACTTTTTTTTGTTTCAACATGCTTACTTGAGAGTGACAGCATCAAGCAACATGGTGTGAGCCTGTCTTGACATAAAACAAAGTTCCGGCTCATTCAAGGAATTTTGCAAAGGTGCTCAGGGAAAACCTGAAAAACTCGGGGAATTTGCAAATGTCAACTTGGTAGACACCCTGTTACACTCAAACCTTGTTATTACGAAACAGGATATAACAAAATAAGGGATAAAATGAAGTAAATTAACTTCCCCTTGATTCCCCTTAGAGATTTATGTATTTGAAACCTCATTCTAAAAAACTGAAATGGTCCTGTCAGTGGATATAACGAACTAGATATGTCTCCGAAGTAAAAAAATGCCCGGCCGTTGCGCACTGAATACATCGCATTCCGTTGGATTCAGCAGCTGTTCGCCATGGCAGTTTAAAACTCCTGTGTCACTACATCAATTATGCCGTCGAACCAGACTGGTCTTTTTCATCACCACGTGTAGCTGCGCTCAAGTGGCATAAGCAGTGGCTAGCTATCACACTTTTCCGCTTATCTCTCTCTCACAGGCATGCCTGGCTGTGCAAGTTGCATCCGCTGTGCTGCTATGCATGGTGGTGCAAAAGATTAGTACATTCACCTTTACTGCATGCCTAGCTGCATGCTGCGCGGCTGGGCTTGGCTTTCGAGATCTCACTGGGTCAATCTGGGGGGTCACGTGCAAGCCTGCATGAATTGCATCCTACTGGCAGCGCATGGTGGTGCGAAAGATTAATACCTTCACCTCTCTCTTTCTCTGCTGCGTGTTGCGCAGGCACCCACATCTGGGCCTGGCCTTCGAGATCTCCACAGTTGAATCTCGGGGGTCACACTCAGGCATGCCTGCACCTGCTCACGTCGCTATGAGCAGCGGTGCCAAAGATTAATGCATTCACTTCTACTTCTCCCTGTGGCGAGCCATGCGGGCTGGCGTCTGGATGAGGTCTCCGAAATGGCATTGCCACTGTTGCAATTTCGTAGGCCTTAGGCCGGTCGAGCCAATCCAGTGTAGCAAAGTTCGCTTGCCTCTTTGATCACACTGTGAAGTGCTGTGTTGTGTGCCACATGCTGCTCAACCGTGACGAGCCAAGTGGAAAGCAGAAGTGAAAGACGATTACAATGAAACAGAAGGCAGCTATCTAAAGGCTGTCATGTCAGGTGCTAAGAAGGTGTGTGGTTGCACACACCGAAGATTCGTTTCTTGTTTTATTCAAATTGTAGCAGTTTTGCAGGGTGCAAAACTGCTTTCTTATTTTCGTGTTTGCAATTGTGCGCCCTATTGGGCATATATTGCAGTAATTCTCAGTAATTGATATAACAAGATAATTTCGCCCCCGCCCCTTCAACTTCGTTATAATGAGGCTCAAGTGTTGTGAAGGGACCATATCGAATAGGACAATATTCAACTCGTTATTTCAATGTTCCGAATATTTGAAATGTGGTGATAACCTAAGAATTACAAGGCGATATGTACGCTGTTCAGCTCAAACACAACTGGCATGGATGTGCCAGCCAATTAGGTTCGCTTATTTGCCTGGTGTCAAGCGGTTTCCCGTGTTTCAAAGAACTGTTCTTGTAGTGCAGATCGGTATTTCTGTTGCTGGCTACCGGATGAAACCTGAACGTCTAGGAGAAATTTATGGGTGATCTTAGTATCACTTCTCAGCGACCAATATCACTGTTCAACTAAGACTTTAGCTTGAAATGATTAGCCTAGCTACATTAGCAGAGCAAACTTATTAAGCTGTGAGCGGGCTCCAGCTGGCTTGGCTCTTCTTCACTGGTGAAGGGCAGGTGCATTGCGTTTTTATGGGAGCAGCTTGTTTGCAATTCGTAGGTTGTCACTGACTATAGAATCCTGATATGAAGATTGAAGAGCCCAGTTAATGGTATTTGTGTACTTGCTTTTCAGGAGCCAAGTACAGGCGCAGAAGGAAAAAGAATGCTAACAAAGCGTAGAGGTATGCAAATGCCAAGATTGCTAGTGACCAAGAAGCCTCTTCACGCGATTGTGTTCAGTAGCTGCCTCTGTAGCTTTTAGTGTTCAGAAATCATGACAGCCTCACTGACTAGCATTCATATAGTGCTTATATAAGCTCTGCAGTAGCGACTGCAATGAAGCAGTATCGACAGCAACATTTGTTGAGACGTGAGAAATCACCCTGTAACCTGGGTTGTCACTTGGTCATTTGCTGTCAGAATTGCCATTTTTAATAAAAACTCCATTAACATCATGTGTCATTTGTATTATGATAGAGTCAATTGAAATGTGCACACTGTTTGAGGAGGCTACACTTCATGCTCTCTGATCCTAAAAGAATCATAATGCTTCACTAGGTATATCCGACATAGAGAAAAAGAAACAAAACCATTCTCAGATATGCAAGCGTCAGCGATACTAATTACATAATTTGTAGACTCAGCGCAACAGATAAATAGGGCTCTGATATTTCACAAATATCTATGTGTTGCATCACGCTGGGTCTAGGCCTCTGTGTCATAATTTTGGAGCCTGCTGCCTAATGCATATACCGTATTTACAAGATTGTAAGTCGACTCGAATGTAAGTCGACCCCCCCCTCCCCCCCCCGATATCGCTTGCCAGGGAAAAAAAAAGAGAGCATACCTGAGGGCGCATTCGATAAAGAAAATTTATTAGTAGCTGACATGGTCACTTGACTACTCGTCTTCACTAGTGCTGCCATCGTCATTGTTGCTACGGTCGCACAGCACACCGTCGTCCAGCGAAATTTCACATTTGGCAAACGACCGCACCACGACATCTTGTGGAACAGCAGCCCACGCCGTATGCACCCAACCACACGCAGCCGTCAGCAGTGGCGTAGCAACGGGGGGAGCGTGGGCCCCAGGTGCACGGGGCCAGCCGGGGGGTCATATACATTTGAAGACACCCGGAAATTGTCAATATCCTTGACTACACCCGGAGGGGGGGGTGACAGGAGACCTATGGGCTCCGGGTGCTAGACGACCTAGCTAACGCCACTGGCCGTCAGGGAGGTTCTTTTGACAGGTCCGGTTGGCGTAATTTCGCGGTTTTCTGCCGCCAGCCACTCGTACTCACGGCGGAGCAGGTCCTTAAAAAACGAAGATCAGAGCTTGTTTCATGACCATGTCCCACTTCATTTGCAGGGACCGATCACGCATTTCAGCGACGTACGCTGCAAGCTTAGCCTACAGCTCCGGAAGGCGTCCAGACTGCGGCACGTGGAAAATTCCTCACGTGCCGTCACGGGTGAAAATTTCGCTTCGCTGCAGTTGCCACTCTCGCACCAACCGTTCAGAAACATCGAACTTGCGGCCCGCTGCGCAGCGATTTGTTTCTTCGGCGTAAAGGATGGCAGCCCTCTTGAACGCTGCTGTGAACGAGTGCTGAATGATTAGTGGGCCTGGACTGGAGCATTCATGACGACTGAGGAAGCATAGAAGTAGCACGTAGCTGGCATTCAAGTGGAACATGTCAAACCAATGCCTTTCATCAAACTATAGAGAAAGCCAAGCTCAACAGGCAAAGAGAAACCTGCGAGCGGTATCTGCTCTTCCATGAACTACTGATACTATCGGTAGTTCATGGAAGAGCATGGAATTACCAGAACTCGGTAATTATTGGTAATTCATGGAACTACCGATACTATCAACTATCGACACCTCCCCCCCCATGATTGTTGCGTGCGCTGTAAAACTCTCAAAAATGTTGAAAAACCCTTCCGGAAAGCGAACAAACACACGGGATAGTGAAATGCTACGGGTAGGGCCATATAGCAAACAAAATTGTAACTACATTGTGGCTCCCTTGGTCTTGCTTTTTTTGGCGGTGCCGTGTTTTAGTTTTGATTGTAAGTCGACCCCGCAACTTCAGATTTTCAAATTTTGAAAAAGTGGTCGACTTACAATCGTGTTAATACGGTACGTATTTACTCGAATTTAGGCCGACCCCGATTCTAAACCGACCTCCTAAACTCCGAAGCCAATATATATATATATATATATATATATATATATATATATATATATATATATATATATATATATATATATCTTACCTCGAATGTAGGCCGAACAAAAAAAGCGAGCACAGCGTTCACACAATGCAAACAGCATTGATTGAATCTGAACGTGCGGAGCTCATTCAACGTCGTCATCGCTGTCTTCTTTATCAATGTCACCTTCAAACAGTGCACTATCTTCGGTACCGCCAAGCGCATTAGATATGCTGCACTTTTTAAAGGCGTGCACGATCAAAGTACCTGGGATGTTGTCCCACGCTGCAGCTCCCCAGCCCGCCAGCTACAATAGCTATGCACGTTTGATGCGGCCCGTTGCCATTAGCATGTGGTCTTCGTCAGTCAACCAGTCCGTGTAATATTTTCGCGGACGATCTTTGAAAGGTTTGTTGATGCAGACATCAAGTGGCTGGAACTGGCCCGTCATGCCGCCCGGTATGACAGCGAGGTCCATGTTTGCTTGGGCGAGCGCAGCCTTCACATTGTCGGTCAAGTGCCCACGGTAAGAGTCGACGACAAGGAGCGAGTTCTTTGTCAAAAGGGCTCCTGGACCCCGTCGCCACACAATCTTAACCCACTCTTCCACCATCGCACCCGCCATCCACTGGTTCTCATTGCCTGCACAATGACATTTCTTGGGAAAGTTTCTCGAGCAGGCAGTGTCTTCCTTTTAAATATCATATAATGAGGGAGTTTATGTCCATCAGCTGTGCAGCACAGCATCACAGTTGCGCACTGCTTCTCATAGCCCACAGAGCGCACCTTCACCTCCTTGGCACCCTTTTCATTCATGGTGTACGCCACTGGCATATCAAAATACACAGCCGTCTAGTTGGCGTTCCCGATTTGCCCAAGGTTGTAGCCTGCCACTTCTCTCTTTCGCAGCACATAGCGTTGAAAAGCTATCAGCTTTTCTTCGAAATTGCTTGGCAGCTTCTGGGTGCTTGAAGTGCGACGTCGGAGGCTGAAGCCGAAGCACAGGGGTGAATCTCCACATGGCTGCCATAGGCCGTTTTCGAGCAGACGCTCTTTCGACGCTACCGCCAAGGTCCCTTTCAGTTACGGCCCTAACCGCAGGGCGATGCAGACACAAAATGGCAGCACACACAATTGTTTATGTTGTCGTGGCAACACGAACAGCAGCAGTGCCTTTTCTCCCAAACGTTTTCGTTTTGGTTTTATTATGCCAAGCTGCTCCGCACCCTTACCCCCATGCTGCGCGCATCGCTTACCTTTTTTTTTACCTGCATGCGGCGCGTTTCTTCTTTTTTTTTATATATCGCGCGCACCATGCACCAGCTCGCAAGCAATGCCAACGCGCGGTGTAGTGCACGCATTGGCATTGCTTGTGAGCTGGCGCGTGGTGCGCCGTGGGCTATGCGTTGGCACACACGCAATCTTGCCAATACTTATATTATACCAGCATGTGCCAGAACATAAAAAGATTCCACTTCCAACACAACAGATCTTTGGCCTTGCTTTATCAACTTCGTTTCCGAAAACATTTTTCTTATAACGTGGTGCGATACACACTCAAAAAATGTGCAAAAGTGAAAAGTGCATGACATATACAAGAGCACTAAACACAAAAGTTCACAGACGGTGAAATAAAAAAAAAAAACGCTAGGAGACGCGAAGGCCGTTTCATGTACACACACATACACATATAAAAAAAACAAGAGTTTCATAAAACGCCCTCAAGACCAAAATGTAGACCTTGTGTACTACGATCGGCGGTGATATGTAGGCGCGCCAATCGAGTGGCCTTTGTCGCACTATGCGTTAAAGGCTTTGCTGAGTTCGATTCTATTGCTGGTATTTCTGAAATGCAGCCTGTCGAATGACTGTGGTCGCATGGGGAGCAGAAACCGTTCACGCCGATGGTGACAAAGAAGTCAGCAGTAACAACGAGCAATTCTGCAGGCACCCGCGCTTTCACTGTATCTCGCGATGGCAGTTCGCAGTAACGAGGAATAAATTGCACCTTGCGAGCACATGCTTTTATGCGGCGTTTTCTGTTTCCTTGTGGCATCACTTTGTGTAATATATATATATATATATATATATATATATATATATATATATATATATATATATATATATATATATATATATATATATATATATATATATATATATATACACACACGCACACATGTTTTTTTTTTTTTTTTTTTGCTGACAGTCCCCTCTCACGTCGTATTCATGGCACAGCCATATACGGTGAGTGTTAATTGGTTCTGAGGGACTTGTTAAACAGGACCATGCACTCAGTCCAACAGCCGCTGAGACAATTCCTATATTTAAGAAGCTGCGTAGATGTCGCTTTGTCTTGCAGAGGCCGCCAAATTTAATGTATTGTCATCGGTCACAAGGAAAGCGAGCATAATAAAGTAACGTAGCGCGAAAACTTCACCAATGTTTCAGGCAGGAATTGAACAACACGTTGAAATTGAGCCTGTAGGCCATACCTTCACATGCGCCAGTGCGTTCCGACATGCTGTGCAGTGCTTTGAACAAGTGAAGCAGAAATTTTTGTTGTTGTTCTTGCGTAACAAATGTTGACGGGCGAATATATGATGCCAATGTATACATCAATTACACAAAAGCGATGACGGCGGTTCGTCACACGGGGAAAAACAGCTACCATCACATACAGATGATAGTGACAGTTCATCTGGCAGTTACCGTATTTACACGATTGTAAGTCGACTCGAATGTAAGTCGACCCCCCCATATCGCTTGACCGAAAAAAAAAAATATAAGAGAGCATACCCGAGGGCGCATTCGATAACGAAAATTTATTAGTAGCTGACATGGTCACTCGACTACTCGTCTTCGCTAATGCTGCCACCGTCATCGTTGCTGCGGTCCCACAGCGCGTCGTGGTCCAGCGAAATTTCAAATTTGGCAAACGACCGCACCAGGACATCTTGCAGAACAGCAGCCCAAGCCAAATGCACCCAACCACACACAGCCATCACGGAGGCTCTTTTGACAGGTCCGGTTGGCGTAATTTCGCAGTCTTCTGCCGCCAGCTACTCGTTGTAATCGTGGCGGAGCAGAACCTTAAAATTAAGGCGAAGGTCCGGGCTTGTTTCATGATCACGTCGCACTTCAATGGCAGGGACCGATCACGCATTTCAGCGACGTACGCCGCAAGCTTGGCGTACAGCTCCGGAAAGCATCCAGACTTCGGCACGTGGGAAATTTGTCACTTGCCGTCACAGGGTGAAAATTTCGCTTCACTGCAGTCGCCACTCTCGCACCACCCGTTTAGAAACATCGAAATTGCGGCCCGCTGCGCAGTGATTTGTTTCTTCGGCGTAAAGGATGGCAGCCCCCTTGAACGCTGCTGTGAACGAGTGCCGAACGATTAGTGGGCCTGCAGCACTCATGACGACTGGGGAAGCATAGATGTAGCACGTAGCCGGCAGTCAAGTGGAACGCGTCTAGCCTTTAAACAGAGAAAGAGAAACCCACGAGCGGTGTCTGCTCTTCTATGAACTACCGATACTCCCCGCAAGCGCTGCCGTTGTGAGGGTGCCGCCGCAAATGGGAACAGTGGCGCTAGATACGGGTAGGGCCATAGAGCAAACATAAAATTGTAACCACGTTGTAGCTCTTGCTTGTATCGCTTCTTTTGGCGGGGCCGTGTTTTGGTTTCGATTGTAAGTCGACCCCCCAACTTCAGACTTTCAAATATTAAAAAAGGGGTCGACTTACAATCGTGTAAATACGGTAGATCAACTTCTGGCTAAAGGATGGTTCTGTGTTTCGTTCTGGACTGATCGAACTCTAGTAATTAGAGCGAATTATGAAATCAGAATCAAAGTTATTTTCGCCATATATGTGGGTGTGCATGCGACGACCACTATTATGAGAGCTGGACTAGGTGGAGACCAGTGTGCAAGTCGCAAGACAATATATCGCGGTATTATCACATTTCCTTTACCAAAAATCGCAAAATTTCAATACTTTAAAAACGGATATGTTTGTAACAATATTATATCGTTCATTATTGCTTTCTTTTTTCGTACGTAAACTATCGAAAAATAAACTATTTAACGGGGTTTAACAGGGATAGGCGGGCTAGTTGGTGGTGGTTATTGGAATGCATCATGTATCAAAGTAGGAAACACACAGGACAGGATGGGGAACAAAATTTAATCGAGTGGATATTGCGCTAGGTAGTTCTCGTTATAGTCATTACACAGCGGAAAGAGTCAAGCAAAATTGTTCGCGAATGGCGTGTTTGTGGTAAACGGCCCTGTCGCATCCCAGTAAAAATCATCAGGCCCTATAAGCGCAGGCGACTCGCGGACTGTACAGTTCTAGGAAAATATTTCGGTTGGATGTTTTCACTGGGCAGTGTGAAATAGGTGTTTATACGAAGCCGAATGGTCAAGAGATGTCAAAAACTGCAATTTTTGTAACTATTGTGAATTCGTCTAAGAATAATTAAAGCTTCATGCCAATCAATGTCAGTCATACAAATGGAGCATTTCTGCTGTTGACGTCTATTTGATTGGGAAGAACTAGAGTTAGATCAAATCATTCCAACATTTCCTCAATGAACTAATGACATTCAACAATCAAGCAGTTGAGAATTAATAAATTGATGGTACATCAAGAGTGTTTATTCAAGCTCCGTCTCCTGTGAGGCATACCTACCATTTTCGTGTAAAGCACCCTGGAAGGTGTATTGACTGTGCATGCATGCACACATGTGTCGAACTCCGTGCACAATAGACGGGATGCATTGAAGATGAATATTTATTAAAATTCAAATTAGTTATTTGTGCCTTGTAAAGGTACAGACAACGGAGTCGCAGAAAGAGCTGTCAGATACAGCTTGACAAAGCCGCAGCCCCCTTTCGCTTGGCACCGGCTTCACAGCAAGACTTTTAAAACAAAGGTAATTGCACAGTGTAACAACAGTTGTGCAATAATAAGCAAGAACAAGAAAAAACAAAACACGATTAGACAATATTTAGACAATCTTCACAAAAAGGAAAACAGAACCTACGTGGTAACACACGTAGCACCCAAAATACTGTTTGAC
This sequence comes from Dermacentor albipictus, assembly GCF_038994185.2. Classification (NCBI taxonomy): domain Eukaryota; kingdom Metazoa; phylum Arthropoda; class Arachnida; order Ixodida; family Ixodidae; genus Dermacentor; species Dermacentor albipictus. The sequence goes on from NC_091821.1 coordinate 492,815,186, forward strand.
GCATTGAAGACCTCAAAATTATTATATATATATTAGGTATATCAATCCCTGCAAAATCTAAATCACAGGTTTTCATTACACATGCATGCACGCGCTCAACCAAGAAGGAAACAGTGAAGAAAGGGAAAGTATGGGGAACCGCGGTCATCTTGTGCTATCGCATCTCCCTCTCCCAGAAAGAATGAAAAGGTTCTTGGAAAGCAGGGACGGGCGATTCTCTCCGTTGGCATCAGTTCCCACCAACGAGAAGGAGGCGAGAAAGCGAAGCAGGGCTTTCCTTGCTATCTATTTTTTCTTCGTCAGGCGCAATACCGCCTGCTCGTGGGGACGCAGGCAGGGCGGCAGGGGCGCTAGTTCCCGCCAAATGCTAGCTCTGGATGTCAACTCCTTTCGCGACTCGACAGCTTGGTAGACTAGTTGGTGCATTTCTGTTATCATGGACTGCGCATATAAACATAAACTACACAAAGTAACATGGACAAGAAGAGCGCAAGCCCTTTCCATGGAGTGGAGCCGCCGTGTCTTGCCGTGCAAGATATGCGTACTCGTAAGTGGCATTTTAATTTGTGGAGTGCATGACTGCCTTTGTCAAGTAAACAAAACTAGCTTTGTATTGCGCGAATATGTCTTGCAACATATGAACTCCTTGTTTTTTGTGTTCTTTTTTCTGACAGGAAGAAAAAAAAGAAGAGATTTATATGAGAACGGGTCAAGCGTTAATGTGAGACGTACTTTCATGTATAAATATTTAACGTTATTTTTTCGTCTTGTAAGCGTGGCGTATTTTCCTTAATTTTTTTTTAGGAAACACTGGAACGACACTGCTTATATTGAAGCACGGTGTGCGAATGACCTGCTATGCTCGGAACTGTTATCACCATTCAGGAAGAAATCAGGTGAGACGCTTGTCTGGTTGTCATTGCAGAAAAGTCATAATTAATTCGAAGTAGCTTTTGTTCCTTCCCAGAGATGAAAAAACAAAACTGTAAATACCCAGTACTGTACGATATACGTCTGCTGCATTGCAGGTAAGAATAGATTGTGTGTGGCACATCTCCGCATGTGGACTACAGTAGATCTAGGAACATCGGACAAAAAGACATGTACGTAAAACACTGGGACAACAGATATGCAAGTTGTTCCTCAATTGTTGTGTTGTAGCATTTTCATAGTATATGTGTAAAACTTTGTCACCGCAGTCACGACGTGATGTAAACCTTTATACTTATCTTGTGACAGTCTGCATGCTATTTTGTTTGTGCATGCCATATGTTGTCAATAATTCATTTATCGCGTTCCCAGGATGTATATTTTTTTGCAACAATATTCTGAGCCGAGTCAGTAAATCGATCTTTCCTGTCCTCATATTTCCCTGAGCGGTTCTAAAGCGTGAATGACGTCGCAGAAGTTGAACGCATTAATTTTCACTGAAAGTGCACGCATGTGTCTATATTATATGCATGTGCAACGACGAAATAATAATTTTGTCTGTGGCTGTGCCAGGATCAGTATTTCTTGCACAGAAATGTGAAAAAGTCCATTAAATCACCTGCATGGTTCACTGAGTTATTCATTATTACATTATTTGTTTGTTCGTTTTTCAGCTTGTATGAGCTTGTAACTATCCAAGCTTCACTCTCAACGGGGACAGAGAAATGCCGGATACTGTACCATTCAGAGCCAAGAACATGGGAACGGCTGAAAAAGAGCCTCACAGGCAGTATGCAAAACTCTCACAGCAGACCAGCACTGTCCTTTAGCTGTGTGATACTATTTCATTGAACAAATCTAACTACTTGCAAATTGTTAACACTGCTGCACGAAAAAATTTATGTATTTTATAGTTGCAAAATAAACACCTAAAAGGAGAAAACATTGCATTCACGTGTTTCTTTTGTTGCATGTTATGTATTTATGCTAACCAGTACAGATAATAATTAGTGGCAGTTAATTATATTTCACATGTGAATTACGCACATATTGCGTATATTAATTGTCAGCACAAGTTAAATGCCTCTAGTAAACTGTATATCGTTGACCTAAAAACGCAGCACACTGCAATAAAAGAAAAACCTTATGTGTTTTTTTATTATAATAAAAAAACTTTTAAAAGAATGTCCGCACCCAGCTGATGGCCAACGGCGAACCGGTGCTTACGAAATGTTGGGTCATAGTTGGCCCGCGTGCAGTGTGCACTTGGCCACATCGGCTACAGCAGTCAGGCCTATGTCACTTGCCGATAATCGCTAGACATGAAGCCAGTGTCAATCCCCGATGCCGGCCCCCCATCAGGCGCCGAGGTCGGGCCAACCGTTTTGCAGTTGGCCAGAGACGTCGGACCGATCTTGTAAGGGGATCTTTCTGTTGCTTAGGTAAGCAGTCTGTACTCCTTGATTACGTAATGCTTCTATGACTGCTGGTATCTACTGAATCAAATGCCTTTTCGTAATCTATGAAAGCCATATAGACAGGCTTATTGTACTCTGCAGATTTCTCGATAACCTGATTAGTGACATGGATGGGATCCATTGTAAAGTATCCCTTCCTGAAACCAAGCTATTCCCTTGGTTGACTAAAGTCCATTGTTGCCCTTATTCTATTGGAGAATATTTTGGTAAATATTTTATATAATAGTGGGATTAAGCTAATGGGCGTATAATTTTTCAGTTCTTTAACGTCTCCCTTTTTGTGGATTAGTATAATGTTTGCATTCTTCCAGTTTTCTGGGACCCTTGCAGTTGATAGACACTTCGTATAAAGAGCCACGAGTTTTCCAAGCATCATGTCTCCTCCATCTTTGATTAAATCAACTGTTATTCCATCTTCTCCTGCTGCTCTTCCTCGTTTAATGTCTTCCAAGGCCCTTCTGATCTCATCGGTAGCTATAGGAGGAATTTCTGTACCCTGTTCATTACTGTTTCTAATTCAGGTATCCTGACTCCTCTGGGTACTGTACAGATCAGCATAGAATTCTTCCGCTAGTTTTACTATATCTTTGAGATTGCTGATCATATTACCCTGCTTGTCTTTCAGTGCATACATCTTGGTTTGTCCTATGCCATGTTCCTTTCTCATTGATTTCAGGCTGCGTCCATTTTTATGGCTTCTTGTCTTTCTCACGTTATAGTTTCGAATATCACCTATTTTGGCCTTTTTGATCAGTTTTGACAATTCCGCGAATTCTATCTTATCTCTTGAGTTGGACACTTTCATTTTTTGTCGTTTATTAGGTCCTTTGTTACTTCGGAAAGCTTGCCTTCTGGTTGCCTTGGTGCCTTGCCTCCCACTTCAATTGCTGCCTCTGTAGCCAGCCTAGCTACGGTTTCATTCGTTGCCTCTATGTCATCTTCATCTCTCTGTTCTAAGGCTGCATATTTTGCATGTTCCAGCCTGAATTTGTCTGTTTTTACCCTTACTATCTCTAGGTTGACCTATTTCTTCTTTACCAATTTTACTCTTTCTCTCTTCAAATTGAAGTGAATCCTAGCCCTCACTAGCCTATGATCACTGCACTTTACCCTACCTATCACTTCTACATCCTGCACTATGCTGGGATCGGCAGTGAGTATGAAATCAATTTCATTTCTTCTTTCTCCATTAGGGCTTTTCCAGTTCCACTTTCTGTTGCTACGCTTTCTGAAAAAGGTGTTCATTATTTCAAGCTTATTTCTTTCTGCGAATTCTACCAGCATCTCTCCTCTAGCACTCCTAGAATCAAAGCCGTAGTTGCCAATTGCTTGCTCACCAGCCTTCTTTTCCCCCACTTTTGCATTGAAGACGCTCATTACTACAGTATACCGAGTTTGCACTTTTCTCATCGCTAATTCAATATCTTCATAAAACTGAACTACTTCATCATCATCGTGACTGGATGTTGGAGCATAGGCTTGTACTACCTTAATATATACCTCTTATTAAGTTTGATTATGCCTACAACTACTCTCTGTAGAATTCGTCAATGTTGCCCGCTGTGTCCTTATGGATTAGGAATCCTACCCCATATTGCTTCTCATCTGGGAGACCTGTATAGCAGAGGACATGTCCGTTATGTATAAGCCTCACCAGTTCTTCTAATTTCACTAAGCCCAATGATATCCCAAACAATGTCTGATAGTTCCTCAAAGAGTCCTGCTAAGCTATCCTCACTTCACGGAGTTCGGCAATTAAAGATTGACAGGGTCAGTTTCCATTGGCGGCCTGTCCGGACCCAGAGATTCTTAGCACCCTCTGCTGTATTACAGGCAACGTTGATTGCAGGTCTGACTGCCACCTTGGTCAGGTGCTTCGCAGCTCTTGGGGCCTGAGGGTCAATTCGGGAGATAGTGGCCGAATACTGCACCAGGAAGACCAATTCATATTTTAGCGAGGGAGCGTCTTTGTTGAAGCTTAGTCGGCATTCCTAATTTGGTTGTACCTGGATTAGCATAGCCCCACTCACTCTCGGCAACTTTTGCCGGTGTCAGGCGTCACTCCAAGCCTGCAGATGTGCCGTACGTAGCAGATAGAGTGTACTAGTAGTAGACGCATGCCGAACGTAGCAGACGACCGCTATTTCCCGCGTGCTAACCGAGCTTTTCTTGGGCGTGTGATGCGGGCCCCACGCGTACTACTACTACAATACTGTGAAAATGAACAACAAACAAAGAAAAAAAATTTTAATTGTAAACCAGGGATTATAGAGATATCTGGTCGTTATAGGTTAGCAACACTGGCTGTCATAACATGTCTGCTGTTGTTTCTGTCAAAAGTCCACGTGTGTAATGTTTTCCTCAAGGCAAACGCCACATAAGCGAGCCAGACATGAAGATAGCGTGGAAAAAAGACATACTTATCCTATCTTCTCGTCTACCAGTTCCTCGAAGGTGAGCGCGCGTAAACTATGCTTTCGTGATCGACTTTTTCAAACGCATGCTACAGCGCAACTTTGGCGGTCCCTTCAAAAGTCAGCCGCTCGGTTCCGAATGCTGTTGCGGTCTCAAAGATGTGTCATTGCAAAACTTACGTCCCTGATTAAAGCGATTAACATTGCGCTTTCTTTGTGTGCATTGTCGGCATTGGCAAATTACAGAAAAGAAAGCAAGACTTTCTTTGAAAACGGCAACTTCTGAAAGCATTAGATATGCTGGCCTGACCTTCCTCTGCCGTTATTCCCAACGTCTTGCTGCGCGGTATCATTGGCTACAAAATAACAAAGATAACCTGCTTTGGCAAGGAGGATTAGGAAATCAAAACCAGGTCACTGATCTTGTACTTCGAAATCCGCGAACTTCATTTAGGTTGTTCCCCATTGCCTGCAAAGTGTTTTGCCGCATTCCTGTGACTTCTTGTTCTATATCGACATGTTGGCACAGCGCAAAAGACGAGGTCTGAAGGAAGAACACAACGCAGGCGCTGACTTCAACTGATCTTTCTTTGCAATATCGTCAGAACTGTATACATGAGCAAAAGTAATGGAAAAAAAAAACTTTTGCATTAAGTCACACGTGAACCCCTATTGCATTACAGCCAGATACTTGATCTCGTTTTTTGTGAGGGCAATAGACGGCATGCTGATGCAAAGGTCGCCCAGCCGCTGTATCTTGTCAGCCTCTATGATTTCACGTGTAAGCTGTTCTCGGTGTTTGGAAATTATGACGCAGTTTTCAAAGTCAGGGTCACAGTGGCAATCTCTGCAGTGAATGCCAAGATGACCTTGCACGGCGGTATAAACGCTGTACAAATGCTCTTTCAATCGCTCATTTAAACACCTGCCTGTTCGGCCAACGTATTTCTTTCCGCAAGTCAAGGGAATCATGTAAACCACACCCACGGCGCATGCTCCAAACCGCGTCCTATGGTTAGTATTGCAAATATCTCGTTGTGTGGCATGAGCATTCACACGCCTACAAAGCATTGATAATTTTTCCGGTGCACAAAATCAACTTTAACATCTACTTTACTGCCTATCTTCTTCAAGCAGTGCGAAATCTTGTGCAAGTAAGGGAGCACCGCGACTGGCTTATTCTCTCTGGCAGCGCTGTGAGCTGGTGCTTTGTCTGCCAGCTTGATATTCTTTAATATCTTTTCTGCGACAGAAACTAACAAAAGGTCGGGGTACCCAGCATATGTTAGGCGGGAGACTGCGTGTTAAAGAGTGGAAGCAAGACATGTTTAGGGCATTTGTGAAGCAAAGATTTACAATGCCCCATTTAACCAGCTTAGAATGGGCCAACATATAAGACAAGAGTGGCTTGATCCCTCTGGGCTCGTACATCCAGCACAAGTGATCTCTATAGAGATACTAGTCGCAAATCTAAAATTTAGATTTGTTACTTAATCTACAATTTAGATTAAGTCTAAATTTTAATTTAGTCTCCAAGTGCAGGCCTCCCGTCTATGCATGCCCCCCCCCCCTCCATTTCTCTTTCTCCTGGTTGTGTCGGTGTGATTTACGAATTTTGAGATTCACAGGATGGCAGGTATTCATTTGTGCTTTTGACTCATGCATACGCCTAATACCGATGGGCCACACTTGTGTTCAGCAAACCACCATTGCACCCGCCACGCCTGCCGAGCCTCCAGTTGAGCCCAAAGTGACACCCGAGTTCAAGCCCCTAGCAGAGCTGATGCGGCCATCTTGCCTGGACGAGTTTGTGGGCCAGAGCAGTGTGCTGGGTGACCGCAGCCTTCTGCGGCAGCTCATCTGCAGTAACCGCATCCCCTCCATGATTCTCTGGGGACCACCAGGCTGTGGAAAGGTTGGCACCATGCGCAGTGCTAGTAATAGCAGTGGCAGTAATTTGTGCCTTCATGCAAAAATCAACTAGCATCACAATGTTGGCTTGTTGGTACATTGTCTTGGAATGCTGGTGGAGTGAGGAGGATTGTGGACACACAAGAGAATGTGAACACGTAGGCACGGTGCTGTGTCTGTCTGTGCATGTTCTCTTCTGTGTCCGTGCATGTTGCTTGCACTACACTGGTATTAAAACATGGACTAGTGAAGAGGGGAAAGGCAATGGGCATCATAACTGTCATTTATTCAATGTTACCGGAACTATCTTGTGGCTCGGAAAAAAAAAAAGGATAGAGGGTGAAGCAGCAGAGAAAGAGGAACATTGCAACAAAAGAGGCATTGCCAAGAAAATAGGAGGACGTAAGTCAGAGCAATGCTACATAGCTATACATACAGAAAAAGTTCAAGAAGAGATAAAATGAGGAAACAAACAGCCATGTTGACAACTCTCCCCCTGCCATGAATTACGTGCATGCAGATACACAGAGATAGATACATATGCGATAACACTATTTATTTATTTAGTTTCTTACCCACAGCTCCATTGCTGGGGGGGCATTACAGACAGCAAAGTTAAATGATAGCAGTGCATACAAAACAATCAATACATGTAAACAATAAAAAAGACAATGATAATTGATTAGAATAGTGACACACATTCCCAAAGTAATAGAAAAAATTAAGGAAGCACTAGGAACATTAGTAAAAACAAAAATGGCAACAATAACAAGGACACTATTCAAATATAGACAGCTGTCTCTACACATATCGGACGAAAAGCCTCAGCTGCTGTGCTCTGTGTTCACCCCTTAGCATTGTTATGCACAACGTACAACACGAGGCCCATCTCCTCCAGGAAGTTTACCGGGCTGGTGGGGGCTCTTTCACACAACTGTGCAGCGTTCTCAGGGAAAAGTGGTGTGAGCTCAGCGAGGCCTATGTTCCTGCTGGCAGAAAATAGCTTGTGGCGCATAGGATTGTACATGCAAAGTAGTTATAGAAGAGAGCATAGCATTGTAGTCATCAGCCATGGTGCAGTGTGTTGTAGTCAAAGTCATAAGTGTCAGATATGCGGAGGGGGGAGTGCTCTCGCCCACCCCTCCCCTCCCCCCAACTTGTCAACAGACCCCCCCCCCCTGAGTTCTGGACCCGAGACAGCCCCAATTACGAGCTGCGCAACTTATCACATGTGGAATTCACGACAGTCGCTGGGTATGTCATTGTTAACTAACCTACTTTTCTCAGCCATCAACAAGTTTTACCCCGAATGCAGAGATCTAACTTGGATCGTGCTTGGACTTGATGAAGTCGGCCATAAGCAAGAAGCGGACTTCAAAACGCTCAAGTTGGCTTTCGCGTTTCATAGACGCTCAAGCTGGCTCGCTTTGTCAAGTCAAGACTGCTTTGATGCAAAAGCAGGTTGCTCATCTGTGTTCGAGGTTAATAATAAATTTATTAGCGTAAGGCACATTGTACGGCAAGAAAGTATGTCTTTCCGAATTTCTATCAGGGCATAAGTGCTGAAGTATAGTTTGGGTAAAGTTATTCCATCTGGCGACGTCCGCCACTGCTATGCATGGTGTTGCATGTGGAAAGCGCCCGTTACCTGTGGGTTTAAGTGCTCTTCAAGTTTCCGTGTTTTGTCACACTTTTTAAGTTAGGGGGTTTCACCATTTTTTCAAGTCGGTGCTCCACTTTTACGTGACAATGTACCTGAGTGCAAATTAAGAACTTTTTTAGTCACATTTATTTCATTTTTAGCTTCTCTTTAACTTGAAAGTCTTGTTGTGCATTGGTAGGATTGGACATAGAGAAGCGAATGAAATGGTTGGTTCGTATGGTGGCCTTTCAGTGGCTTTAGTTCTCGATTGCCGCAAGGCATTGATGCACCATGTGGGCCGGCAACCAGATGCAAGAGGCCGAGACGGGGCATGCGATCGGTTTCTGAGGGAGTTTGCACGTTCTTTTTCGCCTACAGTGAAATCTCGTTAAACCGTAGTTGGCCGGAGCTCGGAAAAAGTATGTACTAAATGGTAGTACTGCTTAACCGAAATAGCATGAGATCGTCCACTTACCTGTCAAAAACGGAACTCGGAGAGAGTGCGAGGAAAGGGGAAAAAAACATGCAGTATTTATTTACTTTGCGTGACAAACGTATTATTTTCGTTTGATGCCGCGGCGGCCTAGCAGCAACGACATCGGCCTCAAACTTGCTGAAGCTGTGAGCCAGCTTTTCAACCAGCCCCCTCTTCTCGGCAAGCACTCGCATGGCAGATTCCTCGTTGGCGATGCATATTCTTCGTGCACAGGCGCAGTAGCGTTGCACAAGTCACGGGGCACTTTTTCATTGCGGGGTGCTGTTCTCATCACGACGATTGCATTCATGAGGCTAATGTAACGCGGAGATTCTGCCACTGTCTGGCCTGAATCGCCCATGCTGTCGCTTTCCATGTCGTCCTTATCATTGTCGCTAGGCAACACCTTGGCAACGATGGTGAAAAGTCGGACCTCGTAGCCAACATCTCTTCGCGGTCACAGCAGCGCTGCCGAGCAACTTCTTCGCATTCCAAATGCTACACACCATAGTCAACAGTAAACCCATGTCGCGTGCCAGTGTCGACTTTTCGTGTCACGTTCGTTAGCACGGCATGATAGTTTTGGCATGACGCGAGCCCCCGCTTGCACGACGCCACCTATGCTCTTTGGCATGGCGCCAAAATGATGTTGATATTGATGTGGCTTCACGCGCAAATGCACAGGGAGCTTGGAGGCCATTGTGCCGATCTCTGACGCTTCTTGTTTTGCCAGGCTGCTTGATGGAGACGACGCACCGCCATGTTTGCACGAATAAAAGTGGAAACACTACGTGTTAACCGATACATACGCAATAAGCTGGTACGGTTTATGCAGATACAAAACACATTATGTTCAATGGCCGCTGAATCGGGGATTTAACTTTACTACTTTTGAAACTAAACTACTCTTTAAGCGGGTACGGTTTAACGAGGTTTACTGTATAGGCATTCCAGCAGAAAGGCGGCAACCCTTGTTCTGGTCAGGCTACGTGACCCTTTGAAGAAAAGACCAAACTATTCGAACGTGCTAGGCTGGAGTCATAAACAACAAAAATACAGCAACATGTGCTGGGAATAAGGAGTACCGAGCGCCGTAGAGTCCCTCTGTCCAGACCGATATGGGTTACAACACCTGATAAAAAAAGATGAAATAATAAAATGGCACGTGCAAATGATATGTCTACTTTGCACGGAAGCTTTGTCGAGAACAATGAAAGGAAAAGTGTGGCACAGTGATAGACATTGCAAATTGGCAGCGCGTGCCGTCTGCTAAGAAAAGGGGTCTGCTGGGAAAACAAGTTGTGGGGCTTGTGCGACAACCGTGTGCCCCATTTCGTACGAAATTGCTGTCCTGTCAACAGGTTTTGATGCTGAAATGTCACACTCGCTACACCCTCCTTCCAAGAAAATGCACCGCAAGGCAAGACAGCACCCCGTCAACACCACAGAAGACAACACCACAAAAAGCGAAAGGAGCCTGTGGCTGCACTCGTGAACGTCTACAAGCATATTGTGGAATGCAAGAAAACTGATGTCGTGTTGTTGACCAAGGAGAATGAGACATCGAAAGAGATAGGAAAACAATATAATGCCAACCACGGGATTACGCGGCATGATCACCTTGAAGTGAAAAAATGTTGGAACAACCTGTAACAAAAGTGGAAAGAGAAAACTGCGAAAGAAAAGGGAGAGCGCCACAAAACTGGTAAGCTCGCATGTTCTGCATGACTGGCTCATTTGGGCTGCTTTTTTATTATGCTCGTATGCATGTTTTGTATTCGGTGGATGAGTCCGTGATAGGTCGACATTCTGAGCATAAATACGGTTGTGAGCGCTAATAATTAGTGATGGCATGTGTAGTCATTGGAGACAAGAAAATGCGCTCGTAATCACGCTTTCCGCAAGGTGTGTTGTCGGATCGCGAAGATTGTACGTACGTGCAACCTGCGTTAAACATGAAAACAGTTGTCAAGCAGCCTCTTGTGCCAGAGGAACGCTAGGGATACTTGAACAGTACTTTCACTGAAGTAGCACACATGAGAGCGGGCAGGTGTGTTCTCGATGTTCCTTTGTTATTGTTTTTTTTTTGCGTGTGTTGAGACAGTTCCGGTAAACCAGTTTATCCTCAAACGATAAATAGTGGGGGAGCACAATTATTTGTTGAAGCAGCTTTTGAAAAGTGCCTCCATTTTGTGCTGAAACTACTTTATTTCTTGTTAGGAGGTGACTGGCACCTTGGGCCATGGCCCCCCATTCGCCATTTGGTGGGATCGATCGCTGGCCGCATATCAACGAGGGTAGAGAACTCTTTCGATTCAGATGGGATAGAATACCAGCCCCCCCGTCAAAAGTCTGCCTGTGATGAGGCTACTGCAGCCAGTGGTCGATGGGAAAAATGAGCTGGACTTTGACTTTCCAGGTAGAGTGCTTTGCATGTGAAATGTACTAGGCTTACAAGAAAGGGATTTTCTTTGCTGTGCAATGTGGTTTCTGCATAGGCATGGAGCACTGTATGCTGCATTTACAATGGGCACTAAAACCCCAAGGTTACAGGAAACACTACTATACAGGGAGGGCCCCTGTATATACAGTTGTGTGACTGTGAAACTATTGAATGAGTGCATCAATGGGATGTGCAAAACGGTGACCTACCTCAAGCTGTTTCTGTACTGGGCAGCACATTGGGCATGTTTGTTTTTTCAACCGACATGCATGTCATTGGTGTGAAGTTGTTTTGTATCAGAAGGTAGGGGGTTAAGCTCTGGTGAGGTGGTAGTGAGTGGTAAAGAATGATGCATAGCTCAAGAGCTCAAGATTGTCAGAAGGATATAAGGAAAGACAGAGCGCTAACTTCCAACAACCTTTATAAAAAAAAACGGTTAATATACATTTAGGCCACATCACGTGATAGCACAAATCACCTTTCCAGGAAGTCAGTCTCTTTATTAGTCAGAAGCAGTGATGGAGTTTACACAGTCTTGGCCAAGACCTAAAATCACATTGGCTTCCATATTTTAACGTCTCAGCCAGTTACAATCCTTACAGACAACAGTACATGTGTCAAATGAAGGCTTGCATCCACAGCTTGTTCAGTTAATCACCAGCCAACCATAATGAGCATTTTTCACATTATTTGCTTATGGCTACACCACCTTTCGTTTTTTACAGATGATCAGCAGGATGCTGCCAGCCTTGCTGAGCAATCACAGCCACCAGCAGGTACTGGAACAAATGAGGACACCTCCCCCTCTTCAGTCATGCAGCCCAATGCCGGCCAAAACGTTACTGCAGCAGGCCACACCAACAACTTTAATGCTTCTGGAGCTGCTGTCAGCTGCACTTTTGTTGCAGCAACTGCCACTGGTGATGCCTGCAGGACTCTAAGGGGGCAAATGGCCCTCTTGGAAAAGATTAATGCTGAAGTCCGTTCAGGGCTGCTGAGGGAGGAGCACGCTATCTGTGTGTGAGTGCTTCACAAGAACCATGCTGCCATGCTGCAGGAATGAGCAGAAAAGAGGGCCTTTCAAAAGCAAGTGGAAGAGCTTGAGCTTATGAAATGAAAAAATGAGCTCAAGAAACAACAGCTGGACATCGAGATCCTTCAAATAGAAAAATAAATTAAGAAAGAACAGCTCCGCAGGTTGCAGTGTACTGTGACACCTGAAAAATAAAAGAATCGGTCAGCAAAAATGTGATGTGTTGAAAACACTCAACTGTACGTTTACATGTGTGCATTGTTCAAAAGTGCATGGCCTGTTGCAGCAGTCCTCAGAAGGTTTTGGTGCCTGTCAAGCAATCAATCGGATCACTGATAGGCACGGTCATCAGGCAGCACGTTTTGGAACAATCAAGATCAGGAAAAATGTGGTGCAGCTTCGAAAGCCACAGCAGCAGCAGGGAATGGTGCTTAGAACGACAGAAAGCTGAGCTAGTTGGTAAGGATTCATTATGCAGAAAGGTGAGGCATGCAGACAGGACACAAGAGAAGAGAAGGGGACAATACGAACGCTGCCGTGTTTGTTTTGTCCACTTCTCTTGTGTCCTGTCTGCACGCCTCACCTTTTTGCATAGGGAATGGTGGCAGCAAATAGTTCCTCAATCGCATTCACTTTCCGAAAGGTGAATACAGCATTCTCGAAGAACTTAATTAGAGCGAACATACTGACAAGTGCAGCAGCTTGAACTTGACGATTTAAAGGAAAAACAGCTCTGTAATGTGCAACTTGTTTGTGACTCAACAGCCTCGCAAGCTAAGAAGAAAATTAAACACGTTCCAATTCTTGCAAAAAGAAAGATAGGATGTTGGTAGTAGTGCACATAGCTGCACTTCGCAATCATGCTTGAGTTCAGATGCATGGCACACTGCGGAGCAATCTACAGTTTTTACCTAGGTGAAGCTCTTCTAGACGAGCAGCTGCCGTGCTTGCATTCCTGAAAAGCTGTCATATGATCAACAGGTGGCAAGTGCAGTGTTCGCTTTGCCGCTGTCATGCTAGAGGGGCTTGGGGGAACTCTATGGACAGGAGGCTCCGGCTCCTTCAGCAAACAGCCCAGTTGTGCAGTGCTGCACAGGCTGTTATAATGAGGACGACGTTTTGTGTCTTATACTGCAGCCCCATACCCAGGCAAGGAAAACGGCGCTTCCAGATGCCGAACAACTTCTCAACATTGTTGTGTGTCCTGATGTGGGCTTTCTGGTACATGTGTGCATAAAGGAATATTACTTGTTACCCCACAAGCATTACAATTCGATGCCACACCCCAACAAAGTGGTCCATGTTTCTGTCATGCAATGTCACCAACATGTTACCGTATCTACTCGCATAATGATCGCACTTTTTTCTCAAAAAGATTGCTGCGAATTCAGGGGCACGATCATTACGCGAGTTAAATTTCCCCCGAAACAAAATTTTTTCATCACACATTTGCTGTGGGATGACAACAGGTCAACAAACAGGCAGCTGCCGCTGTAACAGTGCGGGACACCAAAACAAAAGTGGCAGCCGGCAGAGCAAGCTGAACGTGCCGAACGTGTTTTTTTTTTCTTTTTGTGAGTACATTACGCACATTGAAACAGTTTCTTCCGTATCAGTAAGGAATAATATTGTTAATATCGGCGAGTCTGCGGCAATAACATAGCCATGTCCACTTTGAGAGGGCAGAAACAGAGATGGACATGCTTAGCTGCCAGTCACATAGAAACACATGGCAGGTATACTGCAGAAACTGCGGCATTTGTCTTCACTATTATCCTAACACTGCATGTTTCCGCTAAGGGTGGGCGAATATCTTAGCTGTGTGACAAGTGTGGCATATGAATAGGGTACACTTCTAACGTATCAGTGTAAACGTAGCTACTATCGTTGCCGCTCGCAATTTTTTTCGTGCCTACGAGCGCAAACGACAAGAATCGAAAGGCGCCTTTTTTGTTGTGTTGTTGACCACAACCATTATAAAGCCTACAAACAATAAAGCCAAGGCAAGTTCGGTTGTAGCTTGTTTTTTTTTTTCATGGAAGTGTGGAAAGTGATGAAAGGAATAAAATAGGGCATCTGCGTAAGAATTTTTGGTGTGTGCAGACCACCTGGTATGTTTTGAAGAACCGATTGCGTAGAATTCAACAGCATTTGAGAGATTGTAAGCACAATCATCATTATCTAGATTTGGCACACAACACATCGCTGCGGCAACTTCAGGGTGCGATCATTATACAGGAAAGAAAAATAATAGAATTTTGACGACAAAATTCAGGGGTGCAATCATTACAGGAGTGCGATCATTATGCAAGTAAATATGCTAATTTACCTTCCTTGTGGTGTGTGTGCTGGGTCAGGGTCTGAGAGCGGTGTCAGCAAGAATAGCTGACATGCATCTCCCAGCAACACGTCAGGCACCCTGCTCTCCTCTAGAGCACCTGCAAGCGCGAATTTAAAAAAATTTGGCTATCGTGCATCGAGCCTGGCCAGCTGGCAACAATGTCAAACAATTTCAATTGTGGTCCGGCGGCAGCCTACATCAAACCAGCAACATACCAGTCAGTAGAATAAAGGGGCATTTACTTCATAGGTTCGGGATAAACTACCCATGAAATAGGCATGCATGTTGTTGCACCCAGTCACTGTCAATAAGAAAGTCTTTCGATCACAAAATGCAGATACATGTAGTAGTATTTCTTCGAGAACCCCCGAGAAACCCGCATGAATGGACAAGTGTTGAAGCAGAAAAAGAAAGTGTCACAACATCCTAGTGGTGCACCTTATAAGAAATGAAGGTACATTCTAATACAATCGCTGAGTTTAAAATAAAATGGCCGACCTTAAGTGCAGCAAAACATGTGAAAAAGGTACAGGCACTGGACCCTTACATAGCTGCATTAATATTTAGTCTTACTTACTCTGCCAGCCCTCGATACAAGCAAGCTAATGAATGTACGTCCTGCAAGAATAATAAAAAGAAGAAAAAAAAACGCACGACACATGCAGTGCATGATATACAGGCAAGCTAAACTGTTCAGAGTATTTAAATTTTCATTGCTTACTTGCACGTTGACGAAGAAAAAGCCTTTGCGGTTACGGAAGACCTCCGCGTCTTTATCACCAGGGCTTTTAATGCACACGTGTGTGCAGCCAACACATCCGGTTACGCCAGGAAATTCATCCACTTCATAAATGTCCCGCATTGCTTTGGGAAATCTTGCCGACTGCGGGAAGTGCAGTAGCATTGGGCGCAGGTGCTTCGCAATGAGCAGAGTCATCTTTCCAACTGCATGGCACACTGTTGACTGAGGAATGCGGACTAGATCCCCTGTGACTGTTTGAAACATGCCAGTGCTGTAATACCTCAGAACCATCAGCAACTGCAGCATGAGAGCCACAGGCTATCCTCTGTTGCCCCGCTTTCCTGGATAAGCAACATAGCAAGAAGCTTTCGCATAGCATTCCTCGTGAATCTGTAGTGACCGAGGAATCGTTCATCATCGTACAGCTCCATCAGATTCTCTCAGTCACATAGGGCGGGTCGCAGAATTTTATGCTAGGGATGCGCTTCTGAAAATGCTGTGTCCATGGCATGGCAAGCAAACTCAAAAGCAGCTAACCTCCGCGCGATGTTCGTTCAGGAGGCTGCCATGTTGGAATAACGCACGAATCAGTTTCAAGCTGGCCTAGGAACAGACTTGAAACTTGAGCGCACTTAGATCCACCCAAGTCGTTCACAAGTTGTTTGCAAAGTTGAGTACGATTTGAGATGAGGGGCGAAGCTGTTTTGAGACTGGCAGAAGTCAAATTCAAGCCAAGTTAGATCTCTGCATTTGGGGGTTAGCTTCAGCAACTTTTCGTGAGAACTTGCTTAAAAAACTTCAGAGCCCTCTTACATTCTTTATCTGTTTCTGTTACCTCTTTGGTGGTTATGTGAAGGTATCAAATGGCCCATTGAGTAAAAAGCTGGCAGTGTCTGTAGCAGCGAAATGGCACTTAGTGTCGCATTGCAATGCCACATCACGAGTGCACCTCGACGGAGCTCTTATTGGCTGTGACCTCACAGCATGGCCCCAATGGAGCAGAGCGGGCAAAAGGGAGCACCTGCTTCTCCAATAGTGCGCCAGGTGTTGTGTGAGGGGAGAATTGCCGCAATGTGTCGCCTGATGGCCATTGCCGGGGAGGTGGCATGTGGTGTTGGCACTGCAGGCCGCTGCTGCTTGCTGGCTCAAGCAGCATGTATCACTATGGTACATTACTTGCAGTGCAAAACTCGGACTGCTCAGCGGTATGCAATTGGACTTTACGCTTTCTCATTCGTGACTCATAAAAAGTGCTTAGGTGTCTGGATTTTTGAATCTTAAAAGGAGATTCTTTTTGTACAAAGAAATGAACCATGCGTAAATAAATTTCCAATTTTTGAGCATTAGAATGAGTGATTTATTTTTTGTGCATTCCTCAATGGCGCAGTTATGTTGGCTTCCACACTAACAGGGCAGCACTGCCTGGGTCGCTTCCCCCAGGAAAATGGGAATGCCACGCCTTTGGTTAAAGCTGTCATCCATATCTGTTACCTGTATTTCCAGTTCTAAATCAGTTCCAGAAAAGTGTGAAAGTGTGATTCTCACCTGAATAATTGTTTGGCAAATGTGAACATTAAAATAATGTTATACCCCCGTATTCTCAAACAATTCTCAACTCCAAACTTTGCTTCCACTCCACCGAGTTGAGTACAGTGGCGCCCCTCAACTGCAAAAGTTGCCACATTTCTCAAGAATGGCCATAGTTTATCATGAACTGGAGTGCCGATTCTGTTGAGGGGTGTCTACCAACCAGGAAAACCGGGAATTCTCAGGGATTTTGAGTAGTCTGAAAATACTCAGGGAAAACTCACGGAATTTGTGCCTCTACCAGGGAAAATTAGCTGTAATATTGTCACGTGGTGGTGACGTTGAGGAACACAGTAGCAAATACTGTGAAAGACAAAACTAACTTTTATTGGGCGAGCCTGTGCCCACAAAAAGAAGCTACACTTATAGCACAACGATAGCGGCGAACACGGTTGGCGATCGTAGAAAATCTGATCAGCGGGTCAAGCCAACACCACCTAGATAGCACAAGGCCTGTTTACTCCGATCCATGACGTCACGCTACCTGGCCCCAAATTTCCATATACAAGGCTGGCGTGATGAAAGCGGTGACGTCGAAATCACTGTTGCCTGGTCCGCAGCGTCTCCATTAGATTCTAGGGCAGTCGGGCCAGGTAACATGACGTCATGGATCGGAGTGAAAAGGCCTTGTGCTATCTAGGTGGTGTTGGTCAAGCGCGTCGGCTTGACCAACACCACCTAGATCATCCAGACTAATCGTTCGGGCCCGCGTGCCTTCCACAAAGTTCTACACCATTCGCGTCACGCGATGAAATCAGATAACACAAGGTTCGGCGACAACAGACAGCCGGATAGAAGCATCGATAACTTTCCAGAAACTTTGGATACATGCAGGCGCGTCCCGCGCTGTGCAATATTGTTAAGCGGCGAAACGTGGTCGCCCGATAAAGATAAGTACACATGTCAATATTATTGAAGAATCGAAAGTCGCAGTAATGCTGGCTCGAGTAACAGACAGGAATCGTAATGAATCGTCTTTGACGTCCTGTTGTCGGCTGGAGGAGTTGCGAGTGTACTGTCAACGACTGACTTTCCGGAGTCCCAATAATTTGGACGGCTTTGCAGCACCACCACGTACCCCATAGAGTCAATGTATCAGAATGTTTGAAATTTCGAACGCAAGAACTCTGTCATTCGATTTTCCGGATGTTTTGCCGTGACCGCAGATGTGAAACGGCAATAATCAAAGCCACCACCGCTGCCATTTTTATTACCTCGTCGCCTCGAACTGGTGGTCGCACGCAGATCCGCTAGCAGCCGTAGCCACCACTGCGGCAATGCTAGGCCTAGCTACTTCGACGTTCGCTATGAAGCTTCTTGCCATTGGGTGCCATGTTTCTTACTGAGGGAGGGAGGGAGGGAAAACTTTTGAGTCTTTCGAGAGTTTCGCGGTTACGAGGTCTCCGTCGTCTTCATCTTCTTGGCGCTGGCGACTGGAGACTTCTCTTCAGCAAGGGTGGGCCCCTATTCCAAGGTTCCACTGAGTCGTGCTGCATCACTCGCGTGCTGCACTAGGGCCCTTTGGGCCGTGAGCTCGCTGCTGGTAAGCCGACTCTCCCATTGCTCCGCACTCGGGTGTTCGTGTTTGTGGAATGCTTTGTTGCGTTCGCACTCCCAGGTGATGTGGTAGAGTGTAGGTTTGGCACCGCACCAAGGGCAGGTGGCCCTGTATTGTGTCGAGGGATACAATACAGGGACACAACATCCCGGTGAAGAACATGATTAGGATCCTGGGCATGTGGCTACAAGGCAGCCAGAAGTGCAGCCACACCATTAGCCTGCTGAGCAAGGCGGCGGAACAGGTGGGCCGCATGATCAATAGGGTGTCCCAAAAGAGATACGGAATGAAAGAAGAAGACACTCTGAAGCTAGTCAACAGCCTAATTGTCAGCCGAGTCACGTACTCCCTGCCGTACCACGTGACGACCAAGGCAGAAAGAGAGCAAGCAGACACCATCCTCAGGAAGGCGTACAAGACGGCTCTGTGTCTACCGAGAAACACGTCGAACGAGTAGTTGCTCTAGCTGGGCATCAGCAACACCTTCAGCGAGCTCGCCGAGGCTCTGCTGGGTACGCAAACCGCGAGACTCACAGGCAACCCTACGGGACGAGCGCTCCTGAGAAGGTTGGGTCGGGATACGAGCGGACTGGCAGACAGATACGCGGACGTACCGGACTACCTCAGAAAAACCATTAATGTGGGATCACTGCCAAAAAATATGGATCCCAACTTACACGAAAACAGGCGAAAAGCTAGGGCCGAATATGTTGAGAGAACGCTAGCCCAGCTAGACAATACAGTATACACGGACGCCGCCGTATATCCACACGGAAAAGAACGCGTGGCTGCGACGGTAGTGGTTAATAGGGAAGGAAACCCGATCACGTATGCCACAGCAAAGGTTGCTGGCACAGCGGAGGCTGAGGAGATTGCTGTAGCGCTGGCGGCAGCGGAAGGTTATAGAACAGGCCGATCTCTCAACATACTGACGGACTCAAAAGAGGTGTGCAGAAACTACACGAGAGGCAGAATCAGCAAAACTGCCCTCAGAATACTCAGCGGAGCCACCTCCGCCGAGAAGGAAAAGCCCCGACAGAAACTAATCTGGATCCCGGGTCACGTAGGCATAGTGGGGAACGAAAGGGCAGACAGCCTAGCTTGAGGTGAAGCGTTCCGAGCTGGGTGGTCGAATGCCCCGGAGACCCACCTACAGGCTTGCGAGGGGGGATACGCAGAGACCCTGAACTTACATAGAGGAACTAGAATTAGATATCCGCCACCACACAAAGACCTCTCAAAGGAGGAAGCGACCAGCTGGCGCAGACTACAAACTCCTTCCCCAACTTACACGTGCTCAATAAGATGTTTCTTACTGAAAGATTTCGCTGCTGTCAGCAATGGCATGGACTCCGCCGTTGTGGTCCTCGTGATTGGCTTAGAAGCTTAGAAAGAGTGGTACGTTGCATAATGCCGGTTCCTGAAAGTCAGCTTCGCCTCTGTACAGAAATTTTACTTGGTGAAGCATATGCGAAAGTATTGCAGTGAAGCATAACAAGCGTGGAAAGGGGCTATTGCCACGGGACACAATATGTATTCCTTAATTATACACGCATGCACGCGGTATTTCCTATCACAGTTCGAGCACTGATATGCCTAATACATGTACCGACAGGCCTTCAGAGCGTTTTCGAATGTGCCTGTAGCGGTTTGAGCCCTTAAGGGCAGTAAATGACAGGCATTTATTTTTTTCCAACTGGACGATTTTCTGGATGTCTTCACAGCCCCTAGGGAGTTCGAAAAATTGGACATGAACTGTGCAACTGACCAACAAGATGCTTCAAATGGTTCATGGGGCGAACGAGTGGCGGAAGGAAGACAAGAACAGAAAGGACCTATGCATTGAGGAATGAACGGGAAAGGGAGAGTGCTGCTGCCGTTTTGAAGGAGCTTGAGCTCAAAAACCAAAATGTTGGCTGATGCCGAGATGCAGGTGTCCCTCATCCAAACCAATATAAACTCTTTAAAACAGGGAAACACAACACTGAGGTGTCGTGCATGGGCTGAGAGTAAGTCAGAACAGTTGAGGTTGACCTACAAGCTGTTGAGAAAGAATCCCAAATGTGACAAAGTTCGGGCCTCATACCACTGAGCTTGCCATCAGTTGATAGAAATAGTTCATATTCGAAAATATTTGCTTCTGATGTATATCCTTTTTATTCGTACTTGAGAATGTCCGACTCGATTTGCATTATCTTGGAAGACATTTTATTTGCTGTGAATTTTACTAACCCCTCCCTTCTATTCTTTCTTTGAGTAACATAAACACTAACTACTCCTTAGTATTCATATTGGATTAAGTCATTCTTTTTTAAAAATGTTTTCATATTGTTACGTGAAGGACGAGTCAGTAAAACGAGCAACTATTTACAGGTTATATTTACAACAGCGGTGGCAGAGCTGACCGATTATATTCACAGCGCGAGATTAGTTCGTTCTTCTTCCTCTTTTCTCGAGTGATGGCATGCACGCGCCTCGTTCAGGCAATAAAATACCACACGCGTGTAGCATAATCTCCCGGCGGCAGAACCGACGTCCCGGAGAGTCTAAATGTCATCACTGGGAGGGTGACACTGCTTCAATCGTGTAACGTGCATGATATCGCTGGACTGGGAAGCAGATGGGACGTCAGGGGCGATCTCGTAGGTGACGGAAGTTATGGCACGAAGCACTCAGTATGGGCCTATGTAACGAGACAGCAGTTTTTCTAACAGGTTGATCTGATGCGACGGAAACTATAGAAGCTTCAAAGAACCAGGCGGGAAGTGCACACCTTGGTGTCACCGGTAGTAAAACACTTTTGGCTCTTTTGGGATTTCAGAAGGCGGTCACGGGCTATTTCCCGTGCATCGGCACAGCGGGCAATGGCGTCAAGTGCATATTCACTGGTCGGTGCCGCATGAACAGGGAGAGTTGTGTCGAGGGGCAGTGCTGGTTCTCGGCCGAACAGAAGGAAAAGTGGGGAATAACCGGCTATGTTGTGACACAAAGAATTATAAGCAAATGTGACAAACAGTAGAGCGAGGTCCCAGTCAGTGTGGTCTGAAGAGACATATTTCGCGAGCATGTCTGTGAAAGTGCGATTCAGATGCTCCGTGAGGCCATTTGTTTGCAGATATTATGATGGAGATAGCTTGTGCCTCGTCGAACAGGACTGCAGGATGTCCTCGATAACTTTTGATAGGGATGTTTGGCCACGGTCAGTGAGAAGTTGTTGCGGATCTCCGCGTAATAAAATCACGTTGCGTAGAAGAACATCAGCGACATCTGTGGCGCCGCTTGTAGGAAGTGCTCAGGTGATGGCATAGCGTGTGGCGTAATCCATGGCCACAGCAGTCCACCTTTTCCCAGAGGTAGAAAGAGGAAAAGGGCCAAGTAAGTCCAAAACCAACCCCAAAAAATGGTTCTGCGGGAATGTCGAGTGGTTGAAGGTACCCAGCAGGTAGCGTCGATGGTGTCTTGCGTCTGCTGGTATTTCTCACACACAGCTATGTATCTTCGAACAGAGCGAGCAAGCCCTGGCCAAAAGAAGCTTCGGCGGATCCGGTCGTAGGTATGTGACACACCCAGGTGACCAGCAGTGGGGAGGTCGTGAAGTTTGTGGAGAACAGCCAAGCAAAGGTGTTTAGGGATCACAAGAGTAATGCAGGGCCATCGGGGTGAACGTTGTGGCGGTAGAGTACACCATCTTGAAGTGTGAATAAGCGAAGGGAACTCTCAGCAAGTGACGATTCCAGGCGGTCAATGATGATACACAAGGATGGGTCACGGCGCTGCTCGTTAGCGACATGGAGCAGTGGAAAAATGGAAACACAGGCATCGGTGTCAGCATCAGACATAGAGGTCGTGTCTTCGACTGGGTAGCGAGAGAGGCAATCTGCATTCTGGTGTTGGTGTCCCGACTTGTAAGTCGCTGTGTAGGGATATTCTTGTAGTAGGAGGGCCCAATGACCGAGCCGGTCAGTAGGTTCCTTGAGCGATGAAAGCCAACAGAGCGCATGATAGTCTGTGATTACTGAGAAGGGCTTGCCATATAGATATGGGCGGAACTTTGAAACAGCCCAGATGAGAGCAAGACATTTGCACTCAATAGTCGAATAGTTGCGCTCTGCAGTTATCAGGAGCCAGCTAGCGTAGGCTATAATGCGGTCCTGTTCGTGTTGGCGTTGCGATAAGACGACGCTGATCCCATAACCACTGTCATTGATTCGGACCTCTGTAGGTGCGGACGGTTTAAAGTGGGCCAAGACCGGTGCATTGGTGAGAAATGTGATAAGGCGTGAAAATGCGACAGCCTGAGGGGAACCCCACGTTCAGTGAGTGGTCGAGCGATTGCTGCGAAATCTTTCACGAACCATCGGAATTAAGAAGAGAACCCCACAAAACTCCGGACGTCTTTGACAGACTGAGGTACAGGAAAAGCTGTTACTGCTCGAACCTTCTCCGGGTTGGATTGTACGCCAGAAGCATCGACGAGATGGCCTAGCACTGTAATCTGTCATCACCCAAAGTGGCACAAAGTGGCAAAGTGGTAACATCTACTGTCTGTCTGGCTCCATCTACCATGCTCAATCAGCTGCTGTACGACTCATCTGTGCAAGAAGAGCGATTCACACTGTTCTACAGCTGCTTGTTCTTTGAATTCTTTCTATAGGTAAAGCTGGTATGGGCTCTTCCGTAGTAACAGGTAGAACAATTGTTTCTGTCAAAATAAGCTGTAGGCTGGTAGTAAAAAATCCCGTTCTACCTCTAAATTTGATTTCAGGTGCACAGCTTGCCAGCCCCATTCAATACTGCAAAGCTATGCTATCTGCTCCATGTATACTTCCTGGCTAACCACTCGGCATTAAGGTCTTACTCTTGGATGAGCCGCGTAAAACTGTATTTTATATCTGTGTTCCAGAGTTTTTCATCACACCCTTTTGAAAGTTTAATAGCCAGTCCTATTTCACTTAAAAACACCCTCTCCCACTCCCCCTTTTCCCACCAGAAGTTTCCCAGGTCTTGCATCGTCACTGCTAGGTAGCCACATATCTGTCCTATCAAACCAGCTGAGTCTTGCTCCAACACCGTTGAAGAGAAACTTCAATGGTACAAAATGGCACCGAAACGCTTCCTGCCGGAAAGCGTTCATCGTGGATGGAGCCCCGAGTCCAGGACCTCCCAAGAGAGTGCCAGGCGCACTCTCTTGACCAGATCAAGCTAGTCAAGATCAAGCTGGTCAAGTTGACGCTGGACAGCAAAGCTTCCCAGTGTTGTTCGTTTAGATGCGAGCTATATGGTACTGATTTTGTTAACTGGCATGCCCATGCGGCATGGTAAAGCATGGCCGGTGTGTCTTTGAACTTTGAAGTGTTGGAGGATAGTGTAAAACTGTTTGGGTATGGGTTCTAGTCTCCCATTCATGATCGTCTCGCTGAGAGGCTTGGTGGATGCGAACTCAAGTCGAGGTGTGAACCTTCAGATTCCCAGCGAGATTTGGGACTTGGGGTCCAGATGATCATGGCTACTTGTAGCAGGGTAGACTTTCATCAGATAGAAAACTCTACCTTTGAGATGTTATCTCTAATGTAACTTCTCCAAGCTGCTTGTGAGTTGCAGAGCACAAACTCCGTTGAAGAGCATTGTGTTTATGAAAGAAAGTCTGCCACTTTTTCGAATGATCCTCACTGATGTGCATTATAAAAGCTTATTTGAAACAAAGGTGTGCAAGCATTCAATTAAGTTAAGACGTTATCTTCATTGGACCAGAGCCTGTTTGAATGTAGTGCCTGAAGACCTTGTTTCTGGAAAATTAGAATTCTTCACATTGAGCATGAATGGCTGAAGCAATGCAACTGCTGTCATTTTGCTCCATAACTGAGAGGGAACCAAAAATTATGTGTGGCTCTGCTGTCGCAAACACCAAGACAAGTGGAGTTGAGGGAAGGCCAGTAAAGTAGTGCCAAACCGTACACAAGACACGAGCGCCGGCAACTCGCCCCTATGACATCTGCCAAAGGCATCTACTGCATTTTCCGCCATTCGCGGGGCCAACACCATAGCAGATGCTGCAGTTGTCTCCACTCTGTACGAAGCGGCGGGTGAGGAGGGCATCGAGGCACCCTAGCAGCCGCCGGAGAAGAATGCCCCTCCTCCCTCGCCTGAGCCCCTTGCCTCGCCCGCCACAGGAGAGGGCACGCATCTGGGCCGCATTCCTTGCTCGCGTGCGCGCCGCTCCTTCTCCCCTGCTAGGCTGCACCCACCCTCACCGCACCGCTATGCTGCACGATGATATTTATTACTCTGCTTTCACTCTCTCTCAGCTCTTTCTCCCCCAGCTTGACAAAGCTGTGGACGCAGAGAGAAACCCAGCAAAGTTCTAACAGCCCCACTATAGAAGACTGAGCAAGGCATTCCTGTCTTTCACAATATTTGCCACATGAACAGGTTCAGAAACGGTAGTCACAAAAGCTTTGCATCTGCCTGTCTTAAAATGACAGCAAAGATTAATTAAAGCTGGGTTGGTAAATTACACTTCTGGAATACAAGAAACGTCAAGCTTACAATGAGCAGGGTCTCAATAAGTATTTTTTCCCTTTTTTTTTACATGTATATACCTTTGAAGATGATAATGCAAGTCACTGTGTATTATAGTGCCCCTCTAAGCGCCTTGAGGGACAACCCGAGCAAATGGTAGGTTGCCCCCACTTGCTCTTTTCCTGATCTCAGAGTCTGGCAAAAATGCCTTTTACATGAGGAGTGTCAAAAATGACGAAGAGACATAAAAATTAACATGTTGACATGTACAATATGATTACTTCATGCATATATTTTGTTTGGCATCCAGCAGCCAGGTTTAATTGTTATCACCAATAATGTGGCATGTTAACGTTGTAGTAAGCTTTTCATTTTACTATAGAACAAAAAAATGTTCACTGTGCCCAAGGGCATCTGCAGAACTTTTTGCAGGGGGGGAAGGAGGCAGGTTAGCATCAAAAAGGCACTATTTGCAGCCTAAACTGCACACATGAAAAAAATAAATAGAAATGGCAAATTATTGCCATGCTTGGAGAAGGTACATTGAATTTTATTAATGATCAATGAATCAAACTTAAGCAAAATGCTTAAAGTTACTACCACTTCGAGAAAAGAGTGATCAGTCTCACTCCGTGCGGTTCTTGACTGATGCAAACTGATCACCAGCACACAGCACAAAATGTTCACCAGCATGTATAACTGCAGTCAGTCTTCCTTGAATAGCAGCTGCAGGTGCCTTGGGTTTTTCTGAGCAAATTGTGGGATGACACGAGGGATAAAGGCATTCTCGTTGTTTCATTACGTGCTCTCGGTGCACGTTCATCGCACAGAGGCTGTCCAGCCTGTCATCTGTCATTGTTGAGTGTAGGCAGGTTTTCCCTCTCCCCATTGCACTGAAGGAGCGTTCGACAGGGCAGGTGGTAACTGGCAAAGCCAGAGCTACCTCAGTGGTTTCTGCGACAGTGGGGAAGAATGTCTTGGGCTGGAGCAGACGTTAAGAGCAAGTTATTTCATAAGAGTCCCCAGTTTTGTTGCACCACATCTCGTACCAAGTGATGCCGTCTTCCTTGACACTTTTGATGCAGTAAAGCCTTAAAGTTCTTCAGCAAGGACAGCAAACTCAACATGGCTCAAATACTTCGTTTTTTCTGGATGCAGCTGAAGTATGAAGCTCTTTACATTGCTTCTGGAAAAGTGGCGAACCAAAGAAGCAGGGAAAGAGTCCAAGTAGGGCACACATATTGCCATGCGATAGTATTCCTCTGGCCACTGAATCTCGTAGATTTTATGGTGGGCCTTACGAGAGACTTGTCTTGGTACAGATATCAACACGTTTAAGCGATAGGCTGCCCCACTTGCTCTTTTCCTGATCTCAGAGAACTGCTCTCTTGAGTGTTAATCCAGTGGCAGACCATCTTGTCTCAGACAGCATCGGAATGTTGGGCGCCAATTTCTTCCAGAGCATGCTCTCACAGAAGTTTATGGTTTGTTTGATGATCCCTATTGCGTTTTGAATTTCAGAGACCTTGTTCAAGTTGTTGATCACGATATTCAGTTTGTGATTTGCACAGTGGAAAAATAGTTCCTTTGGAAGCTATTTCTGTATTATTCATTTCACTCCAGCTTCTTTTTAGCCATTGTAGAGCATCCGTCATACCTCTGTCCAACGAACTTCGAAAGAATGAACCCGGCGATGTAAGCGAAGTTCAGCTGCCGCAGCTCAACAAATCCCATAAACTGTTCTCAAACGCAAACATTGGTTCCCACCTTGTCAATGAAGCGAATGCCTATAGACATTTGCTCTGTTCCTGTAATATCTGCAGTTTCGTTGCTAGAACGGAAAAAGCAAACACTGTGTTAGCTTCAGCTACTATTTGCTCTCTCAGGATGTCGCCACAGATTGTCATGATCTCGTTCTGGACTCGGACAGAAGTGCATTTCGCATTGCCAGCAGAAGAAGTGAAATGTTCCTGAAGTCAAGTATCTACAGCTTCTACCCTGAAGTCATGGTGATCATTGGAGATTCCACTGTCAGACTGCTTCCCGCAAATTGGCAAGGCATGCATTGCATGAAAGATAATGGTGGAAAGTATCGAAAGTAGTTTCTCGCGGGAAGCAACTTGTTCGTGCAGTGCTCTGTTCAGCTGCTGTACAAGGGGAAGCTGCCTCCTGTCACCACATCCATAAAGTTCTGTGAGGCTGCCACTGCCTCCTGATGCCATTGGGATTTTGCATGATCCCTTCACGCCTCATGCATTTTATTTTTTTTTGTATATACAAGCGTGCGCAATAATACTACCTTGAGTATCTCGGTGAACATTCATAGGAAAAGTGACGCAGAAATGACAAAGGCTGCCTTTTGCTGTCGCACAGTGCACATGCCTAAGGGCATATTGCCAGCCATTGGTAGCAAAAAGATCTCTTGTCACGTGCTGCATCTTTACTAAAATCGTATGTAACATTTAGCAACCATGGATTTGTAAGAAGGTGTAACTTCAAGCAGTATGGGATGCCTGTGTGTTTAGCTTTGCCTAGAAACTTTCCACAGTCGTATTCTTCAGACAAGTTATTTGCTTTCTTGCTATTGTCACCGCAATTTAATCCCAAGCAAGGAGAAAGGGAATCATAATGGCTCACTACGTCAAGGGAGCTCACTGTTGGAGGAGTCTCTTTCATGGAGTCCACAACTTGAGTTACTGTCCGTTGATGAAAGTTTGCGTCACTCTGGTCAAATGCTGCAATGTTGTCACATGGCATACTAGAAGATTCGGCTGGGCAGCTGGATAACACTCTGTCAGACACCCGCTTGAAAAAGTGTTGGATCTCCATGATTTGGGACTGCACAAGGCAAAGCTGGTTGGGGAGTTCCTCGTGGTTGATAGCGTTGGAAAATACACGCACATTGATTGGAAAGACAATTAAACGCACACATTGAAAACACAAAAAGGCTATATTTACAGGGAAAATTTATTTACAAGCTAAAATACACGCTCACAACTTCATACGCCTCACTCGATCTCGCTCGCACACCTGCACTGCCGAGTAACCGCACACTGCTTGCCGCTCATCGCTCTATCATCCGCTGTCCTGGTTGTTCTCAGCTCTGTTGACAGCTTGGCACTTAAAAGTACCGAATCATGCAAACACACCCGGAGATGCGCACACGTGCAGGGGCTTACTTTCCAAGAAACCCGTGTTATGATTCTACTTTGCGTGGTCGTTCGAAAAGACAGGTGGGTGTACATGAGAGGGATGTGCAGACCGGCCATATCTACGGGGTTGATGGATGAAGCTTCCGACAGCTCGCACCTGCATGTAAAGGGTGCACAAATTGGGTTCTCTGAATCAAGGGGCTTCCGAGTTGCAGAACTTCGTCACGGACTTCAATGCGTGGTGTTGACGTGTTGATCTGGTCGATCATCCTTTCCCCATGTGAGGTGTCCCGTGACTCACCTGACCAGTTCCAGATGACAGTGCAGCTTTCTGGTTGTTTATATTGTTTCCATTCATCTGAAGCACTTGACTCATTCTCATAGACAGAACACAAAGCAAGGCATGCAGTGTTGTGTATCAAACTCTTACAGTAATAAAAAAAAAAGCTCATTTAATTAACTATCCTTTTTAGACAGATAACCATGTACCAAACTTGCTTCCAGTTTCAGTTACTGGGGACCAAAATAACTATGTGGTGCTATCTTAATCCCATTGAAATGGCTTGCATAATATGGGTACTACTGGCCTCTCTGACCTTCAACGCAGTACAAGTTTTTGAGGAGCAGATTTATTTATTTATTTATTTATTTGATACCTGCTTCGCCTTTGCAGGCATTGCAGCAGAGGATACATAAAATAAGCATCATATTTGAGACCAATAAAGAAACTAATTACACAAGGCGTGGTAAAAATCATCATTCGACACAATGGATACAATCATAGGTGGAAGAACATTCCACTGTCTTATACATCTAACAAAAAATGAATAGCACAAGACGTCACCTTTAAAGGAAAATTAATTTACTTTGAGACTGTCGTCCCTTCTTTGGGATATATAGGACAGCTCTTGGATGTACTTCTCCTTATCGATTCCAGTTTTAGAATGGTAGATATTATGTAAAAATTTCAACCTGAGGTTTCGTCTACAGTCTTTCAAGTCTTCCCATTTAAGTTTACTTGTGCTTTCTCTCATACTAAGTTGCCGATCCCAATTACCTGGAATGAATCGCACTGCCCTATTCTGTATTGGAAAATATACGCACATTGATTGGAAAGACAATTAAACGCACACATTGAAAACACAAAAAGGCTATATTTACAGGGAAAAGTTATTTACAAGCTAAAATACACGCTTGGGTACAAGCTAAATACACATCATGAGTTTGGTTTGGGGGCTTGGGTGGTGGAGTGGACTGCATTTTGGCGAGGAGGGTCTACAAGGAGATGTGACGCTAAGGAAAGGTGTTACACTCTTCGTACTAAGTTAGCGGTCAAGATTTTTTCCTAGATTTAGCCAGAAGTTTATGCGAAAACTGAAGTTCTCGCGATAAGGTTGCTTGAATATATTTGAGTTCAGAAAAATATACGGATCTCACGCACTGCGGGAATCAATGTAAGTGAAGCTTTCTATGCTGTTTGCTTTCATTGACAATAATTAGCAGTGAATTTGATGGTGAACGTGTAATTTCTTCGAGAAGGTTGAGTTGATGTTAAATGTTACCTCACGTGCACCAGTGCTGTTTGTCTGCATAGTGCACAGAACACACAGGGAGACATGTTTGCTTGAGGCATTGTTGTGCACCATTGTTCATAATCTCTGAGAGGGTTGAGCATTATTACTGCCCCACATGGCACGTTGCATCGTGGCAGGAGTTTCAAACTTTAATTATGGGGCTGCATGTGCCAAAGCCACAATTGCATTATGAGGCAGGCTGTAGTGGCGGACTCTGGATTAATTTTGATACCCTGGTGTTCTTTTACGTGCACCTAAATCTAAGTGATCAACTATTTTCATATTTCGCTTCCGTCGAAGTTCGGCTGCTGCGGTGGGGATTGAACCCGCATCATCAACCAGTGCCATAGCTGCATAGCTACCGCGGTGGGCATACAAGTGTTCATTTGACGTGTGTCTGCTTCCATAGTGTCTCCTACACCCTACGATGCTTTAATGCGGCTTTGCATCTGCACCCCCTGTGTCAGTTGTCCACTTTGCAAATTTGCATGGTGCTTATTTTTCAGAAATAGCAGAAGGGTACCATACGATGACTTCAGTTTGCTCGCAACTGCTGTTTCCTTGCTTTCTCACATCATCTTTTCCCTCTCCCCCTTTCCTTGTATGGGAACTGCAAGCGAAGAGTGGCAAGGCTGTTATTCACTCGTTTCGCTGCTGCATTCGTTATACCTATTAACTGCCTCCTATCCCCCTTCCTCTCTACCATTCTATCTACCTTTTATAGGTCTGGCACATTAGTAGAAAGGTAATCGCTGCAGTTTCTGCAATGCTTTTGAGGGGGCTCACGGATAATTACAGCTGTCAATAGGATAATGTAGCGACATCCAGGGAGCTCCAGAGGGCATTATGCACATGCCACGCGATGGAAAGGTCTAAATGAGTTTCTTACACTGCCTATCCTCTCTTCCACGCTCCTGCCATGTATATGCTCTGAAACACCACCCTGACGTGGCTTGCAAAAAAAAAAAAAAAACAGCAGCGCAAAAGCCAAAGGAAAAGCCAGAGAAAGCTTCGCTTTGAAAGAAAATGTCAACCTTTTCTCTCAAAATTGTTCACTATCTTCAAAAGCCACTACAGAGAGTCTTTCTTTCACTACCGTGGCATGACCGGCAAGATTAGTCATAGAGTGTAACATGCAAAGCTGACTCGCAATCCTGAAAAATGTTTCATACGGATATGCAGGACATGAGTGTGCTAATCAAGCTGTGCAGCTTTTTGCTAGTGCAAAAAAAAAAGTTCAGAAATTCCAGGGGGAGGGCTGCTGTTTCCCCCCCCCTGCCCCCCCTTTCCAGATGCCCATGACTCTGGCACAGCTGCTCATTGATATTCTATATATATTGTCAAAACCACTGTTGCTATAATAGGGTTCGAGTGTATACGGTATATAATATATGAATAAACTAATGAAATGCAAACTTTAAAAAAAAGAGAGAAATCTGTCATCCTGCTGTGTCATTTTTACATATTTTCATATAAGTACATCAGCTCTTTGCTGGAAAATGACAGTGACATTATAACAACACATAACGTGCAGAAGTGGTATAATCTTGCTTTATGAATTACCGGAGTGTCATGCATTATTGTGACATCACGGCACTTCTCAGCCAAAGAGCTGATCTTTGTATTCATTTCAAAATAAAATAGCTGTTAAAATGCTGTGCATTCTTTTGTGTTCTTGTTTTTTTGGCACTGTTCAAACCAGAATAATCTATACAACCAACAGCAACATAAATTCTATCATTAATGACTGCATTATTTATAGCAAAATCACTAATTATGGCAACCACATTGCACTTAATGCATCCCTCAACACTCTAGCTATTTGATGCTCTAAATGGCACATGTGAATTAACGTAAAATAGTCTGTGGCCATGACCGTAACAAGGAAAACGAGACCATCTAACTTTACATATGAGATTAACGGCATACCACTAACTAAAGTTGAACAACATAAATACCTGGGAGTTACATTAACCTCACACCTCAGGTAGGATAAACATATTTCGAATATCACTGCAGGAGCATTACGCAAATTATGCTTCCGTAAAATAAACCTTGCGCTCTCTATGACATCAACAAAGCTACTGGCCTACACAACATTTGTTAGGCCAGTTCTCGGATAAGCAAACACAGTCTGGGTTCCTCATACAATGACTAACATATCAAAATTAGAGGCAGTACAAAGAAAGGTCTATAAGGTTCATTCACAACAAATATAAATGCGCTGACTCACCGACTAATCTTCTAACGCAGTCTGGATTGCAAACGCTATCTACCAGAGCAAAACACAGTCGCCTGAAGTCCTTGTTTCAGCTTCTAAAAAATGACTAAGATAGATGTGTTCAGGTATATTTCATTTTCTGAGACTTGAAAAACACGTAACAAACATGCGTACACTTTAACAGAATACACATGCAACAACAACACGTTTAAGTATTTATTCTTCTCCCTTACAGTAGCTGAATTCAACTGACTTGATCCGACTATAACCGCCATCGAATCTTCCGAATTCACCTCACAAGTAGAAGCTGCAGTGTGTAAACAAAATCATTTATCATTGCATGAATAATCGTCACAAATTTTGCATTGTGTTACTTTCGACGTCCCATTTTTCCTTTTCAATTTGTTTCTTCTCGCTCTCAAAGTGTATATGTTTTAACATATACTCTTCTCGCAACTTTAAAATTTCTTGACGCATTAAGTGTCATCCTTCAGTTTGCTTCTATTTTCATGTATAATTGGTTGCTTACATGTTTTTCACTGCTAGTATCATGTTAATTAACTGTCATGTGAAAACATGCATTTTTGTTCCTAAACTCAGCTTCCTTCTTATATTGCCATCCTTGGGCAATTGTTTTCTTTTTATTTTATTTTTTCCAGTTAACTGTTCTGCCTAGATGCGTACTGATATGCATGTATACTGTATCGCCCAACTGCCACATTCTCAAATGAGAGTAGCAGTATTGTAAATAAATAACATAAAAATAGGTTGTTGCGCTTTGTCATGTGTTGATTTCCATGCTTTAAATTACTTGTAACCTGCATTGTCTTGCCTTGCAGACCACCTTGGCTCATATAATTGCGAACCAGTGCAAGCAGTCATCGGATGCGAGATTTGCAACTCTGTCTGCCACTACCGCTGGTGTGAAGGACGTCAAGGATGTCTTGGAGAGAGCCAGAAATGACCAGAAGATGTTCAAGAAGAAGACTGTGCTATTCATTGATGAGATCCACCGTTTCAACAAGCTTCAGCAGGTTTGTCTCGAGAATGTTCAAATTGTTTGGAAATGTTTCAACTTTTTGCTAGTAGGGAAATTGTTAGACCTGTGCTAGCAGGCCACCAGTCAGGCAAACATCTCCAGCTTTTTTATTAAAGTTAGCATTTATAGGAAGTGTGAACATTACTGTTTCCACCTACCTTGAAATCATGAGGCAGGCTTCCGAGAAATCCAGAAGCTAATGCAGGTACAGTCACACGCAAAAAACTAAAGACAAAATATTTCTTTCAGCCTTGGTAGCAGATTTTTTTTTGTACATTTTAGGCATGCAGTTTGAAACCAAGTCTGAAGAGGCATGTATGTACTTCAACCAAAGCCAGGAAACAGCTCAGCACATTGTACTGAAATGCCAAGATAATCATCCAGTGAGACCCGTAGTTAGTGTCCACCTTCCTGAAGCATTGGGATTCAAAGATGAAAGAGTTAAAAGGAGTAAGAGACATTAGAGTATTGGTGGAAAAAAGGCAGGGAAGAGATTGGTACAGCCGAATCTCGTTAATTCGAACACGCTGAATTCGAACTTCCGGTATATTCAAACTGACGCAGTGGTCCCATCAAAGTTATGTCTATTCCCATGGGCGAAAATGCCCGATAAGTCGAACATGCAAGTATTTGTGACAGTTGATTTCAATATACCACACTACGACAATGCTCTCAGCAGCCTGCGAAATCACGCGGTGGCACCTCCAATCACCATTGCTCTGACCCTGCCATAGAGGAAAAGCTTAGGAGAGACCCCTCAACACCGTGCACGAAGAAAAAAAAAAAAAAAACGTAACGAAAATTTCATCCTCTCAAATGGCAAGGTTGCCGCTTCTGCGTGACGTCATAATGTCCCAGCCACTCTAGCAGCAAAATGCATGCCGTGGGAGGGATTGGTCCTGAGCAACTTTTTCGGAGCGGTGACAGAGAAGAATCAGAGCGGCCCTACAGGGACGTATGCACGGGAAATTGGTGTCATGAGGACCCGCTGGACTGCTCAGTTCGTACTCACGTCTGGTTTAGCCGGACTGCTTGTTTCACACTATCGTCTGCTCGTGTCGGCTCTCGCTCTCACTTGTTTTGGTTCGCTTGGTTTGGTCTCATTTGTGCTTGCTTTTTGCTATGACCAATCTAAATCGAGACGTGCCAATGGCAAGGTTGTTGGAGACAGCGCATCATGTCCGATACTGTACGACAAGACAGACGCTGAATTCAAGGACATGAAGGCGACACCTTGTACCTCATTATTCTTGTCTTTTGAACGTGGTGGTGCTGCAACAGAAGGGAGCACACTAACATGATTATGATCAGTGGCAGCGAATTCGTCATCTTGATAAGACATGACTTTCGTTAGGAACGCAAGACAAAGAATACAAACACAGCACTGATCTGTCAGCAGACAAAGGAAAAAGCATGCGAGCATGCAGAGGGAAGCAGTGGTGGAGGCCCAGTCTGGTTTCAGCAACTCCACTGCTTCGACGGCAGTCTTAGGTGGCAACGGAGGGGCAGAGGTAATTAGCGCCATCCATCAAGCTGGCGGGAGAGCAAATACACTTCCGTCCCATGCTTTCTCGCAACTACACTTCCCTTGCCCTCCCTCTCAAGTCCCTTGTAACTCCTTCACCTTCGACGGCCCCCACACCGGAACAGCCAGCCCCGCCACCCCGGCACCAGCTTAGCCCACTCCCTGAAGTTTCGTTTTCTGCCATTATTGGGAAGCGAGCGTTGGCCGACATGGGCAGTTTCCTGGTTTTTGCTCACTGTGTGCTTGCGTGCCGCGACTGCATGACTCGCACCATTCGTGCATCGTGCTATAGTGCACAAATACTTTAAGAACAAGTCCTTCTTTTAATTGGAACAAATTTCTGGGCCTCTTCGAGTTCCGGTTATGGAAATTTGACTGTATAACCAGAGTCATTCCAAATGTAGGAAAAATAAAATATAAATATACAGGTTTCAGTGACAAAAGTAATGATCGAAATCATATAGGCAAAATCCTAGGTGGCCATTCATGTAGTAAACCCTGAATAGACCTATTTGTCTAGGCTATTTGTCACCACCCTGTATCTAAAGGGGATGCAAAAAACATCACAGGCCAAATGGGATCTGATTCGGAGAAGTGCGTCTGAGTGCTGATGCGTACTGTCGTCCTTGAGCATGCACAAACATGGAAGTAGTGTGCCGAATTGGCATGGCGTGCCGACCTTGATGCAGCCCTTCTGTGGCATGGTGACTCAGATTGTGTGAGGGGTTTGTAATGGCAACATGCCACGGTGTCAGAAAACAGTTGTTGACGCTGAAGAAAGTAAATGCAAGTGTGCTTAGACTGTGCATGCTCGATGGGCCAGTGAGAGTGTTGACCGCGTGAAGTTCATCTCACCAAAGCACAGGCCAGCCATGCCAAGAAGAAGGCCGAAGCTCGCGAGGCCCATCTCACCTGTATGCGTGATTTGGATCTTGCCTGCCAGTAGTGACAAGACGTTGAACAGCATTTGGAGGCCCTGGAGTGGAACAGAGTCACCCAACACAGATGCATGGCTGCTCAGACTTCTGAAAAATTAGGGGTGTGCGAATATTCGAGAACTTCAAATATGATTGAATATTTGTAATATTGTATTCAATGCAAAAACTAGGTACGACGAAATTTTTGAATATTTGGTTGGGATACAAATCTTCTAAGCGAATTGAATATATTACTGACTGTGCAGAGGAAAACACGGTTCTTAGCGTTTGGTTCTATCTAATCTGAGAGTATGTGTCTGATTTTGTGCAGACCTCGGCTATAAATTTCTGCTGCTGATGAAATCTCTCCTGTAAAGAGCGCTCAGCCACAGTACGGCTAAGCTCAGCAACAATGCCAGCCTTTCAGTAGCAAGAGGCATGGGTTTTCGGACGAGAGTGCACTCTTTTGCAGTACCACCCCCAATCCTGAGCCACGGCCGCTGGATTAAAAAGAAAGTTTCGGCCTGTCAGGTGAAAACGCTGTCCTCGCCAAGGTGCCACCAGCCGGGACTGTTTGTCTGGGATTGGCGTAGAAAATGCGTCGGGAAACGCTGTCACCCGACACATCCTGTCCCCCGCAACTAGAGCCGTTTGGCCCAAACAAGCGGCCGAGAATGCAACTATGACTGTCACGTTCAGTCCCATTGCAGCCCGCCTGACGCAGCTGGTTGCACCCTTTCTTTTATCCAGCGTCCGTGCCAGAGCTTGTTGCCTGACAGCAAAGGCTTTGAGTGATGGCTGGCACTGGATAAAATCCCTGAATTTATGGGTATTTGATGTATAATAAGCCACAGGTTGGGGAGAACAAACAACGAGCAGGAATTACTCAGTTTTCCAAGTTAACATGAGCCAAATACACACTCTTTTAGTATAATAGGCCAACTCGTCTAATTCTTTACCAGTGAAAATGTTATTCCAATGCTCCAGCATGTTAAAATACTAATCAAACTTGCCAATAAATGCATGTGCATATCATTATTTAATATTCAATAATTTTGATATTTGCACACCTCTATGAAGAATAGAATGAGCGTCTCTTACATTGCAGGGGGGGCTGACGAGATTCAATGGGAGTCTATGTAATGGCATGTGAAACATGATACGATTAATACCGGTGTCGCATGGTCATTTTCAATTGATCTGGATCAAAATTCTCAATTGTGATAGGCTCCCTCCCATAGCTTCCACAAAGGAGCCAACTGCAACTGAGAAATTTGATTGCAATTGAAAGTGTGCCACATGGCCCACCCATATAAGATATGAAATAAATAATAATAAAGAGTTGAAAGCAACAGGGTAAGGATCTGTAATCAATATTCAATCGTTGAATCATTTGAACAACCATGTACGTCGATCTTGTCTTCTATAGCATCAACACTTGGTTTACCCTTTTGTTTTATGTCTAAACACCAAGCTATTCTCTCAACAAGCCCTTGATCTTCTCTAAAAAGCTGTCTTAGGCTGATGTTACAATATAAGTGCACTGTATGGGACCCACCTATCGGAGCAATGACTGGGATGAAATTGAGAGGGTCGAGAACTTAGCATCATGGTATGTAGTCGGCAACTATACTGAAAATCTTTGTATTACCACTACAAAACAAACAATAGGATGGGAGCTTCTGGAAAAGCTTCATGCCATGCTGACGATATCTTCACATCAGTGGTACGAAGCGAAGCCATCCACGCTTGTGC
Organism: Dermacentor albipictus; assembly: GCF_038994185.2. NCBI lineage: Eukaryota > Metazoa > Arthropoda > Arachnida > Ixodida > Ixodidae > Dermacentor > Dermacentor albipictus. Next base: position 492,852,442 of record NC_091821.1, read on the forward strand.
CTCCACTCTGCCGCTGCAGCTGATCAGTCGACGACCGATAATTCGGACTCCATGGGGAACGGCTGAACTATCGAATGTCCAAAAAACTGAATGCGTCCAAAAAAGATCACTTTATTTACGTTTTAAGGGCCCTGTGCACAGAATAGGTGGTCGATGCTTTGCTGCACACACTTCACCTTACATGAAACCAAGTCCACCTGCATTTCTGCCAGTTTTGAGTTTTGCTGTTGCAAAGACTGCAAAGGCTGCAAAGGCTTGGGTCAGATCCGCACGTGGAAGGCTCCGGAGCACATGGCACATCATCATGCGAATCAGAGTCGCTGTTTGATGGTGGGAGAACTTGCTCAATTATTTCGTCATCATTCAGTTTGCCACACAACGAAACCGTGCTGTTGACGTCTGCAAGGTCTTCAATCCAACGGCGGCAGGAATTGCCATACTTGATGTCTCATCGAGGTTGCCAGAGGAGATAATGGTGGCAGTGTTGGTGTATGCTACAGCCACGAATGGAGTCCGGATAATCAAATGTAGAACTGGCAGCTGTCTGAAATATTGGTCGTCTTTACCCATTAAGTCTATGGGGCCATTGGCGGTGCCGCGGAGCTGTCCGAATTACCGAGCATGTCCAGATTATCAATGTCCTATTTATTGGTCGGCAACTGTAGTGTCGCCCACAGTGGGTCGACACTATGAAAGGCACCGGCAGGTGGGCACCGGCAGCTTCTTGCTTCAACGCATCTCCGAAACTCAAGAATGTGCAACCTCCGGTACTTAAGGCACTGGAAGATGACGCACATGGTGCCACGGCCACTCTTTGCACACATGACAGGTTACGTCTAAAACAAAGCGTGAGGGCTGCATATGCACTCAGTCGTGCTGACCAGCATGCTCAGCTGCGGTGGCACTAGAAAAAAAGGCCCGCCAACCTGCTCCCGATTCGCTCCCTCCCTTCTTGCGCATGCTTGACTGTATTACTGCGAGCTTGCCCCACTCCCCCCCCCCCCCCCCTTTGCCCTCGCTCTTGCGGGAAGACAGGTGTATGAAACCACCATGCCTCTCGGCTCACCCTCGCACACTTTCACTTGCACCTAAAGCATACAGTATGCGGGCACAGTAGAAACTTTCGTCTTGGAATTTATGCAGTAAAATCTCGTTATAATGAACTTCAGGGGACCACGGCAATTTGTTCATTAATCGGAAAGGTCGTTTTAGTGAAAACCCCAAAATTAACTGTTTCGTCTATCAACCCATCAGTTGTCACCGTATGAGCTATCCATGAAAATGTCTCAGTTGGCTCTTGGTCCGCACTGCTGCTATTTTCCATAGATTCTGCCGCCATGCACCACCAAAGCACCGTATACAGAGCAGCACGTGCAAAAGAGATACTGACACTGAGAGAACCATCAACAAAGAAGATGCTCCAGGCCCCCTGTATAGCGTAATGTTTCTTTTTGTTTGCTTGTTTCTCGCATTCCTTGTGGTGGACGCTGCAACTGTCTCGCTCAAGGCGCACACCTGAACTATTCCAAAATGCAAGTGCATGTAAACGACATCGTCCGGAGAGTGCGACTGTGTGGCATCCTTACAGGCACGGAGGTTACATTTCTCCACACAGCTGCAGAAAAAAGTGCCAGAGAAAGAAAAGGCATGCGCGGAAAGAAGGCCAAAATAAGGAATAAGCCTCCGTTGCTAGTCAACACTTGTCTGGGCTGAGCATGCGCTTGCGAAACCTGATGCGTCGTCTCCTCATCAGTAAGAAAAAAGAAAAAGACCTCTCACGGCATCTATTTCCTCCAGTGCCATCTTGGGTTCTTGTAACCCTTTAGCCGCAGTGTCCTCTTTCTGAACCTTGTCGTCTGCTAACCTACTGTTCCAGTTGCCATAAAGTATACACGGAAAGCTAAGAATCACCAAATTGCGGAATATTAATTTAGTAAAGCAATGAAGGGTGCTAGTTGGTGAACATTCATGGTTATATTGCGCTCAGTTTTACACAGACGATATTAAGTGAAGGACGGGACGTGGAAGGACGTAGTGCAACTATGTCCGTCCACGTCCCGTCCTTCACTTAATATCGTCTGTGTAAAACTGAGCGCAATATAACCATGAGCAGAGTATTAGTTCGTAGTACTGACATGTTGTTAGCATGACATGAAAACTGAATAACGATCATTATTCTGAAATTTTCAGCTTTCTGAAGTTCTTAGTAATGAAATATTTTTACATTGTAACTGTAATGCAGCCAGCAGGGGATTTCTGAAAAGTTTGTTAATGTGGTTTTCGTAGTAACAAGGTTTCGCTGTACTGAATACAATGCTGCTCTGCTTTGGTTTTTGCTATGATTTGAGAGAGGTGCATTTGCAAGCAGCTGCATGTAATTCAACCACGTGATTATCTGTGGCCCCAGCAGGTTCCATTTATTGTCTTGGTATTCCTTTGTGGCGGAATTGAAATGCAGTTATATATCATGTATGAACACACTTCGTTATAGTGAGGTTATAAATACATTGTTTGTGGAAAAGAAGTTATAAAAGTTACCTAATACTTTGTTATAGCCGAAGTTGTGTTATATTGAAGTTTGTTACTTTAGAGTTTAACTGTATTTGAATAGTGTCCATGTATTGTTGTCATTCTTGTTTAATTAAAGTTGGTAGTGCTTTTTCAATTAGTATTTTTTTACTTTGAAATTATGTATTACTTTCACCATTATCAGCCTATATTTATGTCCATTGAAAGATGAAGGCCTCCCAGTGATCTCCAATTACCCCGTTGTAGTGCCAGCGGATTCCAACTTTAAGCAGTGAATTACTATTACAGTCAATGACCGACTCCACGGGGAATGTAAATAAGTCCTAGCTATCGAATGTCCGAAAAGACGAATGTAAAATAAAAAAAAAATTATTTACGTTTTAAGGCCCCTGTGCAAGGAATAAGTGGTCGATTCATTGCTGCACGCACTTCCGCTTACATGCAACCAAGTACGCCCGTATTTCTGCCAGTTTTGTGCTGTTGCTGTACACCGATGTAAGGACTGCAAAGGCCAGCTTCAGCTCCGCATGTGAATGCTCCGGGTGCACACGGCGCATGATCATCAAAGTCACTGTTTGATGGTGGGAGAACTTGCTCAATTATTTCGTCATCGTTCAGTTCGCCACACGACAACACCACGCTGTCGATGTCTGCAAAGTCTTCAAATGTAATGGTGGCAGAAATCAGCACACCGCAGCCTAGCAGGTTATCAAAGATGTCCGTATTCGAGCTCGTTGTAGTAGGACGTAGTTCAGGCTCTTCAGTTGCGGAGTCGGGCTCATTCGGATTGCGAGGGCACTGTTGGTGCCATTTGACACGGCCTGCCAATAAGTTCACAAGAAACACTTCTTGGAGTCAACAGGGCGCTGTCTAGAATGCAAACTAAACAAACAAGCGCAGCATGAGCTGTCTGCAAGGCAAACTCGAACAGAACGGTGATAGCGGGCCATGCATGGGAGTGCCGGAAAAGGATGTGATGATCGCAATGTTAATGCAACCTATGATTCAGCCAAAGCCTCCAAGATTGGCATTTGCATTTACATTTCTAAGGCGTAGTGCTGCGACCAAGCCAAAGCCTCAGGGATTATCATCTAATGTGTCTCGTGTCTCTTAGGCAATACTTTGTCTTGTCGAGGTTGCCAGAGCAGGTAATGGTGGCAGAGTCGGCATACGCTACAGCCTCTACAGATTATTCGGACAGAGTCCGAATAACCGAATGTTGAGCTGGCAGCTGTCCGAAATATCAATCGTCATTACACATTAAGTCTATGGGGCCACTGACTGTGACTGTGCTGGGAAGCTGTCCGAATTACCGAGCACGTCCATATTATCGGTGTTCGAATTATCAGTCGGCAACTGTATGTATTAACTTCTTTCCTATTTTTACTGTTTTGCTGCGCAGAATGTTTTGTATGTACAGTCGCCAACTGTTTATTCGGACCTCACAGGGACTGCGGAAATGTTCGAATAAACAGCTGTCCGAAAAAGCAGGTTAAGAAAAAAAGAGGAAATCCTTTATTTCCACGGATTTATTCAGGCTCGGCAGTAGGCTTGAAAAAATTGTGAATGCGCCGTTGCGCGCTGTTCCGTTTATGCACAATCATATAAGCCTGAATCTCGGAGAGGGTCGTACGGTCACCATAGGCGGCTGAAAGCACAGTCACTGCTTGTACATGCTCTGCATGCAACAGCAGCGTAGCACATGGTGCGTCACTTTCCGACTCGGAGTCATCGGTCGGCGGTGCAGCAGAGGAACCTGATGAATTATCTCGCCGTCGTCAAGTTCTGTGCATGTCAATACAGCAGTGTCAGCACCTGTGAAACTCAAATGAGGCGGTGTCCAGAATCGCAATGCAACCACTGCACAGGTCTCGGCAGAACATTTTCGGCGTCAGTGGGGAGCACATCGGTAACCGGCAAATCCTAGGCCTCCTGGTACCCGCTTACCGGCATTCCCCAGTGCTGTCTGTGCGGGCACTGTCGGAGCCATTAGACACTTGACACGATGTTTCGTATGCCGCGTTGGATCACCGCAACCTCAACACAGCACACAAAGCAAAGCATCACGCCGATACCAGTTGCACAAACGAAAAACATGGCCTACTCGCAGCGTCGTGCACAAAGAAACAAATCAGCTGCTGGATTGTCTTGACATATGGCTTACTAAGCTGAGCCCGGAACTGCTGTAGCCATGAACCAGGCAGAAACGATGATGATGAGCGTGGATTTGCAGTAGCGCCACTTTGTGGGGTAGCAAGGAGGCTCCATTCAGTACAAAAATGACGTTCAGCAAGTCGAATCACGCGGCGGTCAGAGTCGGTGCATGGTGCTCTCAATCGAGTTGGCTCAAGGAGTGTCCGAAAAATCAGAGAGGTTGCAAGGTGTCCGAACTTTCGGCAGTTGTTATACATTATGGTCTATGGGGAAAGTGGCAGTGCCGCGAAGCAGACCGAATAATCGAGCATGTCCGAATTTTCGGAGTCCGAAAAATTAGTCGGCGACTGTACTACTATCGTTGGGTCACTTTGCTCTGTGAGCCCCCCCACTGTAGTGCCTGAATGGTGCTGTGGGTAAGAGAGCAAATAAGTAACTATCTTTATTCTACAAGTGGCCAAAAAGGTTTTGAATGCGTTGCTGTGAACGCACATCAAAGAATATGTCTTTATTCCACATGTGACTATAAACGAACTTGTTAACTCATTGCGGCATGCATGTACGTTTGCATGCAGCCTGTTCAGTCTGTGTTTAGACCAATTTCATGCTGCTGCTACAGATAGACAGAAGTATAGTCGATAGTGCATGCATCAAATCTATATCCCTTGGTAATGTAAATGTTGACAGTGCTAGGACAACCGAAGGATAGTGGGTTTCTTTGCAACAGCCATTCTTGGGTACTTTCGTCACCTAGCCGCCACCCTCGTCGGCACTGACGACCGAGGGTGTAGTTGGCACCGTAGGAAGCTGTTTGATGAATCTGACTAACAAGAATTCAATCAAACAAGTAGCCCGAGACCATGTCACTATTTAACAATTAAGGAAACAACTCCTAGGTGTGTGAACTACATGCAACAGGCGCATAAATGCAGCCTTGGTAGCTTAGTTGGCTGGCTTGTTTTTTCCCTGTTGTTTAGGTGTGGCTAGTAGCATGCTTCGCTGCTTTTGATTTTGAAGTATTGGCATTGTATCAAAACCTAATCATGGCGTTTTCTGCCTGTCTCAGTGACTGAATTAGCATGTGTATGTGCAAATAAAATCTGAAATATTGAACGCCATGATCTAAAGCATTTCGGTGCTCATACTGTGACAGGAGATGGCGAGTGCACGCGTGTATAATCAAGGAAAACATACTACAGTCAAACCCACTTATGGTGGTCCCAGGTATAGGGATATATCGGTTGTAACTATCATATTTCATTGCATTTAAGATTTTCTGATCCAGCCTAATTAAGAGGAAGCTTTCGCTCGGGTGCTCCTATCTAAATACATGTAAAAGGAGAATTTGTTTTTCTCGGCAACCACTGCAGCAAATTTGATGAGGTTTGTTGCATTTAAAAGAAAAACTTAAAATCTAGTGACTGTTAGTTTTGAATTATAGATTTAGGTCGTAAAGTTGTTATTGAAAATCATTAAGTTTACAACTCTGTAACTCAGCATCAAAAAATGATAATGCAATTCTGTGAATTGCATCTAATAAAATATCTAAAGCGGACAAAATTGATATGTTACACATGAATCTCAAAATATTTTGTAATATGGAAATACAGCTTTTGCAGAACCCTCGTAAACAATGTAACAAATTCACGTAAGATGTAAAATGACATATGGAATTTGTCCGTTTTCAATTATCTAATGGATGCCGTTCACAAAACCACGATATCTGTTCTTGATGCAGAGCTAGGCGTTTGTAAACTTCATGCTTCTATTTTTTTTAAACTTTCATATTTTTGAAAATCCTTTTCATAGAATTGAGGTTCTAAATCGAAATTCAGCTTCCAACAGTCACTAGAATTTTTCTTTCTCTCTCAAATGCAACAAATTTCACTAAAATCGGTCCAAGGGTTATCTAAGAAAAACGTTTTTGCGTTTTACATGTATTTGAATAGGCTGCGTCAGAGTTGGGCTTGAGCTAAAGCTACCTCTTAAAACTGCTTCCAGGTATTTTCAAATGTTCTTTTTAAACTGACGTGCTGTTACAACAAATGATTTAAACCCAGTCACAGTAAGAAGAGGGGACACACGAAGTACCAGAGCACGGAAGTGCGACCAAACTGGGCACACTGCAGCATGCACCCCACTCCAGTCAAACTGGGATGATGATATGGCCTTCGAGAAATGCGAGCAATTACTGTCCGCGGATTTCATAAGACGTGAAGGTCACATGCTTTCATGGCATGCCAAGTACAGCACCTAGAGCACAAACAGCATGGCGCAGAACATGCACTAGCATGTGCACCTGTGCGATATCGGATGCCATGATGGTGTCACTCTTGTTTTTGTGCAATTGTCAGTGCGGCACCATGTGCGTTACGCCTGTTTCAACGATTTTGAACGAGCATCGATGTCCTTCTATCATGAGAATGACGGCTGCTCAAACGTTTCTGTAGCAAGGCCCCACTTGGTGAAAACGGTGGACCATGACACTGCCGCTAGCAATGTCATAAAGGTTTGGCGGTTACTACACTGTTTTTGGGAGATCACGGTTCGGTGGCGCTTCATTTATGCATTGCGGATTGCTGATAATGGTTCACGGTAACCTTTTGACTTTTGAACATCACATTTTTTTTGCCCAAAGCGACATAGATAACTTGATTTTGTGGCTCTTTTATGGCTGATGCGCAGTCATAATGCCAAGACCATGATGTCCGAGACCGTCACATAACAGCAGAATGCCACAGTAACTTTTGAAGTTTATGCTCCCGGCTGACTAAAAGGCTTTGCTCTCTTTTGTAGAATACAGTCATGACCTGCTGGTAGTAAAATACATCACAAACTCCCGAATAAAAAATGGCAGCTGTGCTTGCAGTCCCGAAACGCACGACACTGTATTTCATTCTTTAGATGAACATTTCTAACACAAGTTTGCAGCTAGGCACTGGAACGTACTGAGGACAAAAATCACACTAAAAATCTAGTTTTTGTACCAAAGTGCTGCTGAATTGTAACTGCCAATGCCAGCTTCAATGCAGGTAATTTTTGAGCATATTTATAAGCGAATTCATATATAACAAACTACACACGCAACGACCACTTTTTGCAGAACTATTGAGTTTATTATAAATGGCTTTGACTATGTCCTGTGACACTGGCTCCTATCTACTTTTGGTATGCTTCACCACGGTGCATTGAGTATGCTTGACCATGTAAAAGTGCTGTATTGTGGCAAAGCTGGCTTGTGGGAACAGGTATTATGCAATGCTTTAGGCCCCTGCTGTGCATGCCACACTTCGAAGCCATCGGCGAGAATGACTGAGGCAGAGTTGCCACCGTGGCTGACAATGGCGAATCCTTTACAAGAAAACACAGCACCAAACAGCGGGAAACTCGTGAACGTCGAAGTAAGTAGGCCTAATGACAGCACAATACGACTACTACGGCTGCCATTGGATCGGTGCACGAGAACACAGCCTTCACAGCCTTGAACGCTGGTTCAAGGCTGTGAGATAATCAAAATGGTGGCAGTAGTAGCTTCAATCAAAGCCTTTTGGGACCTGTGGTCAACACAAAAAGTAAGAAAAATCTGAAGGTTTCAAAAATGTTTCAGTGTCCGAAATTTTAGATAACCTTATACATTGGCTTTGTGGGGTATGTGGCAGTGCCGCGTAAGCATCCGAAAAGTCTTTCGTTGACTGTAGTGAAATTTTTTTTGCAGATGTGAGCGACAGTTCCTGGAGCTATCCAAATAATTGACCATGTCGGAATTATTAGTGTCTAAATTACTGGTCGGTGACTATTCCTGAAGTTCGATGTCTTTGTATCTTGTTCCCTCTATATTTCTGTTCCCTTTGCATGATCTCAGATAGGGCATGGAAAAGTTTTGCCTTGATCTGAGCAGAGAGCCAAAACCCTTCACAGGATGTCTTCCTGCCAGCCGTAGAGTCCGGTGCGGTGGTCCTGGTGGGAGCGACCACAGAGAACCCATCCTTTTCACTCAACTCAGCCCTGCTCTCACGATGCCGTGTCTTTGTGCTCGAGAAGCTCCCCACTGCAGAGGTGGCACTGATCCTACACCGTGCTCTGGCCCGTCTGGACGTCGAGCTCGTCTTCAAAAACAACAGTTCACAAAAGGACTCACCTAGTGGGTAAGTTACAAAGCGTGGCTATGTCATTCGCATTAATATCCACATGACGTGGAATAACCTGCTGATGCTTTGCTGTCAGATTACCATTGTTTTCTGCATTCGATCGTATTGTTTCCAGATCGTACTCATAAAAGAGGCCGTAGCATCCTTCTAGGAATAAAGAGGGCAGTAACGTCTTACTCAGTTAACACTGATTCAAATCTCGAAATTGTCTGGGCAGCCTGTTTAATATCATTCCTTAAGTTATTCACAGGTGCTTGTTACCATCCGCCAGATTCTTGACATTCGTTCGTTAATGAGTTGTGCATCAGTATTACTAAGGCAACTGAGCTATGTCCTACTGATAGCATCTACCTCATTGGAGATTTTAATTACCCCTTGATCAACTGGGCTCAACTATCATCATCGTGTCATATTTCAACAGAATTCTGTAACTTGACGTTTATTGCAACCTGACTCAACTATCATTATCGTGTCATATTTCAACAGAATTCTGTAACTTGACGTTTATTACAACCTGACTCAACTCATTAACCAACCCACCCGTGAGACCAATATATTAGACCTAATACTTACAACAGCACCAAAAACGATAAAAAAGATAACGCACTTGGATGGATTCAGTGATCATCATTTACTTCAGCTAAATTTATAGACATTCCGGTTCCGTTTATAGGCTATGTGATGAAGACAATTTACGATTACAATAAAGCTAATTTCACAGATATCAACACAGAACTTGAAAACCTCTTTTACCATGAATTTCTACCTTCATTTAACAGCCGAGACATTGATGAAAACTGGATACTCTTTAGAGACAGGGTTTCAGCTTTGGTCAGCCAGTACCTCCATCTAATCACAATGACTAAAGATAAATCTAACCCTTGGTTCACTAGGAAGCTTAAGCAACTAAGGAACAAAATAAAGCGGTTATACCAGATTGCCAAGCGTGCGGGTACCCGTTCAGCTTGGGATAGATACAATGCCTGTCTAAAATCCTATTGCTCTGCCTTATCCGCTGTGAAAGATAAATACTTTGCACATGATCTTCCATCACTTATGAAAACTAAGCCTAAAAAGTTTTGGAAGCAAATATACCCTGATCGTGACACTAGTTTCATTTCCCTCCAAAGTAACAACACTCCCATCGCAGACAATGAGTGCCCTGCAATATTCAACACCTTCTTCTCATCTGTGTTCACTTCAGAAGTTCACTCTAATCTTCCTGAAGTTCCCGATCTTAATTACCACTACAGTCGCCAACCGTTTATTCGGACCTCAAGGGAACTGAGGAAATGTCCGAATAAACAGGTGTCCGAAAAAGCAGTTAATTAAGAAAAAAAAAGTCCTTTATTTCCACGCACTTATTCGGGCTCGGCAGTAGGCTTGAAGAAATCGTGAGTGCGCCATTGCACGCTGTTCCATTTACACGCTATCAGATAAGCCTGAATCTCGGAGAGGGTCGTACTGTCACTATAGGCGGCTGAAAGCACAGTCACTGCTTGTACTAGGAGTCGTCGGCCGGTGGTATAGTAGAAACCTGACAAATGATCTCGCCGTCATCGAGTTCTGCACATGTCAGTACAGCAGTGTCAACACCTGTGAAACTGTCAAATGAGACGGTGTCCGGAATCGCAATGCAACCGTTGCGCAGGTCTTGGCAGTACATTTTGGGTGTCAGTAGGGAGCACATCGGAAGGCGACAAGTCCTAGGCCTCCCGGCACCCACTTGCTGGCATTCCCCAGCGCAGTCTGCGCGGGCACTGTCAGTGTCATTAGACACTTGACGCAATGTTTCTGTGTACCGTGTTGGATCACCGCAACTTCGACGCAGCATACAAAGCAAACAGTACCACGCCGACACCAGTCGCACAAACGAAAAACGTGGCCTATTCACAGCGTCGTGTACAAAGAAGAAACAAATCAGCTGCTGGATTATCTTGACGTGGCTTACTAATCTGAGACCGGAACTGCTGTAGCCACTCTGTTGAACCAGGCAGAAACGATGATGATGAGTGGGGCTTTGCAGTAGCACCACTTCGTGGGGCAGCAAGGAAGCTCCGTAAAACAAAAATGGTGTTCAGCAAGTCGAACCATGCACCGGTCAGAATTTGTGCATGGTGCTCTCGATCGAGTTGGCTCAAGGAATTTCAGAAACACTTCATTCGGGCCTAGCTGGTACATAATTCTGAACTAAACGTAACAGCGGAAACACCTAAGACAAGTCACAAAAAGAAAGACACGACACACACTGGCACTGTGTGTGTCGTGTCTTTCTTTTTGTGGCTTGTCTTAGGTGTTTGCGCTGTTACGTTTGGCTCAAGGAGTGTCCGAAAAATCAGACGAGAGGTTGCAAGGTGTCTGAACTTTCGGCAGTTGTTATACATTATGGTCTATGGGGAGGAATGGTGGTGCCGCGAAGCAGACCGAATAATCCGGCATGTCCGAATTTTAGAAGTCCGAGAAATTAGTCAGTGACTGTACATGACACCCATTGAAATAACTGAAGAAGGCATCATGTGCCTCATAAATAACCTTAAAGTATCTACGTCAGCCGGTATTGATGACATTAATTCTAAAATATTAAAATATACTATTTCAGTGTCTAGTAAACTTTTATTTAACATTTTTCAGCAATCCTTAACTATTGGAATACTACCCTCTGACAGGAAGGTAGCTAAAGTAATACCCATATTTAAAACTGGAAACAGAACCTCAGCTGAAAATTACCGTCCTATTCTCTTACGTGCATTTGCTGCAAAATGCTAGAACACATAATCGCATTTAATGTTTTCAATCATCTTGAGCACAGTAATTTTTTTTACGGAAATCAACATGTGTTTAGAAAAAAATAATTTCTGCGAAATACAGTTATTCGAACTAACAACTGACTTGCATTTTGATATGAATGATAACCTACAAACTGATTGTATATTTCTTGACTTCACCAAAGCCTTTGACCACGTTGCTCATTGCCGCATGATTTCAAAATTATCATCACTCCGGCTATACTCGTTAACTTTATCATGGCTTCGTAACTTCCTTTCGTATCGCCAACAGTTCATATTTGTTAATAATCTGTCCTCTAACCTTTCCCCAGTTACCTCCGGTCTGCCACAGGGCAGTGTAGTCTGTCAATTATTATTTCTTATTTATGTAAATAATTTACCTAATAAAATTTCTTCCTGTATGCGAAGTTTTGCGGATGATTGTATCACCTACCGCCCCATTAAATCTGCTAATGACCACATGGCATTCCAATCCGATCTTCATCGTATAAAAGGGGGGGTGCAAAACTTGGTTAATGACCCTTAACGTATCAAAATGCAAAGTCATCTCATTCAGCCGCAAACATAAAATTTTTGGTTGTACATACCATATTCAAGATGACTTACTGTCTCATGTCTCCCATTACAAATATCTCGGTGTAAACCTTTCATCAGGTCTTTCATGGTCATTTCATATTACATCCATATGCGCCGTCGCCGCCAAGTCTTTAGGGTACCTAAGTAATAAACTCAGAAGTTCCCCTGCTAATATTCGCAAACTAGCCTACCTTACTTTTGTTCGCCCACAACTTGAGTTTGCTTCCTCCATTTGGTCTCTTTATCATAACATCATGGTCACCACTTTAGAACCAAAATAGGGCCGCACAGTATTTCAAGAAACTATAACTACGATTCAAGCGTCACTCAGATGAAAACTGATCTTTTTCTCCAATCTTTAGCCACACGCCGGGACATCGCTCTACTAACAGTATTTCACAAGTTCATATGTGCACTCCAATAGATCATGTTCCTTTCACCTCGATGTCCCATCCCACGCGTCCAAAAGACTGCACAATCATTTGAGTCATGCACGGATCTATGGTGACACTTTAGCTTTGCATTCATCAGCACTTCCACGAGCCATCAGATTATAGAACAATCTACCAGACAGTATTGCATCTATGTCTAATCCTGATACATTCCATCACCAACTTATTACACATTTCACTGAAGCCATTGTTTAGCATGTTTCATATTCATGTTTCAATTCATATTTTGAAGTTAAGCATTTCGTTCGCCCCCCCCCCCCCTTTATTTTTGTATATTTTCTGAAAACACGTTTGATGAATTCTGGACTTATTCATACGCAATGTGCTTTTTATGCTATCGTGTGCTTTAAACTATGTATCATACTTCTCGTTATTTCTGCATTGCTTAGTCTCCTCTTCTTTATTGCTATTATGTGCACAAATTTTATTTACCATGTATTGTGCTCTTTTCTTTTTTATCTGATTGTGTATGCACTGTTGGGATTTTTCGCCCCCCCTTACACAATGCCCTATGGGCCTGAAAGGTACTTCACATAAATAAATAAATAAGTTCATAATCTGTTTTTTCAGCTTCCGCTTGAAACAACTTGAAGAACCTTATCTGTACTGCCAGTATGTCACAGTGCCTTTTTTAACTATTGTTGCAGCACCTGATGTTTGCTAGATGGACAGGAATGAAGAGGAATGCTGCGTGTTGCAGTGACATTCTTAAACTAGCTCTTTCTTTGTATCGATATTCACACTCTATAGTACTGCCACAAACTTTTCCCCTTTTGTTGTGACTAACCAACATGTAACATTCATATTATTTGGTGGCGTGTAGTGTACTGTCATTGAATCTCGGTCAATGCTACAATCAGGTCATGTATTGATTGATTGGTTTTGACATCCCAAAGCAATACAGGGGCTCAGATAAATTCGGTATTGGAGGATTGAGGATTAATTTTGATCACCCGGAGACCTTTAACTTGCACTCAGAGGATCGTATATGAGCATTCTTCCTTTGGAATTAAGCAGCTAGAAATTGAACCCACAGCCTACTTCTTGGAAGCAAAAATTCCATAGCCGCCAAACCACTTTAGAAGGTGGGGTCACTTATACTGTATCGTCAGCGTATAACTCACACCTTTGTTATGAGCACTGTTGTGCATTGGTACAATCTCAGAGACCACAGCTCAACTGATCATGGACACTGTGCAAGATAAGGTGCATGGCTGTAAGGCAGAAGCATGTGTGAGCAACTGACTGGGCAAGCAGAAGGTGTTTGGTGGCAAGCTCCATGCATATTCTTGCCTGCTGCTTGCACTGCACCTTGTGGACATACCAAAGTCTCTTCTGTGCCATGTGCTGTAGGGAACTGCACCCTTTGTCATGCAGGCCTTTACACTGTCAATCACCTCGCGGGTTCATGCAGGAAGATTCCAGTCTTAAAAATATATTGCACAGTGTGCTCTGCTTAATCCCCTTGGGTTTTGACAAGCTTAATATAGTTAAACCTCAATATAACGAAGTTGATAAAATTGGCAATTTGCTTCGTTATATTGAAGTTTCGTTGTATTGAAATTCGACCTTTTATGCAAGTAACTACAGTCGCCGATCAATTTTTCTTACACGGAAACGGGCCGCAGAAATCTATGAGTTATTGGGCAATCGATAAAAACAAATTTGAATGAGATGTTAAGGTGCGTTATAGTTCGATTGATTAGACGCTCAGATAGCAGAGCACGTAGCGAGAGGATACAGAGCTTTGGCAACACAGACACAAGGCTTCCAACCACACGTTGTCTTCGTCTTTCTCGAAGCAGTGCCTGTTGCGCGTTCTTCTCCAGTACAATTGCCTCCCTGGAGAAGAGGAGCCGTCTCGGCGACCTACGGGCAAGATAGCACAGGTGGATCAAAGTACGGCTTGAGCCGCTGAATGTGCACGATTTCGCGCCCTCGGTGGCGCTTATCGGAAGGCGGCTCAAGGGGTTCTACCAAGTAGTTCACAGAAGGCGTTTGACTGACGACACGGTAGGGACCCTGGTACTTGGAAACAAGCTTTGGTGAAAGTCCAGGGCTGGTAGCAGGAACCCAAAGCCAGACTAGTGAGTCAGGGGCATAGGGTGCCAGAGAGGAAGGCATATCCCGAAGGTGCTTCTGTCGCTGCTGATCTGCCGAAGTAAATGTGTGGGCTCCATGTGTGGGCTTTGGGGGCTCCATGGCAAAGTATGATGTTATGCAGAAGGAATCTGGCAACATCCCACGCAGATGCGTTGGGCAGAGGCGAAGTATCCGTGTAACGCGTGAGATGGTCTATCGCCACTATCACCCAGCGGTTGCCATCTGTAGTACTCTGAAGGGGCCCATAAAGATCAGCTCCGACCCGGTCAAAGGCCCGTCCTGGGCAAGGCAAGGGTTGCAGTGGAGCAGCTAAGGCATGAGGGGTATTCTTGCGGTGTTTTCATGCGAAGCAGGAGCGGACATATTGGCGGACGAATCGGTACATCCCGCACCAGTAATAACAAATTCGCAGGCGCGTGTACATTTTTAGTACTCCTGCATGTGCGCATGGCGGGTCATTGTGAAACGCTGCACATATGTCCGAACATATATGCTGAGGAACCACGAGTAACCATTTACGCCCGTCCGAGAGGTAGTTACGGCGGTATAGGAGTCCGTCACGAACAGCGAGGTGGTGTGCTTGGCGACGGAATGCACGGCCAGTAGAAGGCGCTGATGGGTCTGACAGAAAAGCCAGCATAGCAACAATCCATGGATCCTTCTGCTGCTCCGAAAGCATATCCGTGGCGGTGAGGGAGGACTCGCATATTCATACTTTCTGATAATTGGGCTGGCCTGACACTGGGGAGCGAGACAAGGCATCCGCGTCCAAATGTTTACGGCCTGAGCGGTACAGCACTCGAATATCATACTCTTGGAGGCGAAGCGCCCATCAAGCGAGCCGACCTGAAGGATCTTTCAGGGACGACAGCCAGCAGAGTGCATGGTGGTCCGTGATGACGTCGAACGGGCGACCGTAGAGGTAAGGACGGAACTTATTTATGGCCCAAATGATAGCCAGGCATTCTTTTTCTGCAACGGAATAGTTTGCTTCCGCTTTCGTGTGTGTGCGGCTAGTGAAGGCAACAACGTATTCATCGAAGCCAGTCTTTCGTTGTGCAAGAACAGCGCCAATGCTGACGCCACTGGCATCCGTGTGTATTTCTATCGGTGCGCTTGGGTCAAAATGTAGAAGTAGGGGGGTGAGGTTAGAATACGCCGCAGCGTCGTGAATGCAGCATCGCAAGCTGGTGGCCAAGCCAAGAGGTCGTGGTCACCCGCAAGAAGCTGCGTCAAAGGCGCTATTATGGTGGTGAAGTTGCAGATGAAACAACGAAAATAGGGGCATAATCCAATGAAGCTGCAGAGTTCTTTTGTGGTCTTTGGTCTTGGAAATTCGGCAACGGCTTGGAGTTTGGTTGGATCTGGAAGCACACCATCTTTCGAAACAACGTGGCCAAGGATGACTAGCTGCCGTGCGGCGAAGCAACACTTCTTCAAGTTGAGCTGGAGTCCAGCATCGGCAAGGCAAGTGAGCATGCGTTTGAGTCGGAACAGGTGAAAAGAAAAGTCCGGGGAAAAGATGACAATGTCATCGAGATAACAAAGGCATGTCTGCCTTGCCTACGTCTATTTGAGGCCCCGGAGTATGTTATCCATCATCCTTTCAAAAGTTGCAGGCGCATTACAGAGGCCAAAGGGCATCACGGTAAATTCATATAAGCCCTCAGGCGTAACAAATGCTGTTTTCGGACGGTGTGCATCAGCCACCGGGACCTGCCAATAACTGGATCGTAAGTCTAAGGACGAAAAGAATTCAGCGCCTTGGAGGCAGTACAGTGCGTCGTCGAGACGGGGAAGAGGGTATACATCTTTCCGGGTTATCTTGTTGAGTCAACGATAGTCCACACAAAAACGAATTGTCCCATCTTTCTTTTTGACCAGCACTACCGGAGTAGCCCAAGGACTGTGTGATGGCTGTATCACGTCGCGTCGCAGCATGACTCCTACGTGCTCATCGATGACACGACGCTCCGTCGCGGACACACCGTGTGGACGTTGGCGCAGCGGCGCATGGCTGCCGGTGTTGATGTGATGAATGACTGTGGAGGTACCGCCTAAACATTGTTTCTGGAGGTCGAAAAAGATCGAAATCGGTCAAGAAGGTCGACGATCTGCGTGCGCTGACTCGGAGTGAGGTTGGGGTCAATGGACAGAGCAAACTCTCGGTCACATGCAGGCGGAAGTGCAGAGACAGGGAGAGTCATGGCGTCAACGTGAAGAGGAGTAGAGTCATCAGGCACATTGTAGACAGAGCTCATGTCGAATTCATCAGCAAAACTGAGGCACTCGCCATGATGTAAGCTTGATGGACACGAAAACGGATTTGAAACGTAAAGTGCGCTAGAGCCCTGGCGAAAGGGAAGGAGGGCAAAGGGAAGCAAGAAGGGATGATGGCGTGCAGCAAGTTGAGATGGTGTGAAAAGAACTGTAGAATCGTAGAAAGCAGCACAGGAAATGGGTACAAGGGCAGAAGAGAAAGGAGGGATATCAGTGGCGGTGGCAACGAACACTCAAGCAGAACGTGGAGGCAAATCTTCAGCAAGACTGCCGCAGAATGGAGTCAGCGCAAGTTATGCACGGGCACAATCAATAATAGCGTGATGAGATGAGAGGAAGTCCCATCCTAGAATGGTGGCGTGAGAGCAGCGGGGAAAAACAAATTCAATGTGGTATAAACTGTCTTGTATGGCGACACGGATGGTACATGTTCCTAAGGGCTCAATAGGATCAGCGCTTGCTGTGCGTAGCGAAATGGCAGAAAATGGCATGGCAGTTTTTCGGAGGGTACGGCGAAGCTGGTCGGCAATCACGGACACTGTGGCACCCGTGTCGACAAGCGTGTGAATGGCGATACCTTCGGCAAAACCTTCAATGACGTTCGTTGGGAATAAATGAGGGCTTGAGCAGTTCGAAGAGGTCACAGTTCTTGCCTCCGGAACTGCGCCTTTTAGTTTTCCTCCACAGCCGAAGGGCAGTGGACGATGGGGGACAAGGAACGTCGACGGGGAGATGGAGACCGATGAGTGTTGAAGCTTTGGGGAACAGGAGATGAAGGAGTGAAGTGCAGAACTGGTGGTGAATAGCGGGACTGTGAGTCAGGAGCATGTGATGTTATTGGGCCGGATCACTCCAGAAAAGGGAGAAGCAGCACGCCAAAGCAAAAACACACATCAGACATGTATTGACGTACACAATACGGATAACGGCACACACGCGTCACAATGTTCCAAAATGCCTCATAGGCGACATGCACTATGTGTATCGGTGGATTACGATCGGCCTACAGTTCCGGCGGCAGCTTGTGTCGCCGTGTCTTAGACCTCGTTGAACCGATGCCGGCCAGCGGGGTCGGACAACAGTGTCGGCCGGCGGGTCGGACAGCCGTGACCAGCGGGGACGGACAACAGTGCCGGCCGGCGGGTCGGACAGCCGTGTAGGACGGTCGGGTCGGACAGCTGGGTCGGACGGCCGGGACGGTCGGCCGGGTCGGACGGCCGGGTTGGACGGCCGGGACGGTCGGCCGGGTCGGACGGCCGGGACGGTCGGCCGGGTCGGACGGCCGGGTTGGACGGCCGGGTCGGACCGCCTCGCGGCGCTCAGGTAGCCGGCCACAGTCACCGGGTCGCGTCCACAGCTGGCGGGGTAGCCCTGTGGCCGCTCACCCGAACGCTCGAGTGCCCTGGTTCCGGACCGCCAGCCCTCCTGGACCAGTGCCCAGCGGAAGAGCGGGGCGAGGTAACCTCCCAGCGGGCGACAGTGTTGCTTCAGGTGTGGCGTATTGGCGCGGCCGGCGATAGCTCCTATGGGCCAGACGCCCAGCGAGGAAGCTGCTTTTCGGCGACCGCCGAACCTCGCGCACTGTTCACGCCACAGGCCACGGGCCACACTCTCGCGCCACGCTTTTTGAGGCGCCACTGCCGGCGCTCCCAAATCGGTGTCGATGATGATGATGGTCCTCTTCGCCACCGCACGGCGCACCGTCTTCATATGTTTAGGCTTCGCACTCCCGCGTACCATATATTATGACAATACCCCCCTTTTCGAGAAAGTTGTTCGCAACTATTCTAACACAAGGACGCGGGATGAGAAACAGAAAAAAAGGAAAATTGTCATGTACGTCTGTCCGATTGTTCATATGAGTACACGACACATCTTGCTCACAGGGCATTGCACCCAGTCAAAGAACGAACGCACAAGTCTGTTCGCTTTCAACTAAATACTAAGCACTTGAGATGTCGCAATGTCTAATCACATTTTGATATATAAACAGGTGATTACGCGCGACTCGACTCAAGTAGTCGGCTCCCACATTGTCACAATCTTTTATGTAGTTAACAGTAAAAGAATACTCCTGGAAAAGGAGACTCCAAGGCAACACTCTGTTGACGTGCCTGGCGCGCTCCTCTGTGGGCTTGTTTCCGCTGGCCTGGTCCTCGGCGCTTTCTCGACTTCGGAGGGTCTTGTGTCGGCGCTTCTAAGACTTCAGGACCGAACGAGCTTGTATTCTTGCACGCACACACAAGCACACACTGATGAGGAAGTGGAGCGGCCTGTACTTTCCCTTTAGCGGTTGTCTTTTGGCACTGGTCGCACGACTTCACGAAGCGTTTTACGTCTCTGTGCACATCTGGCCAATAAAATTCTTGTAGGATACGATTGGTTGTTCTCCTGACACCTTTATGCCCTTCTATGATGTTTTCATGTGCCCCTTCTAATATGCCAGATCTAAATGCTGTTGGTATTACCACCTGCTTAAAGGTTCTGCCAGTGGCCCGGTGGTAAAGGCGATACAACAATCCTTTTTCTTCCACGAATTCGTAGCTGTGGCCCTTTCCCGAGTTAAACGACTTGCTTATTTTCGCAAAAATATGTTTCAGCGTCGGGTCTTTCCGCTGTTCTTCAATGAGTTGTCCTTTTGTCACGTCACGTAAGGCGATTGTCGGAACGCACAAGGGACGAATCTTGCCTTGGTCTTCAGTTCTGGCTTCAGCCACGCTCGATACATGGTGAGGCTTCCTAGGCGCATTATTACGCTTCATCCCTATCGACGACGACTCAGCGTTGGGAGCAGCGGGGTGCTTCCAGTCATAGTCCGGATCGTATGGTCCTCTGACGCCTGGAAGATTTCCCAGAATTACGTCGTAGAGGGGCTCGTCCATACATGCCATGGTTAATTCTCCTGTAAAGTACGGCGTGTTCAGTTGTACGACAGCTTCAGGTAGGTGGCTTGTTGAGCCATCCAGAAGAACAACGTTGCTCGTTCTTCCCGTCATATACACCTCTGGAACGAGTTCCCGTCTGACAATTGCAGTATTACAACCGGTGTCTCGTAATACACGAACACTTCTTCCCAGCAGCCGGCCTTCAACCACTGGCATCCCGTCGATGAGGAAAGTTACAGCAGTCCCAGGGTTCTTGTCCTCGCTGTCACTTGATTGGCGAGTCTTCTTTCCTGGATGCTTTGATTCTTTCACTGGACGAGTCCGGACTGGCCGAGATTCGGTGAATGCACACGAAGAACTTGGTTTGTTGTCCCCGTACCGAGTTCGGCAATTTTCAGCTGTGTGTCCCGTTCTGTCGCACAACTCACACTTCAGCATACGCTTAGGTGGGGCACGGCAGTCAGGAGCCAAATGTCCAAACCGATGACAAAGGGTGCACATAAGTTGTGGTTTCCTCGGAGCTTCAATGTTCTTTCCACCAGAATCCTTTGCGTTATCGGGGCCCTTTCCTAGGTTTGTCCAGTTCTGCGCTTCAAGAAAGCGATCCGTCAAGCTAGCAAGTTCGTCAAGGGATTTGCACTCTCGCTCCTTCAAGAAAATGACTAGCTTTGGCTCACAACAACGCAGAAACTGTTCAGAGATCATGTGATTTCGTAGATCTTCATATGTTTTAGGCACATTAGCCATCTCAATCCAATGGTCAAAATAGGCTGAAATTCTTGCTGCTAACTGTCTTCCAGTTTCGCCCTCTACTGCTCGTGCTTTACGAAACTTCTCTTGGTAGCCTTGAGCCGTGAATTGAAACCTTTGTAGCAAAGCTTTCTTTACCTTTGGGTAATCTAATGAATCGGTGGCAGTCATCCGACCGATCACAGTTAGCGCTTCCCCAGACAGACACATGCTCAAAGCAAGAGCCCATTTTTCTTGTGGCCAGTCCTGCCCTGTCGCTACGCGCTCAAATCGCTGTATATACGCGTGTAAGTCATCGCGTTTCTCGTCGAACAAAGGAAGTAACTTCTGTGGATTGAGGGATGACGAGGAGGTGCTGGGCGCAGTCAAAATTTCAGAAGCAGCTGCCGGCACATTGCGAGCTCCTTCCTGAAGCTGCAGCTTTAGCTGGAGGATCTCACGCTGCCTCTCGTCAGCTAAGCGCGCTAACTCAGCAGCTTCCTTGATTGCCTCTCGCTCCGCAGCTCTCTCGTCCCTTTGTTTTGCCTGTTCGGCCTCAATCCATCTTCGAAGTCCTGCGCCTGACAATCCTATTTGGAGTCCTATAGCCGTTATTTTCTCTAAATCCATGGTGCCGTCTACTAATGTGTGTCTGCGCTCAAGCGAAACTGCCCCCTTTCACTGTATTCACGAGTGAATCCTGGCAGGCTCGCCAGTTTGTGATGTTATTGGGCCGGATCACTCCAGAAAAGGGAGAAGCAGCACGCCAAAGCAAAAACACACATCAGACATGTATTGACGTACACAATACGGATAACGGCACACACGCGTCACAGTGTTCCAAAATGCCTCATAGGCGACATGCACTATATGTATCGGTGGATTACGATCGGCCTACAGTTCCGGCGGCAGCTTGTGTCGCCGTGTCTTAGACCTCGTTGAACCGATGCCGGCCAGCGGGGTCGGACAACAGTGTCGGCCGGCGGGTCGGACAGCCGTGACCAGCGGGGACGGACAACAGTGCCGGCCGGCGGGTCGGACAGCCGTGTAGGACGGTCGGGTCGGACAGCTGGGTCGGACGGCCGGGACGGTCGGCCGGGTCGGACGGCCGGGTTGGACGGCCGGGACGGTCGGCCGGGTCGGACGGCCGGGTTGGACGGCCGGGTCGGACGGCCGGGTCGGACCGCCTCGCGGCACTCAGGTAGCCGGCCGCAGTCACCGGGTCGCGTCCACAGCTGGCGGGGTAGCCCTGTGGCCGCTCACCCGAACGCTCGAGTGCCCTGGTTCCGGACCGCCAGCCCTCCTGGACCAGTGCCCAGCGGAAGAGCGGGGCGAGGTAACCTCCCAGCGGGCGACAGTGTTGCTTCAGGTGTGGCGTATTGGCGCGGCCGGCGATAGCTCCTATGGGCCAGACGCCCAGCGAGGAAGCTGCTTTTCGGCGACCGCCGAACCTCGCGCACTGTTCACGCCACAGGCCACGGGCCACACTCTCGCGCCACGCTTTTTGAGGCGCCACTGCCGGCGCTCCCAAATCGGTGTCGATGATGATGATGGTCCTCTTCGCCACCGCACGGCGCACCGTCTTCATATGTTTAGGCTTCGCACTCCCGCGTACCATATATTATGACAGAGCATTCCCTTGAAGTCTCGCAGTATCGGGAGGATACCAACCTCGCTGGCGGCAGAACCGTGCCATGTGTCCAGCAAAGCCACACGCGAAGCAGATCAGCCGAGTGTCTTGGGTACCCCACGGATTATCAACAGGGGGTATAGGTAGCGAAGCACAGTTTGGAGCTGGGTGTAGGGGCTGCGGAGGCGCGCAGAAGCTGCTTCTGGGCACGTAGTTCGTAGCTACAGAAGGCGAGGTTTAGAAGCCGCTTGTGGGCGTATAATGCGCAACTTCAGGCGGAGGTCTTGCCCTGGCAACGACGGCAGCGTAAGTGAGCGGGACTGTGGCTGAAGGTGGCTGATTGGCGAGAGGTAGTGCGTCGCAGACTTGTTCATGGATTACGCGTCACAGTTCCGGGGACAGAGAGGACTCAGACGACTGGGTAGCAGGCAGCAGTGACAGTTGGCGCGCGACTTCTTCGCGAATGAATTGCTTGATTTGTTCGAGGAACGAAGAGTGGGCGGAAGCAGCACTAGAACTGTCAGTTAAAGCCGAAACCGTGTCATCCGGCGCGACAGCTCGGCGCGTGGTAAGGCGTTGTTTGTGGAGCTCATTGTAGCTCTGGCGCAGTGTAATGACCTCGTCGATCGTTTGAGGATTTTTCGCCAAGAGCATTTGAAAGGCGTCATCCTCTATGCCCTTCATGAGTTCTTGATCTTTTCAGAGTCGGGCATGGCGGGATTAATGCGCCTGCAAAGGTCAACTACGTCTTCAATGTAGCTGGTGAAGTTTTCACCCTTTTGCTGAGTGCGACCACGCAAGCGTTGTTCTGCGCGAAGCTTGCGCACAGCAGGGCGACCGAAGACTTCTTTGAAACAATAGGTAAAAGCTGTCCGGGTGGAAAGGTTAGATTCATGATTTCGGAACCAGAGATTCGCGACTCCAGGAAGATAGAAGATCACGTTAGTCAGTTTAGCTTTGTCATCCCACTTGTTATGCGCACTCTTGCGATCGTATGACGGGAGCCAATCCTCCACGTCATGGTCGTCGTTGCCGCTGAAGACCGGAGGATCTCGTTGGCGTAGAGCACTGGGACAGACGACAGGCGATACCATGGGAGTATTGGGCTGCGCAGCATCCTGAGGCATAGCAGAAACGGTAGGGAGCGTCCGGCTGCGGAGTTCCAGGTTTGGGAAGGACCCCACACCTCCACCAAATGTTGAGATGCATTATAGTTCGATTGATTAGACGCTCAGATAGCAGAGCACATAGCAAGCGGACACAGAGCTTCAGCAACACAGACACAAGGCTTCCAACCACACATTGTCATCGTCTTTCTCGAAGCAGTGCCAGCTGCACGTTCTTCTCCAGTACAGAGAAAACAATTCATTTTGATTAATTTGGGAGTCGGCGACAAATGATACGGTTTCATGCCACGCGCGTCGATATGTTCTCAGTGGTACGAATTAAGCGAAGCCAGCCATGCTTTTACGTGCACTCCGCTTCCACAGCTGATAGCGTCGCACGCACTGGGATCATGCTATCAGAAACAGTGCCAGCAGCGGGGAGCAAATGCTTTGTCTACGTCTCACTCCAATGGGTTACCGAGACTCGAGATTACGCAACCTCGAACAAGGTGCCATGCCGTCTTGGCAGGCCCACTCTTTGCACAGGCAAGAGATTACCTTTAAAGCAGCTTGCGTGGTTACTTATGCACTCAGTCATGCTTACAGCCATGTGCAGGCACAGCCGAGACGCACGAGATGCACAACAACTTACCCCCCACTTCGCCCACTCACACATGCTTGATCGGGTTACAGAGCTCGTTCCCGTCCCCTTCTTTCCCTTTGCTTGCGTGAGAAGGTGGCACTCGTGAAGTCACCATCTTTATTGTCTCACCCTTGCACACTTTCACTCACCTAAAGCATACAGTGTGCGAGATGCGATGGGATCTTATTGCACTTGGACTTTATGCAGAACATCATGCAGCTCCACTTTGGCGGTCACTCTTGTGGCGCCGCACGTGATTTGAGAGGATGCGTTTGCAAGAAGCTGCTTGTAATTTAACGCTTTTACCGCCTGTGTCCACAGATGTTTTCGTTTAATGTCTTGCCATTCCTTTGTGGCGGCAGGGAAATTTGGTTATATTGAAATCTAATATAAACATACTTCGTTATGTTGAGGTTCTAAATATGTGGTGTTCTATGGACAAGAAGTTATGAAAAGGTAAATACTTTGTTATATTGAGAATTTTGTTATACTGGAGTTCGTTATATCAAATTTAACTGTATATTCCCTTGACACTCTTGCGCACCACTTGCTCATTTAGAAAGACATAAAATAAAGCACTCTTCCCATCATCTTCCAGTGTGCCACTGGAACATTCAGTCACTTCAAGTGGTAGTATTGTGCATAAGTTCTTTCATTCAAAGCAGCCTGAAAATACTTCCACTTAAGAACCAAGAAGCTTAAACTGTTGAAGGCAGCTTAAAAATTGACATATACTCTTGGTGCATCTTTGCAGGATGCATGTTGCAGCATGCCACATGTATAGCATATGCCAGACCATTGTGCACCATCTGAGTAAAGATGCACATAATAATTGGAAGCACCATCACAGTTGGTACGGTTCCGACAAGACGAGCACCATGGACATTGTGTTCTTTTACTGTGCTAATTAGTTATGAGCTAGGTATTGGGGAATGCCTTTAACATCATGCTTTCTGGTAGCATTGCGGCTGCTTGCAACACCGTGCTCGAAGCCTTGGAAATGAAAATGATGTAAGCAAGAAGTTAACAAATGTACGTGGGGTTTGAACCAAGAACCCTGCGGCTCTGAGGTGGGTGCTAAACCGCTGCCCAATTGCAGCACTGCATGTGCTTGGCAGAAAAGTTAGGTTATCTAAGTCCACAAAATAGTTTTACTGGGTCACAATTATACTAAGACATCAGCTGAAAATACAAAAGTTCTTCTTTCATTGATAAATTTAGCCTTTATCTCCTTAACTGCCAGTGACAAGGTAGCTCATCATCACAACGGCATGGTGGCACCGCAGAAGCCATGTCACCTGTAACTCGTCTTCTGTTCCTTGAACAGGTGCTGTTGATCTGCGCATCTTGCCATGAGAACGCGTACAACACATGTATCGCTGGACCCGTTCCTGATATGGCCGTCCTCGACTGGGAAGTGCCTGTCAGTGACACCCTCGGCACCAGATACTACGGGAGCATCACGGGAACTTCGTCCTGTCTTATAAAGGCAGTGGATTCAGCAGCCTGCATCAGTGGGCACGGTGGCACCGCAGAAGCCATGTCACCTGTAACTCGTCTTCTGTTCCTCGAACAGGTGCTGTTGATCTGCGCATCTTGCCATGAGAACGCATACAACACGTGTATCGCTGGACCCGTTCCTGATATGGTCGTCCTCGACTGGGAAGTGCCTGTCAGCGACACCCTCGGCACCAGATACTACAGGAGCATCACGGGAAGTTCGTCCTGTCTTATAAAGGCAGTGGATTCAGCAGCCTGCATCAGTGGGCACGGTGGCACAGCAGAAGCCATGTCACCTGTAACTCGTACTCTGTTCCTTGAACAGGTTGGTTTCTATTCGTATTATGGTTACAAGAATGATAATTGCTTCATTGTAGTGCTGCCGTGCCCAAAAGTGTTTTATTTGTCATTCACTTCTCTGTGTCTGTTGTTATCTGGTGATGTTGAGACGAATCCAGGTCCTAACACAGCAGCGCTGTTGGAAGAGCTGCTTGACGGACAACAAGCCATCAAGACGGATTTAGCTGCCTTGAGCAAGAAAATAAAACAAGTTGAGAAGAAGGTGCAGGTTGTCAGGGACCAAGCCGAGTTGAATAAGACAAACAGAACCCTGAACGCGTCTGTAAAAACACTGCATGATAGGCTTGTGTAATTGGAATACAGAAGCAGACGAAATAACCTCGTGGTTTTCGGAATTCTGGAAGGCGAAAAAGAAACAACAGAAGAACTACCTACGAAAGTGCTTACCGATTTATTTGACAAACATCTGAATGTAACTCTGCACACAGTTGAATGAATACTTAGGATCGGGAAATGGCAGAGCAAACAGGCGCGACCTGTTATTCTAACGCTTTACGATTCCAGAGAAAAGTCATAAGTATACAAATACTGTAAAAAACTAAAGGGAACTGACATATCTATTACTGATAACTGCAGCCAGGAAACAGTTACCAAATACAAGCTTCTTTGGAAGTCTGCGCAGGATGAATGAAAACAAGGACAGTGCGTGCGCCTTGACTATGATAGACTGTTCATCGATATTGATGTGTACAGTCGGGACGATGGAAAGAACCGTTGAGTCAAGGTCAGGCATACTAAGAGTACTATCTCAGCAGTAGGTGAGGACTGACCGATTTGCTCCATGGCATTTTTGCACGGCGAGGTTTGGAAGCATCTGAAATACTTCTTGTAGCCTTGTATCCTAGGTGTCATCCGGGAATTCAAAAAAACACACTTTGTGGATTACATATGCTTTTGGCAGGCAGCTATTGATGGAGGAAGAAGCGGTGGACTTTTTGGCAGCCATGTGTGATGGAGATGCCCGCACAGCCCTCAACTCGCTCCAGACAGCTGTCGAGGCTCACCGCAGCACGGGAGGAGGCCAGCGAATCACAGCCGAGGGCATCAAGGAAGGCTTGAAGAGGACTCATTTCCATTACGACAGAGCAGGTATGTAGGCATGATGGCTGCCAAGGACCTACTGTGGAAAATCATACCAAAAATAGTGCTGGATCAAAATGTGACGCTAGTGCCTGCACGTTTGCCACCAACATAGCTATTCATTTGTCATGAAAAGGATCAGTAGTATGTTCTTTTTATTGATTAACTTGAAAATACTATCAGTTCAATATTTGACCTAGATAGGAGTGGTGAATACAGCAACAAAAGTTAAAAAAAATATGCTTGTATGCAATAACACTTCCCCCCGTATGCAGAAATGCAACTTAAGTCGAAGCACATGCTTGACTTGATTTAGATGACGCCTGGCGTTAACGTGCCCAAAGACGCTCACTGCGTTTCCTTCGGCGCGTTCCCGACAGGCGTCCCTCTGATCAAGTCAAGCATGTGCTTCGACTTAGTTGCATCTCTGCATACGGGGGTTTGGCACATCAATGAAATAAAAAAAAGTGCATTAGTGCTTCAATACATTAGTACAACACAGATGTTATCGGTAGTGCAATCGGTAGATTGATCAGTAGCACATGCATTTTTCTAAACTTCTTCCTTTTAGATCTGAACAACCTTCTGGATTCAAATTTTAACCGTATCTCTCATTACTACTTCACTGTGTGCCGATAATTTATAGTATGTGCCAACACATACTATTTTTAAAACATAGAAACAGAAAAGACTGCGTAGAATGCCAAAAACAATCATCCAGAGTGAGTGTTGGTGACCAAATTTTATCTGGATCGAGCAACATGCGTGCTTAGAAGTGTTGGTGACTGTTTGTGCTCTGGAGATTACATGATACAATAAATTTCTTGTGAGCTTAAAACACTGAACTGCTCAAATAAAGCATTGTGTGGCTAGCATGCAATATAAGCCAAACAGTGGCTTTATACAGGTGGTACTGCTGTGCCTTCAAATTAAAATTTTTTTATGTACTTTATGATTGGAAACTGAACATCGATCCCACGCTTAATTTGCCAACATATTGATGAGCTTCGGCTCATAAAATGCCTTCAGCTCATCAAATGCAAATGCCTTCTCCAAAACATTGAGACTTCTATGTAAGTCAGCACTTCTGATGCTGATAATTGTTGACAGGAATGATCATGATTATCTCATATTGGCCGAGTGTAGTTTGGTTTACACATTCCAAGAAAGACTAAAAAAGCCTTTTTTTAACCTTATCTTATTTTTCCCACCCTTTAGCAACCTGAAAATGCTAGCAGTATTGAAAATAAGTAAACAAATTTGAGTTCCATAACAGGGAGTGCAAGACGGAGGGAAATGTGTGTGCTGACCGGTGTAACAGTTTGTATCCCGCCCACAAACGTTTTTGACTTGGTCAAACTATTGTGTACCTCAATGCAAAAAGCCTGTTTGAACAGCAAAGCATTAATAAACCTCAAAAATATGTTTTGCTTGACCATATTTGTCAGACTTGAATGCAAATTTGAATTTATTCTCCCTGAACAAATGTACAAGTATCCTTGTTCCCTACGTTTGACAAAGTTGAACATTTTATGCATGCACTCACTACAAGACTTGCCTAACAATTACTGTGCAGGCGACCAGCACTATGACATCATCTCTGCCTTCATCAAGTCTATGCGAGGTAGTGATGCGAATGCAGCACTCTACTACCTGGCACGCATGTTGGCCGGAGGGGAGGACCCACTCTTCATCGCACGCAGGCTTGTCGTCTTTGCTAGCGAGGACATTGGTGAGTAGAGACACTTGTTGGGGGAGGCTTGTTTGAGAACGGTTTTTATTATCTCGCAGCCTCGAACCAGCGCTCTCGCATGCTGGTCCGCTGGCAACTGTAGCCACCACCATGGCAATGGCCACGGTGGTGCTAGCTAGGTGTTTCGACGTTCACTACCAAGCTTCCTGCTGTTCAGTGCCATGTATTTCATTGAGAGAATTCGCCGCTGACTACACCGTTGTCATCCTCGTTTGGTGGCCTTGAAATGCAGAAAGCACGGCAAGGGTCAAGCGTTGCATCATGCCAGTTCTCGAAAGTCAGCTTCGCCACAATACAGTGGTGGTACGCGGTAATGCATTTGTGAAGTATAGACCATTTTATCGGCAAGGAGGAACGTAGCTTCGAACCAGTGCACTGCACCTCTCTACTCCTCGCACTGGGGTGTGTGGATTCGATTTCTCCCAGTGGCAACTTGAAAAGGTAGCAGTATAAGTGCGAATCAGTGCAATTCTAACATGTTCTGTCTGGGATTTCTGTGATGTCAGATGACTCAAGGTCGACGAGCTGCCACTCTGCTGTATTCGGCTGCAAAAATAACCTTACGAAGCAAGCGTGAAGTGCATCTTCAGCTGTGCCGACTTCGTGTACACCACCGCTGCAATAGCAGAGAAGCGTCCATTTTGTATTGCCAGCCAGCAGAAACAGAAAGGACTTGATGCTATCGTATGTATGTTCGGAAAGTTTTGTTCCCAGCGAGCACTCGGCGGCGAACTCAGAACTCGGCAGCCATGATCAAACTGAGACACGAAAGAAAGGTGCTTATTTGAGTCAGTCAGCTATTTGAATAGATGAAGCTGACTATTTCTTTGTGCACGCACATTAACTCTTTCGTTACCGCGAGAAAATTGTCATTTTTGATAGGTCTCATTGAAAAATTATTTACCACTACAAAAAATATTCCAACACACATTGCAGCACAGCATATTGTGCATGATGAAATGCTCTTTCCAAAAACAGATGTTACGAAACAAAAAGATAATTAGATAAAACATAAGAATTCTAGAAAGTGCCATTTTTGCTGCCAGTTGATAAAAACAATAAAAAGAACATGATCTCAACAAAAACGATAATATTGTTACGTAGGAAGACACCGACGAAAAGCTATTTACAAGTATATTTACAAGGCAATACGCCGCAGTTGACCAAGAGGCAACAGCCCGCGCTAGCTTCCAATCGTCGTCTTCGTCTTCTTCCTGCACGGCTCTTCGTCAGTGGGAATACGACCCCGTAGCATTACCCCCGGCGGCAAAAGCGCCGTCCCGGAGCGACTAAAGGCTGGACTCTGAAGCAGTGTAGTAGCTCTTGAGCCTACTGACGTGCACGACATCACTGGACGCCAGAGTAGATGACGAGGTTGAGCTCACAGGAGCAATTTCATAAGTCACAGGCGTCACCTGGCGAAGCACGCGGTAGGGCCCTGTGTATCGCGAAAGGAGCTTTTCGGAAAGTCCAACGTGACGACAGGGCGACCACAGGAGCACGAGTGCACCAGGCGAAAACTGTACGTCACGGTGGTGGGCGTTGTACTGACGCTGCTGCGTGGTTTGCGAGTCCGTCAGTCGAGCACGGGCAAGCTGGCGTGCATGATCGGCGAGGGCAATGGCGTCGCGCGCATACTCGGTTGTTGAGGTCGCAGCAGGAGGAAGTACTGTGTCAAGGGGCAAGGTCGGTTCGCGACCGTAGAGTAGATAAAATGGAGAAAATCCGGCGGTGTCGTGCCGGGAAGAATTGTAAGCAAAGGTGACGTAAGGAAGGGCAACGTCCCAGTCGTGGTGGTCCTTCGAAACGTACTTGGACAGCATGTCGGTAAGGGTACGGTTTAAGCGCTCAGTCAGGCCATTGGTTTGAGGATGGTATGAGGTAGCCAGCTTGTGTTGAATAGAGCAGGAACGCACAATGTCGGCGATAACTTTCGAGAGGAAGTTACGACCACGATCAGTAAGCAGCTGTCGCGGGGCGCCATGCACTAAGATAATGTCACGCAAGAGAAAGTCCGCGACGTCAGTGGCGCAACTGGTAGGGAGAGCCCGCGTGATAGCGTATCGGGTGGCGTAATCAGTTGCGACGGCTACCCATTTGTTCCCAGAGGATGACGTGGGAAAGGGACCGAGGAGGTCTAATCCAACACGAAAAAACGGTTCCACAGGGACGGCGATCGGTTGGAGATGACCGGAAGGTAGCACCTGAGGCGTTTTCCGACGCTGGCAGGGATCACAGGCAGCAACATAGCGTCGGACGGAGCGAGCAAGACCAGGCCAATAGAAGCGGCGGCGGACGCGGTCGTACGTGCGAGTTACGCCAAGATGTCCTGCAGTGGGTGCGTCATGCATCTGAAAGAGCACAGTCTGTCGTAGATGTTTTGGCACGACAAGAAGAAGATCAGATCCGTCAGGGAGGAAGTTCCTTCGGTACAGAATGCCGCCCTGGAGGACATATCGGCGAACGGATGCGTCGGTAGGTGCAGAGCGCAGACGCTCGATGAGTACTCGCAGCGATAGGTCTCGGTACTGCTCATCGGCGATGTTAGCGAAGGCAGACACAGAGAAAATGCCGTCGGCGGTACTACTGTCGGCGTCGTCAGGCTCGTCTACCGGATAGCGAGACAGGCAGTCAGCGTCCTTGTGTAGTCGGCCAGATTTGTAGGTGACAGAGAACGAATATTCTTGGAGGCGTAAGGCCCAGCGACCAAGTCTTCCTGAAGGGTCTTTCAATGAGCATAACCAACAAAGCGCGTGATGGTCTGTGATAACGGAAAAGGGTCGGCCATATAAGTATGGGCGGAACTTCGCAACCGCCCAAACTAGGGCCAGACACTCACGCTCAGTGATGGAATAGTTGCGCTCCGCGGGCGAGAGGAGCCTGCTGGCGTAAGCGATAACACGGTCGTGGCCACGCTGGCGTTGTGCCAGTACTGCGCCAATTCCGTGACCGCTGGCATCAGTACGGACTTCGGTAGGCGCAGAAGGATCGAAGTGGGCCAGAACGGGGGGCGTTGTGAGAAGATCGATGAGAAGCGAGAACGCAGAGGCCTCGTTATCGCCCCACTGGAAAGGGGCGTCTTTTTTCAAAAGCTCGGTTAGTGGTCGTGCTATGGCCGCGAAATTTTGGACGAAACGGCGGAAGTACGAGCAAAGGCCGATGAAGCTGCGCACATCCTTGACACACTTCGGAACAGGGAAGTGCGTAACAGCATGGATCTTGCCTGGGTCCGGTTGCACTCCGTTCGCGTCAACGAGATGTCCAAGGACGGTAATCTGGCGACGGCCGAATTGGCACTTCGATGCGTTGAGTTGCAGACCGGCTCGCCGAAAAACGTCCAGGACTGCTGAGAGGCGCTCGAGGTGCGTAGCGAATGTTGGGGAGAATACTATAACGTCGTCTAAGTAGCACAGGCACGTGGACCATTTGAAACCGTGAAGAAGGGAGTCCATCATGCGTTCAAAAGTGGCAGGAGCGTTACATAGGCCGAACGGCATCACCTTGAATTGATAAAGACCGTCGGGTGTTACAAAGGCAGTCTTCTCGCGGTCGAGATCGTCCACGGCAATCTGCCAATAGCCGGAGCGAAGGTCAATAGAGGAGAAATAGCGAGCACCGTGGAGGCAGTCAAGGGCGTCATCAATCCGAGGTAGGGGATACACGTCCTTTTTGGTAACCCTGTTAAGGTGCCGATAATCCACGCAAAAGCGCCATGAGCCATCCTTCTTTTTTACGA
This sequence comes from Dermacentor albipictus, assembly GCF_038994185.2. Classification (NCBI taxonomy): domain Eukaryota; kingdom Metazoa; phylum Arthropoda; class Arachnida; order Ixodida; family Ixodidae; genus Dermacentor; species Dermacentor albipictus. The sequence continues at coordinate 492,884,892 of NC_091821.1, forward strand.
GCACAACCGGTGACGCCCATGGACTACATGACGGTTCAATAATGTTCTTGGCAAGCATTTTGCGAACTTCGGTGTGAATCACTTGACGCTCAGCCGGTGATACTCGATACGGGCGGCGATGAATAGGAGGGGCATCTCCGGTATTAATGCGATGTTTAACAGCTGTTGTTTGGGCCAAAGGACGATCGTTAAAGTCAAAAATATCTTGGTAGGAAATCAGAACGCGGTAGAGCGCACGAGCGTGCTCGGACGGCATGTCGGGTGCAATCATTTTCTGTAAGTTGGCGATGGTACAAGTCGCCGAGTGCGATGGTAGAGGAGGATCGGTTGAATTGTCGTCTATTGAAATCGATGCTACAGAGTGATCCTCGAATGAGCAAAGTTGGGCCAGAGACATCCCGCGTGGGAGCACTTGTGTCGTCAAGGCAAAATTGACCACTGGCAGGCAGACGCAATTCGCCGTAATAGATAAAATAGTATGAGATAGTGTGATCCCGTGTGCAAGGAGGACGTCTTGCATAGGAGCCGCGATGTAGTGACCGTCGGGCACTGGTGGGGATGACACGAAGTCAACGTAAGTCAGTGCCGAAGGTGGCAAGCGAACGAAGTCGACGGAACTGAGGCGAGGAAGGTGTTCTTCAGCGGGATCCAGAACAGGCAGGTCGAGGCGGAGAGTACTGGCGGAGCAATCGATGAGAGCAGAATGTGCGGAGAGGAAGTCGAGGCCGAGGATGATGTCGTGGGGACAGTGAGCGATGACTGTGAATAGCACGGTAGTAGAGCGATCGGCGAAGGAGACGCGGGCGGCACACATACCAATAACGGGGGCTGTTCCGCCATCGGCGACACGGACAACAGGCGTCGTGGCGGGCGTGATTATTTTCCTCAGCCGGTTACGAAGATCCGCGCTCATTACCGACAAATGCGCCCCAGTGTCTATGAGAGCTGATACAGGAACACCGTCGACTTGCACGTCAAGAAGGTTCAGATGGGTGGGCAACGTCAGGAGAGGATTTGGCGGCGTAGGGAGCAATGCAGCGTCACCTCGAGGCGCTGCATCGTCTAGTTTTCCGGCTGGGAGCGGCGTCCGAAGGGTGTCGGCGAATAGGAACGACGTGGCTGGGGAGAGCGAGATTGTCGTCGTTGGGGCGAAGGCGAACGAGAATAGGGGCGGTTCGGCGCAGGAGAATCGGTGGCGGCATTATCTGGGCGGGCAGCATAGGGACGAGAAAGGCCACCTGGGGGGCGAGAGTAGGCAGTATATGTAGACTGGTTCAGGGAACTCCAGCGACTGCGGCAGTGCCGAGAAATGTGCCCAATTCGGTGGCAGTGAAAACAAATTGGCTTGTCGTCTGCAGTGCGCCATTCAGAGGGGTTGCGGAAACGTGGTGGGTAAGAAGGTGCGGGACGGGGTGGAATCGAAGATGCCGGGTGGGGATCAGGGCGATGGGCCGAGCAGATGGTGTGAATACCCATGTTGGCGAACTCCTGGCGGACAACTGCCTGGATCAGGGAAACAGTGACTGCAGGTGCATTGGAGGGGCTGGAGTCGAACGCAGCCGGATAGGCGGCCTCGATCTCACGCCGGACAATCCTGGTAACATTGCCAGTGTTGTTGGGACGAGGAGCGTCGGCACAGGAAGATGTCGCTGGGGTGTTGGGCAGACGGGCAAACTGTTGGTCGATACGTCGGCTTTTAGCGAATTCCAGGCGGCGGCACTCTTTTATAACTGCATCCACCGTCGCGACGTTGTTAAACACGAGCAAGTTGAAGGCGTCATCGGCAATGCCTTTGAGGATGTGGGAGACCTTGTCGGACTCAGTCATGTGTGCGTCAACTTTGCGGCATAGAGCCAAGACGTCCTGAATGTACGTGACGTAGGGCTCCGTTGACGTCTGCACACGACTGGAAAGCGCCTTCTGCGCGGCAAGTTGGTGACCGTAGGGGTTGCCGAACAAGTCTCGAAGCTTTTGCTTAAGCGAATCCCAACTGGTCAGCTCATCTTCGTGCGTCCGATACCAAACTCGAGGGGTGCCACCGAGGTAAAAGACGACGTTGGCGAGCATGATAGTTGGGTCCCACCGGTTATTGCGGCTGACGTGTTCGTAAAGACTGATCCAGTCCTCGACGTCTTCCCCATCTTTTGCCGAGAATATGCCAGGATCACGGGGAGCGGAGAGGGTGATGTAGGTCGTCGAAGTGGCAGCAGGTGTCGGAGCCGGAGGAGTCGGGTTTGCGTCGCCGGGAGCCATGAAGGTAGGCTCGACGGACCGTCCACTGCGAAGCTCCGTGACGAGGTACAGGGAACGTCCACCTCCACCAAATATGTTACGTAGGAAGACACCGACGAAAAGCTATTTACAAGTATATTTACAAGGCAATACGCCGCAGTTGACCAAGAGGCAACAGCCCGCGCTAGCTTCCAATCGTCGTCTTCGTCTTCTTCCTGCATGGCTCTTCGTCAGTGGGAATACGACCCCGTAGCAATATCAAAGGAAATTCAGAATATACATTTTAAAGATAAACCCAGGAATAGTGTCTGAAAAAATAAATGCTCAGTACACCGCCATTCTTCAGATGCCAAAAAAGAAACAGACCAGTTTATCGCTCAGCAGTTTCTGGATTTTGTGAAGCATAGATGCACTTCGCACTTTTCCCACAAAACGTCTGGTTTTTGCTCAACTTTGCAGTCCTCATAACACATTTTGCAGTTCTGCCTTTTTGGCATCTTCTGAGGATGGTCCAATGAGAAGACCAAGGAACGTACTTCACCTGTTTGTCTAGTCATGCACCTCTTCCAGGACTGATCGCTCTTAGCGTAGCTAGACAACTACAAGATTATGCATCCAAGCATATCTGTTTGCATTTTTGTGGATTGTCTTTATCACCTCTGCAGAGAAAAAGAGTAGAAAGAAATCCCACGCCATTGTAAACTGTCTTGCGCTGATCCGTATTGCTGGGCTGAGATGTGCTATAGGCGGCCTTCTTGGCGTGAACGGAAGTTTCTTTGCTGCCAATGGCAGCACGTCATAACCAAGCATAGTATGCACCCTGACGATAATCAGTAGAGCTCTCAGGTGGTGCAAAAAGATTGGAAGATGAATGCGCATAATGAAGGAGACCACTCAAGGCCGTAAGGGAAACTTGCCGACGAACAGCTGCTGGTGTCCCATGCTGACTCAAAACATTGGTACTGTCAGAGCTTGAATCTGCTTTACTGTCATCTTCGGAACCATAACTCGAGTCCTCATCACTAAATTGAAGTGCAGGTGCAGCATAGTTTCGAGCACAACGCTTTTCTCACGACGCAGTCACATGGGACAACACCGTGGGAGTGACTTTCGATAACCGCACAGTGATACCAGCAGTGCCTGTCTGGATTTTACATGAGAAGTGAGACTGAAACTCTTAAAAACTAGTTGAAAATTCCAGTTCCACATGTTGGACATGTGGCAGACCTTCAGAAATACACTTTGGCAGAATAAAACGACTCCGAATGCAAACCAAAGTTCCCTTGTGAATTGCTGGCATCATTTTCGGTTATCGCCACATCACTGTCGGGACGGCCAAGCCGGTGATATAATTTAATTCTTGATTTGCTGGGAGTCATTACAAAATTTTGATGCTAATGCAGCATAATTGTGGGCGGCATGCTTATTTGTCGAACGCGACAGAAGGTGACAGCCATTCATAAAGGGAAAATTGGACATCCACCCATTCGTAGCAATTGCTACAAAGGAAACCCATACGGGGTAATCGAAAGAAAAGCCTCAGAGGTGAAGAAAAATTCGTCCTGGTCTGGGACTCGAACCCGGGACCACTGCCTTTCTGGGGCAGCCGCTTTACCATCTGAGCTAACCAGGCGGCTAGCAGATGGCAGGGCGAAGTCGAATTTGTCGACAACACGAAGCAAAGGCTCCATGCATCTGGTTGATCGGGACAGATTTGTGGCCACTATCGTAAGCTCATTTTATCCATGTCAACAGCCCTTTCGATCGAGTTATTTTACAATTACTTATTTTGTAAAGCTTGATGCCTGGGTGCCAGATAAACAATGTTTAGAAAATCATTCCGTGAAAATTTTATAACCATGAAAGCTAGCGAAACGTGCTTTCTCGGAGCTTCGCAGTAACCTGGATTGGGATGTACGCTGGTGCGGCATACTGCTTAGCACATAGAGACACCTCTGATTGTTGTCACCTGAGTGATACCGTAATAGAGTTCAAGGCTAGACATACAATAATAACATGTATTGACAATGTTCAGACTTGACTCTCCTCCTATTTCGTTCGTGCGGGAGGGCCTCTAGGCCCGTCGCCGTTCGATATTGCGGCTGTATCGAAGCTAAAAGCTTAAATGACGGCACACTAAGAAGCTTTTCAGTCCAAACAATTTGTTCACACCTTTCGGGAAAGCGTGACAACTTGTGACTCGTCATCAACAGCATGTTCGCCATGCGCCTTCCAGCACGATTCCACGTACCAGCATGGCGCCGCACAATAGATGGCGCTGCGATCACAAAATGGTGCCACCCTCAATAAGATGGTCTATATCGTTAGAGCATACCGAGAGTGAAAAGGGGCTATTGTCACGGGACACAGTATTTAGTCCTTAATTACACAGGTATGTACCCATCATCTTCAGTCACATTACGAGCCCTTATATGCTTAGTAATTGCACTGACAGGCCTTCATAGCTGTTTCGGGCGTAGCTGGGGCGATGTTAGCCCTTGGAGGTAGTAAAAGGCATGCATTAATTTTCTTTTTAAACGAGCCATTTTCATGGCCCCTAGTTTGTCCGAAAAATCGGATTTTGATTGTATTTTCACAAATGTGATCATACTTTTAATTGATTTTATACTTTTGAAGCTAAGCAACCCATTTGAAAAGCGCAGGGTGTTAATAGAGTGCTTTTGTGTATTGATCCCTGCAGCAATGGCTCCATCATATTAAGTCTGCCTAAAGGAAGCAATATAAGTGCAGAGGCACGACTGTCACTTCCAAAGCTGGCAAAGAAGATGGCTCACGTGCAGATAGCGGGAGGAAAGAACACACTAGCACGCAGGACCTGAGCGGCCACGGTGTCTGCCGCTCACGAGATCTCGCTGCACAATGGCTGGCCGGCCTAAATAAACTGTGGCTATAGCGGCTACCTCTTCGTGCCACCTTTTGCAAATTGGTGACTCGGATAACCGAGCCCAGCCATGTCGGCATCAACCCACAAATTGGTGACCCGGACGACCGAATTTAGCCTTCCCACAAATTGGTGACCCAGACCGAGTCCAGCCATGCCTGCGTCAGTGCACCAACTCTACCAAGGCGAGTGACATGGCCTCACGTGGTCCGGCAGATGTCCCGTGGTTGTAAGGTGTCTGGAAATCTACATTGACACACTGGACATCTGGTTCATCCAGCTGGATAGCCATTTCCTTCTCAGCAGGGTTCCAGGCTCTAGCTGCATTTCAAACTCCAGTTGCCACTCTTCGCCCTGACTACTACAAGGACTTGCAGGCAGCCATCCTTGCTCACTACGTCCCCTAGAGCGCTCAGTCTCCTCCAGCTGGCGCTCCGTCGCAACAGCTCTTGCCATTTGAGCCGATGCTTCATTCTGCGTTTTGTTGTCCCACATCGCCTACGTCCAGCCGTGCCGATCGTCAGCACGCGCCGACCCCAGCATCAGATCTTTACTTGGTTCATGAGCCTCCTCCCCAACTCAAAGGCAACTGCACGACTCTTTCCAAGAAATTCGCTGGGCCAGACGTAAGTGCTTTCGGCTATTTTATGGCCCACCGCTCTCCTTCCTTGGACGTTCCTGCAAACTGTCCACTTTCCATTCAGGGGCACCTCACTCATCACCATAGGCTCCACTAGGCTCATATTTCACTCTCACCAACACAGAGACACCCTGAGCACAACCTTCGTGATGCATTCAGCGGCCACTGTAATCCTGATGCTATTGGCATTCGAGATTTCACCACAAACAGCTGCAGGAGAGCCTTCCGATGTTCTGTACCCACACCTTCCACAGATGCATGGCCTACTGATGTTTTACAGGAGCAGCTCTGCCTTCTTTTTTCTTCAGATTGAGCATCACTTCTACATCGTGAGTGACCAACACTTGCGCTATATCCACGCGAGTCCCAAGCTGCCAGACGGTCTACTTTTGGAGCTCCAACTTCTGCAGGCCCGGTTGTCTACGAGAACCAGCAGCAGGTCACAGTTTTGCATTGTGCTATCACTGTGGCTGCGCGTTGCTCTCAACCTATGCAGTCGGTGCTGCCTGGTACATCTCTTCGGATTGCCAACACTACCAACGACACTACCACACATCATTGACACTACCAACGACATCATCAACGCACAAGACAGTGCAGTGCGCCCTGTGTCCAGAGTTGCACTATAAAAAAAGTTCACACCCTTTTGGGCCTTATCTTGTCCCACAACAATAATCGTCATCTGTCTTGCTTGCGTTTCTTCTCTTGAAAACTCGGCGCTCACTACTTTCCTGTCGAGAATGCTGTGTCAAGCTGATAACGCACATGCTGTTCATGACTAGGAAGTACCGGGCTCGCAGCATTAAAGGAAATGGGGGCAAGACAGGTGACGATTATTGTTTGGGGACAAAATACAACCCGAAGGGTGTAAACTTTCTTTATAGTGTGGTGTTCCTATGGCACCGTCTCCACATTTTACCTGGACTCCTTTACCTGGGCTTTACCATTGTACTTTATTTCAATTGCACTTTGCATTAGGAGGGGGGTCCTGTAGCGGCGTGACTGTAGTGCCGTCCTGTAGGGCCACGGTGTCTGCCGCTCACGAGATCCCAGTGTACAATGGCTGGTTGGCCTAAATAAACCAAGGCTACGGCGGCTACCTCTTTGCGCCGCCTCCCACAGAAGTACAGTGTGTTCGTTCGCTTAGGATGGCAATGATATTGCATCTCTGGATGAATTTAGGCTCTGACAAAGTGGAAAGCAAGAGCAACTAGCCTGCACACTAGCACAAGTGTTCCTGTTCAGTTTACTACTGCACATGCTATTACATAATCATCATAATCTATATCATAAGACAGACTTGAAAGCTCCCTGGAAACACGAAGTGGGCGACCCCCCCCACTGAAACAAAGTTCTGACTATGTGCTTGCATTGGTGCCAGGGTTAGTTGGTGGTGCTGCAGTAATCATGCAGCTCTGAAAAATTCATTGGTGACTGTACTTCACACTTTTGCTACCAAAATATCTACGAATGATTTTCCGGAGGCCAGATTTTTCAGACCTGCCCGATAAATCATACGCCTTTGGAACACCGCCACATACCTCCATAGAGCCAATATATGAGAACGTTTGAAATTTCAGATGCAAAAAGCCTTCGCCGTCTGATTTTCTGGACTTTTTGCCATCACCACAGGTCTGAAACGGCGTTATCGAAGCCACCATGATTCTGATTATCTCCCCGCCTTGAACAGGTGCTCGCGCACGCAGATCTGCTTGCAGTCGTAGCCACGTACTCACACCTTTGCTACTTCGATGTTCACTACCAAGCTTCTTTTTGTTGGTGCTGTGTTCTTTATTGAAAAAATTTGCCGTTGTCAGCAATGGTGCTGACTCCACATTTGTAATCATTGTCAGAAGCTTCGAAGCTCCATAAGCATGACACATTGCACACTGCCGGTTCCCGAAAGTCAACTTTGCATCAATACAGCAGCCTTACGTGGTGAGAAGTATTGCGACGAAGCATACCAAGAGTGGGAAGGGCCAATTGTCATGGGACACAGTACGTATTCCTTAATGTATGCGTGTGCACTTTTCATCTTCTGTCACAGTATGAACACAGATAAGCCTAATAAGTGGCAGTCCTTCAGAGCTATTTCGGACATGCCTGTAGTGATTTGAGCCCTTAGGGCCAATAAAAGGTGTGCATCATTTTTCGGACATTATCGTGGCCCCTAGCTAGGGAGCACAAAAAATTGCATGTTGACTATATTTTCAAGCACGTACGTGAAAACAAAGATTTGATTCCCTATAACCGATACTTATTGTATCCTGCATTTATCATTTCATTATAGCAATAGAATACTCCATTGAAATTATTCATCACCAACCAAATTTTATATTTACTTCAACTGTGCTTATACTAATATTCTCTACATTGCTCCCACTGTGTGAGATAATCAGCTTGAACACCTCTAGTATTGTTCCGACAGGGATGAGAATCGGAACGCAGCTGCCTGTTCTGACAATCCCTGTGAAGGGCAGGTTCTGAGGCTACATAAATTAGTGAAATTGGGGAGCATTGCTAATTGAACACTCTACTTAATTTTGGAGCACTATTCTTTGTCGTTACTGAGTTATAAAAACAGTGGTGAATCCTTTTAATTTATGGCAGAGCTAGAGTGTCATTGACAGCATCCACACTTTAACGACAGAATTGGACTCTTTTATGACTGCTTATGCACGTAGGCTGTTGATCTAACAGTACTTGGGCCAATGTGAAAACTGTTGGCTACTGAAATTGGCAACAACATCCCATCCACATCTGTTCCTTCGAAATTTGTGAAATCAGTCTGATAATTTGTAATGGCACTTCTATGATTGGTTTGCAGTTAGTGCAATTATGTGCAAATTAGTGTGTTTTGCTATGTGCTAGCATTCTTCGAAGTCAGTACAGTGCGGTTCCTGCCATAATCATAGCAGATAATCAGCATTATATATATATATATATGGCAGTCTAAACAACTGCACCATTTGATTGCTGGGTTTGTCATTGCACTTTTCTAGGTAAGCCTTAAATCAGTGCTCTTGAAACGCAGGTTGCCTTCTAACATTTCATGCAGTGTAAACATAAAATGTTTTGGTTACAATTAAGTCCAGTGCACAGTGATGTGTAGTAAAAATGCAGCCTCAAGGTGTTCAACCTTCATGTCCAGGATGGAGGAAAAAGAAGAAATGCGGGGGGGTTTTCTTGTTTGTTAGGTAGCATTCTAGCACATCACAAAGTCACTGCTGAAACATCATGATCTGCGTACACACATGGCCCTCTGTATCATAGTCATGATGCATCGATATCCTGCTTACCATAACGAAAACTATTTCCTAGAAATAAAGACTGTATTTGCACAACACCTTGTTTTCACCGTCTAACGACCACAAAAGTCACCTTCAGTTCCTTCTAATGCATTAGAAATGCCACACTTACAGCAAACTCAGTAATGGCGACCACTAACCAAGGCATAAAATAACAACGTCCATTCGATGGCAGTGTGGTTAGCTGCCTTGCATTGAACTTTTTTTTTCTGTAGTTGGAGGCAGTATCGTCTTTGATTTTGAGTGGAATTAGTTATGATTGCAACACGCATGCAAATTTGAGCACACTTCCTTATTAAAAAAAGGTGCATGCTAGACTCATGCAAATACGGTATATGCTAACCTCCACAATCTAGAGCATGCCTCCTCTTTGCGCTCCATCTTGATCTATGAAAGTGGACAGCAGAGCTTACCCCTCAACTTAAGTGGTCAGTGTGAATCATTTCATGGCGATTCACAAGTGGGAATTGTGAACAAGTTTGCTCAACATCTGGTCTATACTAACATATAGGCAGCGTTGGAGGTTAAGAAAGAAACTTAAGAAGCCAAGGATTGTACCACGAGTGATGAAATGAAAGAAAGTCGTGATTTTGCCCAAAAGGTGAAGCATTAATTGCAATAGCAAAGTGTTAGGCAGCTATACGTAGATGACTTTTCCTCCTATCAACAGCGTAAGGTGCACAAACACAATATTATCACACTTCAGCTTTATGCGGAACCTCACAACGATGTGTACGCCATTACCGATGGCGGAAATTCACTTGGAGTGTCTATATAATTCCTATTGCAATAAATTTTTAGGCGTTGCAATAAGAGACAGGAAAACAGCAGTGTGAATTAGAGAACAATCGGGGGTGGCCGATAACTAGTTGATATTAGGAGGAAAAAATGGAGCTAGGGAGGTCATCTATTGCATGGAGTGGATAACTAGGGGTTTATTATATTTACAGAATGGGTGCCAAGGGAATTGAAGTGCAGTCGAGGACGGTAGAGGACTAGGTGGTGTGATGAGATTAGGAAGATTGTTGGCATAAGGTGGAATGAGCTGGCCCAAGTGAGGAGTAATTGAACATCACTGGTAGAGGCATTTGTCCTGCAGCGGACACAAATAGGTTGATGGTGCTGGTGCTCGACATCTACTCACATGCGCTGTAGTGAAGGCACATTTGTTAAGGGAGGCCTCATCGTGAGAACCATCGAGAAGCGCTATTGAACTGCGCTGTTTGATTAAGTCAGGAGCCAGCACTGTGTTCGATGTGGCGGAGTGAGAGAAGGGCTTCCAGTTGAGCAACATTTCTAAATATTAGGTCGAATAGTTTAGAGCGGTTTGAGACCCAGTACTTTTTATGGGGTTTTGATGTCAATAATTGTATGCCAGTCTTCCTTTAAATTAGGGTTAAGGTAGGTTCTCATGGCAAATCAAATCGCCGATTCATTCTGGGGATAAAGCGGGACCTAGCTGTCTGGTACCAAAGTGCACCTTGGAGATGACGTTGCAATCACATGCGCAAATCACTGTGCAGCACAATTGTATGCTGCTGGACATTATTACACCTTATCTGGGTGCTTTCTCAGTGATTAGGCCTGCAATATGGTGGTACATTTATCAAAAAGACTCCTAAATACTGCTGTTCTTTTACTCACCAGGTGTTGCAGACTCCCATGCACTCGTCCTTGCTGTAGCAACACACGACAGCGTCATGAAAGTAGGGCTACCTGAATGTAGGGTGAGTTTCAATCGTTGCTTTATTTTATGCCCTTGTGTTTAAAGGTTATGTAAGCAATCACTTGATATATTTGCAACATTTTGCATCGAGCTTGTTTGGACCCTGATGCAGGCGACTATGCTTTGGCCAGGTTTTAAGTTTTCTGTTCTCATGCAATATACTTTACCTTAGGGTGGTTATGAGAACAAAAAAAAAGAAAAAAACTGCGCAAAAAAGAACAAGACAGAAAAAGAACCACACGACACAGGCGCAGACTAACAACTGGTTTAATGCTCCAACGCCTCTTTCCCGCCAACAACAGAACGCATGCGCACAAACCATAAAGACCAATGCTGCTATCATGTAGTCAAGCCTAGAAACGCCAACTCCTTACGGTACAAATGTATGGAAGCCTTGCTAACACATCTGTTGTTGGCGGGAAAGAGGCGTTGGAGCATTAAACCAGTTGTTAGTCTGCACCTGTGTCGTGTGGTTCTTTCTCTGTCTTGTTCTTTTTTGCGCAGTTTTTCTCTTTTCTTTGTTCTCATAATGTTATACCAACTAGCCCCTCACCGTACGCTTCTAGACTTAGGGTGGTACTGGTTTACGTGAGTTTGAATAGTAGTGAACTCATGGCAGGCAACCAGCACAGAAACAGCACAGGCCACATGAGCAGAGAAAGTAACATTGACAAACATAAATGCTTCTAAACCTAAAGTTGTCCTCCATGCCCCAAAAGGTAAAAAATGAAGGAATGTACATGTTAACTTAGGCACAGAATTATTAGGAAGTGTTGACTCTGTGAAGACTTTAGCAGCGATTTTCGTTAAAGATTTAACTTGGGATGAACATGCAGACTGTGTTTAATTGAAAATGTCTTTCTCAATGGGCATTCTCATGTATATCAAGCATACTGCATGTTCCTTCTCTAAATTTCAACTGCTGTTACATAACTCATTAGTTTTCTACAAAATGCAATATTATGGCATTATCTGGTGCACAGCAGGCATGTTCAACCTAATGAAACTGCACTTTCTAAAAGAAGAGCTGTTCATTGCATTGCGAATGCGCCATTTTTGTTTTTTCCGCATTAATGATATTGTCTGGAAATATGATGTCCTGCCTGTGTTCACATTATATAATTATCGCTTACTCTTAAGTTATCACTCTTATCGAAAGCAAAACGACAGCGTAATATTTTCATTATCTGACCTTCATAAAAACACCAACATCCAAGAAACAAGACACAAAGAAAAGTGCTTTATGCAACACCTGGAACAAACTATGACAAACAGTCCTTGCTTTGCACAGTGCTGTCCCTCCCAAATAAACTCATATCTGAAAATTGGGAAGTCTCCTGGAACTCAAGCTCTCAAATTAGGCTGTATTGCCAACAAGAATTGATCTACGTGTGGGTATGAATATCATCATCATCATCAGCCTAGTTACGGCCACTGCAGGGCAAAGGCCTCTCCCATACTTCTCCAACTACCCCGGTCATATAAATAATAAATAATATTGCTACGGAACAGTATTTCCAATGACAGAGGCGAGCAGTCAGACTGATGACGATGACGATTGGAGGCTAGCGCGGGCTGTTGCCTCTCGGCCAAGTGCGGCATATTTTCTTGTAAATATACTTGTACATATCTTTTCGTCCGCGTTTTCCTACGTAACATATCCGGTGGAGGTGGGTGTTCCCTGTACCTCGTCACAGAGCTTCGCAGTGGATGTCGAGCCTTCCTTCATGGCTCCCGGCAACGACAACTCGATTCTGCCGGCTCCGACACCTGCTGCCACTTCGACGACCTACATCACTCTCCCCGCTCCCCATGATCCTGGCGTATTCTCGGGCAAAGCTGGGGAAGACGTCGATGACTGGATCAACCTGTAGGAATACGTCAGCCGCAATAACCGGTGGTACCCTACTACCATGCTCGCCAACGTAGTCTTTTACCTCGGTGGCACACCTCGAGTTTGGTTTCAGACGCACAAAGATGAGCTGACCAGTTGTGATTCACTTAAGCAAAAGCTCCGAGACTTGTTCGGCAACCCCTACGGTCACCAACTTGCCACGCAGAAGGCGCTTTCCGGCCGTGTGGAGACATGCAGGCTCTGTGCCGCAAAGTTGGCGCACACATGACCGAGTCAGACAAGGTCTCCCACATCCTCAAAGGCATTGCCGATGACGCCTTCAACTTGCTCGTTTGCAACAACGTGGCGACGGTGGATGCAGTTATAAAGGAGTGCCGTTGCCTGGAACTCGCTAAAAGCCGACGTATTGACCAGCAGTTTGCCCGTCTGCCCAACACCGCAGCGACATCTTCCTGTGCCAACACTCCTCGTCCCAACAACACTGGCGATGTTACCAGGATTGTCCGGCGTGAGATTGAGGCCGCCTATCCGGCTGCGTTCGACTCCAACCCCACCAACGTACCTGCAGTCACGGTTTCCCTGATCCAGGCAGTTGTCCGCAGGAGTTCGCAAACATGGGTCTTCACACCACCTGCTCAGCCCATCGCCCTGATACCTGCCCGGCTTCTTCCATTCCGCCCCGTCCCGCATCTTCTTACCCACCATATTTCTGCAAGCCATCTGAATGGCGCACTGCTCACGACAAGCCCATTTGTTTTCACTGCCGTCGAATCGGGCACATTTCTCGGCACTGTCGCAGTCACTGAAGTTCCCCAGTGCTGACCTTCCTAACCGGCTCAAGAAAATAATCACGCCCGCCACGACGCCTGTTGTCCGTGTCGCCCATGGCGGAACAGCCCCCGTAATTGGTACGTGTGCCGCCCGCGTCTCCTTCGCCGGTCGCTCCACTATCGTGCTATTCACAGTCATCGCCCACTGTCCCCACGACATCATCCTCGGCTTAGACTTCTTCTCCGCACATTCTGCTCTCGTCGATTGTTCCGCCAGTACTCTCCGCCTTGACCTGCCTGTTCTGCATCCCTTTGAACCACACCCCAGTCGCCTCAGTTTCGTCGACTTCGTTCGCTTGCCACCTTCAGCACTGACTTACGTTGACTTAGTGTCATCCTCACCAGTCCCCGACGGTCACTACACCGCGGCTCCTATGCAAGACGTCCTCCTCCGTCCTCCTTCCACACGGGTTCACAGTACCTCATACAGTTTTATCTATTACGGCGAATTCCGTCTGCCTGCCAGTGGTCAATTTTGGCTTGACGACACAAGTGCTGCCACATGGGATGTCTCTGGCCCAGCTTTGCTCATTTGAGGATCACTCAGTAACATCTATTGCAGTAGACGACAATTCAGCCAATCCTCCTCTACCATCGCAGTCGGCAACTTGTACCATCACCAACACACAGAAAATGATTGCACCCAACTTGTCGTCTGAGCACGCTCATGAGCTCTACCGCATTCTGTTTTCCTACCACAATATTTTTTACTTTAACGATCGTCCTTTGACCCAACCTACAGCTGTTAAACATCGCATTAATACCGGCGATGCCCCTCTTGTTCATCGCCGCCTGTATCGAGTGTCACGGGCTGAGCGTCAAGTTACTCACATCGAAGTTTGCAGAATGCTTGCCGAGAACATTAGTGAACCGTCATGTAGTCCATGGGCGTCACCTGTTGTATTGGTCAAAAAGAAGGATGACTCATGGCACTTCTGCATGGTTTATCGGCACCTTAACAGGGTTACCAAAAAGAACGTGTATCCCCTACTTCAGATTGATGACGCCCTTGACTGCCTCCACGGTGCTCGATATTTCTCCTCTATTGACCTTCGCTCCGGCTACTGGCAGATTGCCGTGGACGATCTCGACCGCGAGATGACTGCTTTTGTAACACCCGACAGTCTTTATCAATTCAAAGTGATGCCGTTCGGTCTATGTAACGCCCCTGCCACTTTTGAACGCATGATGGACTCCCTTCCTCACGGTTTCAAATGGTCCACATGCCTGTGTTACTTGGACAACGTTGTAGTATTCTCCTCAACGTTCGCTACGCACCTCGAGCGCTTCTCAGCAGTCCTGGACATTTTTCGTCGAGCCGGTCTGCAACCCAACACATCAAAATGTCAATCCGGTCATCGCCAGATTACCGCCAGATTATCGCCAGATTATGCGAACGGAGTGCAACCGGACCCAGGCAAGATCTATGCTGTTTCGCACTTCCCTGTTCCAAAGTGTGTGAAGGATGTGCGCAGCTTCATTCGCCTTTGTTCGTACTTCTGCCATTTCGTGAAAAATTTCGCCGCCATAGTAGCACGACCACTAACCGAGCTTCTGAAAAAAGATGCCCCTTTCCAGTGGGGTGAAAACGAGGCCTTCGTATTCTCGTATCTAATCGATCTTCTCACAACGCCTCCCGTTCTGGCCCATTTTGATCCTTCTGCACCTACTGAAGTCTGTACTGATGCCAGCGGTCACGGAATTGGCGCAGTACTGGCACAATGCCAGCACGGCCACGACCGTGTTGTCGCTTACGCCAGCAGGCTCCTTTCACCCGTGGAGCGCCACTATTACATTACTGTGCGTGAGTGTCTGGCCCTAGTTTGGGCGGTTGCGAAATTCCACCCATACTTATATGGCCGACCCTTTTCCTTTGTCACAGACCATCAAGCGCTTTGCTGGTTATGCTCATTGAAAGATCCTACACGAAGACTTGGTTGCTGGGCCCTATGCCTCCAAGAATATTCGTATAAATCTAGCCGACTACACAAGGACGCTGACTGCCTGCCTCGCTACCCGGTAGACGAGCCTGACATTGCCGACAGTAGTACCGCCAACGGCATTTTCTCTGTATCTGCCTTTGCTGACATCGTCGATGAGCAGTACCGAGACCTATCGCTGCAGGCACTCATCGAGCGTCTGCGCTCTACACCTACTGATGCATCCGTTGGCCGATATGTCCTCGAGGGCGGCATTCTGTATTGAAGGAACTTCCTCCCTGACGGCTCTGATCTTTTTCTTGTCATGCCAAAACATCTACGCCAGACTGTGCTCTTTGAGATGCATGATGCACCCACTGCAAGACATCTTGGGGTAACCTGCACGTACGACCGCATCCGCCGCCACTTCTATTGGCCTGGTCTCGCTCGCTCCGTCCGACGCTATGTTGCTGCCTGTGATCCCTGCCAGCATCGGAAAACACCTCAGGTGCTACCTGCCGGTCATCTCCAGCTGATCACCGTCCCTGTGGAACCGTTCTATCGTGTTAGATTAGACCTCCTCGGTCCCTTTCCCACGTCATCCTCCGGGAACAAATGAGTAGCCGTCGCAACTGATTGCGCAACCCAATACGCTATAATGCGGGCTCTCCCTACCAGTTGCGCCACTGATGTCGCGGACTTTCTCTTGCGTTACATTATCTTACTTCATGGTGCCCTGCGACAGCTGGTTACTGACCGTGGTCGTAACTTCCTCTTGAAAGTTATTGCCGACATTGTGTGTTCCTGCTCTATTCAACACAAGCTGACTACCTCATGCGATCCTCAAACCAATGGCCTGACAGGGTGGTTAAACGGTACACTTACTGATAGTTTGTCCAAGTACGTTTCCAAGGACCACCACAACTGGGACATTGCCCTTCCTTACGTCACATTTGCATACAATTCTTCTCGGCACGACACCACCGGATTTTCTCCATTTTATCTACTGTATGGTCGCGAACCTACCTTGCCCCTAGACACGGCACTTCCTCCTGCTGCGATCTCAATAAGCGAGTATGCGTGCGATGCCATCGCCCTTGCCGATCATGCACGCCAGCTTGTCTGTCCTTGAATGACGGCCTCACAAACCACTCAGCAGCGTCAGTACAACGCCCGCCATCATGACTTACAGTTTTCGCCTGGTGCGCTCATGCTCCTGTGGTTGCCCTCTCGTCACGTTGGACTTTCTGAGTAGCTCCTTTTGCGATACACAGGGCCCTACCGCGTGCTGCGCCAGGTGATGCCTTTGACGTACGAAATTGCTCCTGTGGGTTCAACCTTGTCCTCTCCTCTATCATCTAGTGATGTCGTGCATGTCAGTAGGCTCAAGGCCTTCTACACCGCTTCCGAGTCTGACCTTTAGTCGCCCCAAGACGCTGCTTTTGCCGCCGGGGGTAGTGCTACGGAACAGTATTTCCAATGACGAAGAGGCGAGCAGTGAGAAGACGACGACGACGATTAGAGGCTAGTGCGGGCTGTTGCCTCTTGGCCAAATGCGGCATATCTTCTTGTTTATATACTTGTATATAGCTTTTCGTCTGCGTCTTCCTACGTAACAATATAGTAATGAATATAAATTAGGACATATACAGGGTGTCCCAGCTAACTTTAGCCAGATTTTAAAAATGTGCAAATGCTACGTAGCTGGACATAATCAAGGTAATGTTGTTTGCCTTTGCTTGGAGATACTCGCATTGTTTTGTTTTTTCATTCCATGTAGTTAGATAATTAGTCCTAATTAATTATTATACTTCTCAAATATTATAATTAGATTAAATGTGGCGATGAGAAAATTGTAGAACAACATTACAAACGCCAGATACAGCTTTCCATTGCTCAATATGTGCTACATAAATGTGTTTTCAGAGCGTTAAATTAACCCTCGAATACACGCAAAGTGCCTCGAGCAGCCAGTCATGTGGCAATTTTGCGTGCATTTGCGGGCTTCTTTCATGTTTGGAAAAACACTCTTATGTAGCATGTATTCAGCAACAGAAAGCTGTATCTGGAGTTTTTCATGTCGCTCTACAATTTTCTCATTGACACTTTTCATTTAATTCTAATATCTAAGAAGTTGATTAATTAATCAAGAATAATTATCTAATCAGGCAGGATGAAAAATAAATTTGAGTATCTCCAAGTGACAGCAAACAATATTACCTTGGTTCCATCCAGCTACATGGCATTTGCATATATTTAAACTCTGACTAAAGTTAGCTGTGACACCCTGCATATGTTAGTATGTATTTGTGTAGAAATGGGCTGAACTGACCTGGTTTCCTCCTAATGTATGTGTATTTATGTGTGTGTATACAGGTAGATATGTCTCTTTGTTTAGAATGACGTACATTTGTATTTTTTGTATGTGTGCTGCACTGCTGTCATACCATAGGGGCCGGGTCCCCTGTCAAGCAAATGGGAACTTTTTGTCATGGCTCCTTCTCTCAAGGAAATAAATTTAAATTTGAACAATGCTGCATAATGCTTATTTCAAAGCATGCAGATGTAAAAACAGTAATGTACAGCAGAACCTCGTTGATAGATTTCTGTTTTTTACCAGGGTGTCTACCGACCGGGAAAACCGGGAATTCTCAGAGATATTGAGTAGTCGAGAAAAACTCAGGGGAAATTAAACTCAGGGAATTAGTACCTCTATCAGGGAAAATTAGCGGTGATCTTGTTGAAAGGGTCGAAAGTCGCGGTAATGCTGGCTCGAGTAATAGATAGGAATCGTAATAAGTCGTCTTTGATGCCCTGTCGTCGGCTGGAGGAGTTTCCAATGTACAGTCAACGACTGACTTTCCAGATGCCCGATAATTTGGACGGCTTCGTGGCACCACCACGTACCCCATATAGTCAATGTATCGGAACGTCTGAGATTTCGGACGCAAGAACCCTTCGCCGTTTGATTTTCCAGACTTTTTGCCATGACCGCCAGTCCGAAATGGCATTAATCAAAGCCACCACCGCTGCCGTTTTGATTACCTCGCCGCCTCGATCCGGCGCTCTCGCGCGTAGTTCCGCAAACAGCCGTAGCCAGCACTGCCGCAACGCTAGCTAGACCTAGCTGCTTCGACGTTAGCTATTAAGCTTCTTGCCATTGGGTGCCGTGTTTTTCATTGAAAGAATTCGCTGCTGTCAGCAATGGCACCGACTGCGCCTTTGTGGTCCTCGCAATTGGCTTCGAAGCTCGGAAAGCCCGGTGCGTGGGATAACGCCGGTTCCTGAAAGTCAGCTTTGCCTCAGTAAAGGAATGTTACGCGGTGAAGTACACGCTAAAGTATTGCGATGAAGCATTACAAGCGTCGGAAGGAGTGCGTCACAATATGTATTCCTTAATTATACACGCATGCATCCGGGAGCTCCTGTTACAGAACGAGCATCGATATGCCTAATACGTGTACCGACAGGCCTTCAGAGCGTTTTCGAATGTGCCTGTGGCGGTTTCAGCCCTTAAAGGGACTCTGAAACGATCTTGACAATTTTCTACAAACATACTGAGTCGTTAGAGTAGGTCCTTCTCATCATTAATTGACACATCTAAGTGCTCTGCGTAAAGCGTGTAATTTATTATAAAATTTAAAAAAAATGCACATCGCTGCCGATCGCAGTGCACTGCTCGGCGGAATTTTAAGCCGCCCCTGCCCATATGATGGAAATCGCCCATATGACGTCAATGGGGCGAGCTATCCAATTAGCTGACCAGTGCACATGATCGATAATTTTTGCAACTTTATGGTAAACAAATGATATTTGTAATAGTTGGAGTGTTAGTTAATTTGTTTTTATAAAAAGAAAGTAACATAAAGAGAATGCACAAGAACAATCTTTTAGTACACTTAAGCACTTCCAGCACACAACAAGTGTCGTCTGCTTGTGTTACACATGCTACATCTTTGACGAGAGCTCGGCAGTCAGTGTCGGTCTGTCTTTTCGCGAACGCTATGATTTGACTTTGTTGCGTTGTGGACTGCAAACGTAGCAACTGGCAATATGTCAAGCTGCGACATCATGTCCTTCGGCAAGCCAGTAGACGAGTGGACTGGCTGCAGCGCATTGGACAGCCGCTATCCGATGGGCGCCAGGATTTGCGCAATTGCGGCCGTCACTTTACACCGGAAGATTACTAACAGAATAGCGTTTCGCGAGTCCATTATTAGGGTAAATGCAAGCGCAAGGGGACAGGGCCTGGCCTTGTCCCCTTGCGTGTCGTTTCAGAGGATGATCAGAAGCGCAAATGTGAATGGTCTGCACGGTGCAGCCATCTGGTGGCACAGAGCTCAACCACACACAGTAGCAGTAACAAAATGTGTTCTTCTTTGCTGCTGGTGTAAATTTTTCGCAGGAGTGTAATCATTAACACATTATTTTTGTAAATGTTTAAAATGTTTTACACTTGGTTAGAGCAATATTCACTCTTTCTTTGGCTGGTTAATAACTGCGCCAATGGGTGGCTGGACCATGGAGACCGATCAGGCGGCTCACGTACGTCTATGCTAAAGTTCGTTCATCAGCTTGAGTTTATGCCTTCACCGTTCCGTCGAAAGGTTCTGCTAGTGTGTGATTACCGGAATACCAGACATGTTCGGTGCTACGACAGAATGCTCGCAATGCACGCTGCTTCGATAGCTCTTGCTTGGGGTTGACTGCCAAGCGGCTAGCGGAGACGTTCTGCGCAGGCGGGGGCGGGCTCCAAAACAACCGGAAGTGGACGATGTGACGTCGCATCGTGACGCAGAACCAATGAAGGCGGAGCTTAGCCGCGATCGCTCGGCAAACAAGTTGAGGAGGTAAAGCATGGCTAGGGAGGAGGGTAACTTGTAATCGCGTGTAGCTATATTAATACGTAATGCTTCACTTATATTGTGGTGCGAATGTTCTGCTTAAGCTGTGCCCTACGCGTTTACAAAATTTGTCCGAACCGTTTCAGGGGCCCTTTAAGGGTAGTAAATGACATGCATTTATTTTTTACCAACTGGCTGATATTTCGGATGCTTTAGCGGCCCCTAATTAGTACGAAAAATCGGATGTGGACTGTGCAACTGACCAAAAAGATGCTTCAAATGGTTCGTGGGGTGAACGTGTGGTGGAAGGAGGACAAGAAAAGAAAGAACCTATGCATTGAGGAATGAACGGGAAAGGAAGCATGCTGCCGACGTTTTGAAGGAGCTTGAGCTCAAAAAAAGAAGTGTTGGCTGATGCCGGGATGCAGGTGTCCATCATCCAAACCAAAATGAACTCTTTAAAGCAGTGAAATAACACTGAGGTGTCGTGCGTGGGCTGAGAGTATGCTAGGACATTTGTAGTTGACTTATGAGCTCTTCAGAGAGAATCTCAACTGTGACAAAGTTCGGGCCTCACACCACTGAGCTTGCTATCAGTTGATAGAAATAGCTCATATTAGAAAATATTTGCTTCTGTATGAATCTCCTTTTTATTCGTATTTAGGATGTCTGACTCGATTTGCAATTTTGTTGAAGACATTTTATTTGTTGTGCATATTATTAACCCCTCCTTTCTATTCTCTTTTTGAATAACATAAACACTACTCCTTAGTATTCAAACTGGATTAAGTCTTTTTTTTTTGTTTCATATGCTTACTAGAGAGTGACAGCATCGGGCGATGTGGTTTCAGCCTGTCTTGATATAAAGCATAGTTCTGCATCACTCAGGGAATTTCGCAAAGGCACTCAGGGAAAACCTGGAAAACTCAGAGAATTTGGAAATGTCAACTTGGTAGACACCCTGGTTACATTTTCCTGGCTCTTACAATCTAAAGCGCTGGTGCTGTTTAGTTTCCCCAGCGTCATGAGTAGTAGTTTCCAATTTGTTATGTTTGCTTCCCCATTGTTACTTCCAAACATCGACACAGTTCGCCACCCATGTGGCGCCGTCCATTGGCAGTGCCTAGGTTGACCACTGCATCTTGCCGCTGTAAAGAGTCACTGTGGCCGTGTTCGGGTTGCCACTGATCGTTGATCTCAACACGGCTCACATAGTAGATAGCCAAGAGGAGGTAAATGAAAAAGCACAAGGCCTCACACCCATGTTCACTGACATGTGACCGTTGCGGCCTTGTGCAATTACTTTGATGTGAAAAGCTGTGCAGAAATGCAGAAAAATGTGTGTGAGTGTTCGAAAAGGGGCTGTTGTCATCGATTTTACCTAAGCACCAAATAAAATTTAAATGCTTCATTTAGTGGGATTCACGGCTATGACTGCTATAAAAAGATTTTGCCATTCACTGTAAGCACCAGGCACTGATAATGAGCTTTAGTGAGTGGGTTTTCTGTAGTTTGCTGGCTTTCTATTCTACTTAAAAAAAAAAATGTTTTGTGAAAGAGTAGTTTTTTGTCTTATCAGTAGTGCTGCTGCAAGTGTCATCGGATGTTGTGTTTTTCCAGATCTTACGTTTTTTTTTTACCATATTCCCCGAAAAACAGTTTAACCGGGTTCTACTGCATTTATTGATGATTTCTTGCTGCTTGCAACCCTTGAGGTAATTCCCACCATGTTGTCTGCGATTCAAGGTGGTCTCTATGCCTTGTCATCCACACTCTTCTACACCACATTCACACTCATACATTCTTATCACTGTTTTGTGTTCTACCCGTAACAGTGCAGTAGACTTACATTAACTTGGCTCTGGTTAACTCGATTTTTTATATATTCGATCCTAACCAAAGGTCCTGGACAGTGCCCATACATTTCTGTGGGCCTGGACATTCGTTGTTTTAATTCTGAAATGGGCCTTCAGTAGATAATTGGAAGTTGACCAGTCAGCATGCATGCCCCTCACACCAATGGTGGTCCCAATGGCTGCAGTGTGGGTCATTGCAGTGCTAGGGAACTTTGAATGTGTCAAAGGCAGACTATCTCCCTCACAAAATGATAACTTTTAGCACACCCTGGGAAGGCTTTCGATCGAAAACGGCAGCTAACAATAAATGATATTACCATATTTACCCAATTGTAATCCACCTCCCCCCCCCATTAAAATTTTTAAGAAAATGGCTACAAAATCACCTGTGTCTTTTAATCAGGTCCAAAACGGCAACCATGATTGCGGCATTCACAATAGCCTGATAGAGGTAGCATCATCATTCCTATCATCACAAGATGCGCAAGCCAGCAGTGACGATGTGCAGATTTTTTTTTTCGAAAGCTAATTCAAAAGAGAAGTTATATGTTGAACAGCGCTGCATCACAGCGTTCCATGTAGGAGTCTGGTGTGGCATGACAAAGTTGTAATATCAAACACAGTGAACTGCATGGAGGATAGTGTGTTGGGCCCATAGCGATGAAGAGCAGTCCAAGAGGGATCTCAAACTACATTAGGTTTAAATAAATTTTTATTTTGTGATGAGGAACTTGACAGTCTTCATCTATTTCATATCACCACAATCAGAGGCATGCTATTCTTCTTGTTATAAAATTGGGTACGTGGTATCTTTGAGTCCATGTTGTTCTTACTTTGAAACCCATAAAAAGATGTGTGCGTGTTAGATATGGGAGCATCTTAGGATTGGGCAAATACTGCCAAGGCAGCTCTGTGCTGTGACTTTTTTTCTGGCTCTTTTAATTCAACCCACCGGATAACTCGATTTCTTCTCTTGTTCTTATCAAGGTCAAATGAATGGAAATCTGCTGTATGTGTGGTTTTGTGTGTAGTCATCGTTCCAAATAAGGATTACTTGGCCAACAACACTGTATTTTTGCTTCTTTCTTGATTACCGCAGCTTATCGTTTCTGTGTTTATGGCCTGATATAAATACTTTATTCTCTTGTTTTGAAGCTTATGCACATGGAACAATCCTATGTGGCTGCTTCAAGGGTGTAAAGTTCATGAAGTCAGGAAAAGTATCACTGTTTTGAGTAATCCATTTTCTATAGTAAACAGGATGTTAGTGAATTCATTAGTGAGGGTGCTTCAGTTGGAATTTATGTGCATAGAAATACTGTTGGATCCTGCTGCTGTCATTTCCCCATGGTAGGTCATATTGGTTCCATTTGGCTAGGGCTAAAACCTTGCAGGGGCAGTTGAGCACAAGGTATTGGATATAAAAAAAAAAGACAAGCGAGTGTAGAGGCGCTGGAAATATTGTGAATGACAGAGTCAGGTGATTAGTAACTTTATTGTTGCAGCAGTACTATGCACATTGAAAAGGAGTATTTATTCAAATTTATGGATGCCGTACTTAAGTATGGAAACTTAAGTATGGCTCATCGGCTACACTCATTAAGAATGGCGGCTGCACAATGAACACCTGCCCTGCACGCTATGACAGCGCCACTCTGTTATTTTCAGAGACAGAAGCACTGTGCGACGTGCTTGCTCATGCATGTGCTTGAGCTTATTATCCTTTTTTTATTGTTATTCCTTAATATTTCTATCCTGTGACGTGTCCCGTCAAGTCAGAAAGAGGCTCCAGGTTTCTGCTCATTTGCAAGATTGCTGCAAACATTTAATATTGGTTTTCTTTCTTCCTAGAAGTCAGAGTTATTCATTCGTGACACAGCACAATTTTCTTCTTGTTTCATTTCACCCAGCAGAAATTCCTCATTTAACTGCGACCCCATAGCAATTGCAGGGCTATAAGTGTTAAATGACTACCTGTTGGCTACCTTGTGCAGATCATGTTGTCCCACTGTGCCACCTACTGTGCGAGGGCACCCAAGTCACGTGAGACATACAATGCATATGCACTTGTGGAAGAAGTTGTGCGGAAACATGAGGGACCCCTGCCAGCAGTGCCTATGCACCTGCGGAACCATGCCAGTCCTGAACAGCGTGCGGAGGGACGTGGCAAGCCATTTCTGCCACAGCAGCTTGCCCACCTAAACTTCTTCAAGTAGAACTCATCCAGAGGCATGCTGTAGGGAAATGGAGAAAGACAGTGGACCTGTTGTTGAGCATGGCTATAGTTTGTCATCAATCTCTCAAGCAAGACAGTGTCACTTGCACTCTTTACCTCTGTGCGTTGGGAAACTTTGGGCATGTTAATGTTCATATGTATGTAGGTATATAAACATGATATGGACAGGAAACTTGTGTGTTGTCCTTTATAAATATCAGGAGGCATTTCATACTTATGTTTAAATGTGGCAGGCTCACTCATAGACATCTTTTTTTGTAACCAGTTTCTAGAGGTACAAAAACAAATATTGGTGCCAGTCTGGATGTCAGAGCTGGGCGCACAAATGTCAGTCATCTAGGGTGACCAGATATATCAACGCATGAAGCCAACAGACATATTTGGTTGGTTGTGGGAATGCTGTGCCGATTGCGCCAATCTCTGCTGAGTAGAATTTGTTCTTGCATACTGTTCCACAAAGGCAGTGGTGGGAATGCCACTATAAATGCTCCAGTCTGCTGCATTCCGTTAAAGCTGCCCCATCCATGCTACAAGTGAGAGAAACTGCTCCAAAGCTGCTCAAAGTTGAGCCGGGCTGTGAAATCTCGGTGGCCACTGTGAAGAGGAGTTCTGGTCAACGCCAGGTGCTGGTCACCACAACTTTATCCAAAGAATCACCACGTCTCCTGCCATTCATAAAGCTAAATGAGCTTTGTCATCTTTACTTCGTCCTGTCTGAAGCAATGTTCGATTACTTTCTAATAAATCAGCCCTACAGTAGAATCTCATTACAACGAACTTCATGGGACTGCCAGATTTAATTTGTTATTTTGAAATAATATAGTACAGAAAAACCATTATTTTCATGTCAGTAATGTAACACAACAACAAAAATTACATACCTTTTCAGCAAACACGCGTGTTGGCATGTAAGTAATAAACGAAAACACTGGGCACAGTTTGACTGCAATTTATTGCTTGAAAAAGTTTGTTATGTTCTTCTGGCAAGTAGACAACAAGGGCTGTAGGATGAATGCCTTCACATCCTCGACCTTCCTGTGAACATCATTGGGGACATCTCTGCCCGAGGAATAATCGAGTTTTTTCGAACTTGCCACGCAGTGCCATTCTTTTGATGGAAGCAATAAAGCCCTTTGGCACTTGCTTCGAACCTGTAGATGTTCAAGGCGACCATGAACTATGGAACGCCTTCTCTTGAATAATACGGCCTGACAAGGACACATTGTGTTGTCTGGAGTCCTTAAACCACATGAGGATGGCGTCGTACACATTCTGGTACTTGCCAAGCGCAAGTACTTTCTTGAGGGGGCCAGCTGTGACTCCGGTGTAATTCTACGATCTTATCCCGATCCTTGAGTATCGTTGTCATTGTTGATATGTGATATCACGCTCCCTACAACAGGTGGACTCTCTTTTCCTCAGCATTCAGCTCTGTTATAATGTCCACTTTTTCTTTGAGTCAAAACTGGTTTTGTTTCTTTTTAACGGGGGGGAGAGGGAGGAGAGCAGAACTCATTGTCAGGAAAGCGAATGCACAACACAATCACAATGCTAACTTTGCAGCTCCTGCCGATCGCTATCAACGTGGCAATTCTAGGCCTACGGCATAGTACACAGTGCTCATGTTGACACTGATGCTGCCAAGCCTGTACCCGTTGAAACAGGTTCCACAGTGCATGGCTCCTGCTGCGAATGATGGTTGCAGGTGTAAGTTTTAGGGACTTGGTTCCTAATCTTCAACGGCACTTTGTAATTACGACGCGACTTGGTGATTGTGGGATTAAACTACGTACATTATTTTGAAACATTCGGTATTCTGAAATTCTTAGTATTGTGAGTATTTTGCATTGAAAATACTTAGCAGGGATTTCAAAAAAGTTCGTAAGTCTGAAAATTTCATTCATCTGATGTTTGTAGTAACGAGTTTTGCAGTATAGGATACTTAGCTTATTCAGTCCAGTCTAGTGCACGCTTGTGCATATTCACAGAAGGCCATAGTCACAGGTTGGGCATAGTTTAGGAGAAAGTTCTCTCGTGCCTAGTTGAGCACACTCAGCCCATTCCATGTTGTCTGGTGGCATAGCATTAGTGGGAGAGGTGTTCCTGAACCAACACATACTTTATGTTGTTGCAATATTTATGCTAGTCATTTTGTATTTTATTCTTGCAGCAATGGTACTCCAGGAGTAGTTGTACATGCAAGTCAGTTGTGTTTTATTGCGATAGTATATATATGGACACACCAGGGGAATTTTTTGCCATCAGCATGAGCTTTCATGCAAAGTCAAAGTGCGGTAAGGTTTTATTGTACCCTGTGTGCCATATGATGTGGGCGCAAGTGAAAACGTGTGAGAGTGAGCTGAGGAGGAGGGTGGCTTGATGCATACCCAATATCAGAAGTCACGTGATAGACATGTGCAAGACATTGGGGGAGGGGGGGGAGGGAGGATCAGGTGAGCACGCGTCTCCTCCGTTAGCCCGGCTGTGGCTGTGCAGGGCTGTCCACACGGCTAAGCAAATACACCACCTGTGCTTTATCTTAGAAGTAATCTCCAGAGGATACAAAGACTGGGTAGTCCAAAATGCACAGTGGTTGCACGTGCCGTGTCTATCCAGGCACTAGTGTTAGAGGCCGCACAATACAGTGGAACCCCATTAATGAATGAACCTAGTTGAACGATTTCACACAGATTCTAATTCGTTGATTAAGTATATCTGGTGCGGACTCCAGATGGGCGAAGCATACTCTAGTTTAGATCTGATTAGAGATTTATACGCGAGAAGCCTTATGTCCTGTGGGGCATGACGCTAATGATGCTTTAAAAAACTGACAGATCTGTTCACTGATGATATGACCTTGGTGACATGTGCGTGCCAGGAAAGATCACAGGATAAGGTGACGCCAAGGCATTTATGGGATTGGACTTGTTCAACAGTGGAGCTGGAGATTACGTAAGAAAAAAGAAAAGGATTACGCTGGCGTTGAAATGAAACTAGTTTGAATTTAGTGGGATTAAGCTTAATTAGCCAAAGATCGCACCACTCCTTGAAATGTTTAAGGTCATTTTCGAGCGCATATTGATCAGAAAGATTAGTTAGCCGAACCTTGCTCCTATTCACACTTCTGTTCACCCTTAGTTTATGGAACAACTGCGCCGTGGACGCCAACCTACACGGATTTGCTGACTCCCGACCGTTCGTGGCAGCTACCTGCCACCACGTGTTCACTAGGATAACTGCCGGTCTATCAGTTCGCTGCCCATTCATGAACTCATCGCATGTGCTAAACAGTCTACAGCGCAAGCACCATCGCTGCCAGTGGCGGCACCCCCTTTCCGTAATCGCTATGAAAAGACTAAAGATCAGCTGCAGAGTGGGATTTGCGACCGAAACTTGCTCCTATTCACACTTCTGTTCTTCACCCTTAGGTGAGTGTGACGCAAATACATCTGTAGAAAACAACGTTTTGGCTGCAAATCCCTAGTGCAGTTTTCTGAGCTGTCAATACTGTTGTGATGGGTGTTGATATTTGCACATACCACATTCGAGTAGGTTGTTTTGTGCCATTTGGGAGGGATACTGTGTCATTTTCCCCAATGTGGTTTCGTCCAGGCTGTGCTGCCACTAGGATATGCGTAGGCGCTCGGCTGACTTTTGCTGTGTCGTGTATATGGCTCCTGCTAATCTGTGCTGGTGACATTGAGACAAATCCCGGCCCAGACAAATTTGAACAAGTTCTCACTGCAATTAAATAAATGGCATTAGCCAGTGAAAGTTTTCATAAAGAAGTCCTTGGAAAAGTCAAAGATGTACAGTAGCATCAGAAATCAAACGGCGCTTCTCTAAGCTAGAAGAAAGCTTGGCTGCCGTCACTGACATCTCTAAGGAAGTCAACACCTTGGGCTCAATGCTGAAAGAATCGCAAGACAGGCTTCAAAGCATAGAAGCAGCTGAAATGCGACAGTCCAGCAAAGTTGTTGATGACCTCAATAATAGAATGCATAGAAATAACATGATCTTCAATGCCGCTGCTCAGCAGACAACGGAAACATAGAAAGATACCGAAGATGTGACAAAGTTTGTAACTAAAAACTTACGAATCTCAATTGGCGAAATCGAGTGAGCCCATAGAATAGGAAAACGAAGGGAGGACAACACCCAGCCGATAATTGTGAAATTCTTAAATTTCAAAGATAAGACCTGCATTCCAAAAAATGACCACAAACTGAAAGACCTTAAATTTGCTTCCATTTGTATAGAGGAGGACTTTTTACCTAGGATACAATTTATTAGGACGCAGCTTAGAGACTTCGCTCGAAAGACCCCACATCCTGGTGAGAAATATATTCTTCTTTGATAAGCTCCTTCTGTATTGTTATTATAACCGTGTATTCATTCAACTGTACCACTAGAGAAGTGACTGCTCTTCCCAAGCGCGACTCTACAGATGGGGCAGGTTTTCCAAAAACGGTATAAAAGAAATGACTACTCGCCCTAAAGGCCACTCAGAATGACTGACTACAAAATAAGGGATAAATTCAGCGCTGTCGATTTTGGTGACAAACTTCCGACACCTCCTTCCAGAGCAAGATCATTTCTGTTCATATGTCGAAGCATGCTCAGCTGGCCTGGTGTTAGGATCAGAGACTTGGTTATCTCCCGAAGTTAATAATTCTGAATTATACTTGTCCAGCCAGTTTTCATTATATATTTAGGAAAGACCGCATTACTTTACGCGGTGGTAGGGTAATAATCACCGTAAGGAAAAGCTTGCAAGCGTATGTTGTTGGGGATTGCGCCTAGAAATCTTGCGGATTGCGTTGCATCTGTCACCGTCTGTAACTTGTGCCATTGGGGTGTGTTATCGCCTGCCTGATTCACACGAGGAATTCCCTGAACACCTGAATGAATCTTTAACTTACAGTCAAAACAAATTTCCATGCGCACCAGTATTTCTGGCCGGGGACTTCAATTATCTGAATATTGATTGGAAGACATGCAGGCCCCTCCACGTCACAAGAAAGCATGAATTCCAGAATTTTCTGAATGAGCTAACACTTTTCGTTCTGCACCAAATGGTTCCCACACCTACGCGTGGTCATTCACTCTTAGATCTTGCCCTGACAATGCAACCGGAGAAGGCATCTGTACACGTATTAAATGGTATCAGTGACCACTTCATGCCACAGTGCATTTTACAGTAGTCAGGAAAAAACCAGAAAAACAGGAAAAAGTTATATTTGACTATACCAGAGCGAATGTTGACGCTCTGCTCAATGAACTGTCGTTATTCTCTGCAGATATTCTTCAATCCTTCAGTATGTGGGATGCAAATGAGAACTGGTTCCTAATTCGTGATAAACTAACTCTGCTGAAAGAAAAACACGTGCCTAAAGTCACCATCACCACATCTACAGAAAGCACATGGTTCACAAGGCACGTGAGACGATGCATAAACAAAAAGAAACAGTTGCATGCAAAAGCTAAACTGTCAGCATCTGAACACAATTGAAACTACCGCGCACATGTGCAACTGTGCAAAAGTGAAATTGAATCAGCGAAGGACAAATTTTATAACAGGGACCTTTCACACATGTTGAAAAACAATCCTCAAAAATTTTGGCAGGTTGGTAATCCAAGTTACAGTTCAAACTCCTCAGTATCCATAAATAAAGAAGGCAATCTTCTTACCTTCCTTGAGGTAGCCGAGGAATTTAACCAATTTTGCTACTCAGTATTCACTTAAGAGAGCCCCTTACCTACTGACCTACAATTCCTACAATGCACTCAACTATGCCTGGCATAACTCACGCCAGAAGGCGTATATTCTGCCGTAGACCGTCTCCTTAGTAATTCGGCACCTGGCCCCGATGGAATATGTCCTAAATTACTCAAAATAGCAAAGCCTGTAATATGGCCCATTTTTCAGCCGCCGTTTTTCAGAAATCAATAGATACGGGCTGTGTCCCAAACGATTCGAAAATTGCACGTGTCATACCCATTTTCAAATCTGGTGATGCTTCTAACCCGTCAAATTACAGACCAATTTCGTTAACCAACGTCAGCTGCAAATTACTAGAACACAGAATCTCATCGGCCATCATGTGCTATCTGGTGAAGCACAACTTTTTTGCGAATCATCACAGCTTTCACCACAGTCGACCTTGCGAAACACAACTGTTAGAATTTATTTATTTATTTATTTATTTATTTATTTATTTATTTATTTATTTATTATTACCTCAAAGGCCCCAACGTGGGGTATTACATGAGGGATGGGTGACCACTTCAGTGGAATATGGACTTAATGGCAGCCTTGAAATGATGGGTATTGGAGTGGTGCACGGCGTCGGCGGGAAGGTCATTCCAGTCCCGGGCAGTCTTCACAAAGAAAGAATGTAGGTGCGCAGTGGCCCGGGCAGGCGGAGGATACACAGATTTTTCATGACGTAATCGGCAAGATTGACGGTGTGCTGGAATGATGGCTGAAGCACTAGGAGCAGAATGATAAAATTTGTGATAAAGACACAGTCTGAAGACATGACGCCTTATATCTAGATTGGAAATTCCTGCTTTTAATTTTAACTGAGAGACACTAGTGTGGTAAGAATAATCAGAATAAATAAAGCGAGCTGCACGATTCTGGACTGCTTCTAGAGTGTTAGAAAGGGTGGTTTGGTGTGGGTCCCAAACAGAGCATGCATATTCTAGCTTAGGTCTGACAAAAGTTAGATAAGTTAGTATCTTTAAGGATGGTGGTACGAAGCGCAAGTTGCGGCGGAAGTAACCAAGTGTGCGATTGGCTCCGTTGGTGATGTTCGTAATATGAGAGGACCAAGAAAGGTTATTTGAGAGAGTAAGGCCAAGGTACTTGCATGACTCCACTGATGATATTTCCGAGTTGCAAAGAACGTACTTAGGAGTATGGTGAAGCTTCTGTCGATGAAAAGGTAGTAGTAAAGTCTTTGTAGTGTTCAGTGACATTAGCCATGTGCTGCACCAAAAGGTAACTTTGTCTAGATCATCTTGCAATGCGTGGTTGTTGGTATCAGCTAGGATTGGGCAATAAATGACACAATCGTCAGCAAAAAGGCGAATGTTAGATGAAAGATTAGCCGGCAAATCATTAATATATATAAGGAATAGGAGGGGCCCGAGAACTGTGCCTTGGGGTACACCGGAGAGAACAGGGCTCTTAGAGGAGGAGTGGTTGTTAGCATACACAAACTGTTGTCTGTTAGTTAAGAAATTTCGGATCCAGTTCAATACAAGGGGATTAAGGTGCAAGCGAGAAAGTTTTAGGAGAAGTCGTTGATGCGGAACTTTGTCAAAGGCCTTTTCGAAATCTAAAAAGAGGGCATCAACTGGGATATTTTGATCAAGGTTAGAGCTTATGTCATTTATAAAGAGTGCTAATTACTGACCTTCATTGTGCGGTTCATTCTCACTCTAAAATAGACGCCGTATTTGTACATTTCACCAAAGCGTTCGATGAAGTTCCACACAAACGTCTAATAAAAAAACTTGACAATGTGAACATTAATTCAACATTCAGTTTTCTTTTATGTCTTGATTTTTACGTAAAACAATGTGTCACTTAAAAAAAGAAAAAGTACTGTGATATTGTGATGTCCTTTAGCTGCTGCCATTGTTCACAAAGGGAGCGGAGGATCCCTCAAGCCGTCGTTTGAACGGCTTTTCCCTCCACCTCCTGTTACACTGTACTGTGACGAAGCAAATAAATAAATCAAACCAAATTCGAACGTTATTTTTTGGACAAAAATTTTTTTGGCCAATCGCTACCAATCAGTCTTTGTTTGTAACCATTCATCAACCCTCTCTCACGTTAGAGAGAGAGAAAGCAAGGACAGGAAAGGCAGGGAGGTCAACCAGAAGAGCATCTGTTTTGCTACCCCACACTGGGGGTGGGGGAAAGGGCAATAGAAAGAGGAAAGAAAGGGAGGGAGCGAGTACTGAGTGCGTGTGGGAGGGACACTATAAACGGTCTCCTAAGCCGGTGAACTTGAAGTATTGCACTAAGGCACGATTCACCTTTCGTGCCAGCGACGGGTGTGGCCACGGTCCGAGTATCTTCGACTCAGTGAACGTTCTTAAGTCCAGTCGGTGTAAAGTTTCCCGCAGAGAGAGGCGTTGTACATCGTAGTGGGGGCAGGTACACAATAGGTGCTCGATGGTCTCCTCACACCCACAGGAATCGCACATCGGCTTTCACGTTAGATCTGGAGTACCACAAGGGTCTGTACTCGGACCAGTCTTATTAGTTTATATTAATGACATAAGCAATAACCTGAGTTCTATGGTCAAATTGTTTGCAGATGAGTGCGTGATATACAGACAAATTAATGAGCCTTCTGATTCACTTCAGTTACAATTGGACTTAGACAAGATTAACAATTGGTGCACACAATGGCAAATGAAAATTAACACCTCAAAAACAAAAGTCGTGAAATTTACTGCAATATCTGACCCCTAACCTTTCCATTACACTCTAAACAGCATGACCATAGAGTCAGTACCTGTCCTAAAATATTTGGGGATCCATTTAGCATCCTCACCTTTCATGGAACATTCACATAGATACGGTTATTAACAAGGCTTGTAAAACACTCAGATTTCTTACATGCAATCTGCATTTAGCTAATGCAGAGACTAAGATTTTAGCATACACCACATTAGTGCGCTCGCAGTTGGATTACGCCTCTTTGATTTGGAACCCGTACCAAGCATACTTAATAACAAAATTGGATTCTCTTCAAAATAAAGCCGCTGGATTCATATATCGAAGGACTACTCGCATACGGCAAGGAATAAAGCAAGCTCTCGAGTTACCTCTTCTTGAAAGACAGAATGCTATCTATTATGTCCTTCTTCCACAACTTATATCAGAGCCACTCTTCCTTTGCTATGTCCAACCTCACGCCAGCGCATTGCATATTCCCACGCATTGACCACCAATTCAATGTCGAACCCACCTTTGCTCGCACTAATCTCTTCCTTCATTCGCCTCTTGTCAATCTGTCAATGGAATCACCTGCCTGGCACCATTGCATCTGTCATTGATTACGAAGTGTTTCTAACCAGCCTGAAACGTCACCTTGAGCGGTAACCTCGATCCTTCCCCTCCTCCCATTATATATATATATATATATATATATATATATATATATATATATATATATATATATATATATATATATATATATATGTATGTATATAACGCTACTCTCTGTAACAATTGAGTGTTTGTTGACGCTTGTTGCTATCTGTCCTTATATTTTGAGTTTTTGTTTTCAACATACTAATAACGGCCAACGACTTCTGTACACATCGTAGTGCTGCATTGCTGTGTGCTTACTGTTGCGTAGGTTGGCGTCCACGGCACAGTCGTTCCATAAACTAAGGGTGAAGAACAGAAGTGTGAATAGGAGCAAGGTTTGGTCACAAATGCCATTCGGCAGCTGATCTTCATTCTTTTTATAGCGATTACGGAAAAGGTGTGCTGCCACTGGCAGCGATGGCGCTTGCGCTGTAGACTGTTTAGTACATACGATGAGTTGATGAACGGGCGGTGAACTGATAATCCGGCAGTTATCCTAGTAAACGCGTGGCAGCAGGTAGCTGCCACGAACGGTCGGCAGTCAGCAAATCCGTGTAGGTTGGGGTCCACGGCACAGTCGTTCTATCTACTAAGGGTGAACACCAGAAGTGTGAACAGGAGCAAGGTTCGGCTGACTAATCTTTCTGGTCAAAATGCGCTCGAAAATGACCTTAAACAGGTACAGGAGTGGTGCGATCTTTAGCTAATGAAGCTTAATCCCACTAAATGCTAACTCATTTCATTTCAATGCCAGCGTAATCCTTTGCTTTTTTTCTTACGTAATCTCTAGCTCCACTGTTGAACAAGTCCAATCCCATAAATACCTTGGCGTCACCTTATCCTGCGATCTGTCCTGGTGCGCACATGTCACCAAGGTCATATTATCAGCGAACAGATCTCTCGGTTTTTTAAAGCGTCATTTGCGTCATGCCCCGCAGGACATAAGGCTTCTCGCGTATAAATCTCCAATCAGATCTAAACTAGAGCATGCGGCGCCCATCTGGAGTCCGCACCAGATATACTTAATCAATGGATTAGAATCCGTGCGAAATCGTTCAACTAGGTTCATTCATTCTTCATACACATATGGCATATCATCCCTCAAACGCGAAACTGGTCTTCCAAATCTTTCTGTGCATCGCCGCATTGCCTGCCTCTGTTTTCTTCACAAGTTTTTTCACAGCTTCCTCAGTCCCGCGCTCTACATCATCCCACCTACGTGCATATCCCACTGCACTACCCATTTGTATCAAATTGCACGCTCACGTGCTCGCGCTACCACCTTCGCTGCCTCATTTATTCTTCGTGCAGCAGTGGACTCGAATGGCCTTCGCTGAGACATTGCAGCAATCACGTGTCCATCAAGTTTTGCAGAAAATGTCACAGCACACTGTTCCGCATAAAGACTTATTTGTAACCTTCATTTGTTAGCACACCCCTTATGTAATACCCCCTGAGCGGGGGGCTTTGAAGGTAATAAGGTGATGTGATCATTCTGAACCACAACTGCGCAGGCCCTCCGCGTGGCGCACACCTTGTCTTACATTCTTTACAAAGCTATTCCTCGCAGTTTTAATGAGAGCTCATAAACAAATGTCATGAAACTAAACACCGACAGCGCATGTATATTGTGTTTTTGTGACGTGGCCACGTCTCAATCACGTCCCTACGCGGCCGGCGTTAGTGACGTGCGTCCCAACTACGTGCCGATGTGGCCGGCGTTAGCAGCATGCAAGACCACAGCAGCAACAGCATTGGGAAAGTCAAAGAGCCAAAGAAAGCTTCGCTTTAAAAATCCGGGCTTGGGAGACGGCCGCTGCACGCTCGCGCGTGTCCCGCAGGACTTTTATTAACGTTTATCCTATCTAACCTAAGCCAACGCCTCCTCTACTTTAACGCGACAGCGTTAAGGAGCTCGTGTCGCAGAAAAGTCGGCGTTGGCCGTGAGCGAAAAATTTCGGAAGGCAATTTATAAATAAAAACAACTTGTAAGAGGGGCTGGATGGGTATCGAAGCAGGGTCTCCGGAGTGTGAGACGGAGACGCTGCCACTCAGCCATGAGATCGATGGTTCAACCGGGACAAAAGCGCCTCTAATGAATGAGGCGTTGCCTTAGAAACGTGTCGTAGAAAGTTATACTGCGGTGTGTATCGGTAATTATGAGCATGTAAATTTAGAAGTCGCAGTTAGACGAAGTACGTTTCCGCTACATTTCTTCTGCGCTTGGCGGCAAACAGAAGACCCCTTCCTCGCAATGTATGGCGATGCCCCGACAGGTGGCGCGCCACTAGCCCGTTTCTCCCCTTCGTGTCGTAAAGGGCGTGCCGAGCGAATGAGTGGGCGGTGCGAACGGGGTGCGATAACGTTATCGCGTTCCACTTTTAAAGGCGAAGCTTAAGCGCTCGCTGCCCGCGGGAGCCTTTGGTGCGCCTTAGTCCAGTGAGTTGCCGCGATGTGACGCTACCCAGATGGTGCGACTAAAACCCGTAAATTTTCCAAAAGTAGCGCCATTAGATCATTGCGCCATCCCGCTCTCCCCGGCGTTTCCTCCTCCACGCATCCTGTCACCCCAGCCTCCTCCGCTCCCCCATTCGCCAATCTGCGTCACGTGGAAGCTCGCGTCGCGCTTTTGTGTATTACTTTCTTTCCAGCGCGCTCCGAGCGATGTAAGCACGCGCAGACGGATTGATCGCGGCAGGTCGCGGGATCAAATCGCGGCTGCGTCGACCGCATTTCGATGGGGGCGTTATGCAGTATGCGATGGGGGCGTTTAACGTGCCCCCGTGCATTGGGGGCACGTTAAAGAACCCCAGCAGGTCAAAATAAATCCGAAGTCCCCCATTACTACGTGCCTTATAATCAGATTGTGGTGTTGGCACGTAAAACTCAAGAATCACTTTTTTTCTCTGTCTTATGTGCCTTGAGTGTTCCAGTTAAAGCAACACTGCTTCCCTGCAAAAACTTACAACGCCGAAGAATACAGACGTACATAGTATACGGATATAGAATGAGCATTTCAACAAAAGTGTAACTGGTGCTAATGAGAGGGGGGCGATAATTATATTCGGAAGGTCTTTCCAGTTGCCCCATGAATTTCATTCTTGCTATCAAATTTCAACCACTTGCACTATAATAAATAAATAAATATTTGATTTGCTGGTACGTTCAAATTATCGACACTGTCTATGTGGGAAAATGTTGCTCATGGCTGCCATAACCAGTGCATGAGTCACACGCATCTGTAAAAGGCGCGGAGCAGTAACGGCCTAGATGCTAGGCATTGCTGGCCCCAGACAGCTGGAATCTCCCACGCGCCGGCCGAACAAAAGTATACTGCAGGTACGTAAACGAACCTACAATGCTACGTACACATACTTTCACGCAGTCAAAACTTGAAACTGAGGTAACTGCGCAAATGTTTTGGGCAGACCGTGTGCATGCGTCGTCTTTCAGCAACACGAACTCTCAACGTGCGGGCGCTTTACGCCTTAAATAATGGTCATTGTTTCTATTTTTTGCGCAATTCCAACACAACATTATTAAAGGGACCCTGAAACGCTTTTGACGATTTTCTACAAACGTACTGAGTTGTTAGAGTAGATCCTTCTGATCACTAATTGACACATCTAAGTGCTCCGCGCAAAGCGTGTAATTTATTATAAGGTTTTAAAAATGCACATCGCTGCCGATCGCAGCGCACTGCTCGGCGGAATTTTAAAGGGACCCTGAAACGATTTTGGCGATTTTCTACAAACGTACTGAGTCGTTAGAGTAGGTCCTTCTGATCATTAATTGACACATCTAAGTGCTCTGCGTAAAGCGTGTAATTTATTATAAGGTTTTAAAAATGCACATCGCTGTCGATCGCAGCGCACTGCTCGGCGGAATTTTAAGCTGCCCCTACCCATATGATGCAAATAACCCATATGACGTCAGATGGGCGAGCTATCTGATTGGCTGACCAGGGCGCGTGGTCGATAATTTTTCCAACTTTATGGTGAACAAATAATGCTCGTAATAGTTGGAATGTTAGTTACATTGTTTTTGTAAAAAGAAAATAACTTAAAGAGAATACACAAGAATAGTTTTTTAGTACACTTGAGCACTTCCGGCACACAGCACGTGTCGTCTGCTTGTGTTACAACGTGCGCAGTCTTTGACGAGAGCTCCGCCGTCAGTGTCGATCAGTCTTTTCGTGAGCACGATGAATCACCCTTGTTGCGTTGTGGGCTGCAGACGTAGCGACTGGAAAGATGTGAAGTTGCGAAATCGTGTCCCTCTGCAAGGCAGCATACGAGCGAACTGGCTGCTGCGCATCGGACTGCGGCTATCCGATAGGCGCCAGGATTTGCGCGTTTGTGGCCGTCACTTTACAGCGGAAGATTACTAACGCAATAGCGTTTCGCAAGTCCGGTATTAGGGCAAACACAAGCGCAAGGGGACAGGGTCTGGCCGCTTGACTGTGCCGGGATGAGCCATGAGATGAGCAGAAAGGTAAATGTGAATGGTCTGCACGGTGCAGCCACCTGGTGGCACAGAGCTCAACCATACACAGTAGCAGAAACGAAGTGCATTCTTCTTTGCTGCTGGTGTGTATTTTTCGCAGGAGTGTAATCATCAACACGGTGTTCTTATAAATGTTTAAAATGTTTTACACTTGGTTAGAGCAATATTAGCGCTTCGTTTGACTGGTTAAGCGCTGCGCCAACAAGTGTCTGGACCGTGCAGACCGATCAGGCTGCTCACGTACGTCTACTCTGAAGTTCCTTCATCAGCTTGAGTTTATGCCTCCAGTCATTTGCCGAAATGACCAGCTTGCCTGTGGTTACCGGAATACCGGCCACCTTCGGCGCTACGACAGAATGCTCGCAACGCACGCTGCTTCGATGGCTCTCGGTCGACGGCCAAGCGGCCAGCGGAGAGGTCTCGCGCGGGAGGAGGCGTGCTCCAACAACCGGAAGTGGATGATGTGACGTCGCATCGTGACGCAGGATCAGTGAAGGCGGAGCTTAGCGCCGCTCGCTCGGCGAGCGAGTTGAGGAGGAAAGGCATGGCTAGGGAGGAGGGTAACTTCTAATCGCTTGTAACTACATTAATACGTAACGCTTCACTTAAATTGTGGTGCTAATGTTCTACTTAAGCTGTACCCTATGCGCCTACAAAATTTGTCCGAACCGTTTCAGGGGCCCTTTAAGCCGCCCCTACCCATATGACCGAAATCACCCATATGACGTCAGTGGGGCGAGCTATCCGATTGGCTGACCAGGGCGCGTGATCGATAATTTTTCCAACTTTATGGTAAACAAATGATCTTCGGAATAGTTGGAATGTTGGTTAATTTGTTTTTATAAAAAAAGTAACATAAAGAGCGTGCACAAGAACAATTTTTCAGTACACTTAAAGGGCCCCTGAAACGGTTCGGACAAATTTTGTAGGGGCGTAGGGTACAGCTTAAGTAGAACATTCGCACCACAATTTAAGTGAAGCGTTACGTATTAATGGAGCTGCCAGCGATTAGAAGTTACCCTCCTCCCTAGCTATGCTTTTCCTCCTCAACTCGCTCGCCGAAGGAGCGGCGCTAAGCTCCGCCTTCACTGGTTTAGCGTCACGATACGACGTCACATCGTTCACTTCCGGTTGTTTTGGAGCACGCCCCCTCGCACGCGAGACCTCCAAGGTCGATTCAAATAGGTCGCGAAGCTTCGGGCGAATAGCGGTTCAGTACAGATTGTCACCGACATCAGCATGGGGGATTATGGGAGCAGCGATTGAAGCGCGACTATGTTTGGAGGGAACAAACATTGGGAATGAAAAACGCGTTTTTTAATTCAAACGAGACTCAGTTAGATTCATTCAACGAAAATAAAATTCCTAGTGAAATTTATATATTCGTGATGAGTTAAGAAAATACGTTTAATTTTATTATTATTAATAAATGCATTTTTTTTCGGCGCCCATCGCTACAGGGGGCGTTGACGCCACTATCACTCGCAGTGCAATGCACGTCTTGAAATGGGCAGAAAGGCGCACTCGTATCACCTGTTGAAATACGCCCCCCTCACAATTTATGCTTTCTTGCTTGTCGAAGTTTGTCTGAATTTGGTGACGCGGGTAGCTTCATTGCTTCTTAATCTGTTCAGTCAAAAGTAGTGAGTTACGACCGCCAGATAATTGTGTAGTTGTTTTCGTGCGACTGCGCTGGCCGATGGGCTTGGCATCCGACAATAGGATCAGCACTCTGCACCTAAAGCTTTCGTCGGCCTCCAAAGAAAGTATGTTCTGTGCAGGGATGCGATTTGGACAACCGTATGACTGGCCTTTTCCTGCGTCGCTTTCCACGCTGAAATCTCGAAACGCCCATCAAGTCGAATGGCGGGGCATTTGAATATATAGCTCCAAAGGAAGAACAACAAAAATTTCGCGCCTTCGAAAATAATATGACGTCACTTCTGCTTTTAACGGACATGGCGTCACGTTATTTTTTCTTCCGCCGAAAGTGCTCCCACCACATACAGATGGCGCTAAGCCCCATGAACCGGTGATGGACCGCCATGTTTTGAACGTATGGGCTCCTATGGAAGCTTCGCTACCAGGTATATTTACCTTGAGACCTCTCCGCTAGCCGCTTGGCCGTCGACCGAGAGCTATCGAAGCAGCGTGCGTTGCGAGCATTCTGTCGTAGCGCCGAACGTGTCCGGTATTCCGGTAACCACAGGCAAGCTGGTCATTTCGGCAAATGACTGGAGGCATAAACTCAAGCTGATGAACGAACTTTAGCGTAGACGTACGTGAGCAGCCTGATCGGTCTGCACGGTCCACACACTTGCTGGCGCAGCGCTTAACCAGTCAAACAGAGCGCTAATATTGCTCTAACCAAGTGTAAAACATTTTAAACATTTATAAAAACAACGTGTTGATGATTACACTCCTGCGAAAAATACACACCAGCAGCAAAGAAGAATACACCTCGTTGCTGCTACTGTGTATGGTTGAGCTCTGTGCCACCAGGTGGCTGCACCGTGCAGACCATTCACATTTGCCCTTCTGCTCATATCGTGGCTCATCCCAGCACAGTCAATAACCGGCCAGACCCTGTCCCCTTGCGCTTGCGTTTTCGCGAAACGCTATTGCGTTAGTAATCTTCCGGTGTAAAGTGACGGCCACAAACGCGCAAATCCTGGCACCGATCGGATACCGGCAGTCCGATGCGCAGCAGCCAGTTCGCTTGTATACTGCCTTGCAGAGGGACACGATGTCGCAGGTTGACATATTGTCAGTCGCTAGGTCTGCAGTCCACAAGGCAACAAAGTCGAAACATAGTGCTCGCGAAAAGACTGAGACTCTGACCGCGGAGCTCTCGTCAAAATGGAGTACGTTGTAACACAAGCAGACGACACTTGCTGTGGGCCGGAAGTGCTGCAGTGTACTGAAAAATGGTTCTTGTGCATTCTCTTTATGTTACTTTCTTTTTATGAAAACAAATGAACTAACATTGCAACTATTACAAAGATTATTTGTTCACCATAAAGTTGGAAAAATTATCAATCACGCGGCCTGGTCAGCCAATCGGATAGCTCACCCCACTGACGTCATATGGGTGATTTCCGTCATATGGGTAGGGCCGGCTTAAAATTCCGCCGAGCAGCGTGCTGCGATCGGCAGCGATGTGCATTTTTAAAACCTTATAATAAATTACACGCTTTACGCATAGCACTTAGATGTGTCAATTAATGGTCAGAAGGACCTACTCTAACGACTCAGTACGTTTGTAGAAAATCGTCAAAATCATTTCAGGGTCCCTTTAAGCACTTCCGGCAAACAGCAATGGTCGTCTGCTTGTGTACAACGTACTCCATTTTGACGAGAGCTCCGCGGTCAGAGTCGGTCTCAGTCTTTTCGGGAGCACTATGATTCGACTTTGTTGCCTTGTGGACTGCAAACGTAGCGACTGGCAATATGTCAAGCTGTGACATCGTGTCCCTCTGCAAGGCAGCGTACGAGCGAACTGGCTGCTGCGCATCGGACTGCCGCTATCCGATCGGCGCCAGGATTTGCGCGTTTGTGGCCGTCACTTTACACCGGAACATTACTAACGCAATAGCGTTTCGCGAGTCCGGTATTAGGGCAAACGCAAGCGCAAGGGGACAGGGCCTGGCCGCTTGACTGTGCCGTAACGGGATGAGTCATGAGATGAGCAGAAGGGCAAATGTGAATGGTCTGCACGGTGCAGCCACCTGGTGGCACAGAGCTCAACCATACACAGTAGCAGCAACGAAGTGTATTCTTTTTTGCTGCTGGTGTGTATTTTTCGCAGGCGTGTAATCATCAACACGTTGTTTTTATAAATGCTTAAAATGTTTTACACTTGGTTAGAGCAATATTAGCGCTTTGTTTGGCTGGTTAAGCGCTGCGCCAACAATGGACCGTG
The DNA here is from genome assembly GCF_038994185.2 of Dermacentor albipictus. Classification (NCBI taxonomy): domain Eukaryota; kingdom Metazoa; phylum Arthropoda; class Arachnida; order Ixodida; family Ixodidae; genus Dermacentor; species Dermacentor albipictus. The sequence continues at coordinate 492,926,786 of NC_091821.1, forward strand.
CAGACCGATCAGGCCGCTCACGTACGTCTACGCTAAAGTTCGCTCATCAGCTTGGAGTTTATGCCACAGTCATTTGCCGAAATGATCAGCTTGCCTGTGGTTAACGGAATACCAGACATGTTCGGGGCTACGACAGATTGCTCGCAACGCACGCTGCTTCGATAGCTCCGCTTGGGGTCGACGGCCTAGCGGCTAGCGGAGAGGTCTCGCGCGGGCGGGGGCGGGCTCCAAAACAACCGGAAGTGGACGATGTGACGTCGCATCGTGACGTCAAACCAGTGAAGGCGGAGCTTAACCCCGATCGCTCGTCGAACGAGTTGAGGAGGAAAAGCATGGCTAGGGAGGAGGGTGACTTCTAATCGCTTGTAGCTCCATTAATACGTAACGCTTCACCTTAATTGTGGTGCGAATGTCCTACTTAAGCTGTACCCTACGCGTCTACAAAATTTGTCCGAACCGTTTCAGGGGCCCTTTAAGGCCTGTTAACGACGGACCAAATAAAATCTCGCCTCGAAAACAGCTCCGCAGGGCTGGAACGGATTTTTCCGCGGATTTCCTCCGGTAGCGCGTTAGCCGTCGTCTGCTACGCTAGGGCCAGCATAGGCGGCGCCACTGTCGAGGCCGCGCCAAGCGCGGGAGTGGAGCGTATGAGGAGAGAAGTGGTTGGCGCCATAGAGTTTCCTACAAAATTTGTTGGCGCTACATTTGGAGATTGAGAGGTTATACGCACAACTAATTTAGCTACGCCTGCTTGCGTAACGCGGGTGACTGAGCGCGCGCCGCAGCCGTTCCCGATAAGAAGTGGTAGACGCTCCGTCCCTGCGTCTGTCAAGTGTCAGGTTATTACGCGTCTGTCTTCCTCCGACTTCCGCTGTGAGGCGCCACCCAGATGGTACTCTCCCCCGTGACCGTAAAGCAGGCGCGAACTGTAGCCGACGGGGGAGACCAGGAAAGGACGACAGGAGAGGGTGGTGAACGGTCGCATCGGCCGCATCTGGCTGGCACTGAAAAAAATATAGGAGGCGCTGCCTAAGCACTTTTTATGAGTTGTGAATGCGAAGACAGTAATGTCCAACTGAACGCCGCTGCGCGATAGTTCCAGTTATGAACTCGCGGCCAAGCGAGCATGTTGAGACGCGTGGCGGGTGTTGATTTGTCCTTGCCGAGGCGCAGTTAAAACGCAGGTGAGAGCTTGCGCTGACGAGGAACACGCGAATAACTCAGGCTTCCGAGAGCGAGAGCAAGGGTGACGTGGCGTTACGGCGATGCCCTCACCCCATCATCACTGCAGCGGCAGCAGGTGTTCTCTTTCGCCCTTTCTACTCCGTCGACGCCCGAGCCAGCGTCACGAGGTGTGCTCGTGGCGTGGCGTCGCAGCCAATGGGAAGTTAGGTACCGTTTCGCTACTACAGCGCCGCCGGCTTTTTTTCGCTCAATGGGCCATTTGACGCTTTCGTGCGAGTAATAAAAACGCAACTCCAGCGATTGTGCCAAGACAAGAACATAACAGAAACGACGCCGAGCGGGCCCATTTTATTGGACAGGGTGCACCACGGCACCGCACCCGTGCTCATGCTGCAGCATAGAACGGCGGCCTCGTTCATCACCCAAAGAGGAATGGCATGCCCATCATTCCCATCATTCCCAGGGGTCCAAAGGGGCCGCCAATGCATCGACACCGGAAGCCCATGCAGAAGCCCGTGCTGCCGGGGTACAGCATGAAGCAGCGTTGCCGGCACAAGAACGGGTTGCCCATCATGCACGCGAAGCCACGACCTGCGAACGCGCCGCGTAGGAACGGGCTGCGTGAGTAAATGACGAGCAGGTGTATTCCATCACATATTTCATCGTCCTTTCGCTACACGGCGAACTGTTTTTATCTCCTCATTGCGTGTAATCTCGAGCATATAATTGTCATAAAATTGGTATTGCATCATTCGGAATGTGTGCTTTCTTTCGGGCACGCCTGTCACCAATACCCGAAAAGTGCAATGACCTTCCTTTCTGCGCTTATGCTAGCGCAGCTGACCATGCTATATATATTAAGACTCCTTTAGATGACGTTTCACCGTGACGGTAATTTTACTCTACTTCTTTGTAATTTGCTTTTGTGATGACGGCAACCGTTCCACTGAGCAATCCCTGTTAGCGTGAAAGGCGTATACTAAAATTAATGGATCGTGTTTGATTGGTGTACTGCAAAGCGACGATATTTGAAAGCCCAGGAGGCGTTGAAATTCGTTGGGGATGTTCATTAGGTTTGTATAACCCACATGCTACAACAACGTTTTAACCATTCGATACGTAAGACGCTTACTGTTTGGAAAAGTGAGAGGCATTCATCCCAGCATAAATTCAATTTTTGGATGGTGGCGAGTCCACAGGCCGATCAGTTCTCTTTACTTAAAATGTATAACGGGAACATTTCACATAGACTGTGCTATTGAATAAGCTAAATATTTACCAACAAGTTCAGATGGCGGGCAGCATACTTTGACCTATTGTGCGATCCCTGATATTTACAAATGGGCCTCCGCTGGAAGCGCTTGCTTGACTCCACCGAGTGTGATAAATGCAAGAATTTGCAGTGACCTCACCACCACCGACTAGTGAGTGACTATACCGGCGAATGGAGCATAGTGCCACACATCGACAAAAAGCACTGCTTTTCACTAACACTCATCGCTGACTGAAGAAGAGTTGCTTCAAAAACGTGTAAGATGTTTAATAGGCGCTTCTTAATTAGCATAGTCCTGGTAGCTCCTGTTCGTTTCTTGGAAAATGCCAAAGGAAGGACCCGCTTACGAACTTGGGTGTTTCGATAGTAATTCAGTATGATTTCGTTTTATAATTGACCATTTTAGGAAATTACTCAATTACATCCACTCCTGAAGCATTTGAACTTACAATCAGCAAGAATCGAAGTAGCCGTTCGGAGAAACTTGTTTATGTAAGCGGATTAATTCACTGCCGCCTGCAATAGATATTTCTTTAACCTGATGAAGCGCATTACCGTTATCACACCGAATAATTTTATAGTCTGAACGGGCTTAAGTGCAGCAAGTATGGAGTGGTTTCTCCCGTGGAATTGTGCCCTGTACACTGGCCGCATATGCTGCACGGGGATACAAGTTGCTTGCCGTTACATCGTGGGGTTACATCCTGTGGGTTGAAACTCATCTCTAACAACAACGAAGTGCATATCAAGCCTCGCGTTTTCTCGTTGGCAACGGTCAAGCGTTGACTGAAATTGCAGTCCCCAATTGCTTACGTTTTACTGCGTCCTTTTTGAGAGCAACCATGCAGAGGAGGTCTCGTAGACGAAAACATAACGGCTAGGTGCTTTCTCCTGCTTGCAGCCACGCTTTCACACGTAAGCGATAAAACGGAGCTTCAGAAATGGGGGAACCGGGTGGAAAATGTAGAGTTCCGGAATAAAATACTGTTACCTTCAGTGAAGTTAAGGCAGTACCATAAACTACTGGTAAATGGTACTAAAATTGTAAATATATTTACTCTGCAGTGATTACACTACCGCCAGTTAAATACTGGTCGCGTTTACATGCATGCTACAGTAGCGTTGGGTACCGTTCGCAGTTGAGTGAAGGAGAGCACACGCCGGCAGCCGTCTCACTTTCCCCTCTCATTCGATGCAATACAACAGCGCTAACATGCACCGCGTGAGTCGACTCAGCCGTCTCGATATACCCTCCTCTGCATGGTGCATTAACACGATTTGCCTTCGTAGCGCATTAGAGCCGTATACATGGATGCTATGCAGGACTTGTCGCGTTCATGTACCCGCGGCTAAGATCAATCGAACTACTTGGTAAAAAAATGAAACAAAACGTTTATTCTATGAAATGTCACAATGAAAACCTGTATAGGACATTGAACAGGCGCACTTACTGAGGTCGCTTCAGTGCAGTCGCTTCAATGTTTTTACTTTTTCTTGAACTTACGGTGTAAAAAGAGGATGGACGCAGAAACGCAATGAAAACAGCACTTGCAACTTCGTTGCTAGGGTATTGTAAAATATGAATTAAAAGTTCGTTGAATTATTTGTAGCGCATTTTCAGCATGTCAGGCTACGTGACAGTTCCACCACAAATCGCTCACAAATTGTGATTGCTGTGTCTAGAACACTGCGCTAGCTCTCCAATCTCGGTTACCATCACATGCCCAAATGAGCGAGGCTGTATGGCAGTCGGTCATCTTTTTGTAAGACCCAGAAAATTGTTTTGGCTTTTTTATTCATTACGACATTACCACAGCTCAAATCAAAACACTTGATTGGTGATATCCATAAATCCGACAACCCTGTGCTGCAATTGGACAACGCTCAGTTGAGGTGTAGCCAACTCTGGATTTAGACTTGGGCAGGCTCTATGCTCCCTCTCGGCAACATTGTGCGAGGCTGCGAAGCTTAGGGCTTCTGTTGCCAATCAAAAAAGATATGCGTGTTCTAAGAAAGAAAAGGCTTCACCCACGCGCGCTACTGATCCTTCCATGAAACTTTCATGGTGTTTTTCACTGGTCCATCTGGAGCGGCTGCCGAAATACTGGAGTAAGTGCTCGGATTTCACCAATCCGAAACTGCCAGCGGACAACAAAAATGCTCCGCGGTGGATCATGCTGAAAGTCTGCGCGCACACGTCACACAAACCGACTTCCGCTCTGTACATTTCCATGGCAACCAAAGTCGCTGTCCCACTGCAAGCGGAAGTGACGTATGCTTCTATTCCTATTTCCCCCCGAACCCGTGCCCCGCCCGCGGAGCGAGAGACCCGGTAGTATTTATACAATTGCTAGTAAGTACAGCGGAACGTGGCACTTTCGGAGGCACCCGACGTTGCTCCTTGAATATCTCACTTTGCCTAGGCATTACGGAGGAGAAGATTTAACGCAATAGGGTTAAGGAGCCCGTGTCGCAGAAAATCCGGCGTTGGACGTCATTTCGGCAAGAGTTTCGAACCACCTATACCCAGGCCATCCATGTGATGTAAGAAATTTACCGAACTAATTGAATTTCTCAAGCTAAAATACGTCGAAAATCGTAAACTACGACTTACAGACAACCTACAGAAATGACAGCTTTCGGATTGTAATTTGACTATACCAGAAAATAGAACTATGTTACAGGAAAACTCAAAGAAATCCATTTTCCAGCGTTTCTACAATTCACAGAGCGGCCGCGACGTCCGCCATTGGCGCGCGCCGGCGCGCGGGTGTCTCAGGGGCCACGGAGTGGCACGCCCGGTTCCTTGCAATACCTCCAGCTGGCGCTCGCCTCCGCCGCATCGCGGCCCACGCAAGAGGCCGCGTGTCTACCAGAAAGCCCGCCTTCGTGCATAGCGTTCGCGGTCAGGGTTTCCCGGTAAACAGTGCGGTTACATACGCTCCAGTTGCCGGGAAGCGTGAGGAGCAGTCAGGGATATTTGAATGCTATCGCGTTCCACTCTTGAAGGTGAAGCTTAAGCGTCCTCCCAATTTTCTTTGCTCGTGTTGTATGCGTTTGTCCCGTACGCTACAGTGTACCTATAGGCGGGCCGACATTGCGGAGTGGGGTCGAGTTTGTTTACGCTCTGACGCTGGCTACCTGCGTGGTCAGGCAGTGGGTACGAACGCCCTATTAGGCAATCGCTGTGTCTGAAGGTACGTCGGACAGGCTTTCTCGCGCCTGCGGCGCTGGTGCTGAGTCAGTCCTGTCGAATTAAACCTTTCTTGCCCCTTATGGCACTCTACATTAAAAAAAAAAAGAACATCACTGATTTTTCCGAAGGAACAAAGGGGCCGTAGTAGAGGCCGGGTCGGCTCTCCTGGTGCAGCATCTTCGCTCTTGGGAGGCTTTTCGTATGCTGCTGTTCGTCACTTTTCAGAAACATTTATGAGTAGTCCCCTTTGAGCGAGATAAACGCACAGCGCCTTAGCAACCGCGGTTGAACACCACTGCCTGATGTTACACCTTGAGGATTATGGGCTTTGCGTCTCGCCCATGTTGGGTTAGGTTACCTTACGTTTACGTTAGGCTTAGGTTAGGTTAGCGCAAAAGGCGTTAGCGTGGCGCGGCCGCATATTCTCAAAGTGGTTACGCCGTCAGGATTATTGTCTTTGCGTCTCGGCCACCTTTGGTTCCGTTAACGTTCGGTTAGGCTATGTTAGGTTACGTTATCGTAAAATGCGTTAGGGTAGTGCGACGTATTCTCACAGCGGTTGCAGGGGCGTCTAGCATCACCGGAGGCCTTTGAGCCACTTGCGTTCAACCGCGGTTGCTAAGGTGCTCTGCCTTCTAGATTTTCAATATATGCGGCCCGGCCTCTACTACGGTCCCTACTCCTCTCACGGTAACGCCTGCATGTTATTTTCAAGGTACATCACCGTAAGGAGTGAGAAAGCTATGATCCACCACGACTGACTTAGCACGAGCGCCGCATGTGCGAGGCAGTCTGTCCGACACAACGGTCGCCAAGTGGGGCGTCAGTGCCCGCTGCTTCAACTGTTTCACCGCGCCGGCAGCCAGCGTAAACGAACTTGACGCCACTCCGCAATACCGGCACCAGTAGGGATAAACGCATACAACACACACTAAAAAACTTCTCCGTAGTGCCTAGGCAGAGTCATACATTGAATGAGCAAATTTTCTCCCTCGCGTCCGCTCTCACTCGCGCATGCGCACAAGCATCCGGCGCCTCCGGAAGTGCCAAGCCCCGCTGTACTGGCAACTGTTAAGTCGGGACCCCGCGCGGAGCGCGTTGACCCGAAATTCCCAATGGAAAGCGCGAACCCGCTCCATATCTACCAGTGAAATCGAGATTCGCCAGAGCTAAAAAGTCCTGCCTCAGATCGACCAGTGAAAACCACCATCAACGCGTCAGCGTGGCAGGGAGGGCCACCACAGATGGACAGTGAAGGAGCACTTCCTGTTCTCGTTCGGGTTGTCTTACGTGATGCCTAGCTTTCACTGTACTTCACGTAGTTGTTTAGATGCAGTATGGTAAACGGCTGCCAGAGCTCCACGCGCTTGCGCATTTTGTCCTCTCTGGCGCGTTCCGTCGCTGAAATTCGAGATGCCCATTTACTGCTGCGTGCCGCTATACGGGGTGTTTTTTTCGCAGATGCACTAAATGTTTAAATATTGCCTGTGGCAGATACTGCAGTTCTAATTCTTCATCTAAATTACTCGATGAGGTGGCCATTACTTCGAAGAGAAATCAAAATGCGTAATTGAATTTACAGCGGAATTATGGTAATTATGTTTTTATTTAGTTTACGGCCTTGCATACTCACTAGCTAGAATTTACACGTTGAAATATGTGCCGTAAAGCATGTAATTAAAATGATTATCGTAATTCATTTAATCAATAATTTTGAATTCTCGTAGAAGTAACAGCCGCATCACCGAGTAATCTTGACAAGGGTTAAAATTTAGCGACCTGCCACACCCAAATTTTAAAGATTTGGTGTAGCTAAAAAACACCCTATATCAGTAGTGTTGCTACGCGGATAGTTCCAAAAATGAGGTACAGCAGTAGTCAGCGACGTGATCTTGACGCAGCCGTGGAAAAAACGCCTAGATCTTTCACATATTTTGTTGCGGTTAATCAAGTTTTCCTATCGAGGGCCATGGTATGTGCGGTCACGTTATGTGAGAACACAGCTGCAAACCTCTAAGTGCGCGCCGCCAACGATCAGCTGCCACGCATTTGCTGCTCTCTTCACAATGGTGGCGGAACCACAGCGTTGCCTTGCGTACGCACAGGGTTGTTGGGATTTTGGAAAATGTCTATGTTCCCATGACAATGGTGTTATGATAGAGTAACCGTAGGTTAGTGCAATAGATCCAGCAAAACCACACAGCTGACTGATGCCTTCTTTAATCAGTGTTCGTAATATGTTGATGTCACAAAAGTATAATTAGGAATTTTTTTTCTTATGGCAAAAAATGTCAGTTGCATTAACTTAAACAGTTTTTTTTATCTCGCTAACACTTTTTCGACGGCGAAAAAGTGTCACTGCAACAGAGTTCCAGTTCGATACAATATGAATAAGGTCTCGCTTATGAGTTTGTATGATGAGTATATGAAAGGCTTTGGTTCGGCTAGTTTTTACTGTATTGTATTTAGAATATCTTTGAGAGCTATTTTTGTGGTTGATTGGAGTAGAACTTCTTGTTTACCTGGGAATGGACGGGGTGCCATGTACTGGTGGGAACTTCTGAACAAGTGGTGCAGAAGCGCTTGTGTGTCCGTCCGTGGTCTGGTGTGAGTGCGGGTCTTTCTTTCGTGACCGTCACATCTTCGCGTGCAGGTGAACTGGAATCACACGTCTGTGCGGTGCTATGGTGTGAAGTTTCATGAAAGAAAGAAGCTCATCCGGCAACGATGTGTGCGATACACGCGCACGATGCGAAAGTTTCCTGCATGGTGAACAAAATCCTGCGACATGGGGACCTGATGAATCTGGAGGGTGCGTGAGCGGCCGCCAAGTGTAGCTCGCGGATGTCCTGCTCAAAGAGTGTATGCTGAATGCCAGATACATTTGCGTAAAGTATAAGGCATCACAGCCTTTGTTACGCACCAGTAGCTGACTAAAGCCAATATTTGAGCACGCATTAAAAAGCAGGATGAAAAGAAGAAGGGGGGGGGGGGTGTTGATAGCCGACTTCTGGAATAGAATTTAGGGCTATGAAGAAAAAATATCGGTAAAGGCCAAGTTATAGTCGCTTTACGTTTTACATGTTTCGTCAACAAAGGGCCCTATAACGTAAAACTATTCCAATATGTTTTTATTCCAATCTCGTGACGTCAAATTTGCGTAACCGCCGACGCAAGCATCGGGCGGTCACCCACAGTGTTGTCTGAACAGACCAATCAAACGCCCTCCTCGTTCATAGGAGGTCATTTTTGTTTGCTTGAAAAACGAATTACATTGCCTTCAGTGAGCGGCTTGTCTTATCTAATTGGCTCACAAGAGGCGAGGAGCACGCTCAACTGGAGAGGGATTCGATAGGGCCGAGCCACTGCACTGAAAAACGATAACTGAATAAGAGGGTGGTGCCGGCGACTGCGATTGGTCCGCTTTCGCTTACTTAGCTTGCGTTGGCTCGTCGACAATCGCGGCGGCATGCAACGGAATGTTGAGGATGACGCTAAAACGGATCCTCAGCAGAGAAGAGCTGGCAGTACGAGGTCGTAAACGTGCCGAAAGTTCTTTAAAACGTTACACGGCCACGCAAAAAGTTTTATTACGCGCAAATAAACTCATGCTCTCCGGCAGAGTCGAGTAGCCAGTGGCTGAGCGATCGGCGGCAGCCATCTTTTATTCCTTTCGGACCGGGGCAGCTTGCGGCTATTCAGAAGAAAATTCACTTTTGTCCGGTATATTAATGCATCTTTATCGCGTACACGTCACTTTGACGCGGTGAGTCTTTACGGTTTTGTGACGTCGCGTGAGAGGCAGGTGAAGTGGGCGCAGTCCGAAAACTTTTGACCAATAGCCGAGGGCTAATGGCGAAGAGGCGTCGAATCAGAAATAACAATTTTTCTTTTGTTAGGTCAAATCATGCATAATCCGTGTGTACACGTTATATCAGATGGGGAGCAATCGCAGTTTTAGCGACGTCGCGTGACAGACAGGTGAAATGGGGATGGTCCAAAAAAGCTCGACCAGTCGCGGAGGGTTGATTGCAGAATTGGAACAGAAATGTTTGGAATAATTTTACGTTATAGCGCCCAAAATTGCTTTTGGGGAAAACAGTCGATGCTTTCCGAGGAGCCTATATATCAAATGTGAGCGCAATTGCAAGGTTTCGAAGCCTTCAAAATTTATCTTCGGTGTGCATATCAATGGACATTCCTCTAGGCAGTGGATATATTAAAAATAATTGTTTAAAAAGGTGTGTCCGGCATCGGCCAAATAATTGTTCATTATTTGTTAGGAATATGAGAGATCGTGAAGAAAATATTCATTTGCGTAACTGTGCATGTTTATATATGTTTGGGCATGTTTGTGTGCATTGTACTACATTGTGTGGATTCCTGGACTAGGGTGCAGAACTTTGTATGCATGCAGGCTCTTTGACTGTGCTTACTGTTTTCCTGTGTTTTCTTGTGATTTCATTTTGTTCGTCATGCCACAAGAAATATACCTGACGCCAACTTAAAAGCGCCAACGTCTCCTATTAAACCATGTCACAAAAACAAAGGAGAGATTGGCTGGAGCGTAGCGTTCTCGGACAGCTGCTTCAAAGGACGTGGCTCTGTTGACTTAGTGACCTAAGCTGATCATTTTTAATACGTATTTTTGCCATCGCAGTTATCTATCTTGCGGAAGGTAAGTGCGCATAGTGAATGTTTCCGGGTCGACAGTGGATCGTTCACTGCGTGATGGCGGTGTGAACTGAGAAAGTGACAGACTTGCGCTTACGCGTTCAACACACTGATTGCGACAGAAGTCTGTGGACCATTTAAGTGGCCGTGACATTAATCTATATGCTGATAAGTAAGCTATATATGACGGTTACATGTGCGGATGTAGCTGCAGCCGGGGCGCGCGTAACATTTGACGTTAAGGATGAAGTACTGTGCAAGATGTGCCGTGTTACGCAACTGAAACACAGATACTAAATGCGTCGAGTGCTGGAAAGACGTAGAGAAGGAGTTCAGGTGCTGTCGCCTCGCTGCTTCATTTGAAGGTGTGCTAGAAGGGAGAGGGCCGTGTGCTTGAGATAGGGGAGGAGAAGCGATAGCTGCCACGCCAGGAGATAGAAGTTTTCGATGTTTAATTAACCAAACCAGCATCCTTTTTGAAAAATGCTGCAATAAAATGGGGAGTAAGAAACTTGTTTGCTTTCAGCGCCTTCTTCGCTTGCGCTAGCTGCCTTGTGCAACCGCGATTTCGTCTCAAGAAACCATGCAGTAACGCATGGTAGAGAAACATAGTATCATTGAGGCCCGCCACTACAGAAGGTGGCTTTTATTAAATAAATACAAGCTCTCATTGGCGAACATGTTGCAAAAAGAATGCTTACACAGAGAACGCATGGTAAATTGAGCAAGGGAAATAATGACTGTAACACTGAAGAAACTTATTAGTGATCAGTACCAGCGAAAAATATGACGCCATGTTTTCTTTTACGGCCTCTGCTTATGTTGTTTTTACTTTAAATTGTGGCGCTGGCTAAAGCTGTCGTCGGTTTCTGGCGACTTAGACGTCTGTGGATACTAGAAATGTCTCAGTTTGTTCAACTTCTACATTGCTTAGCTACGCCAAAGCATTTGGAAGGGACTGTTGAGCTGCCTTTGACAACATCGCTCCTGTATTTTCGTTAGGAATGGCTTTGTGCAGTATACACTGTTCCCATAATACTTGGTCACTCGTACATAACTGTAATGAATCATCAATACGTCCTTTTTACGGATTTTTTGTGTTGTTTTATTGAGGGCAATTCGCGCAAACCTACCGATGTTTGCTGTTATAGAAAAAGCACGCTTGGGCGCACATTAGGAGGCAGGAAAAGGCGAGTAGTGGTCGTGCAAAGCCCCATACGAAGGGAAAAAACATGCTTCTGAAGCTGCCAGGGGTGTTAATAAGTCATAAGCTCACATATAGGCAACAGTCTGAAGGCATTATACTGTCGAATATCGATGGCGCAATCGTAGGACAGGTATTGTGCGGATATTTTGGATCTCCTTGCTTAGTATACGTCTCCTGGTGGCTAGCGAGCAGCGGCTGAACTAACCGACAAAGTCAAGGATAATGCCCTAATAGAATGTTTTATAAATGAGGTAGGAGGACTAGCAAGTAGTGCATTGGCTTATTTCACAAATTGTGAACTGCTTGTTATGTGACCGCAGAAACCGTCCGCGAGACGGGGGCCGGCATTGCTATCCATTTACTCGAGTTGAAATGGAAGCTGAGTGGCAGAACTTGCTGAAATAGGGAGGTAGCCTTGCGGCTAGAGCGCGATTAGGGCCCAACGGAACTACCACAACAGTCTTAACTTTTATTTAATCAAGCGTAATAGGTGTCTTTTGTTCGTTCTTGTTCACATTTCATTTTCGTCTAATAGGAGGGTGAATCAGAAAATGTTTGCCTCCTTTCTTTATAGACGAATTACGGCTGTAAATGCGAAGTCACCATATCCATTCCCAGTGGTGGACCTTTCTTGGACCGGCGCGGCCTTATCTGCCGGTAGCTCCACGACACGGCGCTGCTGTCAGTTGTTGAAGACGGCGGTTGTGCTTCACACATCCACGGCGTACGAGTAACGAAGCGTGATTCGTTTTCTTTGGAGCAAGGGACGAACGCCCATAGAAATATACAGGGAAATGCAGCCCACATATGGGGAAAGGTGTCTCGCATTGAGAACTGTGAGGTGGCGGTGTTGTGAGCTCGCAAAAGGCCTTGAGTACTTGCATGACAACCGGACATGCATTCCAGTCAGCCGGGCGAATGCTACCACATGGGCATCTCAAATTTAGTGCTGCGATGGGACAATTGTCTGAACCTGTGTGGGAACTAGTGGGAAAATAGTGTAAGGTACGTAGAATAGTGCGTATGTTGCAGTTACCCGTATGTACCCTATTTTTGCTAATAAAAAAGGGGCAAAAACTTCCTGATTTGCCCTCGTAGTACATGGTGGAATGGTGACACGTTATGAGTACCAGGCTAATGGAGCCAGGGGCGGCCACTGCGGAAGGAGGGCATTTGAAGTCAAAACACGTGAAACTTCTCGCGATTGCGGCATGTTGCATTTCGTAGAAGCCGTTCGTATCGAAGACATGTGGCCGAAGAAACTCGGTTTGCTAGTATGAGAGGATAGCTAGGTCTCTTTAGGCAGTGCTGGGAATTAATGAAAAACGGCACACTAGCCAGTTGCCGATTTAAAGTAACATAAAGAGCTACGCCATAGTGCAGCGCTTTTTAGTATTGAAGACGACGTGAGCTCCCAGATAGGCAGCAGTATTACTAGTACAAGGAATTTGAATCCTTGAAGTTTTCTTTCTATTTTGCTTACGGTGTGCTTTTGAAATAATGAAGTACTATAGGATTAGCCTTTTCGCGAATCGGCGTTAAGCGTTTGACTGCCGACATTTTATTGTTATCCTTTGGTGCGGCAGCCTGGGTCATGGCCGTAAGTAAGTCTGTGAGTTTCTGCACGACTATATAGTGGTCACGTGGAGGCTAATGCAACAAATGATCATTTCTTCAATATAATGAAGTACTTTTAGGTTTATTTATTGCGTCACAGTAGCTTCATGCTCCAATCCTTAGGCCACGATCGAGTGGTGTAGGAAAAGTTGATCGGCCTATGGGAGGGCAACTTAACTTAACATGCGCCTTAAAGAAGTATGAGGATCCACTTAAGCGAGAACAAAGGGCGATGAAGACGCACCTCACTCATTCAACCCTTAACGCAGACGCGTTCCGACATGATCCCCACAGTTGTCCAGAGCCGTCTCTTTGTCTGAGTAAAAATTTTATTCGTATTTTTTTTTCATTTGCACCTGCTTAAGAAATCGGCCTTGCCATTTTCAGTTGCTTTCTATTATACATGTTTGCATAATTACTTCCAAAATAGGTGGAAGATGGGGTTCTTCAATTTTTACGTTGAAGTTTGGCCAGTTCCTCCACGTGGGCACGTGCCATTTCTATAAGAACAATAAAATTGCCTTGCTTCACGACAAACGCACAAGCTTGGACACCGCGTTTGTGCGTAGTGGCTGGCTCTAGCCGTCATCCTTTTGCATATAATAATATCTTTCATATTTAGATATACCGGTGTCTCTTTCACTATCCTGTAACTCCACTCTCGGACGCTATTTTCGAGCATGCCCAGCACCGACAAGCATAAATTCGCGTCGCAACCCATCCACTGCGCTGGCGCTCTTTGCTTGAAGCATACTGTAATCTTCACGCACATGAACAGCAACGACGTCGAAGATTATTTATGTTCTAGGAGCAGGCGAGCGCACACAATAATATGAATACTTGATCAGGTATACTATGTCGTGAATGTGGCCAATCTTTGATGCATAATTATGAGGGGAACTCGTGAACATGATCAAATTTTAAAGGCTCACTCATGAAAGCCTTTAATCACAACTGCTTGTAATTTCAGAACGGAGCAGCGTTTGTGCACACGCGCCATGAATGAGGCTGAAACGGTCACTTTTTAAGTTTAAGACCTTGTCCGTCTATGCGAATACGTTAACGCTGCCATGCCATATTGGGAAAGAGATCCTGCACATCATAGCAAATTCATTATATTATCTTGCAAGTAACACTGCCGAAGAAACCGCGCAGCGTTGCGAATGTTGTTGCCTTGTGTTAAGACTATTACGTGTAAAAAAGCAGTGGGCCTTAAACCGGTGACTTTTCATACACAATGCTTCACTTCCACCTGCTACACTAGTTGAGCGGTTATGGCGCTGCGCTGCTGAATTCAAGGTTACGAGTGAGCACGCTGATTAGAGCAGCTTTTACGAGTAGCTAATGAGTGAGAATGAAACCAGGATGTATACTACCGCGGCTTTCACAGGAAGTGTGGACGTTGTCTGGACGCAAAAATTACCCTCTACCTCTGAAATTGAAAGCATATGTGAAGAAAACGTCGTGACATGTTTTGAAGGGGTATAACTGATTACAGCCGTTAACGTCGATTGCAGTTGTTTAGGTCATATTGCTGTTTTAATTATTGGAAATTCTTAAGCAAAACGACTGATATAAATTTACAAAATGTTAGCTCCCGCGTGATTGTGCCTCACCTACAGGTCTTACGTTCCATAAAAACCTGTACAGGAACACTGCTCGAAGTCACGAGCGACACAGCTCATTATACAGTTGCCGAAGCGATTTCTATTATTACATATGAAGAAGAACCTTCTGACATGGAAATATTGCAGCGATATTGCAGTATGAGCTCCAAGTAGCCACCTATATGGAAAGTAATGGCTGCACTGCACTATCATTCTTAGGCATTCAGTTAGAAAATGAAGAATTGTTGCCGATCATAAAGTTTGTATTTCAGTATGACAGCTGCAACTTATTGAACACCCCTACTGAAGTACGCAACTTGCAATACACTGCTCAGTCTGTATAAATAGGGTGGGCGGTGCAGGAGGGTCTTCGTTTGCGGCTTTGTACGACCCATTAATAAAGACACTGGGACAGTCTGTATAAATTAAGAGTACTATGCCTTTATCCAGACCAAGGGACAACGAGCGAGTCGAGGATGCGTCCTCCGGGTATCACCAGTCCACCTACAATTGGTCCTATCGGTGCGCTTAGTACAGGTGCAACCGATGGGCCGCCTATAGAACTTAATCGTAGTCCTATGTCTACCGGTCGGCTATGAGTATGACCTACCCGGGGGCAGTCTACAGCGCCCACTGGTGGGTTTAGAGCAGGCCCTAGACGTCAACCGCCAAGATGGCCAATCCGTGGGCCAACCATATAGTTAACACGTGGGCCAACAATCGGACCTAAACGTGGCACATTGAAAGCCCCTGCCGGTGGACCGACAATAGGACGTAGCCGTGGGCCAGTTACAGCCCTTACTGGTGGGCCAACTATAGGACCTATCCGTGTACCAAGTGCAGCCCCTACCGGTGGGCCGACTACGGCCCTTATAGGTGGGCCAACAATAGGACCTATCCGTGGGCCTACAACAGGACGTACACTTGGGCCAACTAAAGCTCCAACCGGTGGTCCGACAATACGACTTACTCCTGGGCCAACAACAGGGTGTAAGCGTGGGCCGACAGCAACTCCCACTGGTGAGCGTACAAGTCCGATTGCCGGACCTGCCATAGCCCCCACAGGTGAGCTTGAGCCGATTGAAGGCACTATTGGTGCGCGAATAGGCCCCGCTGGTTTTACAAATGGACGCAACCGCGGGCCAATAATAGCGCCTACAGATGGGCGTACAACAGGCCCTACATGGGGTCCTATAATAGGGCGTAATCTAGGGCCGGCAACAGCCGCCACCTGTGGGTAGACAACCGGCTCTGCAGGTGGTCCTATAAGAGAGCGTGACCGTGGTCTGATAATAGGCCCCATCGGTGGGTGGAAAACAGGTCCCAGAGGAGGCCCAATGCGAAGGCGTAATGGCGGGCTGACAAGAGGCCCCACTGGTGATCGCAGAAGAGGCCGTATTTGTGGGCCATGAATAGTACCTACCGGTGGGTGAACAACAGCCCCAACAAGGGGTCCTACATGAGGGCGTAACCGTGGACCTACCACAGGCCTTAGGGGCCCCACAACAGGCTCAATCCGTGGGCTGGTAATGGCTCCCATTGGTGGGCTCACAAGTGGTCGTACAAAAGGGCGTAATGGGGGACCTACCATAGACCTTACTGGGGGCCCTATGGTTGGCCCAAAACGTGGGCTGATAATCGCTCGCATTGGTAGGCCCCTGACGGGCCCCACAAGTGGTCCTACAAGAGGGTGTAACCGTGGACGTACCATAGGCCTTAGAGGAGGCCGTACAGAAGGCACAAACTGGGACCTGATTATAGCTCCCATTGGTGGGCCCCCAATGGGCCTTAAAACAGTGCGTAACTGTGGAACTACTATAGGTCTTAAAGAAGGCCCGACGGCAGGCCCGAACCGTGGGCTCATAATGGCTCCTATTGGTGGGCGCCCAGGTAGTCTAACAATAGGACGTAACGGTCGACCTATCATAGGCCTTAGAGGAAGCCTTATGCCAAGCCCGAACCGTGGGCTGATCATAGGTCCCATTGGTGGGCCCCTGGTGGTTCCTACAAGAGGGCGTAACCATGGACCTACTATAGACCTGGTAGGAGGCCCAAAACGTGGGTTCATAATGGCTCCCATTGGTGGGCCCCTGACGGCTCCCACAAGTGGTCCTACAAGAGGGCGTAACCTCGGCCCTATAATTGGCCTTAGAGGAGGCCCTATGGTAGGCCCGTGACGGGGGCGGATAATGGCTCCCATTTGTGGGCCACTGATGGGTCCCACAAGTGGTCCTACAAGAGGGCGTAACCTCGCCCCTATAATAGGCCTTAGAGGAGGCCCTAGGGTAGGCCCGTGACGGGGGCGGATAATGGCTCCCATTTGTGGGCCCCTGATGGGTCCCACAAGTGGTCTTACAAGAGGGCGTAACCTCGGCCCTATAATAGGCGTTAGAGGAGGCCCTATGGCAGGCCCGTGACGGGGGCGGATAATGGCTCCCATTTGTGGGCCCCTCATGGGCCCCGCAAGTGATCCTATAGGAGGCCTTAACTGCGGACCTACCACAGGCCTTGGAGGACGCCCTATGACAGTCCCGAACTGTGGGCTGATTATGGCTCCCATTGATGGGCCTCCAATGGGTCCTACAAGAGGCTGTAACCGTGGACCTACAATAGGCCTTAGAGGAAGCCCTATTCTAGGCCCGAACTGTGGGCTGATCATAGCTCCCTGTGGTAGTCCCCCAATGGGACCTACAAGAGGGCGTAACTGTGGGCCTATCATGGGCCTTAGAGGAGGTCCTAGGGTAGGTCTAAACCGTGGGCTGATCATGGCTGTCATTGCTGGGCCCACAACAGGTCTTATTCGAGGACCGATGATGGCGCCCACTGGTGTACTAAGAGGTCCCATAGCCGGTACAAGAGGTCGTAACTGGGGCCGAATGATAGGCCTTATGACAGGCTTTAGTGGAGGCCCAATAGCTGGTCCAAAACGAGGGTTAATGATGGCTCCATTTGGTAGGCCCACAACGGGACCCACCGGTGGTCCAGCAAAAGTGTGTAAACGTGGCCCAACCATAGGACCCACAGGTGACCTTACAACAGGCCCTAACCGTGGGCTGATCAGGGCTCCCATTGGTAGGCCCACAACAGGTCCTATTCGAGGACCAGTGATTGCTCTCAGTGGTGGGATAAGAGGCCCCACCGGTGCTCGCACATAAGGTCGTAACCGTGGTCTAACTATAGTTCTCAGCGATGGTCGAATGCTAGGTGCAAACCGTGGCCTGATAATGGCTCCCATTGGTTGGCCCACAACTGGCCCTATAGGTGGTCCTACAAGAGGACGTAACCGTGGTCCAACCATAGGACTGGCAAGTGGTCCTACAAGAGGGCCTAACCGTGGGTAGATCACAGGTGCCAATAATGGGCCCGCAGCAGGTCCTATTCGCGGACCGGTAATAGCCCCCATCGGTGGTCCGCCAACACGCCCCACAGGTGGTCGTAGAATAGGCTGTAAGCGTGGTCGCACCACAGCCCGCAGAGGTTGTCCTACAGCCGGTCCAAACCGCGGGCTGATAATGGCTCCCATCGCTGGGCCCACAACAGGTTGTAGTCGGGGGACAGATATAGCCCCAAAAGGTGGGAGCACAACAGGCCTCAAAGGTAGTCCTACTAGAGGCCGTAAACGTGGGCTGAATGCAGCTCCCACCAGTGGGCGCACAACTGGTCCTACCTGCGAGCCGACCATAGCCCCCACAGGTGGTCCTACAACAGGCCCTAACCGCGGACCGATGAGAGCCCTTGTCAGGGGCGTGAAAACAGGTCCAATGCGTCGACTGATTAGGGCCCTTAGAGGTGGACCAACGGCGCCTACCGGAAGACCGAACGCTGGTCCAATAGGCCCGGCTTGTGGCACTAATCTGGGCCGCATAATACCCGCTGGGCCTGGCACAGGAATGCCCGTCTCGCACATGCAGCGGCCGCCCTGGCAGTAGCCCAGGGTCCCCGGGTTTATCCGAGAGCAACGCAACCGGCATCGCATCAGGTTCCCCATGAGGCAGCCGAAGTCGCGTCCTGCGCACGTGGTCGCCGAAGCATCCACCATTGTCAGAGCGGTTGCGTCGGTATGTTGTTTCTTGAAGCGCCAACACCAAGCACATCTGGCGCAGCCAAGCACTCAGCAAACCTCTACCGCTTGCAGACTAAGCAGAGTGCTTGCACAGTTAACTCGGCGAGTCAGCGGGCTCACATTTAGGTAAATATTTTTCAAAAAAGGGCTTCTACATTTACTGGGATGTAGTGTTCAATAATGAAACTGTGCTCGATACTTCTGTATAGCTGGCCATTAGAATTGCAACTGAAGCTATGCAGCGTTTAGGCAAGGTTTCAGCCAAGCTTTTTAAAAGTCATTGTTAGATGGTGATCGTTTTTCGTGGCTAGGTGCGCACCACTGGAAGAGCATGCTGTCAGTGGGCCTAGCGAGGAGTCCAGCTTTGAAATTGTGGGTCTTGAGAGTAGGTCACTGCAATTAGTCATTAGGAGAGATGGAGCTTAGAGATTATATCACGTAGATAACTAATGCAGAGATTAGAACCCTTTACAAAATTATAACGTATTACAGAAGTGTTCTAACGAATTATTTCTATAATACCTGGTGTTGGCTGTGTTGTGCTGTAGTGTAACAAGCACACATTACATTTACAGCGTATGAATACAAGTTTATGCTTAGGCGCCATCCTGCCAGTATGCGTCGTCGTAACATTAGCTTTGTACGCCTTGTTGTGGCGCCCCATTTCTTGTAAATGGGGCGCCACATTTCCGGGACGAGTTCCTTGTCCCGGAAATATACAAGTTTACACGCGTGTGCAATAATTTCTCGTGCCACATGATAATGACGTTTCACGGCATTCTTCCGCGACAGCTGCTACAGCACGTGAACACCAGCTTGTCGATAACTAACAAGCACCGAGCTTCGGACAACGCGCACCATGTGTAGAATAAAAAAAGATTGATAAGTCATGTTATGCTCGACTGCGCAGGCATTTCGAACACGCGCCATCCCGTTGTCGCTGCCGGGATAAGATTACTTTGAGCAGGCCAGGTCGTTTTTAGTTATGAATGTTTGCCGTCTTAAAAAGAAACAAGAAACGTGCCCGTGGGACATACATAAGGGGTGCCTGCAATACTTTATTTATCAATATCGTTCACATGAAAGGACACAGTTCTAGAAATATTTCGGAGCAAAAAAGTACTTCAATTCGTTTAGAGAAGCGGAGTTAGCGTCATTCAAAGATCGCGTTCAAAGATCCTTCTTCAACGGCTTGCACCGCTAAGCCTGTGGCGGCCGCAACGCTCGGCCCCCTTAACGGCGCGCAGTTTCAAATTCGTTTTAGATGTGCACGTACACGCTGCTACTTTGTGTTTGATACCTACGACACGTTAAACTAAGCTCAGCGGCTGATACCTAAGAACCATCGCCGAATTTGGTCGTCTTGCGGTAACCGGTTCAGTGCATTTTTACCGCGCTCGCCGCCTTTGCAGCCAGTTGTACACCGACGTTGATGTTTTTCGTTCATTTTCACCAAAGGCCTAGTGAAGAGCGTCTCCTACTATTTCTACGGCTGCGAAAACACCAACTCCAGGTTCGCGCTGCCCTTCTAGTCGCGTGCAGTGAATCTGCGCGCGCACAAATTTTACACACGAAGCGAAAGACACTCGAATGATAGACGCGCACTGTGATAGCGGTCAGCGAAAGTTCAGCGACGTCCCGATCTTATGCTGCGGAGGACGCGGTCCAACTCGAGAAGACAAGGGCCGCCGAATACCGAAAAAAAAAAACTGAATTAGCGTGCAGGCGCTCTGAACGCAGTGGTATTTCGTATTTTTTTCCCGACAGCAGTTATATGTACACTCCAAGGGAATTTTTGCCGTGGTCGTCCGAGTCTACACGAGGTTCCATGTACATATATATATATATATATATATATATATATATAAACGAGAAGAAAGGGGGTTAACCGAGGGACCCGATATTTATTAGTCCTATAATGAGAAGCCAACAAACACTGACACCAAGGACAACATGGGATAATTAAGTAAGTAATGATACATTAATGGAAATTAAAGTGGATGAAAAAACAACTTGCCGATAATTTCCATTAATTTATCATTACTTTATTTCATTTATTAAGCACATGCAATTTCCCTATGTTGCCCTTGGTGTCAGTGTTTGTTGGCTTCTCATTATATGACTAATATATAGCGGGTCCCTCGGTTAACCCCCTTTCTTCTCGTTTATTACTTAACGAGGGTCTCGAATCCGGCAACATTGATGCCTTCAGGTAGCATATGTGGGTTTATTGACCAGCTGCCTTCACCCGAAAAGATCACGTTCTCGTGACGCCTGCGGCAAAAAAGACGTTCCACGTCCGCCGCCAAGGTCTGTGAGTGGGGGCGCTGGCTAACACTCCCAGGGTTCTACTCGTACACATAAATGCCCAAGAAAGTGGATGGGGAAACGCCGCCGCGGTAGCTCAATTGGTAGAGCATCGCACGCAACATACGAAGGTTGTGGGTTCGGTTCCCACCTGCGGCAAGTTGTTTTTTCATCCGCTTTAATTTCCATTAATTTATCATTACTTTATTTCATTTATTAAGCACATGCAATTTCCCTATGTTGTCCTTGGTGTCAGTGTTTGTTGGCTTCTCATTATATGACTAATAAATATCGGGTCCCTCGGTTAACCCCCTTTCTTCTCGTTTATTACTTAACGAGGGTCTCGAATCCGGCAACATTGATGCCTTCAGGTAGCATATGTGGGTTTATTGACCAGCTGCCTTCACCCGAAAAGATCACGTTCTCGTGACGCCTGCGGCAAAAAAGACGTTCCACGTCCGCCGCCAAGGTCTGTGAGTGGGGGCGCTGGCTAACACTCCCAGGGTTCTACTAGTACACATAAATGCCCAAGAAAGTGGATGGGGAAACGCCGCCGCGGTAGCTCAATTGGTAGAGCATCGCACGCGACATGCGAAGGTTGTGGGTTCGGTTCCCACCTGCGGCAAGTTGTTTTTTTCATCCACTTTAATTTCCATTAATTTATCATTACTTTATTTCATTTATTAAGCACACGCAATGTCCCTATGTTGTCCTTGGTGTCAGTGTTTCTTGGCTTCTCATTATATGACTATATATATATATATATATATAAATATATATATATATATATATATATATATATATATATATATATATATATATATATATATATATATATATATATATATATATATATATATATATATATATATATATATATATGTATGTAGACTGGCGAAAACGCGAGCGGGCAGGCTTATACTCAAAGCGATAGGGACATACCCAAATAGGTCGATGAACCCGAAGGAATCCGAGGTAGAATTGAGCGCGAACCTTACGGACGGGATCAGAACCACCCCCCTTTCGAGATATCTGTACCCGGGACACAATGTTAGCAGAAGAAAAGCGAGAGCGAAAGCTTTGTTGAAAGAAATGGAACAGCTAGGACAACAGGCGGCCCTTGTAGACGCTGCCTGGGTCAAAGGCAAAGAGGCCTACACCGCCGTGGTGGTCGACAGCCGGGGGGAGGTACGGGACGCCGTCACCATCTTCAATAAGGATTCCACGGTGGCGGAGCAAGCCGCGATTGCTCTAGCCATCAGGAACCGTAAATGGTCTTTCATCTATAGCGATTCCAAAGCAGCAATAAAGAGCTTTGACACAGGCTATGTAGCTGGGACTGCGGCTAAAATTATCCACAAGGTCGAAACTATCAAAACTGAAATCCGATGGTTTCCTGCACATATGGGACAAGTGGACGAGACTCGGCCCAACCTCAACGAGGTGACGAACGACCTGGCACGAGGACTTGCTTGCCGTGCCGGTCAGAACCGAACCGACGCCCACTACCTATCCGGGGAGCATTAAGATCACTTACTAACTTACAACGACATCACTAGATATTACTACTTGGGGCGTAGGCAATTCCCTCTGCCACACGTAAAATTGAACAGGGCTCAGGCAGTCACGCTACGTTTACTACAAACCGGGACGTACCCAACTCCGTATTTCATAAATAAAATTCATCCCGAAAGAGAAATTAGGAAAGAATGTAACGTGTCCGATGGCATCATTGACATCAGACACATCCTGGCGGGCTGCCCCGCGATTCTCGCCGATCCCGAAGAAAAATGGTTTTACTGGCACAAGTTGATAACAAGCTCTTCATATAAAGATCAGCTACGGGCTGTCCAGAGGGTCCACGATGACGCCATAAGGCTCGGCCTGGCGGTGCCGACGTGGACGCAGCCCGCCTCGGTCTGAAAAGACCGGGCTTCAGGACACTAATAAAGTTTTGCGGATGAATGAATGAATGCGATACATTTCTTTTCTTGGCATTATTGCAACCTTGGTTCTTGCGTGACTATTATGACCTCAATACTGACCCTGTAACTGGTTTCTGCAACTGCAATTATTGTTGTCATATCCTCTTCGTTCTAGTTATTCTCTTGTATAATCACGTAATCAAATTGTTATATGCCCAATTTTTTATTGTATAAGATTTAGTATGTAACACCTTATACCATGTTCCTATGTATCACATGCAGCCCTTCCCGTTACAATCCCTGATGGGATTCACAGTATCAATAAATTATATATATATATATATATATATATATATATATATATATATATATATATATATATATATATATATATATATATATATATATATATATATATATATATATATTGTCTCGCATCAATGCGATGAGGTTTATTGTCGTTCACAACGGTGTGGAACGCTAGATAAAGCACTGCAAGGGCTGTCCGTAGCACGGGGCTCGCTCGCGATCACGGCACGGCCCTTCGTCTTCCTCTTCGCACGGCGCATAAGCAGGGGCGCGTCTGCTTCATTACAATATATATACGTATATATATATATATATATATATATATATATATATATATATATATATATATATATATATATATATGGTTGAGGAAGTCACGCTGGACGACCAGGGGTAGTAAAATGAAGAAAAAGAGTAGGACGTACGTTGAATACGCACAGTATATTTGACTTATGTTTCGGCTGGTCGACCAGCCGAAAAAACATCAGTCAAACATACTGTACTTATTCAACGTACATCGTACCCTTGTTCTTCATTATATATATATATATATATATATATATATATGGTTGAGGAAGTCACGCTGGACGACCAGGGGTAGTAAAATGAAGAAAAAGAGTAGGACGTACGTTGAATACGCACAGTATATTTGACTTATGTTTCGGCTGGTCGACCAGCCGAAAAAACATCAGTCAAACATACTGTACTTATTCAACGTACATCGTACCCTTGTTCTTCATTATATATATATATATATATATATATATATATATATATATATATATATATATATATATATATATATATATATATATATATTGTTACGGTGTTACAAACAGTCAGACGTATATTTACAGGATATTTACAATAATAGTAGCGGCTGACAAGATGGCAGACAGCGCGCGAAGTCCAGAGCGTCGTCTTCCTCCGACCAAGTTGACATCTTCTTCGTCAGCGTGTAATATGACCCCCGGCGGCGGAAGCACCGGATCGGTGCTGGTTAGGAGGCGGGCGAGTGATACAACTTAAGACGCGCGACATGGACCACGTCGGAGCGATGCTGAACCACGGGTGGCTCAAGAGGGGTGATTTCATACGTGACGTCAGTTACTTTACGCAAGACACGGTAAATGCCAGAGTAGCGTGAAAGTAACTTCTCCGAGAAGCCAACGCGCCGCGACGGCAACCAAAGGAGAACCAGGGTGCCCGGTGTGTAATGGACGTCACGATGGCGGGAGTCATATAAGCGCCGCTGATTATCCTGCGACTCCACAAGGTGACGTCGGGCAATATGGCGTGCTTCTCGAGGCTTGAGTACGGCTTCATGGGCGTACTCGGACGTAAAATTCAGGCTAGCAGGCAGAATGGTGTCAAAAGGTAGCTTAGGGTCGCGGCCAAACAAGAGGAAGAGTGCAGAGAAGCCGGTGGTATCATGGCGAGACGAATAATAGGCGAAAGTAACGAACGGCAGTGCAACGTCCCAGTCGCGATGATCAGCGGAGACATATATGGACAGCATGTCAGTAAGGGTGCAGTTAAGGCGCCCGGTTAGACCGTTCGTTTGTAGATGGTAAGCAGTAGCAAGTTTGCATTTAGTCGCGCACGAGTGCAGAACGTCGTTGACAACTTTAGAAAGAAAGTAGCGGCCGCGGTCGGTGAGGAGCTGTCGAGGGGCGCCGTGGTGAAGGGTGACGTTCTAGGAGGAAGTCGGCGACATCGGTTGCACAGCTTCTCGGAAGAGCCCGTGTGATTGCATATCGGGTGGCGTAGTCTGTTGCTACAGTAATCGACTTGTTTCCCGAATCAGACGTATAGGAAAAGGGCCTACAAGATCAACACCTACACGGAAGAGTGGTTCTGATGGTACGTCAAGTGGTTGAAGGTGACCAGCAGAGAGTGTGGTCGGCTTTTTGCGTCGTTGACAAAGGCCACACGCAGCGACATAACGGCAGACGTCGCGGCATAGACCAGACCAATAGAAGCGCCGACGAACCTGGTCATAGGTCCGTGGCACGCCAAGGTGACCGACAGTCGGGACATCATGAAGGTGATCGAGAACAGTCTGACGCAGATGCTCAGGCACAACGAAGAGTCGGGCAGGGCCGTCCGGGCGCATCTTAGGGCGATACAATATACCATCTTAGAGTTCAAACATGTGAAGGGAAGGATCAGGTGTCGTTGAAGTGAGCCGTTGAATGAGGTCTTGTAAGGAGGCGTCCCGACGTTGTTCGGCTCCAATATCGCGAAAAGCAGCCAGAGAGAGAACGGTGACAGGTACGCCGGCCGCAGAAACGTCAGGAGGGTCGACAGGATGGCGCGACAAGCAGTCCGCATCTTGACGTAACCTGCCGGTCTTGTATACAAATGAATAGTTGTATTCTTGAAGGCGCAGAGCACAGCGGCCAAGGCTCCCTGAAGGATCTTTGAGGGACGAAAGCCAACACAGAGCGTGGTGATCAGTGATGACTGTGAATTGGCGGCCGTACAAATAAGGGCGAAATTTATCCACTGCGCAAACGAGAGCCACACACTCGCGTTCAGTGATGGAATAATTGCGGTCAGCAGAGTAAAGAAGGCGGCTGGCGTAGGCAATAACACGCCCTTGTTGTTTCTGTGCCATCATATCGCCAATACCATGGCCACTTCTGTTGGAGCTGACGCATCAAAGTGAGCGAGGATGGGCGGGGACGTAAGCAGCCCAATAAGCTCGGTGAAAGCACCCGCTTGCTCATTGCCCCAAATGAATGCGGCGTCTTTCTTGAGGAGCTGAGTGAGAGGGCGCGCAAGGTTCGCAAAATTTCGGACAAACCGACGAAAGTAGGAGCAAAGGCCCAGGAAGCTGCGAACATCCTTGGCACATGTTGGCACGGGAAAGTCTTTCACTGCCCGTATTTTATCGGGATCAGGGCGTACACCAGTAGAATCGACGAAATGCCCGAGCACAGAGATTTCCCGACGACCAAAGTGGCACTTGGATGAATTTAATTGTAGCCCCGCCTGACGGAAAACACATAGGATCGTCGATAGGCGTTCGAGGTGTGTCGTAAAAGTCGGAGAAAAAACGATCACGTCGTCCAGGTAACAGAGGCAGATGGACCACTTGAAACCATGTAGAAGGGCGTCCATCATTCGTTCAAATGTGGCCAGGGCATTAGATAAACCGAAAGGCATCACTCTGAACTGATACAGGCCATCGGGAGTAATAAATGCTGTCTTCTCGCGGTCCATGTCGTCGACGGCAATTTGCCAGTAGCCGGAGCGAAGGTCGATGGACGAAAATATTGTGCTCCATGCAGGCAATCCAGGGCATCGTGAATGCGTGATAGTGGATCGACGTCCCTTTTGGCTACCTTGTTGAGGTGTCGATAATTCACGCAAAATCGCCAAGTGTTGTCCTTCTTTTTAACTAGTACAACAGGGGATGCCCATGGGCTGCAAGAAGGTTCGATGATGTCTCGAGAAAGCATCTTGTCAACTTCATGTTGGATGATTTGTAGCCCAGTAGGTGAGACGCGGTAGGGTCGCCGATGGATCGCGCTCGCATCACCGGTGTTTATTCGATGTTTTATGGCAGATGTTTGTCCTAGAGGGCGCTCTCCAAGGTTGAATACGTCCCAGTATGAGGCAAGGAGGCAACGTAGTTCATTAGCACGCAGGGGCGGTAGGTCGGGAGCAATCATTTTTTGTTAGGGCATTCAAGTCTGAAGGGACAAGGGGCGAAGCAAGAGTTGAACACGAGGAGCTGTTACAAGTTAAAGCCGAAATGTTGTAGTATCTGGCCGGCGTTATTTGCGCCAGGGATATTCCGCGTGGGAGTACTTGTGTACAAAGCCCAAAGTTCACCAGTGGAAGGCAGGACGCGTTGTCCGAAATGGTAATGATGGTGTGAGGGAAAGCGACGTTATGCAAGAGCAGGACATCCGGGTTAGGGGATACGATGTAGTTACCGTCTGGTACAGGTGGAACGGGGGAGACACCTATGTAGGTAACGGCACAGTGTGGGAAGCGAATAGGCTCTGTGGAACATAGCCGCATCGGATCACTATCGGGAGGGTCAATAGCAGCAGGTAGAGCGAGTTGCCCAACACCAGCAGAACAGTCTATCAAAGCGGAATGTGTTGACAGAAAGTCAAGGCCCATAATGAGTTCCTGAGGGCAGTGCTCTAGAACATAAAATAAAACAGAAGTATGATGTCCGGCGACACTCACGCGAGCCGGACACAAGCCAATAACGGTTGGTGTTCCACCGTCGGCGACTTGGACCACAGGCGACGGGGCAGGAGTAAGGACTTTCTTGAGACGATTCCGAAGCTGAGCATTCATCACAGATATGTGCGCGCCAGTGTCAATCACAGTCGTAACAGGTACACCGTCCACATTCACTTTAATGAGGTTCCGATTTGTGGGCAAGGCCAGAAAAGGATTTTTGCGTCGGGTCGGTTTGACAGCATCACCTCCAGGTGCTGCACCCGTTCGTTTTCCGGAAGGGTGCGCCGGAAGGAGCTAGAGGGCGGTGATCGGCGAGATCGGGCGATCGGGAGAAGCGGCGACGTGGCATAGGAGAGCGGCTAGAGCGGGTAGGCGGAGAAGTGTCGGCAGAATCGACTGGCTGCGTTTGCGGGGGGAACCGAGGAGCAGCGTGAGGGCCGTGGTATGGGAGGTAGGGCCAGAGGATCGAAATCCACGAAGACCGGCTGTGACGTGAACTATGGCCGATAGGGCCACAAGTGAAGCATATAGGCTTGTCATCTGGAGTACGCCATCCGGCCGGATTGCGATACCGCGTTGGCACATTCAGGCTGCGGGTGCGTATGACAGTGCTCGACGGAGTGTAGTCAGGTTGATTAAGTGAGCAGACGTTGGTCAAGCCAATGTTGGCCGATTCCTGGCGCACGACGGTCTGTGTCATTGAGATGGTCGCCTGGCTATTGTCGGGGCCATGGGTTGGGGTTGTCACAGGAGATGCGGCTTCTGTTTCACGTCGGATGACATGTAGGACGTCATCAGAGCGATCGGGCGTGGGCGAACTGTGGAGGTCTTCGCAGGTTGACGTAGCAGCCGTGTTGGGAAGGCGAGGAAATGGCTGGGCAGTGCAGCGACTCTTGGCTTCTTCAAACCGCCGGCATTCAGTAATGATGACTTGCACAGTGGAAGAATTCTTGAAAACAAGGAGGTGGAAGGCATCATCTGCTATGCCCTTAATGACATGTGCAACATTATCAGGTACGGACATCTTCGGATCCACTTTGCGGCACAGAGCGAGCACGTCTTGGATGTACCTGAGATAGGATTCAGTGCACGTCTGGACGCACGAAGCGAGGTCTTTTTGGGCGGCGCGCTGACGTCCAACATGCTTGCCAAACAAATCTTTCAGCTTCTGTTAACAAATGTCCCAGCTAGTAAGTTCCTCCTCCTGGGTCTGAAACCAGACGCGTGCCGTGCCTGCGACGTAAAATATCAAATCAGCGAGCATGATGGTCTGATCACAGTGGGTACTGGAGCTCACCCGCACATATAGTTGAAGCCAGTATTCAACATCAGTGTCGTCGGTGCCAGCAAAGGTTCCTGGGTCGCGGGGTTGTGCTAGAATGACGGTGGGCGTGGATGCCGGCGGGCCCGAAGCATCCTCGCCTTGTGTCAATTGGCATTGTAGATGCAGCCAAGGAGCTCCCGCTGCGTAAATCCGTCTTGATAATGATCCCGCACCTCCACCACGGCTGACAAGGTGGTAGACAGCGCGCGATGTTATATATATATATATATATATATATATATATATATATATATATATATATGAGAGAGAGAGAGAGTTTATTAGAAAGGCAGGGAGGTCAGCCTGAGTTAGCATGCTCTGGCCTGCTACTCGGCACGGGGGAAAAAGGAAAGGGGACAAAAAAGAGTGGTCAAATATGATGATGACAGGAAGAAGGGAGGTATATACACACTAACACAGTGGGTTCTCTAGAGTTTTGCGTGTAGTCTGGTGACATTCGAGTAATCCAGAACAGCCCTGGTAGGTATTTATGCTACTGTACGATCACACATTGCGGACGAAATAGTCCTTTCGGACAATGCTTGCCTCAGTGCCTGCTAGCGACAAAGCCAGCGTCTTCCACTGTGCTGCGCAGAGATGGCAATCGCAAAACAAATGTTGAAAAGTCAAATTATTTAGCTATATGTATGTTATATACCATGTCGTGCTATATGACATGCGTTATATGAGGGGCATTCGGGACACCTTTAAATCTCAAAAATTGCTCCTATCAGGTCTCACAATTTTGAGAAAATTATTCCTCAGAATTTTGAGAATGGCAGCCCACAAACAAATGTCACGAAAGAAAACACCGACAGCGTATGCCTTTTAACTTGAATCTTCTAATACTTCTTATCCTGAGAGGCTAAATGCCTCTCAGGATAACTTGCGTGCTTAAACCAAAATTTAAAACAGGAACGAATATGCGGTTATCGGCAAAGGTCACAATGGTGTGAGGCACGGCAAGTGTACGTAGCAGGAGAACATTAACATAAGGAGTCAGTACATAATCACCGTCAGGAACGGATGGGAAGCACGTCAAAGGTATATACATGGTGTCTTGAGGCGGCAACCGTACGAAGTTCATAGGACATAAAGGAAGCTTAGCTGATTTTGGAACACAGCAGCACGAGTTGGAGGAGGCCAGCAGCGCAGTATGTGCTGAATGGTCCGATAAAAGGTCGAGGCCGATGATTAAGTCACGGGAACACAGTTCCAGAACAACAAATTAAACGGAAGTGTTAAAACCAGCAACAGTTATTCGGACACTGCACATGCCTAGGATAATGTGCGTTGCTCCATCAGCGACCCAGATAGCACGAGATGCGGCATGTGTAAGGACGTTCTTCAAGCGGCAACGAAGACGACTGCTCATCACCGAGACATGGGTTCCGGTATCAACAAGCGCTGGGACAAATACACCGTCAACTTCTACATCGACTATGTTGCGTCTGGTCGGCAGGGTGAGAGGCTTTGGTGTAGATGTCGACAATGCAGCGTCACCTCCAGGAGCTGCATCTTTTAGTTTTCCGAAGGTATGCGTCCAGGTCGGAATGACGACGACAGGTGACTGGATTGGGGTGACCTGCACGACGGGTGAGGACATTGCGGCGAACGGGACTGGTGACTGCTCGGCGACAGTGATCGACGGTGCCATGGGGTCGTACCGTCAGTGGCGTGCAGTTCGGCTCGGCTTGCGGTTGGATGTGGCGAAAACCACCGTCTGGACGAGAGCTGTTTGAGAACGGCATCGAGAACCAGCGGTTGCGACATAATCGGGTGACGTGACCAACGCTGCGACAACAGAAGCAAATAAGTCGGTCATCCGGTGTTCGCCACTCCCCCATGTTGCGAGAACCTCGAGGGTATTTGATCTGGGCATGCACGAGCGAAGGACGTTCGGTTGGCCGAGAACTGGACACGGTGCAAACTGACCGCAAGCCGACATTGGCGAGTTCTTGGCGCACAATAGCCTGAACAAGGGGAACCATAGGAGCGTATGTACAGTTGACAGGTAGGTATAAGGCCGTGGGACACATGGCTTCCAGCTCATGGCGCACGATCTTCGCCGGCTGCTCTGAAGGCTGCTGCTGTAGCGAAAGAGAGTCCTGTCGGTCTTGACAAGACGATTTTGCAGCCGTATTGGGAAGTCGTGCAAATGACTGATAAGTACGACGGTGTTTCACCTGCTCGAAACGATTGCACTCCGTGATAATGTCAATTAGCGAAATGCAGTTCTTACAAATGAGTAAATTGAAGGTGTCATAGGCGATACCTTTTAAGACATGACCGACTTTTTGAGGCTCCGGCCTTTCAGCGTCAGCCTTGCGGTAGAGGGCTAGCATGTCTTGTATATGGCGACGTAGCCTTCGGCGGATGTCTGCACTCGGGATGCCAACTCTTTCTTGGCGGCGACCTTCCGACTCAGTGGTTCTCCGAAGAGATTTCGCAGCTTCAGCTTGCAGGTATCCCAGTCACGAAGTTAGTGATTTTGAAACCACACTAATGCAGTTCCCGCCAAGTAAAACATTATGTTCGTCAGCACCACTGTGGCATTCCATTTGTTATGGCTTCTAACCCGCTCATACATCTCCATCCAGTCGTAGACGTCGGCGCCATCGGTGCCGCAGAAGGTTCTTGAATCACACGGATGCGTGAGTACGACAGTCGACGCAGTCGACGCAGGCGTTGCCGAAGTAGGCACCATCTCCTGCGACATCAGTGAAGAACCAAAGCGGCGGCCACTGCGAAGCTCCGATCTGAGTCGTTATCCCGCACTTCCACCAAATGTTACTAAGTAGAAGCCTGATGTACAAATGTATTTACAAGAATTTACACGGGCAAAACTTAATGGTAATCGCGCAGGCTGGTACAAATGATGATGATGATAATGAAGCCTCAACTAATGGCACAAAGGCTGGTACAAAGGTCACAGCTTCAGGAGAGTGTACCACTTCCTCTTTGTCTCTCTTTTGCGCACACGGTCCTATCCAAATGCACCGTAACAATATTATATGCACATGCAGAAAGTGAAGGTAATTGTTTCTTGGCATTGCTATAAGTTTTAGCCTTTCAGATCTCGTTAATGTAAAGCCAGCATTCCCCTCTACAACCAATGGGAAAAAAGTGTGGAAAAGTGTTGACAATTGTCACAAACATACAAAAAACAGCCCTTTCGTCTGGAATATTAACTGAATATCACCAATGCTGCTAAACGTGGATAGGTAAGACATGCACTCTTGTTCATTACAACAGCATGTGCCGCGCCGCATACATGGTTATTTAAACGAAAACATGTAGGCCCACCTCATGTAACAATTAAAGCAGCGGCATGAAGTTAAACAGTTGCTCGTACGATTTTAAACCTTTCCATTGAATAGACTTAAGAGGACACGTGTCACTAGGGACACCGTTGGAGTTTTCTTGATGGCATGATGGCAGAGCTCCCTCTGTCCTATCGCAGGCCTTGGGGCTATACCCTCAATAAAGGTGTTTCTACTACGGATGTGCTACTATGGCCGATGAGAAGATGGAGGATTCCTCGTCCCATATCTCTGTATGCTACATGATTGAAAATATCTACCTTAGCTGCTTCGAGTTCACACTTCTGACCACCGTCGAAATTTTTAAGGGAGAGCATTGTTGAGTTACTTTGGAGAGCTCTTCGAACGGCTCACTTTAGAGTTACGAGCATCCATGGTTTTCCCCACGTTACTCATGAATCGGTGGTTGGATGAATGAAACGAAGGCGGCTTAAACTACCTATCCTCTTATCCTTACCCAATAGGCCCACAGGTAAGTAGCCTTTCGCCTCTCACGTGCCAACAGACAAAAATGCATATGTTTATTGGCAGCAAAGGAGCAAGCATGATGGCCAATCAGCATACCTGCAACAGCATTCTTAGGGCATGTCATGATGGTGCTCTTTATCTTCTTTATACATCCAAAAATCCTTTCGCATTTTCTACAATAAAACAAGATCGTAGACGATGACTTTGATTGACTTCGTAATTTATTCGCCATTATGTCTTCCCTTAACGTCCTTTTATTTTTCAAATTTATTTTGTGGCTTCTCTTCACCGCGCAACAATGTATCGACAGTATTGAGTCTGCGCAGGCGCTCTATTATTCACTATTTATGTAAAATTGACGGTCGCGTACCTGTGTCATGAAAAAGGATGATAACTCACAAAGCAAGCAAAGCACAAAGCATGCCCAAACATATTTCTTGCAGGGAAGGTCATAAACGCACTTTGCGCTTATCACCTATAGTCAGCATACTCTCAGCATCCTTCAAACATATTCCTCAGCATTGCAAGAGGATAGGAAAACTCCACGACTACACGCCTCTGTAGAGCACTTGATGGCCTTCGCACTAGAAATTTGTCTTGGAAAAATGCACTTTACACATAAGTATGTGACTGCCATGTTAAAAATTTTAGTGAGTCGCCCATAGGAAAGGATATTCGCATTTCGCATTTTACCTGCACCCGAGAATATTGGTACGTTCGATAAGTCACATGTAACGATTAATTTACAATATTTACAAGAGAGTCAACGATGCACAAACAAGGTGGCTGTCGAGACAGATTTCACCTACACACGTCAAAGCGCCTTCTTCTGACAAATGCCAGTATAGGGGTGCTATAACGCAAAACTATTCCATGCTTTTCTATTCCAATTCTGCAATCAAGCCTCCGCGTTTGGTGAAAAACGTTTTTGGCCACCCCCATTTCACCTTTCTGTCACGCGACGTCACGAAAACCGGGATATCTACCCATCTGATATGACGTGTACACACTGATTACGCATGATTTGGCCGAAAAAAAGAAAAAAATAGTTATTTCTGATTCGACCTCTTTTTGACATTAGCCCTCGGCTATTGGTCAAAAGTTTTCGGGCTGCACCCACTTCACCTGCCTGTCACGCGACGCCACAAAACCGCAAGAAATCACCGCGTCAAAGTGACGTGCACGCGTTAAAGATGCATTAATATGCCGAAAAAAAAACTGAATTTTCTTTTGAATAGCCGCTGGCTGCCCCCTTCTGAAAGCAATAAAAGATGGCTGCTGCCGATCACTCAGGCACTAGCGACTGGCATCTGCCGGAGAGCATGGGTTTATTTGTGTGCAATAAAGCTTTTTGCGTGGCCGTGTAACCTTTTCAAGCACTTTTGGCACGTTTACGACCTCGTTCTGCCAATTCTCATTTGCTGAGGATCCGTTTTAGCGTCATTATTAAGCTTCCGTTGCACGCTGCCGCGATTTTCGACCAGCCACCGCAAGCTAAGTAAGGCAAACCGGAACAATCGCAGGCGCCGGCACCACCCTCTTCATCCGGTTATCGATTTTCAGTGCAGTGGCTCGGCCCCATTCAATCCCTCTGCACTTGAGCATGCTCCTCGCCTCCTGCGAGCGAATTAGATAAGACAAGCTGCTCAGTGTAGGCAATGCTATTCGATTTTAAAGCAAACAAAAGTTACCTCCTATGAAAGAGGAGAGCGTTTGATTGGTCTCATCATAGAACTCTGCGGGTCACCGTCCGATGCTTGCATGGGCGGTTACGGAAATTTGGCTTCAGGAGATCGGAATAAAAACATATTTGAATAGTCTTACGTTATAGGGCCCCTGGTTGCGCCGTAACATAACCCCCGCCTTTAATGGTGTGCTCTCGGCGCTAACTACAAGGGAGGTGAACTCACGGCAAAGTAAGGCTTCAGCCGGGACACATGCACAACGTCCGTGAGGACACACGAGTGCAACGGAGTGGTCTCGTAGTTCACATCGCCAAGCTGATGCATTATCGTGTAGGGCCCTGTGTAGCGTGGCACCAGCTTTTCAGACAAGCCGACGCGGTGACATGGTATCCTAGGATGACAACGGAGCCAGGAGAAAATCGAACGTCCCGATGTCGGTAATCATACCGGATCTTCTGTGTGGCCTGAGACTCAGTGTGCCGGGATCCGGCAATCTGACGGGCCGTGTGAGACTGGGCGAATACGTCTTGAGCATATTCAACGGGAGAATTCGTCGAGGAAAGAAGCAGTGTGTGTCAAAGGGCAAAGAAGGCTGTCGGCCGAACATAAGGTAAAAGGGTGAAAAGCCAGCGATCTCGTGACGGGATGAATAGTAGGCGAAGGCGACAAAACGTAACGCGCTCTCCCAATCACTATGATCGTCAGAACGGTACATAGGCAGCATTTCTGTCAACGTGCGATTAAGCCGCTCCGTCAGTGTGTTTGCCTGCGTGGTAGGCGGTGGAAAGCTTCTGCTCGGCAGAACAGAAGTGAAGTAGCTCTTCAACTGCTCTGGACAACAAGGTGCGACTGCGATCAGTGAGGAGCTGCCGGGGTGTGCCTGGATGGAGGATCACGTCATGCAAAAGGAAATCTGCCGCCTCAATTGCACAGCTTGAGCGCAAAGCTCGCGTGATTGCGTACCGTTTTTGCCGCGTGATCACTTACGCCAGCGACCCACTTATTGCCAGATTTGTGGGAAAGGGGCCGAGAAGATCGAGACTAACGCGACACAATGGATCTTAGGGCACATCAATGGGCTGAAGGTGTTGTAGGGGTTGGAGGACGGGACTTCGCGGATGAAAACCCTCAAACTTGGGAGGGATTTATTCTACATTCTATACAGGGAGAGGAGCGTCAGGTAACATTAGTACAGTCATTACGGGCCGGCAGCAACTCGGACGCTGCGGCCCGCGGCAAGAAGTTCGAGAGAGGTGAATCAGGGAATCAGGGCATGACCCAGAATGCTCAGGTCTCTCTGGAAGGCTTCTTATAAACCCTTCGAGCACTGTAAGTCACGTCATGTTTCACCAATGGGAGAGTCCACTCCGATGACGCCACTTTCAGCCAATGGAAGGCGCCCGTGTCGTGGTGTCACACCTGGCGGCTTGCTGCGGTCTTGCATCGCAGACTGGCAATGCACTTCGAACAAGGAGAAGGGGAGGGCTGCACCTGCTTCATTGTCGGATGCCCACCTGCTAATCCCGGCGGGGCACGAACTTGTTGGCATGTAAACTTGTTGCCTTAAACTTGTCTGCTCGGCCGCTTCTCTGGAATGCGCTTTCCTGCTTCTGCATTCCTCAATTAGCTGTGCTGCAATCCGATGTGGTCTGGGGAACTCGAAGTAATCGCAGGAACCAGCTCCATATCTAACAGTGTCCAGTGGGCAGCACAGCAGGTTTTTTGCGGCGCTGACAGAGCGCACAGGCTGCAACTTAGCGGGGCACAGAACGGTACAGGTTTGGCCAGTAGAAGCGGTGCCGCACATGGTCGTAAGTACGCGAAATGCCGAAGTGGCCTGCAGTAAGAGGCGTCATGCAACTGCTCAAGAACTTATGCCCGGAGATTCCATCGCACAATTAGTAAATATTCTGTTCCTTCAGGGCGTAAGCTGCGACGGTAGAGAACATCGTCGCGAAGCACGAACATGCGCAGCTTAGGCTCCGGATGTTCAGAATTGAGGCGATGGATGAGAACACGTAAGCAGTCATCACGTCGTTGTTCATTGCCGATGTCGTGCAGATAAGAAATCCCAGGACGCAAGAGGCGGTGTCATACGCATCATATTCAGGGTGGTCGGCAGGATGATGGGAGAGGCAGTCGGCTTGCTTGTGCAAACGGCCTGACATGTATAAAGCAGCAAATGAATATTCTTGGAGCCGTAGCGCCCATCTAACCAGTCGTCCAGTGGGGTCTTTAAGTGAGGAGAGCCAGCACAAGGCGTGGTGTTCAGTAATCACGGAAAATGGGCAGCCGTACAAGTAGGGGCGGAATTTGGCGACTGCCCAAACTAAGGCCAGGCACTCCCGTTCGATAATTGAAAAATTCCTCTCGGCGGGTGACAGGAGGCGGCTGGCGTATTCAATTACGCGCTCTGCTTTACGCTGCTATTGAGGAGGAGCAGCCGTAATTCCATGGCCACTGGTATCTCTGTGAAGGTCACTGGCGGCAGATTGATCATAATGAGCCAGCAATGGGAGGAGCCGTGAGCAAGCGTACAAAAGCGGACAAGACTTCAATTTGAGCAAGGACCTATGCGAAAGCAACGTCTTTCTTAAGTATGTCGGTGAGCGGGCGAACGGTTTAGGCGAAATTCTTGATAAAATGACTGAAATACGAGCATAGAGACAAAACTTCCTGCGTCTGCGGCGGAAGACGGAACAGGAAAGTTCTGGACAGCGCGAATCTTGTCAGGGTTGAGTTGAACACAGCCGGCACTGATGAGATGGCGAAGAACGGTAACTTGACGTCGTCCAAAGTGGAACTGCAGGCCGGTGCGTCGGAAAACAGCAAGAATAGCCGATATACGCGTTAGATGATTTAGTAAAGCAATGAACGGGGCTAGTTGGTGGACGTTCATGATTATATTGCGCTTAGTGTTATACTGACGAACATAAGAGACAAGACGTGGACGTACGTAGCGCAAACTACCAACTGTTTAATATTTTTAAAGAACACGCTTATATACAAGGCCCAAAGTATCATCACATGTCACATTGTCATGTCTTTTTATGTTTCCCCCCACATCTTCTTGTATATAAGAGTGTTCTTTAAAAACTTTAAACAGTTGGTAGTTAGCGCTACGTACGTCCGCGTCTTGTCCCTTATGTTCGTCAGTGTAACAATAAGCGCAATATAATCATGAGCGTTAGATCACTCGTGAAAGTTGCTTAGAAGACTATGACATCGCATAGATAGCAAAGACATATGGGCTATTTATAGGTGCGAAGTAAGGAGTCTACCATTTTGCGAAGGTTGCCGGTGCATTACAAAGGCCGAACGGCATAACCTTGAATTGGTAGATGCGGTCAGGTGTTATAAAGGTAGTTTTGTCACGGTCCATGTCATCTATCTAGATTTGCCAATAGCCTGATCAGAGGTCTATCGATGAAAATTACTTGGCTCCG
The DNA here is from genome assembly GCF_038994185.2 of Dermacentor albipictus. Taxonomy (NCBI): domain Eukaryota; kingdom Metazoa; phylum Arthropoda; class Arachnida; order Ixodida; family Ixodidae; genus Dermacentor; species Dermacentor albipictus. The sequence goes on from NC_091821.1 coordinate 492,964,604, forward strand.
TACAAACAGCCCAAGGCGTCGTCAATACGCGGCAAGGGGTAGGCATCCTTGCGTGTGATTTTCTTGAGGTGTCGGTAATCCACACGAAAGCGCCAAATGCTTTATTTTTTTTACGAGGGCAGCAGGGGACAACCACGGACTCCAAGATGGCTCGATAACGCCTTTAGTCAACATATAATTGACTTCTCGTTGTATCAATTGTTATTCAGCATATGAAACACAGTACGGCCGGCGGCGTATCGGATTGGCGTCTACGGTGTAAATGTGATGGGTGACCGCCGACGTCTGGTCTAAAGGGCGGCCGTCAAGACCAAAAACGTCGCGGTAAGTTTCCAAGAGACGGAGCAGGTCCGCAGCTTGTGCCGGAAGAATATCAGGTGCAATCATCTTGCTAAGTTCGTCGGTGAGAGTCGGTTTATTGGAGGTTCTTTAGACGGCGATGGAACTGCGGCATCAAGAGCCGATATCTCGCAATCGTTCACAGGGGAGATGTCGCGCAAAGACATACCTCCGGGAAGAACTTAAGCCGAGCAGTTTACATTAAGGACAGAGAGCGAAGTCTGATTGCCTGTAACAGTGAGCACGGTATGGGGAACGGCCAAATTTCTTTCAAGCAGTGTGTCAGCGGTGGGACATAGTACATAGACGTCGTTTGGGACAGATGCGAACGACAGTAGAGTGACGTACGTATTGGCTTGAGGTGACAGGCGGATGTCATGGAAGAGCATAGCCGTGGTTGTGTGAATGGTGGAGTATCGCAACCGTTCAAGCTGAATGACACTGGACGCGCGTTCAAAGAGGGCTGAATGGGACCATAAAAAGTCTAAACCGAGAATAATGTCTTAAGGGCATTGTTCTAAAACGGCAAACAAAACGGTCGTTAGGTGCCCCGCGATGCCAATGCGAGCGGTGCACATACCAAGCATGGTAGGCGTTCCTCCATCGGCGAAGCAGAGGGTGCGTGATTTAGCGGGTGTGTGAACTTTGTTCAGGCGTTGGCACAATTTTGCACTCATCACGGATACGTGCGCGTGTCAATGAGTGCTGCGACACTGACGCTATCGACTAAAACGTCCATCAAGTTTTGCTTGGTCGGCAAAGTGATGAGAGGGTTTTGCGGTCGAGTTGTCAATGCAGCATCACCTCCAGGAGCTGCATCGCTTAGTTTTCTCGGGATGGGCGTCGGGGCTGCATCGGGGATGGTGGCCTACGAGCCTGCGGCGATAGGGACGATGGTCGAACTAGTGGCGAACTGGACTGGTGACGTCGGAAGGACGATGAGGGACTGTTCCAGGGAGCATGGGCGTCAATGTTTGGCAGTTGTTGTGCCAATGGAGGCTAGTAACGACGTTTGCTCTGTTCGGGGCTGTAATAACGGGTGAATGGCGGTCGCAGAGGGGAGAAGATATATCTACGGTTGCTACATTGGCAAGCAACGCGACCGATACGCCGGCAGGCAAAACAGATTGGCCGATCGTCTGCGGTTCGCCACTCGGCTGTATTACCGGGTCCCAGTCCATGGACTTGGAGCATGATATAGCTGTGAAGTTGCAACTGCACATAGGGAATGAACTCCAAGATTATCGAGTTGTCCACGCACTATTGCCTGCACAAATGGTGCTTTAGGCAAGTTGTTGAGCTCACTGGGGCAGGGAAAAAAGGCTGCAGGAGCAATGACTTCAAGTTCTCGCCTCACTATCCCCGTCATGTCAGCTGATGGTGATGATGATGATGATGATGATGATGATGATGATCGCTGCACTCATAGCCTGCTGTCACAAGAGGATGTCGCAGCTCTGTTCGGCAGACGTCCGAACGGCTTTGCAATGCAGCGGCTCTTGACATGCCAAAGCGTTGACACTCTTTTATAATGCCCTGTACTGTTTCACAATTTTTCTTCATGAGCAGGTTGAAAGCATCGTGAGCAATCCTCTTCAGCCCATGGCCAACCTTGCTGACTCAGCCATATCGCTGTCGGCCTTACGGCACAGAGCCATCATGCCTTGGATGTAAGAGACGTATAATTCTGTGGACGTCTGGGTGCAGGCCGCTAGTCCACTCTTAGAGGTGCTGTTCCGGCTGGCCAGCCGGCCAAACAAGTCCCTCAGCTTCTGTTTACACGTGTCCCAGTCGTTAAGCTCTTCCTCGTGATTGTCATACCACACCTTCGCCGTGCCTTGCAGGTAGAAGACCAAGTTATTCAACATCCCCTTTGTTCTGGGCACTTACAGGCTTATACGTGGCGATCCGGTCTTCCGCATCGAGGCGGTCGGTGCCCAGAACGTTCCTGGATCCCGCGGCGGAGTCAGCACAAATGCCTGGGTTGTAGGCGCTGATGTGGGCCGCGCGATGTCGGGTCCTGCTTCGTCCGTCGATCATGTTGTTCAGTCCGAGGTGACGACCACCGCGGAGTTCCGTTGTTTCTTATGGGTACCCTTGACCTTTGACTGATTTGTTACATTGAAGGTGTCACGTATAACGATGTATTTACAATATTTACAAGAAAATCAATGATGCACAAACAAGATGGCTGTGGAGACCGATTCCGTCTATACACGTCAAATTGTCTTCTTCTGACTGGCGCCACTGTTGGTCGCGCTGTAGCAGTATTACGCCATCTCATGGCACCATCGCATCACGGTAGCAATGATCAAATATTATCGTTGCCGCCAGTTTTCTTGAATAGTTGGGTTACAGGATGTCTCTCTCGAGTTTGGTCATCGCCGCGCGAAAGTGCGCTGTCGGAAGTGGTGCTTTGCTCCTGCCGAAAAGCTGGGTCAAGTTTTATTTTGAAGATTTTACTGGCTGATGATGGATATAATGTTTATGTTTTTTGCGACTTACCCGGATGGAAATGCTTCTTAAATTATACAAATTTAAGGCTTACTACATAACGAGAATGACGGTGTTATTACAGTACATTCCGCAACAGAACGTCTTTTAGTATTCGTTCAATCCGTCCATCGTATGTATTTTTCCTGCTTCCTATGCCAGTGAAAAAAAAAACTATCATGTGGATTGTTCGCGGTGGTTTGGAGATAACCGATACTGACTTCAGTCAAGCAAGAGAGAGAGAGAAAGAGAGAGATGAAGACGAAAGGCAGGGAGGGTAACCAGATAATAAACTTCCGCAGCGCCTACATTATTGAGAATTTGGCCTTGCTGAGGAGACTCAGTACTTACGAAGGAAGCATTAAATGGTGTTTTAGCACTTCAATATCTCATTCGTCGCATTTTCTGACGTAAAGTTTTAGGAAGGCATGTAGGCTTTTGTCGTGTCCTGAAAGACAGCGTCAAAATGCATCCATCACGGGGCGTGCCTTTCAATTAAGTTTCTGAATTTCCCCATTTGTGGTTTCTCAAACTTTATCCCTGGAAAATTGGACGTGAATCATCCCTAAAATTGAACCTATAGAATTCGTATCTCTTGGAAACTAATATAAAATAAAAAAATTTAGGGAGCCACGACACTTACACCAGCAATGCAGTCAGAAATTCCAATTAGGACTATATAGGCTCCACGAAAATACACATAGAAACCTATCGCTTTGCTAGAAGGGCCAGAAAAAAAAATTGCAGTTGCCTCCTTCTAGCCATAGGCGCTTCATATCTGATAAGCATTTGCGTTATGAACTGGCGAAGGAACACTAAATAATGCTCTACTGATGCAAATGCATTCCTGGCAGAAATCAATTTTCTTTACATGGAGGGTTGGTTTCATTATTGAGCAGGGTAAGACATCGACGTAAAGAATGTTTAAATAACAAGGGTAACACCTTTTCAATGTGCCAGCCTCCTCAACCCATTAGAGGAGTCTTCTGTTGAATGTATGATCAGCCGCCGTTTTCCAAAATCACGCATAATATAGGTGTATAGAAATTTGAACGTTTCACTTCTTTTTGAAGTGGCTTGGCACAAGCAAATCATTACAAATAATTCCGTGAAATAGAAGGAACGATTCATCATTGTCTTATGAAGCCAAAGCGAAACACATAGCAGCTGCAGAAATAGTTGCAAGACCTATGGTTATAATTTCCTAGCAGAACCTTTCGACAGCTCTACTAAATTATTACTCCGCTTATGTATGGGACTGCAACGGCAACGTGAAAAGAATTGATCTTTTAGCACATAGTGCAGCTCAGCGCAAGAACTCGCGCAAAGCGAGAACAATGAGCTATTTCGTGTCAATGCCCTGTCGTCGCTCAGAAAAAAATAAATGTGGTAACCAGCTGAGGACATCGCCTATGGTCACTTTGGAGGGCTTGTATGAGAGAGAGAGAGAGGAAGCACTTTATTTGTGGGAAAGTTGGGTGCACAGGGTACTAGGGGTCTCAGCGCAGGACCTCGCAACTTTCTACAGCACGTTGCTGATGAAGATCGCAGATACCCGGTCATATAGTTACGTGGTAGTGATGATCAAGAACGCGGTAGCAAAAGTGTGAAAGGCCAACCTAACTCTTTATTGGGCGAACCTGTGGCCTGAGAAAAAAGTTACACTCAAAGAGCAACGATAGCGGCTAACACAGTCGGTGATCGTAAAAATGTGATCTGCAGGGCAAGCGCGTCGGCTTTCATACATGAGTCATCGAAGGTTCCAGAATTATCGCTGGTGCCCGCGTCTCATCCAGAAAGCTCTACACAACTCGCCTCACGCATACATGCAATCAGATTGCATAACATTCGGTGAGCAGATGCCGGATAGAACCATCGACAATATTCGAGAAACTTCCGATACATACTGAGTGACATTTGTTATACGGTGAAACGAGGTCATCCCAGACAGTTAAAGGTGTACACGTGCCAATGCCCCCTCTTAAAAGCATCGCGCAGATGCGAGACAGGAGGGCGAAAGAAAAACACTCTTAGCAAAGCAAAAGTAACAAAGAAACAGAGACTGTAAAGTTTGTCAGTGCTGGTAGAAGGGCTTAAGCCGCACAACATGGACTATTTCAGGTCGCGAGCGGCGCCGCTGTGATAGCCAAATGCCGTCTGGCACGACCTCATAGTCGAAAGCGCCAATTCGTCAGATGATCTTGTATGGTCCGAAGTAGCGTCCCTGAAGTTCTTCACTGAGACCTCGTCGGCGTATTGGGGTCCAAACCCAAGCAAGGTCACCGGGCTGGCACTCCACGTACCGTCGTCGGTGCCAGCTGTCGATCCTCTGCTGATTCTTGATGCGCAGGCGGGCGAGCTGTCGTGCATCTTCAGCGCGCTTAAGATAGGTGGTGACGTCGAGATTCTCTTCATCGGTGGCTTGCGGCAGCATGGCGTCGAAGGTTGTCGTCGGGTTCCTTCCGTAAACCAGCTTGAATGGCGTGATGTGCGTTGTTTCTTGCATGGCCGTGTTATACGCGAATGTTACATACGGAAGGACGGCATCCTACGTCGCTTGTTCGAAGTCGACGTACATTGCCAACATGTTGGTGAGCGTCTTGTTTAGCCTCTCCTAAGACCATTCCTCTGCGGGTGGTAGGCAGTTGTTCTCCTGGGGCTTGTCTGGCTGTATTGCAGAACGGCTTTGGTGAGCTCTGCTGTAAACGCCGTTCCTCTGTCGGTGACGAGGACTTCTGGGGCACCATGTCGCAGCAGTATATTCTCGATGAAGAATTTCGCCATTTCGGCCGCACTACCTTTAGGCAGGGCTTTCGTTTCGGCGTAACGGGTAAGGTAATCGTTAGCCACTGTGATTCAATTATTTTCGCATATTAATATCGCAAACGGCCGCAATAAATCCATCCCGATTTGTTGGAATGGTCGGCAAGGAGGCTCAATCGGCTGTAGTGATCCCGCTGGCCGTATCCGCGGCGTCTTGCGTCGCTGACAGTCTCGGCATATCTTGATGTAACGGGTGACGTCGGTGGTCAGGCGCGGCCAGTAATACCTTTTCTGTATTCTCAATAGTGTCCGGGAGCATCCGAGGTGCCCAAAGGCTGAATCGTTGTGTATAGGCGTGCAGTACTTGTGGAAGCAGTGCCGAGGGGAAGCACAAGAAGGTAGTGGGCGCGGTCTGGTGAGGAGTTCTTTATGAGGATGTCATTTTGCAGGGAAAACGAAGACAATCGTTGCATAAATGCCATAGGGACAAGGTCGGTGTTGCCTTCGAAATTCTCGACGAGGCTTTTTTTAGCTCCGGGTCTGCTCGTTGCTGTTCAGCGAAGCCTTCCGTGATTATTGTTCCTAGGAAGGCGTCGTCATCCTCGTCGTCTTGCGGCGGCGGCTCAATGGGGGCGCGTGACAGGCAGTCGGCATCAGAGTGCTTCCGTCCGAATTTATAGACGACGGTTAAGTAAAATTCCTGGAGTCTCAGTCCTTTAAATTTGCCAGCCAACACAGGGCGTGCTGGTCGCTTACGACTTTATAGGACCTACCATAAAGGTAAGGGCGGAATTTCGTGGTAGCCCAAATGATGGCAAAGCATTCCTTTACTGTCGTAGAAAGATTGGCTTCTGATTTAGACAGTGTCCGAGTATCGTGAACAATGACCCATTCAAATCAGTCTTTCTTTTGGACTATGACGGCTCCGATGCCTAGGCTACTTGGTGTGGATTTCGCTGTTCGCGCCTTCGTTGAAGTGGGCGAGCACTGGTGGTCACTGCAGAAGCTGTTTAAGCTTTTGGAAGGCTTCAGCTTGCGGAGCTTCCCTACTTCAAATGGATGCCTGATTTCGGGACAGAAGTTAATGGCTCGGCGATGTGGGAAAAGTTATTGACGAAGCATCTGTGATAGGCATAGAAGACAAAGAATCTGCCCACTCCTTTACTTTCGGTGGGCTGTAGGAAGTTAGCGATGGCAGATGTCTTCTGCAGATCAGGGCGGACTCCAGATTTGCTTATGGCGTGTCCCATATACAGAAGCTCGTCGTAAACGAAGCGGCACTTTTCCGGCTTCAGAGGAATGTCTGATGACTTGATGGCCTCTAGTACTGTCCCAAGCCGCCTGAGGCGATCGTCGAAATTCTCGGCGAAGACGACGTTGTCTAAGTAGACGAGATAGGTTTGCCACTTGAACTCTGCTAACACCATGTCCATCACACGCTGGAACGTTGCAGGCACCGAGTGCATTACGAATGGTATGACCTTGAATTCACAGAAGCCGTGCGGCGTAATAAAGGCAGTTTTCTTGCTATTCCTCTCGTCGACTTTAATTTGCCAGTAGCCGTTCTTTTGATTCATCGACGAGAAGTACTCTACTTTGCAGAGTCGATCCAACGCATCTCCTATGCGTGGGAGGGGTTGTACATCCTCGTGATAACCGACGATAATCGACGCAGAAACGCAGGGTTCTCTACCATTCTCTTCCCTACGACTACAGGAGATGCCCATGGTCTTTTCGACGGATGGATTGTGTCGCGCAAAATTTGATCCACTTGTTGTCCTATGGCTTCACGTTATCGCGTCGAAACACACATGCACTTGACACGTGGGACAGTTTCGCAGCTCCGCCCGTTTTCGCGTGGTAGTTACAGTGAAATACACAGTAGCAAAACTGTGAATGGCGAAACTATTGGGTGACCCTGTGCCCAGAAAAACAAGCTACGCTCAAAGCGCAAGGATAGCGGCTAACACAGTCGGCGATCTTCGAAATGTGATCTGCGGGGCAAGTGCGTTGGCTTTTATACTGAGTCATCGAAGTTTCTAGAATAATCGCTGGTGCCCTCGTGTCGTCTAGGAAGTTCTACACAATTCGCGTCGCGCAAACATGCAATCAGATTACTTAAGGTTCGGTGACAACAGACAGCGGACAGAACCATCGATAATGTTCGAGAAATTTCCGATACATGCAGGCGCAATCTGCGTTGAGTGATAACATTCGTTATACTATGAAACGAGGTCGTACAACAAAGATAAACGAGTGCACGTGTCAGAATTATGACGTGGCTGTAGTCATTACAGGTTACGAAAATTATAGGGGTGTTGGTTACAGTGAGAGGCATCTACCGTATGGAAGGCTGCGCTTTAAAATATCCCCCGCAAGCTGCTCGAAAAAAAGAACTTCACAAATCCAGGTATTAGAAAGCCAGAAAAATATATTGTGTAGAACAATCTGAGAGGTTTAAAACCAGATCCCTCGGTGCTGAGATGTACAAGGGTCAATGCATTTGGACTTGCGACGAGAACTACAATAGTGCAAACTGTTTATTAGACTAATTTATGCTCGCATATGAAGAAAAAGAGAGTTTATTGAAGGAAACGCAGAGTTTGGCCTGAGATCAGCCTCCTAAACCAGCTATTCTGCTCAGAGGGAAAGGGAAGGCACGAAAAAGGGTGTTATGAAGTTTTACGATGTTTTATATTCATGTGCAGGTGCCGACAAAAGTGGTATACTCCACGCAGCGGGAGCCGGAGCAATGGATGGATGGATGGCTGTTATGAGCGTCCCCTTTGGAACGGGGCGGTGGGTTGCGCCACCAAGGTCTTGCTACTATACTGCCTAATATCCTACCTGGGTTAAACAATGAAAAAAAAAACACTATGAACTACCACGCCCAAATTTTCTGATCCGCTATTGCGAACTGTGCTGTTGTACGTCTCCGTCTTTTGTCGTTTCTCTACTTTTCTTCCACCAATCCTCCAATCGCCTCTTACTAATGCTTATTGCGGACATGTTTGCTTTACCACTGTTCCCGCTGAACCCAAGGGCTTCAAGGAGGCCAGCGGTGCCTAAATCGACCGCTGGGTAGACGTCTTCACATTCTAATAAAACATGCTCCATAGTCTCCCTAGCTTTACCCCAGCAAGGACATGCTTCTTCTTCCTTCTTATATCTCGCTTTATAGGTGCGTGTTCTAAGGCATCCCGATCTCGCTTCGAAAAGTAATGAGCTTCCCATTGAGTTATCATAAATGGATTCTTTCCTGATTTCGTTTTTTCCTTTTAAGTAGTTACTAATGGCAGGTTTCTTTTCCGGCAACGGCAAACTGCATCGCAACGCCATCTACGGCAACATCTGGGATCGAGACAGCCAATGGGTGCCCTTTATTATCTGCAGGCATGTCGCTTGACTCGTGTCAATGTAGATGGCGTCGTGATGCAGTGTGCCGCTGCTCCGGCGCCCGCTGCGTGGAGTATACCACTTTTGTCGGCGCCTATACATATACGTATTCGTGTGCAGCCTATATTCTAGAGACCTTAAATGACACACTTCGTTGACAGAACGTTCTGCCCAGGTCCCAGTAACGCTTTTTGACTAGATAGTTTACTATTAATTTGCAAAGTGCAACTAAGAACTAGTTACTGCGATAAGGATACTGGGGCCTGTAGTCCCATAGAAAGGCACTGCTGGCAGCTAAACTGTCATCAACAGGTTATTGTTTTAGGTTTCCCAGAGATCACGGATGATTGTAACTATTATGAAGAATGCTAAGTGCATTAGATGTATTTCTACACTTGCAACAACGACCTTTGCGCTGCAATGCCAGTGTAATATGTATGATACCTCATAGGCGTCTTGCAGAACACTATACCAAGATACCAGAGACAACATGGTAATATGCATAGTGTAAAGCAAAGGACAAAAAACATTGCAGCAGCGGCCGTATCGCGATGACTGTCGACGGTAACGCGATTATCATTCAAGCAATGCAGCGGCATTCCACATTGCTCAAGTCATGTGTATTTACAGTGCGTAGTGGTCATTCTGAAACTTCCGTGTCTTCCGTTACATACATTGTCTCCGGTATCAGCGCACTTTGCTATGGCACTCATTTGCCAAGATGCCTTATGAGCTTGACGGCGTGGCGACGACTGTATGAGGACGGCTCAGCGACGACAACGGAATGACGAGAAAAGAATGACGTCAGTGATGCGACAAAGGCGGTATGACGATGACGGCTTGACGATAATGAGATGTGAATTATGAATTGATGACCATGGTATAACGACAACACCGTGACAATGATGGCAGGCAGACAATTGGATGAAGACGAGTCTATGACGACGATGGCATCATAGACTCGAAAAACTGGAACGACGATGGTGCAAAGCATCATCACCACGAGGACAGACATAGTGGTCCAAGCTGTTGACTTCGCCCACTGAGTCGGTGGCAAGGCGTTCCGACAACGTCGTGACGACGGCGCCATGACGAGAGCGAGATGACGAAGCTGTAATGACGATGATGGAACAGCCATCATGGCATTACGAGGATGTTGTGACAACGAATTTATGATGACGCTGGTCGGTGACGACGTCGACGGTGTGACGTTGACGTCAGTACGCGAGTCGGATGACGAAGCTGCAATGGCGACGATGGAACGACTTTGACGACGCCACGAGGACGTTATGACAGCAAACGCATGACGACTTTATGGCAACCATGGTGAGACGACGACAGCACGACGAGAGTTAGAAGACAAAGCTGGAATGACGACTATGCAATGACTACGAAGGCATCACTTCCACGAGCACTTACGTTTTCTATTTTATCTCAAGGACCCCTTGAGGGACATAACATGAGGGGTGGGTACAGTGAATACAAAACATCAGTACAGTGAATAAAACTTGGTGCGTGCAGGTAAAAATGAATAAGGCAGTGGATATAAAACACAATGTATAAAATAACATAATGATTCGCAGCAATAGATACGATGATCGTATGGGTTAACGTCGATGCACGTGATTTTCTTCGTTGGCGGATTTGAATTCTGCAGGGCCGGTGATTGTAGCGATATGACTGCAAAGGACAATTCCAGTCGCACGCGGTACGAATAACATATGACTGATGAAATGTGGTACAGCCACGTGGAGGGACGGTACCGTTTGGATGGGGTTTGGTAACGGCAACGTCGAGCTCGTCTCAAGCGGTAAAGAGTGAAAAAAGCTTGTAATAAAGATTTAGTCGAGATATTTTTCCGCGATGAGCCAGAGGGGGTAGACCAATTGGTGATTTCAATGTTGTGACGCACAAGAGCGAAAGCTATCAAAAGAGCAAAAATTGCCCAAGCTATCAGAGAACTGGGCAATTCGGTCAGTGTTAAAGGTGTGTCGATGACGGCGTGAGGTGAGTAAGATGATGAAACTGTAATGACAACGATGTAACAACCACGAATGCATCACAATCATGAGAACTTGCCCAGTGGCCCAAGCTGGTAGGCGGCTTGGTGCCACTGCACCGGCGTAAGAACCTGGACAGATAGATGGGTATATAGATAAGCTCAAACGCCCAAAGAAGGCAAATAATGTTAATCGCATGAAAATTAAGCTAAGTGTAGGTATCAGATTGGCGATGCATGTGCGCGCGTTCAAAAAAATTACGGCAGAACTCATATCATCACGACTCAACGGTAATGCAAACAGCAGTAGAGAAAGCGACAGGCCACATTCCTGAAGTCACGTTTATTTGACAGGTGTTGTGGTAATTCTGAGACTTTCGTTGGTTCGGCTATTTGCTACATACTGCGATATAGTTGCAATTTGCTATGGCATTCGCTTGCCAAAGTCGTTCATGAGCATATAGGCATGACGACGTGTGTATGACGCTGACGCAGTGACGATTGAATTACGGAGAAGGACTGATATCAATGGAACAACAGTGGTGTATAACGACGACGGCATGAATACTATGAGATGTAGATTCTTGAAATATAAATATGGTATAACGACGACAACGTGATGAAAATCAGGACATGAGGACCATTAGATGGCGACAACTGCGTGACTAAGATAGTGTGACGGCGAGGTTACGGCCGCAGCCGGATGAAGAAACGGGAATGACGAGGGTGGCACGACCTAGACGGCATGACGACAAGGGTATGACGACGGATGCCTGATAGCGTCTGTGTGACGACGATGCAATGGTGATGACTGAAAGACAATAGTGGCATAATCACGATGTACTCGGGACAGCGTCATTACAATAGTATGAAGAGTAACGCCCATAGGTCGACGTAGGTGGCATGACAACGACAGCATGGCGGCAACTGGATGACGATATTGAAGTGTCGAAGATGGTGAAAGGACAACGTGACGATGAAGGCATGAGGACAACGGTATGATGAAGGCGATATGACGAGAGTCGGATGATCCGAGTGAGATGGTCCAAGAACGTCCGATTCCTTGATAATTCAGACATAATCAGGCATAATAATCGGACTGATAATCAGACATAACCGATAAACATAAAGGAACGCGTTGCATCTCAGCAGTGCCGGACATTTGCAGTAACGTCATGTTAGTGCTCTCGGGTTAGTGCACGACACAGACCTTGGCGTCAGCTGTGGTCACCACTGGCCCTTAAGACATTACTGCATTTTTGAGACCACAAAAATGCGGCGCGAGGAAGTTGGCCAACGTCGATGGAGACGACGTAGATTGGCGCACGCAGCTTAGTAGTTAATCCAGGGAAGGAATCGGCCAGCGTGTGTACATCCCAGCACATGCGCAGAGCAGCAATATACACGTGTAGATGGCAACATACAATGAAGAACAATCTTTTCGAAAAGAACATTTATTTTCGTGAATAAGATTATCAGACTTTATATTCGTTGAGTTTTTCGCATAAGCGTTGTCTCGGCTAGCTGATGCCTCGGTAATTTTTTCTTATTTTCCTGTAATCGAGGACTTCGCTTAGCACAGGTTGGCCAGTGCGATTTTTAAAGCCGTGCGCACGTGCTGCCGCAATCTAACCTTACCACTGCTCAGCGCAAGTTCAATAATGACACCGCCAAAGCACCATTAATTACATTCTGCTTCTTTTTTTGTACTGCAGGGTCTGTATTTCTAGCTTCATAAAATGGGTGCGAGCTATCAATAACTTGCACAGAGCTGAAAAAAAACAACAACAAGAAAATGATCGGATGCTTCAGAGAATGGGAGGAGGAGATGATTTCAACGAAGATAAAGGAGGTGAGGTTGGCCTGGAGAGCGTGTTTCTAGCCTGCTACTCCTCAGTGGGGTAAGGGAAAGTCGGAGAGTACGGGAGAGAGACAGTGGTGGTTCACAGGTGACTGTGCTTACATTATACTCAATGAATTGGTTACACTTTCTGAATATACGGCATGGCTACCGGAAGTACTTTTCGGTAGGTACATAGACCCTTGTTGTTCAACATCTTGCGTTCACACTTCTACGCATTTCGGGTACAGAAAAAAATGTAAACATGCGTACCTCTAGGCAAAAAAACTTCCATCCCTGCATTGCTGGGCCGCAATTTGTTAAGCACGTCTGGGGGCATTACGAAAAAGAGAGAAAATTGTATAGCTATTTTTTTGTATATACAACAAGCGAAGGCAATGTAGAGTTAATCACCTATGAATGTGAAGGTTCAAGTGGAGGTCGTCACTGCCATTTCTTGCTGGGCAGACCACCTCAGGCAACGTAACAAGACCACGGATTAGGTTTTCAGCTAAACCCCCTGAAGAGGCCCTTTCATCCCGAATTGGCGCACCGTGTTTCGGCGGATATATTGATCAGCTCACACGTATACTTATAAATTATCTTAGCAGGACTTGACGTAAACGCCTTTGCTTTCTTCAAATGCTTTCAAATGTTTTCATTCGTTTCTCAAAATGCTTGGAGGACGCGTGCTGTGCGGCGCTTTCCCGATGTAACTGTTCTCCAAGCTAGCCCGAATGCTTATTTCTTTTTTCGCCGGAATTAATACTTATTTGCTTGCTTGTTAAGTCAACGATCGCCTGCAGTTGTACTGTGACAGTCTCAAGCAAAGGGTTGCTAACGGAGGAAAAGAAGTTGCTTCTACCTGCAGGCAGATTTCAAATGCAAAGTGATGAGCCTCACGGTGTGTTAAAAGCTGTGGGGTTTGGGGTGCTCGCGATAGCTGTGCGACGCCGTTCCGTTGCGTTGTGGTTCCGGGACCTCCATATCCTTCGCATTCCTGCCTAGACGGGATGGCAGCGAGTGATAGAGCACTGTCACTCGGCTGTCATCCCTCCCACGGGAAAGTAAACGGGCTTTCCCCATTGCCCGACTTTCTGTCGGGATTCTGGCCTTGCTTGCGTGCGCTCTTGGTGTGCGCGTGTTAGGACGAGGCCTGGGGAGGCCGCATCCAGACGTCGGAAAGTGCGTACGTGTTCTTCTCTGCCGGCGGCGGCCCTTTTCTCCGCCGCCGGCCGATGGTTAGTTACATCGGCTCGTTGGGGTCCCGGCCTCGCCGGACGTGCCCACTTCTCCGACATGCAGCGATAAAGGGCTCCGTGCCTCGCGTTGATTTTATGCCTGACTTGTGTGCCTGTTTAGTCCCGTGCATTACAGCTGGAAACAGATAAGCGTTTTCTTATTGCCTTTCTTTGACAAAGCAGGTTTCAGAACTTGGATGCTCCTGAAGATATTGCTGCATGCGTTATGGTGGCACCCTACGCAAGACGTGCCAGCATTCTTATGTTTTCGGGGCATGTGACTCCCTTAACTTTTTTTGTGTGGCAGTAACACTCGTGGGCCGTTTGAGAGAAGTGTGCTTGTAGCGCCGTGCACTGCCGCTGCTGATGCGGGGAAGCAATGCTCAGTCTCTGCTGTGGAGAGGGAGGTTAATGGTTTCGGAACAACCGCCTGAGAAAATTATTCCAAGCAGGCGCGGCGGCACTCCATGTTTCTACTGTACATTTAGTAAGGAACGCATAAGCTACATAGAGCCATTGCTCGCTCCACGAAAAAGAAATAAAAAAACAAACAATAATTGCGCATCTCAGGCTTACGTGATCTGGAATGCGCCTTCTCCGCTTCAGCAGCTAGGGAACCTGCAATGCAAAAAAAAAAAACCATATTCAGTTTAGCAAGGCGGCCAGCTTTGAGAATAAACCACCCTAGTGGCCCAGTGGCTATGGCGTCGCTCTGGTGAGCACGAGGTCTTGGGCTCGACTTCCGGCAGTGGCTGCCGCATTCCGATGGTGGAGCAATGCAACGAAACTCGTGTACCGTGTTTTGATGAACGTTAAGGAATCATCTGGACGGACAAAATTAATCCGGGGTCCGACACTACGGCATCTCTCATTACCAACTGTGCAGTTTCGGGAGGTTAAATTCCATAATTTAGTTTATATCTCGGGAATACACAGGCATACAGTCAAAACAGTGTTCTCCACCGCATTCATTCTACTGCGCTCCCGTTTATCTATACTGAAGCAAAGCATCTGAGGTTCACCCCTCTAGCCTATCCTTGTAGACAATTATGCTGCTTCAGCGAGAACCGTGGCAACATTAAAATTCTCACACTAGGTCATGTTCAATATTGCTGACATTCAAGAATGTTTTTGTTGGATCATTCGGCACTGCCATGCACTGTCTTCATGCTGCTGTGCTGTTGGAAATTTGATTTAAAGAGAGAGAGAGAATAAACTTTTATTCTGAGCAAGTACAGTGTGTGCCCTAGGTGGGCGGCCTCCTTATTCCAGGTAACCGTGGACAATGGCCATCTTCAGCGCCCGTTTGATCAGGCTGTGCTGTTTCTTCAGGTCCGGGTTGGTTAGCTTGGCCTGCCACTGCTCCTCAGAATATGGATGTCTATTCTGCCATGTCTTCGTACACATCACCGTACCATATGTTGTAGTGTGTCAGGGACATCACAATACTTGCACATGTATGAGTGCTCAGATGGTGAAATTCCGTGCAATAAGATACCGTGGCCTATCTATAGGTATTGCTTTGCGATTTCCTAAGTGTTACTGCTTCTTCCCAAGTTAGGCTGGAGTGAGATGGCAGGTAAGTTTTCCTGTCTAGCCTGTACTGTTGCAATATATCGGTGTATTTTTCCGAACTTCATCCTTCCTCCTTATCTCGTCCTGTGAGAAAGGTCGGTGAACGTGATGTCGGGCAGAGGTGTCGACTGTATCATTCCCCAGCAAGACGATCTTCTTGAATTTCCATCTCCAGCCTTCCCCGTGCTTTCCTTGCATTTCCCAGCAGATACTCGTGGCCCGGAGTCCAAACGATGTATAGATCTGGTAGGTGCTTCTTTGCCGTGGTTGTGAGGATTTGTAGGGTTTGCCTGGAGATTCTCCTTTTCTGAAAATTTCGGCAAGCCGCTTGTGAATCAGTGAGTTTTATTCTTCCATCCCGGAAGGTTGAGATGACCAGGGCTATTGCTGTTTCTTCTGTCGTATCTATTTCTCTTGTTAAGATGCTAGCTGCCTTCTCTCTTTGTCCTTGCTGTCAACAAAGGGATAGCATGCGCTGGAGTTTCCAAATATTTCGCTGCATTGGTATAACGTGTGTCCAGATTTTGGCCGCAGGTTTTTCGGAGAGTCTCTATTCTGGCTTTTCTTCTCCCTTCATGGTGGGTTGGAATCTTTCTTGCAATGAGGGCTACAGAGATGTACTCTCGAATTGTCTCTGAGATAATCCTTTTGTCGTCGCGCGATTGCATACCTTCAGTATATCCTAACACTCTGTGAGTTCCTGCCTGTTTCAGCGAGCACGAGACGTTCAAGTTGGTTGACTTTGTGTGCCTCGACTAACTCCTCCCAGCTGCTGTGGATACCTAAGCAGAGTATTCGTTCTGTGGAAGCGCGTTCGGAGGCTCCTATGGCAATCTTGATAGCCTTCCTAACGAGGGTGTTAACTTTGGGATTTCCGCATTCTTGAGGTCTAAGTAAGGGGTGTCGTAGGTGATTCTGCCGATGATGAGGGCGGGCGGCGGGAGAGGCTGGGGTTACGCACAGTGCATCAAGTAGTCAAGAGGCGATGGACGCCGAAATGAGCCTCGCGAGCGGAGAGGAAGCGGCGACCGCAGAGACCGCGACCACGGAAACGACACAGATCCCGCGAGAAGGAGAGCTGACGGCCATTTTGGCCGCAATTTCCCAAATTAATGAAAGGCTAGGCAAAACGGACGCCCGACTCGAGGCTGTCGACAGTCAGTCTCACGCGCGATCGGTGAAGCACAAGCGCCTAGTGCCAAAAGTAGCCTCAACTTCGGTGAGGAACCGCTTCGCGTCGCTGAAAAAGGAGCGGTCCGAAAAAATCAAAGGCGCGATAGCGAAAAGGCGGAATCGACTCGAGACGTCCGGAAAGGATGATGCAGAAGCCAAGTAAGAAGCACAAGAAGAAAACCGGGGGGTATACCACACTGATTTACCAATGGTACTGCCGAGGGATTCGCAACAAAGAAGCGGAACTATTATTACACATGGACGGGCAAGAAAGCAAGCCCGATGTAATTGCTCTACAAGAAACAAACGGGAAACCAAGACTCCCGGGGTACGTCACTTACACGGACCCCACGGAGTACGGAACGGCGGTGCTCGTCCGCAGCAACGTGGCGGCAACTAAACATGTCACGGCGCAGGGTGGGTGCGAGCACACGCTGGTCGAAATTCATGCTAGAGAAATTGGCAGCTCGGGCAATTTATTTGTAATGAGCGCGTGCTGCCGGCCGTCACAACGGCAGTACGAATTAGACCGCATCGTGAGCCAGGCGAAAGGGTTAGCGGGGACCAGGCCGCTCCTGATCCTCGGCGACTTTAACGCCCCTCACACAACGTGGGGCTATAAGTTTCAGTCCAAGAGAGGAAAAGCATTGGCGAAAGCAATGGAGGATCACGAGATGGCCCTCCTGAACGAGCCGGACGTATCCACCAGAAGAGGCAACATTGCCGCTAGGGACACCACACCAGACCTGTCGTGGCTATCGGGCACGCTAGACGTCTCCTGGAGAAGCGAAGAAGTGGACCTGGGGTCGGACCACAGCGTGATCGGTATCATGATTCGAGGCTCCCGATATCGCGCTGTACTGGGGATGGCGCGGATTACGGATTGGGACAAGATGAGAAAGTTTACCCAAGAAGAAGAAGAGGCATCCGAGGAAGAAACGGGACAGGCTGAAAGACAATGAACCTACACCGATTGGGCGAGGGACCAGAAGAAGGCTCTAGATAAATTTACCCAAGAAATCGCAACGACGTCGCAGACACCGTACGTGGACGCCAGACTGACCCACATGTGGGCGGCCCGACACTCGTTGACGCGGCGGTGGAAACGTCAGAGACACAACAGAAAGCTGGCCAAGCGCATAGCAGTCTTGAACAAACAGATCGCCGAGTACGCGGCAAAACTATGTAAGGAAAATTGGCTGAAGACCTGCGACGGCCTACAGGGCAAGCTCTCGACGTGGAAGACGTGGTGTCTCTTGAGGCATC
Source organism: Dermacentor albipictus (assembly GCF_038994185.2). Lineage (NCBI taxonomy): Eukaryota > Metazoa > Arthropoda > Arachnida > Ixodida > Ixodidae > Dermacentor > Dermacentor albipictus. The sequence continues at coordinate 492,982,689 of NC_091821.1, forward strand.
TGATCGACCCGCTGAGTAACAAAATTGCGACCAATCGCAACCTCACCGAAGTATTGAACACGTACAAGGCAGACGGCCGCAGGCTCCTGGAAGACCTGAAGGCCAAGTACTTAAAGACAGAGAAGGGCCAGTACCCGGTGCCCGAGAGGTACGAAGGACCCGACAACGAAGAACTGGACCAGCCGTTTACCATGACGGAGCTGTGGACAGCGATAGATGATAGTAACAAGAGAAGTGCACCCGGCAGGGACGCCATAACTTACAAATTACTCGGTAACATGAGTGGTACAGCGGCCCGCGGCCTCCTAGAGCACATTAACGAAGCCTGGGAGAGCTCGCAGTTGCCGAAGGAATGGAAGGACGCCGAGGTCCGCTTCATTCCAAAGCCCGGCAAAGCCCTCACGATACACAACATGCGGCCCATCTCCCTCACATCCTGCGTGGGGAAGGTGATGGAGCGCATGGTCCTTCGCCGGCTGCAGAAGCACCTCGAAGAAACGGATCAGATGCCAGAAACGATGTATGGCTTCAGGCGACATCTCAGCACCCAAGACGTGATGATCCAACTCCACGAACTGGTCGTCAAGCCGGCAACGAGGCACGCGCCGCGCGGGATACTCGCCCTCGACCTGAAGGGAGCGTTTGACAACGTGTCCCACGCGAGTGTGTTGCAGAATCTAAACAAAACCAGGTGTGGCAGAAAGACATTCGGCTACATAAAATATTTTCTGTCAAACCGAACGGCGACCATCAGGATAGGGGAGGAGAAGTCGGACCCTGTCGAGCTCAGCGATAGGGGCACCCCTCAGGGATCGCTCTTGTCGCCCCTGCTCTTCAATCTGGCCCTGCTGCCCCTGCCCGATCTACTCAAGCAAATCGAAGGCGTGGACCACGCGTTCTACGCCGACGATATTACGGTGTGGACGGCCCGAGCCGGATCCGATGCCTGGATGGAGGAAGTCTTGCAGCGGGCGGCAACGACCGTGCACGAGTACGCAAAATCGTGCGGACTGAGCTGCGCTCCCCAGAAATCAGAGCCGCTCACGATCCAACCGGGAAGAACCAAGAAGGAGCTGCCGCCGAACGTGATTATCACGATCGCCGGAACGACCATCAAGCCAACACAGCAGATTGGGATTCTCGGCCTACTACTTCAGAGCGACGGAAAGGCACAGGCCGCCATCACAAAGATCAAGACTACAACCGAACAGATACTTTGTATGATTCGGAGGGTATCAAACAGAAACCGAGGCCTTAAAGAGGACGATGCCATGCGCCTGGTACGCGCGTTCGTCGTGTCGCGGGTTACCTACTCCGCCCCGTATCTCCAGCTGACGAAGGCGAATAGGGACACCCTAAACACGATGCTTCGTAAGGCAACGAAACAAGCACTGTGCATGCCCATGCACAGTGCATGTCCATGCAAAAACTGCTAGGTATGGGCGCCCACAACACAGTGGAGGAGCTCATCGAAGCCCACCTCTCTAATCAGAGAATCCGGCTCAGTCACACGGAACACGGACGAGCCGTCCTACACAAGATAGGATGGCAGATAGAGCCAGTACCCATCAAGACGGCCCTTCCGGAAGACTGGAAAACGATAATTCAGACAAAACCCCTTCCCCGGAACATGACGCCGGGCAAGGATGACGACAGGCGCACCGCGCGAGCCAAAGCCCTAGCCCGTAAGCTGGAAGAGAACCCCAGGGTCCTCTACGCAGACGCCTCGCTCCGAAAACACAGTGAACGTGCAGCCATGGTGGTTACTTCAAAAGAGAGGCTGATCGTCAGCGCGTCGCTGAAGACAACAGACCCCACAGTTGCCGAAGAAGCGGCCGTGGCCCTCGCACTCGCACAGCCGAGCGTGGACACCGTAGTCACCGACTCAAAGACAGCCTACAGAAGCTTCCGCAGGGGGGTAATCTCCTCCGCGACCCGAGCCATTCTAGCCAAGCACAAGCCTCCGGGAAGAGCCATAGAGCTCATGTGGGTCCCGCCTCACTCGCAGGTAGCAGGCAACACCATCGCCGAGTACCATGCCCGAGAAATGTCAATCCGGGCCGAGCACGAGCCGGAAGAGCTACCGCACCCGGTTACCAGCTTTCGGGACATTACCCGGATGTACCGAGAGGAAAGGTGCAAACTGCCAGAACCGCACCCCAAACTCACCAGGCAACAACAGACGATCCTGCGTCGAGCGCAGGCGGGATCGCTTGCGCATCCCGTACTGATGAACCGCATGTACCCTGCGGAATACGATATGCTCTGTCCTTTTTGCAGAAGAGAAAAGGGCACCCTGCCGCACGTCTTGGCAGAGTGCACAGCACTCAAGACCCCCCTCCTCCCCTTCCCACCAACACCCCCAATCCCCAACCCCTTGAGCGATGGGAGACCTTGTTATCCAGCCCTGCCCTACCGATTCAGCTCGCACTGACGGACAGGGGCCAGGAGCTGCTGGAAACATATGGGTCCCGTAACTAGGGAACCACCCCGTCTGGTGCCTGCGTGCACCACCGATTTATTTCGGGCCCAGTGAATGTTGCTTCATCATCATCAAACCATGTCTTATGTTTGCTACCCGTCGTACCAGGTGCGCTACTTGCGTGAAGGTTTCTTGCAGTTTGGGTAGGGTGGCGGCGCCCGATCTGTCCTTGTGTATATGAAGACTGAGGATTCTGAGCGACCCTGCTTTAGGGATTTGCATTCCATTCACGCACAGTTCTGGTTCTGGGATTTCACTTTTTGGTGATCTTTCTCTGGTTCTCGCTTTTTGTATGAAGAGCTCCGATTTTTCTGACGTGCAGGCCAGCCCGCAAACCTTGAAGTAGGTTTCTGTACGATCCACCACTTTTTGAAGTGTATCCTGTTGACTTCCTGGGGATCCGCCTGTCGTCCAGATGCTAATATCGTCTGCATAGAGGGCATGTCTTATACCCTGTATTCCTTTCAATATATTCGGTAGTTTGAGCATGGCTATATTAAAAAGGAAAGGAGAGATGACAGAGCCTTGCGGTGTTCTTTTTTTCGCCATTTCAAAGTTGGCCGATTTCAGGCAGCCCAGGGCAACTGTCACTGTTCTGCTGGTGATGAAGTTTTGTGTGTAGCGGTATATTCTTTCGCCGCAGTGAATGTCCTGGAGATTCTTGAGCACTGCTCTTGAGAGTCATTGTCAAAGGCTCCTTTCGCGTCCATGGGCACAATTGCGCTCTTGCTGACCTTAGCTAGATGATCAGTGACGTCCTTCTTTAGTTGCACTAAGATGAGTTGATAAGTGGGGGAGAAACTTATACATGGTGTCGGGCATGTACCGGTTTCCTTGGATATATGGAGTTAGGCTATTAAGGACCATATGCTTGTACAGCTTGCTTGCGCATGATGTTAGGGGTATGGGTCGCATGTTTCCTGTGCCTAGTGGCTTGTTTGGCTTCGGGACCATGAAAACTTCCGCGTGCTTCCAGATTGCTGGAATTGTTCCATTTGCCCAGCTTTCGTTGATTGCCTTTAGGAGGCGTTCTGCAGCGTTCTTGCTTAGGTTGCGAAGTATTTTGTTGTTTATATAGTGTCTACTTGGTTATGTGTTTCAGATGAGCTTTCCCAGTGCCGCTTTCATTTCTGCCTGTGTCAACGGGCGATCGAGTTCTTCATTTACGTCGCCTGTACAATTTAGGTGCATTCCAGAAGCTGATGTGCCTTGTGTGCCTCCTGTCAGCTTCTTCCTTACTTCTTCCAAGATTTCGTCTTATGAGCCTCCGTAATTATGGAGGAGCTTCGTCAGGCTCTTTCCTCACTTGATTTTTGATTCCGTAGTGCTTAAGAGCGACTTGAGGATGTTCCATGTCTTGCGGTTGCTTAGACTTCATTGAAGTCTGTCACATATCTGGTTACAGTTCTAACGCGATAGCGTTAAGGAGCTCGTGTCGCAGAAAAGCCGGTGTCGTCGGCGTCGGTGTCCGCTGCGTTGACCGTGAGCGACAAATCACGGCAGGCACTTCATAAATAAAAAGCAACTTCCAAGGTGGGCTGGGCGGGAATCGAACCAGGGTCTCCGGAGTGTGAGACAGAGACGCTACCACTCAGCCACGAGTTCGATGCTTCCAAGCGGTACAAACGCGCCTCTAGTGAATGCGGTGTTGCCTTCGAAACGAGCCGTGGAAAGTTATACTGCGGTGTATATCGGTAATTATGAACATGTAACGTACAGAAGTCGCAATTACACGAGTTGCGAAGTGCGTTTCCGCTGCATTGCTTCTGCGCTTTCCGCACACGCAGAGCCATCTTGCGGCAAACACAGAAGACCCCCTCCTCTCAATGTACGGCGCTGCCCCTACAGGAGGCGCGCCGCGCGCGCATTGGGACCACTGCCAGGCGCGCTGCGGTCCCGACTCCCTCGCCCCTGACGACGATTCGCCGTGCTCCCGGTTGCAGAATCAAGCGCCGTTCCTTTCTTTGGATTACTATCTATCTATCTCTCTGCCCGTGCCGATCACGACGTTTGGCTGGCGTAGATCGTTTCCCCTTCGAGACACCGAGTTCCTTGGTTCGTTCCGTTCGCTCAGGCGCACGTTTCGTTGCCGCGCCGAACGCTGCGTTGCTCGACGCTCACAGCGCGATAGGTGGGCGCTAAGTCCGATGCGGGGCGCCTCGTAAGTGATCGCTGTGCCGTAGCGCATTGTCTTATACCCCTTGGCGGGTCGACGGGAACGCTGTCGCGTTCCACTCTTGAAGGCGAAGCTTAAGCGTCCTCCAATTTTTGCCTTTCTATTTGGTAGGTGTATTATTCGGCATGCTTGGTCGGCTGCGCAACGCGTTTTTTTTTTTCAAGACGCTGTTCCGTTTCTCTTTTTTTCATCTATGGGTAAGGCTTCTACTAGCTTCCCATAGGTGGAGTAGGTCGGGGTCCACTGCAGGAATTTTCGTGGTTAATTGAATTTCCTTAGTGCACTTCTCTACCTTTTCTATGATGAATTCGGTTCATTCTTAGAGGCCTTCGGCAGTTGTTGCTGCGCCTTCTTTTCGGAAAGCGGTCCAGTCCCTGATTTTTGCCTTGCCAATTTTTAGGCGTGCCATTCTGTAAACGACTTCCGTCAGTACCATGGGGTGGTCGCTTCCCAGTGTTTCTTCGAGTCTCGTTCGCTGCACCTTGGGTATCCCCGCTTTGAAGGTTAGATCCGGGTAGGTGCCTCTTGATACACTGTTTTCAATTCTTGTACGGGTTTGCGGGCCATTCCATAATGTTAGCTGATGATGCTGTGCAGTGTCGTGGACATTCGTTCCCTTCTTGTCCGTCTTGTGATAGCCCCAAGCCGTGTCATCATCATCTTCATCAGCCTGGTTACGCCCACTGCAGGGCAAAAGCCTCTCCCATATTTCTCCAACAACCCCGGTCATGTACTAATTGTGGCCATGCCGTCCCTGCGAATTTCTTAATCTCATCCGCCCACCTAACTTTCTGCCGTCCCCTGCTACGCTTCCCTTCCCTTGGAATCCAGTCCGTAACCCTTAATGACCATCGGTTATCTTCCCTCCTCATTACATGTCCTGCCGATTTCTTTTTCTTGATTTCAACTAAGATGTCATTAACTCGCGTTTGTTCCCTCGCCCAATCTGCTCTTTTCTTATCCCTTAACGTTACACCTATCATTCTTCTTTCCATAGCTCGTTGCGTCGTCCTCAATTTGAGTAGAACCCTTTTCGTAAGCCCCCAGGTTTCTGCCCCGTAGGTGAGTACTAGTAAGACACAGCTATTATACACTTTTCTCTTGAGGGATAATGGCAACCTGCTGTTCATGATCTGAGAATGCCTGCCAAACGCACCTCAGCCCATTCTTATTCTTCTGATTATTTCTGTCTCATGATCCGGATCCGCAGTCACTACCTGCCCTAAGTAGATGTATTCCCTTACGACTTCCAGTGCCTCGCTGCCTATTGTAAACTGCTGTTCTCTTCCGAGACTGTTAAACAATACTTTAGTTTTCTGCAGATTAATTTTTAGACCCACTCTTCTGCTTTGCCTCTCCAGGTCAGTGGGCATGCATTGCAGTTGGTCCCCTGAGGTCCCCAAGCCATGTGGTACGCTTTAAAGTTGCCCAAAACCATGAGCTTGTGCCCTCTCGCATACTTCACTTTTCTCGGGAAGGCAGCAAAGCTGGCGAGAAATTCCCTTTGGGGGCTGCATACGTTGAATATGAAAAGACTATGAAACCATGGAAGACGAAGATGGATAGCACACCCAAGGATAACATAGAACAAAAGCAAACAAGTATCAAGATATAGCGACGAAATTGTAGATCCATCCGAACCAAACGACAGAACCTGTTACGACTGGCTACACAAGAGAATCCGGACGTCATAGTCTCGCAAGAAACCCACACACACAAAATTAAAATCAGGGGACACGAAACTAACATAGCGGAAGGCAGGATCCGCACGGCAATCCTAACACAAAGACTACTAGTCGCACAACAGCATCAAATTAACAATCATATAGAACACACCTTTGTTGAGATACTTCCCGCCAAGAAAACGAAGCAGAGCCTGTTCGATTTAAAGAAAGAAAAAGACCGCCCTTCCTCTACTGTGAAGAAGGGTGCAATTAAATATCGGGATCCGCGGCTCTTCGTTTTTCGTAACGTCTCGGCTCCACGCTCTCTCACGGCGAGGTTGGCACGTCGACGACGAGCCCTTTTTCGAGCAAGTTCCCGGTGGCGTTCATAAAACGCCGCCTGTTCTTCGGCCGAACGCGCGAAGCGCGTGCCGCTCCCGCTACCATTGCTTTAACGCAGCCTGCTCTTCGGCAGAACGAACCACATGCAGCCTCCCCATCTGACTGGCGGGCTTGAACTGATGAGAAACGGTGGGCGCGAGGTGAGTGAATACGTGATCACAACCTTTCCCTCCTCCTGTGGAGGGAGAGGACGCCTGTGACTGGCTAGCCTTGCGCGGCGTCTACTTCTTCATGCATATAAAACCCCGCTTTAAACGGCGCGAATGATCGACGAACAGTGGCTGAGTCGGTTAGCGTCGTGGTCTTGCAACCAGGCGGTCGGTGGTTCGAATCCGCAGCCCGAGAACGCCGACACCAGTGAGGCTATAGAAGCTTCGCTTGAATATGAGCGCGTAGTCGTCTCCTCGAAACAGCTGAACTAAATATAAGCACCTGTCGTACTCTACTGCCAGAAGAATGGCGCACGTGAACGCTACGAACCAACATAGAACGTAGGTGATGCGCCTCACCTCGCGTTTATTGACAAAGAATCTTATTCTAACAACATCATAAGAATATTTCCTCCATGAACTCGTTCGGCTATGCTTGCGCTATCCCATAGCACGTTTGTTCCATTCCGCATTTGCAAACTACTTGCGCCGGTAATTCGATGTCTCTAATGCAATAGCATCATATGGCTCCTCTAATACTTTTCATGCACCTGCGTGCTCGCCTGACTATATGGAAACTGATATATAAATGCTCGGAACTTTATTTTAGCGTTAAACTTAAGTTTCCTTAAAAGTTTGCGTTATAACCCTTTGTTATGGGTGTATTCAGCTATGCGTGCAACATGGTTTAGGTATTTTCTATTTTTGATAATATTCATTCTTAAGACTTTACCTACTGAAATGCGCAACCACTGCCTGGTGGAGGGCAAGGAATAGTGAGGCATCTTTGAGCGCACCACTGAAGAATACGTGGTACTTTTGAACAATTTCGCATTGGGCAAGTTTATTTACAGCAAATATAAGATCATAACGGACAGCCATATAATTTCCCGCATATTGTCTGGGTAAATTATCAGAAAGGTCAAAATGAGCTAGTGACCTCTCGTGTTCTGGATACGTCTTTCTCTCTTGGCTTTACAACAATTGTGACTGCACCCACATGAACCCACGCATTGGGAGGATCACTACTAAATTTGGTCTTTTTGAGCAGGTTCGTCGCACCATCTGAATATTGGTGTGATGTCTTAGAAGCGATTTCAGACCAGAAAATGGTGATCTTGCGTGTGCCGACCACATATAATCGAGCAAAAAAGATTAAAATTCTGTTAGTCCTTGGCTTAGTTAAAGCAGAGAATATTGCAGCGTTGAATCATTTACATCAAAGTTATGATGATTTCACAAATTATATTTCTTGAAGTATTACACCAGATTTGTTTAAAAGTATGGTACAGAAATTCATTGAACTATTTGTTTCAAAGCACCCCAAGAAGGTAACAGTAAAAACGCATAGATTACACCAAAAATAATTCACAAAAGAGCATCTTGTGAAACCGAAAAGGGCTAAAAAGACAAACAGCAAGCCATTGTGTTAAGTTTTACTGGAGCTCAAAATCCAAATTATTCACGCGAAACACTGCTATGTAAATCAAACACTAACCAATTTCATTGAAACGTCTTTGGAAAATTTTATAGGTACATTTGAGGGTTCAAACCTGGAATTCTTTTCCGGAATTTCGAGATCATTGCATTTTAATGCAATGATCGCGAATAGCTCAGAAACAGCTTGCCTTTTCAATAATTATTTGATCAGTTTTCACTTGGGACAATGGCTCTACACCATCAACACGGCTTTCTGGCTAGCAATGCCTATCTGAGATAACTATAAGACAAGACGGCATTCTTAGTCTGTAAACTAGATGAGACAAAATATCCAGGCCCCAGCTGATAAAATTTCTAATGCTTTTTTTAAAGTGATACGCTGAGCGGTGCAAATTTTTCCTTGTGGATATCTTTACCAAATCTCTTAAATCCGATGACGTTCCGAAAGACTGGAGGCGGGCTAAGATAATACCAATTCACCAACAAGGTTCAGAAAATTACGTCGCTGGCCAATATCGTTGACAAGTGCACGCTGCGAAACGCTGGAGCACATTTTAACTACCCACCTAATGAAATTTGAAAGAAAACGGCATTTTGGGTAAAAATCAGCACGGATTTCGACGAGTTTACTCGACACTAGCGATTCTTACTGGGGATGCACAGGAAATCAGTGAATGTATTGATGGAAAGGGTCAGATATATATTTTTATTGATTTCCGGAAAGCATTCTTTAGAATATCCCACAGAAAGTTTCTTATAAAGTTATCTCGTTTTCTACGTAATATTCAGCTATGAAACTGGATAGAGGCACATTTATCAGGAAGGGAACAATTCTATTCCATAAATTCTCTTTGCAGTGAAAAGAAATCACTTCGATCGGTTGTACCGTGAGATCCTTTTTAAGCTTTTCATTTTTTTCATTTATATTAGCTATATGGGAGCAGGTTCTTCACCACAAGTATCAATGCAACATTGCGCAGTTGGCACCACTATGTATGCTCAAATATGCTTCCCTAATAGACAGTTTTAGTTTAGCGTACGCAACTATAGCGTACGCTATACGCTATAATATAGCGTACGCTAAGCAGCGCACGTTTTCTACAAGTTTAGTTGGCCGACGATATCTTCGGATCTCTGAGGCCATATTCCGTCGTTGCGGCTATTTCGCGCCTGTAGCGATAGGTGGCGCTGACATCTCGAACGTTTCTTTCGTTAGGCTTTATCTCGTTCGAAACGATAAGCGATCTCGAAAATACCACGAAGTTATCCATAATACTCTGTCATCGAAGCGGCCTGAGACTAAGCGAAAGCCGTTTACACAGTCATTTGCTACGAACGAAGTGCATTTTACAAAAGCAACGCCAAATTCAATTCGAAGCGGGCAGCCGGGATCGCCGCCATGTTTCCCGCAAACTCCGCAAACCCCGCAAAAACGCTAACGCTAACTCGTTTGCGTTGCGTACGCCCGCTATACCCGCTATTTCGTTTAGCGTTCAGCGCATGCGCAGTGACGACCCGCTATTTTTTAGCGTAGGCAATGGAATAGCGTACGCTATACTAAAACTGTCTAATGACTAACAGGAGCTTCGCCACGATTTAAATAAAGTTGGTCTCGGCTGTGACGAGTGGTCAATGGAAATGAACGCATCAAAAACAATTTTATGCGTATGACGCGTAAAAAGCGATAATTATTGTTTCCCTGCAGCATCAGCGGCGCAGAATCCACTGAAGTTAAAGAACTTATATAACTAGGAACTAGGACTTCATCTTACAGATAACTTAAACAGGTCAGTACACGTCGACATTTGCAATAAGACCAAGCGTAAACTTTGGTCATTGTTAGAAAAACTTCTTCGATGTGACGACTTGCAACCACAACCACCTTAGCAGGGTTTCAAGACGCTTTCGGAGCAATATCGAGGCCGTAATTTATTACAGTGGTGGTTCTATGAAATGAATCTGAGTAACCAGAATTTGACGAACACTGTGCAAAATTGCTTCTAAATATCTCTTTTCTTTTTTTTACCGAAGGATGTAGCAGTTTTACTTTCACAAAAAATGTCTGTCTCACCTAATTGCGGTGCCGGTACAGTACCTCATTAGAAACTTATTGTACGGTAGGGCAAAACATGGTACAAAGGCCAATAATAGACAAATAAAAGCAGTTGGTATGACTGAAGTAGTCATCAGGCGTTTCAAATGGCATCCATCGATCCAGGGATAATTTCCCAAGTTAAGTAATTGGTGGTCATCTCAGCGTTGCTGACACCAGTTGCAATTGCTACGTTCGTTTCGTCTGTGGTAGGGACCAATTTGTTTTTGTGCGCTTAGCACTGTAGAGTTATTTACAATTGCTTGTATGTTTGCTTTTTGTAGTTAGCATTTTGTGTAAATTAAGACTCACCAAGTTCGCACGAGCAGCTTTTCTCCATAATGCTCTATACATGACCTATGTATGTAGCCGTTTAATGCGAATAAACTCACACTTACGCCATCTGATTCTCCTTAGACCCACAAGATATCATAGTACAAGTGGTGGGCACAAAATTTGCTGCGTCAGCCATTTATTGTTAACTTTACGTTTACTGCGATTCAACCCACCTGCTATAAACAGGACCAAGCAGAGAAGCACTCGGGGATCCATGTTGAGTAACGTGGCACGTTCAGAGGCGGCAGGCAGCTTGGTCAGGAAGCCTATATAACCCTGGACACAGTGAGGCCCATCAGTCGTTCTCCTCTCCCTCGCTCCTCCTCTCCGCCCTCCCTTACCTCTGGCAAGTGGCGATCGGTCGGCGCGCGCGCCCAGGGTCGAGTGGCACGCGCCTCAAGTCCGCCCCGCGGCTCAAGGGAGGATCTTCTTCGCGGAATTTCGGGGCTCAAATTTTAAGCGGCGCGCTGAGGTGCCGCCGCCCGGTGTTACGAGGCGCCCACGCTTCGTGTTTGCTCATTAAGCTAGAACGTGGCAGGCGCACGCTCGAGCACCGACGGCCCTGAGCCACCGTTTACGCCCCCTCTAAGTTGCGCGGCTTCCCCGTTTCTCTATTTTCTCGTTACCACTTGCAGCTAAGTGGAGTGTCAACAGTTCCAGGAGAACGGCGTTTTCTGGTTTCTCCTCGGCGCCGCTACTTTCCTGCGCTATTGCGCACCCTCGGAAAATAAAAAGGCCGCTGATGGGCGCTCTCACTTGATGGGAACCGCGGGCGAATTGGCCGTAGGTGTCACGGAGAAGTGGCGCGCTTAGAGCGGAGATGACGACAGAATGAGAGACCCCGGACTGAGACTTTTGAATTTGAACCATATTTTGAACCCATATTCAAAGGAAACTCGCTTGCACGAGGGATGCTCGTCGTGGCGCGAGCGCTTTTTCCGGTCAATTCGCGCCTATAGGGACTCTGCGGGTGGGTGTTTCTTATCGTTAGTTCTAGACGAAGGGAGATTAGGATCACTGACTAATAAATCTGGATAACGAATAAAAAAATAACTGAGAAAGAATTCGAAACGCGTGGTATTTCGCACACAAACATGCGCAGTGATGGCTAGCCCGGACAGCCTGGGCAAATCAAGACAATGCCTCACGTGAGGAAATAAGCTTAGCCATAATGACTCTGCTGTTTCCAATTAAGTACGTTTTGCGACGCTAAGGGATAATGTGCGCTGGCGGCCCTTCCCCACTTATAGATGGTTAGCAGTTACACTGCATGTGTCCTAAATCATGGTCACTAAATGACATTTACCACAAACGTACCTTAAGCTTGAACTTCCTTGAACATTATGAGTACGGAGTGATAAATATTCGTGTCGTACATGGCGTACCTTATGTTATACACTGCTCTCCAAAAGCTGTGGTTCCTGAATAGTCATAATATACCGGTGCGAGAATTTAACAACGCATAGCGCCGATTTATTGGCTGCTTTTGCAGGCAGTCTAGTTGGATCAGACACAGAGACTGCGATTACGTGCTTATGGGACCACTGCTTCCGCATTCTTGTAAATGCATCACGAGATTTCTTCTCAAGGAGTGCTTGCAACTACGTTCTCTCTTTTTTTCCCCTTTTATAACTACATCAACTTTCGCAAGGACTACGTGTACATGCTTAAAATTTCGAATAGCATAAACTATAAGGGGTAAATTGATTGAGGTACGCGCGAGAGCACAAGCAATTTATTTATTGTGTCGATAAACCGCCTGTAACCTAAATATAATGGCATAACCAGGAAAGTTGGATAACACATATAAAAGAGAGTAAGAGAATGTCGTCCGATACAGTTACAGGGCAAAAGAAAGCCTGATATATCTTCCAAATTATATTAACCAGAAAGCAAGATATTGCTGAAATACAGTTACAAACGACCCAAATCTGTCCATTTCGTTCCATGTAATATTGCTAAGAGATCTCGAATTGTTCGCTATATATATGCATTGCTCTATGCGAATTACGAGGTCAGTCTTGCACAACCTGCTTACATTGGTACCAGTGACTTTCGTGAACTACAAAAAAGATCAATTGAACAATTTGAATGCACTAATAATGCCAATGAAAGTATTATGGGAAACCAAGTGATCGCTTTTTATTCTTCTTGATTTCAAACCCAGAATTCTGAGCCAGTGTAACGATGGGAAGTGCGATATAAGGTTTTCTGCCGAAATACCGATCCTGGTGCATTCGAACAAAACGTCGTTGAAGAATGTCTTCTTTTCTCGGTTGTTTGCTCCGATTTAAACAACCGAGAAATGCAATATATTATTATTATTTCATATTATTATTATTATTATTATTATTATTATTATTATTATTATTATTATTATTATTATTATTATTATTATTATTATTGTTGTTGTTGTTGTTGTTGTTGTTGTTGCTGTTCAACATAAGAGCATGCACTCCCATTGGTTTCATGCTTCGACACAGTAGAGTCTCATTAGGCAATAATATTAATGAAGCCCGCGTGATTCGTGTCGTAAAACCGTAGGCATACAGTACATACATCATACTGCAGATTTTACAATCGTATTAAGGGTAGAGGGGGGCTAAAATCGCGATTTTCGCCAGAAAAGGGCATTTTCTAATTTTGTTTATTTTAGAATCCTACACGTATAAGGAACCTCCTTACAAAGTTTGGTTACAATCTGCGCTGTAGGAAAAGAAGAAAATCAGCTCTCGTGACGATGGCGTGTGCTGGCTGTAGAGAGCGCGCATAAACGTTGTGTTCGAGACACGAACGGAGAGCGGGCAAGGCACGAAGCACGGTGTGAATGCCCGCTTTAAAAAGTTTGTTGTTGGCGCGCTTAAGTCATGGGAGACCTTCCTTCAAAAGCACAGCTGGCCCAAGTGTAACGAGAGAGAGAGAAAGAAACGTTTATTATACGAAACAGTGCCCCGAGTGAGGCCGGGTATCACCGTAAGGTGGGAAGGCTCCTTAGTCCAGGAACCCTCTGGCTTCGACTGCCTTCTTGGCACTGGCAACGAGTTGTTATTTTGTCTTCCAGGTCCTCGAGGCCTGGCCTCCCACATTTCGAATAGGTGGTTTGCTTCTTGTGCTCCTTTTGCGTCCGTTTCTGGTTGCATTTCGCCGCCTTCCTGCCACGGGCATTCCAGGAGCAAGTCTGCCGGAGTGTCGGGTACGTTGCAGAGTGGGCAGAGGTAGCCGTGGAGCGTCGGATAAACGCGATGCATCATCCTTCGGTGAGTGTACGTATTACTCTGCAGGCGTCTAAGGATCAGGCTTTCTTCTCTGCCGAGTTTAGGGTGCGGTGAAGGGTACACTCGACGCTCGAGTCTATAATTTTGCAATATGGCCGAATTGTTGGTGGGTACGGACTCCGCCTCTTCTGTCGCGGGTCAGAGAGCGCGTGGGGAGAGGGGAGCCTGGCTGACGTTCTCGCGGGCAGCGGCGTGGGCCGCTTCGTTACCCTCTAATCCCTCGTGTCCGGGTACCCACGTTACGCAGGTGTACGGGAGTGGAGTGCTTCATCATTTTTGTATCTTGAATGCATCGGCCGAGATGAGGTCCCTCAAGAAGGTTCTACAGGCGGCCTGAGAGTCGGTGAATATAACCGCTGCGTCTGTGCATGTGGTGGTGGCGAGAGCGATTGGCGCTTCTTCAGCCGTTTCCGAGTTGCGTGCCTTGATGGTTGCGGATGCTAGCTCGCAGCCTCGGGAGTCTGCGACGCAGAGCGTACGTGTTTCGATGCGGATACTTGGCCGCGTCGGAGTAGCGGGCATTGGGGTCATGCTTGAAATGTCGTTTGATGGCGTTGGCGCTAGCCTGTCTTCTACTCTTGTGGTACATGGGATGCATGTTGCGCGGGACACGTGCAATGCAAATGCACTCTCGAACGTCCGGTGGGATTCGCTCTTTCTTGTCCGTGTCTACGACATACATCTCGCTGTAGTTCAGGTGTCGGAGTACTGATCTCCCTGTGGGCGTGAGATCGAGTCATTCCAGCTGGCTGTTCTTGTGCACTTCGGCGAACTCTTGCCACGTGTTGTGGACGCCCATCTTAAGGAGACGTGAAGTAGAGGCCATGGCGGGGAGTCCCAGGGTGACTTTGATTGCCTTTCTTATCATGATGGTGAGCTTTTCTATTTCAGCGTTGTTCAAAGCCAGGTACTGCGTACCGTATGTGATGCGGCTGGTGAGCAGTGCTTGTATTATTCTTAGCGTGTCTTGCTCCTTGAGCCCGCTTCTTTGGCTTGAGATTCTTTTGACTAGTTGTGTGAGTTGCGAAAGGGCGCGTTCTAGTCTTGGTAGGCTGGCAGCTCCCGATTCGTCTTTGTGGATGTGGAGTCCAAGTATTCGCATGACGTCGACTTTCGGAATTGTTGTCCCATTGAGGGTGACGCTGTGGTCGGGCTCTTCGTAGTTGGGTGGCCGGCCTCTCGTTCTTGCTTTTAGGACGAGGTGCTTAGACTTTTCTGGGGCGTAGCGGAGGCCGCAGTTTCGGAGATAGCTTTCGATGGTGTCTACGGGTTCTTGTAAGCTACTTTCTTGCCTTCCAACGTTCGTAGCTCTGGTCCAGAGCGTGATGTCATCAGCATACATCGCGTGACGCAGATCGGGTACGGTCTCGAGGAGTTGGGGTAGCTTGATCATAGCTACGTTAAGGAGTAGCGGTGAAACGACCGATGCTTGCGGGGTGCCTCTGTTTGTAAGTAGGAAGCTTTCACTGCGGATGTTGCAGTTTCCGACGGTTGCCGTACGGTCCATCAGAAAGTTTCTGACGTATGCGTAGGTCCTAGTGCCGCAGCCGATGCATTTGATATTGTTGAGGATCGCGTCGTGGCTAACGTTATCAAAGGCTCTCTTGACGTCTACCGCCACTATGGAGTAATTGCTTCGATTGTTTAGGTGATCTAGAACACCTTCTTTTAGTTGTAAGAGTACGTCCTGCGTTGAGAGGTGCTGTCTGAAGCCGAAAATGGCGTCTGGTAGGTGGCCGTTGCCTTCCAGGTACTGGGTAACGCGGTCAGGCACCATATGTTCGAAAAGCTTTCCCTCGCCCGAGGTGAGGGAGATCGGGCGTAGGTTCTCTAAGCTGAGGGGTTTGTTGGGCTTGGGGTTCATGGTGATCTCCGAGTGATTGCATACAGCAGGCAGTTCTCCTTTTTCCCAGCACTTGTAGTAACGGAGGAGAATCTCGGTGGCTTGTTGCGGTAGGTTGCGTAGGTGATTGTTAATGATCCAGTCTTTACGAGGGCTGGTATTCCTAGTCAGCTTGGATAGGGCTACGTGGATTTCGGCCTGCGTGTAGGGTCGGTCGAGTTCTGGATTTGGTTTTCCAGAGTATTCTTTGCTGCGAGATGACGCGGTAGAGGGCGCGTCTCCGCATAGTTTATTTTGTAGTTCTCGCAAAAGTGTTCTTCTGATCCGGCGTGGTTGTGGATAAGACTGTGGAGATGTTGCTTCTGTTTCGTTTTGGTAGGTTAAATGGCCTGGAGTGTGCCTAGGAGGTGCCAGGTCCTCTTCGTGCTCAGAGTCCCCTGTAGCTTGTCACAGGAAGCGTGCCAGTTCTGCCTGGCGAGGTGGTCCGCATAGTCTTGAGCCTGCTTGGTAAGGAAAGCGATGCGTGTCTTTAACTTTCTGTTAAGCTTTTGTCGCTTCCATCTCTTCAGGAGGCCACTTTTAACCTCCCAGAGATGGAGGTGCGCGTCGACCGCTGGTTTATCTTGGTGTGACGTTTTGTTGTGTCTAATACATTTTTGAGCCGCTCGTCAATGCTTGCTCCGCAATCTAGCTTTTCCCTAAATGATTTCCATTCGTTTAGCTGTGCAATACCGGTCTTGGTCTGTTTACAGGTGTGTGCTACATCCAATTGGAGGATATGGTGATCGCTCTTTCGTGCCGTTCACGCAAAGAATATGATGGAGCCAAGTGTGAGTCAACACAGAACGCTGTTGCTTTATTTGCTCAACTATTTATACGTTGTGGGTAGGAGAGGGAGCACGTTTAAGATAGCTTTCGAGGGCATGTTCGTTGATTCGATCGTTTAGTGGGCATGCGCAGAAATGCCGAGTCGAACATGATGCGCATGTCTTTATAAAACACGATACAAGCGCTACCTAAGCTTTCCTGGAGTCGGCTCCACTCTGCCCAGGGGACGTCCACAGTAAAGGTAAGATTGGGGTTTGTGTCCCTGGAGACGCTGTTTCCAATTCTCGTGGTCTGGAGAGGATCATTCCAGAGGGTGAGTCTGTGTTGCTCGGCGGCATCGTGCACTCTAGCACCCTTCTTTGTGGTGGTATGATAGCCCCATCCCGTGTGCGAAGTGTTTAAGTCTCCCACTACGACGAGTTGGTGTCCGTTCGGGGATTTCCTGATTTCTCGTACGAAGTGATCAAGTTCGGTAACTGGTCGCGAGGCGGGCTGTACACGCTGGCTACGAATAGGCTTTTCTGCGTCTTTCGTTCCGGTAAAACCTCGATTAAGGTGTGTTCTGTCTGGTCGTTCTCTTCGTCGTGTTTTTGTGCTGTGAGACTTTTCTTCACCAGTATGGCAGTTCGTCGGGATTGTGCATATGTGGAGTATCCTTGCAGTCGGACGTTCTGCGTCTTGGTTTCCTGTAGTGCTATGACGTCGGGTTGATTCAACTTGACGAATTCTTGTAGGCTGGCGTGTCGAGGGTGGTATGATCGACAGTTCCGTTGCCATATCCGTGTAGTTGAATGCTGGTTCTTTGCCTTGTGGTTAGGGATCACCATCATCGATGGATTCGAATTCGCGTCGGCGATCACGAGTGGGCGAGACCGAGCGAGAGTCGCTGTGGCTGTTCACCCGTGCCTTCTTCCGAGTCGTGGGGCGCGAATTGTCGAGCTGTGCCTTGGTGATGTATTTATTCTTTACGTGCGTGATAAAACTGTTGAGCTGTGGCGCGATCCTCTCTATTTTGGCGTTTAACGTGGCGATCTTGTTTTCGAAGGTAGCGGCTGTTTTTTGACTGCTGATTGGACAATTTTTTTCCATTGTGGCGTGAATGTTCTTCATAAAAGCTTCTTGAAATATCAGGAACCTTGCATCTACTATGGCTTCAACGTCGGCCTTGGTCAACGTCGTTCCCGACTCTCTATTTATGTTTTCGAGCTCCTGGCATTTTTGATGCAGCTTGTCTGTGAGTTCTTGTTCTTTGCATTTTTGAAGCAGTTCGTCGGTGAGCGGAGTAGCTTGTCTATGAGATTTTGCTGGCTTTGCAATTGGCTGTGCTGATTCTGCAGTTTGCTCTGCTGGTTCTGCTGTTTGTTTTCTAGAACCCATTTGACTGCGGCTTCGGCCGATGCATCCAAGCTGCTGGTACCACCCGAGTCGCTCGAGCCGCTTACCGCGTCGGCGTAGCTCGCGCGCTTGACTGAGCGGGAACGTGAGTGCGAGGCAGTTCTTATTATTGGCTCGGAGCTGCTGCGCCTGGGGGAGCTGCTCGCACTGACACTGCTCGAGCTGGTGGACTAGGTGCCCAGTTCCGGGAACTCTTCACTGCTGGAGCTCTAGTGGTTGTCTCTTTCTCGTAGTCCGTATGTTGTAAGGTGGAGGGCTTGGCTTCAGTCTCTTTTTGCACTCTATACTTGCAGTTTCATGCGCTTCTTAGCAGAGCTTGCAGGTCGGTTTGCAGTTATGGTCTTGTGGTTGTCCAGTCTTGCCGCATTTGTAGCAAAAATCCGGGATCGGTTTCGGACAGACGTCTTGGCGGTGTCCCGGGTTGCCGCAGGTGCGGCAGTACTGCACTGATTTGCGATATGGTCTGCAGCGGAAGTCTACGCTCTGGGCGATGATGTAGTAGGGAACGTGCGGTCCTTCGAAGAATACGACTGTCGCGGTTGACTGACCCATGATTCGGGCGTGAAGAACGGTGTATCGTGCCGATGCTCGGATTCCTGCCATAAGTTCTGCGGTGCTTGTTCCTGGCATGAGGCCATTGATGACGCCTGGCGAGACGTCATCAGGGGTTCGTATGTTGCCTTTGACGTTGTGGTAAGTGCCTCCGAGCTGTATTCTGTTGATGCTGACCAACATCTTGGCGTCTTCCTTGTCGGCCGCGCTTGCGATGAGAAAATTTTCGATTCTCTGTACTTGTACGCGTACTTTGTCATTGAAGTCCTGCTGCAGTAGTCGACTCGGTCTACCGATGGCGTGCATGATTGCGACGGTGTTCCATTTTGCGAGGTCAAGACCTGCTTGCTGGCGGTAGACAATCTTAACGTCGTCAAGTCACAGGGGTGGCATCATGGGTCTGCGTTGTTGCTGTGAAGGTGCTGGATTGGGCGTTAGCTCATCGGTTGGTTTTTTTGCCGGCGTCTTTGAATTCGAGACGTCCTTCTTGGCTTTCTTGCTTCTTGTGATCCAGGCGCTTTCCGCTTTGATTGCTCGGCCGCTTTCTGCGTCATAATTCCAGTTATCTTCCCTAGTGTTTTCTTTCGTCCTGTCTGTTTGCACTGCATTTGCTTCATCTTCTTTCTGGTTCTTTGGCATTTCGCTTGCAGCAGCTGCCTCTCGGCTCATCTTCGCTACGGCGTGGGCGAGAGCTCGTGTGATCGTGGTCACGCGGTGCGCGGCGCGAGGGTGTTTCTGCAGACGAGATTGCGAGAGCTGGTTCTGGCGTTAGGCTTAACTGGGCGGGAGGTCGTCGGGAATAACGCTTGATATCTTGAGATAAGGTGCACTCACCCGAAAGTGGCTTGTGTCCGCCGGTTTCTCTCGTCTTGGGTTTGTCACTGGCCTTGTTCCGGGGTGAGAAGCACGAGATGCGGTAGCCCATGTGAGACACGTCTGTACTAAAAACGAAAGGCATTATTCTGGCTACGGCGCTCTTGCCTACGAGCGCAGACAAGGACGTTGGACTGCTGTGAAGCTGGAAAAAAAAGCGAAGATGACTTGAAGCGATTGCCGCAGAGCAGGTTAGAATTGAAAAAGTGGGTTAAACCTAGGACACCTTAATTAGTTATTTTTGGACATAAAATAAAATATCGTGTTATGAAATCCTTGAGCTTTCTTTCTCAGTTTGCACTTTTTGGTCGAAGCAAACCTTTAGGAAAACTATCATTTCCAAACTGCTTCGCCAAAACCTGCTTTCAATGCAGTGTCTGGGCTGAAGTTTTGTCAGGAACAAGATGAGGTAGTGTTTATATCTCTAACTTTTTATTAACAAAAATTATTACGTCTGACATTTAATGACAACGAAAAAAATCAACTTAGCACAAAGTGATAGCATTGCTACAAAATCTGATGAAAAACGCCCGACTGGCCTTTTCCAGCCCTATAACCTCCCTAGAAGGTATCTAACAAAAAAGAATCAGTGTGTCTTCATTATTTCGGCAATCATAGCTTCCCTATGGTGACATGCCTAATTGGTCCGTATTACAGCCATAACTTATTCTCCATTTGATCTGTATTAATGACATTTAGAATATGTATTTAAAAGTAAAAGAGACGCAAACCTACAATGCTTTATAATATCAGTGCTAAAAAGTTAATCTCTAGCCCCATTCACTCCTTAACATCTTCGTGAAGCGTAAGTTCATAATCCATACACTTCGAGTTCTTGTTCGTTTCAGAGTAACCACAGTACATTGGGATTGCTTTTTTGTGAATGAGAAAACAACATTTGGAAATGGCTAAAATAAGATGACTGAAAGAACATCGCTTGTTAACCGCATTTGTGCCTTCTTGAAGACGTGCCGAGTAAATGAGGTTGATATTCCTGAGCATGCACTTCATGTGCACTTCTTCAATAAGTACGGAAGTTCATGCACGGGCGGAGCACTGCATGGAGGTGTGCTGCTCCTGTTCTTGAACTAGCGTGCGAAAAGCTATTGTGGTATGGGCGCACCTTGACTTTTTTACAGCGAGCTATTTGGCACACGCTGCTGCCACAGGGTACACGCACATTGAAGTTTAAATCAATCAATCAATCAATCAATCAATCAATCAATCAATCAATCAATCAATCAATCAATCAATCAATCAATCAATCAATTTTATTTCCAGTTTGTACAAAAACTGAGGACGGCAAGGAAAAGACAGATGTTTCCTTAACGGATGTGTTTGGCGGTATATCGTTTACCTGAATGCAAAGTTGTATAATAAAACTGACGTACAGCCTACGCAAAATGTTCCTGCATTTTTTAAATGCGTAAACATTCTTTCGCGAGCTCCCCAGTCCTGTCACACGAAAAGTTTAATGCCTTGTGTATGCACAAAATGGGTAATTTGCAAAGACACTTAATCAACATTATAGTGTAAATGAAGGTGATTGGTAGCATTTAAGCGATAAGGAAGAATTTCAAGAAAAAACTACAATAGAAAAATAATACACATAGAGATACATAGGGCTCCCTAGAAAATGCATGGGGAAGCGCATAGTAGGGGTGGGCCAACTGAAATTTTGGGGTGGGTCAACTTGAAATTCGGAGGTGGGCCAACTGAAATTTGGTTGTAGGCCAACTTGACATTGAGGGGTTGGCCAACCTAAATTTAGGCGTGGGCCAGCCTGTCACTTGCAAGTGTGCGACTTCGAAATTCGTGGGTGGGCCAGCTTGAATTGTGTAATGGGCCAACTTGAAACTTGAACGTGGGCCTAGTTGAACTCTAAGGATGGGCGAACTGAAATTTTGGGGTGAACCAACTTAAATTTGGGGGTGCACCAACTTGCGATTTGAGGGTGGCCCAACTTAAATTTGGCAGTAGGCCTATCATAAAGGGGACATGACACGGTCATCCAACAACTTGTAGTTTCCAGCGAGAAGTTGTAGCAGAGGGTTTAGTATGGCTATACACGCATAAAAACTTGGCAGTAAAAGCACTGTGCAAAATATGAGCTATGAACTCGATGGCTCTAAGTCCCGCTCTCCGGCGCCCATCGCCATATTGCCAAGCCATGTGTGACCTCATGCGCTGCATGGAACCGAGCCATCGTCTGCTACAAAATCGGCCACCGCGCCATGTGAGGACGGGGCACAGCTGCCGTTTGTTGCCGCATTTGCTCCAGATGTCGCGTGCCACGTCTTCGACACTGCAAACTTCGCGTGATGAATTAAGCGAGCAATCTTTGAGCAACACGTGCAGCGATGGCGTACTATACGCTGCGCATTTTGACTGCCTCATCGCCACCAGCTCAAGTGACGAAACACAGCCTCCGAGATTCGCGCGCACCGGCTGGCTTGCGCATATTTCAGAGTCGATGGACGAAGACCGCGTAGTAAAGGTGGTGAACACAGATGGCGACATTGGTGGGGCCCTAAATGCTGCAGATGCTTTTCCGCACTCTTGATATTTCATGCGTTCAGCCCACTGCTTAGCCATCCATTCACAGGAGGCGAAGTTTGGTGCTACTTCACACACTGCAAATTGTTACGCACGTAGATTGTTTGCTGGCATGCATTTCTCTAGGATCCGTACTCAACAAAACTACGGTGTGGTTAAGCAGCCGCGCGTTCCCATCAGTTCATTTTTTTCCCCACGGTAGTTGCGTACAGCATATGTAAACAAATGCCCGCGCACATGTGTCCGCGGCGCAAGGGTTTGGCGCGATGTACGCTTTGGTTGAACCTTCACTTGAACTTGCTTTATTGCACCCGATATCCAAAAAACACATAGCAAGGCTAACGTTTGGCCGTGGCGCTACCTGTCGGATTGGTCGGTGCGTGAACGTGGTCGGCATCGCGTCTGGCCGCAGCCTCAGCTTTTTCACGGGTATTCCAAACTCGGCGAGCAGGCGCAAATCGTCGTTCTAGCTGCCTGGCGTGAAGTGTTCCGAGCACGAAACAAAAGCGTCAGATAATCGCCAGTCCTATGCCAACATTAATCTTCCAAGCCTTTAGTTTGACCGGTTCCTTGGGGAACCTGAAGTACGACACGGAGCGCTCCTTGCTCCGTTCGCTCTAGCACCCAACAGCGCTAGATAGGCGCCGCGGTGGCACTGTTTCAGGCGCTACAAGCTGAACAGTTCCAATGGCAAACTGAACAAAGCAGAAGTTTCTCGCATGCGCGCACAGCTGACACACCGATTCTTCGCCGGAATATACAATATACATGCTCGCTCGGCAGGCATGCAGCCTGTGACGTCACGGCTCGAGAGCGTGCCAGTGTTGCCCCACTGTTATGCCCGTTCAAGTGTAATATAAAAAATCAATTAAAAATTACCTGCTGGCTCAAATGCGCTAAAATATGGCCAGCGTGTTCTTGAACACGCAAAAATTACCTCACACAATACAGATAACGATCGAAAACTCGGTGTCATGCCCCCTTTAAGTGTAGGGGTGTGCCAACTGAAATTTGAGGTTGGGTGAACTTGAAATTCGGGGGTGGGCAAACTTAAACAAGGGGGTGGGCCAACTTGAAATGTGGTGGCGAAACAACCTAAATTTAGGGTTGGGCCAACTTGAGATTTTGGAGTGGCCCAACGTTCAACTGAACGCTGCTGAGCATCCTTCGAGTTATGAACACCTCGCGGGCAAGCGACAGCGTTGAGATGCTTGGCACGTTCTCATAGGGCTTTCCCAAGGCGCAGTCAGAACGCAGGCGAGATCTCGCGTGAACAAGGACCGCGCGGCCATAACACAGGCTTGCGAGAGCGACAGCGAGGGTGACGTGACATTGCGGCCATGCGCTCTGCTAGAGAGCCTCGATGTGCTCCTCGTCCACCGCTCCGTACAGGATGGAGACAGCCTATAGGCGTCTACTACAGCGTTGGACAGGCGAATGGCGCATACACACGAGCGCCAGCAAGGCGTCCCTTCGGCGTCCGCCAGAGACGTCTACTACGGCGTCCGCCATTCGCCTGGCCAACGCCGTAGTAGACGCTGTGGTTGTCCCACCCTGTACGGAGTGGCGGGCGAGGAGGGCATCAAAGCACTCCACGCTCTCCCCTTTCGCAATGCCTCACGTGCTACTGCGGCAGCTGGTGTTTCCTGTCGACCTGTCTGCTGCGTCGAGGTGCGCTCGTGCCCAGCGTTCCGGTTCAGTTGGTACGATTGCACTGAAGGGGCCGGATGTGGCGAGAAAATCGGGCGATCTACTAAAGCCTGAGCATTCTTTGCCACCGGAAAGGCCATGGGTAGACGAGCATAAGCTAAGGAAAGCAAGTAAGCAACAGGAAGGAAAAATGGAATCACAGCCGAGCCAAACAATGATTACGCATTAGGAGACAATTCTCAGAATTTCGGTAGCGGCTTGATCTACTACTCATTATTTTTCTGCTTCGACAAAAACATTATTTTTCTGCTATTATTTTAAATTATGTCTACTGTAGTAGCAGGCACGACTGTTTTGTGCTGTTCTCTAAGGGCAACTCCGGTGATTTTTCGATGTCATCACCATTCTGGCCGACTCTTGTACGATAAAGCCGCACATCTACCAGGAGCCTGGACTGCAGCTGATTTCACGCCAGAGCTGGTAATTATCGAATATACACGTATCTTAGAAAGTATCATAAGATACTAGGGTATCTTGTATTTGTACTATGATACATTCAGCAAAACGCGCAACCAGTATTTGTACTGCCGATACATAAAGTGTAGTATTGTGTGTTTGAAGACCTCCACAGACCTCCAGAGGCGGAGTCAATGAAGACAGTAAACGTTTAAGACCCACACTTTTATGCTAACTCATACTTTAGTAACCAAACACGATTGAAAAGAGAAAGTCGCAATTTCGCCCGAAAGGCGAAGCACCTATTGCGACAAAAAAATTACCTGATAGCCATACGAAGTAAGGATAATACTTCTATCGGCCGTCTGAACTTGTGAACAATCGCTTGCTAACTAAATAAACAAGCATGGTCATATGAGACTCGATGACTGCGGATATGCGCTCTCAAAACGCTGGCGTGAAGAAGCGTGGAAGCCGCAGCGAGCGAAGTGACCTTCGTGCTTTCTATCGCTTCAACGCAAACTGAGCACCGAGAACACTGCGCACGCACATAGCTCCGCAGATCGCTCTCAAGGTACGGCCGCGCGACCTAAAGCGCGACCGCGCGCAGCAGGTGCATACGCAGTTGCAGCAGGAGTAGAACGCTTCCCCCCTCTCCCCACTCCCCCCTGTGCCTCGCAACGTTAGGTGCTTCGCTCGCGACTGAAGCCAGCGCGCTTTCTCCCGGCTTTCCTTCCTCTTGCGCGGGCGAGAATGAGAGCCGCGATCAGCGGCTCCTCTCGCAAGCTTTCACTTGCGCGTACAGAATAGGACGCGCGGCGACGTTGACGGCAGAAATGTACCTGGAGGGCCATTTAATTGCCGTCGCAATAAATATAACTGCTGTGTTGCAATATTATTAACGATTAATAAACGGTTACTACGTAGCTTTCGAATTATGGTCACTATATTCGCGGATAACTTTCTGTGGCTATGAAGGGAAAGCTACGGAAAGCTGCATCGCGCCAAGTAGTCCGCCAGCATTTGATAGTGTTTTTGGTTGCTTAGAACAGACGCTGAATCAACGCAGCTTCCACGTACGATGGTCTCGCGCTTGTCCAGAAGCGGAAGGGAAAAGCCGCAAAATAAGTGAACCTTTACACCCAGTGGTGTGTTTTGTCTTATTTAACTGTCGCTGGTAAGGTTTCTTCCCCAGCCTGAGCTAACGTGAATTAAAACGCGGGACTCTATTTAGAAGCGCTTTCACTCGTGCGCGCTTTGCCTCGGTAGCTTTCTGTTCATAGCCACGGGTACGGGTGGAATGTTGCAACTGTAGAATGGAAGTCAAGCATATTTTCATGCGTAGCATACTAGTTTGTTAGAAACGCTGTGCTTGCAATATTTTTTGAGAAATACATTCTGAACACCTGTCGTGAAATGCATTCCTGTTCCAGCTAGTACGTCTACACACATTTTGCACAGTACAGAACAGCAGTGCAGATAACTTTCGATTTTTAGCATTTTTATTGCACCTTATGAGTACTGACGCAGTCAGTGCTATGTGCCCTCCAAGGCATTCCCCAACAAGATTCAAGGCAGAGTCGGCGAATATGGGAGAGCGCAACTTATTACTGTGCTTATCCCACTAATTGCAGTCGCACATTTACCTTAGCAGCTGCACGCTGTTGCGAGCAGATTTGCACAAGTTACAGAAAAATAGTAACCCATTACTCAATAGTACACTTTGCTGGGCTGGTTGGCCTATGGTGTTTCAAAAGAATCGGTACCAGCAAAAGATCGAGGCGCAAGAACCAGTGCGCCTGTGCACGTGGGTTCTGCCAGACATGGTCTTTTGCGAAGTCAGGATTCTGAGAAGAATTAACAAATTAAAATTACACTTACTTCACTGAAAACAGGTTTGATTAAGCTGGTCAATTAAGCCCTATGAAAGTAATTGAGCAACTGCTAAAATGTAACCGGTTGCTTTTACGTCCTCGCAACCTTTGTTGCACAGATAAAGTAAACATGACGAGCTGGCCTGGTTCTTTCAGTGCATTCTCTGTGGCCACTCACACGCTCCTTCTCTTCACGAAGAATTGCTTTTAAAAATTGTTGTCGGTAATGTTTCTTCGTTGTCACGTAGAGACGTTGCCAGCGACACCGAAGCATCACTCGATGTTTCCGCCGGAGGGAAATTTGGCATTGTACCGTACGACCGCTTTGCGCGGAGAATCGTGTGTTTATTCTATGGCGCGATGCTCGCGTCTGTTTTCTCTATGGAGCGCAGCGCTTCGTTGTTGCTGAGGCGCACCCTGTATAGGCCAAATAAGAAGCTGAAAAAACAGCTGCCATTGCCATCGGGCCATAGCGGCGTAAGTTCATCAGTCAATATCCGGTGGAGCGTTAAAGTGAAGCAATAAATACTGAGCGCCCGCATTTGGCTGTCTGAACATGCGCATCCGCGAGGCCGCTGCGGGGCACGGCCGTGTTCGCTTAATCGGCGACAATTAAAGAAAGCTCGATAGATTTCATTCATTACAATTAATTAATTACATGTATTTTCTTGCATACGTCTGGTTTTAAGTCAATTTACCTAAAAGACAGTATTTGCGGTATTATTCTATAGCAGCTGCGTGAAATATGGTCAGCAACTGACCATTAGAAATAACTTTGATAACGTCAGGCTGGACAACATGGCTGCCTGCGCAATTAGCGACAACGTGAGGAGTAAGAAGAAAACACGAAGCCTACTTTTACTTTGCTCTATTACTACATCTATTCGCACAATGTAGCGCACGGATACAATCACAGAGAAAACACACAGATGCGCGTCACAAGCACTTGTGAGGCGTATACGTGTGTCTGCTTTGTAGTCGTACCCTACTTGTACCCTTGCGCTACATAAGCCATTAAGTAAGCATGGACTTGCCCAGCACAATGTCCTGCTGCATTATATTACTGCAGCCCGGTTTTACTATGTAAAACGCCGGTTTATTTACATTTCTCTAACTATTTAAATCTGACTCCTTTCCACAGGATAAATAGCTCCTTATTTTCCTTTGTATGGGCACTTTCCTAGGATAGCATAACATGTTGAGTCGTTTCTGCGCTGTTTCCTAACGCTACAAGCAAATAGTCACCGGCAAATATTTACCTTATAACACCGCGTTCAGACAATCGGATACGCATATATGGGTTCGAGCAGTAGGGCTCTAGCGCTCTTAAATATAACGACTTCCTTGTTTTATGATATTGTGCTTTGCTGTTAAATGTAATTGCACAGCTAGTTTCCTGTTCTTCACCTCCATTCATTACGTTGCTCCTCCATCTTGGTTAAACGTCGTTTTCTCTTCCGCTGTGTACACGCCCATAAAGTGGTTATATATGTGACACATTTGCTCAATTTCTAAAGTGTGAATGAACGTTTTTCAAAAGTTCCCAACATTCTTCCTTTCATTTCCAGCGCCCGTGCACGGGAACGCAATAGACGAGTTGGTTGCCGAATGCGTACAACCACCGCGATCTGCCGCACTGTTTGCGGATGTATTAAAGCGAAGCTTTCTGTGCGTCTCCCAACTTTCCGGGCGCTGCTGCTGCTGTGATCTTGCTCGCGCGAGCCGCTGGGGTTCTTGCGACACCACCAGATGGCGCTTGCCTCCACGCATCCCGGTCGGCGCCGACGCGGCAGCTTTGCACAGTATCTGCGGATGGCACCTGCTATGCTTTCTTGCCTATGCGCCAAAAGTGTAGGTGCTGGGCTGTGATAGTGTAGAGATTACAATCGTCCACAGCCTGAAAAGAGCGCTTGGAGGTGGCGTCTCAGCAGCATCCCGACCACGTATGCAGAAGGAGTTCCTAAACACGCGGCAGAAGTACGGCTCCAAAGCGTGCACTCAGCGGCGCGGACACCCAGGCCCGAAAGAAGCGTCGCGCGGAACAGGAGCGTCTTCGCTACGCAGCGAAACGTGGTGCAGGCCGCGAATGTATGCTGGCTCAAAGACGGGAGGCAAGGCGACGACGCGTGGCGGCCATGAGAGACGACGAGCGTCGGGAGCACTGCCACCAGAAGCGACAAACGACGACGCCTGGCGTTGAAAGCATCGCTTTACGTCGGTTCTCCCCTATGCGTGGAATCGGCCATCTTTTTTTTCTGGGAGTTTCTACCAAAGAACTGAAAAGTCAACGAAGGTGCGCGTTGTGCAAGACCACCATCAGCAGTGCACACTGCTACACTTCGAACTCGAACAATAACATAAAATGACGCGCACTTTGAACGGTATCGCAAAACCATTATACGATTGTCATATTAATGGTAAGTTATCAGCATCCCATTTGATGCAGGGTGGTGGTATATAGAGCACCAAGTTCTTTATTTCAACTTCCTAGTGTTTTATGTTTTTAAGTATCGTGATACTCTATGTCAAATTTGATGTCATTTGGTAAAGCATAGGAACAAAAAATACCTAGAGCATTAGTTTGCTTAAGGCATAAAGATGAATACGTCCTTTGAACGCATGCACCTAAACAGTGCGTCATGTGCAGATTGCGCGCTGAAGCTTAGAGTCGGACAGTTACGAAAATGTACAAATAAATAGCACGTTGACCTGCGAAGTACAAAAGCGGCATGGAAGGATCACTGATTCCACATGGTAGGGTCGTTGGCCTGATGCAAGGCCGGCCGGTCTCATAGACTGTTACGGTATAGCCATTTAATACTTGTTAAGAATGACGAACAAAATTCTTACGTTTTAGCCGAGGAAATTTCGAAGCAACGAGGTCTGTGACATCGTGTTAAGAAATTTGGAAGTAAACACCTGCACACTTGCAGCCGCCCCTGCACAGGGTCTTTTTTTTTTTAGCTGCACCAAATTTTTTAAATTAGAAAAAAATATAAATCACGTTAACGTCATGGCTTAGCATTCCAGTGTACGGATTGGAAGCCTCTAGATTTAAAGCAATTTCCGCACTGACGTGCGTGATTAGCGTAATGCGTAACATCGACGACTGAGGCGCTCTTTGCCCGGCCAGTTTCTGTTTCAAGGAGCCTGCCAAGGGAAACTATTTGTCCGCGTAGCTCCCACATGAACTCTGCTACTCAATATTAGATCGTTGGGATAGGTAATGTCTGCGACGGGCCCCAAAGTACTCACTTGCTGTAGGCACCTATTATTGATAATTAGACACTTAATTACCGTAACTTTGGTCATTACGCGTGTAATTGCGGAAATTGCTCTATATCCAGAGCCCGCCAATCCGTACACTCGGATGGTAAACATAACGTTACCATAATTTATATTTTTCTAACTTGAAAAATTTGGTGCAGCTAAAAAAACACCCTGTATAGTGGAGCTATAACGAGGAATCAACTAATGTATCTAAGTATCTTAGGATAGAAATGACAAGTTACGTATCGGATGCAAGTATTTTACTAGTATCTTATATCTGTACCTGAAATACTTATAAGCTCAGTATCTTGTATCTGCATTATGATACACCTGTAAAGTATCCTTGCCCAGTCCTGTCGTAGGTGCTTCGAAAGATGGCAGTGGTGTTCCTGCCGCGCCGTGCACCACTCCAGCTCAATCCACTTGAAGGAACACGTCTTCTGCTGTGTTAAACTGCAGCCTCGCGTAAAACTCCTGAACACGGGCCGCTGAGGTATTGGAAATAAAATAGATAAATAAACAAACAAACAAACAAACGAATAGATAAATTGCGTTGTCGAGCACACGCTTCAGAATTTGCGAGGCGTCATATCTTATACCGTCATAACTACCTCCCGGGCGACCACAAGTGCTTACTCGTGGGCCCTTGTTATTTACGCTGGGGCATGTGCGTGCCGCTTCACGATGAACTGCGATGTGCGCACGCGAATGGGCTAAAGAGCGTACGCCGTCACTACTGGCGCGAAATGCAGCGATTCGCTCCTACCTCGCTTTTTTTGTAAATGCGAGGGTGAATGTCTCGGGGCATACAGGGGTATGGGATGGGGGTGGATAAGGATGATTAAATCAATGAAAAAAGATTTGATGATCTAATGAAGTCCAAGGGGGATCGATAATGTGGTCCCTGCCTCCACGCGTGTAATCGCTCGGATTATGCGGGAAAGTCCCGCTGCTGCGAGGTGCCGGAGCCTCGTCGGTTTCAGTGCAGGGCAAACCCACAGCAGGTGGTGGATGCCGGCTTCAGTATTTTGCGACTTGCAGAGTGGAAACCCAGGGCGATGATATAACTGGCGAAAGTGCTGCCACTTCCGAGTAACAGCAGGAGTGAGGGCAACCCCGACCCGGATGCTCCGAAGCGCACGGGTAAGACCGCGGGGGAGGTTTACCGCACACGGCGGTATGAGAGCAGGTGTGCGGCGCCGGAGGTGCTCCTTTCTTGTTAAAAGGAGGGTGGCATCATCTACGTGAAAGAGCTGAGGCAGTGACGATGGAGAGGCCGCTAGACGGGTCGCGGAATCCGCACGGCTTTGGATGCTTAGAAGGTCGCGTGGGATCCACTCGATAGATATTGGCGGCGGGATGCGTGCCGCCAGAAGATGGATCTGTTGACATATTTCAGGGCTGTGACTGACGCGTCGCAAAAGCCGCGTCGCCTGGAGGGCATCAGTGTGGATGACGATGCGGGCCGTGGGTTCCACGGGAAAGGCGGCCACACAGCGCAACGCTT
Source organism: Dermacentor albipictus (assembly GCF_038994185.2). Lineage (NCBI taxonomy): Eukaryota > Metazoa > Arthropoda > Arachnida > Ixodida > Ixodidae > Dermacentor > Dermacentor albipictus. The sequence continues at coordinate 493,013,509 of NC_091821.1, forward strand.
CTCGAACAACAAGGAGCTCTTTTTTAGGCTTGTAGCGCAGCTCAGAAAGAGAAAAAAAGGAAGGAGGTAGGGGTAATGAAAGGGAACGGAAAACAGAGTGATCTCTATTGGTATGTCATGACTTTTTAGGCTTGTAGCGCAGCTCAGAAAGAGAAAAAAAGGAAGGAGTTGGGGTAATTAAAGGGAACGGAAAACAGAGTGAGCGCTAACTCTGTTTACCGTTCCCTTTCATTACCCCTTCCTCCTTCCTTTTTACTCTTTCTGAGCTGCGCTACAAGCCTAAAAAAGTCATGACATACCAACTCGTCCAAACTGCCACGCTTTTGAGCAAGGAGCTCAACACAAAAGGAGGAAGGAGGCTCTTGGATTTGAAACCGGGTCTTCTTATTAAGGGCAGGTGCGCAAGGGCAATACATTGCAGTAGTCGGTTCACACTCCTGAATGCTGGCATCAACGTAAAGCACGGATCCAAGTGGCAGGCATTATGGGCTATAATTCGGTCAGGAAGCGACGCCCGCGCGTGAGTTGATGTCGGGCGACGTATATCAGTTGGCTTGTTATCGCTCAGCTTATCGCTCAGGAGGAAGAACTGGCGATGGTGGTTGTGGAAGGGAGCACGAGAAAGCGTAAGCCCTGAGAGCACATGTTGCGTGTGAAAGGCTGGCCTTAAGCCTGCGAGCATCACGTCGCTGCTGCACCAGCTCATCTAGTGCGTTCAGCTGTGCATTTTCTTGGAGAGACACGATCGGGGTGATGCGGGGAAGGCAAGTGATGACCCTCATTGCCTCGCGATTAACAGCCTCAAGGCGATTCCATTGTGCCCTCGTCAAATGCTGGAATTGGGCTTGATAAACAAGGCGTGGTTGCACTACCGCCTTCACCAACTGTCGCGCAACATATGAGCGGGCGCCGCCCGTTTTAGGAGCGATGCGCCTAATCAGACCCAACGTCTGAATCGCCTCCTTTTTAGCGCTGGAGAGCCAAGCAGTCCCGGTTCCGGACTCGTGGACCGTCAGACCCATAATTTTTAAAGTTGAAGATTGTTGAAATGCGGTTCCGGATAGATGACGACGAATGGATGTTGCATAGAGTTTACGCCGGCCCCAGCGATTGGCGACTGAAATGTAAGCAGGTTTGCTGACGGAAAGCCTAAGGCCGACCGAAGAAGCGTAAGTCGACGTCATGTCTAAAGCTGATTGAAGGGCAGCGGCTTGAGTCTGCAGATCAGGATGAGTGCTCCAAACCATGATGTCATCAGCGTAGAACTAGAACTTTATGTCGGGTACATCGTGTAAGCGACATGCGAGAGGGATGAAAGCAATATTGAATGAAGTGGGTGAAAATACCGTTCCCTGAGGTGCGCCACGAAGAGGGACAAATGAGCCGACGGCGTCACCACTGAGGCGAAGTGCAAAGTGTCGGTCTTCAAGGAAAGATTTGACAAAATTCCTTACTCTAGGGAGAATATGCAGCACGCCAATTGAAGCCAAGATGGCAGCATGACTGATGTTATCATACGCGTATTCTACGTCCATAGCGAGGACAGTACGGAGAGTGTGGCTACGAGTTGACGATAAAACTGAGGATACCAAGACAGCCAACCCATCTTCAGTACCTATGGATGGACGGAAGTCAATTTGAGCAGGGCGGTACAAACCGTGGTGCTCTAGCCACCACAACAATCGCGCATTTTCTCAGCAAGCTTGCACAACGTTGACGTTAGGGAAATGGGTTGGAAGTTGCCAAGGTCGGTCGGCGGCTTGCCTGGTTTCGGAATCGGGATCACAATAGCCGGTTTCCAGCCCGGAGGGACAACGCCATCTAGCTACACCTTGTTATTAATGGCGTCGAGGAGTTGAGGCAGCACATCGCAACTCAGGTGCTTGTAAGCCTCATAAGGAATAGAATCTGGACCGGGTGCTGTGTTGCGACTGATACCATCTATCGCTGCAAGCAACTCAGGCATGTTGACAGAGCTTGCAACCACCTCGGAGTCTGCTGTAGATGGTAACTTGTCGATTTGTGCCGGAATGCCTGCCAAGGAAGCAGCATTGGCTGTTTGGGGCAACACGTCGTACTGAGGGAAAAACGTCCGGGCTGCATCTCTGGCGAAATCATACGGCGACAAGCCAGCAGCGAAGCAGGCTGGCCGCCGCGTATGGACGGCGGCAACCGCGTTCCATGGAACTGAACGTTCGCCAGAGAGAAGCATTTGATGTCTTGGATGAAAACCGCTCACACCACGCATGCCAGTGCCACCGCGAGAGGTCGCGTCCATATCTTCGGGCCTTAGCAGTAAGGAAATTAAGTCTTGTACGTGCTTGTGCAAAAGTGAAGTCTCGGGATGCTGCCAGCTCAGCTAGTCTGCGAGCAGCCCACAAGTTGAGCAGGCCAATATCCGGTGCCGGTCCATCGATGCCTACCCAGCTGATGGCTGTAGCTTCATTGAGCGCGCTATGTATGCGGTCAACAAGTAGTGGTGACGAGTCCACAGAGGTATCTCGGAGAACGAAGCGAAACGTGTCCTAGTTGACCAGAGTACACTTGCGGCGCAATCGGTGGGCCGGCGACGGATGAAGGCCGATGATGACAGGGTGGTGGTCCCTACCCCAGAAGCCGGGCTCCAGGCGCCAAGTGGGAGCGCCGGGACCCGACCACCACGTAAGATCCGATGCGTATGTTGTACGTCTAGCTTCAGGCACAGCCGGCGTTTCTGAATTGGGATGGTTCAGTAGTACAAACAACGTATCCACGAAGGCGTCTCGCACACGCCTACCTCGGGGGCTAGGAGTAGGGTACCCCCTTCGCGTGGTTAGTGCCGCGCGGGGCACGAGCACGCAGGGACGGACCGACACGTACCGCCACTTGCTTAGACGAAAAGGGAATGATCCTTCTTTATTGAGCCCGAACATATATAGAGACAGACACACACAGGTCACAGGGGGCGCCACACTGTGGTGGCAGCCTAACAAAAAGGGCTGAACTGTGGCGACCTCTACATCTCCCCCCTTGAAGCATTGGAGGGTTAGACGGGAGAGATTCAGGAAGCCAAACACGTCAAAAGTTTCACAAGTTCAAACGGCGCGCCGGAACAGGCCGGCCGTAACGTGTTCGTGTCACACCGTCGCTGCGGTCCCTGACTGCAGAGGACTGTTGCACGGACTGTCCGAGGGGGACCGTGGATTCCACAATGTTGGCAGGCTGAAGTTCCTGACAGTGAACTTGCTGCAGTGGTGGTGGTTCCTCTCCGGAGACACTAGGCCCGAAAGACACTAGGTGACGCCGGTTGCGCTGTAGGGTGCCACCTCGCTCCGTTTCGACCACGTAGCTTCTTGGTCTTTGCCCTGGACTGAGGACCGTAGCCTGCACTTGATCAGGTCGCACCCAGACACGCCGACGTGTTTGGAGTGGTGGTAAGTCTCGAGCTCCATGATGCCTGTTGTACTTGTCGGCCTGCTTCTGCTTGTAAGCCATATCCTTGGCGACGATATCTTTCGTTGGCGGCCAGTTGGGACGTAGCTGGGAGTTTTGCTTTGGGACTCTGGTTCTGAGTTGACGTCCCCTCAACAGCTGGGCTGGACTAAAGCCGTCGACTCCTGGAGTATCCCGATAGCTGAGCAGAGTCAGATAAGGATCCTTTGCTTTGCGAAACAGGTCCTTCATTGTACGCACCATCCTGTCTGCCTCTCCGTTCGATTGAGCGTAGTGTGGACTGCTGGTCCCGTGGTTAAAGCCGTATGACGTTGCAAACGCCGCGAACTCCTACGACGAGAACAGTGGGCCGTTGTCTGACCTGACTTCTTGCGAGATTTCATGGCGGGCAAAGATGGATTTGAGAGCGTCGATGACTGCCTGAGCTGTCGTGCTCCTCAGGGTCACCACCTCAGGAAAGCTTGAGTAATAGTCCACCACCAGGATGAACGTCTGGCCGTTGAGGTGGAACAAGTTTATTCCAAGGAATTCCCAGAGAAGTCCATGTAGGGCCGTGGAGAGCAGGGGCTCGGCATAGTTCACGCGGGTGGAAGCGCACTGTTCACAGTTGGCGACGAGAGTGGCGATGTCTGCCGAGATACCAGGCCACCAAACTGACTCCCGAGCTAGGGATTTGGTCCTGTTGATGCCCTGATGACCTTCGGGCAACAGCATCAAGACCGCTGGCCAAAGGGACGATGCGATGACTAACTGGGCGCCTTTCAGCAGAACACCGTCGCAGACAGAGAGCTCGTCTGCCACAGAGGCGTACTTTGAGAGGTGCAGTTTTATCTTGGTCTTTTGTGGCCAACCATGCTGGCAAACGGAGGCGAGGACCTTGCACTCACCATCGGACTCTTGTGCCTGTCGCACGTCTTTAAGGCTGAGTGGCAAGACTTCCGACGTGCAGCCGACTACCTGTGCTGCAAAAAGTTCGATAGTGTCTAGAGGAGTGGGTGGCTTGTCGGTGTTGCGTGACAACGTATCGACTGTGGCTAGCAGCTTTCCTGGCACGTGCAGCATACGGAACTGGTATCGCATGGTCTTCAGCCGTAGTCTCTGAGTACGAGGCGGCAACATGTTCAGTTCCATCTAGCCGAGAAGTCAAACGAGTGGCAGGTGGTCGCTCTCGACGTCGAAGGGGATGCCGCGGACGAACTCGTCGTACCTTTGGATAGCCCACATCGTTGCCAATGCTTCTTTTTCAGTCAAGCTGTAACGCTGATTGGTGTCGGTCATTGACCTCGAAGCGAATGCGACTGGGCGGCGCTCTCCTGAGTGTTGCGTCTGTAGCAAAACTGCGCCGAGTCCGAATGAGGTTGCGTCCGCAGATACCGCAGTGGCGTACGACGGGTGGTACTTGGCCATGCACCTGTCTGACGTCAAGAGTTCCTTGATTTTCTCCAATGCTGCCTTTTGCTCGTGCTGCCACATCCAACTTGAACCTATCATACTTCTTCAGAAAAGGGCCTTGCGATTTATGACTTTTTCGGACTACAATGCTAAATCATTGCCGCTCTTTCAAAGTTTAAATATACTGCCTTTTAATTTATTACTGAATCTTAAATCTACCTTGCATACTCATAACAGTATAACCACTAACTGTCCTTTGAGTGTATCACATTTTTTACATTCTAGAAGCAATACACGCAGCGCTCTTAAGGGAAATTTTCTCTTGCCAAAAATGCATAATGTATATGGAAGGCGAAGGTTAAGCAACACTGGAGCACTCCTATGGAACAGCTTACCAACAGAAGTAAAACAAGCAAAATGTTTTTCATTATCAGTGAAATTCCATTATCACTCATTACTATTATCTGCATAGCTTTCATCTGGATTGTATACACATGTTCACCCTTTTCACTTGCACTGTATAATTTACTAAAATACACATTCCTTTCTGTCGGTTTCTCGTAGCTAATAGACGTACCCTGCCTTGTGTTCTAATTCAATGTTTATGTATATATGACTTACTTATACTTCTTCGTATTGATGTTAAGAATGTGAATTAATAACTAGCATGGATCCCAACTAGCCTTGAGCTAGGGATCCAGATGTCCTGTACAACATTTCTTGTGTACTTTCTTATTTTGAATGAACTTCAATTTCAATTTCAACTCGCAGACTTGTTCAGTAGGGCTCTGATGAGAGCTGTGACGTCCGAGATGTGTGGCAAGAATCTGGCAAGATGATTCACCATTCCGAGCAGTCTTCTAACGCCGGTGACGTCCGTTGGAGCTTCCATGGCTTTGACTGCTTCGACCTTGCCCGGATCTGGCCTGATGCCCTCTGCCGAGACGACAACTCTGAGGAAGGAGACCTCCGGTACTCCAAAACGACACTTGTCCTTGTTCAATGTGATACCTGCTTTTGCAAGGCGAGATAGCACCTGGGTCAGTCTGGCGTCATGTTCCTGGCGGGTGCGTCCAAAAACCAAAATATTGACACGTGTACTTATCTTTATCGGGCAACCACGTTTCGCAGCCTAACAAATGTAATCGCAGAGCCTGGGACGCGCCTGAATGTATCCGAAGTTTCTGGAAAGTTATCGATGCTTCTATCCGCTGTCTGTTGTCGCCGAACGTTATGTTATCTGATTTCATCACCTGACGCGAATGGTGTAGAACTTTGTGGAAGGCACGCGGATCCGAACGATTAGTCTGGAACATTCGACGACTGCTCTATAAAAGCCGACGCGCTTGACCCGCTGATCAGATTTTCGACGATCGCCGACCGTGTTCGCCGCTATCGTTGTGCTATAATTGTAGCCTGTTTTTGTGGGCACAGGGTCGCCCAATAAAAGTTAGTTTTGTCTGTCACAGTACTGCGTATTTCTACCGTGTTCTTCAACGTCACCACCATGTGACAATATCATCTATCATATTGGCGACTTCTTCTTGGCCCTGCAGGATTCTTGCCATCTGCTTTTGGAAGTACTCTGGTGCGGAGGTGATGCCAAAGGGGAGCCGACAGAAGCAGTATCGGCTATATGGGGTGATGAATGTCGTAAGCTCTTGGGAGTCTTTAGAGAGCTTCACCTGGTGGAAGCTTGCGGTCGCGTCCAGCTTCGAAAAAAGTGTTGCATCGCCGAGGAGGCCAAGGACTTGCTCGACAGTTGGTAGAACGTGTCGTTCCCGGAGGACGACCTTGCTTAGTTGTGTCAAGTCGACGCAGAGGCGGTAGGAACCATCGCTTTTCTGGACTACGACGTGATCCGAGCATCATGGTGTTGGCTTGTCGACCCTACGATCACGCCTGCGCTTTCCAATTTGTCCAGCTCGCGACGGACGATCTCGAGCAGCGGGATGGGGATCCTGCGAGGTACGCTTAGCAAGAAAGGTACGGCATCGGGCTTCAACCGGATGTTGTATTCGTCCTTGAGGGTGCCCAATCCATTGAAGAGCTCGGCGTGCAGCGTCGCTTTTGAAGTCTTGAGTTGATCACGAAATCGAACTACTTGGAGGGCTTGGAGCGCTGGCAGTCGCAGAAGAGGCACAGTGAGAGACTGGATCACGTAGAGGCGCTGACAGCTTGTTTTCCCTTGCCACCGAAGTCGTGCCAGATACGTGCCCAGCACGCGCAGTGGCTGTCCTCCAGGGCCAGTGAGCAGAGTGTCGACTTGGTCGAGTTTGGCGGGCAAGGTAGAAAAGTCGCTGGGAACGGCAGATACGTCGGCTCCGGAGTCAACCTTGAACTGCGCTGTGTAGTCGTCAATGGTGACGTCGACGAACTTTGCCACGGCGGGTGTCGCGACGGCGTGCAGGTGAACGGAGCTGAGCTTGTACTGCTTGAACTTCTGCAAGCGGCATACTTCGGCAAAGTGGCCTTTCTTTTTGCAGAAGTTGCAGGTGGAACGTCGGGCCGGGTAGTCTGAACGTCGATGAGGCGCGCGGCCGCAGAAGTCACATGTGGACAGCTCGCTTGAGCGCTCTGCTTGCGGCTGCGGCGAACGAGGCTTAGCGCCGGAGCGACGGCGAGAGGGGAACTTTTTAGCTTTTGTGGCGTCGAGGTTGAGCTCGCGGGAGTGCTCGGAGCGGTTCTTGGGCAACGCCTTTTCCCTGTCGACGTCTTCGGATGTACGGGCTTGTGTCCAAGCGTCCTGGAGTGTCAACTTCGCGTTCCGGCACAGCTGCTCCGAGAGACGGGAGTCGCAAAGGCCGACGACGAACCGGTCGCGTACGAGCTTTTCCTCGACAGCAGCAGACGGATAGTTACAGCGCTTAACCATCCTGCGCAGTTCTGCGTAGTACGTGTCGACGCTTTCGTCGAGTAGCTGAACACGTCTGTGGAACCGTGACGACTCGTCAAGCTCGTTTGCCGGGTGCATGAAGTGCTCAGTGAAGTGGATGGCAACGGCTTGGTATGAAGCGAGTGACTGGGCGTCGAGCGAGAAAGTCTCGGGAAGCGGGCGGGCCTCCGGGCCCATGCAGTACAGTAGTGAGCGTACCTGCATGTCTCCCGACGCTTGCGTCAGTCCTGAAACCGCTGCGTAGTCTTCGTAGCGGCTGAGCCATGTCGCCCACGTCGGCGGGTTCGCGAAGTCGAACGGTGCCGGCGGCTGAAAGTTGACCCCATACAGTTTCGGCGGCTCGCCGGTCTCGAGGGACATCTTGGTGCCTTGCTATGAGGTGAGGCCTAAGGCAGGGGGGCGTTATCCGGCCACTTCTGACACCATGTCGCGTGGTTAGTGCCGCGCGGGGCACGAGAACGCAGGGATGGACCGACACGTACCGCCACTTGCTTAGACGAAAAGGGAAATACCCTTCTTTATTGGGCCCGAACATATATAGAGACAGGCACACACAGGTCACAGGGGGCGCCACACTGTGGTGGCAGCCTAACAAACAGGGCTGAACTGTGGCGACCTCTACACCCCCAATCTAGGCGAGGGGCGTTAAAATCACCAGCAACTAAAATAGGACACGCTGGGTATCGTCGACGGACATTCAATACCACCAACCAAGATTAATCCTTGAAGAAGAGCCACCGGCTGGTCTTACGTAGTATGACACTACCACAACAGTTGCCCTGGGTGACTTCACAGCTACTGCCACTACCTCCTTATATGAGTTACACCAGTTTTCAAGAGAAAGGCAGACCTAAGGACAGCGCGTATCAACATGCACTGCCGCCTATCCTGGAAGGGCAACTGTGTGCACGCGACGGTCACTCATCGAAGGAGACACGTAAGCCCGGAATGGAAAGCAGGCGTTGGTCTCCAGTAGTAACAGGGCCCACACCTGCAGCTTGTTCATATGAAGACAGGATTTAAGCTCCCACACTTTCGTGGAGAGACCTCTACAGTTCCACTGCAGCACACTACAAGCACATGTACCCGCCATTTCGATAATGAGTCCAGGCGTTGTAAAATCACAGATGTCAGGTTGGATAACTGGCTGACCATGAACCGCAACTGGGATGTTGTAGAATTATCCGGCAACGGAGAAGAAGACCTCGTAGAATCTGCGAACGATACAGCAGGGCGTGACAGAGACGATGGTGCAGCGGAATCGATAGTTGTAGTGGTGTTAGATTCCATTGAACGTCGGCGACGCGCAAGTAGTTCATGGTGCTGTCGGAGCTTGGAAAACGCTAAAAGGCGGACAATTTGATTGTCACCTGCTGCCATATCATAACGCGGATGTTCCGGCACGCTCTACTTCTGTGTCACCAGCGGGCGATGGCGGTCTTTGCGAACTTTGTCACTGTAGGTATGTTGGGAAGGCGGGTCGGGCTCGGAAAGCTCTGGCCAGTCGTCGTCATCCCACTGGAGTGCCACAAACCTGTTAGATGTCGGTACTGCTTAGATGTCGGCAGCATGCTGAGGCCAGTGCTTATGAATCCCGCGACGAACCTTCTGATGGCCTTTTACTTTCTGAGACAAGTTGCAGAAGTGATCTCGTGGTCCTCGGTCTTGCAGAGTCCACATTAGTAAGACACTGCCAGCTAGTACAGTTTCATCTGGCGCTGTAAACGGACAGGATTGGTGCATGTGGCCAGGTCGGAAACAGTTGTAACAATAGGCGACACTGGGTTTATACGGCCGAGGTCGTAGAATGCAGCCATAGTAGTACAAGCGGGCTGGGGTAGTTGGTGGGCCCTGCAAGGTGACGATGCAAGAACGCCCCTTTCCCATGTAACGCGCTTGAATGACACAGTGAGTAGGACAGTAGAGCTCACGCTGGAGAGCAGTCTGGTCCTCGCGAACGTCAATGTTGTAAACGACACAGCGCTGTAAGTCCGAGCCCTCTACCAGGTACTCCTGGACCGGCACGGTGACTTCGCTTGTAATCGAGAGACGCTGAAGCGTTTGCAAACGCTCGACAACAGCCAATGTCGGGAGCCACACAGAGATGGTATTCGACTTCTTCCTGGCCGTGAAGCCGCGGAAGCCTATGGTGCCAAGACAAGCGTCTAGGTTCTCCTGAATAATCCTGTTCGGAATCTCCGTGAGGCTTGTGGGGGCCTGAGCTTTCATGGTTACTTTATGGCAGACCGAGCCCGATGTGGACACAACTGGGTGGCCAATCGTTAGACAGGAACGCTTGCCTTGGGAGCCACTGTTGGCTGAAGACGAATTTGGTGCAGATTGTTCCGAAGGACGCTTTTGAGTACCACGGGGACAGTGCCGAAAGAACCCTTTCCGTTCTTCAGGCGCTCCACTGCAGACTTTGTCATGCCGAAGATGTGCTATCGGCCCTTCGTGTTGTACTGTTGACGATGTATGCTTACAATACCACCACGCAGAGCACAACTGATATTTATTTGCCATTTTTACAGCATAAGCTGTTAGGGCTCATTCCAACAGCTGTTCCGGGCGGCCACGGTGTCCGTCGCCGGTGTCCGGTGTTCGTAGGAGCTATCGTCGGAAATGAGGGAAAAAAAAGACCCAGTTTCCAACAACATCGAACCCGGGGCCACTGCGGAGAGTCAGCTACTCTACCACTGAGCCACGCCAGCCCTTTCTAGCATAAAGCGGAAATATTCCCTATAAACACGTCCTAGCGCGCGAAGACACGATGTGACCTGCGCGCTGGGCAGCGTGCATACGTGCACGTTTTGCAATGCAGTTGCATACTATGCACCAAGTGGCACGCCGTGTAGCAGATACACATGTAGCGGTGCAACGCAGTTAAACAAGGTTTGAGGAGTAAAAGAAAGTTTAAGGAGATGTATACAAGAATGCTAGAAAAAATATACATTGTGTACCTGATTAAATCAAGCTAGCGAGGTGACTATGTCACCACCGCGTTTCAAAGGGGATGCCAACAAGTCATGATCATCGTTAGCATCGTATCGGGCCACTTGCCATGCAATATGAGATTCGCGCCGCGTAGCGTCCAACTTGCACCCTATGTTTGCATTGCAGTTGCGTGTTATTACACCAAGTGTTACACCAGATAGCGCCTGCATTGCTAGCGGTGCAAGGCAGATAGAGAACTCTTGAGGATGGAAATGAAAATTAGGGAGATGTATAAATATTCATGCCATGAAAAACATGTATGACATAACTGATTAATTCAAGCAGGCTAGGTGACTGTTTTTCACCGTCCAGTTTCTAAGGGAATGAATTTCAATCAGCAGCGTCGTCATAACTATCGTATTGTACCATTCGACAAGCGCGCCGCGTAGCATCGATACGTACAAACTTTCCATTTCAGTTGCGTTATATTCTGCAAGGTATACCGACGCGTAGCAGTTGCATATAGCAGTTACATGCTGCGTGTAGCTGACGCTGGATGTAGCAGGCTAGGTGACTAGTTGTCACCGCGCCGTTTCGAAAGGGGTACCAATAAAGCACCATTATCTTCAGCATCGTCAGCATCAACGCACCGTGCAACGGGTATAGGGATGTGACATGTAAGCCACGTACTGTGGGTACGGGTTCTTACTCTTACGTACACCTTATGACGCATCCTCGCAAGGGACGAACCTGAAGGAACGATTTGCAGAAGCTACGCGCGCGGCTGCAACGAGGCAACATGGGGCTCAGCAGACCGCTGTGCAGAGAGCAGGACAAGCCGCAGCTCGACTTCGACGCCGGGCGGACATTGTTAACGACGCGAAGACCCTGTAGTGCGTGGGGCCGAAAATGGAGCGCCTATGGAGCCGCTACTCCAGCTTACGCTGTGACCGTGCTGCGTTTGCCGCGTAGGCCTGTGACTGCGAGCTGAGAAGCAACGTCTTCCCCACGCCGTGCAAGGGCACACCCCAAGGATCCGTCATATCGCCCGTCCTCTTCAACGTGGCAATGATTGGCCTGGCAAGAAAACTTAAGGAGATCCGAGGCATCCAGCACGCGATATACGCCGACGACGTCACAATCTGGGTCACCCAAGGATCCCTCGGAGAGAAGCAAGAAAAACTGCAGGAAGCGGCGACCTGCGTGGAAAACTACACCAGAGAAAGGGGACTGCGATGCTCCACGGAGAAGTCGGAGCTCCTCAGGGTCGGCAAGCACCCAACGCAAGCGACACTGGAGGTGACTCTCGAGGGACACAGCATCCCGGAGAAGAACATGATTAGGATCCTGGGCATGTGGCTACAAGGCAGCCGGAAGTGCAGCCACACCATTAGCCTGCTGAGCAAGGCGGCGGAACAGGTGGGCCGCATGATCACTAGGGTGTCCCAAAAGAGATACGGAATGAAAGAAGACACTCTGAAGCTAGTCAACAGCCTAATTGTCAGCCGAGTCACGTACTCTCTGCCGTACCACGTGACGACCAAGGCAGAAAGAGAGCATGCAGACACCATCCTCAGGAAGGCGTACAAGACGGCTCTGTGTCTACCGAGAAACACGTCGAACGAGAAGTTGCTCCAGCTGGGCATCAGCAACACCTTCAGCGAGCTCGCCGAGGCTCTGCTGGGTACGCAAACCGCGAGACTCAGAGGCAACCCTACGGGACGACCGCTCCGAGGAGGTTGGGTCGGGATACGAGCGGACTGACAGACAGATACGCGGACGTACCGGACCACCTCAGAAAAACCATTAATGGGGGACCACTGCCAAAAAATATGGATCCCAACTTACACGAAAACAGGCGAAAAGCTAGGGCCGAATATGTTGATAGAACGCTAGCCCAGCTAGACAATACAGTATACACGGACGCCGCCGTATATCCACACGGAAGAGAACGCGTGGCCGCGACGGTAGTGGTTAATAGGGAAGGAAACCCGATCACGTATGCCACAGCAAAGGTCGCTGGCACAGCGGAGGCCGAGGAGATTGCCGTAGCGCTGGCGGCAGCGGAAGGTTATAGAACAGGCCGATCTCTCAACATACTGACGGACTCAAAAGAGGTCTGCAGAAACTACACGAGAGGTAGAATCAGCAAAACTGCCCTCAGAATACTCAGAGGAGCCAGCTCCGCCGAGAAGGAAAAGCCCCGACACAAAGTTATCTGGATCCCGGGTCACGTAGGCATAGTGGGGAACGAAAGGGCAGACAGCCTAGCTCGAGGTGAAGCGTTCCGAGCTGGGTGGTCGAATGCCCCGGAGACCCACCTACAGGCTTGCGAGGGGGGATACGCAGAGACCCTGAACTTACATAGAGGAACTAGAATTAGATATCCGCCACCACACAAAGACCTCTCAAAGGAGGAAGCGACCAGCTGGCGCAGACTAGACAAACCCCTTCCCCAACTTACACGTGCTCAATAAGATGTTTCCGACATAATACAGGGCCACCTGCCCTTGGTGCGGTGCCAAACCTACACTCTACCACATCACCTGGGAGTGCGAACGCAACAAAGCATTCCACAAACACGAACACCCGAGTGCGGAGCAATGGGAGAGTCGGCTCACCAGCAGCGAGCTCACGGCCCAAATGGCCCTAGTGCAGCACGCGAGCGATGCAGCGCGACTCAGTGGAGCCTTGGAATAGGGGCCCACCCTTGCTGAAAAGAAGTCTCCAGTCGCCAGCGCCAAGAAGATGAAGACGACGGAGACCTCGTAACCGCGAAACTCTCGAAAGACTCAAAAGTTTTCCCTCCCTCCTCCCTCCCTGCACAATGGATACTCTTCTTCCATGTCCCGCTAGCACCTTCGAGTCCACTACGCTTTCTCATGTTGCTGCATACACGGAAGAGTGTCATAAACTTGCCTGTTCTTTTAATTCTAAACAACAACAGAGTTAGCAGAACCATCAAGATACCGCTGCCTCTCCTGCGCCCTATGCTTCTGACTTACTCGTCTGGTCCCCACCGGCCCTGGCACCCCCCCCCCCCTTTCGCTGAATCAAATTGCGAAGTACCATAATTCCAGCCATGCTGTTGTTGTTGTTGTTGTCCTTAGTGGCCGTGGCACATGCCCACAGTGGGGGATTGGCCAAGAATCGGGCGGTTTAATTAGGTGCCTAAAAATAACAATGATGATGCTATTCAGCAAACCTCTCTGTCAACAACATGGTGGAGCCCCTTGACCCATCTTTGGATAAATGCCGCCATCACTGCGAAATTGCGCGTGTGCAGTGGCTGAAGCTCTATTACGAATCTCCTATCCTGTTCTGCCTGCAGGCCGCACCGAGACGGAGTTAGTTGACGATGAGTGCCTGTATCGCCTGAGCTATAGAGGGGGAGAGAAAGAAAGAGAAGAAAAACGAAGAGGTTAGCCAGATTACCGCCCGGTTGTTTACTCTCTGCACCGGTAGATGGGGTAAGGTCAGGAAAGAGGATGAGGAAAGAAGAAAACATATGAACGAAATGTGCCTGCACAAACACAGTATCTGAGAGTGACTGTAGTTTTTCTGTTAGTCCCGATGCTTAAAAAGAGCACACACACTAGCGCTTTTAGCGCAATCGGGGCTGACTTCGGCTGGCACCAAAATCTAACAAGTCTGTTTTTCATAAGGGGGTGGTTGGCAAGCTTGTCGATTGTGGTGCGGAGGACTTTTCTTTGTCCAGCTAAACGAGGAGAATCGCATGAAAGGTGTGCAATTATTTCCTTAAACTTCACATGATCTACTTATGGATATTTCGAAGAGAATAAAGTAAGTATTAGTCACTGCTACTGCAAGCCAAAGAGGATAAATGAGAGCTACCGTCCGTCGCGGTAAGCCTTGCGGAAGGCAGTGCCATGGATGGAAATCCAGGGGACGAATGCGTTGGTTTGTAAAGCCTGCCGGATTCTACAGGGACAATGTGAGCTCACGTACAAGCGCGCAGCATCTTCTCGCTGCATCCGCCCTTGAAATCCGCATTCGCCTAAGCTATTGCGACCTTTCGTCACGATGCTCTTTATTGTTAACTCCTTTATGCAAACGTTTTACCTGTGGCTTATCTATACAAATGTAATAAATGAAAGATGGGCACCAAATGAACAAGGCAACTATATATGGGCTTTTTAAATTAGTCATGAGAGATGCCTGCGTCAGCCGTCCGTTTTATGGCTAAAGTAATCCACCTGTCTCCGTGGCACATTTAGCAAACTTGACTGATATAAGCGGCCAGTATGGCATACGTTCGGCATGTTTTCGACCACGTTCTTTATTCTATATTATTTTTGTCTGTTATTGATTAATTGTACATTGGTGGCATTGGTTAGAAAATACGAGGGCACTGAGTAGTGCCGGCAAGCGACGCCTGAATACCTTATGGAAGAATGCCAGAAGAATGCATAAATCAGTATTTTGTGTCATGCGAATCATACATGCAAAAACGTATTTACCGTCTAGATGCTTTTCGGTTTTTGCCCGTTTTATGTATGATGTTTGGACACACGTGGAATAATAGATATTCAGTTCCACTGATCTCTCCTAATAAGACCAACTTCTCATAAGACGTATAAATTTTCACCGTCCATTCGAGTTAATTTACCGGAAGTCTACTGATTTTCACTCTACGCGGTTTCAATGAAATACCAACACCGTGGAAAATTACCTCAGTTCTAGGAAACGCAAGCGAGAATTTATCACGTGGTGTAGTTTTATCGCAAAGAGTCAGCAAATAAAGAACTACACGTGAGGACCCGTTTCCTCCCTTTACCACCACGGATTTGATAGCGTAGAAAAAAAAACGTTGATTGCGCACGCACCGGGGCCACACTGCAGCTGTGAAGCTGTGCTCTGCTACAAGGTGAATATTTCTCAATATAGCGGCTTATGCGAGCCTCCCATTAAGGGGCGAATGCGATGAGCAGGTGGGAAACTCCCTCGTGTGGCTCCGAGCACCCGTAAATCACAGCAGAGCGCACCTGTCAGCTCAGCGCTTGGTCACCGCTACTACTTAGCGTGCACGTATAGTAATGAAAAGGCGGCGGCGCTCTTGGCAGCGCTCGAGCTTCCCCAGGCGACTGCGTGTTTCGCCACGCTGGAGTCGCTAAGCTCGGCGAGCCGTACTCGCTCAGTCACGTTCTTGCAGCACGAAAATAACGCACGAACAGGCGCGAGCTGTGCTCGTGCAGTGCTCTTTTCTCGCCAGCCTTTAACCAGCTTTCCAGGAGGAGGAGCAGGAGGAGATATAAACGGAAAGACAGCGAGATTAGCCAGTTCTCAGACCGGCTGCCTATATACCTTGTGCTGGGGAAAGGAGGTAAGGAGAATAAAATATGACAGAAAGGAGGTGGTAAAAAAAAAGAAAGAAAAGAAGGAAGAACAAAAATAGAAGAGAAGAAGGAAAGGAGAAAACGGCATTGCTTAAAGCCTGTCTCTAAGACCGATCCTCCGCATGAAACGCCACTCAGCTTCTTATGATATGATTGAAAAAATCGGGCCCCTCTTTTCCTTTTGCTCTCGTTAAATACAACACGAAGGTCTCGAATCCGGCAAGATTGATGCCTTCAGGTAACATGTATGCGTTTATTAGCCAGTTTCTCTCACCCAAATTGATCACGTACTCGTGACGCCTACGGCAGAAAAGATGCTTAAAATCCATCGCCAAGGTTCGTGAGTAGTGGTGCTGGTTAACATTCCCAGGGTTAGATATAGTAGCGCAAAAAAAACGACTGCAGCCTTTTTCCCATTACTGGGAAGAGGGGAGAAAGCGAAGCTCGGGATGCGCGGCTCTTCGCTGTCGTAACGCCTCCGCTTCGCGCTGCCTCACGGCGAGGTGGGCACGTCGACGACGAGCCTTTTCTCGGGCGAGTTCCCGACGGCGTTCATCAAACGCCGCATGTTCTTCGGCCGTACGCCCGACGCACGTCCCGCTCCCGCTGCCGTTCCTTCAGTGCAGCGTGCTTTTCGGCAGAGCAAACCGAACGCGGCCTCCCCATCTGACTGCAGGGCCTTAACTGGCGGTAAACGGCAGGCGCGAGGCTAGCGAACACGCGATAACACTCTCTCCCTCCTCAGGAAGGAGGGGACGCCTGTTATTGGATCCCGCCTTTATTTTTTTATTTTATTTTATTTTTATTTATGAATACTGCGATCCTGTACACAAGGTCATAGCAGGTAGGAAACATTGTGTTAAGATACAGAATTACAGACACAAAGAAAACAAAATTGTACATAGAAATTCAACAAGAGAATACAACGACAAGGTCAATTAGCAACAATCAATTAAAATGCTCTTGAAATGAATGTAATGATGTCTGTCTGACAACATCATCCGTGAGGTTATTCCAATCAGTGATGGTCCTTGGAAAAAAAGGAATATTTAAAACAACTAACTCGCGGATTTAACGGTGTTATAGAAAGAGAATGGCGATATCTAGTTTTGTACCCCGGGGAATAGATAAGGATATTGGAGGTGTCAACTTTGAAATTATTATTAATTAATTGATAGAAAAACTTTAAGCGACATATGCGATTTCTGTTAGAAATAGAGGGTAAACCACTTTTTTGAGGAGGTCATTGACGGATGCTCGCTCGTAAGTGTTATATGCAAACCTTACTGCTTTCTTTTGGATTCTTCCAAATTTATTTATGTTTACCTTTGTAAAAGGGTCCCAGATAATTACTGCATATTCTAAGATTGGTCTAATAATAGTGTTGTAGGCAAGGAGGCGTGTACCAGGGGTTGCTAGCTTAAGCGAGCGTCGTAAAAAGAAAGCTTTCGGAGAGCGTTTGCTGAAACATAGTCGACATGCCTGGTCCATGAAAGATTATCAGAGATCCATAGACCTAGATACTTATATTCTGTGTCTTCATGAAGAAAATTATTATTAGCAGTGTAGTAATATAGAAGAGGGATCTTTTTAAGTGTTATTCTCATAAATACGGTTTTTCAAAGTTAATTGATCTTTGCCACTTCTCACACCAAAAAAACTATTCTTGCAAAATGATTACTCAGCCTAATTTGATCATCAGTCGAACCTATTTTCTCATACAGTACGCAGTCGTCCGCATATAACTTAACACGTACTGACAGGTTGTTAACAATATCATTAATAAACATTAAAAACAGTAGGGGGCCGAGGACGGGGATCCCTGGGGAACATCAGAATCGTCAGGAACGTAATTGGAGCAAGTTTTATGCAGTTCGACAAACTGACGGCGATCAGATAGGTACGATTGTATCCATGTTAATATCTGTTTATTATTTATAATAAAACTGAGTTTATGAAGTAGTTTCTTGTGCGAAACTTTATCGAAAGCTTTTCGAAAGTCGATAAAGATAACATCAGTTTGTTTTCCTTCGTTGATTGCTGTCGCAAAATCATGGATTGTTTCGACCAGCTGAGTGCATGTGGAATACCCTCGTCTGAAACCGTGTTGAACAGCTGCCAGTACATTATGCTCGTCGAGGAAATTAGTTAGATGCTTATGAATGATGTGTTCCAATAATTTGCACGTTGTTAAAGTTAATGAAACAGGGCGATAATTTTCAATACACATCTTCTCTCCACTTTTGTGCAAAGGCTTAATTCTAGCAGTTTTCCAATCACACGGTAGAACACCTTCTTACATCTCGTGGGGGTGCGAGGGCAAACCTCAACACTTAAAGACTCCTAGCACGTCATTTTAGCGGTGGGAGGTACAGCTGACCGGCGATACCCTGGCGGGACAAGAAGCTCTCGTCCAGCAAGTACGTCGAGCAGCCAAGGCCAGTGGAGTCCTGGAATGAGGACACCACCCACTCGACCTCAAGAGCAACCACCTCGATGGTTCGAATAAATGTTTTTTTTCTCTCTCTCTCTCTCTCAATGATCGAGTGAATAGGACGGGCAAATACTGTGAACACCACTCTGCATACTGTTTAAGGAAGGCATTTGGAATATCATCTGGTCCAGGTGATTTCTTAATATCCAGTTTTAACAATAGATTAAAAACACCCTCTTCAGAAATTATAACATCAGACGTGGAAGGAAGGGACATGCTAAAGGGCGGGAGACGCCCGTTATCTTTCGTGAAAACTTTCTCAAAGGTGTTATTAAATGCTGCTGAAACCGGGACATTGTCACTTACATGTTGTCCATTTATAATAAGTGCATCGGTAGAACGTGAAACTGGTGCAAGTGACCGCCAACACTTTTCAGGTGCAGTTTTTATAAAAGCCGGAAGTTGCTTATTTTAGTATTTTTCTTTATCTTTCAGAATGCACTGTTTTGATTTCTCTGAAACTTCATGAATTTTTGCCTCTAAAAAGGCTGAGCTTGATTTTTTAATTCTTTTCTTTAATCGCTTTAGCTTGCGCTGCAATTGCAAAGTTTCTCGCGTAATCCAGGGACTGTTATTGTCTGACTTCTTGCATATCACTGGTACAAAACGCTGAATGCAGTCACGAACAATGTTTTTGAAAACAAGCCACAGGTCATCCACGCTACAAGTGCTGTGCAGAAAACTATAATAATGAAGATCTAAAATATCAATAATCGATTTATTGTCAGCACGGGCGAAATTCGGAAAGTGTCGAGTATCACCTTTTCGATTCAATAATATGTCTTCTATTACCAAGATACGGCTTGATGGTCAGAAATACCGGCTACTACATTACATGAAAGTTTTTCTTTGATATTGCCTCGTACCAAGAATAAATCCAGTATTGATGAAGAATCTTGTTGGATTCTAGTAGGGTTCTTTACAATTTGTGAGAGATCGAAATGAAACATGATATCAAGCAGAGCATCTCCTACAGCGTGCGGATATTCAACAGAAAAAGTAGCCCAGTTTATGTTTGGTAAATTAAAATCTCCAGCTAAAATTAACTTATCGTCTGGTTTCGTGTAGCAATAAAGATATTTCTTAACTTCATCTAGTACAGCAACAGAGGAACCGGGAGGCCTATAGATAGCACCAAGGATATATAGGAAATTGTTAGCATATACTTTACAAAAGACAGCTTCAACTGTAGCAACATCAGGCAGTTTTAAAATCTGAAATGTGCTTTTGAACAGTATAGCCACTCCGCAACCTCTTCTGTCGCGGTCTTTCCGAAAGACTTTATAGTTTCTTGGCACAAATTCGGAATCAAATATTTCTTCATCTAACCATGTCTCTGTTAGCACAGCTATGTCCGGATTATGCATTAACAGCATACCTTCCAGATGGGAGATTTTGTTTACAACGCTACGACAATTAATACTAATTATTTTAAATGTCCTCCTATCTTCCTTTTGTGGTCATTTCTTTCTTTCAGAAATTTTGTAGCGAGCATTGTTCGCTGAGTCCCAAGCAAACATCATACCATCTACACACAGCTTGTTAAAAAAAGCTTGACCCTAGCTCCGTGCGATCTCTCTTCCGCATAGCTTTCCCATAACTTCTTTCTAATATTTCGAATGGCGAAAGAAAAATCTTCCGTGATCGAAAATTTCGATCCCTTGAGCTTATAGCAAGCTTTTAGGATGGAATGTTTTTCGCGGTAGTCTAAAGACTTAATGATTACTGGGCGACCATTGTTGCTCTTTCTTCCAAGCCTGTGGCATCTCTCTATGCCTTTAACAGTAACATCTAGTTTTTCCTTGGAACACCGTCTCGTTCACCTTCGCGATAAGAGATTCAGCAGTTTCATCGCTCTCTTCTTTTATTCCGAAAATAATCAAGTTATTCCTCCGGCTCCTGTTTTCTAGTTCATCAACCTTGTCTTGCAGGTATGTCACTTTATCTTCCAGCTCAGTCGTTGTTGATTTTAACTCACAAATTCGCTCTTTTAGTTCATCTAAGGACGCCAACTGAACCTCTAAAAACTTCATCTTCTCGTTCAGTCCTGCGATATCTGCTTCAATCTTTCCTTGATTG
The DNA here is from genome assembly GCF_038994185.2 of Dermacentor albipictus. Taxonomy (NCBI): domain Eukaryota; kingdom Metazoa; phylum Arthropoda; class Arachnida; order Ixodida; family Ixodidae; genus Dermacentor; species Dermacentor albipictus. The sequence goes on from NC_091821.1 coordinate 493,034,093, forward strand.
AATGATAGTAGAAAGGTAAGCGCCTCAATTTTTTCAATTCTTTTGCAGCAGCTCACGGGTAATCACAGCTGTCAAGGGGCTAATGTTGCGACGCCCAGAAAGCTCCAGAGGGCATTGTGCCCATTCGACGCGGTGCAAAGGTCCAAACGAGCTTCTCGCGATCGCCTTTACTTTCTACTGTGCTCCTGTTATGTTTACGCGTGCTCTGAACCACCCCCCGATTAAGTGTGCCAGGCAGCAGCAGCAGCAGTAGCAGTGCGAAAGTCGAAGGAAGAGGCAAAGAAACCTTCGCTTTGAAACATAACAAATTCGAAAGGAAACACGTTGGCGGTAGTGGGTTGTGAACTTACGACCCATGCTCAGAAGTCCAGCGTCTTACCCACTGGGCTAACGTATCTAGGAGGCGTAGGCCAAGCGTCCCAACTCGCTCGCTTGCCTTGATGAGTTCTTAGCACCTTTCAGCGGCGTTCAAATGGACATCAATGATTTCACATTCACAACTCACAAGAAATGGTTAGGTGCGGGATATTTACATTTCAGTGGTACTGACATATGGGGTAGAAATATGCAGCTTAACAAAGAAGTTTCACAAGACATTTAGGAGCACGCGAAGATCGAGGGAGCGAGAAATGTTAGGCGCTGCAGCATTAAGGAACCGAAAGACAGTGGTGTGAAATAAAGCTCAAACTGGGGTAGCCAATATACTAGTTTACGTTAGGAGTAAAAAAAAGGAACTTGGCAGGGGATGTAATGTTTTGGGTAGATAACTGCTTGTTTATTATAGTTTGAGAATGAGTGATAAAGGAAAGTAATGCTGTTGAGAATGGCAGATTATTAGGTGATGTGACGAAAATTGGAAATCTGAAGGCATAGGAGGGCGTCAGCTGACGCAAGAGAGTGGTAGTCGGGTAGTTGGAGACCGCTTGAATAGGCCGTCGTCCAGCGGTGGACCAGTGAGGAAGACGATGATTATGATAAAACAGCAATGCTTGTCCTTCTCTGCACATGATACCTTTGGTTTATTCATCAGTCCTATTCCGAGTGAGTACAGGTAAAGAAAAGGTAATATGTTGTGCTTTATAGCCCTTTTCTGTGCATGCGAATCGATGTTTCTTCAGTAGTGGTATTGCTTATGACTTTAAGTGATACAAATATTACAAAAATTATTAAAAGCAAACTAGACAAGTTGGCATGGATTCCTCTTTGAAAATATGCTTAGATCGGAGGACAACATGGCGCATGTGTCCTTTCTTCATTCTACGCCTTATTTTCGTTCGAAGCGCCTTTCCTAAGCAGACGGTTATAACAGGTTCGGAGAAATATATTTTTTCTGCACTTGCTTTTATTTCATTTGTACGTTAGCGGTTTATTTATAAGTGGTTATGCTAATGAGTTGAGGTCTTGGAAAGATGTCAATGTGTTCTGCGTAAATGCCCTTTCACGCATCTGCGAACTGTGGACCATTCATTAATAGTGTTACTAATGAGTTCGCGGTATGAAAAGGTTGCAGTGCGTTCCACTGAAATGTCCGTTTCTGCGCACGCGCCCTGGGGTTAATTCATTAGTGACATCACTAATGAGCTCAGGCTTTCAAAGGTGGTAATGAGGTTTATGCAAATAGGCTTTTAAAACATAGTGCCTGAGGATTGTTCATTAGTGTTGTTGCTAATGGGCATAGCAGTTAAAAATTAATTAGGCTACACTTAAATAATTCTTTTCTGCACCCATGAACCGAGGTAAATCCTTCACTACTATTTTAATGGGTTTAGTTAATCAGGTCATGAAGATGGGTGGAAAATGCGCAAATGAGTAAACGGAACAAGTTTACTGGAAAGTGATGCTGCCATTCGTTTGAAAGTATAGCATTCAATAAGGCCCGTTCTGATTGATGCAAACATTAGGTGTCCTCTGGCGCCTTACGTGAATCTGTGGCAAGTACCTACTTTCACTTTGATGAAAAGTTGCTCTGTTACAGCCAATGCCACGATAAACTAATGTGGTGCCTGCGCTAACAATGTCTCGAAGTGAAATTGGAGTTTTCATCATTGGCGGTCACATAAAATGCATGTTGTAGGTGTGCTCTGACAAAGGCACGAAAGGTGGAGGCGAACACCTGTCGCTGAAGATTCCGCAAGAATTTATCAAAATGTTGCAAGGTTTGCTTTCTCCACTATTTCGCAAGTTGCAATAGCGAGACTACCTTTAACATTGGCTACAAAGAAGTTTTCTTCGCGAAACCTTTATATGTTCAAACCAATAAATTAGAGAAGTAAAAAAAATGTATGACCACTGGCAAGTCACTTATTAACACAACGCTCAGCAGATGCGTAACGTTCATGCTTCTAAGAGTGGTGTCGCAGAATGGGCAGGAAGAGCCATATGGGTCGCGGCATTTTTTCAGCCAAATATCATTTATAAATGACGGCCTATGTTGACAGCTATTTGATTTAACCAAATGTTGAAAGTACGGCAAAAAATTTTGTCTTGCAACCTTGTAATTTCTGAATGCTGGACAACTTGGCGAAAATCTTTTAAAATTTTGCTCCCATTAAAAATAAAACCTTTTTTTCATTTAAGAAGACCAGATACATTTTTTTATTGTTCGCGTGTAGTGCATGGCTTTCTTATAACTCAACGGAAATAATTTCAACAATTGTGACTTTCTATTATGAAGTTCGAGAAATCGGTTCAAGTAGTATGTGTAGGAGGTATGAATGCGCGCGCACATGGAGGATTTTAACGGATATATTGACCATTTTAACGGCCAGTGCTTGATGTGTGCGATGAACAGAACCTTAGAGTAGTTAACAGGGAGAAAGGTCGACACTCATTTTAGCAAATGCTAAAGAGGATGAAGGCGAGAGCCTGCCCGCTCATGGGACATTCATTAGTTTAAATGACGTTTTCATTCTAACGCGTTGTTGTATCCTGTTATTTTCTCTCACCATAGGTCGTGGGTTAGAGCGCGTCATTTAACTCAGCCTCAATTAATAGTGCCTTAATTAACTTCGCCCTAATTACAACAGCGGTAGCGGTTTATACGCTCGTCCTTCATGATGTCAATTGGAATTCAACTTGGAGATAAGGCTGGTTCGCCCATACCTCCAAGTGGGCTCGACTCCCACCAAAGGCCGCGGGTTCGACTCTCGCCAAATGTTGTGGATACGAGTGTCTTAATTAACTATATACTAATTAAATGTACCTTAATTAACTTCGTGTTAATTAACCACGGAGGTCGCGGGTTGAACTCACACCAGAGTTCGTGGATTCGACTCTCGTCCTTCACGATGTCCATTGGAATCGAACTTGGAAATAAGGCCGGTTCGCCCACATCTCCAAGTGGGTTCGACTCCCACCAAATGTCGGGGCTAGGACTCTTACCAAATGTCGTGGGTACGAGTGCCTTAATCAACTATATCTTAATTAACTGTGCCCTAAAAAACTTCGCTTTAATTCACCCCAGAGTTCATGCGTTCGACTACAAACAAAGGTCGGGAATTCTACTTCCATCAAAGAACGTGAGTTCGACTCTCAACGTGCACGATGTCAATTGGAATTCAACTTGGAGATATGGCCGGTTCACCCATATTTCCCATAATAGCCCCATAATTTCTAAAAGATGGTGAAAAACAAATAACAAAGATCGCAAAAACATAGAGAAGAAAATAGAGGTGTATCCTACTACAGCCTCGAAATATAAGGAACCGGTAGATGTTATGTAGCAGGAGATAAGACAGACACAACAAGGAAATTGTTGGATCGGAAAGAGGAAACCACGCAAGTGGTGTAAGGATACTGCAACATGAACGCATCTGGTATGGTATGAAGAACTTTACTAGGTGCTGAAGGTCAGCCCTAGGTTGACGCGTGCCGCTTCCACGTTGGGACTGTCAGGCCGAGCCCTTCAGCCACATCGCGGGCCTTCTGGACTGAGCGTAATTGGTCCGATGCTTTATTTAATTTTGTAAGCGAAACAAAGATACTAACATGTTAATTTCATCACTGTTATTTCTTCACCATGAAAACAAACCTTATAAGAGCACCTATTTTATGAAACTGGTACATGCCTAAAATTGACATTAACAATTAGTATATATTTAAGATATCGGTATTAATTTGCAAATTCCTCTATAAGATCTCTTCCCTTTTTCATGACCGATCCTCCGTAGTGGGTTACACCATCCGACAGAAACCAAACCAAGCTGAACCAAACAAATAAACGTGCTGTTCGCTCCCAGTGGACTTCACTGGTTATTCTTAATCTAAACACAGCCATAGTACAGTTACCTGAAACTCAAGTAGTGTGGTAAGTTTTGATATATAATCGTGTCGTGTTTTCAGTATTGAGGGTGCTGAAAGTAGCATTCATATTACTGAGATAGATTTTATTGATGGGAAAGACAGAGGCTGACCTGAGCTACTGCGCTGTAGTCTGCTACTCTGCACTGGTGAAGAGAAAAGGGAAATGAAAGCCTTGGGATAGATGATGATGATAACCGAAGTGGTGAGAGCTTATGTACATTAGAGGATCACCCTACTAGAGCCGCTCGTCTAGTTTTCTGTCATGTAGAAACTTCAACAGGGCTTGACTTGTCCGCATTGAAATTGTACTATCAGGCCATGAACTGAAAATAGTTTGTTCCTACAGTGGTTGGCTGCCAACGCTGAACCTGCGCCTTTCTGATAAGGAAAAGGTTAACAGTGTCATTCGCACAGCTCATAAAGCAGCGCTAGGTCTCCCGAGGTATGCAAGCACTGAAAGATTACTTGAGTTAGGTATACACAATACCCTACACGAACTCATGGAACCCCATACAACAGCCCAACATGAATGACTCTCCAGCAACCCAACTGCCAGGTTCATTCTGAGTAAACTCGGGCTGAATCCCATTATGAATTCAGCAGGTCGAACGGCAATAATCGGTGTGGTCAAACACCGTTTGGTTATAAAACCGCTAACCAAGAACATGCTTCCTGAGAGACACGACAAGAAGCGGTCTGCCAGAGCCAAGGTCATTCAAGAAAGGTACCAAAGCAACCAGCACACCACGTACGTCAATGAAGCACAGCAAAATCACCAAAGTTATGGAGTGAGCATCGTGACCAGAGAGGGAAGTATCCCCAACGCTGCGACCATAAAAACACTGCCCACCGTGGAAGAGGAAGAGACTGCCATTGCTTTGGCCATCACGAGTCCCTCTGCGCAAACCGTCATACGCGACTGCTAAAGGGCAATCGTCAACTTTTCGCGAGGCAGCATAGGCGTCTGCGCAGCACCAACCCTACGGGACTTCACAAGCGAAGGTACTATTCAACTCGTATGGGTTCCTTCCCGTTCCGGCGTAATAAGAGAATGAGGAGGCACACTGGGTACCCCGGGGTCTAATCAACCGGGAGACATGCCCTTCAGACTCTGATCCCATATATGAGGTACCGACGACATAGCACGAAATAACAAACTGCTACAGGCACAAAAGGCGAATCTACCCGCCTCCAAACGCAAGGCTCAGGCGAACACAAACCCTAATCTGGCGTCTAATCGAGACTAATTTGTTCCCCAGCCCACATTGGCTGGCCATATTTACCAATGGGCAATGGAACCCAATATGTCAAAACTGCACAAATCAAACGTTAGCTACCCAAAATTGCATTCTTAGGGGGCGCAAGGGCTTACCTTCTTCGAGGTCGCTCCTGCCAGCTCCCTCACAACAGATGGGGGGGGGGGGGAGCTGCTGAGAACGCCAGATCAAAGACTACAAAAAGCCCTCATTGCCTGAGCCGAAAGGGTCGATACTTGTGAGGGGTCATTCTTGGACTCATGTTATGTGGGAAGAATTTTAATAAAGTTGTTACCACCATCTCCCAACGCTGGCTAGGGAAATATCCAACGTCCTTCGCGCCAGCATATATGCTGGGCTATTGCACAGTGTGTCTTTAAGTGTTTCAGGCGTCTGACAGTGTTCGCAGTCAGGGCTGTTCGACTGGCCGGTGAAGTGTGTGTAGCGGCGCGTGAAAGCAAAGCCCAGCCGCATTCTGTGTAGCAGTCACGTTTTGCTCTGCGTAACCTTCGGGGCAAACAGAGTTTGCCGTCTGAGTCAATCATATGTGGGCGTCTGTGGATGTTGTTAGGATGAGTTCTGTATGCCTTAGTGAGGTCCTGCAAGAGCGCCTCGATCATTCAGTTGGTGTGGGTTCGCGAGTAGGCAATCAGTACCTAATCAGAGAAAAAAATACCAATCTTGCCTCACTGTCAGCGAGTTGATTGCCAATAACACCACAACGACTAGGCATCGTATTTAAATATGAGCAAGTGGTCATCTCGCTGGGCACTGTGATGAAGTGCGGCGATTTCCAGGAAGGGCAGGCAATATAGCCTTGTCCTTAAAAAAATTTGGCGCCTGCAACGCTGACTTGGCGTTGCAGAACATCTTCCATTTATGAGGTTTCTGCGTTCCCGTAATACGGACAGCCCCCCATATTGCTGCCAGTTCCGCAGTGCTAACGTCGATCTGTGGGCCACTTGAAATCGCCGAGTAATGCCAAGTTGCAAGATAACAAATGCAGCCGTTGTGGAAGTTGTGACCAAACCATCGGTATATACTTATACAGTTCCAATATATAATGTAAATATAAGAGACAGGGTGAGCTGCTTCAAACCAATGGAATAAATGTGGGACTTATTCGTACTTCCAGGCATTTGAAGCCTTACCACTCGTATTGTGAAGCCTTACTACGGTATTGTCCACGGCGGTGTTTCTAGGATGTTGGTGGCCTCGAACCTTGCAGGTATACTGCACGCGTGACATGCAATGTATTTAGAAAAATCATAGTAAAGGTTTGTTGTTGGAAGCGATGACAGAGGATTCTGTGAGTGTCTGATCAGCAGGCGAAGATAGGTTTGCAGAGGTTCACAGGACCTGTACACGTCGATTCGGCAAACCTGTGCTTCCGTTATTGTGCCCTTAGTTGAAGTGCAGCGTGGAAAGCCACGGCATATCCACTGTGCTTGTGCCTGAAGGCTCTCCAGCCTGCGAATACAAAATGACCCCACCTTAGATGGCACAAGCATGGTGTAGCGTATGTAGTCCACGAAAAGTGACTGGTATACTCGGAGCAAACTGCGTTCTGAAGGGCCCAACCCATTCCAGATATGAAACGAAGAACGTGTATAAAGATTGCAAGTTTAGCCCTAGGCGCAGTCACATGTTTTGTCCAAGAAAGATTGCGCTCAATCATGACATCAAGAAATATGTTGTGGATGACTAAAGAGAGTGCCGTTCCGCCGACGGTGTCGGAATATTGTGACATTCATTTGCGCGCGAGTGCCAACACTGAACACTTAGTTGCTGGGAGTCGCTGGCCTTTTGGCGCAAGTACTTTGCTGTGATGGCAGCCGCACGTTGAAGCCTTGCACGCAGTTGGAGCCGTGTGATCCCAGATAACCAGATACATATCTCATCCGAGTACATGCTGATATGTGTTTTTTGAGGTAACTTGTCTGCAAGGCCCATCAGTATAGCAATGAACAATAAGGAGCCACACCCTTGCGAACGTCATGTCTGTCAGTCTCGCTATCCACAGTAGACATGAAAATGGCACTGTACATAACTGTACAGCCATGATGCATCCAGCCACCAATGCCGAAATCTTCAAGCGCCTGGAGAATCAAATGGTGCAAGGCGTTGTCGCAAGCGCCGTTAATATCCATAAATATTGTACATTCCAGACGGCGGCGTTTTTATTCCTGTGCGACATAGGATACCAGGTCGACCACACCGTCAATTGAGATCAGCGTCACCGGAATATGCTGATTAAATGAGAAAATCCACTAATTTTCTCTAGTAGCCATTCCAGCCTGCTCAGTACCATTCGCCCCATCACATTTCCGGCACAGCATGCCCGGGCTACCGGCTGATAATGTGAAAGATCATGCGGACATTTTCTGGGTTTCAACGGAGTCACAGGACGACTGCAATTCCAGTCGTCATACACAGTCGCTGAGTACCACGTAGATTTGTTGAGCGACAGTGGAATTTCTTGAGCTTCCACACCAATGTGACAAATTGCAGACTATGTGAGTCCATCTGATCCCGGACAAGATGACCGGTGGGAAGCAGATATCGCAGTGTCAAGCTCGTGTATAGTGAAAGGTGTATCCAGACGGCGATCATTAGATGGAAAAACGAATAGTGCTTGCGTGCGTAAGCTGCTAGAGGCACTCACAAGCAACCTTCGGTGACCTCAACTTTACGCCGGCTTTGACGGAAAGTATGGTCGCAGGTATGAACGCATGCAGCTGTTGTAGAGGCAATTGAAGGCTTCGCACAATTTGCGAAACATCAGATAGGTTTTCTTGGGCCCAGAGAGCCACAGAATGTTCTCCAGCGTTGTTTGTCGAGATTGTCAAGGTACCGTAGGACATGATGTTGAGCCCGGCGAGATGCCGAGACGTCTAATGGTGACTCGTTCCTTCTGTATTTCCATTCTGCTCGACGCCTCATCGCACGAAGTAGTTCGTACTGGTCATCAATACGGGATTTAGGTGCTGGTACGCAGAGGTGTTTTGTTCTGTTATAAAGGTCACACAATGAAAATTTCAATATTGCATGGTGATTGCATGGTTTGACAGCTGATGTTGACAGATTCTTGAACTGTTGGCCAATCTACAGAACGCATAATGGGCCAAGCTTGGGTATATAACAATTTTAACTGGATGTATCGTGGCAGATGGTCACTTCCATGGGTGTCGAGATCAGCGCGCCATCGTGTAACAGACGGCAGGCTGTTTGAAACGAACGCAGTGTCAAGACAACTGCTATACTAAGAGCCTAGAAAGATTTTGGCCAGCCACCACTGATTACCATCAATCCATGAATGCGCATGAAGTCAGCCAAGTGTCTGCCGTGGGCGTTCGTCGAAGCAGAGCCCCCCCTCCCCCTGCCCTTAGGATGGTGGGCATTAAAGTCACCGATAGCTATGTGTGTGGGGACCTGGCGAAGTTAGCAGTATGCACAGCAAATAAGAGTAATCTAAGCTCGATATCGAAGGTATATATCCTCGAATTGCTGAGAACGTGCGCCGCTTGTACTTAAGCGTTACGGAAACATGCTCATTGGAAGCATATGGCGCAACCTCTTTACGATGGTACGTTATATTCCGACGAAGAAAAATGAGTTGTTTGCTTAAATTGTGTTTATTGCTTGACCACAGTGGCACATATGCAGATATGCGCAATAAGGAGGCAAATTTGGGTTCACATATAACAGCCATGGGAAACTGGTACTTGAACATCCAGTGCCAACAGCCTGCAAGTCGGCCTCGTATTCCAATGTTGGTCACATTCCAATGCATTATTGCGGATTTTCGTAATTGGTTTTCAAACTATAACGCCATGATGCCTTATCGTAGAGCCACGAGGAGCGGTTACAAAGCATCTAGAACATTTAGCGCGGTCATAGGAACCGGTGTCTGTAGCCCGCAGAGAAGTGAGCGTATCGTAGTTTGAGGCATTTCAGCATACCTCGCCCGTTTTCATTTTCTTGCTCATCATGCTCGCATGCTTTCGCAGACACTTCGCCCGACGCATTTATGCCTGACTGTTTTGACGGGAGCGATGGCTATTCAGTGTCAGAGTCGGTGGGCAGGAGCGTCGTTTCACGTTGCGTCTTTCTTCCACGCCCCAGGAGGTATATCGGGCTCGCATCTTGATCGCAGAAGCGAACTTCGTAAGCGAAGAACTCGTCATGCAGTCGATGGTCCATCTGTGGGGGAACAATTTTTGTGTTGCGGTCCTCTGTGCCGCGATGGACGCCTTCGGTATCGTATCAATGTAGCAGCGCACCTGTGAGCGGAGTTGTTCCGCACCATCTTTCGAAGCCCAGACCTTGCAGTCTTGCACACAGACCTTCCATAGACCTAGCAGTTTCTTGCAGTCTTTTGATGTCGCAGTATTCAGAGCCTCCTTAATATGCTTGCACGATGTATTATTCCTTTCATTCGTATTGGTGTGCAGGACTGGCCGAATGGGCTAAGCTGTGGGGCTAAGTATGTTCTAAATGTTCTGCATAGGCTAAGCATGGGATCATTTTTCTCACAAATGCCGCTATTATTTTAGCCCACCGTAACTTTCGCCTATCATACTCAGTCAGACCTCCGCCATCAGCGGGATCAGCCACTCCACGCTACGAATCAAAGAATATGAACGTACATAGATAATAGGGACTCTTACAAAATGCAATCTCGGGTTATCGTTCCCCTGTGTATGTCATTTGCTCTGTGACGCTTTCTCTTCTCTGAAAAATACACTCGAATAGCCGTAGTGCTATAACGACAAGAAGGCTGTAGGCCCCAGCACGATAGGTTCATAATATTCCGACTTACATGCGCCGTGAATACCATTTTAGGCTATTCCTTCGTCGAACTCGAGTCGACGGAGCCGAGTGCTTTGAAACCTACGATAGCACATGTTGAAATAGCCACATGAAATCATGTGACTCAAAGGACAGCCGACCTCGCTGCGTCACTATCTCGAATTGCTGCTTAAATGTCGGCAGTTAAATCTTCGCTCAATGAAGTGCGTAGCGTGCATTCTTCAAGCTTATTCTCGTCTTGGCGGCTGAGGCCTCCACATTCACATGGTAATACAAGTAGTTTTTTTTCTTTTTCAGGAGGACAACCGCTCCTACATATAAGAGATTCTTGTGGGTGAAGAAAAAGAAACACAACATTTGAAAGAAGCACCGAAGAAGATGGCTTCAAGAATAGGTTCTCTGGGCAGGCTGTTCAGCCAACCATAATAGATAGTAACGCGCGCATCTTGGTGTAGACACAACTCAGACGTTAGTTTGTTTATCTGCGTGTGCCCTTTTATCCTGTGCCGTGTCTACGTGGTGACGCACAGGACCACCGATCTGCAGACTGATTCGGATGTAGATGTTTCTGTAGCTCACATTCGAAGTAGCCAGCGCTTGCCAGTTATGATAAATGAAGTCTAACATCCTCGCTATCCTCTTCCCTCTAGTTTCGTTTTTGATCTGAGCTAGCTTTCTGTACCTATGTGGTTTCTATAGGCGGGATGGGACGCGTAAGCACGACCACTGTTTGTACAGGACACATGATGAGATCACCGTGTCACGAACCAGTTGGGCTGAGGGGCTTCACTTAAAGTGAACGGCAGATACAACGGCTCTCTGCACGAATGAAAACTTGCGTTCATGATTGACAACGGAGCATCCAAACAGCTTTTGAGGCCGGTAGACAGGTGCGGCAAATGTCAACATCAGTGGCTCCACGTAGTAAGCAGAGATATCGAGAAAATAAAGGCACAGACCCGAATACAGCGGCGAAAGTGAGAATGCGGAATACTGGTCTGGCGTTTATAGAACCTGTTCCTGGGCCGGTTGGTTCATACTTGCAGGTTATTCACGTGGTCACCTGAAGCAGGACGCTAAAAATGTAGACACAAGAAAAGCGCGTGTATTCTCTCTGCCTTCATGCGTTCCGTCTAAGGTAGATTGTCGTCAATCCTGCTGGTCAGAAGTTTTGGCAAAACGCAGAAGCTGCTTCTCAAGGAACGAAATGTCAGGCTCGTTAATTTTAGAGGAAACTAAACATTGTTTCGGTGGACATAGATATGTACACGCTAGGAGAGCACGGCCAAAGACAAGTTAGGCATTCCAGTGAGTCTAGCGTGTGGCCTGTAGTACCTTATTCTATGCTAAACAATAATTCTGCGGCGCATCTTCTGCCGGAAGAATGTTTGGTGTCGGCTGCCCGAGCCTGCCTATTCAAGACCTCATTTCACTTGCGCATCTGCTTGGTTAGCTAATCGTCTGAACATAAAGCCTGCTTAACAGGACATTTCCCGCAACTATCTAGCCACCCTTCCTCACCATTAAACAGCTAATTCTTTATTGTTCTAAATTTGCATACATAGATTGCGAATTCCGCATTGCAATCAGCAGCTCTGATGGGATATATTTCTTCGTGGCTCCTGCTTCCTTCCCCGTGTGTTTAGGTGCCAGAGGCTTTAGGCTTTTTTGGCTGTTAGGAACTTTTTCAGGCTAATAGCAGCCCTTGTGCAGAAGGTTCATTATTTCTTCGACGAATAGGGTACGAAATTTTGAGATCATAACGAAAGTTATCGAGAAAATGTATGCGCACTGGGATTTCCGTCATTAAATAACTTGAGAAAAGCCCGTATTCGAATAAAATTGAGCACATGAGAAACAGCGATATGTTTGAGAAATATGTAATCTTAGAGGGGTTTCGCATGTAAGCGGTGCATATTGGGCAATGAGTTGACATTTATTTATGGAGTAAAGCCGGATAACTGTATCTGAGCTCACAAATAGATGTATAAGGTGTTGTCCATTGAAATTAAAATGAAGGGCCAATATTGGGTTTGTTTAAATGAGGGCACACTTCTTCACTGGAAATAATTGTTTGACCACGTGCTGTGAAATTGGACCGTGTGCAAAGGAACGCACTCAACGATGTAGTCACTACATGACTACATGAAACAATTTTTTCAGACCTTGAGATGACTAGAATGAAAGCTGTCAATCACCAATGCTGTCATCGCTCGCAGGAAAAAGAAAACGCCAAATTTATTCATTTGGCTAAATAATAAAACAGTACGCAAGTTTTCCAAATACTAAGACGCGAAAACACTGCAACATGCTTCTCGCACTGTTTCGTTACTTTTCTCAGTGACTTTTCGCGCAGGTTTTGCGTCACAAGTAGGGGTTTACGTGCCACATCACAGTGGCGCACTTCCTGTGAACCCCTTCATGTGGGCGGAGCGGAATATACCAGAAGTACCTGCTATTGAAGAAGCACTGAATGGTAGACGTGTCGATAAACGACTCCGCTCTTGCAAGGAACAAATGAAGGTGCATGTCGTATTTAAAATATATTATTATATTGTGTTTATTAGTCTGTGTTATGCCACTGCAATTTATCTTCAGTATGCTGATGGAAAAAAGTAAAAAGAAAAGTAAATAAATGAGCAACAAGTTGAAGGGTACGATTGCCAAACAACGCACGTGTCTTATTTTTTTTTCTTTTGCAATATCGGAGTGGTAAGTCATTGCAGGCGATATACCTTACCACGGGCCTAGCAGAATACAATCATTATGGTTGCGGCTAGTGCAATTATCTGAGGACTAAGTGCCTTTCTAACCGGTGTATTCTCTTTATCGACGCAGTTCTCGCTCTCTCTGCATTAGCCTTTTGCCCACGCTGGTAGTCTCTTACTATGAGCTGCTGACTAGCCCACATGAAAAATACGTTATCTTGTGGTCGGGCCGAAAGGATTGCGCCAAAACAAAACTCCTAAAGGCATTATGTATTAAAAGTTTCAGTGAAAAATGCATTACTATATCCTTTGCGCTGGTGTCATTAGAAGAATTCGGTGCCTCAAAAGTTAATGGAAAAGTTAGGCTATGGAAGAATGAGTGTTGTTTTATTGCGATTTCAGTAGTACAGGGAATGTATTGGCCATAGTTAATGTTCATACTATGACTTACGTTTCCTTACCTGTCCCGTATTATTTACAGGTGTTTCGCGCGTCAATGTTCTTGTATACTTGTGATGTGCATAAGGTACTGCCTTATTATTAGGTTGATGGCAAAGAAAAATTACTGTGTGCTCTTCATCCTCATGTTTCCCCTGTACTGTACTGCCTGTTCAAATGATGAAACCCTTCTTTTTGCCAAAAGCGACCCCTGACCTGCACGCCATGAGTGTTAAAGTGGCTGTGACCTGCAGATGGATACAAGTGACATTGAATGCACAGCTCTGCAATCACGCCACCTATTTAACTCACTCCCCGCCTTAAATCCAATATACATGCCTTCTGCCATCGGGTACGTGGTAGCGTTTATACTGTCATCACAAAGAAAAAAAAAAGAATCGAGGTTTCTTCCGCGTCTACTTCTGTCACGATGTGGCATTCTTCGATTCAGCGAAGCACCGATCAACTGGCGCCAAAAGGTCGTAGAAATAGAGACCGGCGAGCAAGACGGGTATTGCCAGTCACTCGGGCAAGCGGCTGAAAGAAGTCGAAGGCAGGTTTAGAGATTATTGGCTTTTTGTCGTCGGCTCGACCGTGACGGCCCGACAACTTTTCGTAGAAACCTCTGTGTATTCTCTGCTCCACACGTGCATTGACAAGATTACAAAGAAGGTGGGGGGGGGGTGCGAATACTCCGAAGTATGTGGTGTCTGTGCAATCCCGTGTCCACGAATTGCTGACAGTGCATGTGTGCCGACAGCGCCGTATGGCCGGCTGCCGTCGTTTCTCCTGTGTTTGTGACCGAACAATAGAGGCCCGCCACGGACTCAAGGTGTGCGTGCGTGGTGCAATGGGAGTGCGCTACCTCTAAATGCAGAAAGGAATCACCCATTCCCTCGCCCCTAATTAAAATGAGCGCGGCCAAGACCTTGGGAGGAGCCGGGGTCGATTGGGTGAACCTGATTGGAATGTCACCAATATCTGCCGTTCCCCAACACAGGGAACTAGGGAAAGGCGAACTTATTTAAACGCAGGTTTTAGACCGAGCTGAGCTGTCTAGAAGCTGAGCCTACAATCTGCTGTGAAGCGTCAAGGAGCTAGTGCCGTCCAGTATCGCCTGGGCTGCCTAGCCGCGTCTGAACTGCGAGGGACTAGTTGGCGCAAGAGATGACAAACCAATGTCTGCTACGAAGCTCACGGTAGTTCCCCTCAAGTTATCTCAGCCTGCTCGAGGGAACTCCCTGAAAACCCAGCACAGAAATCGCATTCACCGCAACGAGATCGGCTTGCCAGTGTTCTTCGGGAAAGCTCTGCCGACGACTCCACGCTTTATGGACTTGCTGCTGCTGCCCGGCCACGCGTATGCCATCATTTGTTTTCTTTTGAACTCTGTTTAGTTGACCAACGTTAAGTGTGTTTTTAGTAGTGTTAATTTCTATATTTACTGTTGACAGTTCGTTATATTTCTTTTGTATTCATCATTCGTCTAGATTAAGTGAATCTGTCTAGTGTTCTTGCGTTTTTTTGTGTATCTTTTAATCTTTGTGTCATTGTCAGTCGATAAGTATTTTTTTCTGTCTTCCTCCCGACTCTGACTCCTTCACTGCGTTCGCTTGAGTACAGAACGACTAACCGGCTTGTATACCCCGCCGACGACTTCGCGCCCACGGCGAATGTGTGACAAGCCGTGACAATTTCTATACCGTAAAAACAAATTAATCAAGGTGGCTAGTGGCGCCTTAATCCAGTTATAGTTATTGCTCGCTTCAGCTTCCTTAGCCGTAACTAACATATGTAAGTCTTTTATTTAAACTTTCGTACATGATGCCATTGCGACAAATGTACCCCGTCAAAGTCTCAGTACATGCTCCCTCCTCGTATCTTCGCCTCATAAGCTACGTTGCTATCCACCAAGGTCGTCGCGAAATCGAAGTAGTAGAAGACTTCTGCGTGAGCGTGCTGGTAAGGGGTCCGCGTTCACCGCAAGTAATCTTGGAAACGCACTGATGTCACGAGATTCCCAGAAGGACAAGTCCTTCTCTGCAGAGGAGCTTCAAGCAGCTTTGGTAGCATGCAGGCGTTTCACATCACCTGGAGGTGATGGTGTCACCTACATGGCCCTGTGTAACTAAGGTCAAGCAACTAGGCGTGTTCTTCTCACCGTATACAATGACTCTTGGTGCAACGGATTGGTTCCTCCTTTGTGGAAGTTCAGCTACCTGGTTCTTCTTCTCAAATCTGGCAAAACTCCTCTGGACCTGGATTCCTATCGCCCCATCGAACTAGCCAGCTGCTTTGGAAAGATGTTGGCGAGGATGCTACTGACTCGCCTAGAGTGGTACCCGGAGCATAACAAGATATACCTTGATGCTATGACCGGCTTTCTGCGTGGTCGGTCCTCTATAGGTAATGTGATGGACATTGTCTGGTGTGCACAGCAAAAAAAAAGGCCTAGAGATTATCTGCGGTGATGTTCTTGCACTTGATAGGCACATACGACAATGTATCGCATGAAGCTATTCTGGATGCCTTGGGGAATATTGGATTCGGGAGCCGCGTCTACCCCTGAATTTACAGATATTTCAAGGGCAGGACCTTCTTCGTACAAACAGAAGATGATATAACAACGCACCACCGTACCTGTCACGGTGGGCCTCAAGGTGGAGTCCTGAGCACGACTCTCTTGAACTTTGCGCTCATCGGCCTTGTTGATGCACTTCCACGGTCCGTGCGTCTGTCAATTATCGCAGACGACATCTGCCTCTAGGCATCAGGGGTGACGCGTCTACACGTACGTTCCAGGCTTCAGAGCGACTACACTGACGTCAAACTACCTTCAAGAGCGGGGTCTAGAGATCTCATCTGAGAAGTGCTCCCTGGTTGCCTTCACGTGCAAGGCGATGGGCCGATACGTCATTAAAATTAATGGACATGCTGTTAGTTATGAAAAGAACTACCGCTATCTGGGAGTAATAAGAGATCGCGACCTGTCTTGAAGCCCTCATCTTGCCTACATGAACAGGAAACTCACCATGATCAGAAATGCAGCTTCTATCTATACCAAAGATCCGGGGGTTGCCGAGCAGGTGGCTATTGCTCTAGCACTAATTGATTCAGGAAGAGTTTTGGTGTTTAGTGACTCGCGATCTGCGATTAAAGCCTCCTCAAGAGGACTTGTCGCGGAACCTGCTAACAGACTGCTACAGGGTAGGGATATCACTTCCCATACAGTTACTTGGTTGCCGGCGCACATGGGGGACAGTGGAGGGAGCCCCGCGTAACCTCAATGAGGTGGCGCACAGGGAGGCACGAGGATATTAGTGTGCCGTGTACTACGTGAAGGGGATGGATCTCCCGCTCCTTAGTTCAGGGACAAACTGTTAACATACAACAAGATCACCAAACACTATTACTTAGGGCACAGGGCATTCGCCCTGCCACATTCTAAATTAAATATGCCACATGTGGTTACATTAAGGCTTCTACAGACACGAACGTACCCCAACCCGGTTGTCATGAGTGAGGGAGTTAAACAGCTTTATTTGGTCCACAATAGACGCGAGTAAACTCAACGTCGCCTGGCTAGGCCCACTCGGGGACCATCAGGTGAAACCTGACTGCCCTCTCGCGAGCGCTCTGGACTGCCATGATTTGAGAGGTCTGGTCCTGGGCGCTAATGAGCTTCATCATTTCCTCTTGGGTGAAAGGGGTGACCGGCAGAAGCGCAGCCTCACAAGACATGCTCGAAGTCCGCATAACCACCACACACAGGGAAGTCCGGGCTTGGGAGCCGTTCAGGGTACATTGTGTGCAGCGCCGCGGGGCTCGGGTAAGTGCTTGTTTGCAGAAGTCTGAGAGTGACTGCCTGGGCCCTGCACAGCGACGAGTACGGCAAAGGCAGGAAGTTCTTCTTGGTAGATAATTATGTTTGCAGATCTCATTGTACGAGCAGAGAGAGGTTGTCATGAATAAAATTGATCCGGACTGCGGGGTTTCAGTTTACTGCAGTAAGTGTGGGGGTTTGCTCCATTTTGAACACATGCTCTTGCGCTGCTTGGCGTTGGAAGGTGATAATTCTCAAGGTGAACAATGGTGGGAGCGGGTGCTGCACAGTGAAGTGCTGGTGGACCAACTCAGGGCTGTCCAGAGGGCCGGTGTGACGACAGTGGGGCTCGGCCTCTCTGTGCCGACGTGGAAGTGGCCCGCATCAGTCCCAGACTGATCCCTCAGGACCCGAATAAAGTTCTTCATACCATACCTATGTGCTGAGATTTCTTGCGGGATAATTGTGGGATGCATCTGTACGAGTAATGCCTTCAACTTTCCACTGTACTTTTCCTCGCGTTCGTGCGCTACAGCTTACCTGTGCTGGGCAGTACCCGAAGAACAAACGTACACATCCTCTAGTCGGTTCAAGCTCAAGCACTGCCTCGGCCTTCCGAGATGTGCAAGTTCAGCAGCCGTTGCAGTCAACACGCGTGATCACCCAATCACAACATGTATTCGCGTCGATTCCTTAAGAAAGCACATCAGGCATTTCGCCTGGATTCCATCACAGCACCTCGCCTTACTTTCTGCTTTAATTCACACTCTGGATTCAGCCATATTATTGCTTCGCATCGTACAGTGCTTCCCCTCGAACTTCGCGCCTACAGCAGGACCACCATTACCGTTGTGGTGCCTACATCCCCTCGAAGCCCTCTTAACCATTCCTGGAATCCAAATGAAAACTCGGTTTTCATTTTTAGCCCAAAAACAAGCCACACTGCTGCTGCTGCATGAGAAACACAACGGCCGCCTTCACAATTACACGGACAGTTCAATTTCTTCTGCAGGCTCTGCAGGAGTAGTGATTATTCCTGCGAAGTCCGTCACCATGGAAACTCAAGACATCGCATTTTACATCATCGACAGATGCAGAGCACGTCGCCCTCCGTGCTGCTCTAGAGTTCGTAATTCAAGAACCGTCACAGGCATGTTCAATCTTCTCCGACTGGAAGGCCACTCTCCAGTGCATTTTTTCGCCATTTCGTCATTTGGCCGAACGAGTCACTGACATACCACTTCTTCACCAGCACGCAATAGCGAAAAAACCACAACATAGCATGCCAGTGGATACCGGACTATGCAGTATCTATGGAACCGACCGTGCAGATGAGGTTGCCCGATCTGCTCATGATGGTCCCCATTGTGTATTTGTGTAGATATACGGTTATTGAGAACAGACGCAGCTACAGGGTTTCGCTCGCTCGCACGTAAAATTGCACTCGCGCAGTGGAACTTGATGGAATTTACCAACTTCACAACTTAGATCCGAAACTATGGCTCCGCTTTCTGTCAGGACTACCTAGAGCTGAGGAGACGCTTCTGTGCCGCTTTAGGCGCGGCGTGGCCTTCACGAATGCGTCTCATTTCGGATAGGAATGGCCAACAGCCCTACATGGGATAACTGTAGCTGCGAAGAAACAATCACTCACCTTCTCTGCAAATGTCTCGGCTCGAGTGCGCCCAGGAAAGAACTTTCAAGAGTGCTTGGTTGTTTTGACAAGCGCCCTTTGTCAGCGGAAAAGGTCCCGGGGCACTTGCCGAGACCGTCTTCAGCACAGAAGGCTTTGAAAGCGTTGCTTCTTGCGGAAGACTGCTCTTAGAGACAAGCATTAAGCAGTGCTCTATTCTTCTTTCCTCTTTCTCTTTTATTTTCGCTCTTCCCTTTTTGTAACACCTATAGAGGCGTATCAGATACTCCAGCGACATCCCATACACCAGAGAGAGGCCGACGTTGATAACCGAAGTTATTTGCTATGGATCCCGGCACACACTGGAATGAGCACCCCCAACGAAGCGGCTCACGGCGTTGCTCGAGGCCTGACTCACCGAGCAGCATCGGAGGAAGAGCCCCCGCGGGGTACTGCACACGTCTGGGCATGGGAGGATCGTATGACCAGTTTTCACGACATCACGGCACACTACCAATTACAAAGACGCATATACCCATTCCCTCACGCTAGCTTAGACAGGACTCAAGCAGTACACTTCAGACAGTTACAAACAGACTCTTACAGAAACCCCAGACTCATGCACGCCATGTATCCAGACATGTACACTACAAACAGATGCACATCGTGTGGCGAGGTTGCCACACTAAATCACATGTTATGGGAGTGTCGGGACCTAACAAACAAGTGGGGCAGTGCCGACCCCTCCGTCTCTTCCACCGCCAGCCTCCAGTCACGCTGGATGACCGCACTGCTCAGCTCTGACCTGACAGCACAACTCTGGGCCGCCCAGCGAGCCGAGGAAGCTGCTTCGAGACAAGGTCTCGGAACCGCGTCCGCGGCGGGTGCCCAGACCCACTAAAAGACGCCGGGCTCAAATCTTGCTGATTTGAAATAAAAGTTTACGCTCTCTCTCTCTCTTCACCTTGTGGAATTTCGCAAGCCTTGTTTTGGTAATCCCTTGATATCCTTCGGAGTGGATCAGTGGTTATAGCGCGCTGCTGAGCACTGTTAAGAATGGCAAGCTGCAATGCAAGATTGCCACCCAGTTACGACCGGGGAACAAGACACGTATCCCCCACTCTCCGTCGCTTCAGCTAGGATGCGTTCGATGAAGCGGGCTTTGAGCTGACACTGCCGGTTGACCCTCCAGCCCCATCGCCGTTGTGACGAAACGAGTTCGGCGGGCGAACTACTGTGCCCGAGCTCTCGAGCGCGGACCTGATCTGCTACGCGTGAACGGGCTGCCGCGGGAAAGCCGTTTTTGTTGCTTCCCACACCCCGATCGGGACGCAAGACAACGAGCTACCCACCATTGGCTCCGAGTTTCCCGGAATGGCGCCCCTCTGACGTCGGCGCCGGACATCGGAATGTGTGTGCCTATGTGTGCGTAAACTGTTCTGTGGAACGGCGCCCCTCTGACATCGGCGCCGGACATCGGAATGTGTGTGCCTATGTGTGCGTAAACTGTTCTGCGGGGCGGCGGCAAGTTGACAATGAATAAACGAACGTTCGCGTCACCTTGTATCCCGGGAGGACCGAGTGTATAAGAACTGCTGTGGTGCGAATGCTGGATACACTTCTCTTGAGCAGTCATGTTAGACTAATACACTTCTCTTGAGCAGTCATGTTTTTTTATTTATTTATTTGTGATACCCTCAAGGTACATCATTGTACATTGCAGAGGGGAGGGGCGAGAATACATTCGAAGAGTAAAAACTGCAGGATTAGTTCAAGGAATTTCCAACGAACAAAAGCAATATGAAAAAAGTAGCAACACATTCATAACAAATCTCAGAGGCTTACATAACATGAAAATACACAAAGAATACACTTAACAAGCAGACAATTTTGACGGATAAGTACATAATGATGCCGTTTGCTACCATACATTATTTTGTGTTGGTTAGTGCATTCTTAAAACGAGTGGGGTCACTGATGCTTACTAATGATGTTGGTAGGTTATTCCAGTCGACTGAAGTCCTAGGAAGGAATGATTGTGAGCACGCAACGGTGTTATGACGGGGTACGTTAACTTTATGTAAGTGGTCACGACGAGCCGAATAATAAGGTGCAGGTTGGATCCAAAGAGGGCGAAGAGATGCGTTGTGGTAGTAGATTTTATGAAAAAGGGAAATGCGTGATTCTTTTCTTCGAAGAGATAATAATGGAATTTGAAGGGTTCTCTTCATTAATGTAACACTAGCAGTGCGATGGTAGTTAGCTAAGATGAAACGAACCGAGCGATTTTGCACCGATTCAATTTCGTTAATTAATGTGATCTGATGAGGATCCCAAACGGATGAGGCATATTCTAATTGGGGGCGGACGTACGTCGTGTACAACAGCCGTTTTAATGAAACTGGCGCAAGCGAAAAATTTCTCTTCAAATATCCTAAGGAGCGGTTAGCTTTAGATATTACATACTGTACATGCTGCTTCCAAGAAAGATCGTTAGTTATATGAATGCCAAGATAACGGTAGCATGTAACGGATTGAATGGGGCAGTCAATAAGGGCGTAGGTAGGGCAAGTTGTGTTAGAACGAGAAACCCGCATAGATTTGCATTTATTAATGTTGAGTTCCATGCACCAAGTGAGGCACCAGTTAGATATGTTATTTAAATCGGATTGAAGGGTAGCTATATCAGATGCATTAGTAACTTTTCGATATATAACGCAGTCGTCAGCAAATAAACAAATTTGTGAGGAAATGTTATCAGGTAAATCGTTAATATATATTAAAAATAAAAGAGGACCAAGAACACCGGATTCAACTGGAGCCGCGTGAGATGTGGAGTCATTAGTTACAACAAATTGGGAACGAGAAGAAAGGAATGATTGGATCCAGCTGAGTACTCCAGGGTCAATGTTGAGTGCGCTAAGTTTGTGTAGTAGCAGTACATGTTTCACTTTGTCAAAAGCTTTAGAAAAATCCAAAAATATGCAATCAGTCAAAAAACCGCTATCAAGATATACATGTAAGTCATTAGTGAAAGTTACCAGCTGGGTCTCACAAGAAAAAAATTTGCGAAAGCCATGTTGACCGTTAGAGAAAAAATTATTTTCCTCAAGAAAGTTGACGAGGTTAGAAAATATGATATGCTCCATAATTTTGCATGGTACTGAGGTAATCGATATGGGCCTGTAGTTAAAAGGATCTTGAGTTTCGCCAGATTTGTGGATAGGAGTAATCTTTGCTGTTTTCCAGTCATTAGGCAAGGATGAGGACAGGTACGATTGTGAAAAAATGCTCTCTAAGATGATAGAGGAATACTCACTAGTATTTTTTAGAAATTTCGTCGTGATTTCATCTATTCTACAAGAAGACGTAAGTTTAAGAGTGTCCATTATCTTTTTATGCCAGTAGAGTTAAAAATTACGGGATCCATAGGAAAAAAATTGCAGCATGGTAGCCTAGGAACGTCGTTATCATGTCCTCATGTGCTCGTTATCATGTTGGACTGACACTCTCTCTGAAGCAGTCATGTTAGACTGATATAAGTATTCTAAATAAACCCATATTCCTCGTTCTCGATGAGAAGCAGTTCTGCCCTTCATCAACGTCCTCAGCGTGGATAAGTTGGACGACGGCATGGGCCAGCTACCTTCGAATTCATGCCGGACTCCAATCTTGACAAAGGATCACGAGCGATGGGATTGAGCCCCCAATCCTGACAGCACAAGCTCAGTGGTTTGATCCCCAGCTCCAACAGCCACACTGCGATGGAGGTGAAACGTAAAAACGCTCGCATTTGAGCTTTAGGTGCAGTTGAAGGAACCCCCGGTGGTCAACATCAACTAGTGCCTATGATGCAAATTACAGTGCAGTTCCATGACAAAACCTCACATTAAAAATAATTTCTTGTACTCTATAACAAAATTCTGATAAGTCTTATGCCTTACTCTGAACCTCTCGTCTAATAAAAGCTTTTTAGGCATTATGTAAGAATAGGGTTTGGATGACTACTGAGCATTTTTCTAAAATCTTTTTCAACACTAAAGGGAAGACGTTGTCGATCACTGGACTTTTCTCAAAGAGGGTGTTGTCTGGTGATTGAATTTCTCTTCGCACAAGGACAGACTGCGAATGAGATCTTTGAGACTATCAGTAGCAGTAGGGAACGAAGCAAGAAGAATAACGGAAATCGAAGGACCCAATTTTCTAGTATTTACGGTCTTATCATGGAATCAGACAGGGAAGCTGCATAATACATGGTGGAAATCATAATGTAGAAATACTAAGCAAATGGGAAATGAAAGTGGATAGAAAGACAACTTGCCGAAGGTGGGAGCCGAACCCACATACTGTGCATTAAGCGTGCAGTGCGTTGCCAATTAAGCTACTGATGTGGTCGTCCTCCCATCTCCTTGGCTATCTCTGTGTGTGTGCAGGGGTAGTTCTGGGAGAGTTAGCCAGCACTGCTTCTCTTGGCCAGGTAAGCGGATGTGGAACATCTCTGTTACTGATGATGTGGCATTGTATGCGACTTCAGGATCATGCAGCTGGACAACAAACCCTTAAATGCTGCCTCATGACATCAAGGCTGCGAAAGACAATGCCTTTGACGAGTTGCTTGCTTCAAAGCTGATTTACTATGTGATGCCTGTGGTGAAAAAGGGATCTTCCACATATCCTGTTCTTGGCTGCCAGTGGCCCTGGCTAGCACTAGTGCTTTTTTGTATGAGTACACTAATACCCAAGAAAGTTAACAAGGGATGGCCCTCATGACAGCTCAATGGTATAGCACAGTACGCATGATATGGTTTGTTGCATCTGGGTCGCAAGCCCCAAGGGTAGCGTTGGCCTGGCGGCCTGGGGCACAACTGGAAGCATCCGAAGGTCCTGGCAAAGCATGAGTCGACTGCTAACAGAACAACTTGTTTATTCCAGCATCGCAAAAGAGCGGCCGGTCGGGTCGACTGAAGTGGAGAGACGGGAGAGCACGTTACTCGACAGAGGAAATCGTAGCCTCTCTTGGCGTCCGGGGGCAAGTCTTTTATACTCTCGGAGTTGAGGGCAAGAAGGAACGCCTCGTCAGAGGCGCACGTGATGCGAGGCACGGACACGCTGAGAGACACGTTGAGACGAGTAGGTGACGCATCTGCCGCGCCAGCGCCGGTCAGACCTCCTCGCTACACAGTTGGGGGAGCTCCTCTCCCCGGCTGCCGTGCTTTGACAAGCGTGGGCACCAACATGCACACACACAAAGACACGTGGCTTTGAAACATACCTGGACGCGCATGGCAGGAGGCGTTACGGCAGCACTGAACGGGCCAAAATGTCCGCCGCTTTGAATGAAGCGCCGGCGTCCGTTGCATCCGCGCCGGCTGTACCGCGCGTCGTAGGCGAAACGTAACAGGTTCAGCTCCCACCTGTGGCAAGTTGTATTTTCATCCACTTTCATTCTCTTTATTTCTGCATTTCAATGAAACACAATTACCCCCGTGCTTTCGCTAGCTTTGTAGCCTGTTTTCTTTATGTAATAAAAAGAAGGATACCTCAAATTCATACAGGCCATTTCAGTGTTTTTGTGCAATTCCGTAAGAAAAGGGAAGACATTTGTTCCCCTCAGCTAAAGAAATTCACAATCCAGGTTTCTGCAATTAATCTGACATGTCCACAGTTTGGGATGGAGTGGTCTTCATGAACTCTCTGGAAACAGTAGAACAGCCAGAGGGTAGCACACTGGGCATGCCCCGCCCCTTCCCCCGACACACAAAAAATTTCTGCCTGTATGGGATCTGCCCAGCCCCCTTCCCCATTACTCTTTCCGTCCTCAGTCAAGTTCGGGCACCCCCCGCCCCTCTCTCTGTGAAAAAAATTTTCTTGCTATGCCAGTGTCTTGAAATAGATGTCACAGTAACCGTAGTCATCAATTTTTGAAGAAATTAAGGAAGGAGCTAAACAAGTGAAATGTCGAGGAACGTTCTCATGTGTTGTTGATGCACGACAACGTGCCAGACAGCATAGCGAAATTTGTTCTGCTATGCAGTCTGGCATGTTGAGACATGCTTGCCTAACTTGATCACTATTGCTGTGCACAACTAATGTCATGCTTCTGACATCACTTAAACAGTGTTCTGGTTTAGAGAAAACCACGCTTCTGCATACTTTTTCGCATTCACTTGCTGGTTCTGCTGGTTGTTAGCGAGCTGGATGTTGGTGTAGCTGGTGGATCGGCATTCCTGACCCCTTAAATTTAGCGCGATACTCCGGTGTCTCCTTTTCTTTTGCAGAACCTATACTTTGCAGCAGCTGTTGCAGCAGATAGTATATATCTGTGCAACTTGAACTCGACATTCGAGTGTTGTACTTTACATTTTGTTTGGTTTGCTGTTGATTAACCCTAATTAGTCCTACCACACATCTGCTGTTATTCTGCACCATGTTCTTCATGATAGGTATATAAATAAAGAACTTCCTCGTGACTTGATTTGTTTTTACACTTATGAATTGGATCAGAACTGTCCTGCTTTGTTTATCTATGGTCAGTCACATTCGTGTTTTGCTGGTTAGCAACTCCGCAGTGAAGCATGTCCAACAGTGTAGACAAAAGCACAGGTGCATACCTCGCATTTAGCCATATATTTTACCAGCTTATTTTCAAACTATTTATTTCATTTATTGTTTTTATCTATCATCTTAGTGCGGATGCTGCTGAACTGCGTTATACTGCGGCTGGCTATATTATATTTAATATATGCCACTTTTGTATCTTGGTAACTCCTAAAGCTTAGATAAAGATAATGCACTAATACAAGTAATAGTTCTCACAAAATGTAGCTCTGGAAACGAACTGTTCGTTTGGAAGATCTACTTGGCATAATCATAACAAAAATGGGGAGACAAACGGTATGCTCTTCCTGAATATATAAGGCGCAAACTAGACCGGTCTGACCGTGATTTTTTCTACGCCACCGCAGCTGTGGAGCACGCTGGTAGTTGTAGTACTTCAGCTAAGTTGGTGCATAGAGAGCATATGAAATGCCTAATGCACCGAGTATTTTTGATCATAGACGACATTTTTTTTCCTTTGTGCACTGTGACAGTATAGTAAAGGAATAAACTGTTGCCTCTCTGTATGCTGCAATACAATGCTAAAAGAAGCCTTCAATCTTTATTTCTTTCATAAAGACAACAGCTGGCCACAGGAATACGTGGCTAAGGACTATAGCAAGTTAGCCTGACACAAAAGCAGGTAAAAATTATTGCGTTGGTTTGATTTCGTGAAATACTGCTGTGGCTGCTAGTGCAGCTTGCAAAGCAGAGGTACTCGGGCATTAGCACCACAATGGACACAATACTGGGAAGGGCACGAAAAGATACGACCAAATGAAAGGATCAGTCATGTGCAGTGAAGTCTTAGAAGTAAGAAAAGCTTTCATGACTTGCGGCAAAATGTATGGGCACTTTGCAGAGCTAAACTGTGGTAGGCGAAAGCATTTCTTTGACTGCCTCTGTTGCTGTTGCATGACCTGCTTTGTTTGATCGAAATGCACTGTAATGTTGATTAAATCATGTATTGGCTCCCCGCAGGGGCGTCTGCGTGAGCAGGTGTTTGGTGTGTTGCGACACCACGTACCCGTGCACACGAGGGTTGGACCCTCGCGCGTGTAGCCGTGCGCGGTTTAGCCGTGGGGAAACGGAAATCCTGGGTGTTGAACAGATGCTCGGCGTTTGGACCTTTAAGGCCCGCCGGTGGAGGCAACATATCTCTTTGGCCTCTGCTTCACATAGACGGCACCTCTAGACTGACCCACCTGCGGGAAATCGGCAGTTGCCTTTTCCTGTCTCTCTCTCCTCGAATCTTCGTTGGCTATGGTGTTGGCTGCTGAGCACGAGGTCGCGGGATAGAATCCCGGCCACGGCGGCTGCATTTCGATTATTATTATTATTTGTTTTGAACACATATACACATATACACAGTTAACAGAAAAGGGAAAGCGACGGGCAGGCTGGCAACTGCCACAGGAAGGGACACAACGCCTGCCTGCTCTTCTGAACGGAGGGGACAGCAACACAGAAATGGAAGATAGGAAGGAGGGTAGGAGAGAGGAAAGGAAGAGCAAGAGGACAAATCTAAAGACTAAAGTGGATTCTTCGTCTTTCTCTCCCACTTCTGACCTTTCCTTTCTTTATTTCTCTTTCATTTACTTGCTTTCTCCATGGCGCCAAGGGTTAAGTTTGTGTGGCTATGCTACCTTGGATACACCATACTTAGTTATAGGGACGGCGTACGACTGGCGTCGTGCAGACTTGTACACAAGCTCTGTCGCGTCCCCGCGTTGGGCTCTGTTAGCTGGCGCTGTTGCCGACCATACACATTTTTCTCATGGCAGCACAAGCTTCTGTTGTCTATGATCGGCGTCTGAAAAGATGCCGCACCAAAGCACCGTTCCAGTTCTGTTTTCGGAGCAACGCTCAATCATTTCCCAAGTACTATGTACTGCACAGCGAAAACAACATACCAGTAAGAAATGTCTCTTCATTCCTAGTGGCCAAGTGTCTAAAAGACAAAATTGGACCTACGTAGAAAGCCTCAAAAATGTCTAGCGGGGACCTCCTCCAAGAACTTAATGACAAAGATCAAGCGCAAAAGCTCCCGGAACTTACCAGTATTGGTGACGCCACATTGACAATATCATCATACAGAGTACTAAATACAAGCAGGGGTGTGATATCAGAGGAAGACTTTATTGGCTTGAGCGATGAGGAACTAGTGGAAGGTTTGCAGGAACAAAATGTTGCCAAAGTGCGTAGAATTGTCGTCCGCAGAAACGACCAAGAAATCCCGACAAAACATGTTATACTCACCTTTGGAACAAGCGTAATGCATCTCTCGCTGGATGCAGGTCATGTAATAGTAAATGTCAGACCCTATATCCCGAACCCCAGACGATGTTTCAAATGCCAAAGGTTTGGACATGCTTCGCATGCATGCCGAGGACGAACAAATTGTGCTAATTGCAGCTTCAACGATCACCCATTTGACAATTGTTCCTCTTCCCCACATTGTGTTAAGTGCAAAGGAGATCATCCAGCATACTCGCGGTCTTGCCCGTGCTGGAAAAAGGAAAAAGAAGTAATCACACTAACTGTCAAAGAAAAAATTTCGTTCTTTGAAGCGAGAAAGCGATTGTCGTAGCTTTTGCGACGAAAGTATGCCGATGTGACGCTGACAGATGCAATGTTACAGACGCCTCAGGAGTCCTCCGGCCCACGCATAGTGGTCCCGCAGTGGCCTCTCCCATCCCCGTGGTGGAATCAGCCAGGGCTGCTCCATCCTCTTCAATGTCTCTGCGGACACCAGTCCCGCAGTGCCCTAAAATCAAACGAACTCCAAGGCCCCACACACGTGTCTTGGCGCCCATTTTCGGTCATCCAGCGCTTCAGAGAGAGCGATAGAGGTCGACCCGAAAACCCCGGTGTCGTAGACGCCGAAGGACAAGCGCTCTCTTGAACGCGAAAAGAGAGACAAAGTCCCAATAACCACTTTAAATGAGAAAGCGACATCCTAAATGTTCTCGCTCCTTTGTATGAGCGTTCTTTAGATCGGTGTCACCTAACATCTTTCTTATCCTCGTTCACTTTTTATTGCCATTTTTTATCTTTCAGTGGCAAAATGGCTGTTATTATCCATTGGAATTGTAGAGGGCTCTTACACAACTTAGGTGACATCAAAGACATGTTAGGTAACTTCTCTCCTGTGGCCTTGTGCTTACAGGAAACAAACTTAGGCGAAAAGCACAAAAACATGTTAAACGGCTTCACTGTTGTACGGCGCGACCGTACTCAGGTCAACCGGCTTTCGAATGGTGTAGCCATTGTTCTGCAGAGCGGCATTGTAGCTAGAGAAAGTGCCATTAATAGTCACATAGAATCCGTTGCTGTCACTATTTTAGCGCACAAAACCATCAGCATTTGTTCAATATACATTCCACCACATTCACATTTTACTGTAAGAGATCTGGAGGTAATTTTAAACCAGCTACCAGAACCTTGTTTAATAACGGGTTATTTTAACGCACATAGCACATTATGGGGTAGCAAAAGAACTGACACCAGGGGACAAACACTTGAAGATTTTATCCTGACAAACGACATATGCCTTTTAAACACTGGTGTGGCAACCAACTGCTCCCCAAGCACAGGAGCTCTGAGCTGTCTAGATCTGGCGCAGTGCACTCCATCTCTCTTTGCCGATTTTAAATGGAGTGTCATTGACAAGCCTTATGGTAGTGACCATATGCCTGGCATTATGCCTGGCAGCCAGGCACACGCACAGGCAAGCTGAAAGATACTCTTGGAAAACGTACGTATTCTCCATAAACAGCTCCATAACATCCAAAAGAATGTGGGTCAGCTTCGTAAGTTTAGAGGTGACTACGCTCCTTACACGATCCCCATACTCTCACCCCCAGGTAAGCAAAGGAATTCAAAAGCACAAGCAGACAATATTAGGGCAGCATTTCCATAACATATCAAGCTCAGTAAACTATTCCACTCTATTTTAAAATATAAACAATCAGCAGAAAAACGAAAGCTTCCGACAACAGGAAGTTCCGAGAGATCATATAATGCCCCCTTAACACTCCCGGAAATCAGCAGAGTACTCATTATTGGCAAAAAACAGCGCCCGGTCCGGATAGAGTACATTACACAATGGTCGCACACCTATCTCCTACAGCAGTTTAGAACTTGCTCCGCTTTTTTGACATAATCTGGGAAACAGGAAAAATTCCAAATGAACGGAAAAAAGCCATTATAATCCTTTTCTTAAAAGCTGGAAAACATCTTACAACGACAATCAGCTATCGACCTATAGCACTCACAAGCTGTCTTGCCAAGACTTAAGAATCCATTATAAACATCATATTGATATACGTCCTCGAAATTGAGAACCTGCTCGATAATCATCAGTGTGGGTACAAGAAAGACTACTCTACAACGGATCATCTAGTCCGGCGAGAACACGAGATACGTGCGGCCTTTCTATACAAGCAATACTGTGTCACGGTTTTCTTCGATCTAGAAAAGGTGTACAACGCAACATGGATGTTCGGTATGTTAAGGGACTTAGCAGATTTAGGCATCCGTGGTAGAATGCTCAAATGTCTAGCCGATTTCATTTCGGACCGAACATTCCAAGTGCGTTTAGGAACGGTGCTGTCACGTGTATTCATTCAGGAAAATGGTGTGCCCCAAGGATGCGTATTAAGCACAAAATTGTCTGTGGTGAAAATGAACTCGGTCAGTGATGTAATTCCATCCTCTGTAATGCATTCATTATATGTGGATGATCCACAAATTGCGTGTCGTGCATCGAACATGGTAACTTGCGAACGGCAAATTCAAATTACGTTAAACAAACTAAAGCAGTGGGCATCTGAAAACGGTTTTCGCTTCTCAAGTGAAAAAGCTATTAGTGTTGTCTTTACACGAAAAAGAGGCCTACAACCAGATCTCATCCTTAAGACACATAAAACCACACTGTCGGTAAAACAAGAACAGGAGTATTTGAGTGTCCTGTTTGATAAAAAATTGAACTTTCTCGGGCACATAAATAGCCTTAAAATTAAAGCGAACAATGTACTTAACATAATCAAAGTCCTGTCTCGCAAACGCTGGGGCTCTGACTGCTAATGCTTGCTACACATCTACCGCACCTTAGTACGTAGCATAATAGGCTATGGTGGCATCATATATGGTTCAGCCAGACAGTCTTACATCAGACTTGACTCAGTTCACAACCTCGGCCTACGACTGGCAAGTGCCGCTTACAGAACATCACCTGTTCAGAATTTATACGTAGACTGCAATCAGCCTCCTTTAGAGCAGCACAGGGTGCTACTAACTTATTCCTACATACTCAGAATCCAGTCCTCACCACAACACTGCTGTAACATCGTCACACAGTGCAGCTCACGCCTACACTATACAAATGAACCAAGCATGATTAGGACGCTTATCCTGCGACACGAGGAATATTGTCGGGAATATGACATCCCTTGAGAAGTCCTCCACGTTGCCAGAAAGGCAGAACGTTTGGCCCCGTGGTGTGATTTCACCCCTCTATTCGAGTGGGAACTAACACATTTAAAGAAAAGAGACATTACACACGAACACAGCTACAATAATTCCGCACTCTTCATGGCAACTACAAAAATTACATGAAATTTTATACGTATGGCTTTAAAACGGAAAAACGCGTGGGTGTGGGGGCCGTAACAAAAAAATGGGAAACAAGTATTTGATTAGCATAGCATGCCTCTGTTTACACAGTCGAAGTATACGCAATATGGACAGTAGTTTATTATATCATCGCTGACAAACTTGAAAACACTGTCATATATACAGATTCATTAAGCATACTGAAGGCTCTACACATGAATCCCAATGTGAACCCCTTTCGGAGGATATTTTAAACGCATTAACGTCAAACCAATTCGGCAGATAAATTAGGTTTTCCTGGGTACCAAGCCATGAAGGGATACGGGGTAATGAAGCAGCGGATAGATGTGCGTCAATGACAGTGTGGAAAACATTACAAATACAACACTTTCATATAAAGACAGTATCAACACGACAATGGGACCATTGTTTAAACAACAAGCTACATTTTATTAAACCTGTAATTGGTGAGTGGAAGTCACATAATCACCAGCAACGGTTCTACGAGGTGATCTTGTGTCGACTTCGGATTGGACACACACATCTGACGCATAATTTCCTCCTCCGAAAAGAATACCCGCAAATTTGCGAAAAATGCCATGAACCTCTTAGAGTCATACACATCCTAACAACATGTCTGCACAAAGACACATAGAGACGGGCGTTTTTACACAACCTGTATAATTTACATATGTAAAAATACACAGTAGGGCTAGGCTATGGTGTCAGCCATCTTCTTTATTTCCCCCCTTCCGTCCTTTCGTCGTTTTCGTTAAGACATCCCGCAACTTCTTCACAACGTGCACGTATACCATTACACCCTCTTCTATTACTGGCAGATGAACCCTTAGTGACATTTACTAACCTGTTCGACTTTTTAGATAAAACTGGTTATTTGCACCACCTATAATGTAATCCAGGTTTACCTGCTTTAATGGTGCGTTTCCTTTTGTCTTGTGACTGCCGCAGCATGGAGTGGTCTTTGTTCCAATAAACCGAAACCGACCGACCCACCAACCGGCCGACCGACCAACCGACCGGCCGCTATTTATTGGCTGATTCGACTGTTACTTTTTCTTCTGTGAGTCCCGTCTCTGCTTAAAAGTTGTCGCCGGGAAAGATGTCTTCTTGATGCTCGTGACCAGTGAAGCTTATGCTTTTCTGGATCGGCGTCAATGATGGCTGCCTTATTATCTATGCAGTGACACGAAATGTACTCTAAATCTCTTGTGGCGTATGTTTCGAAGACCCAACAACCCAACAGCTGCCGTGTTGGGTTGTAGCCTTGTCTCTTGGCGTGTCTAAATTTAGCGCTGGGGAGTATCGCATTGCTTGAATGAAGTCGTGCTTACTCCTGGCGTCTTGGTTGAAGTCACCTAGTACAATCATTGGACGGTGTTTGACACTGACTGGGAGTATCCGACTCATAAAGTCGAGAGCTGTTTGCTGGAAAATGCTTGGAACTAGATAGACACACATGATCTAGAGTCCACTTGGGAGTTTGGCGCGACAGACTTCACCAATGTCGAAATGGATGTCATCAAAGTCGACTGGTGTTACTTCAACGTCTGGGTGAGCGTAGATGGCGACTCCGGCTGCTTCATTTCCGCTTCTTTGAGATCCGTTGATGTAATGGTAGCCTCGAACTAGAATGGGGGCTGTTTGTGGAGCCGCCGAAGTTTCTGTTAAGCAGATGAGCTTGCTCTTCGTGAAGACATGGTCGTGGGCGACATCTTCACTGTGTAGTTGTAGTGAACGAACGTTAAGACACCCAAGTGGAAATGTTGCTGCCGCAATCAGTGAGTTGCATCTGGTGGTGATGGTTTGGAGGTGATGTTCGTTCAATCTTTTGAATTCTTCCATTAGGGCCCTGTTTCTGTTCTACGAAAGGCGATGGTAAAATTTGGTCATGTGGGAGTCTTTAGTGGTTCCACTGTTGTTGTTGACACCTTTCTGCATCTGTTGTGGTTGGTCCACACAAATGTTGTCGCTGAGCCTGCCACGACTTGCACTTTCGTTCGGCAGCGCGAGCGCGCTTGGTTGCTGGGGAAACGGGACCGCGCTTCGGATGCATCTGACTGACTCGGCTAGTGAGGAGCGTCTGCCGACGCCGTTTTGGAGCGCGAAGGTGGCGCCATCTACTGGGTGCATGCGCAGCACGCGCGCCACTCCGATGACGTCACGAGTACCCCTAGTGAGTGGGACATGTTCTGCGAACGGACGCCGCCGTGGCCGTGAGCACCAAATAGGTCGCGAAGCTTCGGGCGAAAAGCGGTTCAATACAAGTTCCCAACGACATCAGCAAGGGTGGTTATGGCGCGACTATGTTTGGAGGCAACAAACATTGGGAAAGAAAGAGCCTTTTGTAATTCAAGCGAGACACAGATTCAATCATAGAAAGTAAAATTCCTGGTCAAGTTTATGTATTCGTGATGAGTTAAGAAAATACAAGTTCATTTAATTTTATTAGTATTAACAAAGGATTTCTCACCTTTTGAAATGTGTAGAAAGGCGTGCTCGTAAAGTTCACCTGTTGAAATAGGCCCCTTCCACACGTCGTGTTTTTTTTACTCGTCGAAGGTTTTCTGAATTTGGTCACGCGGGTAGCTTCATCGCTTCTTAACGGTTTTGTCAAAAGTAGTGAGTTACGACCATCAGATAACTGTTTATTTGCTTTCGTGCGACGGCGCTGTGTGAGGGGCTTGGCATCCGATGATAGGATCAGCACTACACCTAAAGCTTTCATCGGCCTCCAAAGAAAGTTTGTTCGGTGCAAGGGTGCGATTTCGACAACTGTATGGCTGGCGTTTTCCTGCATCGCTTTCCGCGCTGAAAGCTCGAAACGCACATCAAGTCGAATGGCGGGGTGTTTGAATATATAGCTCTACAGGCAGGACAACAAATTTCGGGCCTTCGAAAACAAAATGAGATCACTTCTGTGTTTAAGGGATATGGAGTCACACTATTTTTTCTTGCGCCGGAAGTGTTACTTCCACATACAGATGGCGCTAAGCCCCATGAACCGCCGATGAACCGTCATGTTTTTAACGTATGGGCTCCTATCAAAGCTTCGCTACCAGGTACACGAGTATTTACCTTGCATGAGTCATTAGAGGCTTTCGCCCTAATACTAGGTATATATACCGGACACATGAACATTCAATACGAACATTCAATATGTTTACACGGCCGGTCTTGGCCGCTGTAAACACGAACGAACATGTGTTGCTCGGTCTGTATACCTGCACTCATCTGCTGTACAATACTCCTCGTCCCATCTCTGACCATCAAAAATACCCATTCGTATTAATGGCTAAATAAGATAGCTTTCTTGAACTCTTGACATTGTTGAGAGGCAGCGCTTTAACTGCTGGACCATGGTGGCGTATTAGCGAGTGCGTCTTGTGACATAAGCAAATTAAAATTTTTACGAGTCGCTAGCACGTCCGTACCCCATGCCGCCGTCGCCGACTCCGCAGCTTAATGTGCCTGGGGAAACGCCGTCCTACTGCTCTACGCCGACTACCCCTACTTGGTCGCAAAGGTCGCTCATCAATCGGCCACTTGTTCGCAAGACGTACTTTTGGCGCTCCATCGACTGACGTCCACTTTGCTTCCATTGCGGGGAAGCCGGCCATATTTACCGCTGTTTTTGCCCGTATTGTGACCCGGGATAATGGAACTTTCCAACTAAATTCCCCCGCGCCCGTTGGGACAACCGACGCAACACCAGCGTATCCACGCCAGCACAGCCATTCGCTCCACCGTATCGTCGACCGGACTCCCCGTCACCTGCACCGAGCACTTCACAGCACCGGCGCACTTACGCCGATGCAATCCGGGGAAGATCCCCTATTCCTCGTCGGGGAAACTAAAAGCATCAAGACGGCAAGTTGGGCCAGCTGGTTGGGATTAATAGTACGGTCCGTTATAGCGCAACACAAGACCAGGACAAAAGAAGGTATAAAACGACGACACGGCACTGACTCTCACGATATCATTTATTGAAGATATGTCTATCATATACATAGGTGTGAGTTGATAACCATGACATGCATGAGACACAGAGATGCATCGAGGCAACTGTGACAAACTGACGCATAATCAAAATTGACGTAGGTAACGCAGTTCCTTGTCATTAAGAGTGATAGACGGTTTGCTCATACATGCCTTGTCCTTAATCTTTATGTTGTAAGCCTCAGCGATTTGCCTTGCCAATTGGCTCTCCAGTTCAAAAATGACACTAGTTATTTTTAAAAATTCCGGGCTACAACCGCACGACTTGCAATGTTCCGGGAGATGAAGTGGCGCACCTCCTTGAAGAGATAGCTCATGCTCCCTAAGTCGAACATTCACACATCGCTTGGTTTGTCCCACGTACTCTCTACCACAAGATAATAGAATGGCATACACAACCTGCTTAGCAGAAATGATGTAACTGTTCACGTGTTTGATAGCGCATTGTCAAACATCGGAACAGGTACATCACTTGTAGTGTTGTATACGTATGTGACGAATGGAAGTACAAGATCCTAGTTGGAGTGGTCAGACGCAACATGCATTAATAGCATGTCACCAAGAGTTCTGTTGAATCGTTCTGTTAAGCCATTGGTCTGTGGATGATAAACAGCAGTAGTGCGGTGAATAACTTGGCATTCAGATAGGAGTGACTACAGCATGTCCGAGAGGAATGCGCTACCCCGATCGCTCATCAGTTCACGAGGTGCGCCATGGCGGAGAATAAAGTTATTTCGAAGGAATGAGACGACGTCTTTTGATGATGCGGCAGGCAAGGCGGCGGTTTCAGAATATCGTGTGAAAAGATCTACGGCGACAACAATCCATCGGTTTCCAGCGCCAGTAGAAGGAAGAGGCCCGCATAATCAATGCCGACACTGTGAAATGGCTGAGCTGGACAGGGAAGTTGCTGGAGAGGTGCGATGGAGAGATGCGGGACACATTTGCGTCGTTGGCAAGCAATGCAGGAGTGTGCGTATTTGTGGACGGAGTTGTACAGCCCTCGACAATAATATCGTAGGCGAAGCCATGTGTAGGTTTTCGACACTCGGCCGTGAGCAAACTGTGGGTCAGAGTGAAAAGTGGAGCATAAATCTTGTCGAAAGTGGCGGGGCACTATTAAGAGCCATGTGCGGCCGTCAGTAGTAGTTGCAGCGGTAGAAAAATCCGTCGCGGATGGTGAAATGCTGCGTATGTCGGCGTAACGCTCGAAGTGCCGAAGCTGCCGGAGGATTTGAGAAAAAATCGAATATCATGCCGGTCCATGGGTCTTTTCGTTGCTCCGCGGCCATGTCCAGGATGTCAAGTGGTGAGATATCATGTCTGTAGGTAGAAGTACTGCTGTCGGAAGTTACTGGGAAGCGCGAGAGGGCATCGGCGTCAGAGTGTCTACGTCCAGAGCGATAGACGACACGCATATCATAGCCCTGAATTCGGAGGGCACACCGAGCGAGGCGGCCCGACGGGTCTTTGAGGTTAGACAACCAGCAAATAGCGTGACGATCCATCACCACGTCAAAGGGTCCACCATAGAGATATCGGCGAAATTTTTGACGAGCCCATACGATAGCCATGCACTCTTTTTCTGTTACTGAGTAATTGGCCTCAGGTTTGTGAGCGTACGACTGCCATAAGCGACAACGTGTTTGGCATAAGGGTTCTGACGCTGTGCGAGCACGGCACCAAGGCCGACACCACTGGCACCAGTGTGAAGTTCTGTAAGTGCACTTGGATCGAAATGGCGCAAGATCGGTTGGCGCACCTCAGTTCTAAGTATCAAATGGCGCACCTCAGCGCTAAGTATGAACCAACTAGCCCTCATCAAGATCTTACTAATACAAGATCGGCGGAGACGTGAGTAGGCGACGAAGAGTCGTAAAGGCATCATCGGAGGTTTCCGACCAAGCAGAAAGTTCATTGTCGCCTTGTAGGAGTTGGTTTAGTGGTGCGATCACAGTTGCTAACGAAACGTCGAAATTACGAGCAGAGGCCAATGAAGCTGCGTAGTGCTTTTAAGTTAGTGAGCTTCGAGAATTTGGATACGGTGTGAAGTTTAGCAGGATCAGGAAAGCTGCCTTCTTTGGAGACGACATGACCTAATATAGTCAGTTTTCGAGCTGCAAATAGGCACTTTTTTAAGGTAAGCTGGAGCCCAGCATTCCGGAGACAGGTCAAAACTTGATGTAAACGGCGAAGGCGGGTCGGAAAATCAGGGGAAAAGACGACAACGTCGTCGAGGTAGCAGGGGCAAGGGTGCCACTTGAGGCCGCGCAGGATGCCGTCCATCATGCGGTCAAAAGTGGCGGGCGCGTTGCACAGACCGAATGGCATTACAGTGAATTCGTACAAGCCGTGTGGTGTTACAAACGCGATTTAGGAAGAGTCAGTGGCAGTCATGGGCACCTGCCAGTAGCCAGAGCGGAGACCTAAGGAGAAAAAAAGAACTCCGCTTTTGCAAACAGTCAAGTGCGTCGTCGATACGTGGCAACGGGTATACGTCCTTTCAGGCAATCTTGTTAAGCCTTCGATAATCAAACCAAAATCGTATGGAGCCGTCTTTTTTTTAAACTAGGATGGCTGCTGATGCCCAGGGACTACAGAAGGATGGATGACACCGCGTTTGAGCATATCGTTCACCTGGTCATTGATAATGCGTCTTTCAGTCGCCGATACTCGTTAGGGACGCTGTCAAATGGGTGCATGGCTCCCGGTGTCGATAGTGTGCAAATCAGTCGTTGTGCGGCAGGGTTATGTTGCTTGGCAGTCAAAAGACGAAGAGAAACCTTGGAGCAAGTAAAGAAGTGCGTCGCGCTGCGTCGTCATAAGGTCACTGACAATAGCTGGCGTCAAAGAACGCGGCAGTGACTGAGGGGGCGATGCCCCGAGAACGCCAAGATAAGTGGAGTCGTCCGTCCTGTCAAATATTCACGATGAGGCCAGTGGCTCTGCTCTGCCAAGGCTTTCATGGCGGCGTAAAGTAACTGGTTCGGCCGATGGGTTTGACACGGACATGAGAGAGGCGCTAGTTTTGAACTCGAGGACGGCGAACAGCACTGGTAGTGAACGGCGGTGAACTAAGAGTTCAGATGGAGCGAGGCGTACTGCGCCGTCATCTATGGAGTCACAAGAGATACTGACAAGAGCGGAAGACCAGGCAGTTATAACGGTGTCTTTTGAAACTGCGATTTCGCCACAAGGGTCCTTGTGGTCAGTGATGATATCGGTCGAAAACTGAAACAGCTTGATTTCGGCACGAGCGCACTCAATGATCGCATGATGTGTGGAGAAAAAGTCCCAACCTAATATGACGTCGTGTGAACATGATGGCAACACGATGAATTCTATGATATGAAGGACCTCCTGAATGACGACACGAGCGGTGCAGCCACCGGATGGCTCGACTTGCTGCGCTTTGGCAGTCCCAAGGGACAGACAGTCCAGAAAGCGGCGTTCCCACTTTTCCTATCTTGCGGCAAAAGCAGGCATCTATCGCTGAAAGTGCAGTACAGTGCAGTGTCGACAAGTGCTAGGGTCAATGTTCCTTCCATTGCGACTTCAATAACGTTTTTCCGAGAAGTGTAAGGCTTCATACATTTCGCTGACACCGAAGTTCTGGCCTCCTTAACTGCGATTTTAGTTTTCCTGGCGCAGAGTGCTCTGCCGATGGTGCATGGTGGGGAAAGGGAGCGGCGGCGAGGAGAAGATGAACGGCGAGCAGAGAATGCCGTCTAGATGGCAGGAGGAGATTCAAAGGTGTCTAGGTGTTTGAGTAGTTGCGGAGTTGTTGGAAACGTGGCGCATATGGACGCACATTGTTGGGGACGTTCAGTGTAGGGAGGCGACAATGACGTGTGTCCAGCACGGCCACAATAAAAATTAATCGAACGGTTGTCTTCAGTGTGCCAATGGTCTTGAGGTCGTGTGTACTCCACCAGTGGCCGGACTGGAGGGGATACAGGTGGGCGCAAAGGCGGGTGAAAGGGTCCGTAGGTATGTAGGCCTCGTGGTGACTTCAGCGTACGGCAGGGGAACGACAGTCGGAGCCTGCTGGAGAGAAGGAGAAATGTGGTCGGCTACCAGCTCCTTGGTGACAGATTGAAGAGAGGGTGCCAACGGAGAACTTGACTGGCCGTGTATAAGTGCAATCAGAGAAAACGGACCAGCCACCTCTTCACGGACGAACTCCTTGATCTGTAGCAGCAGCGAAGTGGTAGATGGGGCAGCAGCCAAGCTCGACATTGAAGTGGCCTGAGGAGAAGATTGGCGGGTAGCTATGCGTTGTTTGCGTAGTTAGTCGATGCTTTGACAGAGACTGACGAGTTCAGAGACTGTCGCCGGATTTTTCGCCAACAGCATCTGGAAGGCGTCGTCTTCAATGCCTTTCAAGATATGGCGGATCTTCTCGGCATCAGCCATTGGGACGTCAACGTGGTTACAGAGGTCGACAACATCTTCTATATAACTGGTAAATGTCTCCCCGCACTCTTGCGCACGACCTCGCAAACGTTCCTCGGCGCGAAGCTGGCGAACGGCGGGGAGCCCGAATACCTCTGTCACGTTAGTTTTGAAGGCCGTCCACCTCGTGAGTTCAAGTTCGTGGTGGCGGTTCCACACGCTGGCGACACCGTTCAAATACAACGACACGTAATTCAGTTTTTTGGTGTCGTCGCAGTGGTTGTGGATGCGCACCCAGTCGTTGTCAGCGAGCCAGTATTCCACGTCATGGTCTTTGGTACCGCTGGATATGGGTAGATCGCGTTGACGCAACGAGCCGGGGCAAACCACAGTTGTCACCGGGGCAGCGCGTTCTTCCGGCATAATTAAGAGGGGCTGCAGTGTCCGATTGCGAAGTCCCAGAATTCCTGTTGTGCCCAGCAGCTCCACCAGTTGTAAACGGGGTTTATTCGGATCGTACAGCAGCAGCGACAAACGTAGCAGCAGCAGGTAGGGTGCAGCCAGAGAGCGGACTGGGTACGAGCCACAGGATGGCAACGGGGCTTTCCAGCCTGCCGATCTGCTTCGTCACACTGCATATATAAACCAATAGCATATCTAAGTTCTACAAAAGGTAATGACTGCAACCTTTATCACTGCCTGCCCATAAGCGGCCAGCTGTGTAAAAACAATGAACACAAAGCTTTCCACAAGAAATTCTTTACCAAAAACAACGTGATAGTCAATTTATACAAAACACTGTTGCTCATTCAATCAATTATGCACAACAATCCAGGAGAGGACAGAATTCCAAATCAAAAGAAGCATTGCTTTTCATCATGACATTGCCAGATCCCACACTATCTAAGGGAAGATTGCTTGTGCTTGAGTGGGATGTGATGCTTGACTGCCCCCCCGCCTTCCAATACTGTACCCACAGACCACTCCAAGTCTTTCCCAAGTTCGCTGTCAGCATGGAAAATTTCCCAACAGCTGAGTACATTTAGGTGGATTTATACGTTTCTTCCAGCCAATTTCTCCGACATTTAGCAAAAAAGGAATTGTGCAGTTGCTAAACAAATGGCAAAGGATGGAAGAAATGAATATCACCATATATTTTAATACACAATTCGTTAAGCGTGAGCTTATGCAGGCTGATTTCCATGGTTCGGCAAGATTAAAAAAATATGTAACCGTTAATATCTTCAAGATGCAGTATTTAAGGCAGATGCACGTCTCTATATGTATTTAAATTATTCTCCAGGTCTTTTCAGTAATTTACTAACCTGAGAGGCCCAATGTTCTTACTTCTATTTTCGCTATGCTCTAACAGTGTCACACTCACACATGCTTTGACAGCGCTTTAAGTTAAGACAACGCTTTGATTTTAAGGTACACAGAAACATATTGGACAAAAATATTGGTGAAGCAGGCGTCAAAGACTCCGGCAACTTGAAAAACTAGGTTTAATATCCTGGGTCCAAATAGAACCTGTATGAGATATTAAGCTGATAAGAACACATACTACATTTTGACCCACGTTGGCCACGTCTACGTTTGCACTGCCCTCTCTTTGTCGGCGGTCCAAGCACTTGCGTATCTACTTTACGTTGTCCCGTGGTAGCAGTCCTTTCTAAACGTCCCACGTGTCTAGTTTCCTCTGGCTCTCAGGGTGGTGGTCCCATCATCCACGCGAACCCATGCAAAAATCACGGTAACGAACTTCATACCTTTGTTCCAAATTCTGTGTGACTTCTCTGTTGTGTGCTAAACTACTTCGCAAATTCCACTTTGTGAAGGGGTCATTCCCCTTCACAAAGTGGAATGGCTCACGTCATGACTATTTCTACTATGTTGAAAGATTTGTTTTACACAATGCGCATGATTATGTATGTTATTTGTGCATTGTTATGCATGTATTTGCCAACTTATCTAATCATTCCTACTCTATGTATTATACGTATTCCATGTAATTACTGCATAGCTGCTCCTAATGCATTCTGATAGGATGCCAATAATACTTTCGAGCCTGAGTTCACAGCTTTTTGCGTTGTCTTCTCATATCAAGGAATAAAATCAAATAAAACTAAACTGCTTGTAAAGGGTGTTCCATGCACATGGACTTGTAGTACAATTATGAAGAATGGTTTGTCCCCAGAGGCTGAAGTTTTTGTTTTGCACAAGATCAATGGATTGTGTTTTGTCATATCATCACCATTCATACAAAATTCATTCGTATGCCTCGAACTATGATGTACCTCATAGTATGGCTAGAGCGTGTGTATATATGCAGTGGCATAGCCAGAGGGTGGCAAAGGAGCCATGTACACCCCCCTTCCCCCCAAAAAAAATTCTGTGTATGCCACTGTTAGCAGTACCAAATGTTTAAAGTTTGCCTGCTGCAGATAGCCTAATTCTACCCCTTCAGCTAAATGACTTGTTAACGCAGCCATTACTCTTACCAAAAATAAAATACATTATGGAATAATTAACAGAATTACACTAATTATGTTTTAGTCATTTACTTCACGGCACATAGTTATGTCTAGGAAATGTAGCTAGATGGTTCGCAAGGCATATCCCCTTGGCACGAATTCTGAGGATGGCAGTGGTTTCGAAATGGGACCGGTTTCGAGATATGAGGC
This sequence comes from Dermacentor albipictus, assembly GCF_038994185.2. NCBI lineage: Eukaryota > Metazoa > Arthropoda > Arachnida > Ixodida > Ixodidae > Dermacentor > Dermacentor albipictus. Next base: position 493,076,374 of record NC_091821.1, read on the forward strand.
ATAAAACTTAGTGTAAAAATGCACTTTTGTCCCACCTCTTATACAAACTGTTTTATGCGTTGAAGCACAACGCGCTTGGAAATGCATTGGCCTTCCAGTTATTTAACTGGAACGCCAATGCATTTCATTGGACACTCAAACATTAATATATTGAAACTGGTCTCTAGACCTGAGAATTTGTTCCAAGTGGATACGCGTTGCAAACTCATCGACTACAATGTGTCAGTTGAAATAGGTGCCGTAAAACAATTAACTAACGGTTAATTAGTGTATTAGCGTTAATTGTTCAAGTAGGTATTTTATTTATTGTAGAAGTAATATCCACCTCATCAAGTGACTTACATCAAGGCTTAGTATTGTGCTATCCATCACTAGCAAATTAAAAAAATTGCTGCAGCTAAAAAAGAACACCTTGCATATGTAGTGTTAAATTTTCTAGAATATGCACACGTCGACACGCACACTCATCTTGTGTGTTTCTGCTACGTCTGTTTCAGGTCATGAGAATAGGGGATTCGAATCAAATTATAAGTTTTTCAGGCCAAGCTACATATCAGTAGTGAACATCAAAATTTGGGCAATAATTGCGAATAGGTGAAGTAATTATCAAAGTTTTGCAATGTTTTCCAACTAGTACGTTTCTATGCAGACGAAAAGTGGTCTAATGAAAACTGTTCATTGGAAGAGGAATGTATTTGTTTCAAATTTTGAGAGCTTATTTCAAGAAAGTAGTGCGTTTAATAAGGCACAGAAATTCTAGCAGTGAATATTACTCAACTACCGAACGTCTTCACATCTGCAGTTTCAACATACCTAAAGTAACTACATAAATTTACTTATTAGTCACTTAATTTAGTTAGTCTATAGCACAACTTCTGATGGCTGCCATTGCTGTAATGGTTGGTCAGCAAAAATTATATTGCCTGTAATCCGTCAATTTTAATAGTAATCGAGGACACTTGTAACAATATCTAAGTACACAAGCATGCGCACCAATTGGTAACAAGAAACACATATTGCATTCGTTCACAATGTTACTGACAGCCCAGATTTAATGAGCTTTTGTTATTATTGTAGTGAAGGTCTGCACATTGAAGGGAATTGCACAGCACGAAAGATTGGACATATAGTGTAAACAACAGGCACAGTGCTGTCATCTGCCTATATGTCTCGCCTTTTGCAGTGTTGAATTCCCTTCAGCATGCACTAACCAGCCCAGTTCAGCACACTGCTAAAGTCTGCACTGATTAGTAGCCAGAAGTTTTTACCTTGCATTGTATGCAAAATAGTCCATCACTTAATCTGTGAATTGTGAGAAGTGCTGCCACAGTAATCCATCGATGCGTTACCCCAGAAAGCATGTTCTGGCTATCACCTATACTTCGTTGCTAAATGGAAAATATAGCCATCCAGAGCCTACACTTCCATCTCTATCTCATTACCAGAGCAGAGCTGAACTAGTGTATCAGAATATTGTAAGTAAGGCTTCAAAGCACGTTATGAGACATCCTGCAACTGGCAAACAGTACTTACTATCAGCACAAGTGCTTTCCAGCAGAGAAGAACAATGACAAACTTTTGAAAGCACAGTACACAACTGTATGGGACTTCATTAAGGCTGATAAAAGTTGAAATTTATTTTTGCATGTGCATTTTGTCGAAGCTTTACCCCAGCTAAAATACTAAGCTCCAAGTTAGAAAATGTCAGGTGATAATTTTCTGTGAAAATGATTTCTCTAGTGGAAGCACTTAGATATGACAGCAGGGAGGCATATGCATATGTCTAGCTGAAAACCTGTTACTCCTTTAATGTGAGGAACAATGGGCAAAGATATTCAGAAGGAAGTTATCTTTTTATTAAAAGCAGTCATAGGACATAGGTACTGCTCATTTGTGGCTCAAATTTATAAAACAAAGGATTCTTTACCTCTTTCACTGACTGTGCCGTCAGCAGGTGACCGGTTGCTTTACACAATCCGCAAGGTGCTTGCTTGCACTAGCGACAGTGGCCAGCGCGGTCACGTAACACTAAGCTAGGGTTCCATGAGACTGTGTTACCCTTCGTGTATCTCGTAACACCTCTACTACAGCGTTTTTCTTGCATGGGTGCCTTCGCGTCTCCAACGTGGTGGGCGTTTGCTGCGCATAGCGTTCTAGATCACCTCCTCAAAAATTGTCGTCGTCATCATCATCATCATCAGCCTGGTTATGCCCACTGCAGGGCAAAGATTAAGGAGTTTGCCGTCCCTGCAAACTCCTTAATCTCATCCGCCCACCTAACTTTCTGCCGCCCCCTGCTACGCTTCCCTTCCCTTGGAATCCAGTCCGTAACCCTTAATGACCATAGGTTATCTTCCCCCCTCAATACATGTCCTGCCCATGCCCATTTCTTTTTCTTGATTTCAACTAAGATGTCATTAATTCGCGTTTGTTCCCTCACCTAATCTGCTCTTTTCTTATCTCTTAACGTTACACCTATCATTCTTCTTTCCATAGCTCGCTGCGTCGTCCTCAATTTGAGTAGAACACTTTTCGAAAGCCTCAAGGTTTGTGCCCCGTAGGTGAGTACTGGTAAGACACAGCTATTATACACTTTTCTCTTGAGGGATAATGGCAACCTGCTGTTCATGATCTGAAAATGCCTGTCAAATACACCCCAGCCCATTCTTATTCTTCTGATTATTTCCGCCTCATGATCCGGATCCGCAGTCACTACCTGCCCTAAGTAGATGCATTCCCTTACGACTTCCAGTGCCTGGCTGCCTATTGTAAATTGCTGTTCTGTTCCGAGACTGTTAAACATTGCTTTAGTTTCCTGCAGAGTAATTTCTAGACCTACTCTTCTGCTTTGCCTCTCCAGGTCAGTGAGCATGCATTACAGTTGGTACCCTGAGTTACTAAGCAAGGCAATATCAACAGCGAATCGCAAGTTACTAAGGTATTCTCCATTAACTTTTATCCCCATTTCTTCCCAATCCAGGTCTCTGAATACCTCCTGTAAACACGCTGTGAATAGCATTTGAGAGATCGTATCTCCCTGCCTGACGCCTTTCTTTATTGGGATTTTGTTGCTTTTTTATGGAGGACTACGGGGGCTGTGGAGCCGCTATAGATATTTTTCAGTATTTTTACATACGGCTCGTCTACACCCTGATTCCGTAATGCCTCCATGACTGCTGAGGTTTCAACAGAATCAAATGCTTTCTCGTAATCAATGAAAGCTATATATAAGGGTTGGTTATATTCCGCACATTTCTCTATCACCTGATTAATAGTGTGAATGTGATCTATTGTTGAGTAGCCTTTACGGAATCCTGCCTGGTCCTTTGCTTGACAGAAGTCTAAGGTGTTCCTGATTCTATTTGCGATTACCTTAGTAAATAATTTGTAGGCAACCGACAGTAAGGTGATCGGTCTATAATTTCTCAAGTCTTTGGCGTCCCCTTTCTTATGGATTAGCATTATGTTAGGGTTTTTCCAAGATTCTGGTACGCTCGACGTCATGAGGCATTGGGTATACAGGGTGGCCAGTTTCTCTAGAACAATCTGCCCACCATCCTTCAACAAATCTGCTGTCACCTGATCCTCCCCAGCTGCCTTCCCCCTTTGCATATCTTCCAAGGTTTTCTTTACTTCTTCCGGTGTTACCTGTGGGATTTCGAATTTCTCTAGACTATTTTCTCTTCCATTATTATCATGGGTGCCACTGGTACTGTATAAATCTCTATAGAACTCCTCAGTCTCTGCCAAGTTAATTCCCGTCGGGTGTAGGCAATTAAACTTTTGTATGAGGTATGATTCCGTATATTTGCTGTCGCGAGGTGAGCGGAAATTTGTTTGTAGTATATAGAGCCTTGCTTTGTCGAATATATACCCACGCTCATTAAAATGGCTGGCTACTGCTTTCGGAAAATTGTGTTTTGTATCCGCGCAGTGACAGTTGAATCTTGTATGAATTTGTTGTCCAGTCTAACCTATGTATTGTTTGCTACAAGCGGCGCATTCTAGACAGTAGACTACGTTGCTTGGTGTGCAGGTGAAACCCGAAGTTACCTTGTGTGCGTGATTCGAGGCTCTACTTTTTACTGTAGCAGTAAATTGAATATGTTTGCATGTAGAGCACGTGGGGCGGGCACAGGGACCGGTTCCCAACTTCGTCTTTGTTCTTAGTTTTGCATGCACAAGAATATCTTTAAAATTAGTGTAGCGTCTGTAGGCTAGCCTGGGCAGGGTCGGGAAAATTCTTAAGTTTCTGGTTGCTGGTGAGAATTGAGTAGTATTTACTGAGGATGTGGTTCACGTTTGGGAGTGCGTTTGAGAATTAGTACCAAGAGGCGTGGTTGTTCGTGTGATCCTCGGCCGGGGCTTGAGGACCTCGGCTCGATCAAGTTTGGTTGCAGTGGTGTAGGCTTTCTGAAAGTCACCGCTTGGGTGGTTCCTGTTTGATAGGCTTTCCTTAAGGTGATCGAGTCTATCTTGTAGCCTTGATTTTCAACGCAAATGCGGCGTAGTCGTGTGGCTTGGCCTTTAAAGATGCCTTTTTGCAATGTTTGGGATGGTGGTTCGTCAGCTGTTTATTCGACGGTGTCGTCATGAAATACATATATAATATGCACATGTGCTGATATGTTAATAGAAAGAGAAAAAATAAAGAATTTGATTACTTGATATATGGCTCGAGGACTCTGACTTCTTTTGCCTACATAGAAAAGGTGCACTCCCCAACACAGTGTTCCCCACTCCTTTTTGTGCAATCCTTCCAGTAACAAACAGGCTTGCTCATTGCAGCTTATGCCAAATTCTTTAAAGTCAAATTTTTATTTTTTTGTTTACATTAGGACATCTTCACATTGTAATTATCCTGCAGAAAAATGTCAAGTTTATCGGATCCTCCTGTAACAGTTGGGGCTGGCCGCACTCTAATAGATGACCTTAAACTACCAGATTAGGTGAAGATTTAATGGGGCCTTGAAAGATTTTTTGAACATAGTGTCATGTGTAGCTGATGCACAAGGCTATTTACAACACATTTACATGTAAGCCAGTGATGGCCAAAATGGCGACCCTTTCTCAATCGGGAACACATCGTCTTCATCCTCTTCAGTGCAGCTACACTGTGGCGGCTCTTCCGTATCAATAGTAAAAAAATGTTTCCAATCTGTCGTAAAAGATGTTGTCAACATGTAAACCTAACAATACTACATTGCATGCAACAGGAAATTTAAAGTGTTGTGTCGAAAACAGCAAAAAAATGGGTTGCTCTTGCGTTCGCAATATCGTCATGCAACGTCACTGCAAGCAGCTGGACCTACGAACACTATATATTGGCTGATTTCGGGATCGCGAGAGCATTCTCAGAAATACACAAATGCTAATCTTGAGTTAGATGAAAAAGATACATGCCTGAGATCTCGAAAATACACAAAAATAATTTCACCTCAACACTGACGGTCTACGTGTGGCGTACGAGAGGATAGTGGCATGTTGCATAGCGTAGACTACGGCAGCCGCTATGGAGATCATGGCAAGCTCTTTCGCTGCTGAGACACTCAACTTTAGGGCAGGGCTTTTCCCTCTTGGCTTCTTCTCTTCGTTGCTTCCAGCTTGCTAGCAGAGATGAAAATAGAGAAAGGCGTGTATCGGTGCGTTAACTCCACTAATTGGTGAAGTATTCGAACAAATTTAGTGCCATGAGATTCCTGAAATGTCTTTTAATACTAAGGCCGTTGTATGAGCAGTTGGAAAAGGGTTTCAGGGCCTCTTTAATATGACTAGGAGCACTGCCGGGCGCACGGTATGCTTTTGTTTTTTAACTTTAATAGTGATTACACAGCTTAGAAGTATGAGTACAATGTGTCAGATAACAGCAGAGGTTATTCATCATAATCGCTGCAGCGTAATAGCCTTAACATTTTGTTCAATGTGCATTCGCTCTCTGAGTGACCATGTCATTTTGGTAGCTTATGTTATGCAGGAAATATATGAATTACAGATTGGTATCCAATGAAGACTTGCTTGCGTTCCAAATGTGATTATGACGCAATTCATACAGTACCAGGGTCCTATTTTCTAATTACATTGAGAGAGGCCTCTTTATAGAGGAAACTTTCCTTCTTTCTTTACCCTTTCTCGTTGTTACAGCGCAAGTCGTTCATTAAAGGGCTCAATAATTTCTAAAAATATTTCTTGGCAGCTAAGCATGCTCTATGAGAACTGACTATCAAGTTAGTTGGACTTGCATTAGAATTAAGCAAGCTTTCTGAAGAACAATAAAAAATAAAGATGACAAATACTACCTCAATGTATATCTCTTCTCTTGTATTGGTGTTCTAATTTAACCTTGTAAAACTAAAAAGGACAACTAATGAGACCCGTTTTCAAGAGTAAAGTGTTTAATAGCCCCAGATACTGCAAATTTGATGAAGATGGCTGATGAATGGGAATCATCCACAGAAGAAAATCAAGGAACAAGGAACGCTGACTCATGCTCAGAAAATAAAACAACTATGTATACACGTGCACAGGGTGAAGTGATACTGCATTCTCATTCATGCTATATAATGACGATCACTATTTCGAAAATTCCATCCGATTGCTATCTCTTCCACAGGTAATTTTCTGTCTCAGCACACGAAACTATAATAGAAACCTACACTGCAGTTCAACTGTGATGTATATATATGTTACGTGATTGAAAATTCGTCACGAACCCTTGCTGATACCAGAAGTAAAAGCCCGACAATATAGTCACAATGCGTCATACACGCCAAACAGCCAAACAATAGTCATACATGGATGATGGTGGTGTCGTCCATTCCTTACCCATATCGTCCTTGTGTTTTGTGCATAATTCTCACGGTGTCTGACCCTGGCCTTGCCCGAATTATTAGGCCTCTGCGTGCTGAAAGAAGCCGGAAATTCACGAGTGAAATTTGTTCACCGACAAAAGGCTCTCCTATATTGCAAAGTCCGTTGGTTACAAAGCAATCGCGAGGAAATGTGCATGCATGCTACATCGATCGCCAATGATGGCGTGCGAATTCTGCGTTTTCAAGCAATTGAACGTGAGCAATGCCGCTACGCGCTGGTAAAGCCCCCCAAAATTGGCATCCAGCTTTATGAGAAGACACACTCACAACTAAAACGAGCAACAGTATAGGACACATGCTGCAATTCACGAATTATCTCTGTCGGCACCACGCAGTTGGCAGCGCAGTGTCACCAAGACTCTTCGAAACCGCCAATCCACAGCAGGCGACATGTGGCGCCGTTTCGTGGACACAGTACAGTTCCTTGAAAAGCTCCTATATCTTCGTAACAGCAAGGTTACTCGCGCACGCAGATATTAGACAGTGCTACAGTACCACGGAGCAAGAAATATAGGAGTGGAAACTCCGCTGTTTGCGGCGTCCAGAAAAGGTCACAAGCCCGCGGATATATTTTCATGCTGGCGGCACCTGGCGGCATGGGAAGAAATTACCGCTGTTTCGGTTGCCAGGGCAACCGGTCGAGTGTTGCTCCCGTTCGGCCGCGCGCGCCTGACTTCTACTGAGGGCACTCTCGCGCGCTTCTTTACCGCTTGTAGCCCGAAAAGCAACTGCTGCTACGCTTCAGCCATTTGAGCACAGTAAAAAATAAAACGCGTTTTCCATGACAGCTATAAGATGATACGTAGCTTCTGGTTGTAGCCAGGGCTATCTTGCTCCGTGGCGGGCGGTTTTCGGCTTTTTGCGCTTGCGAAACTGATGGCTATCTCGTTCCTAATCGCTCAAAGGGCGACCGCTTCTTTCTCGCTCTAGTGCTCACAGGGGTGCGCTTAGGAGGGATGCCGCCGTGCATGTGTTTCCGTTCCTTTTCTTTTTTATAAGACTCGCGAAAACTAGTTGCCCTAGCTGCTTGGCGATAAGAGGAAGATTAGCGGAAGTTTGCCACACGTGTTGCTTTTTTTGATGGGCACACAACAAAACAGTTTTCTTGAGTGCGCGCACCTACGCAGTTCGGTTACGGCGTGCCCGCTGAAGCAAACACCCGTGTCGTCTGCTGGGGACGTATTCTGAAACGTTCGCCGCGGCGAAGTTTCGCACTGGCCACGCCTCCGCCGTTGCGGCGCGCGCTGAATGGCTGCTTTGACAAAACCGGAAATGCACTTGCGCCACCTGAATTTCCGGTTTTGTCAAAGCAGCCATTCAGAGCGCGCCGCAACGGCGGAGGCGTGGCCAGTGCGAAACTTCGCCGCGGCGAACGTTTCAGAATACGTCCCCTTGTCGTCTGCTTTGAGCGGGTACCGCCGGAGTGAGCGCCGGGCGCTGCTTTCTTTTTTTTTTCCGCTGCTGCTTCTACGACGCGCCGCATGGTGCCGCCACTGCATAGGGTAGCGTCGGCGCATGCAACAATTGTGACTTTATCTGGTCGCCCGCGCTCGCTCGCGCTGACGGGAGTTTCACCTCCTATACGTCTTACTCCGTGTACAGTACACACCACACGGCCACAAAGAACCACAGTGATCTTCAAGCTGCGTGCACGCGCGTATAGGCGCTGCCAGTTATTTTCGATTTTAAAACGCACATCATGTAAAATGCTTTATCTATTGGTAGTCTAATTAAGAATAGAACGATAATATTAGGATTTCATGTGTTTTCTGTTAAAATCTTTTGGTGACTTCATCACGCGTGCCAGCATCGGACTCCACTTGGGGCCGTCTGCTACCGCGTGCGTGCACTCAGCACCGGCCTTTTTTATATACATTCATGTGGACGACGTGACCAACGCCCTGAGGAGCCGGAGAAAACCAGACACGCGTCTCGTTTCGACGGGACCGCCACCACGGGAGAGCGGAAGGAAAGGAGATACGCAAGCACTTGGAACGCCGACAAAGAGAGGCTGCTGTGAATATCGACAGGGCCGACGCAGGTGAAAGTATAGTATCTCTTCCTATCAGCTTAATATCTGATACGAGTTCTATATGGACCGAATATATTAAGCTTATTGTACCTAACTGGCTCAGTGCTTGAAGCCTGCATCGCCTCCGCCGCAGATCGGCCCCGTATTTCACTGTCTCCGGGATCGGCCCACGGTTTTTGCACATGCAGAAAAAAAACAATGCACCGAACCCTAGCCATAAACAGCTTCGCTTTAAAATGGACACTATCACCACTTCTTCATAACGATATTCAACTTCATAAAAGACAAAATGTGTTATACAGTTCAACGTCCACTTCTCCAAGTATTTTGTTTTCATATGATCCACTGCAATATTTTAACAGATAGATTCAATATCAGTTCATTTTACTTTATTTATCTAAATAAATTCTACAAGCCTGATATGGTTCATACAGGAGTGGACATATAAACGTAACGCAGACATACCGCTTTATCATACAGCGGATAAATGAAGTTCAGTAGAATAATTGAAAAGTTACAGGTGTGTCATGTAAGGTACAAGAAGTAGTCAATATACAAACCGAATTTAACATGTGCATCCAGTGAAACACACGGTGAAATTTTGTTCATAGAGGCCTACTTCAACGCACACAAGGCGGTGCCAAGGTAACACGCTGCTTGGAACTTGCTGTCAGTGAATATGCACGAAATAAAATAATCATATAGGTATTGGAGAAAAGTAGAAAAAAAAAGATCGGAACACTAAGTGAAAGATAGACTGAAGTGGTGGCAATGCATTTCATGTCTGTTTTTCGATGGTGGAGCATTCTCAATAACGAGGAAAGGAAATAATTATTTTACAGACGTTTCCTTCAAAAAATCTTAATGTGGTACGGAAGGCTACTCCACAATTTGCCAGCTTCAAAGTTACCGGTTGCTTATTGGTTACTGTTTCGTACCATTTTTAACAAGAAGTTTTAGCAGCGGCGATTCATCTTAGCTGGACAATACAACGTGTCCAGTGAAGCAATACTAGCACAAAGCACACCACTGATATTTTAGCAACATACTTAGAGAGAGAGAAAGCGAGGAGAGGAAAGACAGTGGGGTCATCAATTATTTGTTTTGAACACATATATACATTTAACAGCAAAAGGAAAGCGGGGAGCAGGATGGCAACTGCCACCGGAAGGAGCACAACGCCTGTCTTCACTTTGGAAGGGAGGTGACAGCAACACAGGAATGAAAAATAGGAAGGAGGGGAGGACAGAGGAAATAAAGAGCAACATGAGAAATCTAAAAGAATAAAGTAGATTACACAGTACAGATCACACACAGTTGGGCCGGTCACTGAAGGTCCCGCAACTGAACCGAAGTTAGTTAATTAGAATTAACGTGAACCTAAGTTAGTTAACTCTAGAATAGTAAGAAGGGTGCGATGAGCCTGATAACATCGAGAAGCACAACCACTGGGCTAAAGACATTCGTCGAGTGTCGTACACCACAGGCCAAGGAGATAACAGTCACTCACTAGCTACATGTGCTGCACACTGAAAGCGAGACACTCAAATATTAGGAGCTGAAGTGTCTCGCAGCAGCCGCAAGACATACACGATGGGCTGGCCACACGTCCTTGTCTGCACAAATGTTCGCGCACGTTCACGCAGACAACCTTCAGCTTGAGTATTAGCGCTCTAGCGCGACGAGTGAAGCCTCGACCACGAACATGGGGCGGGTACGTTTCATTTGCGACGCGCTGGTCTGGATGCTGCTTGAGTAGGCGGCGACAAATCAGTAGACGAGCGTCATCAAGCTTGCACGAAGTTTCAGAGCAGTCACAGTTGTTATGAGCACAAGCTGAAGCCAGCCGATCAGCCTCTTCATTTCCGGCGATTCCTACATGTGAAGGTATCCATTGAGCAACGAGAGATACCCCACGCGATCAAATTTTGTTTTCAAGTCAGTAATGTTGCTCACAATTGGGGAATCAATCCGACTGCGTTGTAGACGGCTAAGGGCAGCGCGGGAGTCTGTAAAGATGGCAATCTTCGATGTGGTGAACTCCTCTTGCACTAATTTCAGTGCAACATTAATCGCTGCTAGCTCCGTAGTTATTGACGAAGTTGGATGTGGTACTGAAAGATACGTCGCACTTGAGTCGACGGGCAGAAAAAAGCTGAGAGGTGCAGTTGTAAATACTTGAAGATAATCTGAAATTCTTTCGAACAAGTGAGACGGAGCCAATTGAGATATTTCCGAAACAGGCATATCAGACGTTTTGTGTATGTCAGGGATTGTGAGGCAAATGGGGAATACCTGCTCCGTGATATCTTTTGGAGGCGGAAGCGTCCAGTGTGTTACCCTACACGGGAGTCAGGGATGATATGATGTGCTGAAAGAAATCTGTAATTGTGAAGCAGCGTTGAAGTATCCCTGCGAAATAAACTGCAAGGTAAAGTTCGGATTAATTTCTTCTAGGGATGTCTCTAGTAGAGTCCGTAAAATAATTATTTTCCTAATAGTGATAAAAATGCCAGTGTCTAAAACCATAATACACAGTAGAATTAATTTAACAAAAGCGCATGCCGTAGTGAATAGTATTGTCATACTTGGCTAGTTGATGCTTCAAATGGATATGTTTTGCTTATAAAAAGCTTCAGTCTGAAACGACCTTAGGAATCGCCTTGGATCCATTGCACGCCTTGTGTGTTTATAAAAGCCGAGTGATGTTAAGATCATAGTAATTTATTTTGGTATGAGAAAATAATAAGCTGACGAGTGGCTATTGGCCCTGTTGCCAACAAACATAAAACTTTGACTGCGAAGTTTATTATTATTATTACTATTATTATTATTATTATTATTATTATTATATTATTATTACTAGTAGTAGTAGTAGTAGTAGTAGTAGTAGTAGTAGTAGTAGTAGTAGTAGTAGTAGTAGTAGTAGTAGTGGTAGTAGTAGTAGTAGCAGTAGTAGTAGTGGTACTTAGCTTGAATACATACAGGCAGGCAGACAGCAACAGAGAGCAAGCTGGGAATTGCTGCCGAAAGCTAGCAACGCCTGTGTGCACTTCATTAGGGATGATGGGGCTGGAAAAAAAAGAACAAAAGTGGAAAATAGAGATAGCAATTAGAGTAGCATGACACTTAAAGGACTGAAGTAAATTAACGAGACATAATAGACAATGACAGCAAGAAGTAATAAAAAACGCTAGACCCGGTATTTCGCAAAAGAAAGCAATAAAAAAGGAAGCTGAAAAGGGATTGATCTGGCGACTTCATGTGTAACAAGCATAAGGGCAGAATAAATAAAAGAAGAACGTGGTACCAGCAGGAAGTCGGCCCACTTTCTTTTAGAAAGGAGGACTTGTTGAACTCAGTGACTTCGAGACGCACAAACACTTTGCTACGGACAGGGTGCCCCTATGGCAATTGCTAAAGTGCGTCACGGCAACCACGGGCAACACATAATGGACCATACACACGTTCTTGCAGGTGTAGACGCTCAGACACCGCGAAACATGAAACTTTCTTTCTTTGTTTTTCTTTCTTGCTTGCTTTTTTTCTCTATTGATTTCTTTGGGTTCGAGTGCATTTACAGAAACTGAAACAAAAGCGAAAACCTGACGGGAGCTTTCCTTCTGAGTACAGTTGGCCACGGAGTCCTAATAGAAAAAGTATGCAGCAGCTTTCTTGCGAAACTCAAGACATATTGTTTTATTTGCAACGTAAGCTGTCTTCATAGGTAGTAATAATGTAAAACAATGATAACATATAACAAAAATAAGGAAAATAACCTATACATTACCAAACAGAAAGAATATTGTGCCTAGAAAAAGAATATAATTATTAGCTTGTCTTAATATATCATTAATATCTTGTCTTCGTATGTAGGAATAGTGAGAAACAAATCTAAAATATTAACTGAAATAAAAAGAACACTTGCCTATGCCAGGGTGCCGCACCGAAATGTTTTTCGTTCTGGTTTGGTTCTGCTCCGGAACGAAGCAATCCGTAACGGTACCTAATGGTTCCGTAACGGTTCCGCAGCGGTTTATAACGTAATGGTGCATGACGGTTTTTTTGCATGCAAAAATTTTTGAAGCAAAGTAACGTTAAAAACACAGTACTTATTTTTCTCAATAAGTGAATATGAATTGCGAGATAATGTTCAGTTTTTTTAGAAATGTAACTGAGCACGATCTCAGAAGCAGCACGTCTTCGAGTGTACTCGCCGAAACGCGAGACTGCTGTTCCGACAAATGAACTTAAACGAACATAAACGAATGATGAAACTTTGGTAGCAAAGCGTTGTACCCGCAGAAAGAGAAACCATAAGCTCTTCACCACGCAAGCTCTAGGTTTTGCTACGATGCCGATCTGCGAGTACACCGAGCGACAAGCGTAGATTATGTGGAGCTCTGGACCGGCTATCGCTCGCCCCATCCCTGCCTGGGATACGCGCTAATGCAAACCCCTGAGATACGCGCGCTAACGCCGGCGTTGCCGGACATCGGTTGTTTCGCATTGCCGACTATCCTATTCAGTCGAAAACCGTTAAAAACTATTTCAGTTTCACTCCGAAACAAAATAATAAATAACGTTTCGATTACGTTTTCCTTGCGGTCCAACATATCGTTTATTTTTTGGCTTTTCGTTTTTGTTTTCGTTTTGTTCCGACACAGTGATCTATACATTTCTAAGCAGCAAAATAATATATATATATATATATATATATATATATATATATATATATATATATATATATATATATATATATATATATATATACCTCGAAAAATATTCTCATAAATATCATATCGATAAGAAAATTCCCGAAAAATTTACACACGTAAGTTATATTAAACCCTCGAATGCTAGCTAAATATATTCCATAAATATTTCAGGAATTTCATTGAAACCATTTTTGTAACTTTCTTGATGAACGTTTAAAAAATGTTAATTTTACAAGATCAGATAGTTCGTGTTGAATATGCCGCCATACGTAGGTAGTTGTTTACTAGTCAGGCCGCAGCGTGGTGAGGCAAGGCATTAGATTCACGTGCAACATGCTGTTGCGGGCGCTGCCAGAGGAAGTAGTGACGAATCCGCTGATGAGTGTCTTGAAACTGATAAACAATTAGTAGTCACAACCTAGCTATCGTTTCTGGAGGTCATGCAAGCCAGCAAGTGGATAAAGCTCTGTGTGGGAGGCTCTTCGACTTCGAATTGCGGCCGTATAGTCATCAGGCTACTCATTAAGCAGGAATTTCACACGAGGAAACAAAATAAATCACACAGCGACAAGTTGGATGAATATTGGTTATGCGGCAGAGAAAGAACATGGTTTTGGACAAATCTTACAGGGCTGATACAACAGTGCGGATGATCGAGTGTTACTGTTCACTTTGTGCGGCCATGGATGGTACGGATGCCAAACGCCTTAGACACGACGTGTGTAATCGTCACGCTCGTCAATATAATAAGACTTGTCCATCGGGTGTGTGACGAGATTATGCACCAGTGAAAATCCTACTCTCCTCTATCCTCCGTTTACCACTTCTACATCAGGAAGTGGTATCTCTCCCAATTTCTCTGTGTGGGCTGCCCAACATGACCTAACCTCCTCACCACTACGCCAGGGAGTGGTATCTCTCCGTATTCCTCGCTGTGGGTTGACCAGGGTGCTCACAAGGCCCTCTACCAGGGAGCGAGAGAGAATGAGGTTGCCCGGATGGTGTAGGGTATGAGAAGGCCGGCGAGACGCCACGAACGGTTCATATCTGCCCTTCCGGGCTAGAGCACATACGCCGAACGTTTCGGTACTTTTTAGCGCAATGAGCATCGAGTGACTCTGTTGTTTCTTGCGCAGCACTTCCAGTCCACCTCTCGAGACAACCGGGGATGAAATTCAAAATAAATCAGAAAAAAGCAGAAAAAATGTTCCAGTACAACATTTATAGGTTTCCTTATAGATATGATATCATAGCATAAGTTCAGTTACAATTTGAGTTAGTGAAGTATCTAGAATGATTAGCATTAGAAATAACTGATTGCCATACACTTAAGCACAAAATCGCAGATTTTAGAGACCCGCCACGTGAGCACGACTTTGTTGAAATTCCTGGAAACTCGGAAGTAGAAAGCGGAAGTAATGGTGTCACTAATAACGTGACACACAAGAAGGTGGCACGATGTTTACCCGCTCATTTGTTGCCTGCCATAGACTGAACATCTGCCTAGCAGAGCGGATATGACGTCACTCCCTTCTCTCTCTATTCTCCTCTCCTGGCATTCATGTGCTCACTCGCTCGCTCACAACAGCTACGCGCGCGCGCTCGTTACACGCTCTGACGTCAGCAACGGAGCGGCCGCGTGTGGTGCACTTCGTACGCCGCTCGCTAGGGGGTTACGCCCCGCTAGATGGCGCACGCTTTCGCTCGCTTAACCTAAAGAACACTAACGCCGAGGTGCGAGTGCCACTAAGAGACACCTATGCGAAAGATTAGGGTCGCCTATCATTTTTGTCTTGGAGCGGACCGCTCACCCGTAACGATGTAATAAAACTTCTATTATAGTTTTACATCACCTAGTCTTCCCTGCCGAGCCCTCTGCGATGGTTAACCTAGTTTGAGCTCCAAGAAGATGCTGTTGAAGGTTGCTGAAACCCCGTCCCTGTAAAAAGAGGTGCCAGCTGTAACACGAGTGACGCAACAAAAGCACCAGCAGTGAATTATGCTAAATCGGGAGGATGCCACCGAATTGTTGGCTCTAACATTTCAGCATATCAGTGTAGAAGGTTTGGTTTATGGTTTGTGCATTAGGCTCCTGGGGCAATCGTAGAACTTCAGATCTATAGCTTTAGAGAAAAAAAAATACGGCCTAACCAATTTCCCGATGACTGTCGATAGTAACAGGTTTACTATTTAAGCAATATAGCAACAAACCATACTGCTGAAGTCATATTTATTGAAAATCTGGACTGATAATTCTTGAACTTGCGTTGCTTGAACTGAATGCAACATATACACTTTCTCCGTTAGCGGCCGCTTTGCTGTGGCACTCACTAACCGATATCACCCATGGGCATGAGGGTACGATGATGACTGTATGACGACGACGCAGTCACGATAACGGAATGACGAAGGGATAACGTCGATGGAACGAGAAAGGTGGTATGACGACGACGCATGATGGCAATGAGAGGCCAGCTCTGAAAAGATGACGATGTTGACATGACGAAAATTTGAAAATGACGGCGTGATGACAGAGGCATGACAACGACGGTATGACAACGGATGCTTGACAGTAACTGTCTGGCGATGGCACAATGAAGATAATGGCTTGGAAATGGCCGCACATTCATGAATAAATGATGACAGTATGATCACAGTATCATAACGAAAAAGGAATTACGTGGATAGAATGAAGAATATTAAATTACAGCCATGAGACGAGGTGTCTGAGGTGATGATAATGGTAAGATGACAGTGTGATGGTGATGGCATGATGGCAATGGAGCGACAACGCTGGCGTAACGACAACGTCATGACAAAAGAGGGATGGTGAAGTTTGAATGAAGACGATGAAAGGACTACAATGACATAGCGACGATGGTATGGCAGCGAATGCATGGCGACGACTATATGACAACGATGCAGTAACAACGATGGTATGACAACGGTATGAACACAATGAGGTAACGACAACTGTATAAGGACGATGGCATGCCGACCACGGCGTCACGAAGGCCGCATGACGACTAGGTGGGACGACGACAACATGACGAGAGTCTCATGACGAAACTGTAATGACGACAATACAAAGACCACGACGGCACCACGACCGCGAGTGCATGACCAGTGGCCCAAGGTAGTCGACAAATTGGCTCACAAGGTCGCCGTAAAGGGTGTGATGACGACGGCATGGCAATCGAATGACGAAGCTGTAATGGAGAGAATGGAACGACGACGACGTCGTCAAGATGGTGGTAAGACAGCGAATAGGGACGACTGTGTCACATCAGTATTGTCACAAAGACAGGTTGACAAGAGTCTGTTGACAAAGCTAGAATGAAGAGGATGAAACGGCCTGGACGGCACCATGATCACGAGCACATACCAAGTGTCCACAGCTGGTAGACAGCCTTGGGTCACTGCGTTAGCGTAAGAGGCCAGATAGATAGATAGATAGATAGATAGATAGATAGATAGATAGATAGATAGATAGATAGATAGATAGATAGATAGATAGATAGATAGATAGATAGATAGATAGATAGATAGATAGATAGATAGATAGATAGATAGATAGATAGATAGATAGATAGATAGATAGATAAAAATGTATCTCACGATGTCTGTTGACGGTAATGCCAACAGAAATCGAGCAAAGTAGTGACCAACCATATTCCTGAAGTCACGTTTGTTTAACATGTGTAATGGTGATGCTGAAACTTTTGTTGCTTCGCCTATGTGCCACATACTTTCATATCGCTCCAGTTTGACGTGGTGCTCGCTTACCAAGGTCGCCCATGAGCATGGAGGCATGACGATGACTGTATGACGCCGATGCAGTGATGATGCAATGACGAAGAAAAATGGTATCAATGGGACGACAAAGGCGTATAACGACGGCGGTATGGTTTCAATCAGATGTAGATTCTTAAGTTATGACCGCGTTATAACTACGACAATGTGCAGGCGATGACCTGAGGACAATCAGATGACGACGACTGTAAGACGACGATGGCTTGACTACAACGGCATGACGTCAACCGGAGGGAGAAGTTGAAGTGGCGATGATGGCACCACCACGGCGACATTACGGCGACGGTCTGATAATGGAGGCTTGATAGCGACTTTCTGACCAACACAATATGAGAACGGCTGTATAATCACGATCAAAGGACGACAGTCTGACTACAGTACATTGAGAAATATTGAAATTGATTAACGGCGAAGGTGGTATTACGAAGACGGCTTGACGTCAATGGAAAGACGTTACTAAATTGATGACAATGATAAAACGACAGCGTGACGACGACGGCATAATGACTATGTGGCGACGATAGCTTGATGACAACAGCACGACAAGAGTCGGGCGACAAAGCTAGAATGGCGATGATGGAGCGTCGACGACGAGAACGCGACCTCGAACACGTACCTTGAGGCCCAAGTTATTGCACAGCTTCGACTGCTGGTGGTAGGAGTCGTGACGCCGACGGTGTGGCGAGAGTAAGATCACGAAGCTGGAATGACGACGACTGAGCGACCGTGACAGATTTACGACCAGGAGCACAAACGTAGTGGCACAATGCTTGACTTGTATATTTGACGATAGTTGACTTGTCTCGACTTTGAGTACTCCATTTGCCGCTTTGTCGCTCATTGGAGAACCATACTGATAGCAGAAACGATGAATGTGTAAGGACGATGGCATGCCGACGATGGCATGCCACGACATGACCCACCGTGGTAGCCCAGCAGCTTTTGCGTTGCGCTGCTCAACTAGACTACAATACCGGCTGCAGTGTAGCACTTTGTTGCGGGCGAAATGCAAGAACACTCGTTCGCCTAGATTTATGTGCGAGTTAAAGAACTCCAAGTTGTCCAAATTAATCCGTAGTTCCCAACAACGGCATGCATCATAATCGTATTGTGTCTTTGACACGTGAAACATCAGAATTAAACTGAGGGATAATTTCTTGGCTTTTCCAAACGTTAAGCGGTAATTGTTCGTCTGCTTCCTTTCTATTCGTCTGTGAGGATACAACAGTGAGGATACAATAGTGAGTGAGGATACAATACAATACAGTCTTTATTGTTCATAAAGAAAGTACAGATAGCAGGCCTACGAAAGCCTCAGAGGGCTTGACTGGTAGTGTCTGACAGTCAGGTCAAAGAAAATTGCACAGGGTTAATAGCGGAGTTAGCTATTAGCGGGTCGGAGCAAAATATTGAATAGTTATACAAAATGTTACTTTAAACGTCTAAAATTCTAAGTAGTTTCTGAATCTCACGTTTGTTTCTAACACAAGCGTTGGCAATTTATTAAATATGGCTGGAACATACTATTGCCGCGTTCTCCTTCCGTACTTTGTCGCAGTCTTGGGGATGACGTAAGGTTCCTTCAGTCTTAAGGAGCGGACAGGCATATATCGTGTTTTAAAATCACTATTCCAGAAGTGTTTCATTACAACACTTTCGACAATCAGGGAAGTGAAGTTTGGCAAATTCAACAACCTAAAGACGTCTGCATCTTCCTTTGGATACAAATCGTATGTCACTGTTGACAGCAGTGAAGTAAAATTGAATTAATTCTTGAGCTCCACCTAAGGGTACAATGGCCATAGTCAAGTCATAACGTAGCACACTGTAGACTTAAGCATGGAAAATAATTTTTTGAACGGAGATTGGCATAAGATATCGCATATTGTATAATACACAGGAGACCGCGCGCAGCCTTTTACATAGGTGGGATAATTGCGAGTTCCGTAAAAGATCACAGTCAAAAAGCAACCCAAGATACTTAACAGGAGATGCATAATTAATAGGCTGACATGTGCATTTATGACAGTCAGATATATGTAATAATGATGGTGTCGTAGACAGGATCTTTTTCATGGCGTTATGGAAACAGACATGTCGCGTTTTAGAAGGGTTGATGCTTATTAGCCGCAAACCAGTCCATAGCTTTAGTTGCCTCCATTTTGTAAGGAGCTGATTGCATCAGAGTAATTAGTTGCACAGGATACAAGAACTGTATCATCGGCATATTGATATATATAATTGCCTACTACATTGGGCAAATCATTCACATAAATGTTAAAAAGCAGGGGGCTTAATATCGAGCCCTGAGGGACTCCAGAATGAATACTGGTAAAACACTTGAACTATTTCCCACCGTTACACACTGTCGTCTATCCTGCAGAAAGTTAAATAATAAATTCAAGAATGACCCACGAAAGCCTAGGAGAGACAGTTTCTATAACAAAATGTCATGACAAACACTGTAAAATGCCTTACAGGCATCCATAAAGAGGGCATATGCTACCCGATTACGTTCTAGTGTTAAGTTGAAAAGATCACAGAAAGCTTCTAACAGTGTTCGTGTACCCTTCCCCTGTTCAAATCCATAGTGATGTGATGATAATACACTATGCTTATCTAGAAACTGTGTTACCATAAGAGCCACCTGTTTTTCCCTTATTTGAGCTATACAGGGAATTATCGAAATAAGTCTGTAATTTCCAATACTATTGCACGCACCTTGCTTATGAAGCGGAATTACAATTGTGGTTTTCATTTCAACTGGAATCACACCTAGATCCAAAATAGAGTTTACAAGAGATAGCATTACATGTTTAATCGCGTGAACATTTCTCTGGAGTTCACTGACAGAAATTTTGTCGAAGACAGGTGATTTATTCGTCTTAAGATTAAAGACAATGAACCTCAGTTCATCAAGCCATAGTAAAGGAAGACACTACACCCCCCCCCCCCCCCCCCCGGTGGCAAAAGAGCCGTCCCGGTGCACTGAAATATCTAAGGCGCGTGGATAGTTGTAGGGCTTCAGTGTGGTGGCGTGGACAATGTCACTGGTCACAGTGGAAGAAGTAGCGGGCGTGGCTAGAGCGATTTCATAGTTCGCATCAGTCATTTGACCGAGCATGCTGTGTGGGCCTCTGTAACAGCAGAGTTGTTTTTCACAAAGGCCAACTTTACGAGTTCGTGAACAAAGCAACACAAAGGTGCCGAGCGAAAAATGGACATCACGGTGAAGGAGGTCGTGGCAGTGCGCAGTGAACTCAATTATGCGGGCGATTGCTGGCACCAACACACTACTGAGCTCGCCGACAAACTTGGAAAAGCACAGAACGGGGCAGTGTGGTTAGTCCTTGTATAGTATGGTAGGACGCTAAGTATGACGGAGAGTAGAAGGCAGTAAGTTAGGACAAACTGGAAGACCGCTGTTAAAATGTTGCTCGAAAATTTTCGATGGAGAGTTGTATATTAAACCACCAATATATGTCTCCGGAAGACGAGATCATGACTTGAAAATATGCGAGATTACTTTTATAGGCGGCATTCTTCGCTCTTCTTTTATTGAACGGTCAATAAGAGATTGCAAAGTTCTGTCGCCCATTATAAATAACATCATTTCTAATGATGGTTTTTGCTTGCCTTAGAAAAGGAATCGTGTTTTTTCTCTCTTTCTTGAATTGTACCCGCCTTGCTGCAATGCTTGCAATGACGGAGCAGCTACCAAATAAACAAATAAATAAATAAATAAGGTTATAGGCCGTACAAGACTATGTCTGCCCTCACCACATATATAGCGACTCAGCAATACAGATTTCCTCAGTTTGAATGTCGAAGAAAAAATTTGGCAGTGGCTTAGCTCAACTATGCCCGGATATACGTAGCGAAAGCTATGGCATAGCATGGTCAGCCTTGCTTAATCTTGATTGCAAGTCCGGGTTAGCCTGGCTGTCTAGCTATGTTGCGGCGTTTCGCCAGTCGTTCGGCGGGCTGTTCGTCTGTTTCCTGGGCGATTCGTTTCCTCCTCATGTCGTTCCGATGTCGATTCCAGGCCTCCTCCTGCTTATCAGAATTTCGCCGTCCATACTGCCACCTCAACTGTGGTTGCGGCGCGCGCGAGCTCTCCTTTTCAATCCTCCAATATGTTTTTAGGCATGTGACGCAGCTTGCGAAGCGAGCGGAGGCGAGAGCAACGACGAGGAACGCTGTGGGACGTCATACCAAACGGCGGCGGCGGGTAGGCGCGGTTCTGCGCAGCGGCGGAACACCTGTGGTTCGGTGCTACTAGTGGCGCATGCGCAGTAGTGACTAGGAAGCGAGAGTGAGAGAAATATCCGCAGCGAGGCGGGCGTTGTGACGTCATGTGCCTCCTCGGAACACCGCCACGGTGAAATCGCAAGTTCGCGGCCACAAAAGCTTCCGCTTTAGGATAAATGAAGAACGGTTCTGGAACTCTTCTAGCAAAGACAGCCGGCTAATTGCAAACGACTCTTACGAAGGAAAGTATCTGTGAATTTCACCTAGGCGCTGTAGTAAAATCGATTAATACAGAATGAGGACAGGGTCTGACTTCAGTAGCACTTGTATTAGAAATGTGTTCTTTGAATGAAATTACTATTATTAATTATGCATACTGCATTTGGAAATTATTGAATAGCAGATGTAATGTTCGCTGTACAAAACGATTCATTGAGAAGTTTTTGATTGGTCTTTTGGGTTATTACATACGAAAAGAGAGAAAAGAGGTGAATTGAGATATGGCGCTAGTCAAAAATATATCTCAAACTCTCCGTTAGAATACCAGGATCAATTTTTGTCCTTTTTAAGGTGGGCTAAAATTTTACGTTCCGGAAAATAAATCTGTTAATACAAGATATTGAAACAAGAATAAAACGTTCAATTTGCTTTGTGTTAGGGGAGGGAATTTCGTGAGGTCCTGCATTAGGCAAATGAAGAGGCTTATAATATCTATGATTCCATAAGGACAAAGACCCCGAAAACGTTGCTGGTGAAAGCCGTGAAACAACTGTTCCAGCATTACAGTAGTGCTTGCGACATTGAAGCTATAGGTCAGTTATTCTTTGATAGGGCTCATACAAATACAATTGTTTGAAAATGAGTTCGTCAATTTTAGCTGTTCGTAATCGTTCATAATGTTTGAGGTTCCGAATGGTTAGCATATTCTTTCAGTATCACTGAGCGCAATGTGTTACAGTGTACCTTGAAACAAGTATTTAGCCTGCCACTAAAGATGCAGTCTAAAGAGTAATCTGTACCGAATGCCTTTTGTTTACGAATGCACTATTTCTTAGCCACTAAAACAATGCGCCAAGGCAATTCGTTATCAATTTTAAACCTGTTTAAACTTCGAAAACAATGATAGAGTGTAGTTCTTATTTTATTGACAAGTATTGTTAGAAAACAAAAAAAATATATCATGATTCTTGATAATAATTGTTTTATAGAAATAATGACTAGTATTAGCAAGCCCAAATGGATCTAAGAAAGCTGGAAAGTTATGAGTAATATAAACTACAAGAATTATACAGTCATGAGGACAGATAAGAGTGCATAAGACATGATCGAGCTACTGATGGGCCTCGGAACATATCAATAACCTGGTTGGAAGAGTAGAGTGAGCAACCACACAAAACGGTACTTGTGAACACAGTTGGCATAATTCCTTCTTTGCGAAATCAGTACTGGTTGTTCGCCATGTGCTCAGACTTTGGATGAAATAACTGAAACGACTGGAAATCATACCAGTGAAGGCAGCGGGTGTATTCCATCAGTTGGACAAATGATGCTTTGTTGAACGCAATTAATTGTTGTTTTTTATCCACTACCCCACACGATTCGAAACTATATCTCAGTGAAGACAAGTGGTGTAATCTATCATACGGCACAATAAGTGGCAATTGACCGCAATGGTTTTGTTGGGTATTAGATATGGACTTCATATTACTACGATTGCATTCTATATGTTTTCCCAGTGATCCTTTTTCACCCGCTAGCCTCTGTTACAAAGTGTTTGCTCGGTGCAAGACGCGCTTACGTGTATGGGGACTTTGGTGAAAGGGGTTGCCTGTTCTATAGGCAAAGAAATTTGTCTAATCAGATTGCATGCTTGAAGTGAACAGCGGAGTGCATTCTCGGACAAACGCGAGCGTCAGTGATTACGCTGAGGTGAACGATGGGTCATGTACAAACGGCCGACGCCCTTGACCCTAAGATCATACTGCGATGACTGTCGACTGTGCTTGCCGCTACATTGTGGTTTGAGTGTAACGTGCTTTTCTGGGCACAAGTTCGGCCAATAATGTGTTAAATTCGTGATTATCATTTGGTCTAAGGTCTGGTTCTTCACTTTTGTGACAACGTGAGAATATAACTGTATCCTTCGCCCCATCACTATCGCCATGGGCACATAGTGTTCTCTAATTATACTTCTATATACAAGGAAAATGATAGTGCTCCAAGTGCTCCACTTATTATGTAAAATCAAAGACGCACGAAAAGTAGCTCTTTTCATATTTCATGCTTCTGCACTCTGTATTTCCCTCCATTTTATTCAGTAAGCGGAGTTGATGATGTGCCCTAGCGCTACAAATGAAGGTCTTCTCAGTGATCAGCGCGTAGCATGAAAATTGCTACGCGATCTTAAGCTAACTGTAGCAGCTATAACACAAAATAGCAGCTCACCATTGCAAGAGATCTCGGTGGCGGCAGGCAGCAGTCTCAACACAGCTCGCTTGCTGTCATGAGCCTGCAAGCTGTAAATGATGGCGAGTAGTGAGAAGCGCTTTCATATCAGACGTGTAATTACTCAGCTACTTCGTAAAGAAACGTCGCCAGTTGCAACTCTGCGAAGAGCAGCCATAAATATTTCCGCCACGGTTTCGCAGCTGTCGCAAGTTTCTGCTTAGGCGCAATGCTCGGCGGAGAATATACTACATCTTCAATCCTTCATCACGTGATTTGAGATATGATGTTCAAATGGCGTCTCGCAGAATTATTTTCGCATTTTTAGGTTAGTCTTGACTTTGTTGACTCGCAATAAATAGCTGCAAATGCATCTTCATTTACACATCAAAAGAATGAAGAATGACTGACGCTCGTGCTAGATTAATAAAGAGGAATTAGTCGCGGCGATTATCACTACAATCAGCCTATTCTATATCTACGGAAGAAGAAGGCCTCTCCAAGTCATCTTCTGTCACGCATGTCTAGCATCAACCAATTATATTCTCTTTCTCAAACTGCCTTAACTTCATCTCGCCACCTAATTTTCTGCCACGATCGACTTGGTGTTTCTTCCCTTGGCACCACTTTATGTTATTCTCAGATCACCGACTGTCGACTGCGCGCCTTGCATGACATGCCCAACACAACTTTTTTCCGCTTTTAATCACTATTTTCTGCGATTGCTGCATTGTGAATAGTACGACTTGCCTGCCTCTTAATGCAACATCTATCAATTCTATTCCGTGCGGGGTCTGCCACCCTTACAAAGATATCTTCAGCTACGTTGACCTCGCGACATCGCTGATTAAGGGCAAGGGACTTGAAAAGGCAGTGCTGCTGAGGAGGTGTCCGAATGCTTTGTGCAGTCGTCTAGACATGTGAACGACGCTTGCGTAGATTTATTTTAATTATGCATACTGTTAGCATACATGCCAAAACAGGCCTTGCTGTGTTGGGCACAAATAGAAGTGTTATCAAATTGTATACAGAGTTTTTACGAAGTGCAAAAGCAAGAAATTTTAACGAGCAAAACAAACAAACAATATGCTATCGTACAATACACATATTAGCACTACTCAGCAGAACACAAGTGAGCAAGAAACTTCATTTGGACATATCAATTCTTATTTCAACATTTGGAACTTGCATAAGTACAATGAGCGATCTCGCTTTACAAAGCCTCCTCAAATATTTTAACATCATTGCACAGTGCAATATCATTCAGTAACTTGTTCCATGTATCGATAGCCCACACAATAGGTGAATGTTTAAAGGAGTGTGTTGTGTCGCAAAGGCATTGTGTGCTTACCGTGCTTTGTGGATTAACATCGTGTATTAATCACTAATGTTTTCGCGATTTCAGTTTCATATTTGCCAAACAATATCTGGAAAAAGAATTTCAGGCTGTTGATGTTCATTCTTTGCTGTACAGTAAGAATTGCTGCTTGTGCCCTCAGTCTTGTTATCAACTGCGTTCGACGGAATAAGGTTAAAAATAAATCTTAAAGCCCTATTTTTAACCCTTTCACATTTCGCGATGCTTTTTGTATATATGATTTCCTTAACGGGCAGGCGTATTCTAGCAACTGCAGCGTGGTAGTTTTATACGCTAAAAGTTTTACTTTGGTTGCCGCATTGCTCAGCTTACGACAAAGCATCGACAGTTTTTAGAGCGCAGCTCTTTGGCGTCCGTTCCTGGGTTTCGCGTCGTCGTCGGCGTCGTCGTCGTCGGCGTCGGCCTCGTAACCAGCTCGCCTCCGCCGCCGCGCTCCGCCGCCGCGCATGCGCCGCTGCTCCGCCGCCGCGCATGCGCGCTGTCGGCTCTCCGGGCGAGCGAGGATGATGGAAGGGAGGAGGAGAGACTGTGGAGGAGGGCTGGCTACACAAATGGCTCTTTGGCGTCCGTTCCTGGGTTTCGCGTTGTCGTCGGCCTCATAACCAGCTCCGCCCCCCTTTCATCCCCCCAGCGCTAGCAGCGACCGACTGATACCGCTTTCGTGAGTCCGCTACCGCACTCACGAAAGACGTCGTGCACTTCCTGCAACTCGCATTAACCGTCCATCGATCCACACCGATGTTAGTAGTGGGGGACTTTAATGTTGACATAAAGACAAACAGCAATTTCCTAACACTTATGCGGGAGAACATCCCGTTCCTCTCGCTCGTAACGCGTCCCACGGCTGTGACAACCTCGCGAGGCACTTGTATAGATCTCGTCTTTGAGAATCAAGCATTGGTGTACCAAGTCGAACATATATCAGTCTATTTCTCCGACCACAAAGCTTCCTTCATGACTGTCAAGAACTGTTAATGGAGTCTTTGTTAAAGGAATACGTGTGAAAAATAAAAAAAAATTCTGTGATAGCGCATACATGTGTTGCTCGATTTCTTTGCCTCAATCTATCGAAAAGGTGAAACAGCTTATTTGCTGCGCTCAAATTTCGCATTAGGAAGTAACGTAATCGTCGGTAATTTTTTTTTTGTTTTGCGGCTTATCGCAGATATAATTTATGTGGTGGCCCGAGCTCAAGTTATCTGTGACAAGATAACCCAGGTATTTATATTCTGACACACCGCAGTGCAGTTTGTAATAAGTCACGTAATGGAATAATTAAAATTGTGGGGTTTTACGTGCCAAAACCATTTTCTGATTATGAGGCACGCCGTAGTGGAGGACTCCGGAAATTTCGACCACCTGGGGTTCTTTAACGTGCACCTAAATCGAAGTACACGGATGTTTTCGCATTTTGCCCCCATCGAAATGCGGCCGCCTTGGCCGGGATGCGATCCCGCGACCTCGTGCTCAGCAGCCTAAAACCATAGCCACACGTAATGGAATAACAGAGGCTTGTTTTAGTCGGGCGACCGCAGTAAAATCATGAGCCATTTCACTCTGTAAAGGTGCTGGACCAGCAACGCTGTTTAGCACAGGACACGTACGTGACAAAGAATTTTGAACAAAGGTACGCACACTCATCATTGTCTTGATCGCTGATTATTATTTATCTCGCAACTGCAATCACATTCTTTGATAATGTGAAATCAATGCACTTATGCCACTGTGTGGTCGGTTGAGCCCAATCGGTGTGGCTTCGCAAGAGACATGTCTGCAGCGCGGAACGAGTAAACCACTGCCTTTTAGGTACCGACACATCCGCATTGAAATCACATACAACGACAACAAGGGTAGTGTCATCGCAGCTAATTCAAGAAAAGTGAGTAGCCACGAGCCTTACGGGATTAGGAGTCGTTGCATTTTTTGGTTGCTTACGGAGGTATGAGCCATTTATCACGGGAATATGAGTCATTGATGACGAGTTTTAGACATGCAGTTTTGTATGTTGCATGCGTGGTTATAAAGAACTTAAGTGTTCGCTTCACTTTACTGAGTACTTCTAGCCTCTGCCTTACGGCGCTGTACGCCAATGCATTTTTTGCGTGTTTACGGGAGGATGAATGCTTGAGGGTGTATGAGCTACTGATGATGTTAGTTTTTGTTCACGGAGAACAAAAATTCACGAAATCCTAGCGACATAGAGCTTCACTGTAAAAACAGTTTTGCTAGGATTCTGGTCAATTTGCCATTTTTAGGACCAGCAGAATATCATCCCCAAGTGTTCATTAAGTTTTTGCTGATCATTGATAGAATCAACTTTTGAGTATATTGTAAGGAAGATAACGAACGTGCGCACAGAGTCAGCAGCATCGGCAGCATCAAGCGTGCAGCAGAGGCTTGAGCTCGGGAACTGCTCAATTCATCCTAGAACCGGTGGTCGCTACGAACCCCAATAAGTCTACTTGATAAGTGGTGGAGCCGTGCGGTGTAACGTTCCATTCTACCATCCGGGAACTCCGTTCTTGGACGCTACCCTCCACCATGCCTGACGCCTACCAGCAGACTCTTCCATCGCCACCCGTCCCTTGCGCTGGCACCGTTCATCAGCGCAAGGGATGGGTTCGACATGAAGTTAACTTCATCTCGAACCCATCTCGAACTCGGACACATCTTCATCTCGAACCCAGTTTGAGAAAAAGAATATAATTGGTTGATGCTAGACATG
Source organism: Dermacentor albipictus (assembly GCF_038994185.2). NCBI lineage: Eukaryota > Metazoa > Arthropoda > Arachnida > Ixodida > Ixodidae > Dermacentor > Dermacentor albipictus. The sequence goes on from NC_091821.1 coordinate 493,104,605, forward strand.
CACGACAGAAGATGACTTGGAGAGGCCTTCTTCTTTCGTAGATATAGAATAGGCTGATTGTAGAGATAATCGCCAGGACTAATTCCTCTTTATTCATCAAGCGCCTCCTATCTTCAGCGGAACCGACGACAACGATGTTGAAGACTTGCTGTTGTCCTACGAACGGGGGAGGGTGCACAACAAATAGACTGACTCGGACAAACTGGCTGACGTATCATTCTACCTCGCCGGCCTGGCCAGTCTCTGGTTCAGATATCACGAGAGGGATATCCGAACGTGGTCGGTGTTCAAGACGTCGATTACAGAAGTATTTGACCGACCCGCCGTCAGGAAACTCCGAGCTGAGCAGCGTTTGCGCACACGCGCACAGGACACGGGTGAGACATTCACCAGCTATATAGAAGACGTTCTAGATTTGTGCAGGCGCGTGAACGCTGCCATGACGGAAGCGGAAAAGATCAAGCACGTCATGAAGGGAATCGATGATGACGCGTTCCGGATGCTTCTGGCCAAGGACCCGCGCACTGTTGGCGACATCATCAGCTTGTGACGGAGCTATGATGAATTACGTAAGCAGCGAGCTCTGACAAGGCGACATCCCACACCAAATGCGGCGTCTCTGTGCAGCCTGACCACCAGCTCAGAACAAGCATCCCTGATGACCCGAATCAATGATTTCGTCCGCGAAGAAGTCGCACGAGAGCTATCTCTGGTGTCCGTCACTCAGGAGTCTGCCAGCACTTTGCCGTCTCATCTACGTAACGTGATCCATGAAGAGGCCGCGGAAGTGCTGCCGGGAGTTCACGAGCAGGATGTCGTGACTTCACCAGTCACTTATGCTACGGTTGCTGCAATGGCCCCTCGCACTGTGCCTGTGCGTCATTTCCAGCAGCCTGTGCACCGCCCTACCCCTCCCAACCCCTGGACCACCACTGCCATCGCTAACCCGTGGTGTACACAGGACAATCGCCCTATCTGCTTCGCATGTAGGTGTCCCGGTCATGTCGCAAGGTTCTGCCGCCGCCGATCGCAGGCGTTCGATGACGATCGCCGAGCGCCCTATGTGCCGCCCGATTCAAGTGCGCCTTATGGACCCTTCCAAGCTCGCTCCCAGACTGATCGCCGCCCTCGGTTCGAACGCCTCCGATCGCCCACCCCACGTCGCTGATCGCTTTCCCCTATGCGTCGACGACCCGTCTCTAACGAAGAGGGAAGCTAGACGACGCAGTTTTTGAGGCAAGAACTGCGCGAGTGTCGACATGCCGAAGTCCTCCTCCTTTACTTGCCAGTGTCATTGATGTGTTTACCGAAGATGTCGCTACAGTCGCCCTCGTCAATACCGGTGCCGCTATTTCAGTTATGGATGCCAGGTTTTGCCGTTCGCTTCGTATTGTGACGACGTCTCTGCCTGGATTGTCGCTTCGAACGGCGACTGCTCAACCTATTCACCCTACCACTGCTTGTACTGCCCGTGTGAACATACAGGACGTTTTGTACACGACTGAATTCATTGTTCTTTCGTCGTGCTCCCACGCCGTTATTCTAAGATGGGATTTTCTCTCACGCCTCAATGCCATCATCAATTGCGCTCGGGCTGAGATTGAACTTTTTCGCCTTGGTGACCTGGCCTCCGTCGATGCTCATCCTTCCACTAAAATTCTCGTGAATGAAGACACCTGTACTCCCCCGTGCTCTTCAGCATACGTACCAGTCTTCTGTGGTACCATATCCGATGGGACGTTCCTCTTCATGCCCTCTCATCACTTTGTTACCCGAAAAGCAGCGCTTCCTTTGCCCTTTGCAGCTCTTGATTTTGCCGCCGGTGTTAGCACGATGCCCATTTACAATCATCTTTCATCGCCGCTATCACTGCTCCGCCGCGAATGACTTGGTTACGTCGAGTCGGTCGATTCAACACGAATTGTCTCCGTCCTCGACGAAGTGCCTTCTACTGCCGTCCATGAACTGAATTCCCTCTCCGTACCTGACTCAACATGGACTGGTGTGTTCAGCCCATTCATCTCCGAAGATCTGACGCATTCGCAGCGATCTCAACTTCTCGCAGTCCTTCAGCACTTCTACCGTTCTTTCGACGTTACGAAAACATCTCTTGGCCGTGCATCGATGGTCGAGCATTACATCGACACTGGCTCTCACTCACCGCTGCGACAAAGACCATATCGCGTGTCCGCTACGGAAAGTCGCGTCATTGCAGGCCAGGTCGATGACATACTACGTCGAAGCGTCATTCAACCTTCCTAAAGCCCATGGGCCTTTCCGGTGGTCCTCGTCACAAAAAAGATGTTTTCATCTGCTTCTGTGTTGATTTTCGACGGTTGAACAAGATCACGCTGAAGGACGTCTACCCATTACCATACATCGATGATGCTCTGGACAGTTTGCAGGGAGCCGAGTTCTTTTCTTCGCTGGATTTGCGGTCAGGCTACTGGCAGGTTCCGATGGCAGAGGCCGATCGCCCGAAAACTGCCTTTGTTACACCAGACGGCTTGTATGAATTCAGCGTCATGCCTTTCTGACTTTGCAATGTCGAATGCTACGTTCGAAAGAGTGAGGGATAATATTCTGCGTGGCCTCAAATGGAAAATCTGTCTTTGATATCTTGACGACGTTCTGGTGTTCGCCCATGATTTCACAACGCACCTGCTCCGCCTCCAGTACGTACTCACTTGCTTGACCAACGCCGAATGGCAACTTAACCTGAAGAAGTGTCGATTTGTTGTTCGTCAGCTCACAATTTTAGGCGGTGTCGTGTCAAAGGAGGGCATTCGCCCGGATCCCGAGAAGCTGCATGTGGTTACTGCGTTCCCAAAACCTCTTACTATGAAAGAGCTACGCAGTTTTATCGGCCTCTGCTCTTACTTCCGGTGATTCGTTCGAAACTTTGCGTCAATTATATCGCCTCTCGCGCAGCTCCTTCGTGGCACTAGAGATCTCTATCATGGTCTCCAGCGTGTGACGATGCCTTCACAACCTTGCGTAGTCTTCTCACGACGCCACCCATTCTTCGCCATTTTGACCCTCAAGCGCCAACCGAAATCCATACCGATGGAAGCGGTTTAGGCCTTGGCGCTGTGTTGACACGGCGTCAACCTGGCCACACAAAATACGTCGTCGCATACGCTTGTCGCACGTTAACCAAGCTGGAGACCAATTACAGCGTTACAGAAAAGGAGTGTTTGGCCATTGTGTGGGCGTTTGGCAAGTTTCGCCCATATTTATACGGCTGATCGTTTGAAGTAGTGACCAACCACCACGCACTATGTTGGCTGTCGACGATCAAAGATCTATCAGGCCGCCTTACCCCTCTGGGCATTGCGAATCCAAGAATATGACATCCGTGCGGTTAACCGTTCCGGGCGAAAGCGCTCCGACGCTGACGCGCTATCCCGATCGCCGCTTCCCCCGAAGGCTAGTCACGACTCCTCCTGCGAGCGCACATTATCCACTCTGGCCTTTGACACTATTGCTGCACAGCGTAATGATCTCTGGACTGCATCTCTGCTCGACCTTCTCTCGGATACGTCGAAAGCTCCGGCGTCACGTACGCTTCGTCGCCAAGTTCCTCATTTTGCGATTCGAGACCAGCTACTATATCGACGCACCTATGGCCCAGAGGGACGCACCTGGTTACTCGTCATTCCGAGAATCTTGCGGTCAGAGCTCTGCTCCTCGTTCCACGTTGATCCTCTGTGTGGCCACGTGGGAGCCTTCAAGACCTGTGAAAGACTTCGACACCGCTATTACTGGCGGGGACTGTACAATTTCGTTCGAAAGTTCGCCCGCTCTTGCCATAAGTGCCAACGCCGCAAAGCGCCAACGCACAACTTCGCGGGTGTACTCCAGCCTTTACAATGCCCATCCCGACCCTTTAAACGCGTGGGCATAGATCTCTATGGGCCACTTCCGTGGACTCCTATCGGCAACAGGTGGATAATCGTTGCGGTAGACCACTTAACCCGTTGTGCGAAGACTGCTGCTCTACCAAATGCTGCAGCGCAGGAGGTCGCCAATTTAATACTTCGCCGTTTTCTCCTTCGTCATGGAGGTCCACGTGAACTTTTAAGCGACATAGACCGCGCCTTCTTATCTGAAGGCATCGAACAACTGCTTGCTGAATGCGCTACTGTTCATCGTAAATGCACTGCTTATCACCCACAGACTAAAGGTACCACGGAACGTTTTAATCGAACTCTCGGTGACATGCTAGCCATGTATGTCTCACCTTATCACTTTAATTGGGACCTAGTTCTTCCGTTTGTCACTTACGCCTACAACACCGCGACTCAGACCACAACCCGATTCCTACCCTTTTACCTTCTTTACGGCCGTCATCCTTCGCACACAATCGACACCATTTAGCCCTATCGGCTGAACCCATCCGAATGCCTGCCGATCTCGGCAGCCGCCAGACACGCCGAGGAATGTAGCCAGCTGGCCCGCCGATTCACCTCGGACGACCAGAACCGTCAAAAAGCCGTTCACGATACCCAGAACTCGACTCCCACTTTTCTCCCGGGCGCTCTCGTCTGGTTGTTAGTGCCACACCGCACGCCTGGGCTCGCTTCAAAACTCCTACCGAAGTACGACGGGCCATACCGCGTTCTCGAGCGAGCATCACCCGTTAATTACCTGGTTGAGCCACTAACGCCGCCGTCCGACATGCGACGTCGTAACCGCGAAGTCGTTCACGTTCAGCGTCTCAAGCCGTACCCCCATTCTACCGTCTTTCCAGAAAACTAAGTCGCCAGGATGGCTCCTTTATTTTCGCGGGGCCACTGTAAGGAAGATAACGAACGTGCGCACAGAGTCAGCAGCATCGGCAGCATCAAGCGCGCAGCAGAGGCTCGAGCTCGGGAACTGCTCGGTACATTCTAGAACCGGCGGTCGCTACGAACCCCAAATAAATCTCCTTTATAATATAATGGTGTCATCCGCGTAATGTCTAATGAAAACGTCGGGCGAGAAACCACTATTCATATCATCATTATATAGTGCGAAAAGCAGTGGTCCTCTGACAGAGCCCTGGGTAACCCCCGAGCGTACCGTTCGTCTCGTACTTGTGGCGCCTTGGATGCAAACCACTTGATCTCGGCTTGTCAAATAGGCTGCAATCCTCTTGATGAGCGTATGATTCCGCAAAATCATGCTACGTTTATGTAACAACTTGGGATGCGGTATTTTGTCGAATGATTTCCTGAAATCAAGAAAAATAATATCAACCTGTCCTGTAGCGTCAACGATTTGGCTAATGAAGTGTGTTACATGAGCAAGAATGGTCACAGTAGAGGAGCCCCACCTAAAAGTATGTTCTTGCTTGAGCGTTAGATTGTACTCGTCAATAAGTTCGGTTAAGTGCTTAGTAAGTAGATGCTCCAGTATTTTACAGCATGTGCTTGTCAGTGACGCGGGCCTATAGTTGTTCGCGCTATCATTAGCGCTTCTTTTAATAATTGGTATTACTTTCACACATTTCTAGTCATTAGAAACCTCTGCTGTTTGCGTAGATTGGTAAATGTGTCAGTCAAGTAATAGGAGCACCACTCAGGGTACCTTTTCAAAGAGGCATATGGAATTCTACCCAAGCTCGTTGATTTTTCTACAGCAAGGTTAAAAGTGCCTTCTTTAGTCACCACAACACTGGTAATTGCAAATACAGCACAAGCTATATTCCGGTAAATGCCGTCATAGTTCGTAAACACTGATTCCAAATAATCATTAGGAGTAGAGGCTATCTGGAAGTTATCGAGAACTGTGCAGCTCACTCTGCTTAAATACACGTCACTCTATTCTTGAGCTGATAGATAGTGCCAAAACAGCTTCGGTGCTGTCTTAACACAGTAGGTTTGCGATTACTTCATGGATCGCCGTCTTCCTGTGGCCAACTGAGCTCTGAACGACAAAGAGAGCGTCGTGATGTCATCGCGTTTTGCACTTTGTTTAGTATTATTTTGTTTCGCAACCATGCGCCTCAGTCGACGCTTCATATGGATAAGTAATCGCGTGATTCATCGATTCTTCCTTTCAACCTTCTTCTTTCGCTCAGGTATGTACCGTTTTCTTAGGGTCTGTACTACTTCATGAAAACTTTTCCACGTATCGTCCACCGCTGAAGTCTCACATGGCACAAGCCATTTAAAGATGTCATGGCTAACATCGAGGTAGTCCAAAAGTGAATAATCTTCAGCTGTTAAATAATTAGCCACAAGTACAGTCTTCGTGTTACGCACGTGATGACGCGTGCCTAATAGGTAAACAATCACCATTTTGTGATCTCAAATTGCCTCCGTGATTTCCCAAGTGTACCTGCGTAGAGCTAGAGGCGGGTTCAAAAAAACAAGATCAAGTAGTGAACCTCCCTTTTCATCTACCCGAGTGTGCCCTTGAACAAACTGAACTACGTTGAGCGAGAACATCACGTCGAGAAGTGCACGTGACCGCAATACATCAACTCTACCGCTTTATATTCTGACCATTTACTGTATAGGAGGTTTAAATCACCAGCTATTACAACTGTTCTGTTTCAATTCTGTAATTCACTCTTTATAAAAAGTAGTTTATAGAGAACTTGTATTGTTCTATTCGATTAGGAGGGCATAAACTGCAATGAATGTGAAATTACTGGCGTGTAAAATCCTTTCACAGACAATACATTCAATTTCTAGTGGCGAGGACCATGCAGTGCCCACAAATTACTTTTCATAAATAACACAGCTACCTTCGCCTTTTCCTCTTTTTTCTTTTTTTCTTGGAAGTTGTATAAACGAAATATTACTGGCCGGGGGGTTTTCTAGCTTCTTTCCAAGTCAATGCATCCATTCTAAACTGCATGGGCTTACGCATATTACAGAAAAAGTTTTTTTTTTGCTCACAGCATGAGACAATTCATTTGCACATTCATTCAATTTCTCTGGAAGAACGTTGAGTGTGAAATTATTCTTGCTCAGTTAAAGCAGAAACTGCCTCTTACGCTTCGGCAATTTTCGGAATGAACAACGCAATAGTGGAGAACCTTTCCTAAATTTTTCAATCTCATCCATGTGGGCCGGGCTGGTATTCTACATCGCTTCGTCGAAAATAGTAGTTCCGGCTGTCGGTCCTCTGCAGGTTCTTGATGTGCATACGGGCGAGCTTTCGGGCTTCATCGGCGCGCTGGAGATAAGCGGCGACGTCTAGATTCTCTTCGGTGACATGCGGCAGCATGGCGTCAAGAGTCGTTGTCGCGTTCCTGCCGCAAACCAACTTCAACGGCGTGATCTGCGCTGTTTCTTGCACTGCCGTGTTATACGCGAAGGTTACATAAGACAGGATGGCATCCCACGTCTTGTGCTTGACGTCGACGTAGATTGCAACCATGTCGGCGAGGGCCTTGTTCAGCCGCTCTGTGAGGCCATTATTCTGCGGCTGGTAGGCAGTTGTCCTCCTTTGGCTTGTATGGGTGTATTACAGAATGGCTTGGGTGAACTCTGCAGTAAAGGCCGTTCCTCTGTCGGTGATAAGGACTTCTGGGGCACTATGTCGCAACGGGATATTCTCGACGAAGAATTTCTCCACTTCAGCTGCACTATCTCAATGCAGAGCTTTCGTTTTAGGTAAGTGGTTGAGGTAGCCCGTCACCATGACGATCCACTTATATCTGGACCTTGACGTCGGAAAAGGTCCCAACAAATACACACCCTTCTGCTGAAACGGCCGACAAGCCGGATTGATTGGCTATAGTCCGCTGCAGTCCGGTAGTCGCGCTGGCAGTCCCGCTGGTCTTGTCGGCAGTGTTCTGCGTCGTTGGCAGTCACGGCATGTTTTGATGTAACGGGCGACGTCGGCGGCCAGGCGCGGACAATAATACTTCTCTTGTATCCTTGCGAGTCTGCGGGAAAACCCGACGTGCCTGGCTGTCTGATCGTCGTGCAGGGCGTGTAGAACATTTGAACGGAGTGTTGCGGGCACAAAGAGGAGGTAGTTTGCGTGGGCTGGGGTAAAGTTCTTCCCCAGGACATCCAGAACAACAAGCACCGCTGTGTCGGAGGCATTTTAGATGGAGGAAGCCTTCATGAGTCCTTCATCAGTCCTTCATCAAAGAATACGTAACAATGAAAATGAGCCTGCCGTAGGAGAGACAAGGAAAGCGTTTAGCCCACTGGTAGTACATCTCCTTCTTGAACTGAACGCCGCAAAGTAGTGGAAGTGGCGTTACGCAGTCAACAAAGCAAAAGTTTTTGCCTCGTACAAGCAAATGCTGTTTTGGTGATCTGCCACGACATCGCTGCACCGTCAACTGACAGCCGTTTTGTGCAACGGCTGCAATTGGAAATCAAGTTCTTGGGCGACGACCGAGTATTGATGTAAGTTGATAAGGAGCCATGACTTAGGGTGTTAGTAAAGTTTCGTTCGTTCTCTGTCCTCGCTTCACCGTTGGAACTTGAAGCTTCTCGGACGATGATCGGCAGTTGTTGATCAAACGCAGGCAGGAAACGATGAGGTCAGATGTACAAGAAATATTTATATGTAAACTTTTCTATATACATGGCAGGTAAACAAATACATTACAAATTTGAACAATTGAGAAACAAAGTCTCACTCTTCGACTGTCTCAATGACTGTTAGAGCCCAGACTCGTTTTAACCTACATAGTACGGAGGCTCACTGATTTATCAGCAATCCTGATTTCAGCCAAGTCTGGGGGACAGCATGTCGTCCCGATTTTTGTAGCCCAAATATACAAAGAAAAAAAGGCGGTAGGGCCGTAGGCCCGTCCCACAGTTTCAGTTGCCAATCAGAGTCAACCGCTTGTTAAGCCACAACCAACAGGGATGGGCTTACTCTTAAAAATAAACATATTGGAAAACAAAGCCCTTTTCCTTCTTCGCCAAAACTCCGTTGCCCTCTCATTTCTCCGTAGTTAGTGACGGGCTCAGCAAAACACGCCAGGCCCGAACAAGTCATCGCTAGACCGTTTCAAATCCCAACGGCGTCTAGGCCGCAAATGTCTCGGAAGCAGGGGCATCGACACCACGAAGTGCCGCTGTACTCAAAGTTTGGCCGTGTGGGAGACGGATGGCCCTCCTTGTCCTTCAAACTTATTGTCTACAAGACAAAGTTCTCCGAGTGCGTGTTTCCAAGACGCCGTCGTCCGAATGCACTCTTTACGTGTGCACCGCATTCCTACAGCGTGCACGGTAAGCTGGCCTTCGACACCGCACAGGCAGTCGCACCCAACAACAAGGCTGGCGATTGCGTTCCGGACGCGTAGAAGATTAGGTCCATGCTCACTGCATGCGGCACGGGGTCAGAGTTGCTAAGTCCTTATTAACCTCGGCGGCGCCTCCAATTAGTCAGGCACTCGGGTGCCAGACCCACAATACCTTGTACAGCGGTCCGTTTCAAGGCTGGTCTGTGTGACCGTCGGCGGACTGCCAACACCGTGCGCACAATACCGACTTCCCGGAATCGGTACTCGCCCGCCTGGCGCCTGCCGCGACGGTGTTGGCACATAACACAGCAACTGTCGCCCCGCTGACATGGGGGGAAGTGAACCCCCTCTCTATACACAAAGCACGAGGCCGATTCGTGACACTTAAAAACACGAACAATCAGAGCGACCTTACAGTGTTCATACGATTTGACTATCTGTGGACCATTTTGAGGGGCGTAGTTATTTTCATCATGGAAGTTCAAGGACTGACTGCAGCCAAAACTTGCTTCGGATGCACGCTGCAAAGACCGCTTCGTCAGAGAGGCTTTCTAGATCACAGCAGTAACTTGATGGTTTATGTTCTGCGGGGGGACATCATGGAAGTTGGAGATGAAAGAATTTCGCAGATTTTCCAGTCTTTCTGAAAGCTGGAAGCAATAAGCATTGAGGATGTCCGTGAGCCGTCTTCAACCAAGTACCTGGATCGCTTTCGAAAGACCAGCCAAAAGTCCAATGGCAGGTACGCTGTCGTGTTGTCGCGGAAGGATGATCGCAAATACCTCATCGGTAACAATCGCAACGTTGTCGTCAACCGTCTACAGAAGCTTGAACGACACGAATGCTTACTTGAACGCTACCATACAGTGTTACGACAGTATATGTGGTGCGGTCTTGCAGAAGCTGTGCACAAGAAGATTAACGATCATCATCCAGTTTATTACCTGCAACATCAAGAGGTTATCAAACAAGAGTCATTAACAACAAAATTCATGGTTTTGTTCGATGCATCTTTCAGTGCACCAGGACTACTCTAACTCAAAGAATGCCTGGAAAAAGAAACTTACGTAAATCCTAAGCTTCTGCGCCTGCTAATTCCTTTTTAATGTTATTTATTGGCGCTGGACTCACACATAGAAAGCTCTCCTGCAGATTGAAATACAAGAGGCAGACAGAGAAGCTTTTCGGTTTCTTTGGTTTCATACTACGCCCAAAGAGAAGAAGGCTAATGTTCTCGAATGGTGCATGACGTGCGTGCCTTTTGGACCAACTTCAAGGCAACATTTGTGGATGGCTACTATTCAAAACCATCTAGACAACGTTTGTACTCATGACGAGAAGCTAGCGGTGACTCTGAAGAGGTTGTCGGGAGCTCAGTTTAGCGGAAGCAAGGAATACACGCTTTGACAGGTTAAGAACGGAGAGTCCACTGACTTTATTCAAAAGTAAAAGCGGGTTTGCTGAGTGGCAGTGGGGACGCCCCATACGGGCAGCCACCCTTCGGTTTCAAGAAAGAGCAGAGGAAATACCCCATACGACGGGGACGACGAAGTGACCGACGGGCGCAACAAGGGCTCCCCCCCCCCCCCTAGAATGGCGAAGGCTTAGGTGTGAATGGCGGAAGGAATGAAGAGCCAATGGCCAAGTTAAGCCGGTTTCCCGCGGTTGTACGACCTTGTCCCTTATTTGCCACGAACGTCAATCTTCAAGGTTTTCTCTTAACATGAAACCACTATAAAGAGGCCTTCAGAGGAAGGAGTCACTGGTGGCTTGATAAAGTCGTGCCGCAAACATACGTATGTGGTTGTGTCCATTGTCTGGAGACTAAGCACAGGCGGCCTGTGTGTGGGCGATACGTGGGGGTGTAGGTCGAAGCTGGTCAAGCCGGGAGTGTAGCCTAAGTACTGGGCGGCCGTTGGCAGAGTGTCTTGCTGGGTGCCGAAACGGGCTTGGAGGGTGTATTGCTGATCCATACAGCATCTCGGCTGCACTGACGCCGAGGTCATTCTTGATTGTTGTTCGCAGCTCCAGTAGCACTACGGGTAGCCTTTCCGCCTAGTGCTGTCTGTTGAGCGCGATGTTCAATGGCGCCTTCAGTTGTCGGTGGAGACGCTCGACCATGCCGTTGCTCTGAGGGTGGTAAGACATGGTGTTATGAAGGCCCGTGCCGCGCAGTCTCACCAGGGCATAAAAAACGAGCTTTGGAATTTTCGGCCTCGGTCAGTAGTTATTCCCAAACGGCAGCTTTACCATGAAACCCACGTAGCAACAAATTCTTCTGCCATGGTTTCGGCCATGATGTCTTGTAGAAACGTCGACTCAGGCCACCTTGAGTACCGGTCGACACACGTTAGGAGGTGCCTGGAACCAAGGAGGTAAAAAAAAACTGCTGGAGTGGAAGCTCTCGTAGCTTCTTATAAGGAAAGGTGAAGCCAGCGCCTGCGCCTCCTTCACCTGAAATAGAGCCTCATCTGGCGATTTCCGGCTACAGATTAAGTTATTTACGTCTGTTATTGTAATGCTAGACTAATTAGAAAATATATCTGGCTGTTCCCAACGAAAATAATAAATTCTTTTGAATATTGATGACGTTCTTCTCAATACAATATACCAGGATATTCAGATTTCATACTAAAAATATTAATACAGAGATACACTTAGATAAGTATCCGTCCGTGAAAATAACCCACGATTAACGAAGGAGGTTGATCAACTCGTGGGAAGTATGCGAAAAGCGCTTCTTCACCATTTCTTTATCGCTTATTTGCTGTTTTATCCTGTCCCTCGTGTGTGGCTTCACATTCTGGGCGTAGTTTCCACAACAGCAGTTTTTTCTAACCTCCTTGCTTGAAAACTTCGCAGGAGGCAGGAGGCCTCACTAAGACTAAATGCATGTGGTGCAACGGCTCTTCAGGGCGTGATCAGCTACCGGCGCGCGGGGCTGTCTAGGCCGTGCCGACGTCATCAGCCGCGGGCCGCAGTCACGTTTTCGGTGAGGTCAAACTGAAAACATGCTCCTGTCAATCATCTTGAAACCGAGCGCGTCGCCTGCTACGAGCATAACGCGACATGAATTGTGAAGTTGGAGCGATCACGCACTCGTTACGGACCGGCTTCGCATGGTGAGTCTGGTGGATTGGACTGGATCCATACGGCGGCCGCAGCCGCAGAATGGCGCGTTCGGATCCAATCCTTATTCATAATTTGAGAAAATGGCGCTTGCGACAGAAACTTCGGTTGCGGCCTTGGTATTGCTTGAGGAGGAAGGAGAGCGGCCTGATGTTCGAAACGCGTTTGAAGACATGATAGAAAGCGAATTCCGGCGTCACTTTCTTTTCCCGAAACAACCAGTGCGTTGTGTTGTATCCTTCTTTAGTGTTTCAGTTTCGTTTGTTCCAGTGTACATATCGTCATAGTCATTCAATATGTTTTGCTCGTAGAGTTTCTCAATAAATATCCTAGAAGGAAATGTGGCGCTAGTGTCTACGGGGGCTTTCATGAGCGTTGCCTCATCGTACATGGGAATGATGGGAAGTACAGGCTTCAGATTGACTTCAATCTTTAGACTAATGGCGTTTGCTTGCGGCGCAGTAAACGAAGCTATACTCAAATATCGCCTAAAATCTAATTTCATTTCTGCAGCGTCTTATATAATGCACAACAAGTTACATAAACTTTGTATGACTTTGAGATGGAAACATGGTTTACTATGGTTTATCGCCAAGGCACACCAGGGTATGCATTCTTGTGTGATTCTGTTCTCGATTTAACGCCAGGGAATAATTATTTATTTATTTTTGGAACAACAATAACAACCATGCATGTACTTATATAAAAATACTCATCAAGTATTTATGGAAATAAAAATGTTTTATTGTGAGAAACTGTTGCGCCCTTGAGCGGAATGCTACAAGTGTCGTCTGCTACGACACCTGCTCGCTGCAAACGCGAGACATTTCTCGCGGACGACAGGCACTTGCGAACTCTCTCGCTCTTTCGAAAGGCTTCGTCGGCTGTCGCAATTGCTGAACGTCTTCAAGGACTTTTAAGCTCATCTGCTACAGTGCTAGCTAGGACGCTTAATTGTGGCCTCCTACGAGTATGCTACATCATATTTTATATTGACGTACCGCGTCCGAAGCGTTATGTCGTGGCTTTGCACTTATCCATTTTGCGACACTAGACTAGATGATGATGATGGTTTTGCGACACTAGACTACAGCCAGGAAGTAGCAACCTTTCCTACCACAAGTACGTTTGTGTTCTCAAAGTTCTTAAAGACGCATTTCAATGAGCACGTAAACGAGCAATGCATAATGAAGCCCTCAATAAAATTTGATTGTCAAGCCACTAGAAGTACAGCTGTCTTTTATCAGTAGTGCCTTCTTTTTCCTATTCTGGGGAAGTTTCATGAAGCACGTAACGCTACAGCGCCAACCTAACACACTTAAAGGGACACTAAAGCGAAACAATAAACCAGTTTAGACTAATGAAGCGTTGTTTGAGAACCCTGCAGGCAGTCATTTAAAAAAGGTTGTTTGATTATTAGATTAGAAAATGAAGGTCCAAGTATCAGTATTTGAATCTCGCGCCGAAACCCCCGCGCCGGTACGTCCGCGTGACGTCAGGGATTCCAAATTACGTTTTCGCATTTGGTTCGCGTTGCCTGAATAAAGGTTCCTGAAACTTGCCATGTTTATTATTTCGTTCCTTTAGAACACAATGTTGCCAATCTGTACCGCAATATATAATTAGTAGGCCGTAGAAGATGCCATCAAAATCCAAGACGTCACAGCCCCCAGGTGCGGGAAACTAAGTAGGCGTTTTTGCGCTTTTTCTGGCTTACCAAACGTCTTATCGTTGCAAGAGTGGTGTTTTTGGTGTTGTAGAACGGTAATTTACTGATGCAAAAGAAAACATTTTTCACTTTAGTGTCCTTTTAACAAACCAAGGTCCAAACGCTCAAAACATGTTCTTTCAACGTTTACGATGCCGTCGCTTTCTCGTCAGGGCTTCGACACCACACCACGACAAAGACATCGTCCCAGCCGCTAGCCTAGCGCGCTATCGCAACTTCGAGCAACATAACAAAGGCAGAGAGCTTTGCGTTGCACTGTCCCACACCAGGTTACAGCAATTGCGCTTGGAGCGAAACCGAAACTGCCAGAAGAATACTTGTAGACTAGTTCGCCAGTCAACAGAATGCCAATCCGAAGCCTGTACCTCCCATAATTCCCATGATGTTTGAACGATCGCAGCGCCAGATTTCCCTCTAGGTATACTAATATGAAATTCTGTGATTTTGCTAAGTGCTAAGGTTTTGCTAAGTGGCTTTACTGTAACGAATAAAGGGGGAATGTACATACTGCGCTTGCGTGGTCCAGTGTCATGCGTCTGGGCTGAGTCAGACACCACATATTGGCGACGAGGGTCAGTATCGGAGCCATGCCGCTCGGGTGTTTGCCAGCACGGCCCCCTTTCTTGCCTGCACCCGGTGACCCGGCTGTGCCTTGGCAGCAGTGGAAACGCGTATTCCTGAATTTTCTAGAGGGCATTGGCGGCGACAACCTGCAGCTTAGGCGTTGCAGGGCAATTATGCTAAACTCGCTCGGGGTTGAAGGCCAGCGAATATTCTACATCGTTCTTGCACAAGGAGCAGACGTGACCGCGGACGCCAAGGCCGACGACACAGTGGACCAGTTCAAGCACGCGTTTGCTGCAGTGGATACGCATTTCGCGAGCGCTACGAATGATTTGGTGGAGCGGCGCCGGTTTCGCCAAAGAACTGCCTGGTGAGACCTTTCAAGCATTTAAAAACAGTCTTCGGGACCTTGCGTCTACTTGCAATTTTGGCAGTGCTACCGATAGCATGATTCGAGATCAATTACTGGAAGGCACTTCGTCACGAGCAACGCGTGAACGCATGCTTTATGAAGGGTCTTCGCTTACGCTGCAGCGTGCTGTTGACATCGGGAAGCAAATTGAGCAAACGCAACAAGAGCTCGGGGAATTCGCGCAGAGCTCTGTGAACAAGATTCAAGATGTGCGAGAAAGGTCAGACTCTCAGCAAGGAAGGTGCTACAGGTGCGGCTCGTCATCGTATATGGCCAACTCGACTGCATGTCCGGTGAGGAATAAGCGTTGCCACTCTTGTGGAAAAACTAGGTCACTTTTCAAGCATGTGCAAATCGAAGAAAAAGAAATATGCCGTTCGAAAGCCCAAGAAGGCCAACGCCGTCACGGTCCTTCAAATCGGTGACAGTAATGCCATGGCGAAAGATATTCGAGCCAACATTTCTATCGGGAAGATAAGATTGTCGTTGATTGTCGACACGGGCGTTACGGTTTCTTTGCTCAGTGAAGAGCACTACTACAAATATCTAGCCAACAGCTACTCGTTGCTACCGCCGACCGCAACTTTGTGCAACTATTCCAGAGAACAAATCAAGTTAAGCGGTTGCTTTCTTGCTGACGTATCTTACAAGGGAAAGAAAGCCAGTGTGCTATTTCATGTCACAACTAAGGGTACATCGCTGTTGGGGCTTGATGCCGTTTGGAGCCTGGGAATCACTATCAACGGCTCAAGCTTGAATTGCTGCCAGGTGACATGCCCCGACTCGCTGCCTTCAGAATTCACGCACCAGTTTGCACACTTCTTCACGGAACAGTTCGGGTATGTGAAAGGCTTTGTTCAACATGTTCATTGCCGTTTATCTGTGAAACCAGTCGTTGCGAAGCTCCGACGCCTGCCGCTCACGCTACGGCAACTGGCATCGGTGGAGATACAACGTCTGCTGGCCGAGGATTTAATTGAACCTGTCAACGCATCGGAGTGGATTTCACTGATTGTCGTCGTGAGGAAGAAGGACAGTTCAATTAGGTTGTGTGTGGACATACGTGAAGTGAACAAGGCAGTAATTGCCGATGCTTCTCCTCTCCCGCATACACAGGAACTACTTCATGAACTAGCTGGAGGAACGTGTTTCTCCAAGCTCGATTTAGCGTCGGCATAATACCAGCTAGAACTGACTCCGGAAAGTCGGGGATTACCCACCTTTATCACACACGAAGTGTTGTTTCGTTTTAGGAGAGTGTGTTTTGGCCTTGCATTTGCCCCTTCAGCCTTTCAGAGAATGATGCAGCATATTTTGAAGAATTGTAAAGGTGTACTCTGTTACATTGATGATGTGATTGTGTGGGGCAAGACACGTGAGGAGCACCACAAGAATCTACACCAGGTGCTAAAACGCATCAGTGATTCAGGTTTGAAGCTCAACCGGAAATGCACATTTGCCGTTTCAGGACTATCCTTTTTAAGGCATACGGTGAGCTCAAAAGGGCTCACACCATTGCAGCCTAAGGTTGACGCTATTGTGAAAGCGCCTGCTTCTCACGATGTTGCCACGTTGCTGTCATTTTTGGGTATCGCTGGTTACTATGCTCGGTTTGTGCCGCAATTTGCTGATTTTGTCGAGCCACTTTGAAGGCTCCTGCGGTCTGGTCAACAGTTCACGTGGGATGATGAGGCTGAGCGTAGCTTCCAGCGTGTTAAGACAGCTTTGTCTTCAAGCCCAGTCATACAAAAGTTCGATCCAGACCTTGATGTAATTGTTACGACAGATGCTTCTGATAAGAGTCTGGGAGCCGTTCTTCAGCAACGCGATGATGACAGCGTACGCACGGTGGCCTTCGCACTGCATGCCCTGACTCCTGCTGAGCGGAAGTACTCTTCTGGGGAACGCGAGGCCCTGGTTTTTCTGTTCGCGTGCGAGCGCTGGCACATCTGCTTGTGCGGTAGAAAAGTTTTGTTGCGCATGGACCATCAGGCACTCGTAACGTTAGTTTCAACTGCCGGTACAGGACGCCGACCTTTGCGTGTATCCAGATGGTCAGCTTGACTTATGTGTTATAACGTCGACACAGAGTATCAAAAGGAATCGCAAAATGTCGTGACCGATGCGCTTTCACGCCTACCTCCTGACTGTGATTCACAGCAGACGATGCAGGAAGAAATTGTGTCTGTTGTATCAAAGTGCCTAACAAAGGAACGTCTGCAGGTGGCCACTGCTGCAGACAGTACACTGCAACAGGTTGTTTTACACGTGGTACATGGCTGGGCGCCTAGGAAAGCTTTGTCAGCAGAAATAATGCCGTACTTTAACGTGCGGGAAGAGCTTTCTTTCGTTGATGGCCTTTTGATGCGCGGCGAGCAAGTAGTTGTTCCGAGTGAATTAACCTTGCTACTTGTTGGTTTTGCGCACGCAGGTCACCCAGGAATTGTGAGGACGAAGCAGAGATTACGTGATATTTACTGGTGGCCGCGCTTGGGTAAGCAGATAGAAGAAGAAATCCGTTTCTGTCACATCTGCCAGGCCGCGGGCAAGTCCGCTAAACCGTCGTTTGCACCACTGCAGCCGGTGACGTTTACAGCACTACCATGGCAGAAGTTAGCAATGGATATAGTGAGACCGATTGACTGGGCGCCTTCAAACTGTAGGTACATGGTATCACTGATCGATTATCATTCCAAGTGGCCTGATGTGACTTTTTCGTCTACAGTGACGTCACAGAGTGTGGTAGATTTTTTTCAGACTGAGTTCAGCCGGAGAAGGATATCCGGAAGAAGTTGTCCCAGATAATGAGCCTCAGTTAAGGTCGCAAATGTTTGTAACATTCTTGAGAGAAATGGGTATTGCGCATCATTGTTCTTCTGTACTATCCACAAGGAAACCTCGCGATTGAACGCTTTAATCGCGTGCTGAAAGATTTCATGCAGATTGCCCGATGGGAACAAGGGCCCCTCCAGGCTGCTGTGGTTGACTATCCGGCATTTATAGGTCGACACCGCACGCAACAGGTGTGTCGCCAGCCAAGTTGCTTCACGGGCGCCAACCAAGGACAAGACTCAATACAGTGGGTTTGCCCACAAGAGCGGGTGTGCATGCCGATTCGAATTCAAATGTTCCTGCCAGGTTTAATGCGAAACAGACGTATGCGAAACAGTATACGGACACGAGGCGAGGTGCGAAAAGGCCAGCCTTTTGTGGGGGGAACTTTGTTCGTGTACGCAAGCCAGCAGGCGGTGGGAAAGCGTCGGTAAACTACGTGGGTCCTTTCAAGATTGTCGGCAGAAAAGGCAAAAGTAGCTTTTTGATGAGCGACGGTTGTTGCTGAAACGCGTCTAAGCTAGTTCGGTTTCAGTGCAACCAATTGCAGACAACAGAACAATGGGCATGGGAATTGCCTCGTCATGACTACTCGGGTACCGCTGGGGATAAAAGCTGCGCAGACTCGCTGAGCAGGGTGAAATATTGCGATAGCCGGAAATAAGGGCTGAAGTAATGAAAAATTGGTCGCTCTTTCAGAGGATTCGGTGGAGAAACCTTTGCGTCGCAGCACTAGGGTACGCCGACCTGTCGAACGTTTGCGTTTACTTTACCTGAACAATAAGCGTTTAGTTCGAGTTATTATGGTTGTTACAAATGACTATGCTGTATTTTCAAGCGCGAGGCGATGTTGTATCCTTCTTTATTGTTTTCAGTTTCGTTTCTTTCAGTGTACATATCGTCATCGTCATTCAATATTTTTAGATATATAAGTGGCTTTACTGTGACGAATAAAGGGAAGGTACATACTGCGCTTGCGTGGTCCAGTGTCATGCGTCTGGTCTGAGTCAGACACCCCACGTTGGTTGTGCGGAGCCCGACCACGTCATCGGATGCCAGCCAGCCTGTTGAATGCTGTTGTTGCCTTTTGGAAGGTGCACCTATGTTTCCGTTGTTCTTTGTCCGCGCTGTGCGCAACACCACATAGGGACCACGCAGCGACACTAATAGTTAGAAAATGTAGTAGCTATACGTAATCCAATGTTAGTAAGTGTTTAATCTTGAGAAGAAAAATTACGTTTTTTTTTATGTAAAGATTTGGAAGATGTACAGGGAAGTGGAACGATCAGCTCCCGCTTCCTTTTCTTTAATGTTTTAGGCTGGTCCATCTTCTCGTATGGCTGTGAATTTGGTCTCAATCGACGTGGGAAGTTCTGACGCTTTTGTTGATATCAAACTTCTGTCTGTGGGTGGTGTTTTCGCCGACATATTCCTGTTTTTGTCTGCGCGACACGTTGTCGGCTGCTCAGCCTAACGGCTGACAGGCCTACAGCGCGGCGAAGCGCCAACGACTCCTTCGCTGGGGGCGCGGACCGCCTTTCGACGGCTGCTATGGCGGCGGCTTCTATGCAAGTAGAATATTTCGACGAGGAAGTGGGCTAGAAGACGGTCTTTGGCAGAAGAGCGAAAATGGCTGGCCGGGTCTGCCCTCCTAACCCACCCTCTAAGCAAGGAGGCCACGCTGGCGCGGGGCAGGTGAGCGCACGTTACCCATTTTGAAACATTATAAATCGGGTAGGAACGGCTTCCTGCATGTATCCGATGCCTCAGGAGCATATCGGAAATTGTGCTGCGCCAGAGAAGTGGCTTGAACTTGAAGAAAGCCGGTCCAACTTCAGTGAGCACAACAATCATCGAGGCGGCAGGCCTAAGTCTGGAGCAAACGATGGATGATGTAATTTGCCAAACGTTATTCAAAACAATTTGGTGGCCAGCACCCCCCTTAGAGCAGCACCCAGCAGCACCCAGCGCCCAGCACTTTCCTCAGTACCTCCCCCCCCCCCTCGGTGGCCTTTAAAACCTATGAGGTCAACGCCAATGAAACTGCTACTAGCGATACGTGCAAGGAACTTTTCGAAATGTGGACATTGCCGATGCGCCGGCAGCCCTTGAGAGAAACATTTTGAACGATCGCAACCCGCTAGCTCTCGGCGTCAAGAGCATCAGCGATTCTGGTTCAGTTAACGTCTTCGATGGACTTCGTGTGCCGAACTTCGTGAGATACGGACCTACCTTAGTGCGCTGTTTTCTCTACCGCAAACAAGCTGATTTATTTATTTATTTATTTATTTATTTATTTATTTATTTATTTATTTATTTATTTATTTATCATACCCTCAAGGTACGGTTGTACATTGCAGAGGGGAGGGGCAAAGTAAGTAAATACAGAGGCAAATCACAAAATAAGAAAGTAAGGCAAACAACATGGCAAAGAAACATCGTGTACAAAATAATAATGGTAAAAAGAAACTTGTGAGCGTGGCAAAAATACATGGCATAACAAAATAAAGAAAGGAAAGAACATACGATATAAAAATACAAGCCAAAATGTAAAAACAATGACATAAAAGCAGTTATTATGCAGAACAAGCAAACGCAACAATAATTTATAACATGAAGCTTTGAAGTGTGCTTTTAAAGTTATTGGTGTCAATAATGCTTGTAAGTAATGCGGGTAAGTTATTCCAATCTTTGCTCGTTTGGGGAAGAAATGAATATGAAAAGCCGACGGTGTTGCAGTGCGGAATGTTTACCTTTTGGCGGTGGTCTAAGCGAGATGAAATGTATGGTGGGGGTTGGACAAAGATAGAACGTAAATATGTGTTATGGTAGTAGATTTTATGGAAAAGACATATGCGAGATAGTTTTCTACGGGTTGATAACAGCGGGAGGTGAAGGAGAGCTTTCATGTTAGTGACACTCGCAGTTCTTTGGTAGTTGGTGAGAATGAAACGGGCTGATCGATTCTGTATTGCCTCTAGAGACTGTATGAGGGTGTCATGACCGGGGTCCCATACTGATGACGCGTACTCTAGTTGTGGGCGAATGTAAGTTGTGTACAGTAAGAGTTTTAGTGATGATGGTGCTTGAGAAAATTTTCGACGAAAGTATCCTAGTGTGCGAGTGGCCTTAGATGTTATGTGATCAATGTGAGTTTTCCAGGATAGATTGCTGGCAATGTGAACCCCCAAGTATCGATATGACGTTACACATTCTAGTGGGATGTTATTTAGCGTATAGGTGGGGCAGATGACGTTAGTACGAGAAATCCTCATTGTCTTACACTTTCTAATGTTTAATTCCATGCGCCACGTACGACACCACTCATTTATGTTATTGAGATCCTCCTGAATTAGTAGAATATCTGAAGAATTAGTTATTTTACGATACAAGACGCAGTCATCCGCAAAAAGACAAATGTTCGAGGAAACGTGAGTGGGCAAGTCGTTAATATAAATTAGGAATAATAAAGGACCGAGCACAGACCCTTGCGGGACGCCGGAGTCAACAGGGGCTAAAAGTGAGTTAGCGTCATTAGTGGTTACAAATTGAACACGTGATGTCAGAAACGCGCGAATCCAATTAATTATGGAGGGGTCTAGCTGATGTATGCTACACTTGTGGCAGGATTGGTCATCGAGTGGACGTCTGCCCGGCACCTGGAACAACGGAATGTAGGGGCTGTGGTTTGCGTAACCCAAGTGAATTGCATGTGTGTGAGCCGAAATGCAAGTTGTGCGGTAGCTTGCAAAAAAGCGGCTGACAAGGTGTGCAAAAAGCAGCACTTAATTCAATACATGGTACGTGTGAGACGTCAGGAACGCGCTAGAGAAGAGCGTACGTAGACACATGTGGCTGAAGGGGAGCCGCAGGTGGCGAGCGTTCGCCCCACTTCCAGGGAACGCTTTCACTCGCGCAGCCACTCCCGCTCCCGGCAACGTGCGTCATGAAGACAACGAGGATAAAGCAGAAGCAGGAGCCGCTCCCGCTCCAGGGGACCTCAGATGCGGGTCTCGTCTGGTGGAGACGCTGACTCCTGGTCTGACAAGGCCAAAGGCAAAGAGAAGGGCGCGCCCAGCTGTCGGATAGTGAGATTCGCAGTACAGAAAGATATATGATTTTATCGTTAGAAAATGAGAATAGCAGCCTCAGGGCAGCAGTCGATAGGCTTACACTAGAGCTATAGTTGAGCTCCGTAGAGAAATCACCCGCAAGAAGTCCGCTTTGTCTGAGCGTCTGTGGTTAATGAGGTTGCGAAGTCTATGTAGAACGCGGGGCCCACGATCGTCCGGCTCCCAAAAAGAGGGCCTTCGTTCTTTTTATCCACTTGCAAACCAAGGCGATATCTGACATTAAGGAGGCTCTCTCTACCATTAACGATAGCATCAGACAAATCAAAGACCGATTTAGTCGTATTAAGTGCAGCAAGGAGGAATCAGGAATCAGGTTGCAGGAGATCGAGGCGTATTTTAAGGAGACGGTAGTTCCCGCCATGAAAAAAAAAAAACGGTCCCAAAACTCTACCAATGCAGGGCAGGTCTCTTAGTAACTCTCAGATGAATAAGATATCTCCAAATAATCAGGATGGAGCCGGCTAATAGGAATGATAGAGTTTGGCAATGGAACTGCAGGGGAATAAGTCCTAAAGGCTGCCCTCCTGCCGGTAATTATTTTGGAGGCTGAGCAACAACACGCACTTATGTTCCAAGAAACCTTGATGATCAATCTTTCCTTCGCGGGGTACAAGATGGAGTATTTTCGAGGAGATAGAGGCAGGGGTGTCTCCATTTGGATAAAAAGGAAAATTCCTTTTGTCCGACATGAGCTCCGCACGTTACACATCAATGTTGAAATGATTGCGGTTGAGATTGTTTCCAACATTTACGTAGGGAATAGCAGCAGCATATTTCTCCTCAATTTTTACAGCAGTCCTAAGGATTCCAGGCAGTGCTTCAAAGCAATCCTAACCAAGGTAACTAAACTTGCCAAGGGAGCTCCTCTGCTTGGGGGGGGGGGGGCGACTTGAATGCACCTCATCAAGAGTGGAGATGCCCCTTCTCCACCTGCAATGGGGAGAGGCTGTGGACGCACGCTTCGGAACTTAGTCTAACTCTCGTTGCAGACCCCGAACATACCACTATATGCGGTACCTTCTCGGGCAGCAACACTACTCCCGACTTCACTTTTGTGAGGGGAATCAGGGAGTACATTTGGGACAATACCAACATTGATCTGGGCAGTGACCATTGCATATTAAAAATCAAACTCAAGATAGTCGTTATAAAGGTAACGGAATATAAACTGACTAACTGGAACAAATTCATTAAATTGAGAACCCCCCAAAGCTCACCCTCAGCCTCAGCTACGGCTCATCCGCCGTAAGAAAGCTGGGTAAACTCGGATCTGACATCAGAGCGTCAGAGAGGGCTATTGTCATGAATAAAATGGGCTCCAGGCTCACTCACCTCCTCAAGGCCAAGTCATCGACATTAGCATGGCGGAAAGGTCAACGGTTGGACAGCAGACTTAGAAAGAGAATAACAATATTGAATCGGGAAATAAATGAACACTACAGAGTTTTGTGCAGACAGCAGTGGGACGAGGTATGTCTCTCCCTGGATGGCATATTCCTCAAAGGCGGTGGCTGGGGCCTCCTGGAACATCTTCTCAAGGGTCCGCTCAAGGGTCCCTACTATGCAAAATTATTCACAAGGCAAGACAAGAAATGGCGGATGATAAGTTGTTGGATGACCTAGCTAGTCAGCACCTCCAGCTCGAGAGGACGCAATCATTTACCCCCCTTTCAGTCGGATACTCGGTGTCTCCCAATCACGCCCTCGACGTAGATTTTTCGGAGAGTAAAATTCGCTTTGCGATTCAGGTACTTAACAGTAGGTCTGCCGCTGGCCTCGATGGGATCTCTAACAGAGTTCTGCGCAGCCTCGAAGATAATTCTGTCAGTTATCTCCCAGACAAATCAATAGAGTCTATAAAGAGGGCCCGCTTCCCGGAAGAATAGAAACACAAATTTACGGTGCTCATTTCCAAGTCTGGCACACCTCTTAGGCTTCTAAACCTCAGACCGATCTTTCTGACGTCATGCCTCGGTAAGGCCGCGGAACATGTCGCGCTCACCCGGCTCTTGAACTACACGGAGGAGAACGAACTATTTTCGTACAGCATGATCAGATTCAGGCCAGGACTTTCGACCCAGAATGCTGCGCTTACAAGTAACAGAAGGCTCATAGAAAGGGTCACTCTCGATGTCAAGAAAGTTTCGACACTGTACGCCACACGGCAATTCTTCAGGCCATTTCGGATTTCAATCTGGGTGAATGCTTTTTCCGCTATATTCAATCTTTTCTGAGTGGCAGAACCACTTCCTTGCACATCGGCGACTTAAAATCACAACTTTATGAGCTAGGTGACAGGCCCACTCCACAGGGCTCGGTAGTGCCTCCCTTCCCGTTCAATCTGGTCATGGCCAAGCTGGCCAAAACATTGTTAGACATTGAGGGGGTTGAACAAGTCATTTATGCCAATGATGTTACTCTATGGAGCGCTGGCGGCAGCGGAGGAGATTTGGAGGTTCGAATGCAGAAGGCTATTAGCATCACGTAACTTTGCTTCTCCGCAGCGGGCCTCAAATGCCGGTCGAGTAAATCGGAATTGCTCTTTTACCGTCCTTCCAGGTCAGGACGAAAACCGAAGGGCTGGGAGCAGGATAGTAGGAATATCGTGCTTTTTGGCATGAATGGTACGGCATCCGTGAAGTAGAGTAGGTCAGAGTCGTAGGACCAACTATTGAAGATAACGGATCCAATGGCTTGATGCAAAGTGGAGCAAAGTGGAGAATGCTCTACAAATGTTTCGATGCTTTGTCAATAGAAATAGAGGCATGAGCAAGGAATGTGCCATTAGGCTCATTCACGCTTTCGTCCTTTGTCATATTACTTAAGTCGCGGCTATGCTCGATTGGAAAAAAAAACTGAAGAGGAACTCCACGACACCACCACCCGTCAAGTCTTCGAGGTAGCCCAGGGGCTACCCTTCAACGCATCCACCGAGCTCTTTTCGGAAGTAGGAGTATACAATACTCCTGCTCAAATCAGCACACAGTGCAGGTCGTCCGGTTGTCAAGCGCCAGAGTGGGCAGGGACCTCCTGGTCGCTCTAGGAATTTTTACTGCACGCGAAAAGGATAACGTCAGACATTTTAGCAAAGAAATCAGGGACGCGACAATGGTTCCTCCTTTTCCCAGGAAAGCCTACCCCGTCTTTAACCAAGGGAGAAGGCTCGCCCGTGCGAAGGCTCTTCTTGCCGAGGGTGCTACGGATGCTGTCTTCGTAGACGCCACCCAGGTGGTCAGTCGCGAAGATTTTTCGGTAGACTTATTAGACGCCAATGAACGAGCCTGCAACGCACTCTCTGTTGACGCCAACAATCCGGAACAAATGGCCATTTCACTTGCTCTTCTAGGTCCACAGCTCTCGGTAATCTATAGTCATTCTAGGGCAGCCACTCGCTCCTTTGCTAGGGGAGTGGTAGATGCGAAAGCTTCCAAGTTACTCGAAGGTAGACCGATTAGTATCGACTCTATAGTTTGGTTACCAGCCTATATGGGCGATTTCGTGGGAGGACAGCAGAACCTTAACGAATCCGCTCATAAGGCCACGCGAGAACTTGCGAACCGCGCTCCACTGTTGACCCCCTCGTCTTCTCCTAAGGCCTTTAACGATCAACTTCCGATACATTGAGCTCACCAAGCACTTTTATTTAGGACGTAGAGAATTCTCTCTTCCAAACAAGGGGCTTAACAGGGTGCAGTCAGTCACTCTCCCCTTGCTACAGACGAACTAGTACCCCAATCCTTGGCGTGCGTGCCGAATCGACCCGGACTACAACGGATCATTCAATTGTGCACAGTGTGGTGGACATGGGAACTTGGGACAAATGTTGTGGGGATGCGTGAGGCAGGCCTTCTATCTGCAGTACAAGAATAAGTGGGACGACGCTCTTAGGAGCAGCGAGCTACAAGACCAACTTTGGGCTATCTAGAAGGCCTAAGTTGGTCGTCAGTGTTGCCGCCAGTCGTCAGCTTTTCAAGTGTACTGGTAAGGCGGTCGACTGTTTCCTCCAGGCGCATAAGTCGGTCCCCTGGCTCTGAGACTTTCGCAGCGGTGATAGGTGGCCGTGGCGCAGACGAGCGGTCGCATATACGGTCAGCGAGTGCAGCTAGCCGATCGAGGCTCGTCTCGTCGGAACCCGCGAGTACGGTGCGTACGGCCTGCGGGAGGCATCCCAAAACATCTCGCGCAAAAGCTGGCTCTCATTTGCGGAGTGCTCACGCAGTAACGGACGCAACCGCTGCAGGAGGTGTGATGGTCGTTAGTCGCCCAGTTCCTCAGAGAGGAGCTGTTGGGGTCTACGCTGTTGTGACCGCTGTTGTGACCGCTACGCTGTTGTGACCGCTTGTGACCGACTGTTTGTTTCATATCGCCATATGCTGTGGCCGAAGGCGTACCCGCGAGCAAGTCGTCTGTGGCATCGGTGATGCCGCAGGGTAGCAAGGCGACGACATGCAGGTACTCTACTGTTTGTGAAGTAATGCAACGGAGTTGAAAACGGGCCCCTACATGCATAAACCAAACTCGGTCATTCTTGGGCCAAAAGTTGAGAAGCTGAAGCTCTGCGGCGATGACAGGAGACGTAATCGTGGCATTGTCCCTGCCAGCAAGAGTAAAAGCAGCGTCGTCCATGGCTAGTGCTCGAAAAAAAGAAATGTAAAAGTCCTGGGTCACGACTGCCGGAGGCTCGGTTTAGCGGAGGTAAGGCGTACATGTTTTGACAGGTTGAGAACGGGGAATCGACTGGTTTTATTTAAATGTAAAACAGGTTTGCCGAGCAGCAGTGGTGGCGCCCATGTCGGGAAGCCGCTCTTCAGTTCAAAGAAAAAGCAGGGTGGAAATGACCCCCACTGCCAGGAAAACAGGATTTCCGGAGTAAGGAGCAATGACCTCCCCCCCCCCTCTCCCCCCCGGCGGGGACAACGAAGAGACGGACGGTCGCTACAAAGTCGCTTTACGTTGATGACTTGCTTATCGGAGTAGATACATAGAAAAAAGACCTTTGTATTAACGAAAAGACAAAGACAATCATGAATAACGCCGCAGCAAACCTCCGAAAGTGGAGAACCAATAACAAGACAATGAAAGAACTTTTGCGAAAGAAAAAAAAAACCCTGATAGATGGAGACATTAGCGTTGTTACGGTTGTATTAGGCCAACAGTTGGATACAAATTACAATTTTAAGTTTACTCTGGAGCCAGTAATCGAATTCTTAGCGTCAGCAAACACAAATACAAACGGCATTTACTAAAGACGGCATCCAGGATATTTGATCCTTTTGGAGTAATTTCACCCTTCACGGTGACACCAAAACTTCTACTTCAACAATTGTGGGTGCGGAACGTTTCGTGAGATGAAGAGTACGCCTCGGAGTGAATGGTTCACGGACGTCCTACAGCTTGGCTCGATTAAAATTCCGCCCTGCGAAAGAAGCAGTCTGCAAGGAATCACGGATGCGATAGAAGTCCACATTTTTGTTGATGATAATTTGAGAGCGTATGGTGCATGCCATATTGGAAGGCAACCAACTTGTAAGGCGTGTCCGTTACTACGCTCACAGAAGCAAAGTGTCGAATTTCAGCGATGAAAATGCTCGCGTTGCCGAAGATGGAACTCATGGGCGCAGTTATCGGAGCAAGGTTGTTGGAGTACATTCGACCTGCGTGGGATTTCCGACGTTTTGCTTGTGATGTGTTGATTTACCTTACTAGTGTTTCCAGCTGGATTCGAGGAAGCAGGGACAAACTTAACCAGTTTCCCAACGACAGAGTGACGAAAATATTAAGTGTAACAGTCCCCAAAAATAACATTACTGTCCAGGACAACAGAATCCGGTAGACATGCTCACACGTGGCGTATATGCAAAGACACTTTGGGAAAGCCGCATCTGGTGGAGTGGCAAAGAATGGCTCACGCGAGTGAGTTTAGTGTGGTCTGCAGAATCAACTACAGTATCAGAAGAAAATGTTGAGTTAGGAACTGGGTCTACAGTGTTCAATGCCCTCATATAAGCCAATTAAAAAAATGACATATTCGGCGATTTAAGGAGATTCAGTGATCTACAGAAGTTTCGACATATCACTGCGATATCATTATTGTTTCTGGATAGATATCGTCATACGCGAATGCCCTGTTAAGGAAGAATGTGAGGGAAAAATTCTTGCAGGAAACATTACGCAGGCTGAAGAACTATGGATTCTTGTGGGTCAGGAAGAGGGTTTCAAAGAAAATACATGTCAAGTGTCGCGCGGAAATTCCATTAAGATGAACTCTACGCTAAGAGATCTGCATGCATTTTTAGGTCCCAAACGAGCACTTCGCCTTGGCGGACGACTTGAAGAGATGGATGGTATCTGCTAGGAGAAACTTCCTGTCATTCTTGCATATAAGCATTCATTTACAAGACTGCTTATAACAGACGCACACTAACGTGTTTTACATGGCAACCTGTGAAGCAGAATGAGTAGGTCATCTTTTGCCACTTTCCTTGCTTCCCATCGCATCGAATGAAAATCAATTGTACCGAGTGCACCTTCGTGGGGAGGTTGGTGCGAGATATTGATGCGGTCAATGAAGTCAGCGCTACGCAAGATAATTGAAAAAAAAATGCTGGATAGCTAAGAGCTAGCAAAGTTACTGGTGGAAATTGAGAGCGTAATCAATTCTAGACCACTCACCAATACGTACGCGGACGCAAGAGAACTTGCGTCGATCTGCCCGGCCATTTTCTGGCAGAAAATTTTTGTTGGCTAAACTGGATTACGCGGCGAGAAATACCAGAGCCGAATTTTGCAGACAAGTCAAGAAGACCCCGTTAAGCAACTACGATATCGGAACAAGCTTCTCAAACAACTGTGGTTTCTATGGATGGAAGAGTATCTACTCGAACTTCGTTGGCTTCATCACTACACAACAGCGACAAACAATCGTTGGTGTACGACACAGTGATCGTCGAGGAACCCAATTCCTCACGATACGTTTGGCCACTTGGAAGAATACCTGAATTCTATCGAAGACGAAGTATTTGTAGAAGCCTGCCGAGTTCAGACTCAGGACGGGAAGTTAGCAAGGCCTGTGCAAGAACTGTACCCACTAGAGATGACATCTGTTTCTTCTTGCCGAGAGAATGGAGAAAAGTGTTATAATAAACAGTGGGCTCTCGTAGAGAAAAGAAAAAGAGGATGAAGTTGGAGCGCGCCTTCAGTGTCCTAGTCAGTCTCGGGCGTTTTACAGCGGAGCTGTATATGGCTAGGGCTACGTGCATTTTTTTGTGTGCATCAAAAAACTATCATCGTCAATGGCTCATACCCCTGCAAGCATTCATGCGGACACCCAAGTGGCACACTGAAGTGTGATATCGAGAAGTTCAATACCACGCACGTTACGAGGATTTGCCGTGATGACAGTACCCCTGTGATCATCGTCGGAGACATCATCGTGGATATTTCATGGCCAGTCGAGAAATGGTTCACTCAATTCGTGCTAGAAGAGTTAGACTTGAAGTGCCACACCAATACAAGCCACTCAACTGCTCAACAACGTTCCTGTATAGATTTCACTTTGACCAAGATTTTGTGCAATGTTGTAGCTCAACTCCGTGCATAAAGAGATTAGCCTCTCTGTCGAAAATCATTAAATTTTTTCATAAGGGAAGCTAGGCGCGCGGCAGTAACCAGGGAATCTTGGGCTCAGTAGGCCACTGTGCAGAGAGCAGTGCTGCAGCTTGCCGCTGACGCCGGGCGGACGGTTTAGTGCGTTCTCGAGAAAATGACGCAAAAAGGCTTCGCCGCGAAGACCTTTTAATGCGCCCTGCTGAAGATGCGGCCCGACAGGTTTGCCGCCGAGACCCTAAAGTGCGTGCTGCTGAAAATATCTCCCGGTAGCTTCGCCCCCAATACCCTCTAGTCATTCTGTTGCCCAAAATGTGGCCCCGCACCTTCGCCGCGAAGATCCACGAGTGCCTGCTGCTGAAAACCAGGCACGACAGCTTCTACGCTAGCAACGTCACGTGCGCTGAGCCGAAAATGCGGCCAGGGAGCGTCGCCGAGCAAACCCTCAGCTGCGAGCAGACGAAAATGAGGCGCTGGAGCTTCTTCCTATATGATAACTGTCAACACAGAGGTAATGGATGGGCTGGTCAATGATACGGTTGGGAACCTCGCCCACAGTGAGGCAGATGAGTCGGGCCTCTGAAAAAGACTGACTCAGGTTCGACTGTGGTGCTACGGGAAGGCTCGCTTGGCTACAGGCGGCGCCACTGTGCAGTTTACTTGGGAGCGCGGTCCACCCTGAGTGGGTACCTGTTGAACAACGCACGATGAGCACAACGTTACCCCCTAAGGTTGACATTACATGTTGTAGTACACAATTTCCCGTGGTGCAGGCTAGTGCAATAGCGATTCATAAGCCTCAGGGTGGCACGTACACTAGCGTTGTTTACGGGTACAACACACATCACCCCAGAAATGTGTACATGGCACTGAGTCGAGTCACTTGATGGCCTTTACATCAGGAACACTGAAGAGGACTTCGCGTTTTACCACGCCGCCAAAAAAACCAGATCAAGCACTGGGCGACGAATTTCATAGACTCAAGCAACATCGCCTTGACGCAATCACGGAACGTTGCTTTGTACTGCGCGATCAGCGCCACCAATATGACATCTGCTCTCTCAGCGCAAGTCCTCTGGCTGCACACAGGCTTGACGTCATGGACGACTACATCTGTTTCTCTGAGACAACGGGTCGTACACATGACGTCACCGGCTGTAGGTGTCTCGTGTCAACAAATGAAACTACGCAACGGGCCTAGGGTATGGATATATACGAAGGACGAATAGAGGGTGTGCCATTCAAACTCGTAAGAGCACTGGACGTGGACTTTTCCGACGTGCGCGCAGTACATAACTTCGAGAATATTGTGGTTGCCTGAGCGTATGTGTCACCAGGTGCTCAACATGGTAAGGTTATGGACTTCTTGGCACATACCTTAGCTCCTCAATACCATGTGCCCCTAGTTTTTAGAGGTGATTTCAACGTAAACGCGAAGATCCCCACAACTCCTGGTTCCTACACTGTGTTAAGACCGCGGCATGGAATTTGTGTCAAATACAATATGCAGCTCTTCGAGCACCGGTTCTTGTTTGAAATTTGTTTTTACAAACATCAAAATACCCTTGCAGCCCCGCTGCATGTCCTTTTGCACCCACTTTTCCGAGGAGAAAGCACACCTTATTGTGTTTCAATAAATGCATGAGAATACAGACATGAATTTCAAAATACTTACTATTTGCAGTTACCGCGTGCAGTCAGTTTACGACAGTCTCCTATGGCGACGATCTTACAGCTTACGCTGCGACTGTGGTGGGTGTGCCGCGCAATCCTGTGTTTTTGTTTTTCGAATAAAAATGAGCACCACGAATCCCGTCTCCAACTCCCTACATCAAGTTTGACTACCGCGGCTTAGAATGACTTTAACGCTCTTGCAGTTTCAGCGGTTATTACAGTGCACAACACCAATCTGTGGCTGATGTGAAGTCCACGGCCTCGAAATCGAAATATATCGACACCACTACAGGCGTTTTGGTTGGTCCCCGCAACTTAGAGAGCCCCATGCCTCGTTCCCACTCGGACGCTGCTGCTGTGGTCTTTCTCTCCTTTACGGCGTTAACAATAGTATCGGCTGAGCGTGAGACCGGGGTTGCTGTGTAAAAAAATCAGAAAGGATCAATGTCACGACGACTGTCGACGTTAATGGGATTAGCACTGAAGCAATGCAGCGATGCGCAGTATCACAACCACTGAAACGCGTCATGTGCGAGGCGTGTATGCAGCAGGCCTCCTTGCGCTTTCCACTGAACCCACGGCGCCATCTATGTTCGTTTACTCTCCGTAGCACAGGCTCTGAGTGTCCGATGGGCAGGAGAATTAGTGAGTCAAATGTTTCCTGCATGATAATGTGGGGCAATGTTGTCTTGTCTAATAACTGGGCACGGCAGCACCGCAACCGCCATGCCGTCTAATCAGCGATTTTTGTTCCTCGAGCAGGTACTGCTGCTTTGCGCATCGATTCAAGCGCAAGCCCCGGACATGTGCATCGTCGGATCGGCTGCTGACGCGGCCGGTATCAGCGTTGGAACGTTGGATAGCCTCAAACCCGGAAGCCATGGAACGACGCCTACTGTCTGGGACAAGCCTATAAAGCTGGCACCTTTGGGAGTCGGCTTCAGTGGGCACGGCAGCGCCGCAACCGCCATGCCGTCTAATCAGCGATTTTTGTTCCTCGAGCAGGTACTGCTGCTTTGCGCATCGATTCAAGCGCAAGCCCCGGACATGTGCATCGTCGAATCGGCTGCTGACGCGGCCGGTATCAGCGTTGGAACGTTGGATAGCCTCAAACCCGGAAGCCATAGAACGACGCCTACTGTCTGGGACAAGCCTATAAAGCTGGCACCTTTGGGAGTCGGCTTCAGTGGGCACGGCAGCACCGCAACCGCCATGCCGTCTAATCAGCGATTTTTGTTCCTCGAGCAGGTACTGCTGCTTTGCGCATCGATTCAAGCGCAAGCCCCGGACATGTGCATCGTCGGATCGGCTGCTGACGCGGCCGGTATCAGCGTTGGAACGTTGGATAGCCTCAAACCCGGAAGCCATGGAACGACGCCTACTGTCTGGGACAAGCCTATAAAGCTGGCACCTTTGGGAGTCGGCTTCAGTGGGCACGGCAGCGCCGCAACCGCCATGCCGTCTAATCAGCGATTTTTGTTCCTCGAGCAGGTACTGCTGCTTTGCGCATCGATTCAAGCGCAAGCCCCGGACATGTGCATCGTCGAATCGGCTGCTGACGCGGCCGGTATCAGCGTTGGAACGTTGGATAGCCTCAAACCCGGAAGCCATAGAACGACGCCTACTGTCTGGGACAAGCCTATAAAGCTGGCACCTTTGGGAGTCGGCTTCAGTGGGCACGGCAGCACCGCAACCGCCATGCCGTCTAATCAGCGATTTTTGTTCCTCGAGCAGGTCAGTTACTATACCAAATTTGGTTACAGAAACGACAACCGTTTTGTTGTAGTGCTGCCGTGCCCGAGTGTGCTCTTTTCCGAATTTGCATCTATGTGCCTCTTGTTGTCCGGTGATGTAGAGCTAAATCCAGGGCCTGACACTAAGGTTTTGTTGAAGGAGCTTTGCGATGGGCAAAAAGCAATTCAAAAGGATCTAGATAGCCTCGGAAAGCGGCTCGAGTGTGTAGAAAAGAGCATTCAAATCGTTAGGGATCAAGCAAATAGCATAGTCAAGTTAACAAAAACTGTTAAAGAACTAAACGAGACCATCGTGAAGCAACAGGAGAGGTTGATAAATTTAGAGGATAGAAGCCGGCGAAACAACCTCGTGGTCTTTGGAATCAAAGAAAGCGAAAACGAATCCGCTGATGACCTTAACACAAAAGTTCTAAGTGAAGTTCTTGAAGAAAAACTTGGTGTGACGTTCAACACGGTAGAAAGAATTCACAGAATTGGCAAGAAAAATAGTAAGCACCCTCGACCAGTGATCTTGAGACTTTATGACTGCAGAGAAAATCAAAACTGTACCAAAACTGCAAGAAACTTAAAGGAAGCGGCATTTCGATTGGCGATGACTTTTCCAAGGAAACACTGGCAAAACGCAAGCTGCTCTGGAATTCGGCAAAACAGGAACGTGATGATGGCAAACGAGTCCGTTTTAATTATGACAAGTTAACAATAAACAGCGACGTGTTTGCCTGGGATTACTCTAAGAACCGCCGAGTACGAATACGCCAAAATAACCCTCCACCGGCCGAAGGCTCAGAATGAAGCCATGTGAGCCTAAAGTATTCTGATTTTCGATTAATTAACTTTATGCTAGGAGCCTTACGAATAAAATTACTGACCTAGAATACTTACTGGCTAGCTATGATCCACATATTGTCACTATTAGTGAAACATGGCTTCGTCCCGAAATAAAAGATCATGAAATTATACCCCCCGGCTACAAAATATTTCGCAATGATCGAGAATCGCGAGGAGGAGGTGTAGCCATCATAGTGAAAGAAAATGTTCAGTGCCTACATATGCAAGGCATTCCGAATCACGAGAGTGTTTGGTGTCAAATAAACTTTGAAAATTCGTCATTTATTATTGGAGCATTGTACAGGCCACCAAGCGCGCACGTATCATATTTAGATTTACAACGCCACTTGGAGGGACTTCAACCCTCGAAATGTAAGCTGATTCTCGCGGGTGGTTTTAACCTCGGGGGTATTGACTGGAATAATTTGACAATTTATACAAAAGAGCGGGCTTCCTCTGAAGTTCTTCTTGATATCGCGTTCAATCATGATTTGACGCAGGTTGTTCGTGAAAACACACGTATAGCAGGATCAGCACAGTCTACGCTTGACTTAGTTTTTCTTGATGCATGTTTGGATAATTACAAAGTACAAATTCAAAGTGGACTATCTGATCACAAAGTTATTTCTGTAGAACTTAAAACCGATCTTACTTCCGCCCGAAATAAAGCAAAGACCACACTTGTTCGCCAGTATGACAGAGCCGATGACACGAGCATTATAGACTACTTATCATTTACGTTGGACACTTTCAGAGCGGAAAGTGACGTCAATGACTTGTGGCTGCGGTTTAAAGATATTGTCTCGTATTGTATCTCAACGTTTGTACCGTTGCGAAAAATAAGACAAAAGAAACAAAATCCATGGGTAACCAGAGAAATAATTCATTTAAAGAGGCAGATCGCCCGCCAAAGACTGAAGAGAAAAAGGAACCACGAAAAAATAGCTCTGTTATCACGGCAATTACGAACTAAGCTTCACACAGCCAAAGAAAAGTATTACACCGAAACCTTGTCCAACTTTATGGTCTCCTCCCCACACCGTTTTTGGCGTCACTTATCACAGCCCGAAAATAACCCACATAGTATTATCATGAACGGTTCGGTTCTGCACGATGACGGAGCGATAGCGTCACATTATTACACGTTTTTTCAGTCTGTTTTTCCCCCGCGGTCTGGTGGTGATGCGTCGCAATATCAGATGCCTGGCCATCGTTCTTCGGAAATGCCGGACGTAAACGTAACGTACGAAGGCGTCGTTTCCCTCCTGCTAAACATTAACATAAAAAAATCTAATGGTCCCGACGATATACCAAATGCTTTTTTACGTAGATATGCGGAATGGATTGGACACTCTCTTACGATCATTTTTAAAGCGACACTTGAACAAAAACGCGTCCCAAATGACTGGTTAGCGGCCAAGGTTGTCCCAGTTTTCAAATCAGGAGACCGGCAAAAAATTGAAAATTACCGCCCCATTTCCTTATCTTGTGTATGCTGTAAACTTCTCGAGCATATAATATCAAAATCAATATACACCTACCTGGAAGACAAGAAACTTCTATATTCCAATCAGCATGGTTTTAGGCGAAATCTTTCGACAGTGACGCAACTGGTTGAAACAATTGATGATTTCGCGAGGCCTTTGAATAACAAGGGACAGATTGACTGTATTTGTCTTGACATGTCCAAAGCCTTCGACAGAGTCCCTCATTCAGAACTCATTGATAAGTTGGTTCATCTTGGCATAAACTACAATGTAACACAATGGATTCGTGCCTACCTAACAGGCAGAACTCGGTACGTAGAAATTAATGGCTCCAAATCAGAATTATTAGACGTCACATCGGGTGTTCCACAAGGGTCTGTGTTGGGTCCAGTCTTATTTCTTGTTTATGTAAACGATATTGCGCAATCTATTAACAAAGACATAAGGGTGCGACTCTTCGCAGATGATTGCCTCCTGTATAAACAGATAAACAACCAGGACGATTCGAAAATTCTTAACGAAGCTCTGCAGGTGGTTGAACAGTGGTGTGAAATTTCAAAAATGAAAATTAACAGAAATAAAACTTTTGTATTTCGCGTCACAAACAAGACAAAACATGTCGTTGACTTTAACTACACCCTGGGTTCATTTACACT
This sequence comes from Dermacentor albipictus, assembly GCF_038994185.2. NCBI lineage: Eukaryota > Metazoa > Arthropoda > Arachnida > Ixodida > Ixodidae > Dermacentor > Dermacentor albipictus. The sequence goes on from NC_091821.1 coordinate 493,140,616, forward strand.
TGCCGCAGTTGATAGCCTTACATATTTAGGCGTAACTATTTCCAAGAACCTGAGTTGGAAGGAGCACGTTAAAAACATTTGTTCGACAGCAGAAATGAAACTCTGGTTTTTGCGTAGGAAGCTCAAGCTTGCTTCGAAAGACTCTAAGTTAACTGCCTACCTATATCTGGTAAGACCGACACTGGAATACGCCAGTATTGTTTGGGACCCTTATGAAACAAATTTGATAACCATGATTGAAAGAGTCCAACGAAGAGCCGCTCGATTTATTCTGTCTAGTTACTCGCAAACTGATTCTGTTACAGAAATGCTGCAATTACTTAACTTACCCTCCCTAGCAGAACGACGCCATGTAGCCAGACTTAAGTTTCTTTTTTTGCTTTGGAAAGGGCATTTCAACATAAATACTACTACCTATTTAGCACCAAAACAAGGCAGAACCTCAAGAGGTACACATGAACATAATTTCCGGATATCTCAACTCCACATTAATGCATACGCCAATTCTTTCTTCCCCAGAACAATAAATGAATGGAACAGACTACCAAAAGCCATTGTTCAATGTGATACCGTTACACAATTTGAAAACAATCTGAGGCAAATCATGCCCTAAACAAAATTATGTGCATTATGTTACACCAACACAGATTGTGTTTATTGTCCCTGCATATTGCTTTTGTATTTGTGCTCTTACTAGATTCCTGGTTTTTATGAATGTATGCTCAAAAGCAGTGTTTTATGTATAATTTGCGTGCATTGTGTATAATGTACATTATGTTTTTCATTTTCTGTGCTGTACCCCACCCCTGTAACGGCCTCCGGGCCAACAGTATGACTAAATAAATAAAAAAAACTGTTGCACATGGATAGATGGTGTCGCAAGGAATTACGAACTATTCTGTGAAAAGGATCCGCATATGTTGATTTACATTACGACTGTCTGCGGGCCATAGTACTTCTCATGCATTCAAACATGTTTTGTTTGGTCAATTATATTGGTTGCATTATTCAAGACGAATAAAAGTGAAGTTGCTTTTGAAACCTGTGTGGCAGCGTCATTGATTTCCATCCTATTCGCTCACTTTCCTAAGGAAGCTACTGGAGCAATTGCCATCAATAACAACGTAATGATTTGGAAAGATTGGATGCGCTTTGTAGACGATCACAAGGAAGAAGACGGGACAGGCGCAAAGATGGGCAGATGTCCACAAAGCGCATCCAATCTTTCCAAATACAACGAACCAACTTGCCCAACAACGCATTTCGCTAAGCCTAATTACGTATTATGTTCACATTAGGACATACGCCACTCCTATAGGTAAAGGACACGCTGACGCTTCAGCTGAGGCGAGTCGCAAGCTCTCCTCAGCCTAAAAAAATAAATATAAATACTAATAACTGCTCGCGTAGTGGTCGAAATGCCGGATGCTAAATAAATTCCAAGAGTCGCGCCAAGCAGCATAAGAACGTGACGTCACTGCCATTGCCTGTTGTGAGGTCACTTATTTTTGCTTGCTGTTAGTTGTCCCCACAATACATATAGATGATGACGGTTGCAACGAGCTGCCATTGTTTCGTTTTTTTTTTTTGGCATGTGGGCTTCTATGGAAGCTTCGCTACCAGTTACCTTGCTTGTGCTCCGTGATGTTTAACCAGTTTCACGATTCGCACCGGTCGTGCATGGTGCAGTGGTGCACGAACGCCTTTAAAACAAGCCCAGCAAGGTTCTTCCGGGTGCCTAAAGAGCACAGGGCAGCGCGCAGACCCATGGACATGGGCAGACGCATGTATACGAACACGGCCCTATGCATGTGTGAGTTCCATGAGTCTCGGGACATCGTTGCGACTTGATTGTGTTATACTTTGCTCTTAACAGTAGTCAAAGCTGACAAATAGATATTCCTCCTCATTGTTACCCGGAATTTGCCTTCTGTTTTTCTGGGCCAAATCTCATTCTGCAACTTCAGTAACTCGCCCAGCTTTCCATTCCGCCCTGGGTGCTTCTTCTGCGTGTCACCGCTCAATAAATGTACTAACAGCTGAAAAAATACTCTTTGTGCTTATGCCTTACCTCAGTATTTGCAGTGGGGAAACCGCGCGAACAGCCTTCATGTGTAGGCATGTGTGTTTTTTTTTTCTACAAAGGACGAGCATTGCAAGTGTCCTATATGTAATTTTTTTGCGGTTCGTGTTTGTTACACAAAGGACTGCCCTGTATACAAGGTGGGACTTAGTGCCTTCAGCGGCATAATTTTAGGCCTAAGCTTTGCATTCATGGTGAAAGGAAACTTGTGTTGTTGACTTGTTTTACCTGGCCTTTCATTGAGTAATAGGCCTTTCGGTGAATGTTTTATGTGTGCTGCTGCAAGAACTGACTACCTTCTACTTCTCCTTGCCACTGCTACTCAAATTGTGGCCAAGTGCAAATTAATGTGTCTTTCTGTTTTTAGTACAATGTTATTTTTGTTCTCCCATGTCCGCTTTTCCATTTTGTTCAGTAGTAATGAACATATCACGCATTTCATAGGCTTTTGAGCAGGTACACAAGCTTCTATTTTTTGGTATGGCTGGCACTAAAACAATATTTGCTTGTCATTTGGTGTTTTTTAGGTATTTTTCGTGTCGTTGTTTTTGCCATTACAAGTGTATTTTTGCATTCTCTAGTTGTCATGACTTTCATACACGTTGTCCAGTTTTGTGCAATATCTGAGTGCATATGTGAGAAGCTCTTCTACACTTTGGTCTTCAGCGCAATATGTAAGCATTTTGTGCTTTTATAACTGTGTACTTGAATAGCCTTCACGTTGTCTTGCTTTTTATTTTTTTTTCACTGTCCGTAAACTTTTGTCTTGTTTTGTAGTCATGTACATGTCATGCATCTTTCACTTTCGTTCATTTCCTGAGCGTGTATCATGCGAAGTTCTACTAAAATCTTGGTTTTCGGAAATGGAAGTCAATAAAACGAGGCCAAAGATTTACTGTATTGGTAGTGGAATTTATTGATCTTCTGGCACGCGCAGGCACAATCAAAGTACGGATAGTACTGTGTGCGCGCAAACACATAAAGAACCCACGGCGCACACGCGCTAGTTAACAAACAATGCCAATGCGCGGCGTAGCTCGCGCGCGATTAAAAAGAAAAAAAAAACGCGTGCACCGCGCAGCAGGCGAAAAGAAAGGAAAAGTTAACTGCGAGCACGGCATGGGGAAGGGGGAACAGGCAGTGAAGTGGGTCGGCATAATAAAAACGAAACAAAAAACACTAAGAGCGCTAGTGTCAGGAAACGCCGCGGTGCTGCTGTTCCTGTTGCCATGACAACATAAGCAATCGTGTGCGCCGCCATTGCGCTAAAGTATCGCCCACCTGCTAGGGCCGTAACTGAAGGGGGAACTTGGCGCTAAAGTCGAGAGCGTGTCTGCATTAAAACAGCCAATGGCAACTGAGCGGAGATTCACCCCTCGGGGTGAAGGGCACTAAGGGTTTTACTGCTGCACTCAATGAAGTCCTAGCGTCGATATGTCGTGCAGCGGCCCTTCCCGCATGCTGAGCACAGCCGGACTAGACGCAGCAACGAACTGAGCGCACACTCCGATGGCGGGTGGGATAACAAAAACCATTATTTCGTGCCAGCAGCGTACCTATGTAGAAAACACTCTTGCGAAAAGTCACGTACAGACAGCATTTCATACGTCAAGGCGGCAGCGCCATACTATGCGGACGCATCAGACACGCAGCATAGTCGGTATCGCCAAACCGCACAAGTCGGAATGACGAGAATTCAGTGCGCTCAGCTTGTGCACGAATTGGGACGCCGATGACACCGCCCGAGAAGACCACGTCGGCCACCGCGTGCGTTTCCTTGTCGTCCGCAGACTCCAGCCGTCACGGCGTGAAGCTATTCGCTGAGGAGGACACTACGTGTTCCACAGCGCCTGCTCCTTTTGCTGTCGTAGATGCCGGCGTGTTTGCTGGCCTCTTCGACATGTTGCCCCAGCTGCGTACCTCTTCTGCCCCTTTAACCAATCTCGCAGAGGTGAAGACGTAGCTAAAGTATGCAGTTAGTATTGTTGTTATTTTGCTGTATGTTTCTCTGCTTTTCCGTATCTCACCTCTTTCACGCCGACTTGAGTCATTAGATAGTCACGGTCTACTGGATGGAACATCAGGCTGATCTGTCCAGTGAACCGGATTTGAAACAAATTTGGAACACTGGGTGCGTGCCAGTAGGTGTGTGCACCTCTACAATGAGCGAAAAAAAAAGATTCTTTAAATTTCTCCGATGCTCAGCGGAATCGAACCCGCTCTGAGCGCGGACACATTGCTGTGGCAGCGCTAGATGGCGCAGCGTGGGCAGCGCTAGAGAGGAGCGCTGCTGCATTTCACCAAGCAGATTTTGCGATGGATGATGTCGACCAACCGAGTGAAATATTCGAAACATTTAAAATTTCTCCCATGCATGGGCGAAATTTCGCACAGTATGCCGGGCGATATTGAGCCTCCTTCGCACGGGTTATTCAAGGACAACAGCCGGACGCTTTAGCAAGGTGCACTGGGTGTACTCCGCTTTCCAAATAACGTCTTTCACGCGAACGTGTTTGTGAGCTGCACGCCAATAATGCACTGGTTATGTGCCACTCTTCAATGAACATCTCCCCGACTCGGGTCACGAAGCATGAGCCACTGTGTGTGCGGCCAGGCTAGGTGGAGACAAATTTTCAGCGTTCGGACATACCGGCGCGCAGCTTCAGCCTCGCTATCAGGCTTCGGGTGCCATGCACGGTCTTCCCAGCAGTGCCTCTAGATGTCGGAGCGTGTCCAGCAAAAAGCATGAGGGAGGAGACCTGTTCCGCCTGGCGATTGTCAGCGTTCGCATGCACTGGCATGACACGTATTTCGGAGGGCGCACGCACGCACGCTTCGCGGCAGCGCCGCTACACGACGCCGAGTGTTTGTAGGGACGCTCGAGAGAGAAGTCCCTCTGCAGTAAACGCCTCATACGTAAGGTTTGACGGTGACAATACGTTCGGTTGCTCTAGTGGTGCACTCCTAAACCCCTTATCTTTGACAGTCATCCTGAGATGGCTTCAGCCGAATTTGTTTTGTTTCTCTGTTAAGATATTTTCTTGTATATTTCCTGTTATTGTGCCTCCGAAGCTCTACTAACACATCTTCTATTGCTCCTAGAGTCGATGCTGCAGTTGGCGAGTGCCTGTTGCCTAGTCAGCTTTTTCCCCACAGGGCCATTGAAGTCGGCTATGACTAGTGCAGGCTGAGTTTTCGGCTTTGTCACTGGTAATTCAGCATGTTCATAGAAATGTTCTACTTCTTGCAGGTGACGGAAAATTGCAGCTAAGCTTGTGTTACCTTTAATTCATATCTTCTTTTATCCTTTATTACGATCAGTGCTATGCTGTATTTATTACACTAGAATTTATCATTGCCCATCCGCCTCTTATGCTGTTGCGAATTTGAAATCATCTCCTGTGCTCTCTTTTATCTGGAAGGGCCTTGTAGAAAGAGAAGTGGCCGTTAGGCAGCACTATATACTCTTCCTATAGAAAAAAACCACACCCTGTATTCTTCTATGAAGGCATCCGCCCACGTATCCTCACTAAGGCTTGCCAGCGAATGTCTGATAATATCTGGAACACCTCTGCTAAACTAATTTCACTCATGCGTGTTCCCGTGTTGAATGTTTCCAAGTACAGCTTCCACTTGCGGCATGAGATTCCTAGCACCCTCTGCTACGTCGCACGCTTCACCGCCGCCTTGCTCAGGTGCTCCGCAGCCGCTGGGAACCGAGGACCGAACATTCATTGCGAGGTTTGTGAGTGAACTAGTGGCCAAATACTGCGCCAGGAAGGCTACTCCCTTATGAAAATGGATTTAGAGTTCCGTTAGAACTCATAATGAGTTCCTATGAAGTCAAAAAGGACTCTATAGGAACTCGCGATCTATAGAGTCTTATGCAGAAAATTTCTATAAGAAGTCTGTAGAAACAAGTCATTTCACACACAATATATGTGCAATAGAGGGCGTATTGACGTCATATCTACTAAATACTATAAAGGAATTTTTCTAGAATGTCTTTAAAGCTTCTAACGCAACCTGTCTATAGAATGGCTTTCCATTCGCCCTCTATAGACGTTCAATAGAGGGTGTATTCATACTATATGTACCAAATTCTATAAAATAATGTTTATGGAACGTTTTAATACTTCTAATGCGGCTTGTCTATATACTGACATTCCATTGACCCTCTATAAGCAGTCTATAGAGAGTTTGTTGTCATCCTATGTACAACATTCTATAGAAGAATGTTTACAGAACATTTTAAGCAATTATAATGCGGCATGTCTATAGACTGGCTCTCCATTACCATTCTAAAAATGCGCCATCGTATGACATCACATGCACTGACTTCTATAGAGGAACGTTTATAGGACATATAAAGAAGCTAAAGTGCAGCCTGTCTAAGAATGGCTATATATTTGCACTCTATAAACATTTATTAGAAGGGGTTCAATACTGTTGAATAATATCACAAGTTGTCTTTCTAACTCGGAAAGGCAACAATGCACCCATGGAAAATTTTCTATATGGAAGAAATGATATGAAAAAGTGATGTACATTTTTTCAGAGCGAAATAATGCGAGGCCTACCGCATTGATAGCGTACTGAGATATTGAGACATCAGAGTAAGGTTCACGCACTGTAGCACGTTTAGATATTTTGCTGTTTAGTCGGATGTACAGAGCTGTATCACTAAGTCCTTGTAAAATTATCACTCATGCACTTTTCGAGGAATTGAAAGTCTGATTATTTCAACCCTATTTAAGAAGTTTTTACAATCAAGCAAGAACGCCTTTATAACGACACTCATTGACGAAGGCGAACAAGGCACTAATCCAAATTAGAAAGACCAAAATAATGTCATGGAAGCGCGCATTGTGGTTCCTATCGCATATGCAGGTAAACCACAAAGATGACCTAAAATACTAGGCAAAACGGCGCCTAATCAGCCGCGTAATATCTATTGGCTGGAATGCAGTGACTGCAGTACTTGGGGTGGAAACACATCGAACGCCGCCGCACATTTCTGGAACACACCGCTTAAAAGTGACAAATGCACGCTGCACAAAAGTGCAGTTGTTTTTTAAAATTTTTTTGAGGAATCTTGGAGGGTCGCACAATGCACACAGAAGGCCTGAACAGCATGAGCGCGATCCGCGCACGGTAAACACACCGAAACAAAAGCAAGATACAGACCACATAAACGCAACCTGCGCCTCACGAGCAAAATTAAATACCATCGTATATTTGTTGCTATGCGACAGACAGTTATAAAGCGCACGGAAACATCATATACTGCCCACGTGTACCTCCGAGATCGTGTCAACAATTTCTGGGCTACATTTAAACAACAATAGGAAGTTTCTTCATAGAGAAACGACCCGTCTACCTTTTGACAGATTCTTTCTTCTATTGCGTTTCCACGCTTATAAATGCATCGACGTTGTGCACTATCTCTGCTTACGAGGTTCTCTGTTAACGAACAGTTCTAGGGAAAAACTGCAAGGTAAACACAGCTTGCTCCTAATAGAGCTTTATTTTCAAGACAAGATGTGTTGACATGACTTTGACTTAACGAAATATTACAGGGGAAAGTAATGGAAAATACAAAATTACACTGTAGTGTGCAGCTTCGGCGTGTCCACAATTTTACTTTGTTGAACAGGTCCCTATTATCATGACATTCGATGATTTCAACCTTTTCCTCACTTGCCACATTAGTGAAAACATTGTTTTCGTGACTCTTTAGGTGCTGCTTGCACGTGTTCTCGATATGACAGCATTATTGTCCCACTGCTACAAGCTAACACAGAACTCATTTTGTAGTGGTAAGATCGTGACCCAAAACATAAACCACAAGACCGAGGAGTCCCCTGAAATGCAGACCCCGTGGATATATGGCTACAGCAGCATGGCGTGTGATCTGGATGGCCGGCCATGTCAGGTGTGTATGAAGTGCATGTTCCAAAAAGTGGGCTTGGTATCATTCATGGTGTAGTTTACGAATACATTACTTCACACAGCTTATAAAGAGGAAAAATATTTATGAACCTTTATAGGACTTGATACTTATTTGTGTGCATAGCCATTATGCCCACATTATCGTGTTCTGTACAAAACTATACCGAACCTTTCCTGACGTTTAGCATTTTTTCTCGCGTAAGTTGCTTGGCTGCAAGCTACATTAATTTTTGCGGTATACATAGTATATTTATAGGTTTTATTGTGATTTTATTCTTTGAAAATTATTTCCTATGCTGTATCTTTTATGTACGTATCTTTTTTTTGTTTGTGCTACAATCTCCTGCAGTTTTCTGTGCATGTAACAATTCGAAGTGAAGTGGGCTAAATATGTCGCAGGTATAAGCACGTAGTGTGCACACCATTGTTTATCATTCACATGTTTAGTTCTTATTTTTGTCTTGTTCCCATAATAACAGCCACTGACAAATACACATTCGATGAGCTTGAATTTCTCGAAAATTAATATGAACGCCGTTACGCTGCATTTACTTCAGTAGTAAATAGGCACAGACTGATTTCGATCCCTTGTGATCTACACAGGATGCCTTCTTTGGTTGTTGCACTAAAAATGGGGGCTCTTTCACATATTTTGCTATTTATGATGTATGCCTCACTGATTTCACTAGTAAATTTTTTACGGTGAATGAAAACAGATGAACGATTGTAATCCAACATGAAGCCCCGTTGTGGAAATGTATGGCCAAGTTGGATGACCATACTCGTCTTTTGTATGAAATATGGTGACCTCTTAGGTACACGATAAGGCACCGGCCAGTTTACCCTATGTACGCTTGACCATTTGTGAAAGGGATACAGTAAACTCCTTATGACACACACTGGACAAATTTGCTAGTATCTTTAACCGAGCAAACCTCTCTTGCCTGCTTGGCTTTCTCAATTCACTTGCGCGCTGCCATGTATATGCTGCATACTTTATTTTTCACAGGATATATAGGCATCCCGTCAAGGAAGCCTTGCTTAAAGATACCACTAAATACGCCGTAGTCGCTTAGTGGCTATGGTGTTGGGTTGCTAAGCATGGAGGTTGCGGGATCGAATCCCGGCAACGGCGGCCGCATTTTGATGGTGGCGAAATGCGAAAACACCCATGTACTTAGATTTAGGTGCACGTTAAAGAACCACAGAGGGTCCTAATTTCCGGTGCCCCCACTACGGCGTGCCTCATAATCAGATCGTGGTTATGGCAAGTAAAACCACATAATTACTTTTTTAAACATACCTCTAAATTTGTCGTGTGTCTGCCAGGGGTATGTAGTCTATTCCTGTGATCATGTGTATATTTGTTCAAATGTACATGCAGCAGACTGGCCAGTGGCTCAACATGTGCCTAGGGCACCACAATAATTACCTCAAGGGACCAGTATGCTCGTCCCACTTGACCATTCACCGATGGGACTGGGCGGCGCGCTGGATTTAGACTGTTCATCCGTTTTGTTCACTTACGGCAGCCAATTGACCAACAAGATCGCTGAGAAATACCACATAAAAACAGTGGGTCAAAATCTGTTTACTGAATTCTCCGCAACCTCCAGCAGTAACAAACTTGTTTCTTGCTACTAGCTTCAGACACCTTATTCCTGGCCAAATCTCCTTCTTGACCTATAGAGCAGTTATGCAATCAATTTTCAAATTTACATCATTCCTGAGTATAATTTTTTTACTGTTTTTCACATGCTATGTTACAAGAAGGACCATTTTTAATTAATACTTAGTTAACTTTACAATTACAATTGGGAATTTTCTACATTGCACTCAGGATACACATCAGTGTACATACCCATAATAGATTAGAAACTAGTTGTTTCGATAACTCAAAAAGCACAAATATACTGTGCCATTTTATCTGACAGTGACACTGCGACTGCGTGCCAAATACCACACATTGGTAGTTATGCAACATAATTTGCGAGAAACATAAAACATTATTGTCCCCATGCAATGTATACTTACATAATTTATCATGATTGCTCAATCTTAGGCTCCACGTGAGAAATTTATTACTGGCATATTAGGCATAGTACATACCAACTATAGCTAACACCTATGGAATACAAATTTTGTCTAAAGCTCAACAGAGCCATGAAGTCATTCCTTTCTTTTCAAAAAATTTGTTTTTGCTGCGCATAGTGTGATGTCTGTATAGGACTCTTAGCTCATGGGGGGTGCTCCTACTTGCTTATGTTATAAACGGGAATGTGTTGTCATTGCAAGATGAGATTGATGTGTGACTGGGCTGTTGTCGTTTGGAGATACCTTTTTTTTCATCAGCAATAATATTCTGGGGCCAGGCACATTGGCGCAGTGCTAATGTCAGAGAATCTTGGGAAAGTGAAAATGTTCTCAGAAGTGGTTATCAAAGAACTGCCCCTCTTTGGCAGAGTGGTGATGGAGGTGGGGCGTTGTGGAACTTTTTTGTTATAATTTTTTCTGAAATACCCAAATGAAACTTAGCATAGTGCTACAACTGTATAAACATTTGTGGCATGTTTGTGCCTGCTAATACATTATGGCTTAACATTCATTACACGTTTTGAAAATTCATTTCAATTGTATTTTGCAGGCTCCACTGTCGCCGATTACTAAACGGACCAAATGAGGCTAAAAACTAGCCTTTCCTCGCTTCTTTCCCGGGAAGTGAAATAGCAGGTGATCATGTAAGAATGAACTTGCAACTGTGAGCAGTAGCCAAAGCTCCATACAGGTAATGCTGGTGGTCGAATGCTAAGACAAACAGTAATGTTTATTTTTTTGCTTCTTCATTTAATATTTCTTTATTCGTATCGCATGAATACTTTACAGGTTTCCAGCAAGGAATCAGATGAAATAAAGAAATATCGTTTCATCAAAGTAAACATCTTTTTCGAAAAAGCATAATTCATGTAGCACATTAACGCGATGAAATGTTATTAGGCAGCTAGATGGCTTTTTATACGAATCCATGAAAACTGAAAAATTTGAAGAAACAAAGCTGTAAGGTTAAGAAATCTTACTCATAAGTAAAAAACGAGATCACATTTTCATTGGACCTAGTACCATAATTTAATCTGGCAGATTTGAGATATCGTATTTCGCTCCAATATACAATCACTAATTTGTGAGTAGATGCCGAGAACTGAAGCATCGCAACAATTTCATGTAAGCTGTAAATTTATATATCAAATTTGCTGACTTCAGACATAGCAGATGGAGTCTGCAGCACTACGATATCTGTTTTCGGCACAGAGACGTGGATTATTAAGCTTCGGAGCATTATTTTTCCTTAAGCCTGCCAGTGTTGAATAATTTTTACCTCTACGCTCTGAATCACACAGTTCTTCCTGCAACGAGTAGAATTTAACTTTCTCAAATGTCACAAACTTAATTCCAATTAGTTATGTGGTTGTCTTAAAAGTATTTTTGTAGTTTGGATGTACTAGGGTAGCAAAATTTACAGAATTAAGGAATTGTGCTAGTGATTTTTTTGTAATTTACAGTTGCAAACCGAGCAAGTTTTTTTCCTTCAAGTTTGGCTATTTTCAGCAATTTGCAGCAAGAATTGATCGCGTTAATGTAAAAATTATGATTTAAAATTTGCTTACTGTACCAAACCTCATCCAACTTGGTCGCATACTTGGCGAGGAAAACGATGTTACTGTTCATGTGCATTACATAGGAGCTCCCGAGCTAAATATTTTTTTAGGTATTGCGTGTGTCGGTCTGGTTTGCATTTTTCACCCTAACTTTAGAATATCGACTCTGATCTCAAAATTTTTTTCCTTACAACGAAATTCAAGCTTTCAACCTTTGTGCGATATATGGTGTACTTCTGTATGAAGACCACTATTTGCCACATTGTTGCAGGGACTGCCAGTGCTAATTTTATCCATAAAAATAGACTAAAATGCTGTGTGGTTTTGGTGTATGGTGTACTTATCTATGAAGACCACTATTTGCCACATTTTTGGAGGGACTGCGAGTCTTATTTTTGCACTTAAACATAAACTAAAATGCTGTGTGGTTTCGTCAGGCTGACACAACATTGCAGTGCACATTCATATCAGTCTTCGTTCAGGCTTTAGTATCCAACCATTTAATGTGTACTGCTGGAACAAGCAGCCCTTTTGCAGTTTTAATGGCAAGGTTTCATGTCCTAGTATAGCCTGTTATTTCCAGGTGTCAACTGTATTCAAGTCTGCCACTGATTTTTTTAGCTCATGTTTCGTGCGTTAGCACCACCAGCTTGACCCGAGAAGCATGTTGGCAGCTACAGTTTGTGTGTTGCAAGTTCTAGTCTGAAGCGTGTATGTAACATATATGAAGCATGTCTCTAGTCTGAAGTGCAATAACATTTTCAAACTGAATACTTGGTGGTTACAGTACCCATTTTTCGCAACTGCATTTACTGTAGTCCTTATTGCCTACATTACCAGTTCTCTAAAACCTTTGTAAATTACGAGCACTTTACACATGTCTGCCTAGCTTCTATAGGCATTTGCCTATAGGGACTCGAAAGCAACTCCATAGAAATGTTCTATAGAAATTTGTCTTTAGCATCTCTAAAGCAACTCGTCAGAAATGTTCTATACAAATTCTTCTTTAGCATCTCTAAAGGAACTCGATAGAAATATTCTATAAAATTTGTATTTAGCATCTCTGAAGCAGCTCCATAGAAATTATATATAGAAATTTGCCTTTAGGATCTTAAAAGCAACTCCATTCAGCCATTCTACATAAATGTGTCTTTCTAGTTCCTATAAGAATGCGGTGGCCAAAAAACTTTTGGAACTCTATAGAAAAATTCTATAGGCAATAAAAATAAACAATATAGTTGTATAGAACAAATACAAAAGTCTTTCTAAAAAACAGATTAAAAATTTTTGTAAGGGCTTACGCACCATCGCTAACACTAGCACTTTCGAGTTACCCATAGATCAGCTGATGATATCCAGAGCAAAGCTGAGAGCTTCAATCGCGTAGAGTGAGGCTCCGTTGCGAGGTGTTTTAGCGTGGAGTGAGAAGGATTGAAAAGGGCGCCGTTTATTAGAGAGAAATACGGCTGTCTGGCATTGTGTCGCCGAGCCGCCTCAGCCAATGAAGAAGGGAGGTCTCCGGATAGGGATGTGGGTGTCGCACATGCAACGGAACCCTTGGCAGTAGCCCGTGCTCCCAGGGTAGAGACGCATGCACCTTCGCTGGCACGCGAATATCATTCCCCGCGCACATCCGAAGTCACGACCTGCGACAAGCGAAAGAACCTTCTTAGCCGAAAGCGATATTGCACCAGCGATGTGTTTGACTACCCGCATTTTTTCTCATATAATCACCCTTCATTTTAAGCATATTTTTTTATAAATTTTTAATACACAGCCTACTAGAGGCGCAGAGGCTAAACGCTTAAAATATCTGACAAAGACCTGTGACCTTTCAAGTTTTGGCATGCTGCATAAGCAATTAAAATAATATGTGCAGCCATGCTTTCTTCAAATGAAACATACAGAAAAAGCAGAGAATTTATTCAGTTTACGCTTCGATACATATGAAGAAGAGCATCATTATCTAGATGTCTGTATCGTAATTACACACTACACAGGATATATATATATATATATATATATATATATATATATACATATATACATATATTATGCGCCCATGAATTTGGTCATGGAGACATATTCCTACCACACACGCAGATATTTCGATGCACATATACTTATTACACGCATTCATATATTTTCACACATGAAACAGATCAAACTTAAGGGGATTCCATCATCCGAAAAGTTATTCATGAGCCAGGGGCGTAGCTAGGAGGGAGGAGGGGGCGGGCTTATGGAGCGTCAGCCCCTCCTCAAAATTTTTTCCTGCTGTCATGCACCGCCGACCAAGGCAACATCTGGTGCCGGAAATCATTCTGGATAATATCTAGAATGGCTTTTTTCTCGCACGAAAAAATATTTCGGGACCAATATTGCGAACTCGGGCTGGATTTCGCCGGAACGCCCATGCACCGGGAGTCACATAACGCAGGAATTCCATCCGAGCGCAAAGTTTCAAGGGTGTTTTGATGGTGAGCGGGCTCGTCGCAGCATCTCGCGGAGGCCACGGAATCTACGGAGCACATGGATTTCAATTCCCAAATTTTATGGGTATCAAGTTTTCATAGACTTTTGATGCGAAAGATGCATTGACATTTCCAAAGTCGTGCTTGAGATTCAGAATTCCGGAACTTTGTGGGGTTTAATGTGCTTATAAACATTTGACGCCAAACGTATATTGATTTTCTAAAGTCGTACATCAGGTCATACAACTAGACAAGCCAAATCTACACACTATCAGACAAGCTACTGAAGCACGCAGCGAGGTCCGATGAGACGAAGCCATATGAAGCGCTGTGGACGTTTATTTCAGCCGTCTTATGCCACAGAAAAGGATATCAAATTTTTTTTCACCTGCGCCAGCACATCCATGTCGAGTCACTAAAGCCAGCAAAAGTAACTATTTATTTTATTTGATTTATTTATTTTCTTTCTACTTTATTTATTTCTTTATTTTCTACTTTGGCTTTTATTAGCGAGGACACATTGAGTCTCTTCAATTTTTTTGTTCTGGCTACCCGCGGGCTGCCAGAGCCAGCCAGAGCGCACGCATTTTTCTCGTGTTGCCCCGACCACCGCGTGGTGCACTTCGGTGCACGTTCATTTTTCTCTGGCGGAGGGGATTTTAGCCTGGGAGAGTTTTGGACTCTTTCTGGCTAGCAGACGAGAAAAAGAAACAATGGTCGCTCGCGGCCATCACTGTGGAGACTCAACGGATTGCGACGCATTCGCTTGATCACAACCTCTCCGAAAAGTCTTGTCTAGCCAGTGTAGAATACCGAGCAGTATAAGTATGGCTCTCTGTGAACCAAGCGTCTCAGCTTTTCTTCGCTATTCCTTCGGTAGCCACAGTAATTGCTCAAAATGGGCCTTCGATTGAGGTCAACATGTTTTCCTTTGAGATTTTTTTTTTCATTTCGATGCCCCCGCCCCCACAAAAAAAAAGAGAGATTGTTGCGTCACAGCGCATTGTCGCATGGTGAATGTTCGATTTTGTTACTTCTTTTGCGGAAAGTAATGAGCCGCGGGAGTTTTCAGCTGCCGGATATTCTTGTTATATTATTACGATAGCCATTATATGGACTGTCTAGGCGCATTCCTGCCGTCACCCTCGCCTTAATATTCAGTATAAAGTCAAAGGGCGATAAATTTGCGACCGCGAGCCGCATGCTGTATCTGCGAGTGAAAGTGTAGGGAAGGGGGGTGGCATGGTGGCTCAGTCTTGCGTGGGCAAGAGAGAAAAGCGGGGAGGAAGCAGGCCGCCTTCAGTCGGGTATGGTACATCAGGCGGAGCGGATGGAGGGGGGAGACTTTGGATTCTGTAATCTGGGAATCTGTGATTGCGCAACATGTCTATTTGCATTGTTTGACGCATTATATACAGTGACTTTTTCTTAGATACGTTGATTTATCAGTTACTTATAGCTATATTTGGCTATCTTGTTGCGAGGTTCTGTGTATACGTACAGCGAACTTTGTTTGAAGTGACCCTTTTTTGCCTTAAGCATGCTGTATCTTCGCATTTGTATATTCCATTGTATTTTCGCTTTTATAATGCATGAGGGTGAGTCAAATGAAAGGGAACCAACTCATCCCGCGCAGTAATGGTTCGGTTTACTATATGCTAGGCATGCGCGTCGCACACAAGCATGTCTCATTCAAAAAAGTGACATGCAGGTGTGAGGATAAATGTTCTTTAATGCTCTCGTATATTGGGTTGAACATGGTTGGGTGACCTAATGGACACTCTAGAAGTTGAGCAGCGGGGTGTCGTGGGGTTTTTGACAGCTGAAGGTGTTTCTCCGAAACATTTGTCGCCCTATGGCTGCCGTGTACGTTGAACATTGCATTTCGTTGGCCACCTTGAAGCGTTGGTGCAAACGGTTCGAAGAAGGCCGTGAAAGTTGCGAAGACAATCCAAGACCGGGCCAAAGCCACCATGCAATCACCCCCAACACAATTGCAAAGGTTGATGAGCTGGTTAGACAAGAATGGAGGATAAGCATCGACAAATTGGCAGGGCGTGTGAACATCAGCCACAATTCGGTCCACAGTATTATTCATGAACATCTCGGACATCGGCACTTTTGTGCGCAATAGATGCCCAAGAGTAGGAACCACCGCCAGTAGACCGAGAGTTTTGGCGCTGTCTTGACTCATCTCATCCGGTATTGCAATGAGGGTGACGACTTCTTCTGTGCAGTTGTGACCGGGGAAGTATCATAGGGCCACTACTACGAGCCTGAAACACGATGGCAAAGTTTACTGTGGAAACATTCAAATGCACCACCCTCCAAAAAAAGCAAAGACCGTTATTTCTGCCAGAAAGGCGTTGCTGACATTTTTTAGATCGTCAGGGGCCATTACTGATCCAACTTGCTAAACCTGGAGAGGCTATCAATCATTTCCGATATTGTTAAACGCCCGATCGGCTGCGTATCGCAATCAAGAACAAACTACGTGGAAAACTGACGAATGAGATCATCTTGCTTCACAAAAATGCCCGTCCCCACATCGCTGATGTGATTGACATAAAACTGGAAACTTCAAATGGGAAACGCTGCAACATCTGCCCTACAGACTAGACCTGTCGCCTTGCTACTTCTACATTTTGGGGCAACTGAAAAAACAGCTCAAGGGAACCAGACTCCTCTCAGACAATGACGTGAAAGAGTCAGTTACAGACATATTGAAGTAGAAACCCAACAAGCTTTATGAGACAGGAATCACGCGACTAGTTAGTCAGTGGTATAAATGTCTAAATGTTCACGGAAACTACTTATAAATAATGTACCCCGTTTTTCATATATTCACATTGGCTCGTTTTCATTTGATCACCCTCAGATGTTTTGCGGAATTCCTGCTTTTTATATGCATGTGCTCTCTGCTGCAATTATAATTTCGGTGAAATTACTCACAATACACGACCGGTGAAAGCTGCTTCTGCGCAATACATTAGAACAAGGGACAGCATCATTGAGATTTTTCCCTGGCCGTTGCATATGTAGAAAAACGCAAGCAAGGTTCTTGAGTGACGAAGTTTCATTAAAATGTGTGTTCAACTTGTTCATTTCTTGGCCTTTACATTTTTCATATCAGTGGCATGCAATGCTTTGCTGGTTTCGAACTGATATGTTTCTAAAGTTCTTGGAATATTTTCTTTACGTGCAACATGGAAGCATTGATATCGCGTATTTCGGGTACAATTTTCGCGACATACTAGTATATTCTTTGATGAAAAAAATACATATTTTACTTATCATGACAGTGCGTAGCGTTCAGGAATTTGTTTGCATCATCATTGGCAATGATAATGCAGTTTTTATTCATGTATCATCCCTCCACAAGTCCTACAAGGAGGAGGCTGAGCTGTCGTGAGCCCCACCCCCCCCCCCACCCCAGCGAAATTTCTCGTTACGCCATGGTCATGAGCGTATTTTAATTGATAAGTGCTTATAACACTTTTAATGTTAGTTTTCAAAGTATTATAGAGGTACTGAAACAATTTTCCTTCCCGCTTGCTTAGCGCATAAGGTATCTGATATGCAGCTTGCTGTCTTCCGTATCCACTCCGCATTTTGGGTGCGCATCGTTTAGGAAACTTCATATAGCTAGAAATTATTTATACTTCTGTGTTTTGGTGTAATAATTGTAGAAGCTTGAATTAATACAAGCCTGCCCGCAGTATACAATGCTTATGAATTTAGGAGCCCTTCTAAAATCTCGCACTCTACCGTAATAATTTTCGAAACACCGCAAAATTTTTTTGCAGTTAAAAGAAGTTTGCTGTAATTTGTTTAGGTAGGGGTACTAGCAAACCACATGTGAGTTTAGAACAGAAAAGCCAATAATAGTGTTCGTTTTAGCCAAACAGGTATAAGGCAGATTATCCTGTACAAATATCCAAGGCACGTCAAAGTCTGTAATGAGGTAGTTTGTGTGTGTAGTCCAGCTTAGTTTCTGTTTTAACCATACCCTGAAAATGTTTTGTTCTTTAAAATATTTAATTATGCTTTCTTCAAATCTTACCAGAATGGTAGTGCATATGGTTTGTTTGTAGACGAAATATTATGTGCGTGGTTGTGGAGGCATTTTAAGTCAACTTTCTCCGTTTTAACCATCCGGAATAAAAAAACAAGACATGCACTGGCATTGCTTTCAAGTGCTGCAAGATTGTGGGAGGCAAAAAATATATCTGTGTCATGTGCCGACATGATGCCTTCAGTGGAACATCATTTATCAGAAATGGTGGTACACCAGAAACATCATTTATAAAAACCATAAAGAATAGTGGTCCAAGTATGGAACCTTGAAGGATGCTTTGTTGATCTTTTATTCCTGTTGAAAATCCATCATTATTCATTACAAGTTGAAAACGATCGTGTAAGTAGTTTCTGAGAAGCCCAAGAGCCATGCCTAGAACTTCGTACCTAGATAATTTGTTTAGGAATAAATGGAATTGTACATAATGTAACGCTTTCCCGTGGTGTGAAAACAAATCATGCGTGTATTCCAAGTCCTCCGTTTTTAGATTAGTTAGTGTTAGACATTTGCAAGAGCATGTTTAGCTGCTCAGTTGGACAATGCTTCGAGAGAGAAATGCTTGTGTGAGGAGACGGGTAGCCATAACTCGTGCACTGATAGCCAGCCTCGTGCAAAGTCAGAGAGGCTGAAATAATCTCATAGGTGGCGGCAATGGAAAAGAAACCTGCCATGAGCAACTACTTAATAGTGAAAAACAAAATCTGGGAAGAAACAATTTATGATAAGTCCAAGGGAATCTCATTAATTTTCGAAGCGAGATGAGGCTGCCTTAGAATATGCACTTATAAAGCCAGATATAAGAAGGAAGAAACATCTACTGGCTTCGGTAAACCTAGGCAAACCATAGAACATGCTTTATTAGAAGGTCAAGATATCTGACCAGGGGCCGAATAAGGCACTTGTGGCCTCCTTGAAGCCCTTGGGTTCAGGGATAGCAGGGGGAAAGTAAACATGTCCCGCAATACACATTAGCGAGAGGTGATTGGAGGTTCGGGAGCAGAAAAGTAGGAAGGCCACAAACAACCCAGACGCACAAAAACGAAGTTCCGAGCAAAAAAAAATATGAGGTGTGACGCGCCAAAACTATGATTATAATATAAGGCACGCTGTCGTGGGGGACTTCGGAATAATTTGGATCACCTGGGGTTCTTTGACGTGCACCTAAATATCAGTAAACGGGTGTTTTCATATTTCGCCCCCATCGAAATGCGGCCGCCGTTGCCAGGATGCGATCCCACGACCTTGTGCTCAAAAGCCCAGCACCGTAGCCACTAAGCAACCACGGCGGTTCGTTCGCAGTAGTGGTTCAGAAATTTCATGCTGGGAATTTTGTGTTTGTATATTTTCTAAAAAAATATAGGCAGGACTAATTAGGTAGGCAGAATAAAAAGAAAAGCTCGGTGGGGCTATTCAGCACCCTCTTTACAGCATCGATAGCACCCATCCATCCATCCATCCATCCATCCATCCATCCATCCATCCATCCATCCATCCATCCATCCATCCATCCATCCATCCATCCATCCATCCATCCATCCATCCATCCATCCATCCATCCATCCATCCATCCATCCATCCATCCATCCATCCATCCATCCATCCATCCATCCATCCATCCATCCATCCATCCACCCATCCACCCATCCATCCATCCATCCGTCCATTCATTCATTCATTCATTCATCCATCCGCCGGTCCATCCGTCCGTCCGTCCATCCATCCATCCGTCCGTCCATCCATCCATCCATCCATCCATCCATCCATCCATCCATCCATCCATCCATCCATCCATCCATCCATCCATCCATCCATCCATCCATCCATCCATCCATCCATCCATCCATCCATCCATCCATCCATCCATCCATCCATCCATCCATCCATCCATCCATCCATCCATCCATATACTAAAGTGCACAGACTAAAATATCAGTCTACCAGTCACGGATTCTGGTTCCTTCGCCAGGCTATTCCAACAAGCTCAGTTTTTTAGAAAATCATACTTCAAGGCTACAGGTATGAACTGAGGGTAATGTCTTCAGCCAATTCACCAGAACTACCGGTCTTTGTCACGACAAATCAATTAATTTGGTGAACAACATTTACACAGAAGCCGCTCCCTAGATTCGGAACATTTAATTTGGTAGACCTAGTTACATGACGCCCCACTTGAAACAATCTGAAACCGAAAATATATTGAGGTTAACAGACGTAAAAGCAATTTATTGAGCGTAGACGCCAGCCAGGGCCCACGCTGAAAGTCCCCCCGAAAACATATTAAAGTATGCCACTCCTCCTTCCAAAATTACTTGTTGACCTGAATTTGTATCCTTACAATATTAAGGTGAAGGCAAAGATTGAGCTTGTTTCATCTGTTGTTGTGTGGACACGGGATGCTTACTGTGACAAGTGCGTGCACTCGCATGTCGACTATGGGTGGGGCTTGGTTGGTCAGTCCTGAGAAATATTTGGTAGGGAGTAAGTGTAAGTGTTGGCCGTTGAGTGTTTACGTGTGCGGAGGCATCCTTGTGCGTCCAAATGAGTAAAACAAAACCCCACTCTCATCCACTTTTCTGCCTGCCCAAGGCTGACGCTATCTCGGATCAATATTTTTCGGAAAGTATCGTTTTAAATGGGTAAATATTGCTTCTGGCGTTCCGAATTTCAGAGTGTGGGACCTAATCGTTAAATATTGTGAGGAACATTAACAGAATTCTTGAGAATCAACGAATATCGATGCCTCATTCAGCGGGAAAAGTGAAACCACTGACTAATTCCTGTATTACACATGCATGCGAGGTGTACTAAAAAGAAACCAAAATTTTGCCATACAATCTTTGTCGCTTATTGTACAACTTTTTAAGCTCTGCTCCCTCAAATCAGTCCCCTGTAGTTAATACACTGTTCCCATATTTTCTTCCATTTTTGGGAAGCCTCCTGCAACGCACTTTCTGTTATGGCGCGCCGGCTTCTTGCGGAATGGTCCTGAATCTCTTCTATGGTTCGGAAGAGACGTACTTTCAACGTGGTTTTAAATATGGGAAACAGAAAGAAGTCTGCTGGACCTAGGTCCGAAGAATACGGTGGATGGAGCCCAATGGAAGTGTCATGTTGGGCTAAGCAGCGGTGGACAAGGAGCGCCGCGTGAGCCGGTGCCCTATCGTGGTGCAACATCCAAGCCTGGTTTTTCCGCAACGCAGGCGGATTACTGTGCACATGAGCCCTCAAACGCGCTAAAATTCCGTGGCAGACTTTCTTGCTTGCCACCTGGCCACGTGGTGCAAATTCCTAATGTACGGACAATGCCTTTGCAGTAAAAAAACACAACCAACATCACCTTCATCTTTGACCGACTCATGCGTGCTGTTTTTTTGGACGAGGAGAACCTTTTTCCCACCCCGTGAGACAGCAGCACCTTCGTTTTCAGTATTGACACGTGTACTTGTTTATCGTTCTACGGTGACCGCTTTTCACCGGCTCCCAAATGTTAAACATTATCACTCGGCGCAGGACGCGTCTGCATGTATCGAAAATTTCTCGAATGTCCCATCGATGGATCTATCCAACCTCTGTGGTCACCGAAGCTCGTGTATTCTGATTTTATGCGCGGTGGGATTTTGTGTAATACTTTCGGGAAGACACGCGGGCACCAGCGTGTCTTGTCAGCACTCTGATACCTTCGATGGTTCATATAAAAAAAACCGATGCGCTAGACCTGCAGATCAAATTTTCGACGATCGCCGACAGTGCTCGCCGCTATCGTTGAGCTTTGAGCGTCATTAGTTTTTTAGGGGTACAAGCTCGTCTAATAAAGAGCTCATTTCGTCAGTCACAGTTTCGTTTTTGACCGTCACTACAACGTGACATCTGGTGGAGGGGCTTTGGCGTTCGTGTACTGGACTCTCCCGCAAAGCAGTGAAACGAACCCGAACCGAGACGACGACGACACCAACGTTGTACCGGATGATCGAGCTAGCCTCAGACTACGAAGCGAGTTCCCAGAGTAGGGACCTCTTCGCGCGAACACCAAGAAGCGCTCGGCCACGACAATATCAACAATGACAGCCCCAGTGCCGCCTACAGCGACCGTGTTGCAGCACCGCAGGTAGCCACCTACATTCCGTGGCTCATCATTTGAGTATTCCAGAAAGCTGGCTGGAGACGTATGAAAGGGTCGCTACGTTTAACAGCTAGAACAGTAACGACAAAATACTCCATCTCTTCTCATTGGAAGACGCCGCCAAGACGTTATTCGAGAATCGAGAAACCACGTGGGAACTTGAAATTGTGGAACCTGTGGTTTTACCGGGCCCTGGCACGGACGCGCCAGGCCCCGGTAACTCCCGGTAACGCCAGGAGCCCGGTAACGCTGCAGTTTCGCTGTTCGCCGCCTTCAGCTCACCCGCCCGTCGGCCATCGCCGCTACCGAAGGAAGACATGTCTGGCACGCTCTAGAGTACCGCCCTCTCTGCTACTACTGCGGAGAAGTGGGTCACGTCTAGCGCCGCTGCCCATACCGCGAAACTGGACTACGAGGGTTTGCGGAAAACGCGCGAGTCCACAGCTTCGCGAATGGTATGGTGATATCGCCGAGTACCTCGACGCCACTAAGTGGAGCCCTCGAAGACCATCCCGTTCGCCGCCAACAGGCCGCTACTTGTTGCCACAACGCCGACCATACGCTGGCCCAGCCCGGGGTCGGTCCGTCTGTCCAGAAGGAAGTTGGTGGGGTGCGTGCAGCAGTTGCGAAGTGCACTGAAGAACGGGAATGGCCAAATAGGATGCTCACTAGACAAAACTTGTCACCAAGTTTGCCCTTGCAAAAAAAATTGTTGAATATTACGTGCCAAAGCTATTATTTGATTATGAGGAGCGTCGTAGTTGGGGATCCTGGAGTGATTTTGACCACCTTGGGTTCTTTAACGTGCACCAAATTAACCGTAGAGAGACGGGTTGCCATTTTGCCCCCATTAAAATGCGACCTCCATGGCCGGTGTTAGATCCGGTGACGTCGTGCTCAGTACCGCAGAACCATAGCCTTTATGACGCCGCGGCGGGTTCCGTCCCATGTGCCTCGGAGGCTGTATACTTCATTACCCCGAGTGTGGTCACGTGTACGTAGGATGAACTAACTGGTGCCTAAATTTGCGGTTGAAGGACCACCTTAATGCAACGAAAGGACGAGTGTGTTCCTCCAGCTTGGCGATCAATTACTGAGACTGTGGATGCATGCGCAGCAGAGTTCGGGCACACATCGGTTTTCTTCAGACACCGGGAAAAGGTAAGGGCAAAAATTAGCGAGTCCACTATCAAGAGAAATGGGACAATGTGTGACAGCCAGCCCTCTCTAGAGCTTTATAAGCTGTCTTCCTTGCCCACACTGCCCGCCCAGGTTTTATTCCTTTCTGTACGTGTGTTCATATTGAGGCGGCACGTACACACTAAAGTGAAGTGTGGAAGCCAAAAAAAAAAATTTCTCGCGTTTAAATACCGGCCGTCAAAGGGTTAAGGCAGCGTCTACCCTGTCCTACATAGGTACTACTATAAGATAATGCCATTTATTCTTTAGTGTTTGCCTTTCTTTTCACGTGAACGCAATGCCACCATGCTCTGTTGTCTCACATACGCATGGTCTTTCTCATGGGCAATAGTGTAGTTGGTGTCTGCGGCGTAGAAACCTTTTCTGTTCCGTTCAAGCTAAGAGAGATTTGCGCTCACGCAAAAAAAGGTACAGCAAACGTCCCCGCCCCTCCCCCAGTCTTTCCCAATTAAATATCAATTAAGAAAAATGGTTGCTTGTAGCGTACAGCACAACTTGCAAGTGGTGCGTCGTCCCGCGGGCTTCGTGTACAATGTGATAGTACGCGTTTAAGGTTAGATGAGCTTGGTGTTTTATATGAATGCGCAGAAAAAGACAAGGCCGAGCGGGGCGAGCGCGAGCTCCACCAACAACAACCGCCTTCTTCCTCTTCCTCTCCTGCTGGCGCCCATATTTCCCACTACCATCACTCCCCGACGACGAAGGAGCCATCCTGGCGACCTATGGAACCGGCAGCACTGATGGGTCGTAATGCGGCTTCAGTGGGCCGACATGAACACTTTCGCGTCAGCGACGCCGCTGGTCCGTAGATGGCTGAATAGGCTCCATGACGTAGTTTACCCGCGACGTCTGTTGTAGAAACCGGTAGGGGCCGTCATATCTTGAGCTGAGAACTTTGTAGCAAGGCCAGGAGTAGAGGAAACAACGCGAAGCCATACGATAGTTCCAGGTGAATATGATGCAAAAGTGAAGCTTGCGTCACGGCCATGTTTCCAGCTGGCCTGGTCTTGCGCGGTAAGTGAGTGAGCGATTTGACGACACTTTTCGGCATAACTGGCTGCTTCGTATAGGGTCGTAGATTCGGAAGCGCCAGGGCGATACGAAAAAATTGTGTCCATAAACGAGGAGCGTTCGCGACCACAAAGAAAAACGAAGGGAGAGAATCCCGTGGTAGAGGGAGTGGCGCTATTGTAAGCATGCCTAACAAAGCAGAGGATGCGGTCCCAGTTAGTGTGGTCAGCGGAGACCTACACTGTGAGCATGTCGCCGAGAGTGCAATTAAAGCATGCAGTCATACCATTGGTTTGCGGATGAGAGGCGCGTGTAGTTCTATGGGCAATGTTGTATTCGCGAAGGAGGGCTTTACAGCTTTGGATAGAAATGAACGACCACGGTCACTCAGTAGCTCACGAGGTGCACCGTGTTGAAGAACAAGGTTGCGAGTGGTGAACAAGCCGACTTCATGTGCTGGGACTGCCGAAAGTGCTAAGTTTCGGCGTAGCGCATGAGGTTGTCCACAGCGACGACGACACAGCCGTTGCCATGTGGGGTGTACGGTAGAGGTCCATACAAATCAATGCCGATACAGTCGAAAGGCCGGGAGAGACAAGGTACTGGATGGAGCGGCCCTGTTATCTTGTGAGGTGGGCTCTTGCGGCGTTGGCACTTGGAGCCCGAGTGGATTTACTGCCGAACGAAGCGGTACATTGCTCGCCAGTAGTATCGAAGCCGCAGGCGTGCATACGTCTTTAGTACACCGGCATGGGCGCATTGCGGATCCGCATGAAAAGCGGCACAGACGTCGGAACGTAAATGGCGAGGAATCACTAGCAACCATTTACGGCCATCCGGTAGGTAATTGCGGCGGTACAGGAGCCCTTCGCGGATGGCAAAGTGGCGAGCAGTGTGACGAAGCGAGCGGTCCGTGGGGCGCGATGACGGTTTAAGATAAATACTCTAGAAGAGAGGCTAGCCAAGGATCCCTGAGTTTTTCTGCTGGCATGTGGGCGAATGGAAGAGACGACGAATCGTAGCTGGAGGCAGACGGAGCACCTTGCTCATTGGGCAGTGGTGTGCGCGAAAGAGCGTCGGTATACGAATGCTTACGGCCTGACCGGTAGACAACACGGATGTCATAGTCCTGTAGACGAAGTGCCCAACGAACTACGTGACCGGATAGGTATTTTAATGACGACAACCAGCACAGGGCGTGGTTATCGGTCACGACGTCAAATGCACGGCCATATACGTAAGGTTGAAATTTAGTAATTGCCCAAACAATGGAAAGACACTCTTTTTCGGTGTCCGAATGGTTCGTTTCCGCTTTGGTGAGAGTGCGGCTAGCGTAAGGAATGACGTACTCTTCGAAGCCAGACTTACACTGGGCAAGAATAGCGCCGAGGCCTACTGCACTAGCGTCCATGTGGATTTCAGTAGGAGCGTCCGGGTCAAAGTGGCGTATAAAATAGGTGGATATATCAAAAGATGGCGTAATGGGGTGAACACGTCTTCATAAGCGGTGGACCACGCCGAGATGCCTTGGCTGTTGGAAAGCAGTTGCGTTAAGGGGGCGATTATGGAGGCGAAATTACGCACGAAGCGGCGAAACTACGAACACAGGCCTCTAAAGCTACGGAGTTCTTTCGGCGTAGATGGTCTGGGGAACTCGGCGATGGCGCGAAGCTTTGCAGGCTTGGGAAGGACACTATCCTTGCTGACAACATGGCCTAAGATGGTAAAGCGGCGGGCGGCAAAGTGGCACTTCTTGAAATTAAGGTGCAGTACAGCGTGTGAAAGTTAAGTCAGGATGTTTGCGAAATGGGTCAGATGGGAGCCAAAATTCTTCGAAAGGACTACAACGTCGTCCAATTAGCAAATACACGTGTGCCCGTTGAGGCCTCTAAGAATGTTGTCCATGAGACGTTCGAACGTTGCAGGTGCATTACAAAGGCCGAACGGCATCTCGATAAACTCATATAGACCGTCTAGGGTTACGAACGCAGTCTCGGGATGGTCAGCTTCATTCATAAGGGTCTGCCAGTGCCCAGATGGAAGATGCAAAGACGAAAAGAACTCGGCCCCTAGCAACCACTTGAGAGCCTCGTCAATTCTTGGCAGCGGATAGACATCTTTTCGTGGGATCTTGTTAAGGAGCCAATAATCAGCGCAAGATCTGACGCTACCGTCCTTTTTTGTTCACCAGCACAACTGGGGAGGCCCAAGGGCTGTGTGAGGGCTGGATAAGGCCACGATGAAGCATCCCGTTGACTGGTTCACCAATGACGTGGCGTTCAGCATGAGAAACTCCGTATGGACGCTGGCGTAGGGATGCATGAGCGTCGGTGTCAATGTGGTGAACGATGGCGGATGTGCGGCCCAAGGAATATTGCTTATGATCGAATGACATCTGAAAGTGTTCGAGCAGCTCCAAGAGGTGGGGACGCTGCGCAGGCGGGAGTTCAGAGTCAATTAACACAAGGAAGGCCCCGAAGGAGGACGAATTGGCAGTGGTCACAGGAGTAAGGCTGTGGACGAGAAGACTTAACATGTCGTCAGGCAGTTGAGTATAGTAGACGGAATCAATATCGTCAAGCCAACCTATACATTCGCCACGGAACAAGGTGGCTGTGGAAGAATACGGATTCGTGACATAAATGGCGCTGCAAGAGTTTTCGACTGCGAGAACTGCAAAAGGGAGGAGGAAGTTTTTGCGAGAGGGGAAGGCTTCGGAGGGCGCAAGCAGGGGGGTGGAAGAGGGAGCATAGTCGCAAGAAAGTGGTACAAGAACGGAAGACAAAGCAGGTATCTCGGTGTCCGCGGCGACAACCACTTGAGAAGGAGGTGGCTTGTCAGATGAGGCGTCACAGATGGGCGACAACTCGATTTCCCCACACGCACAGTCAACAACGGCGCGGTGAGTAACAAGAAAGTCCCAACCCAAAATAACGTCGTGCGAACATGGGGAAAACACGCCTAATTCGGCTACGTATAAAATGTCCTGAATGGCAAGGCAAGCTGTGCATGCCACTGAAAGTCGAATGGGGTGCGCAGTAGCGGTACGCAGGGAGACTTCGGAAAGCGGAAGCGTGATCTTTTTCAACTATCGGCACAGTTCTGCATTAAGAACAGACTAAGGGGCTCGAGTATCAATGAATGCTTGCACGGAAACACCTTCGATATCGACCGTTATTTCGTTCCCAAGTAGAAATGTACCACAAATGTACTATAAATGTACCTTCGTCTTGCGGTCGTGCCTACATCGGAAAGGTGGAACGCAGTCCTAATGCGAGTTTGCGGGTTGTTGCGCAAGAATGACCTTGTGCTCTTTCAACCCTCAATCTCAACTCGCGTTGCATTGCGAGAAATGCGGCTGTTCGCTAGTGCTTCACCGCCAGGCTCACGTTGGAGCAAGGCATTATGACCAGACAACACGTGAGATTCTTCAGCCTTGCCACATTTAGAAAGAAACGGACAAATTTTACCCATACATAAGTAAAATTAGCATAGCCAACCTATGTCCGTCCGCTACAAGAATTTGGTTAATCCACGTGGTCACCATATCAGGAGTACCTTATCAACATGTTGGAAGCTGCTCAGAAGAGAGAAACCAGATTCCTCCCGCGTAAATATGACCGTCTTTCTAGCATAACCCGAACAAAAAAAAGACGTTTCACTTCTGTCATTAGGAACTCGCCGCACGTTCGCTTTCCCCTGTTTGTTTCACAGGTGCATATTTATATCAATAATTCTCAGAGTTGGCCGATTCACGCACATGTGCGCACGTCCCGGCGCCTTGGAAACACGCTGAGTTTCATGCGCCTACATGGTTAGAGACAGATATTTCGCTCGTCATCCCTGCCTCGCGCTATTGCTTATTGGAAGTCTTCCGGACCACATTGTATCCATGTCGAATTGTGAAACTTTTCGTGGTAACCTGAATACGCTCTTTGATAACACTGTGTAAATATATTCCATTGTACTGTTTGTAACCTTTGCTTCGTGACTTTTTTCTTTATTTTATCTTTTTATGCGACATGTTTTTGTTGTGTACAATCTGTTACCCCCTTACACAATGCCATTCAGTGGGTCCTGTAAGGTGTTATCTATAAATAAATAAAAATATCAACATCGATGCTTCCAGCCGCCCTTTCGTAGCCATGGCTGGAGTGGCTCACAAGAACCATAGCACAATTGCTTAGAAAAACATACATGAAAGAAAGGACACCATAGCGCATGAGAACCCTCGCGATGTGAATACCAGATCTTATGCATTACACACAACCCTATCCATAGCGCAATCAAGTCAAACAAAATAGATAGTTATCGATTGGGTCCGTTTTATAGACTCCAAAAACGCGACTAATACACAGAGTGTAACAGCAAAAGGGAGGACATTAAGCTTATCTAGGGCAGTCATCAAATAAAAAAAGACAGGAAGATACCACGAACATAAAGAACGTGAAAATAACTCCTAGATAAATGACGTGCAAGGGCAAGGATGATCTCGATATAAAACTACAATATCAAGTGTCGCGCATCAAATAATGGCGAGGCAGCCGCTGCAAAAAGATCCGCTTTCAAACACATCACGTCATTTGGAAGTTTATTCCAGCCTGAGATAGTCACTGTTTCACCCGAAAGGCGAAGCATTGTGTGCGATAGGAAATTATTAGACATGTATGCGTAGTAAGGTTAGTAGTTTTGTGAACTGCATAAACTGCTGTAAGCATTCGCTTACTAATTAAATTAACAAGCACGTTGCCACGCCCACACAGGCAAACACGAAACTGTCTCCGTCGATCAACGCGGACACACTCTGGCAGAATGCTGGCAAGAAGAAGAGCAAAATCAGTGACAGCTAATTCTTCGTCATGTTACTTTTCTCGCTTAAACGCGAACTAGCCGCGCGAGAACACAGTGCACATAGGCTATCAGCTATCTGTTGGCGATTAGCCTTCTAACCCACCGGATATTGCCTCTTAAGACGCGCACGGCCTCGATCAGCCGCCTGAGCTGGAGTAGAAGAGGAGATGTGCAAGAGGAGATGTGCTTTGTTCTAAAATTGCCGAGTGGCATAAATGTTAGCATATTTATATAGGCCCCCAGACAACATTCTTGCATTCTAGTAATCGTCGAGCAAGTGACCACTTGAAAAAACGTACATGTTCGTTTTTTTTTCTCTGTCACCCCTTGAGACTGCCTTTCATTTTCTAAGCATGCCCCCTCTGGCATATATACACACAATGTGGCAACGCAATAAAATATTGTTGGAAGTCAGCGCTGTGTATGTCCTCTCTCGCAGTCCTTGTTTTTAGCGCTGTACGTTATTTTCGATCATGAATTGCCAACTAGCCCAAGCAACCACACTTGTACATGTATGTGCCTTGCTTTAGCTAATAAAATTACTCACCCTCGTATTCGTGATGCTGTCTTTGCCATTCTATCATCGTCTTTCCACTTTCGTGATCTCACTCTCATCATGCCGGTGTTGTCAAGCAGCCTGTGCCGACCCAGTGGCCCAGTTGTCTGAGTGCTTGCGCTGATAGGTATCTAGTCGCTATGCGGTCGTGGTTGTTACGTCATCGCCAATTCAGTACTCTCGTCCTCACGCCGTCGTCGTCGTGCACTCGTAATGCGTCTGTCGTCTCGCCGCCGCATGGATGACGTCATGGTAGTTAGGTCGTCGCCAACGCACTGCCGTCAAACAGGTTTCATGGTGCGCAGTCGTCATCACGCCATTGTCGACGTACACTTTCAGTTGCCGTCAACCCATTTGCTCTTACCGCAGTCATGCCGTTGTCGTAATGGCATCGCGTTTGTTGCCGCATCGTTATTCTAACATGATCATTTGACGCTTCTCATGTCGTTGTCGTTACACCATTGTGGTCACAAAGTCGTAGTCGCAACAGTGTCGCCAACATTGTTGCATGGTAGCGAACCGGGTGCCTTAACTCTGGTTAACCTTCCTGCCTTTCTCTAATTTGCATCTCTCTCTGTCGCCATGTCGTCGTCGTCACGCTATCGCGCTACCACCGTAATCACTGCACTAACGTAATCTCAGTGTCGTTATGACGTCTTCGTCATACCACCTTCGTCTTTCCATCGACGTCAACCGTTCTTCATAATGCTACTGCATTTATGCTGTCGTCATTCAATCGTGGTTATGCTGCTGTTGTCGTGCCTTTACCGTCATAGCGTTGTCATCCTACAGTCGTTAGCATGCATCGGTTGTCATGCCTTCATTGTTATGCCGTCTTAGTAGTGCCATCATCAACGCACGAGATTTGTCATACGACTCTCGTCATGCTGCCGTCACCATAGAGACATCACGGTGCTGTCTTCGTCACGCCATTGCCGTCATACACTCGTCGTTATACCATCGTCCTCATATCGTTGTGATGCCATCATGGTCCGCGCGTCGTCTTCACACAGTCGTCACCCATTCGTTGTCGTAACGTCGTCGTGATGCTGTCGCGATGGTTCCATCGTCATCATTCTAACTTTGACATCCGTCGTCATGCCATTATCGTCATACGGTCGTCGTCAAATCATTGTCGTCATTTTGTCGTCACCATGCTGTAATTTTACGGTTGCTGTCACTTAAGTAATGTCATCCCGTGGTCTTCATACTGCCTTCGTCGATCCTTCGACGCTACTTTTTAGTCGTTCAATCATAATCATAATCAGAAAACCCTAGTACGATCCAAAGTAGAATACGCAAGCTCGGTAGGGATCCGGTGCTCGAAACATTTACTAACACATTAGAATCGGTGCAGAATCGGAGCGCCCCTTTTATATTGTCACGTGTGAAAAGATACAGACGAAAGATGCTATTTACACGCTATTTACACTGGAGCCAGGCAGCCAGCCTGACACACGCTCGTGCCAAGGGCACCGACCAACTTCTTCGTCGTTCTCACAGCGGCTCGTCTCTTGAGCATCGCTCGATGGTATCGGAATATTACACCCCCCCCCCCTCCACCTTGGCGGCAAAAGCACCGTCACGGTGCTGTTAAATATCCAAGGTGCATGGAGAGTTGTAGGGCTTGAGTCGGGCAACGGGGACAATGTCACTGGTTGTCACAGCGGAGGACGTAGTGGGCGTGACTAGAACGATTTCATAGGTGACAGCGGTCACCTTGCTTATCACGCGATATGGGCCTGTGTAACAGGAAAGCAGTTTTTCAAAAAGGCCGACTTTACGCGATTGTGACCAAAGCAACACGGGGGAGCCGGGCACAAAATGGACATCACGACGACGGAGGTCGTAGCGTTGTTTCTGCCTGTCTTGAGACACTTGTAGACAAGCACGCGCAAGTTGGCGAGCATGGTCAGCATGGGCGATTGCATCACGGGCATAATCGCTAGTTGAAGCTGTGGCGGACTGAAGCACAGTGTCCAGTGGTAGCGTCGGTTCACGGCCATACAAGAGGTAAAACGGGGAAAAGCCAGCAGTTTCAAGACGGAAAGAGTTGTATGCAAAGGTAATGTAAGGTAGAGCCAGGTCCCAGTCACGGTGGTTGTCTGAAACGTATTTGCATAGCATGTCTGTAAGGGTGCGGTTCAAACGCTCAGTGAAGCCGTTCGTTTGGGGGTGGTCGGAGGTGGTAAATTTATGCTGTATTGAGCAGGCACGCATGATGTCGTCAATGACTTTGGCCGAAAAGGTGCGGCCACGGTCGGTAAGCAATTGACGCGGAGCACCACGCATCAAAATAATATCATGTAGGAGGAAGTCCGCAACATCAGTTGCGCAACTGGTCGGAAGAGCACGGGTTACGGCGTGGCGAGTCGCGTAGTCCACCGCGACTGCAACCCACTTGTTTCCTGATGTGGATTCCGGAAATGGGCTGAGAAGGTCCAGGCCGACACGATGGAAAGGCTCGCCAGGGATGTCGAGCGGCTGCAGGTAACCAGCGGGGAGCTGGGAAGGCTTCTTGCGTCGTTGGCAAAGCTCACAAGCGGCGGCGTAACGTCGTACGGAACGGGCAAGGCCCGGCCAGAAAAACGGCGACGTACACGGTCATAGGTTCGAGATACGCCGAGGTGTCCTGCCGTTAGTGCGTCATGAAGCTCTTCTAGAACGGTGTAGCGCAGGTGTTTAGGTATTACAAGCAGGAACTCCAAGCCGTCCGGATGAAGGTTACGACGGTACAGAGTACCGTCGCGGAGGACGAAGAGGCGTAGAGCAGCATCGGCCGGAGAGTGTTCAAAACGGTCGATGAGTGCTCTGATGTAGGCGTCACGATGTTGCTCGTCGGCGACATGAAGCAGCTGGGATACAGAGAATACGCAAGAAGCACTGGCGGTATTGGAGGAGTCACAGTCGTCAATCGGGTAACGCGACAAACTGTCAGCGTCTTGGTGCAGGCGGCCGGACTTGTACACCACGGAATATGAAAATTCCTGTAGCCTCAAAGCCCATCGACCAAACCGGCCTGTTGGATCTTTTAGCGATGAGAGCCAGCAGAGAGCATGATGGTCAGTGACTACGGAAAAAGGGCGACCTTAAAAGCAAGGACGGAACTTCGCAACCGCCCAGACAACAGCAAGGCATTCGCGTTCCGTAATGGAATAGTTGCGCTCCGATGGGGCTAGGAGGCGGCTCGCATAAGCAATAGCGCGATCCACCCGTAAGATCCACCCGATCCACCGGCGATCCATCGTAATAATATTGTTCGCTCATAGAGCTAGCGCAGCTGCAATGAAAAGTACCTAGAGCCTTCCTAGTCTTTTCCTTCGTAGAAAATTGTTCCGATTGATACTTTTTCACAAGATTTATTACCATAATCACCAACTAAAATGTGATCTTTTTCTGAGTCATCATTTATATCACCTCTCACAGATCATCGCCATAAGGCATGCATTCCACAATGCCGTACGAATGCGTATTTTTACTCATTTATACCAAAGACGGCCAACGATTGCAACCACCTGCCCACCTCTGTTGCCGATATTTCTGACACTTCTTTGTTTAAAACCGCCGCGCAAAACTATGCACTTGAATAATCTGCCTGGTTGTCTGCTGTGCTTCCGCGTTTGTAAACTTGTACTTTTTATTACTGTTATTCATAATGTTTTTTTTTGCTGTATTACGACTAGAACCCTTTTTTTCCCACTCCCTTCTGTAACGTGCCGCTAGGGCCTTGAAGGTATTGACGTAAATAAATAAATAAATATGGCCACCATAGGCATGCCGTCGTCGTTAGACAGTCGATATCATTCGTCCATTGTCATACTGTCATCATGCCGTCATTGTGGAGCTGTCATCGTCATTCGAGCTTCGTCATCCGGTTGTCGTCGTACCGTGGTTGTTACGTCATCGTCATCATGCACCTGCCGTCCTCATACTGCCTTCGTCACTCTGTCTTTTGTACACCATCGTCATCATTTTAAAATCGCCACGTCATGCCGTTGTCATATCGCCTTTGTCGTATCATCGGAGTCAATCCACCTTTGCCATAGGTCACGGGGTGATGGAGTCATCGTCATGCCATCATGCTCGTGAGCGACTTTGGGAAGCGAATCACATAGCAAAGTCGGACGATACCGCAGTATGTCACATATAGCCGAAGAAACGAAAGTTTT
Source organism: Dermacentor albipictus (assembly GCF_038994185.2). Lineage (NCBI taxonomy): Eukaryota > Metazoa > Arthropoda > Arachnida > Ixodida > Ixodidae > Dermacentor > Dermacentor albipictus. Next base: position 493,174,763 of record NC_091821.1, read on the forward strand.
CGAATGACAACTACAGAAGTTAAATCAAGGTCACTTGATAAATAAGGCCTGTCGTTACCTTGCTAAAATGCAGCTGACGTAAATTAAAAAAAAAAACTGTTGTAAATTGCGAACATCAGAAAAGCGAAAGTACTCTTTCTGAAGAATCACGGAATTGAAGCTCATTGATTTTTCCATGTCGCGTACAACTTGAACTTGACTAGGCTGCTACTCGCTAAGCTTCTGGTTCAGCCTGTGATTTAAGTTTCTTGACGTGGTAAGGACTATTGTTTAATGAAGCAGGTCAATGAACTCGTGCATGACCAAAGAACATTTCTATTATTTCGCAACTCAAACGGCTTCGAAGCACGTGAGTATACCTTACCAGACTGTGCCACTCTAATGGGCATAAACAATATAACCACTCACTAGCGTTCCCAGCACTTAACTGAGCTACTCACGTGATCGCAGATGGGCTTCCTCACTCATGACGGCCGTTAGACATCCTGAAATAGAGTTCAGTGTTGATGTTAGATTTGTGGCTGAAAAGGAATAAAAATTATGCTGAAGCAATCTGAAATCTGCGATAGATGTTAAACATAGCAGCTGGTTGAAGAAACGTAGGGGGGTCAACAAGGAACAGAAAATACGGTGTTCCACTCCACACAATAGGGGACGGCGAAGGGAGAAGTCTGGCGGATATGACGCATCACTACCTTCCCGGGGGTGGGCGGAATGTACATTTGCTTAATGATACTATAAATCATTAACTACCCGTTATTTTTTCTGCCCTTGATCACATTTTAAACGAAATTCTGGCTTATGCAAGTTTTCTGACGGAAACGAAAAATACTAAATTGCCTATTGTCTACACGCATTGGACAGAATCATTACCTTCTGATGACTAATATCTGTGCTACGCGAACTTTTAAAACATATGAAGAAACTAAAGCATTTTCAGTGACAATATTCTTTTTGTATACTTTCTCAACTTTATTATTTAATTATCTCTTCACTTTCGGCTAAAACCGTAATCGTATGGCCCTTTTGCATAAGGAACCCCAGATGCTCAACGAACTTCTACGACGCCTTCTCGCTTAAGCGGCCATTTAGTTGACCTCTTTTATTGGCAGCAAGGCCGAATTGAATATGCTTCCACGAACGCTGGGGTATTTTGCGTGATTTCTTGAAGTTTAGAAGTTTTCCACCGAAAATAGAAATTGATGGGGCCTCGAGATTGCTAAATCAAGAGACGCGATTGCCTGTCGGCCCCTCGCAGAGCCCTGGATCGCGCCTCACACGGCGCTTGTTTTGCTGCTTTATAGTTATGGCTCGCGGCCACGTGAGTACCGCGGACTGTCACATTAACGAAGCTGAACACCTGCGCCGTAAAACTTTGCCGGCATCTTTCGTGGAGTTCGCGCAAGCCACTTGCGATATCACGTCGGGCTTCCTTGTGCACAAGTGCGAAAGCTGTTCCCGAACCCAGGTTTGGTTTGCCCAAGTGAGCGCAGTGACGGACATGTTCGTGAATCTGCGAAAAGCCAGCAGCCGGCGGCGGATACGTCGTCGTCATCAGACTGCAAGGCCGTGCCTTTCCTGCGTTCTAATGATTTAACCGCATATGATTTCTCACACACGGAACATGTGTGGGGCAGTGCCATAGTCCCAAGGTGCTGTCTCATATGAATATCTTTTCTAGCTAGTCATCCCTTCAAGCGCAGCAAGTTGCTAGATTAAGTATTCAAGCTGACACTCCAGAGAGTTCAAGTGGAGATCACGCGCTGTTTTTGTTGTATACTTTCGCAAATTATAACTCTTCACAGTGAAAGGTTTCCCACTATTAATGGCGCTGAAAGACCGTTATTCGTGTATACAACCTCCACTGCGCCTATTTACCACTAACGTGTAATTGAACACACCATGATAGCGGTGCGTGCGAAAAAAGAAACAATAAAATTAGTTACATTCACAATTATGCTGAATAGGTGTTTGAAAAGATACAAAGGTTCTTGCGCTCACTAAGATATTAAGGACGTTTCTACAAATAAATAGATCATATCTTCAGTATCGTTACAAGAAAGTCGTAATCAATAATAATGCGGTAGATATTAGGCCAATACTCGCAGGTGTACCACGTACAGCGTAGCATTTTGGGGCCAATATTGTTTATCATCTATATAAATGATCTTGTTTGTATTGCGAACAACCCCACCTTTATAACGCATGGGGATGACATCAGTTTAATATATTGCGCTCCATCGGTTTCCCAACTTGTAACTCAGGCAACGAACTCCTTGGAATTGCTCTAGCAATGGTCTGTAACAAATTCGTTCAAAACAAAAGCCAGTTCTTTTCAGGTCACCTACAAACTTTCCTGTGATCAGAGTATCGTTCTCAGAGCTGGCACTTTTGTTGTTCAGGCAGTGCAATACATAAAAATATTCGTGTTAAACAAGGGTGAATCAGAAATTCTTTGCTCGTATTTTTTCTTCGCAATATTACAGACGTAAATGCAAAGTCAACATATCCATTCCCTGTGGTGGACCTTCCTTGGACCGGCCCGGCCTTATCTGCAGGTAGCTCCGCGGCAGGGCGCTGCTGTCAGTAGTTGAAGATGGCGATTGTGCTTCACATGTCCACAGCGTACGAGCAACGAAGTGTGATGCCTTTTCTATAGAGCAAGGGGCGAACGCTGATCCAAATTCACGGTAAAATGCAGCCCACGTACGGGGATAGGTGTCTCGCTTTGAGAAGTATGAGATGGGGGTGTTGCGAGTTCGCAAAAGGCCGTGAAGGTTTGTACAACAATGAGGATTCGGGGAGGCCGCGTGCATCGCTGGCTGAGCGCAGGAACATCTCAAATTTAGTGATGCGATGCGACAAATGTATGGAACAGCTGTTGGGACTATGTGGAAAAATATTCTGAGGTACGTAGAATAGTACGTATATCTGTAATCGACTGTATGAACAATCGCGATCAAAAATGCGCGGCCCACGGCTCCGGGCGCAGGAGCGGCTGCGGAGCCACACCGGGGCGCTGCAATCTCCATCGCGCAGCGCTCGCCTTCATCCCCGCGCCAGCTCGCATCTCTTGCATACGTGCACCGGCTACGGCAGTCGCGCGTTCCTCCGTTCGGCTAAGCGCACAGAACGTAGTACGCCAGGCAGTGCCCGATTTGGTTTCACGCTTCATGTTTACGTGCGCCTCGCGCCCGTGTGTGCCGTGGTTCCGTGCCTTGTGATGCAGGCTCTAAACGAAAGACGCCATGGCAAGGCGCTCGTGCATAAGAGTAGCAAGCAAAGAGCCACCACTTTGTTGGTGTCAACGCCCGTCCTGACTAAGGTTCCATTCTCGTTTAAGGCGAAAGCGTTACTAGGCTCACATTGCAGAAACCGTCCGAACCTGCCAGCCTGCACGGAAGCCGTCCACCACCGCCGTGCCAAGAACTGCGGCAGCACGGCAAACGAATCAAAATGGAAGCGCCCTCGTGTGTACTGATCATCAGCTGCGAAACAGCCGATCGCCGCACTTGAAATTTATCAAGCGCTTGACCTGGCCGCACGAGAATGAGGGCGAAGTCTGGCGTCGCTAGGTGCACCCTGAAAGCGGGCGGCCGATGGAGACAGCAGCGCCGCAGTGTCGCCCCGTAGCCGCTTCTGCGCCCGGAGCCGTGGGCCGCGTACTTTCGACCGCGACTGTACCTTATTTTGGCTAGTAAAATATAGGAGCAAACACTTTCTGATTCGCCCTCGTATTCACCAAAAAAGCACTTTATCCTGTAAACGTCAAATGAAGCTGGTCACACATAAACTAGCGAAAAATGCTGGTGTAGTCTCCAGGGTGCGATATATGATGCCACAAAATATCAAAAATGTTTTGTATGATGCTTTGTTCACATCCGTATTAAGTTACTGTTTTTTGGTGTGGGGAACCACAATTTCTTCGAGTATAAGAAAACTCCATATAATTCAGAAGCGAGCTGTATGTCGTCACATTATGAATAACTCTGCTTGTTGTATATTTTTTGATGTTTCATTTATAGTTGTTTACATGCATGGCTTAAGTAAATAACTTTTGTACATGTTATTTTTAACAAAGCATTTTTTAGCTATCATTTCTCCGTTTACTTGTTCCCTGCGCGCTGTAGGGGTTGGGGTACGGACTTCGCGGATGAAAACCCAACTTGGTAGGAGGTTTATTCTCATATTATGTACAGAGAGGTGAGCGTCAATTAACAGTGGTACACACATTACGGGCCGGCAGCAACTCGGACGCTGCGGCCCGCGGCAAGAAGTTCGAGAGAGGTGAATCAGGGAATCAGGGCATGTCCCACAATCCTCAGGTCTCTCTGGAAGGCTTCTTATAAACCCTTAGAGCACTGCAAGTCACGTCATGTTTGACCAATGGGAGAGTCCACTCCGATGACGCCACTTTCAGCCAATGGTAGGCGCCCGTGTCGTGGTGTCACACCTGGCGGCTTGCTGCGGTCTTGCCTCGCAGACTGGCAATGCACTTCGAACGAGGAGAAGGGGAGGGCTGCTCATGCTCCATTGTCCGAGCCCCCCTTCTAATCCCGGCGGCACACGACCTGGCGGCCGCAAACTTGTTTGCTCGGCCGCTTCTCTGGAATGCGCTTCCTGCTTCTGCATTCCTCAATTAGCTGTGCTGCCATCCGATGTGGTCTGGGGAACTCGAAGTAGCCTCAGGAAACGGCGCCATATCTAACAGCTCGTCCTCGCCCCGGTAGTTCTGAATGGCCGGTGAACTCAATTCGCTGGCCATGAGGAACGCTGAAAGAAGCTGCAGGGTACTGGGGTCGAGCCACGTTTGACAACCCTCGGGATCCTGGGCCCTGGAGAACATACGTCAAACAAACCAAATAACACAGCGCTGCCCCACGTGTAAGCGCAGGCTCTTCACCCCTGACTCGCCAGGCTATTACTGAGTCAAAATCAACCCTGATCTTTTATTTCCCCAATTTTGACCAACAGTTCCAACCACCCTTCCAAACAGCTATCCATTTCTCCTCGATTGCCGACAAGACCAGAGTACTATTGTTGTTGCAAAACAAAAGGTCGTCGACGATGCAAACAACAAATGAAAACAGCCGAACATAACTTAAGTGGCCTAACTACACGAACAGCATGTTTCCAATCTATCGCAGTGGCGTACTTATCGCACGTATTGGTGCCACTGAACAATCTGGTCAACCTCACAAGTACGTAATCACAAGCGCACTAGCCTTGCGGTCACTAAACAGAACGCGTACTTGCGTTGTAGGCAAACTTTTCATTTACGCTTACTCACGTTTCTTCCCTGAAAGTCCTACAGGACACGTGACGTAAACGAACAATTAAACATGCGGGACTTACACACTCCGCAGAACCCTTAAAATAATGCGTCTTAATAACTCGTTCCACGCATACTTATCAGAGAAGTCAGAATACGGCTGCCCTAACACACACGAGCAACCCAGTCATAAATCTGCTTCCTTCCGTCCACACAGGACACGCGCTAAAGGAACTAAAAACGCTTCTCCGTGCAAATCATGCACTCACTTAAAAACTACGCGCTTAACCTTAGAAAATTCAAAACACACACGCGCTTTACCATAGGCCTTTCGACAATAACCTTGACCTTCAGGTTACTCACACACACAAAAAAAAGGCCTATCTACTTATTAATGAGCATCTCGCGAGACTACATGTTTACACAAACGCGTCTTTCAAATCTCGGAGCTTTCGAATGAAAACACAAACAAAGCTCATACGTTTACATATTGAAAGAAATCCTAGTCTCAATTCGCGAAAAACTTTCCGATGCTCAAAAATAAAACAAAACACTTCATTTCTACGGAAGGGCTCCTGGCCTCCCTTTCCAAACGCTTACGTCTGACTCATACTTTGAGTCGTACCCGGGGTGGGCGTGGTCTGAAAGCTACTCTGGCTGCCGGGGAACAACAAAAGGACTGACTAACTATCAGCTCCCCCAAGACGTTACGCTCTCCTGCCAATTTGCGTCCTCGCGCCCCGCTTTCAACACAAACTCGATTGACCGCGTCGCTACTGCCCACCTGGTCTCGTCCTGCCACCTTGCGTTTCTTCGAACTACACGCTGAGCTGTGAAAAGAACTACGGAACGACGAGGAGCTTAACTGCCTCGTGCCCTTTGTCCGCGTCCGTGCAGAACATTCTTCGCGGTCCCCCTTTGACCGGTGGCTCGACCATTCTGGATGCGTCAACATCGTCCTTGACGACCGCACCTTTTTCCTCGCGCCCTGCCCTTTTGGGTTTCTCGCCATTTTTGGCGGCGCTACATTAATTACCGTCTTTCGGTCTTTACTGCGCTTCTTTTTACGGCGCTTTCTCTTCGCACTCACTTTCCTGTCGCCTTCTCGTGCCTCGTGCTGGCCGGTACACATTTCGTCGGCCCGGATCGGTCTCTTACCCGCACAGTCTGAGTGATTCTCACTTAAATCAACACTCGCTCTGCCTCGACTGGCGGACAGCTCAACCGACTCTGGCACAATGCAGCAGGCTTTACTCGAGTAAGACAACTCGCACTCTTGCGAACTGCCCTCTGCTACATTGCCCAGCTCACGCTGTGCATCGGCACACAGCCCGTCGGTATCGATCGCTGTCTCACGCGCACCGTCCGAATGATTAACAACTGAATCATCCCTATCTAGGCCATCTAGACTGGCGGAGAGCCGCACCGATCCCTGAACAATGCAGTTGTTCTCTCGTGGACTACGGAGCTCGCCATCCCGAGAACTACTCTCAACTGCATCGTCCAGCTCGCACTGCACTTCTGCACGCAGATCTGGCTCTACATGGGTGCTCGCGTCTGTCGCGTCAACAGTACCCTTTTCCTCGCTAGCAACCTCGCTAACCTTACTAGCAACGCACACACGCGGTAACTGTGCCAATTTGTTCGCAGCTGGCCTAGCTGTCTCCACAGTCATCTGTTGGCACAGCACCTCGTCGCTCTCACTACGGCCTTTAACGGCCTCTGTTGCCACTAAGGCATCGTTAGCAGCTAGCCTTTTCCCTTCACTTATTAATCGGCAGCCAATCTCACAGGCACTAATCTTTTCCTCGGCTTTTGGCGAAACTCTGCTAGAGACTTCCTCATTCTTTCGCTCTCTACTACCTGCAGAATTCTCAGACAGCCGTTGTCTCTGTGCCAATAACTGATCACAATACTGTATCTCTTTGATCAGTGCTGCCTTCTCTCTCTCATACTTTTCCTCTCGCTCACGTTCGCGTTCATTCTCACGTCCGTGACGCTCACACCTAAGAGTAAGTTCTTGAAGCTCATGCTTCCGTTCATTCTCGCGTTCTTCACGCTGACGCTTACTCCTAACTTCACGACGCTCTCGCAAACGTACACGACGCTCCCGCTCCCGTGGCTCCTGTATCACCTCCCAAGCAAGCTCAATGCTTTTCTCATCATTGCCACTATCTTGAATCGCCTTTATGATAGCTGGCGTTTCCATCCGTTCGTCCGCCTCAACTCCCAAATCGTCGCACACCAACAACAAGTCTAACCTCGTCAACCTTCTAAGATCCATGGCAGCTGCCCCGACAGGTGGTTAAAACTGTTTTCCTTAATTAATTTGTGCAAACACACAATGCATCAAACTCCCGATTCCCAGAACTATCAAAATTGAACACACAACCTTTGAGTCTGGCGAATCATAAGGAAAAAAACCATGCACTCACTTACGGTTGCAGCACCCTGCCATCCGGTTCGCTCGTCCGCTGTTGCCGGTTCCTTCCGGACTCCCTGGGTCGAAGGCTCGCTCCTTCTTCGATACTCCCAGTCTCTTCGGACCTCTTTCGACGAAGGCTCTCTCTTCTTCGTTCTTCCCGGTTCCTTATGATCTTTCTCGACGAAGGTTGATCCGTAGCGCTGCCACCAGCTGATGCATTCGGAGGTGATCCTACCGCTGCCAACCAGATGTTGGGGTTGGAGGACGGGACTTCGCGGATGAAAACCCAAACTTGGGAGGGATTTATTCTACATTATATACAGGGACGGTGAGCGACAAGTAACATTCGTACACTCATTACGGGCCGGCAGCAACTCGGACGCTGCGGCCCGCGGCAAGAAGTTCGAGAGAGGTGAATCAGGGAATCAGGGCATGTCCCACAATCCTCAGGTCTCTCTGGAAGGCTTCTTATAAACCCTTAGAGCACTGCAAGTCACGTCATGTTTGACCAATGGGAGAGTCCACTCCGATGACGCCACTTTCAGCCAATGGTAGGCGCCCGTGTCGTGGTGTCACACCTGGCGGCTTGCTGCGGTCTTGCCTCGCAGACTGGCAATGCACTTCGAACGAGGAGAAGGGGAGGGCTGCTCATGCTCCATTGTCCGAGCCCCCCTTCTAATCCCGGCGGCACACGACCTGGCGGCCGCAAACTTGTTTGCTCGGCCGCTTCTCTGGAATGCGCTTCCTGCTTCTGCATTCCTCAATTAGCTGTGCTGCCATCCGATGTGGTCTGGGGAACTCGAAGTAGCCTCAGGAAACGGCGCCATATCTAACAGCGCCTATTTGTATACATTAGGTTGCTGCACATGTCAAGCGGCCAAATGTTTTTTTGGTTTTAATGTGTCTTATTGCGGATAATTATTGTGTAAACTTTTATTTGTGAGCTGTTTGTATAGACCCTCTTGTTGTTGTTTTTTCTATTTGTAAGCATGATGTCTGTAAGGTCTTCTGTAGGTGGTGCAGGCCCCTGGTCAAGCCTTTGCACATGCTTTTTGTCTGCGCCCCTAGATATCCGTGGGATGCTCAGTAAAGTTTGACTTGATAGGCGCGGTGTTTATGTGCACGTTGTAAAAAGAGTTATGTTACACCGATTAGAGTGTTCGCGGATGTTGAAATCTGTCGTTGCGAATACGAGGCGGCAAAGCGGAGGTTTGAAGCGCAACGAGCGTATTTTCTGCTATGGAAGATGTGATCTGATACAAGGTTTCTTATAAAATGGAGTAGTTTGATGATAGAAAGAAGTTTCTTGTAGTAGTAACTAGTTTTTAAATAATAGGTCATAGAATAAACGATACTATTGCACAGCAGTGCATTTATAACTGTTAAGGTGGTTTTTATATCAACACTACTACTCCGTTTACTATTGCTCGGAGTATCTACTCCGTTTTACTACTGCTAATTACAAAGAATTATGAATCGCAATTATAGGTACCCATATTGCCACATCTGCGTCAAGCTTTAGAATTATCACAAACTTTTCTGGGTGTGGGCAGCGCTAAAGTTGCGAGAAAACATCTGGTAAGCTTCAGGACACATTATGTGTACCGCAATCAGAATCAAAGGGCCGCAACGTGTCTGCTGTGGGCGTAGTGGCTACAATTAATGGATTCCACGTAAAGCTCTGGAGCTTGAATCCGCCTTGTGCGCTTGTTCAAGAACGCGCCTACGAATTATTTATGATCCTTTTAAAATTGCACAAAGTTAAATAAAGGGTCTAAAGTACAGAATGCTTCAGCGATTACGTTTTTTTTTTCATTTCAGGGCCAGAACGAGCTTTTTATTTTTCGCATTGATGGTGTTACATATAAGAGAACACAGGAGGTCCCATAACGGACGGCTACAGGAGGACCTCCTCTTGCTCCTAGTTCGACCAGACGAAAAAACACGCAATCTAGCATGCGTACTTTTTTGACGGTATTTGGGCTGACGGAATTTCTGGCTGCAGCCGAATGACCGGTAATGCAAAGCCACGTTCGCAGCATCCACATTTAGGGTGTTGCGCATATGGAAGCCCCATTAAAAGTGTAATTACAGAGGCAATTGGAGATCGCGGGTAGAGACCTTCGTCCGGCAGTGATGCTGCTGCTGCTGCTGCTGCTGCTGCTGATGATGATGAATATTTATTTTATGGCAGTTTTAAGCTGTATGCTCGTGGACACAACCCCATGCTTGTCTCCCGGAGCTGGTCGAACTTATCTGTTCACCAACTGCGGCCTGAATTCCCTGCGATTTTTTACAGCGTAAGCTGTTGTGAGGTAATTCTAATAGCCGTTTCGTTTGGCAATGGTGTCCTCCACCGCCGCCACCGGCATCTGTCGCAGCTATCGCCTGGAATGAAGAAGAGAACACCCAGTTCCCGCCGCTATCGAACCCGGGCCCGCTGCATCGAAGTGAGCTACTCTACCAGTAGGCCACGCCAGCGCTTGCTAGCCGGCAGCACAAAGATGCCATGTAAGCGTGTCCTAGCACGCGAGCAGACACGCGATCTAACATGCGCGTCGCGTGGCGTTTGCATATTATTACACCAGGTGGCGCGCCGTGTAGCACAAAGTGACTATGAGTGAGTGAGTGAGTGAAGAAACTTTATTGCAGGTCCGGCGAGGACGCGAACTCGTCGCGCACCCGGCTAGTCCCACGTCGGGACCGGCCACGTTTCAAGGGGATTCCCAATAAATCGTCATCATCATTATCATTAGCATTGTATACTGCCACTTGTGATGCGAGATGCGTGCGGCGTAGCGTCTATGCGTGCGCCCCTTACATGGCATTTGCTTATTATTACACCACGTGGCGCACGCACCATGTAGCAGTTCCACAGGTAGTGGTACAAGGTAGATACAGTTGTCATGAAAACGAAGAACACGATTTTATGAGATGTCTAAGTACTGCTTTAATGAAAACATGTATGGCTTACTTGATTAATTTAAGCATGCAAGGTGACTGCTTGCCACAGCCGTGTTACAAAGGAAGTGCCAATAAATCCTCCTCCTCACCATCGTCCTCTTCACTAGCATCGTAGTGGGCCACTTGATACGAGATGTCAGATAAGCACCGCCTAGCGTCGTTGCGTGCACACTTTCTATCGCAGATCCATATTATTAGACACTACAATACGAAAAGCATGTGTAGCACGCCTTAATAAATCAATCACGCTAGGTGACTGGTTGTCCCAATCCTGTTCAAAAGGAATGTCATTAAATCATCATCATCATCATTATTAGAATCTTATTGTGCCATGTCACGCGATGTGACGCGCCGCGTAGTGTCGGTACGTGCAAAGTTTGCATTGCAGTTGGGTTATCTTCGACCAGGTGTCCCGACATTTAGCAGTTGCGTGCTGCATGTAGAAGATATAGAAGATAAATATAGAAGAATAGGTCTCCTTCAAGATCATCTGAGTAAATTTCTCTCTCCCTAGGTGATTTGTACGGATGCATCATAACATTTAGAGAAGGTCGGAGTTGGCATCTTTTCGGGTCACCTTAACTGGTCTTTTGCTCTGCGCCTCGTTGATTATACCTCAAGATTTATTGCAGAATTCCTGGCAATTCTACCCATGAGAAAGTTGGGTCTACACATATCTAAAGTTACAGTTGTTACCGATACACTTTCGACTTTTACTCATTAAGCTTCTAATAATCAGTCACACCTTCCGAGTATATTTTCGACGCTGGCCCAGAACAATTTGTCTGAAACCCGCTTTGTCTGGGTCGCCGGTCATAGCGGAATCTTTTTAAATTAATAAGCTGACTCGCTTGCATCCTCATCGCTAAATTCGCCAGTCTTGAATATTTTTTCCTGGTTTCGCTTTTATAACAAGAGCTAGATTTAAACGTCTTTTATTTTTAAATTGTAGTGATTCATCCTTACTTTCCGCAGATGATTTCTGACACCTAAATTTCCTATGGAGCACGAGCGTATTCCTTTCACGACAATGCGAAGTGACCTTAAAAAGCTTCCATTGAAAAATTCCGCGCCTAAATTTTTGCCTCCATGGATCTGGTTTGCCCTTCACTAACCTCTCCTCTTTTTGCAATGATCCAGATACAATGGACCATTGCTTTCTTTCTTGCCGCCGCTTCACCACCCTCCGCAATATGTTCCTCTTATATCCAACTAGTAGGCTAGGCTTAATGCTTACTGCACCAAACATCTTCTCCTTTGGCGCCTGTCAATTAGGCACAAGCCAAGGGTCAATGATTTCTCCCGTACACTTGTTAATTCAAGCGTCAGGAATGTTTCGCTGCTAGGGCACCGACTGGCGGACGCTTTACATTATTTTCATTTTATCGTAACTTTATTTATAGGCCCCTTATAAATTTGTGTTAGCGTTTTGTTGCCTAGTGCTTCGTTTCGAATGTATGCCTTTACCTCATTTTGATATTTTATTAGATGCATTTTTCTACCAAACCAGTGTGGCCAATCCCCCCTGTGGGTACGAGCCATGTTTTGAGGCAACAACAACAAGTACACCAGTATAATCATCTGGTGCCTCGACACTAGGCTGTTGTCTTAGAGACATTTGTTCGGCTTTATTTGATTATTTAACTGAAACAAAACGATTGCCCTTCTAATTATTGTGTCTTTATTACAGATATCAAACTGCATTCATTCCACCTCCATCGGTTTCTCTAAATTTTTTATGAACATTTTCTCCTTCACTGTAGCCTCTTTTAACATTCACTTTACCGTAGGCTGACTGCTCGCTGGCATACTATTCTAGTTGTTGCATCATCTCCTTTTATGTATTTGTTTCACTTTGAATTTATCGTCTTCAAATAGGAATTTCCTCAAGCCACCTCCTGCCGCCCGATTTTTGGCCTATACCCCTTAATGGGCGCGAGCGATGACAGGTTCATCATCATCATCATCATCATCATCATCATCATTATCATCAAGAAAAAGAAATTATGGGAGACGTCTACGAAATCACTGGAATGAAAAAAAAAATTTAGCATACCTGGTTAACTGAAGCAGGCTAGGTGACTAGTTGTCACCACGCCATTTCTAAAGGAGTGCCAATAAACCATCATTATCGTCATCATCATTAACAGCAACCGACCGTGCCATGGGTCAAGGAATGTGACATGTGCACAAACGTACTCTGGGTACTTGTTCTTGCTTTTCGGTTCACGCTATGGCGCCTCCTGGCAAGCTGCGAACCGCTGCTGAAGAAACGAATCGTAAAGCTACGCACCCGGCTGACACCAGTTCACGTTCGCGCTCAGCAGACAACTGTGCAGAGAGCAGCACAAGCCGCAGTTCACCGTCGACGCAGGGCGGACAGTTCAGATCGTTCTCGTAAAGACGACTGAAATAGACTCCGCCGCGCGGACCCTGTAGTGCGTGGTGCCGAAAGTCAAGCTACTAAGGAGGTTGGTTGGTTACAAAGCCGCTCCTCTAACTTACGATGTGACTGTGCTGCGTGTGCCACGCAAGCTTGTGACTTTTTTATGGACGCATTCTTATAACTAAAACCTGTCTCACGCTTAAGCGGACCTGAGCGGCTATGACATCCTTCCGTCGATCAAAATATCCTGCATGAGGTTCTAGGCACTGGAACGTCATTACAACACAAGGTCCTAATTAAGCCATCAATATTTGCCAACCAGCCACTCAAATGGTTCTCTTAACATCATTTCCTGCCAATGTACGTGAAGTACAATCCAAATCCTCTTTCAGTGATCTGCCGTTACCCCTGTCTTATTTCACCCTGTTCTATCACTTCAAGTGTCGTTCCTCGTCACTAAAGTTGGGATTTTTGAGACATGTCACTATTTGTAAAAATTGCCCGATGTTTGCATCAACTAGCTTCATGCATCTGTCGAACTGCTTGCAGCTTGTTGCAGCATAATCTCCCGCATTTACGCTTGTTGTCCCGGAAAATGACAGATGGTCCCGGTTTTTCAGGTTTTCTGCAATGTTTCCAGTGATTTATTCGATTTGCCTAAACTCACTATGCCATTACCCTGCACGTAGTATTTGAAGCTTGTCAGGGAGCACTACCGGTTTCTTCTACGTATTTGGCTGTGGCATCCAAATTACTTGTGCTGCAATCTTCCATTCCTTCACATGTGCAAGAACTGCGAAGGTACTAAATTTAAATCAATGGCATTGGGTGTCATGTGGCGAGGCACCTGCCGGGTCCTGACTTTTCTTTTGTGTAAATCATTCGTCCTGTCTCCTGTAATGTGTTTCTCCTCTTTTACCAACTCTATTCATCACACGATCTAGGCATCTACCGCTGCTAGTTTTCCTTCCTTTGACATTCATTCTGTCACTTCAACAGACGGGGGGTTACCTGTTTCACGCTAGGAATGGCTTGCCCGTCTCCAGTTATTTCTTGATCCCGGAAATTAGCCTGCATGTCTCGGACCAGTTTGTCATAGTTTTCGCGCTCTATGAATTAACTGAGGGAAGCACGAAAGCACTAACGCCGCTTCCTGCTGTAGTGGAAAATGCAGATAATAAACGTAATTGGAAATGAGGCAACGACAACAAAATAGCCAGTATGGTGGAGTGGTAAGACGATCCAGGCAGGGCACTCACATGCGTAGTAAGTTGTTGCATCCCTGCATAGTAGCCCGTCTGCAGGACGTAAGCGTGCAGTTTGAAGAAAGGCAAACCGCAGTGCATCATGTGCATATCTGTGACCGCGAATGCCGCTAAAAGTAGCAACCGCGCTGATGCCTTGAGTATTCTGCGGCTTCTTTGACTACCTGGATCATCGATAATTTTTATTCTTCTCTAGCTCTGGTGTGGTTCATGGCCGCCATAATGGATTCATGTGCTCTACGGGTTGCAGGAATATAAGCGTCGATGGGCTGATGCTTCTCCCGGTGATATTGTCGATGTCGTACGTTTTGAGGAGCAGAGCTTATCGAGCGAGCTGAGACCTAAGCTTTGCTTGGAGCACAAAAATATGCTATGCCTAGCCGTGTAAAAGCAGAGTGACGTGAAGCTTCGCAACAAAAAGGGGAGGGGGGCAAGCGCCCTACCCAATATTCTGTAGAGACCTGGCATCTGCAAGGCAGATCCGCTTAGAGTCGCTGATGGGCTTCTTTTGGGCGTAGGCTGGTTTAGGCGACCACTTTTTCGGTCCTGTGAAAACCAACGTTACCTAAAACTGTACCATTTTCTTTTCGGTGTGTACACGGCAATGTTGTTTTAGTTGAAATCACGCGATCCTAAATTTCATACATCTCAGAGCGCAGTTAAAGAGGCGATAAAAACTTTCTAGACGCGTGAACCCATAGGTGAGCCAGACAGCGTAAGTAAGGTAGTGTTTGCCGAATGTTTTGGATGTAGTTATGCTTTCCGGTAGCGATACTGGAATTATGTCTTGAGGAAGGGGAAGGCCTCTGCAGAGGGTCCACCAGATTGCCTAATTTGCGAACCGCGTCTCACTCTTGTTCGATATATAGTTTACGTTCCGCAAGTTGGACGGGATACGAATAGCCCCTGACTGGGCATTAATAGAGTAAGACTATTCATCGGCCTGACTCTGCTCGGACATAGCCGAGAAGTTGAGACCACAGCTGTGGACATCAATAACTCACCTATTATGACCTTGTCCCAATAACTCACCTATTATTCCACTGGGGATGGCTGGCTACAACTCTATAGCCACCTCCTTCTTTTACCCATATTTTTGCTGCCTTCAAGCCAGTGCCTCTCACTCGCATTTTATTATTTTCATGTGTATGTCTGCTTTGGCGGTTAACGTATCCCCCACTTCTGCCACTAATACTGGCAGCAACGAAATATCTTAGAAGTAAAGAAATAATTAAAGCCACGTAAGCGTCGTAGTCGCATATACCGTCATAACATTGCAGAATGTATCACATAACAAATATTTCAGTTCAAGATAATCAACACAAGCTTAAAATTTGCAACGCTTTTCCTTCTTATTTGCCTTTTGCAAGTAGCCAGTTGGCTTTGCTAATAATATATTTAAGAGTGCGATTCACTGCGAACTATGCGACTACCCTTTCGAATTGCTTTGTAAGAAAGTTTAACAGCGGAACCATTCTAACTCTAACCTTCGCGGCCCGGCGTCCGGCGTCACGCAGGGGGGGGGGGGGGTGCAGGTTAGCGGCACCGATCCGTTATGGCATCGAGCTGGGCCATAGGATTGGGAGGCGATAAGTATAGGAGCAGGTGTTTCGCCGCCATGCGCCCTTTCGCCCCATGGATTCCGTTCGGTGTGCGCGGCAGCGGGAGCTCGCACGAGAGCGGCAGCGCACTCGCGCAAATCGCGAGCTTCGAGAGCGAGAAACGCAAGCAAAGCGCCAGCGGAGGGAAGCCAACTCCCACTTTCAAGAGGAGGCACCCCGAGCCAAACGCCCGCCATACGCAAGCTAACTCCCAACTTCGAGTGTAGGAGGCGGAGCAGAGACGTCGACGAAGAGCGATTGCTCTCACGGAGGGTGCCGACGGACGGTTCTAGAGGGAAGTCCACGACCGTGAGTGCGGTCATAGCTGCAAGGTGTGTCGTAGACTGTGGTTTGATCCCAATCTTACACAACTGAAGAATGCTCGATCCTGAACTGAAGCTCAAATCTAGCCTTTAATGAAGATTTTAATGAAAATTGGTCTAAACACGAGTTAGCGCTTGAGAAAACGACCCCCAGCATCGCTGTTTTCGCAACTGGGACTGCGTGAAACTGGCTTCCCTTAAAATATAAATACGGGGCCCAGATATACAGTCTGACTTTGTGCAAATTATTCTATAACTGACGGGTATATATGTACCTTCGCATTTACCTTTCGCGCTCTCCAAGTCTATGTCAGTTCAGCTATGAAATTTCCTGAGACTGAGGGCTGAGCGTTTACTTTTGAAATGATTGTCACGATGCGCTCAAAGACAACTGTGTCAAAAACTTATTTCTGTGGTTCGCACCGTATACAGTGCGAGTGAAACAACACGACTCAGAATGGGGCATGGGTAACAAGCGCTGCCTTTGGCCAAACAGCGTTCGTGGGTCGTTACGTTCGGGTAATTGAGCCAAAAGACGACGTCGGCGCCGAGTTTCTCTTTGACGTTCCCCGCAACAGGCAGTGTTTGAGCCCGCGCAGCGCACTTACCTGCAACCAGCAGCAGAAAGCACACAGTCGTCGCCCGGCCGCTCATGATGCGCTCAGTTCAGTAGCACCTTTGCTGCGCCTTGTTTTTGCAGAGCCGTGTTCAGCGGCGAGTTTCAGAGCGACTCTGAGCGGAACGCAAATAACTCCCCACGCTAGGCGGTCACGCGCGCGTTTTCCGAGTGCCCGTCTTTATGGCCGCTAAAGCGGGGTCCGTGTCACGCTTCCGAAAGGAAGAGACCTCATCAGTGTCAGCGCGCCTCCGCACTTGCTGTGTAGAAGAAAAAAAACACACGCGCTTGAGGAATGGCGGCAGAGAAAAAGACTGCGCGTCGAGATCCTCGCGCTCGGGAGTTTGTGAAAGCGGAATGTAGGACAGCTGCGTGGGCTTATAAGTGCCCAAATAAACCCTGTAAACTTTCTCACCTCAGCCTTTAATGAAGGTAAAGCATTTATTACATGTGCCTTCGAAAGCAGCAATAAATATCAAATGCCTGGATTTGTCTGTCAGCATTACGGCGTAAAAGAGCTGAGCTTTGCTACTCACCGTCGATACGCGACGTTCCCGAGCCCAAGAACACTGCTAACCGTTCTATATACCTTGTCATAGCTATTTCAAATTAGTGACCACGAGGTACTTGAATTAGAAGGGTTAAGATTGGAGCACGGACCCTGGCTACGTCAGGGCGCGGGCAAAAGTTAACGGAAATTTTCATGCAACAGGCCTGGCACAAAGACAGACTGATGCACGGACGGACGGACGGACGGATAGACAGACGCACACACAGACACACAGACGGATCGATAGACTGACAGATAGATAGATAGATAGATAGATAGATAGATAGATAGATAGATAGATAGATAGATAGATAGATAGATAGATAGATAGATAGATAGATAGATAGATAGATAGATAGATAGATAGATAGATAGATAGATAGATAGATAGATAGATAGATAGATAGATAGATAGATAGATAGATAGATAGATAGATAGATAGATAGACAGACCTTATTGATTTTAACGCGTTCCTTTGTTGGGCCTACTGGGCTGATGCCAAATTTTCATGCCCTGTTATAACTTTTTAAAGGTTTAGCACATTCAGGGAATATGCCAAGTTGAAGACAAAATTTCCCACAACAGCATTAGCACATATGAGAGAAGTGCACAGTTGAAGGCTTAATATCAAAGGTTCACTTGATATTTGGATATAGTATTCGTATTAATACGCTAACCTGATGGTCTGAGCGCCGTCACATTTTAAACGATGTTATTTTCAAAATTGCCTGTAGCGGTTAGCGCAGTTCCACCTCTAAGGTGGAACTGCGCTCATGAGATCTTCGTTAGCACTCATGAGCTCATCATGAGATCTTTTCCAGGAAGTTAATGCAAAGCATGCCTGACAATTGTGAACAGGTTTTTTTTTGTTGGACTTATTGATGAACCGGTGAAGCCCGATATTGACGAGAGTAGCATTGGTTTATCCTGGACGATAGCGTGGCTTTATGTAATGTTCGTGGCGCTGATTGATACTGCCTTAACTGGTAACGACGGGACAAGCGCCACCGGGCATGGCTCCATTGATTGACGAGAACAAAGCTTGTACGAGTAGTAGTACACACATGGGGAACGATGGGTTCGTGGCGCTTGTGCCATGCCCACTGGTACAGTCGATCGACGGCGGTTCTGTCATGGGGCTCATTGATAATGTGGCGAAGGCCCTTGGTGACGAGAGTGGCATTAATTTATTCAAGAACATAGCATCACTTCCTGTGATCTTCGTTGCGCTGATTGATACTGCTTTAATTGGTAGCGTTGTGACCAGCGCCACCCAGCAGATTCATTTGACTGATGAGAGCAAAGCCTGTACGAGAAGAAGTAGATGCATAGTGAACGATTTGTTCGTGGCGCTTTCGCCATGCCCTCTGGAGCAGTCGGTCAACGGTGGTTCTTTCACAGGGCTTATTGATGACGTGGTGAAGTTCCTTGTTGACGAGAGAAGCATTAGTTTATCCATGACAATAGCGCCGCTTCCTGTGATTTTCATTGCGCTCCTTGATACTTCTGTAACTCGTAGCGGCGAGAACAGCGATACCGAACAGGCTCCGTTGATTGACAGGAGAAAACCGTGTACAAGAAGTACACACATTGATAACGGTGCGTTCGGGGCCCTTGCACCGTGCCCACTGGTGCAGTCGATCAACGGCGGTTCTTTTATAGTGCTCATTGATGACGTGGTGAAGCCCCTTGGTGACGAGAGTAGCATTGGTTCATTCATGACGATAGCGTCGCTTGCTGTGATCTTCGTTGCGCTGAGTGATACGCTATAAGTGGTAGCGGGGCGACCAACCAACGCCACCTAGCAGATTTCTTTGACTGACGAGAGCAAAGCCTGTACGAGACGCAAGGTAAATGATGCATTCTTGGCGCTCGCACCGTACCCACTGGTACAGTGGGTCAACGGCGATTCTTTTGTGGGGCTCATTGATAACGTTGCGAAGCCCTTGGTGACGAGAGTAGGATTGAGTTATCCAGGGCAATAGCGCCGCTTCCTGTATTCTTCGTTGCGCTGATTGATACTACTTTAACTGGCATCGGCGGGACCAGCCCCATCGAGCAGGCTCTGTTGATTGACGAGAGCAAAGCCTGTACGAGAAGTAGACGCGTGGTGAACGGTGCGTTCGGGGCACTGGCGCCGTGCCCACCGGTGCAGTCGATCAACGGCGGTTCTTTAATTGGGCTCATGAATGACGTGGTGAAACCGCTAGGTGGCGAGAGTAGTATCGGTTTGTCGAGGACGATAGCTAGTTAGTTAGGTCATTCGAGTTTAATGGCGCAATAGCGACTAAGGCCACGCTACGCGAGTCACAGGACAGTTACATCCAATGTTAAAGCAGCAATAGCTGCGCTACCTTAAAGTCGATGTAAATACCCAGTTTCATCTAAATACTCGAAGTTAGTGGATGGAACTAGCGGCTCACCGCCCAATATTAAGGCAGTGTGTAAAGGTATATGCAAGTGATACAAAATAGTTGAAATGTTTCCGCCTCTGTGTTTCAGTATGTGGTCATGACATAATGATGTGGTTCACGGTAAGCGATTCATGGCATTTCTCGCAAGTTGGCGGACTTCCTTTTTCTAACAGAAAATTGTGTGTTAGAAGCGTGTGTCCAATCCGAAGTCGACGTAACGTGCCCTCGTAGAACCATTCTTGGTGACTGCATGATTTCCACTGGCCAAGCAGGGGTTTAGTCATATGTAACTGGTCATTCATGCAGGAGTTCCATTCTTATTGCCATTTTGATGCCAGGGCTTTACTAATCCCTGGCAAATTGTCTTTGTATGGAATCGTTATGTGAGGTATGCTTCTGTGCGCTGCCATGGAGGTGCTTCTATCTGCTCCTTCATTCCCTGGTACCCCAACATGGCTTGGGACCGAGCAGGTTCGCATGGTTTCTCCGTATTTCTTATTAAAGATCCCGTTTACGATATCCCCAAGCAGTGGTTCAGACTCGTAGTTGAAGTTTGGAGCTCTCAGGGCACTTAATGAATCGGTATAAATAATGGCATTCTTCGGCTTGTCGGTAGTAATTTTCTTGACTGCCATCCATATTGCAGAAATTTCGGTGTTAAAGACTGAAGAATAATTATTTATCCGAATGCTATTTTTCCAATTTTTCGTTATGATCCTGACACCTACGTATTATTGTGTTTCAGAGCCGTCAGTGTAAAATTCCGTGTAGTGTTTTATTTTTCTTGAATAGCTCGAAGCTCTTGTATTATGTGTTCTTGCGGAATGTCTTTTTTCTTTAGATGTTTTAGTGTCCAATCACATAGCTGCGTAAAATTGCACCACGGGGGCAATCTTGGTGGCCTTTCAGCAACCTGTAGGACTTCATGAGGAACGTCATAAGTCTGATAGTATTCATCGTGTCGTAAGATAAGTGGCCAGATCATGTTCGGTTTATTTGTGTAGTGTACCCGTGATTTGCACTGTGTTACGATGTTGTAGCGTGTATGTTGCGGTGATGCCCGAATTCTCAGTACATAGCAAAACGTAAGTAGTGCTCTGCGGTGCTGTAAGGAAGGCTCATTGCAGTAAACGTATAAACTTTGGACAGGCGCTGTTCTGTAGGCACCGCTCGCCAGCTGCAGGCCGAGGTGATGAACTCGATCAAGTCACTAATGTCGGGCTGCCTAGCTGCAGTATAAACTACACTACCGTAGTCGAGGATGTTACCAACAAGGGACCGGTATGTACTTAGTAGACATGTTTGGTCAGATCTCCAGGGCTTGTGCGATAGAACCTTGAGGATATTCACTGGTTTATTTGCTTTAATTTTAGTTGTGTTAATGTGGGCCAGGAATTCAGTTTTGGATGAAACGTTACGCCTAAAAATTTGTAGTCTTCTTTGAGCGTCAGCCTTATACCATCCAGTGTGAGAACTGGACTGCAGTGTAACCCTCGTTTCTGAGAAAAGAGAACTGTAACAGTTTTGTGTGTTGAAAAACGGAATCCGTTTTTGTCAGCCAATTGTGTGAGATTATTTATCATTATTTGTAGTTGTCTTTCGCAAGTGGGTAGACTTGAGGCATGGCAAGCCACTTGCAAATCGTCGACATATTTTGAGCGCATAACAGAGGATGGGGTGATCTTAACAAGTTTATTTTGACTATGAAGAGTGTCATGCTCAGAATGCAACCCTGTGGAAAGCCATTTTCCTGTGTAAACGCGGATGAACGTATTGTGCCGCGACGCACCTGAAATGTTATATTTGCCATAAAATCAGATAGACAGTTATTCTGCCATGAACTCCCAAGTCAGCCAGGTCTCTCAAAGTTCCATGCCGCCACCTGGTATCATATGCTTTTTGTAAATGGAAGTAACTACGAGACTGCGTTGTTCGTGTAGACACACATTACGTATTTTGTGGTCTAGTCGTACGAGGTCGTCAGTTGTCGAGCAGCCTTGTCTGTATCCACACTGGCGCATGTCTCTTAGGCTTCTTGATTCAAGGATGAGTGGTAGTCGTTATGTTTAGGTACCCTCGTAGGAGTTGGCTAGACAACTGCAATGGGTCTGTAGCTTCTTGGGGATGTTGCGGGTTTACCTGATTTCAACAAAGACACTACTAGTGCATTTTCTCAATCTGTAGGCATTACTCCGGATTCGCATATCTTGTTGAAAAATTTAAGAAGTGTTTCTACTGATGCTTACGCCCACAGGGAGATCACTACTCCGACACCTAAACTACACCGAGACGCATGTCGCAGACACGGACAAGAAAAAGCGAATACCACCGGACGCTCGAGAGTGCATTTGCATCGCACGAGTCCCCCGCAACATGCATCCCATATATCACAAGTGTAGAAGACAGGCTAGAGCCAACGCCATCAAACGAAGTTTCAAGCATGACCCGAATGCTCACTACACCAACGCGGCCAAGTATCCGTATCGAAACGCGTACGCTGTGAGCGTCGTAGACTCCCAAGACTCCGAGCCAGCATCGGCAACCATCAAGGCATGCAACCCGGAAACGGCTGAAGAAGCGGCAATCGCTCTCGCCACCACCATATGCACAGACGCAGCGGTTATATTCACCGACTCTCAGGCCGCCTGCAGAAACTTCTTGAGGGGCCGCATCTCGGCCGATGCTCTCAAGATACTAAAAAGACGAAGCACTCCGCTCCCGTACACCTGCGTAATGTGGGTACCCGGACACGAGGCACTAGAGGAGAACGAAACAGCCCACGCCGCTTCCCGCGAGCACGTCAGCCGGGCTCCCCTCTCTCCACGCGTTCTCCGACCCGTGACAGAAGAGGCGGAGGCCGTACCCACCAACTATTCGGCCATATTGCAACATTACAGGCTCGAGTGTTGAGTGTACCCTCCACCGCACCTTAAACTTGACAGAGAATGGAATGGAATGGAAAACTTTATTGACTCTTTTAAGATTTTATCGGGTCGAGGCTGAAGTCTTCATTCATGAAGCTTGGGTCCTCTTTAGCCATGGATGGGCCCCTAGTCCAGGGCTCCACTGAGCCGGGCTGCCTCGCCCGCGTGCGCTATTAGAGCTCTTGGAGCCTCTAGCTCGCGGCTGGTGAGCCAGCTCAAGAAAGCCTGATCCTTAGACGCCTGCAAAGTAATACGTACACGCACGGAACGAAAATGCATCGCCTCTACCCGACGCTCCACAGCTCCCTCTGTCCACTTTGCAACGTACCCGACACTCTGGCACACTTGCTCCTGGAATGCCCGTGGCAGGAAGGCAGCGAAATGCAACCAGAAACGCACGCAAAACGAGCAATAGAAGCAAACGAATTATTCGAAACGTGGGAGGTGTTACGACCTTGCACCGCTGCACCACTATTACGACTTTGTGGTCCCGTAGCGCTCGTCACCCGTTTCGTGACAGAGCGTTGGTAGCGAAGACTCCGAGCCAGGCGTCGATGAGAATAACAAAAGGGACTTTATACACTATATACAGGTCATTATACAGGACATGAACGGGTCGGCAATAGGGCCGAGATCTCACAGCAAACGCGACTGTTCCCGCACGGCGACGTCCGGCGAAAGCGCGTGACACATCTCACCCCAGTCGAGAGCGGCACTGTGCTCCCGGTGGGTCGGCGGATCCGGTTTTCGAGGCGACCGCCTCGCGGCTTTATACTCCCCGAGAACCATTGTCACTCAAACGGCCCAATACAAAGTCAGCACTCGACGGTCGTCCGAGAGGTCCAACCAGCGACCGCGCTGGCCACACGGTTCAAAGTTCGCGCGCGCGGTGACCTCCAGGCAAAAGGAGGTGCGGCGCCGGGCTGTCTGGCACTTGCTGACACGTTTGAACATGCTGCCCGCCAATGCTTTTCCGCAGGACACCGCTGCCTGACGGCTCAGCATCTTGACTTGTCAAGGGAGAATTTGGGCGCTCGCAGGATAAATTCTGCATCTTGCAGATTCAGAATCCGGGCTTGTGGTAATGGCACAACAGAGGCCAAGCTAACCCTCGGGGACCTGGAAGACCAACGACAACTCGTCGCCAGAGCTAGAGGGCAGTCGAAGCCAGACGGTTCTTGGACTAAGGAGCCTTCCCACCTTAGGGTGATACCCAGCCTCGCTCGGGACGCTGTTTCGTTTAATGAACGTTTCTCTCTCTCTTTCTGCTGATACTTGCAATAAGTGGGCCAGCATTGTGGAGTCGACATGGTCAAGACCTGTTGCCATTTTTTTTTTACCGGCAGAGAGAACTCTGTTCAATTCTTGCATTGTGAGGACGTTTTTATAAAGAGTCTGTTTCTCCGCCGACGCATTATATTTTAAGAATGCATTTGGGTAATCTGCTGAGCTGGATTTGTTGTAAAAGTGTTCGCCTAATAAGTTGGCCTGGTCCTGTAGTGTTGTTTGCGTGCCTGGACATGTAACTAGTGATAGTGTGTATGATGTGTACTTTCCTCTAAATTTCCTCACCTGGTTCCATATTCGTTTTGATTTGACTGTACTATTGATTGAAGATATCTAATTTTCGCATGACAATTTCTCCGCCTTTTTTCTAATGAATCGTGCTTTGGCTTTGCCCTGTTTGAAATTTAAAAGGTTGCTATAAGTGGGGTACCTCCGTAGGATTCCCCAGGCCTTATTTGGTTCTTTTTTGGCTTCAGTACACTCGTTTGTCCACCAGGGTTTCACCTTTTTGCGCACATACGGGATGACTGGGATATTGTCGTTTCTACCGCTGATATTATGACCTCAGTGATTTTTTGTTAAGTTCGTCAATGCTTAGTTCTGGCGAAAAGACAACTTCCAGTTTCGCGCTCTCCATAAAAACCAGCCAGTCAGCGAGCTGTGATTTCCACCGGCGTGGCCTAGTGACTAAGGTTGGTGGTGATTAAAAAGGTGTGATGACTGCAGGCAAGCGATCACTACCATATGACGTGTCGAGGGCTTCCCATTAAAGATCATCAAAAAGATGGTGAGCAACAAGCTAAATCTACACAACTAAAATTTCGGGAAGTCGGTGAAAAGTAGGTTCGCGCACCTGAATTTAAAAGGCAGATATCATTTGGCAGAATAAAATCTGTAACCAGCTGCCCTCTTTCGTCAGTTTTGATACTACCCCAAAGAGTAGAGTGAGCACTAAAATCCCTTACTAAAAGAAATGGCTCCGGTAATTGTCCTGTTAATTTTTTTATGTCTTTAGCAGTAAAATGTGTGTGGGGTGGAATATACAGTGAACAAATGATGATAGTTTTGTGAGCTCTAACGCTGACAGCAATGGCTTCTATGTGACTGGTAATGGGAACTTTTCTAGCTGCAATACCGCCCTGCAGAACGATGGCTACACCTCCCGAAAGCCGGTTCGTCTGAGTACGGTCGCGCCGTACAAGAGCAAAACCTTTAAAAATATTTTGCTGTTTTTCGCCTAGGCTTGTTTCCTGCAAGCATAAGGCCACAGGAGAGTAGTTAAATAACAGGTATTTGGTGTCACCTAAGTTAGGTAAGAGACCTCTAAAATTCCAATGGATAATAAAAGCCATTATTAAATCGAAAGGTAAAGAATAGCATTACGAGGGAATAAGTCATAAGAGAGATGTTAGGTGAGATAGATCTAAAGAAAGCTGATTCAAAGGAGCGATAAGATTTCGGTTATCGGTTTCTTATTTAGAGGGGTTATAGTACTTTGTCCCTCTTTCCGCGCTCGAGAAAGCACTTGTCCTTCGGTGTCTATGACACCGGGGTCCTTGGGTCGACCTCCATCGCTCTCTCTGAAGCGCTGGAGTACAGATAGTTTGGCGCCTAAACACGTGTCTCGGGCCTTGGGGGTGGTTTAATTTTAGGGCCTTGCGGAACTGGTGACTGCAGGTCCTTCGAAGAGGATGGAGAAGCACCGGCTGCTTCCACCGCAGGGGCGGGACAGGTCACTACGGGACTACTGTGCGTGGGCTCGGAGGACTCCTGAGGCCTCTGTGACGCTGCCCCACCTTCGTCACATCGGCATAACTACGTCGCAAAAGGAACGACAGTCGCGTCCTCGGTTCAAAGAAGAAGATTTTTCTTTCACGGTTAGTGCAATTACTTCTTTTTCTTTTTTCCAGCAAGGGCAAGACCACGAGTTAGCTGAATGGTCTCCTTTGCAGTTAATGCAATGTGGGGAAAAAGTGCAGTTGCCAGATTGGTGATCATAAGCGGCATGTAACACATTTTGTTTAGCCTCGGCATGCATGTGAATCATGTTCGAACCTTCGGCACTTGAAACATCGTCCGGGGTTCGGGATATATGGTCTGACGTTTACTTTTACGCACCCTGCCCCCAGCCAAGTAGGCATTACACTATATTTATTTATTTCACGTACTTTCAAGGCCCGAAAGCGTTACAGAAAGGAGTGGAGTCAAAACAAGAAGTAATGCAGTAAAAAATACAAACAAGTATTAACAAAAAATTAACAAAAAATTTACAGAAAATATTAACAAAAGGCATTCTGAACGCCGGTTTTGAAGTTAGTAGGGTCGGTGATGAGTGCGATTGAGGCGGGAAGGCGATTCCAGTCCGTGCTTGTCCTGGGGATGAATGAGTCACTGTACCGGTTAGTACGGCACAATGGGACCCCGATTTTAAGGCTGCGGTCAGTGCGGGCAGAAATATAAGACGGAGGGGCAAGAAGGGTCTCTATTAAAAGGGGGTTCAAGTGAAAAACTTTGTGAAAAAGGGAGAGGCGGGAAGATTTGCGGCGTGATGAAAGATCAGGTAAGTTAAGAGTTCGTTTCATTGAACAAATACTTTTATAGCGAGAATAATTAGATAATATAAAGCGTGCACTGCGGTTTTGAATACTTTCAAGAGTAGAAACTAAGAAAGACTGAGTCGGATCCCAAATGGCTGAAGCATACTCCAATTTGGAGCGAAATAAAGTTTTATAAAGAGTTAGCTTCAGGGAAGAAGGGGCAGAGCTAAAATTACGGCGTAAGTAACCAAGCATGCTATTAGCGTTTTTAGTAACATAGTCAATATGCGAGTGCCAAGAAAGGTTATTTGATATGTGAAGGCCGAGATACTTGTAAGAGCTAACTGACGTCACAGGTGCACCATTAATAAAGTAGGTGTGCGTGGCAGTGTTACGAGATATACGCATGGCCTTGCATTTATTTTAATTTAGTTGCATGCACCAATTAGACCACCACTCAATTACGCGGTTAAGGTCGTCCTGTAGCTCTTGGGAATCTGTAGGATTAGTAATTTTACGATAAAGAACACAGTCATCCGCGAAAAGCTTTATGGAAGAGGAAAGAACGCAGTTCGGAAGATCGTTAATATAGATTAGAAAGAGAAGTGGACCCAGGACTGACCCTTGAGGAACACCTGCTGGTACGTTAGAAAACCGAGAATTACAGTTATTAGTGTTTACAAACTGCGTCCTGTTAGAAAGAAAGTTTTTATCCACTCGAGTACATTTGCGTCCAAGTTAAGTTGAGACAGCTTAAGCAGAAGTAAATCATGGGTCACAGAGTCAAAGGCCTTGGCAAAATCAAGAAATACACAGTCAATGTCGGTACCTAGATCAGAAATTGCAAAGAGATCATTAGTAAATGTTAAGAGCTGTGTTTCACAGGAAAAGAACTTACGGAAACCATGTTGACAGGGGTTGAAAAAGGAGTTTGATTCTAAAAACTCAGCCAAATGTGAACATATTATATGCTCAAGAATTTTACATGAAATGCTTGTTAGTGAGATAGGCCTGTAATTGCTGGGTAAGTGTGTGTTACCTGATTTATGAACTGGAATCACCTTTCCCACGCACCAGTCGTGTGGAAGAACAGACTGCTGTAGTGACTGAGTGAAAATGTGCGACAAAATAACAGCAGAAAATACATTAGTACACTTCAAAATTTTTGAGTTCAGGCAGTCTGGGCCGGCAGAGGAGGACGTTTTTTGATTGTTTATTAGACAGCTAACACCAACCCAGTCAATAGAGATTGGATCCATGGGCGAAAAACCAGTATTGCATACAAGCGGTAATCCACGTGGCATTGTGGTAACATGTGAAGAGAACACATCATTAAATACATTACAGCATTCTTCAGGAGCAGCAGGTTGATCATTTGGGTATGTTAATTGGATTATTTTGCTTGGAGTACCGTTAACTATGGTCCAGAATTTACGAGGATTAGTGTGCAAGATGGACGGAAGGGTAACAGAATAAAAATGCTGTTTCGCACTAGCGGCGGCTCTGTTGTAGTCACTTTCAGTGAGGTAGTAAGCGGACCAAGCAACGTCACTGCATGAAGCTTTTGCGCGACGAAACAACCGCTTTTTTTTTTGTTACGTAGTCGCTTCAAAAAGGGGTTGAACCAAGGGGACCGTGGCTTGCAAGCGACTGTTCTTTGCGGTACGAAACGTTCGATTAATGACAACAATTTATTTTTGAAAATGCACCAGTTTTCTTCAACACAGCGCTGATCGCAATTAGCGATGTAAGAAGCTGCGAAATTTTCCATTTCAGCGGTAATGGAAGGCAAGTCGGCTTTGCTGTAATCGCGGTTCACCTTCGTAGTTTTCTTAATAGGAGCCCGTGTGTTGATATGAAAAGTGAGTGCAAGGTCATCACTTACGCCTTTTATGTAAAGAATTGGGGAAACTGTGTCAGGGTTCGTAGTGAGAATCAGATCTAGTATGTTAGATGAAGAGGCAGACACGCGCGTTGGTTTCAGTACAAGCTGGGTGAAGTGGAAATCCAAACAAGTGTTTATAAACTGGGCACTCTGAGAAGACTGGGACGTTGCCGTGTCGTTACGCCAAATGATATCGGGAAAGTTGAAGTCACCAAGAAGAAAAAGGGACGCGTTAGGGTATCTGACGACTAATTTGTTCAATGCGTCGTGAAGGTCATCGCAAAATGATGTCGAAGCAGTAGGAGGGCGATAGCATGTGCAAAAAATAACATCTCTGTTGTCGTGTACAACGCGCACGCAAACAAGCTCAAGTGGTGTTTCTATGGAAACTGAGCTCGAAGTGAGCGTTTCAGTAACTGCAATCAAGACACCTCCACCTGATCGCACACCACGATCGCAGCGATAACGTGAATACAGTTTTTCACAGTCAAAAATTTCGCTATTTTTTATCCGAGCAGAGAGCCATGTTTCAGTGAGACATACTATGTCAGCAGCGCATGAATCAATCAGCGAGGACACCGCAGCGCGTTTATTTAGTAGACTTCGCACGTTAGTGAAAAAAGCAGATATGGTGTTATTAGATTCTGCATGTGCTAGCTATGTCGAACCATTTGCTTCGATAGCTTGACGCGACCGAACAGAAGAGCGTGCTGCATGTGGCATGCTGACTTCGCATACATTGTCAGTGGTAGAACAGTAAACGTAGCACTTCTTGTTCAAAAATAACTTATTTAGCCGTATTGAGTATGTCTGTCCTGATGCCTTAGCAAAATCAAGCAGCTTTTTCCTAGACTGGCGCGTTGCTCGGCAGAAATCTTCGCCCACAGATACCCCGGTGGATTTCAGATTAGATTTTAGTGCTAGAATTTTATCCTTTAGTTTTGAGCAAGAAAATTTCATTATAATCGGGCGAGTCTTATTAGCAGTATACGAGCCAAGTCGGTGGGCTCTACATACCATATTCTCGGGGACCTCAAACTTAAGATGATGAGACAAAAATTCACACACCAATTTTTCGGACTGTGCCCATGTTTCTGACGGAGTGTCAGAAAAACCATAAAATATTAAGTTATCCCGGCGGGAGCGATCTTCTAGATCATCGATATGTGTCAGGAGGGAGGCATTTTCAGTTTTAACGGCGTGAGCTACAACTGCAGGTATGTCAGCTGACGACGCGTTAAGCTCAAGTGATTCAACAAGCGATTCAACTGTCGTTAATCTAGTGGTTAAATCGGACACTTGATTAGTTAATTGAGCTTGCTTTTCCTTTAATTCGGCGAGACCACTCATTACCTCTGTGTGTAGTGAATCTATTTTTGCTGAAAGGGCAGAAATGGCTGCAAGAAGTTCTTTGTACTGCGCGTCAGTTGCGGGTCCCGGATTAAGTTCAACATCACCAGATAGGATGAGTAGCCTTGCAACAAACGCACATTCACAGAGTGAGGCAAAGAATACACTTGGGCACGGGAGAAGCAGCAGACAGACGTTACTCGTACGTTTAGAGTAAAGAGACGGAGCTTCACAGACCTGCATGAAGAAGCAAAAAGGGTTTAGCGGCGACTGCATGGTTGCCGCTATCCCGTGCCTACTGAAAGTGGTCGGACGAAGGCAGCTGCTTAAGTAGAGCCAGAAGGGAGATGTCGCTCCAGGCGACTGTGAATCCGTGTGGAAAGGTATGAAGATGGCGCCCTGGATTACTTGCTGGCACCAAAGATCTTGACTTGCGTCAGATAGCAGGACTGGCAATGGTGTCGGTAAGTCATTATAGATGAACAGTGGTGAAACCGCACATGCGCAGGTCGAGGGATACAGCCATACTCCAAGGAGCACGATGAACTGCATGAAGAAGCAAAAAGGGTTTAGCGGCGACTGCATGGTTGCCGCTATCCCGTACCCACTGAAAGTGGTCGGACGAAGGCAGGTGCTTAAGTAGAGCCAGAAGGGAGATGTCGCTCCAGGCGGCTGTGAATCCTTGTGCAAAGGTATGAAGATGGCGCCCTGGATTACTTGCTGGCACCAAAGATCTTGACTTGCGTCAGATAGCAGGACTGGCAATGGTGTCGGTGAGTCATTATAGATGAACAGTGGTGAAACCGCACATGCGCAGGTCGAGGGATACAGCCATACTCCAAGGAGCACGATGAACTGCATGAAGAAGCAAAAAGGGTTTAGCGGCGACTGCATGGTTGCCGCTATCCCGTACCCACTGAAAGTGGTCGGACGAAGGCAGGTGCTTAAGTAGAGCCAGAAGGGAGATGTCGCTCCAGGCGGCTGTGAATCCTTGTGCAAAGGTATGAAGATGGCGCCCTGGATTACTTGCTGGCACCAAAGATCTTGACTTGCGTCAGATAGCAGGACTGGCAACGGCGTCGGTGAGTCATTTTAAATGAGCACTGGTGAAACCGCACATGCGCAGGTCGAGGGATACAGCCATACTCCAAGGAGCACGATGAACTGCATGAAGAAGCAAAAAGGTTTTAGCGGCGACTGCATGGTTGCCGCTATCCCGTGGCCACTTGTTCCAAAGGTAAGTATAACATGTTCTGTCTGGATTTCTCGGTCACTTTTGCGGATGAGAATTTTTTTGTTCTTTGGTAACATTTTGCTCATGGAAACCTTTCAGCTGTTCCTCATCGCTCAGGCCAATAAAGTCTTCTTCTAATATTACACCCTGGCTTGTATTTCATGCACTGTGTGATGAAATTGTAACTGTCGCGTCGCCAATGGTAGTAAGTTACTACAGCTTTAGCGCTTGATCTTTGTCATGTAGTTCTAGGTGGAGGTCCCCGCTAGACATTTCTGAGGCTTTGTATGTCGGTCCGATGTTGTCTTTCAGGTGCTTGGCCTCCAGGAATGAGGAGAGCTTTCTTACTGATATGTTGTTTTCATTATGGACTACAGAGTACTTGACAAATGACGGGGCATTGTTCTCAAAAGAGAACTGGAACGGTGCTTCGGCGCGGCATCTTTTCAGACGCCGATTATAGACGACAAAACGTTGCTCTGCCATAAGAAGATATATTTGTTCGGCAACAGGGCCGACCGCCCACCACGGAGCCCAACGAGGGGCCAAGGCAGAGGTTTTGTACAAGCCTGCACGACGCCAGCCGTACCCCGTCACTAGTCACTACAACCAAATATGTGTACCCAAGGTAGGATAGCCACACCAGGTTAACCCTTGCCGCCAAGGAGAAAGGAAGTAAACGGAACAGAGAAAACAACAGGAAAGGTCGAAAAGTGAGAGAGAAAGACGAAGATTTCACGAGAGAGAGAAGAAAAGGCCACAGCCGATTTCCCTCGGATGGGTCAGTCCGGGTGTGCCGTCTACGTAAAGCAGAGGCCATAGAAGCTTGTGAGCCTCCACTGCAGGTTAATAAAGGTCCGAACACCCGGTATCGGCTCAACACCAAGGTTCCCCCTTTCCCCGGACACGGCTAAGCCACGCACGGCTACACGCGGGAGGGTCCAACCCCGATGTGCTCGGGTACGTGGCGTCGCAAAGCACTAAACGCCTGCTGACGCAGACGCCACTCCTGGAAGAACAATAGCGTGGTTTCTTGTGACATTCGTTGTGCTGATTCATACTGCTCTAACTTGCAGCGGTGGGACAAGCGCCACCGAGCAGGCTCCATTGCTTGACGCGAGCAGAACCTGCACGAGGAGAAGTAGACGCATGGTAAATGATGTGTTCATGGTGCTTGAGCCGTGCCCACTAGTACAGTCGATCTACAGTTGTTCTTTTATAGGGCTCATTGCTAAAGTGGCGAAGCCCCTTCGTGACGAGAATAGCATTGGTTTATCCAGGACGATAGCATCGCTTCCTGTGATCTTCGTTTCTCTGATTGATGCTGCTTTAACCGGTAGTAGCGAGACCGGCGCCACAGAGCAGGCTCCGTTGATTTACCAGAGCCATAGAGTTTCTCACCATAACACCTAGAGGGAAATCTAGTGCCACCATCTATAGGAGTTTCCTAACGGGTGCTGTGCCGTCATGGGAATGACGGTTCATGTGTCTGCGAGGCTTGTGTTGGCTGGTGTTGTAAGAGGCTTTTTCTAAAACGTGGATATGGTTACACAAATAACGCGTGCTTAAATTAAAATCTTCATAAAATATTCTCATTCACGTATATTAAATCTTCCAGTGATGTTTACTCACTTACAATGCATAACCAAGCGAAGAAAAGCAAGAACAGACTACAAATTGTTCCAAAGTGCGCACGAATCTTGTCGCCTGTCCTCCAACTTAATTTAGTGGCCCGCTGATACTTTTTACGTTTAATATAATTGTACACGCAATAACAGGTTCTCATAGTTAAACAAAAGATGTTTTTTTCGTAATAATAAAGCTCAAATAGCTTTTTACGTGTTGTTTTAGTAGAAAATTAATAATTGTGATAGACGGAATAGTGCTTGCCTGGCTCTTCGAGAACGATGCCAATCCGAAGTGACAATATACCGGCATTACCATGCATACCACAGTGCAGCAGCGCCAGATTTCCCTCTAGGAAATACAGCGACAAACTCTATGACGAGAGCAATTCCTGTACGAGAAGTAGTAGGCGCATGGTGAACGATGCGTTCGTGCTGCTTGCGCCATGCCCTCTGGTGCAGTCGACCAGCGGCGGTTGTTTTATAGGGCTCCTGGATGACGTGGTGAAGCCCCTTGACGACGAGAGTACCCTTGGCTTATCCATCACGATATCCATCACGTTGCTTCCTGTGATCTTAGTTGCACTGATTGATAAGGCCGCAACTGGTAACGGCGGGACCAGGGCTACCAAGCAGGCTCTGTTTGACGACAGCAAAGCCTGTACTAGAAATAGACACCTGGTGAATGGTGCATTCGTGGCGCTTGCGCCATGCCCACTGGTGTAGTCGATGAACGGCGGCTCTTTTATAGGGCTCATTGATGACGTTGTGAAGCCCCTAGATGACGAGAGTAGCATTGGTTAATATAGGACGATAGCGTCGCTTCCTGCGATTTTCGTTGAGCAGATTGATATTGCTTTGTCTGGTAGCGGAGAGGCCAGTGCCACCGAGCATGCTCCGTTGATTGACGAGAGCAAAGCCTGTACGAGAAGTAAACGCATGGTTCGTGGTGCTTGCGCCGTGCCCACGCCATTCTTAGTTCTTTTTCTTAGCCGCCGGAGAAGCGCAGTGCCTGCGGCAGACTCGACCAGCCCTAATAATGTCGTCAGCAAGGCCTGAGCTGCCAAAAGATAGATTACAAGAGAGAGAGGGAGAGAAACATTTTTTTTTAATTCCGGCCCTCTGTCCGGGGCTACTAGGTACAAGAGACTCTGCTTCATCCTAACCTAACCTTCTTGTTTGAGGTCGGCCGAGGAACTGCCATCGCCATGCGAATTCCGTTTCTACGTACTGCATCTCCAAGCGCTCGAATCGACTCGATCATTGCGATATTAGCGGTAGTTGATAGAGAATGCGGAGTGTAATCAGTGTAGCGTTCTGTTTAAGCATGGACAGACATTGTGTCCCTTACGTACACCTACCGTGCGACGACGTCCGTTGACTCTTTTCACTGATGCAGCCGCAATACTTTCAACCATTGTCGCCACAGTAGCTAGGTGTCGGGGGTGACGCCCAGGTAACGAACACTAGCTGCACGACGAATTCGATTGCCTCTGATGTACAGCCTCAGTCGGGCTGCTTTCCGCCTGACTCTTGTATGGATGCGTGTGAATGGTTGTACTTCTTTAAGAAACCGCTGTTGTATGCGTTGAAGCGCAAAATCAACGGGAACAGCAATGCATTTGGACTGACTGTTTGAAAACTAATATCTGGGACCTGCTGCTGTCTAGAAAATTCGTTCCAAGCGGATACGCCGTACGAACTCAGCATCTATAATTTCTGGGTTGAAATTTACTGCGTAACGTAAATAATTAGAAAATTAATTAGCAATATTGCTTTAATTATTCAATTGAACATTTTGAGCTCTCGTAGAAGTAATGGGCGCGTCGTCGAATAATTTATATCAACGGTTAGGCTTGTGCTATCTGCCATGTGCAATCTTTAAAACATTGTGTGCAGCTAAAAAAACACCCTGTATATGTTATCGAGCTTACGGAAATATGGTAGTGTGTCATCTTGATGCCAGGCTGCAGGAACTGACGTTCATTCCTGATGTCATGAGCGGCTTTTTTCGCAGTCGGTCAGCCCTAAACAGCACCGCAGACCTTGTATCATTGCTTTAATTTCCTCTAAAATATTAGCACTCCGCTTATTTGCTATAACGAGATCCATTTTCCCTGTTGCGAATGCTGGAATATCGAGCCTTCTGCGTCTATTTGTGCGCACCTTTTACGCGAGAGCATAAAGGGCCCCGTGGCGCAGATGATCCGCTGTGGGCGTCGTTGCCGGCGTTGGCGTCCTACGAGAGAAAATTGCCGCGTATATTTGGTTACATCTATAGGCCACGCCTTGCTATATGATATGTGGTATATACGGTTTATATTTCCGCACTATAATATTACTAAGTTGCTCATACGTTGTCTTACATTCTTGGGAAAGTTATTCCTCGCAATTTTGAGGAAGACAGCCCACAAACAAATGTCACGAAACAAAACACCGATAGCGCATGCCTTTTATGCTTAATCTTCGCGGACTGAAATTAAATAGCTAAATAATTACATAAATTTCAAAATGATGTAATTTTTGGCGCCACTGTGACTACCTCCGGGATTGGCCCACGCAACACGCCGCGTTCCTGCCAGAGAGCTCACCTTCGTGCACAGCGTTCGCCGCCAGCGTTTCCCGGTAGACATTACGGTTCCATAAGCTGCAGTTGCCGCGAAGCGTGGGAAGCAGTAGGGATCTTTGAATGCTTTCGCTTTCCACGCTTAAAGGCCAAGCTTAAGCGTCCTCCAAATTTTCTATCACAGTGCTGAACGGAAGTGCGCTTGGAGGAG
The DNA here is from genome assembly GCF_038994185.2 of Dermacentor albipictus. Classification (NCBI taxonomy): domain Eukaryota; kingdom Metazoa; phylum Arthropoda; class Arachnida; order Ixodida; family Ixodidae; genus Dermacentor; species Dermacentor albipictus. Next base: position 493,210,199 of record NC_091821.1, read on the forward strand.
CAATAAGCATATCTTGCAATGCAGTGCGTGATGTCCCGCATGGCAGTGTTTTTATCGCCTGTTCTTTCTAACTGCGTTCTTTCTGGGCTTCCAAGCTATTTGTCATCAGAATATCACTTCCCAACATGAATAGTTTTCTACGCTGATGACGTCGGTCTGGGGCTCAGTGGCCCTTCGCACCTTGATTCCCACCTTCGAGCAAGCTTTCAGAGAGCTTTGAATGTCACTACAGAGTTTGGTGAAGTTGTGTGGCAGATTGCACCTGCCAAGTCAGCTGCAATTGGATACCAGTCTAGACAACATGCTCGTCGAACCATTAACCGACTACACTTTCGGGAGACACTGATAGGATGGTTACGTCAAAAAATTACCTGGGCGTAGTTATTGTTGATCTCTCATGGCACCCTGTGGTTGAACCTGTAGGCGCAAATCACAGTCTCTTCTAGAGTATGTGGCCGCCTTGTCTGCTATGGGTGACGGCTGCGAACAAATGGCGTCAGTACAGGCGTATCAATCATCTCTACTCTCTGACGTATTGCATATATTCCGAGTCGTGAATGTGTGGCCTAGTTTAATGTCCCAACTAGGACGTCACCATCGGGTAGCCCTCCGAGTCATGCTTGACTTACCTCGTGAGCCATAACCACTTGCATTACTGTGGCACATCAGTTACATCAGCACATCCTGTAGCTGTAAGCAGACTAAATATTTACACGTATACGTCCCGTCGAGCGTTTCCACCACTTATCGGATGACCAAGCACTTCTTAATCGGCTCATTCGGCGCCCATTCTCCCGCATGGAGACGATGGTGGCATTTTGTAAAAGCATTGCTAACAATTCTGAAGGTGCTACGTAAGTGACACCTCTGGTTGGTTTAAGCAAATCTATATTTCTGGTTTGTCTTTCAATTCCTCATATACACAAAACGTCTTAACTGCCTGTTCCAGTGGTATTCCAATTATCCCAGTAACACTTATTCGAAACATTTGTAGATTGGGATAAAGTACTTATGGATGCATCTGTACACAGCGATGACCAAAGCACATCTGACGCTTTTTTTTTCCGCTTCAACTGACATCCTACGGGTGCTGCGCATACCACAACCAGCCTCATCAACAACCTTTGGAGCTGGCCTCGGTTGATGTTGCTCTCAATCACCTGCAAGAGGAGTTAGACACATTGAAGGTGGTCATCATTACGGACTCCTGCGCTGCCCTGTAGTCTGCCCTCAGCAGACTGCAGAGAAGCGACGGTGATCGCCCAGTTATGCGTTGCATCACCGAGTCTGCCAACACAATTAGATCTCGTGGATTCTCCTTCGTTGACCTGTGGATACCTTCACACGTATCGCTGGAAACATAGAGGCCCATTGAATCGTTTCCTATTGTGCTCACAACGAATTTTAATGCCAGGAAATTATGTGCAGGCTTGAGGGTGCTTGTCCGCTGATTCCTCGATAGCTCCTCAAGCCGCACACATACCAGCATGTTGCAAAATGATTGTTTCCACCTCGTGTTCGAGGTCGAGGCTTCTGATATTGTGCTAGAGCTCTATTGCTCAAGTTAAAGGCTGGCTCTGTCCAGGTGCATGTACGTGTAGACAGTCCGCTATGTGCTTAGTGTGGTTCATGCGAGACACTTGAGACACTTCGTATCCAACCGTTCTCCCGCCTACTTGGATCACTGGTTCGAACCTTACCATACGATCAACTTGGCTCACTGTGTATGCGGAAACGTGTACATACGTACCGCTCTTCAACTAACCTCTTACACGCCGACATCGGTCACTCTAGACGCGGGAGAGGGTAGGTACTGTTGTTCAAAGAAACTGTTTGACGTCGATTTGGAGCACAGGGTATGCGCCACTCAGTCTGTGCTGGTCTGCAACGAACTTATTTCATACCAACTTGGGTCAGTGGGCATGTACCAGTAGGTCTGTGCCGCTCATCAATTAACGTATTTTACGCCAACTTTGCGAACTTGGTATATGCCACTGAGAATTCCACGAAAACGATCCCTTACATTTCATCAATGCCGAGCAGAATCAAACCCTGGTCACAAGGGCTCCTCAAGGACATCAACCCGACACATTAGCAGGCTGCGCCACAAATGCACTGGGTATGTGCCGCCTTTCAATGAACGCCTTTCACGCCGACGTTTTAGCGAGCTGCGCCATGAATGCACTGGGTATGTGTCGCTCTTCAATGAACGCTTGGCCAACTTGGGTCACGGCGTACACGCAAATGAATGCCCGACAAGCGAGAGAACTATCCCGAGCGTTCGAAGCCACCGGCGCGCCATGCTTTTCGTATCGGAGGCCATGCGCGGAGTTCTGGACGGTATATGGTGAAGCCTGTCAAGAAAGAACCGCGAGAGAGGGCTCCGGTTGTCGCATGACGCATGGCTCAGCGTTGGCAGGCACCGGCGTGTCATGCATTTCGTAAGCGATACGCAGGCTTCGCAGTGGTGGCGCTAGATGGCCCTGAGTGATCTGAGGGAAGCGCAAGAAGGTGTCCCGCTGCAGTAAATGCCTCATGCATAACTAATTTAGAAGGTGGCAAGACCATGAGTCACTAAACTGATTCAATGCTAACGCATTACTGTCGACAAGCGTTGCGAGACGGGTCCCACCACAATTTTTGTTGCTCATTTCTTTGAAGTTTTCATTCTTTTGTAAATAATGCCACCATGGTGTTTTTTTTTATTCACGCGTGTATGTTCCGTTCCTACTTGTGTACATTATGACTTGCTTTTCTTTCATTTTTGTGACCGATCACATTACTGTTTCTCCATTCTTTAGTTACCTTCTTCTTATCTTCAACGTCCTTTACTATTCCCATCTTTCTAAATAGTCGGGAAGCTTTGCGCCCTTCTCGTTGGCTCTTGCCAGCCTGTTCCTTTCCTATCTCCCTCTCTGTGCATTGTATGTCTTTTCATATCAAATAATAATAATAATGATAATAATAAATCCACTTAATGGCCAATCACCCGTTGTAGGATGTGCCATTGTCTCCCATCATCATGAGCAGCTACAGCACGAGATCACGTGTAACCGGGTGCTTCAAAGAAGACGAAGGCCCAACGGAGCTGGCTGCCTGCGCCCATTTGGAAGCACTCTGAGAATACCGAGCTGTTCACGGAAGAAGACCACCTTCCTGGTGACTGATTCATCAAAATGGGTGCGTTGGAATACCGATCTCACTCTCTTCATTAATACGCGTTGTGCTAGCTTCGACGGGGCGGCCGGACAGGAGCCCTACGGCGTGAGGCCTAAAGCAAGAGAAGATCCGGACTGCTCTAGTCGGGGTCCAGTCAAAGTATGCGTTTATTGCGGTGAGGGCAAAGGAAATTCATCAGGGTACGCTTACAGCGTTAGGCACGGAGTTGCGCCAGCGGTAATAACCATACGAAACCGAAACTGGATACCGAAACAGGATATCACATCATCTCTCCCTTGAAAAAAAATGCGCCACTCGCTCACTCTCCTCGGAAATGAAAAGCTAGAGATATGATTTATAGAACACAGAAATGCAAGCAGTCGTACAATGCATAAGCAGTTACAGAATGATTTTTTTTTTACGAAAGAAAGCATACAATATGAAGACGCTGAAAACAATTGAACAGTTCATGAACACAATTGCACTTCGCAAAAGTACCCATCTTGGTTGGCCAACGAAGAGGTTCGTACTTGCACATACATGATAATAAGAATTCAATACAAGAAAACTGACAATCCACGCGTCCATGTACACCCCCCCCCTCCTTTGAAGGGTACTACTTGTATATTATCTACCAAACAAAGACGTAAGGAAAACATTTTTGGCTTAGAGATTCGCATAGGAGGATTGAGAAAATAAAGCAAGGCCTTAAAGCTACTTGGTAACGTAATCTTGAAACCGTACTGAGGGTTGTCTATGACGTGTAGACCAGCAGAGAATTTATTCTGGTTGTAGAGGGAGACCAGAGGAATTATTACTCGTAAAGGAACTGGAATGCGTGTTGGTGTCCTGAGTGCCTTCAGGAGTGTCGGACGAAAGCTCAGGAGATTCTTCTGCATGGGGTGGACCCAGTCGCGGGGGTGAAACAGGAGGTTGTAATGAAGTGGATGCAGCAGCAAAACAAGTACCAGTAGGAATTGGCAGAAAAGGTGGGAAACTGTCATCACGGTACGGACGAGAACCGGCGTATTCAGCATGGTATGGCCGATGGCTATCATCACGGGAGGAGTAGTCATTGAAATGACTGCTTTTTCATCAAAGCTTTCAAGAGAATCTTGTTGTGCCGGGTATTTCACCAGTTTAGAAGCATTCCAACATTTGCCATTTTCAAGTTGGAAAGTACTTAGACCTACTCTACGATAAATCATGAACGGATCAGATTATTTAGAAGCAGATTTCCTGCGAGGTACGCACTCTGACCAGATCTCCTTGTTGGAACTGAGGGAATTTAGTTGCGCAACGAAGATCTACATATTTTTGGTATTTTGCTGTTTTTGATGTAGTCGACTCTGCACTTCTTGGCGCAACTTCGGAGAAGCAAATTGAGGGTGAATTGGAGGCATGTTTGCGACGTCAAGATGAATTCGCGGTTGACGACTATCGAGCAGCATAGGTGGAGACTCACTGGCAGTCATATATTACGTGGGGTAAACCTAAAAAAATGAAATTATGGAGTTTTGCGTGCCAAAACCAGTTTGTGATTATGAGGCCCGCCGTAGTGAAGGACTCCTGAAATTTCGACCATCTGGGGTTCCTTAACGTGCACCTAAATCTAAGTACACGGGTGTTTTCGCATTCCGCCTCCATTGGAATGCGGCCGTATATATAGCTATATATATATATATATATATATATATATATATATATATATATATATATATATATATATATATATATATATATATATATATATATATATATATATATATATATATATATATATATATATATATATATATGTATCCAAGGAAAGCATGGGAGAAATTCGCTGTTTCCTCGTGAATACATATATGTATATATATATATATATATATATATATATATATATATATATATATATATGGAGTCGCCGGGAGGTGCAGGTTATCTTTGGTTTTATTAACGCCTGCCAAAAGCATGACCGAGCACAGCGATATTATGAAATACAGTACTCATTCACCGATTCATTTCTTTACTAATGATAGAGCGTTTATAACACTGCGAAAAAGCACAGCAGGAAGATGATTTCGATGTTTCTTTTAAACCGCCATGGTTGCTTAGTGACTATGGTGTTGGGCTGCTAAGCACGAGGTCGCGGGATCGAGTACCGGCCCCAGCGGCCGCAATACGATGGCGGCGAAATGCGAAAACACCCGTGTACGTAGATTTCCATGCACGGTGCACGATGCACGGAAACCCAGGTGGTCCAGATTATTCCGAAGTCCCCCATTACGGCGTGCCTCATAATGAGATCGTTGTTTTGGCGCCTAAGACCCCATAATTTATTTAATGTTGCTTGTATACGGGTAGACGCTGGGAACCTTTGTATCGTCCAAAAGACAGCACTGCCTCTGTTAACTGCGGCAACAAGATGATGGCTTCGCGCGTGAAATACGAGTGTACACCGTTGTAATGGTGCCTCGTCCGATATAAGGACACGTACAACCAAAGATTTGTTCGCAAAAAAAAGAAAGAACCAACTTACAATTTGAAGCATCAAAAAATACTTTTGACAAAAAAAGGCGCCAATGCGAAAACACAGCGGGGAAGACTAAATGGCAAAGGGGAAAATATCGACGCATTGCATCGTATAAACAGCGGCTCTGGAGAGACGAAAGTGAAAGTAAACAATTATATCGAAGAGCGCGTTGCGACTCTCTAGGCACGCGCCAGGTTTCCTTCGTATTGCTTTGCACGTAGAACAAAGTCGACCGCATTGTTGTCCCTGACGCTCACATCTGCGCAGCCCTTTTCTCACGCCCACAACAGTGCAAATTCATAGACAGCCATGTTAATAAGCGGAAAGGCCAATTGTGCCGCTGGCCAAGAGGGTAAGGAGCTTGCGTGCCACCTATTTTCTCTTCGATTAACACCGTGCTGCTCTGCCCTCCCCCCTCCCGATCAGTGTCTCGCAATTAATAGCGTTATCTACATAAATGTTGCAAGCGCTGACATCTACCGTCGAGCTGTTCTTGCAAAAATGTAAAAAAGTAGCTTCCTGATGCGTAATATTGCTTTAGAAAAATTACTAATTGGTGTGAACCGACATTGCTTCCACTCTATGTCAGTTAATTTTTACCTTTATGCTTTTTTTATGCCCTTTCAGAGGAATCCTTTGTGGACGAGTCTATGGTGATGTAAGTAACTGAACTTTACCTCGCAGCTATGATCCATGCCTCACGACCTGCGAGAGGCTTCGCAGGACTTCCTGGCTGTGATAAAAACCAACTGTGAAACCATGGCGTTTAAGGATAATCGCAATCTTTAGGATAAAATTGTATAGCGCAGTATATATTTTACTTTTGGAGTGAAATGGCATATTGTCAGTTCTTGCTTTAGTATGGCTGACTGCAAAGTGTAGTTCCTAAAGCTTGCGGGACAAACATATGGTGTTATTGCGGTATTAAAAGTGAACACTCAGCAAATTAGATATAATACATGCCAGAATTAACATGTACGTAATTCAGGGGTATAAATTGAGAGTTCGTGTAGGCCGTTTTCAGATCCTGATTGGTGTCACATTATCAACTGCATTTTCTACGTGGAGTTAGAAAAAACTATTTGATGGCAATAATTTTTTTTTTTTTGATGTGGGGCATATGGCATAAGCTGCAATTTGCGTCTTCTTTAAGGCGTCACAGGTTTTCTCTTATTAAAATTTACGAAAATTTCCGTCTATACTTGAAGTGTAGCTAAGCTTCGGCATTGAGAAGTTACTAAGTGCGTCAGGCTATAACTGTCAACATATTGGAATACGAAGTCGGATTGTGTTGTATTTACTGAACATTTCAGAACCACAAAAAGAGAATGTGCTCCTCGCGACTCCTAATTTGTTTCTTCAGTCACTGTGTAAGTTGAATACGATGGGAACGTATCGAATTTAGACTTTGCTAGCACCCATCAGTTTCAAAGGACTTGTTTGCAACAGAAGCGTGTTGAACTGTCGTCCGAGAGTATGCTTATTGGTATTGAAGTTGCCTCAATGGAAAGTGAGGAAGCGTGATATGAATTCGTGGGATGTCTAGGCACAGTAGGAGGAGCATACGTAGCTGGAAGAAATAAGATTGAGTCCGCTGGTATGAGGGGCCAACCGGAATGAAGGTGTCTGTGCCCGGTTGGCGACCAACTAGTTATAGATATGAACAGTAACATTACCAGGAGACGCACGAGCGATAAAAGACGCGTTTTTTGTTGGCTCCGGTTTATTCAATGTCCTGAAGATGCTTTAATCTGCACTCGAATCGAGGCCTTCAGGCGTTTCGGAATGATGATTGTAGTACTCACGAGGTTTTACTTCGCAAAGAGCAACAGTGCGGCTGTAGGAGACGCCATTATTGGAGGATTTCAGGTCAATTTTTACCAGCTGTGGTTCTTTATTGCGCACCTAAATCTCAGTACATGAACGCCCTTCCAGTTTGCCCATATCTAAATGCGGCCGTTGCGGCCACGTACCCAAGCATCAAAACGCCATTGTAGCCAATGAAGCAGTGCGGCGGGTTGACCAAGTATACAGTTCGTGAGTGCATAATACAGGCCACAAAGCGAGGGATTCATTTAAACGTGAGAGCCTTTGTTGGGTTGCGAGCCTTTGTTGGGGTGCGATCCTTAAGGATCTGCAAGCAAGCGAAATGATTGAACACAGTAAAGACGGTTCCCTTCTTACAACAGTCACTTAAAGGCCTACGGCAGCGAAATTTTACGTGGGCTAAGTTGGCTATAAACGCATAGCTTATATTATCGAAGTAATCTTGGCAAAGCCGCAGGGTTGGTAACGGTCTAATTTTCTTATTCTTCATCATCATCAGCAGCAGCAGCCAGGCTACGCCCACTGCATGGAAAAGGCCCCGCCCATACTTCTCCAACTACCACGGTCATGTGCTAATTGTAGCCATGTTGTCGCTGCACACTTCTTAATCTCATCTGTCCACCTAACTTTCTGCCGTCCCCTACTAAGCTTCCATTCTCTTGGAATACAGTCCGTAACCATTAATGACCACCGGTTATCTTCCCTCCTTATTACGTGCCCTGCTCATGCCCATTTCTTTTTCTTGATTTCAACTAAGATGTTAGCTCGCGTTTGTTACCTCACCCAATCACCTCTCTTCTTATCCCCCTTAACGTTACACCCATCATCCTTGATTCCATAACTCGTTGCGTCGTCCTGAATTTAAGTAGAACACTTTTTGTAAACCTCCAGGTTTCTGCCCCGTAGGTGAGTACTGGTAAGACACAGCTGTTATACACTTTTCTCTTGAGGGATAATGGCAACCTGCTGCTCATGATCTGAGAATTCCTGCCAAACGCACCCCAGCCCATTCTTATTCTCCTGATTTTATTATTAGCAGCCTTTAAATAGCATCTACAAAAGTCCCAGAACCGTACACAACTGCTGATTTCTTTGCTGCGCCTAGGCGCGCAGGCGTGTTCGCTCGCTGAACATTTGCAAGTTGATGGGTGCCTCTTTCGGGGTGTTTTCACGTTGCGCTCGTAAGTTGAGCTGTTGCAAGAATGGCGACGCATTGCATGGCCCTCGGGTGCTCTAACACGTGCGCCAACACGAGTGATCGCTGTGCAGTACACCACGCCACGCAGACGAAGGCAGAACACATCATTCCTGTCGCAGCTCTCAGGGCGCAAGCATGCACCGTAATGCAGCAGGCAAGTGCGGCGAAGACAAGCCGAAGCGCAGAAGGCGTGTAGACTAAACTAGACAAGGCTGCAGAGGCTACATTTCGCGAGCACAGTCATTTACTCGTGCTTAGCAGCCCAACACCATAGCTACTAAGCAACCACGTACGGTAGGTAAGGAAAGTTGGCAGTTGGAGGAAAGTGACAGTCTGCACGTGAGACAATTTGTTCGCATACTCATTGTGCGAGAATAGGTACCAGCAGTCGAAGAATGACACCATACAGTACATTGTATTCGATGCGATGGAGTCCGCGTCCAGAGCCGAATCAGACCCTAATTGCAGACCCGGATTACCCTGCAACGACTGACGACCAGGCACCTCGCTTATATGCGCAGTCGCCTGACAGTTGCTGGGCTCTGGCGTCAGCCGCAGAACCGACTAGACCTCTCTTCCAACACTTTCCGACATTCTTGCCCTATTTCGCACCGTCGGGTTTCAGGCGAACTTCAGAAGTCAATTTGTTTGTCCCGAAATTTGGCCACCCGGTCAACGCTATGTCTTTTTTTTATCTGTAACTTATCTTTTATATTTTAGGTAGTGCTGCACCGAGATTTCCAGCGATTTCACTTTTCCCAAACTGCTTGGATTTTTACTGCCTCTGTTCATGTTTTGGGGAATTTTCGATAGGTGTTGAAGCCATTGCACGACCATTGGCCGTGCTGCTCTACAAGTCGTTTTATTTTTCTTAGGCCTTGTGCAAGCTTCTGTATTCTTGCCGTTCGTCAACCTACTCATTTCCCTGCCAATTGTATCCCATTCTGACACCTACGATACCATGCAAGTCGGCAATGATGTTGTGGCCATGGAATGGAAGCCGTTTTAATCGGTTTTATTGTGAACAGCAACTTGCGATTCGCTGATGATATCGCCTAGCTTAGTAACTCAGGGGACCAAGTGCAATGCATGCTCACTGACCTGGAGAGGCAAAGCAGAAGAGTGGGTCTAAAAATTAATCTGCAGAAAGCTAAAGTAATGCTTAACAGTCTCGCAAGAGAGCAGCAATTTACAATAGGCAGCGAGGCACTGAAAGTCGTAAGGGAATACATCTACTTAGGGCAGATAGTGACGGCGGATCCGGATCATGAGACGGAAATAATCAGAAGAATAAGAATGGGCTGGGGTGCGTTTCGCAGGCATTCTCAGATCATGAACAGCAGGTTGTCATTATCCCTCAAGAGAAAAGTATATAATAGCTGTGTCTTACCAGTACTCACCTATGGGGCACAGACCTGGAGGCTTACGAAAAGGGTTCTACTCAAATTGAGGACGACGCAACGAGCTATGGAAAGAAGAATGATAGGTGTAACGTTAAGGGATAAGAAAAGAGCAGATTGGGTGAGGGAACAAACGCGAGTTAATGACATCTTAGTTGAAATCAAGAAAAAGAAATGGGCATGGGCAGGACATGTAATGAGGAGGGAAGATAACCGATGGTCATTAAGGGTTACGGAGTGGATCCCAAGGGAAGGGAAGCGTAGCAGGGGGCGGCAGGAAGTTAGGTGGGCGGATGAGATTAAGAAGTTTGCAGGGGCGGCATGGCCACAATTAGTACATGACCGGGGTTGTTGGAGAAGTATGGGAGAGGCCTTTGCCCTGCAGTGGGCGTAACCAGGCTGATGATGATGATGATGATGATGATTGTGAACACGACAAGCACTTTTGCCCACTGCGAATGAAGCTATTGTATTAATTACCGCAATTCCTAAGCATATAAATCCCGAGAGCAAAAAAATTATGCTGATCCCACGCACTGTAGAAATCGCCGTAAGCGAAAGTTTTTGTGCTGTTTGCTTTGATTGTTTATAATTAGTGGGGCTGTTTACTGGAAATTTTTCATTTCTTGAGCATTTAGTTCAATACGAGAGTACGGGGTTGATGGCAAACATTACCTTGCGTGCACCACTGCTGTTAGTATGCGTAGTACACAGAACACACTGGGTGAGATGTTTCCTTGAGGCGTTGCTGTGCGCCATTGTTTATAACCTATGAGAGGGTTGAGCGTTGTCATTGCTTCACATGGCACATCGTATCGCGGCAGAAGTGTTTGCATAATTGTGGGGCTCTACGTGCCAATACCACAATCGGATTATGAAGCTCGCCGTAGTGGTGTACTCTGGATTAACTTCGATACCCTCGTGTTCTTTAACGTGTTCCTAAATCAAAGTGCACGACCGCTTTCGTATTTCGCTCCCGTCAAAATCGGCCCGCGGCGGGGATCGAACCCGTGATGTCAAGCAATGCTATAGCAGCGTAGCTACCGTGACAGGCACAGAAGCGTTGATTTGACGTGCAACCACTTCCGTATGTCGCCTAGACCCTACGATGATTTAATGCCGCTTTGCATCTGCACGCCCTGTGTTAGTTGTCCGCTTAAAGAATTTTCATGGTGTTTATTTTTCAGTATATTTCAGTTTGCCCACAACTGCTGTACAGTTTCCTCATCTTTCCACGTAGCCTTCTCCCTGTCCCACCGTTACCTCCAGTACGGGAACTGCGAACGGAGTGTGGCGAGGCTGTTATTCATTCGTTTCGTGATTTCTCCTGTTCTACCCATTATCTGCCTCATCTTCTTGTCCGCTTTCTACCATTCTATTTACCTCTTCTCAGGACTTGCACGTTAGTAGAACGGTAGTTTCCGCAATAATTTTTGCGGGGTGTCACGCATAATTACAGCTGTCATGAGGCGAATATGACGACGCCCAGGCAGCTTCAGAGAGCATTGTGCACGTGGAACGCGGTGTAAATGTCCAAACTAGTTTCTAGAGTCGTTTTTTCCTCTCTGCACGCTCTCAACACCCCCCCTCCCTCATTTGACGCGGTGTGCAAGACAATAGCAGCATCAGCAGCAGTAGAAAAGTTGAAGGAACAGACAGAGAAAGCTTCCCTTGAAAACGTTGCCTTTAATTGTTGGCATACAGGCGCGTGTCGTTGCGGCGTCATCGCGTGCGTTGCGGGATTTCATCACTGCGAGAGCCAACTGGACGAATTGTCCACTATAGCTTCTGCCTTCAGGAGTAACCTTATCCTGTTGCCAAGACGCGAATGGTCTATCCAGTTTACAGACCTACAAGACTCTTGTTATTTTCAGTCTGCTCATTAATTGCGTCCTCCACAGTTATTTATTTATTTATTTATTTATTTATTTATTTATTTATTTTCGTATACCTCACAGGCTCCAGGAGGAGTATTGCGTGAGGGGGGGCGGTACAGATAACAATTGTGGAGCAAAAACAGTTTTGTTACATAAATATGCACAGAGCGAGAATCAAATAATAAAGAAAGATAAAAAGAAAGGAAGGTAAACGAACAGTAGCTAGCTTTTCAGTATACAGTAAAGCAAACAACCTTAGAACAAATGCTTACATAAATAAATAGCAATGAAGGTAAAAGTAACAAAACTAAACAGATACTCGTTTTTAGCTATGTATAGCCAAATATGCAGCGATTTTTCGTCTGAAGGTTAATGGGTCGTTAGTGTCAGCGATGTTATCAGGAAGACCATTCCACAGTGCAATCGCACGTGGCAAAACTGAGCAGTTGAATGCACTGGTGTGACCGAAGATGCGTCGGAAACAGATGGTTATGCAGACGTCTAGATGTGCGGGAGGGAAGAACGAGCGGTAATGTAGATGGGCGTACATTAGGCATCACTTTGTGCAGAAGACAAAGTAATGCGATATTCGTGCGCGATTCCAAAGATGAAAGCGACAACGAGAACTTGATGTTAGTTACGCTCGAAAATGGGCTATATTCTCTGGCAATGAAACGTGCAGCATGGTTTTGGATCGACTCGAGAAGATGAATTAGATGTGCCTGATGAGGGGACCATATAGAAGCGGCGAAATCGAGCTGCGCTTGCACTAATGTTTGGTAGGCTATCTTTCTAGTGAGGGAATGAGCGCTGCGAAGGTTACGTTTTAGATATCTAAGAGTGCGCGATGCTTTAGCCGTCATTTTCTCAATGTGGGATGACCATGAAAGGCTAGGTGTTAGAATAATTCCAAGGTACTTGTATGACGATGTGCGAGCGACGATACTATTGCCTAGTGAGTAACTGAAAATAGACTAGGACTTTTTGCAAGTAAATGTCACTAGATTGCATTTGTTAATGTTTAGGGTCATTTGTCAATCCAAACACCAGTTAGTTACACATTGAAGGACATGTTGAAGAGCAATATGATCAGCGGGGGAGCGGATTTGACGGTACATAACACAGTCATCTGCGTATAGTCGAACACTGGATGTAATGTTAAATGGCAAGTCACTGATGAAAATCAGGAAGAATAAGCGTCCAAGGACCCTTCCCTGAGGTACGCCTGATGTTACGTTACTGAAAGGGGAAGAGTACTGGTCAATGAGAATGGACTGCTTTCGAAAAGACAAAGTTTCTTATCCAGTTCGTCAAGGTTTCACCATGAGAGTTTAGAAATGAGGCGACTGTGAGCCACGCGATCAAATGCTTTAGAGAATTAGATGAATATAGAGTCAGTCTGTGCATTGTCGTCCATATTTTGAAAAAGATCCGTAGGGAATTCAATTAATTGTGTTTCATATGAAAGGCCTTTTCTGAATCCATGCTGATGTTTAAACAAGTTATTACATTCTAAGTGATGAACGACATTAGTAAAAATGACGTGTTCGAGTAACTTGCAGGGAACGCTAGTTAGTGATATGGGACGGTAATTACTCACATCGCTCTTGTCACCTGACTTGAAGATGGGTATGATTTTGCCGACTTTCCAATCATTCGGCAGCTCCCCTGTTGATAGTGACTGCTGAAATATATGACTAAGGATTGTACTGGAAGGGACTACTGTATGCTTTAGGATTTTCGTCTTGATGCCATCAAATGTGGAACTAGTCGATAATTTGAGATTGTTAGTCAAGGTAGCGATTCCAGCGGCTGTTACGGTAATAGGAGTCATATATTGGTAATCAAAGTCTGCCACCTTTGGCATATTGGAATGATCTTCCTTTGCGAACGTGGAAAGGAAATAGTTGTTAAATACAGATGCACAGTGCTCTCGCGGTATGGGAAGACCAGTGCTATCTACCAGCGCGGGAGTGCAAGTGCTGTTTGAAAGAGATATAGTTTTTCAGGAATTTCTTAGGATTATTTCTTATCAGTGACTGAAGGTCATCGGAAAAGAATTTATGCTTTGCACGACGAAGGGAACTGCAGTAGGCTTTTTCGCAGGCTTTGTTTGTTCCACGAATCTAACGTGTTGACACTTTTGGCTGCCCTATATAAACGTTTCTTTTTGTTTTTAACGTATTCAAAGTTTTATTAAACCATGGTTTGGAGCAGTTGATGCGAAATGAGATCTGAGGTATGTATTTATTTGCTAGACCTAGTAGTTGTTCTTTAAAAAGGTACCAGTTTTTGTTGACTGATCGTTGAGAAAATGTTGCGATGAATCTTGATGAAAAGCTTTGTAAATCTCGTTTGATGGCGTATAGTCTGCTTTTTTATAGTCATATATTCGTTTTGTTGTTAGATTACGTGTACATGAAGGTGTGCGAACTGTAAATTCCAATAACGAGTGGTCACTGAACCCATCAGTGATTGAAATGGTGCTAACACTATTAGGTGCTGTGGTTAAAACAAGGTCTAAGACGTTAGTAATGCGCGTTGGTTGGAGGACTAGTTACTCAAAAGAAAAATCAAGGATGAGCTGGCCAAAGTCATTAGATGCACGCGAATTGCCTCTTAAGTTAGGCGAATGTATGTCCGGGAAATTAAAATCCCCAGGAATGAATGTATCAGCTTTAGGGCATTTAGAACGAACAACAGTAAGGTTCTCACGCATGTTAGAAATGAAGTTATCAGTGCTGTCAGGAGGCCTGTAAAACACTCCGCAAAGTGACTTTGATAGTGTCGATGTTATACAAACCCACACTATCTCAATAGCGGAGGGTATCGGTACTATAAACGAAGTGATGTGTTTCTTTATTGCCAGCAAGACACCACCTCCCCTTCGATTATGTCGATCTCGGTGGTAAATGACATAGTCCTCCGTATCAGGAAAAACTTCGCTGTCATTTACGTCGCCACAGAGCCAAGTTTCCGTTAGTGCCAAAATATCACTGTTACTATTTTTCAAGTACGATACGATTTCGGTGCGTTTAGCAATTATACTACGAATGTTAGTAAATGATAAAGCTAAGGCACGAAGGGCCGGTGTGTGTATGTTGCCCAGGAGAGGGGTTGTCAGACGCGCATGTTATCGGGTTAGGTTCTAGCTATCGCGAAATCGGCATCACGGTATCGGACAGCGAGTCATGCCTGTAAGTAGTGTTATCTACTCGCAGTTTGTCGAGGGTTTAATTTGGAATCGTTTTTTAATATTGGAATAGTTTTACGTTATATGACCCAAGGACAGCGAAAAGCCACAAAGTAAGCAGGTAGTGATGTTTTCCCAGTCTACGATGCGCTTGCTGAATCTCTAGCGTTGCCTGCACACAGCATGCTGAGTTCGAGGGGTGCCTTCATTTTGCGGCTAGCATTGCGCGGGAAAAAAAAAAAGATTAAAGCGCACGCTTGACCAACCTTGTAGCATTAGAATGGAAAATTCATTCCCAGTGGTTTTACGCTTGAGAGCGCATATGCCTCCGCGTTGAAGATTCGCAGTGCAGGTGCATGGAGCTCGGCGATAAAAGTTGGCACAGCGCCAAAAATTAGGTCGGTGGCACAGCTGTCCCGGAGGGTGATGGGCGACCTAGATAGGCGAGCGGCGCCGCAGATATCGACGTCCTCCCCTACATTCCTTTCAGCATCTTTGATTCGGTGTATTGATTGACTTCATTACTATACGACAAACAATTAGATAAATAATGACAATAATTAGACAAACAACCGCGGCAGAAATGAGAGCAAGTACGCTCGCGAGAAATACGGGTTTACTTCACGCAACGAGGGTCTTCTTTTTATGACTTGTATTGGCGCTTTTTGATATTATGCAATGTAGCACCCACTTTAAAAATTCACCCACATGTTACCCTTGGCACGGCTCTATTCTTGTGCATATCTAAACTTGCCGTAATATTCGGTTCTTAAAAAATTGGGGAAAACATGCGTACGACGCTTGCATAGCGCTTTCCACAGGAAGAATAAGTAATTCATTTCAAACACTGCAATTAAACGACACCGTTTAGAAAGTTGTCCATATGTCCTAACACATGGCCGCTATTTTAGAAAAGTTTTTACTTTCTGCTACTCTGTGTTCTCCCAGGGCACGTAAAAATCGTGTGCATTACGCTTTGAGGCGCTTGTACGAAGCTTTACAGTATAGAACAAGCACCCGCAGTGCTGCGATACCGCTCCTTTGATACAGCAAGCCTGATTGACGTTTTCTTATATATTCACGAAAAATCTTTTCTAGGCAGCTTACGCGAAACGTTTGCTTTCTTTTCCATATATATAAGTGTGGTGCTACCAAATTTAGTGACACCATTGTGGTATGCTTTTAGTCTTCATCGCTTGGCACTGATAAGAAATTTAACAGACGATACATGAAATCAGCTTCGGCCGTAATTGATTTGACACAAAAGTTTTCCTGCTAGAAATAACTGAACGCCTTTCACCCCAGTTATCCCCTTCTCCGTCGATTATGGTTTCCTTTTGTAGGGGTTGAGGGACGGACTTCGCGGATGAAAACCAAACTTAGGAGGATTTATTTTACATTATGTACAGAGAGGTGAGCGACAAGTAACAGTTGTACAGTCATTACGGGCCGGCAGCAACTCGGACGCTGCGGCCCGCGGCAAGAAGTTCGAGAGAGGTTAATCAGGGAATCAGGGAATGTCCCAGAATGCTCAGGTCTCTCTGGAAGGCTTCTTATAAACCCTTCGAGCACTGGAAGTCACGTCATGTTCGACCAATAGGAGAGTCCGCTCCGATGACGCCAGTTTCAGCCAATGGTTTGCGCCCGTATCGCGTTGTCACACCCGGCGGCTCTCTGCGGTCTTGCCTCGCAGTGGTGCAACCCACTTCTTCTAAAATGGAGAAGGAGGGGGGCGCTCATGCTCCATTGTACAAGGGCCCACCTGCTTCCAGTGACTCGGCTCCGCAGCGGTGGCAAATGCCTTCTTCAAAGGCGAAGGGGGACGATTGAGCTCCATTGTCCCAGGGCCCCTTCTAATCCCGGCGGCACACGACCTGGGGGCCGCAAACTTGTTTGCACGTGTCTCCTCTGGAATGCGCTTTCCTGCTTCTGCATTCCTCAATTAGCTGTGCTGCAATCCGATGTGGTTTGGGGAACTCGAAGTAATCGCAGGAAACAGCTCCATATCTAACACTTTCTTCGGGACCGCAGTGTAGGTGGTTGCGGACATCAGAGGCAGGATACAGCGTGGTAATTCTGGGGCTAATAAACTAAAGTCACGTGATTAACTTTTTAGCTAATTCACTTAAGATGTGGATCGCAATAAATTGAAATGTCCGGTTTGTATACATGCTACATCAGCGTGTCCATTAGGAAAATTGGGATTACCTGCACCGTTTCTGCGTGACGAATCTCCATATCCGTGCGAAACCTAAACTCAGACGCTGACGGTTGCATGCAACCACGCCTTCAAAGAGACGTCACTAGTTCTGCATACAAGTAGTGTTTCAATAACACTATACACCCTCATACACTAGAGGGACAAAATAGGACAACGGAGGTAGAAAACAATTCTAGAAGTAATAAAACATATTTGTTTCAAGGGGAACGCACCCATTTCTCCTGTTATAAGCTGGATGGCCGAAGACAAGGAGAAAGCGTCATTGCTCAGCGTGTTTTCGAAAGAATTCGGTAACGTGCTGGGAACGCTGGAGGCGGGGTTCCTTCAACACTTGACGGTGTTATTTTGACTGTTTAGAGTTCTGTTATGTGGTGGCATGTCATCAATAACAACAAAGAAACGCGTGCCTAAATAAAATAAGCCTGTTTCATGAACAACTGCGTCGACTAAGCTAAAAGCTCTGAATGAACACACGGAAGCGCAAACCTACAATGAAAATGCAAAGAAAAAAGACTGAAACAATGAGATTATGCGTGCAAATATAAGATTGTACTTCTGGGCTAATCATCTTCGATTCACTTGTCTTGGAGAAGGCACCAGCCATGAAAATTCTCACGGCACTCGAGTAGGAACGTTCCCCGGCAATATCAGGGTTCCCACTAAGCTTTTGCTTTGAGCGAACGCCACCGATAGTGCTCGTAATATCAGAAACAATAATGGCTTGAGAATTGTGTAGGCGCTGACCGGCAGCATTTAGTCAACCCGTCCCCGTATTATAATTCCTACGAATTTAATAGTATGTGTTACGTTGAAAACTAGAGAGAAAATTGTGCTGATTCCATTCACAGGGGAAATCCGTGCTGCGCAAAGCATAACATTTAGAATTATTGGCTCTGCATATGTCCGCGTATATGACTCCATCGGTATAGCATGCGGATATACGCGAAAAGACGATAATTCTTATACCACCTCTGTAAAAAACTTTCTCTTTTATTGAAGAGGCCCCAGACCAGGCGAGACTGAAACCTGCCTACTCTAGTTTTTTGCTATGGCTCGGAGAAATTCGTGCATTAAAACTCGCATGCATATAACCGCCCCACCACTGCTTGGTGTCCGCGCTACTGACAAATATATGACGGTGTTAGCGCGCATCGCGATACGGCACGCGTGCGTTGGCATAGCAATATCAGTGCCCCTCGTCATCTCCACGCAGAAGCACACTCGCGGCCCCACAATGTTTATACCAATGCCTTCTGCTCGAAATAACATTTAGCAAAGCAATGAAGGGGGCTAGTTGGTGAACGCTCATGGTTATATTGCGCGCAGTTTTACACAGACGATATTAAGTAAGGACAGGACGTGGACGGACGTAGCGGATTGCGCTACGCCCGTCCACGTCCTGTCCTTCCTTAATATCGTCTGTGTAAAACTGAGCGCAATATAAGCATGAGCATTCTGCTCATTTTCGCACCCCTCTTGTCCTCCACAGTTCACGGCCGGCTGGTTTCGTTGATAACGCGGTTGAAGCGCCGCCGCTTTCACGCGAAACGCGACGTCACCGGAATAGGAACCACTACAACATTGCGGCCCCGATACTCCACTTGGGAATTCCTGTGGGTGATCATCATTTCTAAATACATTAAATTGTTTACGTCTTAAGTATAATATTTCAAGGGCGCGCCTGAAAAACAAAAGCAATGTTCATTTTTGTCTTTCGGCCTTCTGGTGGGAGATTGTCGAACTAAGCCCCACGTGGCGTTAGAAATATCACACAGCACGGCTTCTAACCTTTGCCAGCATGACGCGACACGATAAGTGCGAGCAATTAAACAACTCGGCCCCGATTTTTTTTTTTGTCGGTGTCTCGGTCAGGGCTTCCAACACTTTCTCAGTGAAACGCGAGGGCTTCTAAAGATACCACGTGCATTTCACGACTGTGTTTCAAAAATCGCTTTTGTGAACAGTGTTACGCGGTGTGTAGAGAGTGGAGATAGGCGGCAATTGAAATCCGAGTCTCTGTACTGCATACGCTCTAGCACCTATCACGATGGCAACCGTAGTTATATCACAGGGACCGTTCTTGCGTCGAAAATCTAGTACAAATTTTTGTCGTATCTATAGGCTTCCATCGCTTATTCTTTAACCACTCTGCGAATAAAATTCTAAGTATCAACAGCATAATCACTGCACTTGTCTGGTGTGGATTATCTTCTAGAACATGTCTGTTACTTGTATTTTTCAATAATCGACTCGTACTTATAATTATTCGCGAAAAACCCGCTCGTTCCACTGAAAACGCGCTAGCTTCGCGGCTCTGCCACTCGGAGGGCTAGTTGGTACGTATCCAGAAAGGCTGGATATGTGTAACTCGATTATCTTTTTCCGTAACCAATTATATGTAACCAGTAACACTTTCCACGAAACAAGTTCCGAAAGCACCTAAATTTGACGGGAACTACAGTATCGAAAGGGATAAAAACTTGCACATGAGTTACCTTCCTCCTACAGTCAGTATCCTGCAGCTACGTCTCGTTCGCCAGAACATGACAGGCTTGCAGATTTTCCCACCTCATTTGGAAGTCGGACATCTGAGCTTTCCTCTTAATACATTTTTTTCTCTCTCCTTGAAGCGTCTTTGGGCAGCCTTCATAGGTGGTTAGAGCTGCTGCGCAATTTGGTTACCGCCGTCTGTGCATGGCTAGTCTGATACAGGGAGAAGTCACTGGCCGTTACGCGCTCGGGTTTTTATCTGTTTGATCAATACGTGACTCATATTCATCCATTTCTGTGATTGCAGAGTGTTTTTAGCAGGCAAGTAAAGCCTCTTAAACTTCGTAAAGTAGTGCCACGCTTTGAAGAATGCCGCCTCCTCCTCCAGCGCTTTGGCCGAAGCCGACGCCACGTCGCTATTGGCCTAATGGCATCACGTGGCCCCTTGCGCCGGCTTCATTTGTTTACTGTCGCGCTTCAGTGCCATCTTTGCTCGAGAAGCGGCGCTTGTTGGCGGCATTCCTTCCGTTCCTATTCTGTGTTGTTTTGATCTTGCGAACGCCTTGAAGGATGTTTTGTGGCAAGTGCGACGTCGCTTCACGTAATTTTCTGTTACCATTACCTGCTGCGCTTTCGGATGCCAATATAGTTTTAGCAAAGGCAAGAATATGTTCGCGATACCGTCCGGTAAGCGCAACGGGTTTAGAAAAAAGACATGGCTTCACCGAATCGGGAGGGAGAACTTCCGACCAACTTCCTCCGCGCGAGTATGTGATGTAAGTTGTGGGTCTCTCAGAGTATTGTATGTGCCAGGCTTGCGTATTGTGCTGCGGGCAATAACGTAGTAGATATTGCACAGTTCACTGTGCATGTTGTCATTTGTACGCTCGCTTTAACATGATTTTTACGCAACGTCTGCTTTGCTTACATGCGCACTACGTGGTCGTGTTAGTCATATTGGATGCGCTTAATCGTTTTGAATGCCAACCGGCTTGAGTTCGCGGGCACACGAGGTTGCGTGCGATGACTTGATTACGAAATTTTTAAGATTCAGCGCAGTCCTTTTGATAAAATTTCAGTCTCGATCATGAAAGCGCCTCAGGAGCGCAACTCTCTGCCTTTTGTGGTTACTTACTAGCCTTCTTTAGATAGACTAGCTTTGTTTGCCACATTTGTTCGTGTTCCTCGTTGGCGGTCGCCCGGTGGATTTGCGATACAGAGGCACCGATGAAAAGCGTGCGTGCTCTCCCGAAACCGTGTTACGCGGTGCGTTCGTCGTCGAGCGACCGCATCATAGGTAATTGAGACGTGTGTGCTAATTCGCGTGAGCTTTAAAGTGTGCGAAGCTGAAGATGCGGCGGTGGAGCACTCGCAAAGAAAACGGGCGGTCGCCCGCCCGTTCCTTGGCTGGTTTAGTCGTCGTTCGTGCTTAGTCGTTTGCTCGTTCTTTCGCACGCTCGTTTAGTCGTTTGCTCGCTCGTTTAGTTCGCGCGCTCATATAGTCGTTCGCTTGCTCGTCTATGCCACTATTAGTTTCTACAGTCGCTATGCCTAATTGAGACGCGCTTGCTGTAGGACTCTTAGGCTGGTGCGTTTATTTGCGCAATGAGAATAAATGCTGCACACGGACTTGTGACTGCAAAGGCAAATCTGTAATGCATCTATGCTGAAAATAAACTGTTAACTTGCAACTCGAATGCCGTTTCATATCATTTTAACCTATGGATAAAACATTTCACTTGCCGCAATTTCGGCCGCGTCATGGCGGGGGTATTTTTCGCGCGATCATGACTTCACTAATAAAGTGATGTCTCGCAAATGTTACTTCGAAGGGAGTGCAACCGTCCTCAATGCATGCACCTCAGTGCGACTTGTTTCGCGACACGTACGTCACTTAGTAAACGGACGAACCAACGCACGATGAAGTGTTATTCGTGATAAGTCATTAACCTGAAAAAATTACTGGAGGCCACAGTGGTCTTGTTTGAGATTTAGCCAAGCATTGTTATCGCGCTCCCGCTTCACGCACGAATGCTAAAAACTCATTTTATTTTCTTGTGTACGCACAGTCCCGACTCGATGATCGGCACGCGGTATTTCTGTCGGCGTTGAGACACGAGAAACATAATAGCACCAGCGCCCACCTCTGAGGCTTTGCGCGCCCTTAGATTGGCAAGCACGCACGTTGGCGGCACTGTAGCTTGTAATACCCTTTCGAACCTCCAGAGCAGTGATCTCCGTCAGCCTTTGTACGTCATAGCTGATACGCGCCGCGAATTCACATGGTAAGGGCGGCGCGGATTCTTTAGGCTGAGGGCTTGCTGGAAGCCAAGAGGTTGTCATTCGATGGTAAACGTGTTATTTACGACCATTCGCAACAAGATCTTGCGACACGCCCTTGACAAATGCTGCGTACCTAATTGTAGGGCACGCGATACATTCGCAGTCGTCAACGCACAGCGTTAACACTCCTTTAGGTACTTTTTTCAGAAATAGTTATCAAAAAATGAAACAAAAGCTGCCGTTACCGAATTTGTATAAGCATCCGACTAGAAATTATATGCTGTGCACGAAGTTACACGGAGCTGGAAAGCCAACGTGAACGCCTAAAGAGCACCGCCTTGCTATGCGTGCATTCACTCTGCGAAAGGTCGTCTGCAGCGCTCGAGCATCGTAGGCGGCGCCATGGTCGAGGAGGGAACGTGAAATAGAGGAGAAACGAGGAGTGAAGGCGGAGGAGGAGAGTGGCACTACTTTACGAAGTTTCAGGGGCTTTACAGGCACGTACCCAGGATTTTTTTCGGGGGAGGGGGGGGGGGCATCACCTCCATCATCATCATCATCATGTTTTATGGGCACTGCAGGACGAAGGCCTCTTTCTGCGATCTCCAATTACCCCTGTCCTGCGCCAACCGATTCCAACTAGCGCCCGCGAATTTCCTAATTTCATCACTGCACCTAGTGTTTTGTCGTCCTCGATTGCGTTTTCCTTCTCTTGGTGCCCATTCTGTAAGCCTAATGGTCCAATGGTTATCTAACCGGCGCATTACATGACCGGCCCAGCTACATTTTTTCCTCTTGATGTCAATTAGAACATCGTCTATACCTGTTCGCTCTCTGATCCAAACCGCTATCTTTCTCTCTCTTAACGTTGTGCCTAGCAATCTTCGTTCGATCGCTCTTTGCGCTGTCCTTAACTTGCTCTCAAGTCTCTGCCCCATATGTCAGCACTGGCAAAATGCACTGATTGCACACCTTACTTTTCAATAATAATGGTAAGCTTCCAGTCAGGAACTGGCAATGTCTGCCGTATGCGATCTAACCTATTTTTATTCTTCTGTGAATTTCCTTCTCACGGTCAGGGTTCCCTGTGATTAATTCACCTAAGTAAACGTACTCCTTCACAGTCTCTAGTGGTCGACTGGCGATCCTGATCTCTTGTTCCTTTGCCCGGCTATTTATCATTATCTTCATCTTCTGCATATTAATATTCAACCCCACTCTTACACTCTCTCTGCTAAGGTCTCCAATCATTTGTTGTAACTCGTCTGCATTGTTGTTGAATAGAACAACGTCATCGGCAAACCGAAGGTTTATGAGATATTTGCCGTCGATCTTTACTCCTAAGCCTTCCCAGTTTAATAGCTTAAATTCTTCTAAGCACGCAGTGAATAGCTTTGGAGAAATTGTCTCCCTGTCTGACCCCTTTCTCTATAGGTATCTCCCTGCTTTTCTTGTGTAGAATTAAGGTAGCTGTAGAACCTCTGTAGATATTCTTACGGGAAGGATGAGTCAGTAAGACGAGAAACTATTTACAGATTATATTTACAACGGTTGCAGCGCTGACCGGTTAGATTCACAGCGCGAGCCCAGTTCGTTCTTCCTCCTCTTTTCTGGAGCGATGGCACCCACGCGTATCGTTCAAACAAACAAGTACAACACGCATGTAGCAATACTTTCCAAGCATTTTACATAAGCGTCCTGTACTCGTTGATTACGTAGTGCCTTTATGGCTGCTGGTATCTCTGCTGAATCAAATGGATTTTCGTAATCTATATGAGCCACATAGAGAGGCTTATTGTACTCTGCAGATTTCGCGATAACCGTATTGATGACATGGATGTGATCCGTTGTAAAGTATCTCTTCCTGATGCCAGCCTGTTCCCTTGGTTGACAAAATCCAGTGTTGCCCTTAGTCTATTGGATATTATTTTGGTAAATATTTTATATAATACTGGGAGCAAGCTAATGGTCCTGTAATTTTTCAATTCTTGAACGTCTCCTTTTTTGTGGATTAGTATATTATTTGCATTCTTCCAGTTTTCTGGGACCCTTGCAGTCGATAGACACTTCGTATAAAGAGCCGCCAGTTTTCCAAGCATGTCTCCTCCATCTTTGATTAAATGGACTGTTATTCCACATTGTCCTCCTGTTCTTTATCGTTTCATGTCTTTCAGGGCTCTTCTGACCTCATGGCTAGTTATAGGAGAGTTTCTGTATCCTGTTCATTACTGTTTCTAAGTGAGGTATCTGACTCCTCTGGGTACTGTATACAGGACAGCTTAGAATTTTTCCGCTGCTTTTATTATATCTTCGAGATTGCTGATGATATTATCCTTCTTATCTTTTAGTGCATACATCATGGTTTGTCCTATGTCAGGTTTCTGTTTTACTGATTTCAGCCTGCGTTCATTTTTTACGGCTTCATCAGTCTTTCTCATGTTATAGTTTCGAATATCAGTTATTTTCGCCTTGTTTTTCAGTTTTGACAGTTCCGTGAATTGCGTAACTCTGTGCGGCCGCCAGTCCCGTACAACCGCGTAAAGCGCAGGACTCTGTGATTCTAGACGTATACTGCGCTCACCGCGAAAGGTTAGAAAAACACCCACATAAGCACAGCAGAGAAGTGGCTACGTGAGGCGGTTCAACCGATAACTGTAGAAGCGTCATTCAAAACAAGGAATTGTTCTCCACTTCCGGGGGCGTTTTTTCTACTTCCTTTTTAAATAAAAAGATGTTGATCCATAATATTCTCATAAACAAAGGTTAACTTTTTTATTATTCCCTTTTGCTTGCAGTTTGGTTGTTTCCTTGGCTCTCTCCCTTAGTAGATCGCCTAATTTCTCAACTCCTTGCGATTTTTGTTTCGAGTTGCCAATTTTGCACGATAAGTGCTATACAATTAGGGAGAAACAGACGAGGTAACGGGTGACAGTCATCTTGCTTATGGGTATAATGGTTATTGCAGGGTTTTATGATGGATGCTCTTTCACATTATTTTATTTCACACCTTATCTAACCCATATCACGTGTATATGGTTCCAGGTATCTGCCAGCGTCGCGCCGAGCCGTAACTCAAGGAAATAATGAAGCAAACGGAAAAGTTCAACGCAATTGGCGTTTTCTCCGGCCGCAACTCGTTCCATGAAAGTAAAGAGCAGCTGAGTAACAGCCGTATCCCTCTCCTGGTTCCAGGATCAGCCAATTCAAAGAAGGTTGAACTAAGAAAAGGAGCAGCTATGCGCGTGACGGTTGAATAGATGCTGACAATTGAACGCATCTCGAGTTAATCGCGCGGGTGCGGAATCTATGAGAAAACTGTCCTTCACATTCCAAGAGATGCCGATAACTACCGCCATCTAAAAGGAGTGAAAAAGGCTGCATAATGCTGACCGATGAACAGCTGCCAAGTCTCAACATTGATCTGGCGGCGCTTTAGGAATGTGTGAGGAGTGGTGGCATGGGTGTTGAGGGGGGGGGGTGTATGCCACTTGATTTCAGCCCCCCCCCCCTGGGTACGTGCCTGGTTCTTAGGGTTGCATAGTATGCAACTTTATAGTAAATTACGTTACAAGTTTTGCCACCCTTTCAAGGAGTGTGAATATTTGTTGGAGTCTGCTGCACTCAGTCGTCTAAGTCTAAATAGCTAACCAGGGAAGGCCGCCGGAAGGTGTTCTACCGGATGTTGGCTGACAAATGAAACGGCGCTCCAATGCCTCCATAGCGATCGCGCCTTCGAACATTTGTGTTCAGCATTTACCTATGGATCCTTCCTCTAACCCAAACAACTATGAAGCGCTGTGCTTCATGGAGGACCCAGACCCTAATATCGCGGCATTTTAGTAACCACAGACTTTTGAATCCGTAGGTTACAACACAGCGCTTTCCTCTTACGCACACATTGATTAAGGTTTCAGTGTCGCGGCAGCCATCTTAACACTCAAACGAGGAAAAAGCACCGATGAAACTTCGAAAAGCCATTTTTTTCCGTTCGGAACCTGTGAAAGCTGCATTCGATGCTCTGAAACAGCCAAGCCGGTTTGTCCTCCTTGCTGTATATTCGCAACCTTATAATGCAATTATGGAAGAAAGTAACGTTGGTAATCAATTACTTCCGCAATACAGTAATTGGTCAGTGTAATGAATTACATTTTTAACGTAATTGTAATTGTACTCATTGATTTTTTTCTGTAACGTGTACAACTCTAGTGTGTATGTGTGCGGGTCTGTGTGTGTGTGTGTATGTGTATATGCATGTGTGTGTATGTCTATGTGTGTGCGTATTTGTGCGTGTGCGTGCGTGTGTTTGTGTGTAGTATGTATGTATGTATGTATGTATGTATGTATGTATGTATGTATGTATGTATGTATGTATGTATGTATGTATGTATGTATGTATGTATGTATGTATGTATGTATGTATGTATGTATGTATGTATGTATGTATGTATGTATGTATGTATGTATGTATGTATGTATGTATGTATGTATGTATGTATGTTTGTATCTATGTATGTATGTATGTATGTATGTATGTACGTATGTATGTATGTATGTGCGGGGTGTGTGTATGTGTCTATTTATATAGGGTGTCCTAACTATCATGGACCAACATTTCAACATTTATGCATATGGCACATATATGGCAACATTTATGCATATGGCACGTAGCTGAACAGAGCCGGGTAATCGTCCTTGCCGACGCTTGAAGAGACTCGGACTATTTTCTTACGTTCCGCCTAAATACATAATTACTATTAATAATTATCAACTTTCCATGTGGTATAATTAGATGAAAAGTGTCAATGGGAAAATTGTAGAACAACATAAAAAACTCCCGACGCAGCTTCGTGCTACTCATTACGGGCTACATAAAAATGTTTTTCCCAGCATGAAAAAAAAAGCCCACGAATACACGCTAAGTCCCTCGAGCGGCCAGTCGCGCAGCAGTTTTGCCTACATTCACGGGCTTCCTTCACGCTGTGAAGAACACTTTTATGTAGCAGTGTTGTCGACAGAGAGCTGCGTAGGGAGTTTTTCATGTTTCCCTACAATTTTCTCATTTGCACATTTAATCTAAATAATATGTTTGAGAAGTTGATTAATGAATTAAGATTATGTAAGTAGGTCGAATGCAAAAATTTATCTGAGTGACTCCTAGCGACGGCAAAGACCATTACCTTGGTTCTGTCCAGCCATGTGGGATTCGCATATTTTTAAATCATGGTGCCTGATAGTTGGGACACCCTATGTAGATATATTTGAAGTTAGTGAGTATGCCTATGTCATAAGATGGAAGTAGACTGATGATCTCGGTACAAGAAGGAAAAAAGAACAAGTGGACCTCAACCTATATTAACAGCTCGTGTTACAGTTTCTTTTTCTGTTGACTGTACAAAATGGCGTATACCAGGTAGCCGACCAGCTCTTTCTTTTGACACTGCCTGGTCTCTTGTGTAGCGCACCACGTCAGTTTTGCGGGTACGTTTAATTTGCTTGCGTTTGCGCCAGGTCGGAGATGAGCGTGGACATGTCGACGACCCAACCGACAGACAAAGACGACGAGGACACCAAGAAGAAGATCATGCTGATCGTCTGCTGCACCCTCCTGCTGTTGCTGCTGCTCTTGTACTTCGTCGCCAGCGCGCTGCTCCTTGGTACGAATCACTTTGGAGAAAGAGAGAAAAAAAAAGCCCACGTATTTTTTGGGAACATAAGCCGTGTTCCCCCCCCCCCCCAAACAAAAAAAAAACCTTCGTCCGTGCGTCGGTGCGAGTTATATGTAGAACTATGCAAGATGGCGCGACCAATATGACCATTTTTCTTCCTTAGCACACTACGCCGCAGTGGTCATATGATCCACCGGCAAACAACGCCTCGTAAAAGTTCGAGGTGAACCACGGTGAAAGGACCAGCGATACTGCCGGCTGAAGTAGCTGAACTTTTTTTTTCTTGTATATCTGCGTCGGAGGACGAGATATCTGATGGCCTCGAGAGAAGGGCTCTAAATGTTGTTTTTTCTGCGCCTATGAGGAGTGTTGGCTGAGAGAGAGAAAAGTGACTTTATTTCAACCCGTCAAATAGATGTTGGGAGTTGAGCCTTTAGCCTAGACCCCCAAAATCCTCCCTAACTGTTGGCCGGGATCCCCTGCGACGCGACGTCGGTCAGGGCGAGACCAATGACTTGCTGAGTTTTTTTTTTGTATGCCAGAATGTTCCGCTTATAAAAACTTTGCTTAGGAAAAATATCCACGGGGTCGCAACATTCATGTGGGTACGGATTACTATTGAAACTGTTCGGGCTGCATACTGTCACGTAGTAGTGACAGAGAAGAAGGCAGCAAAACTGTGGTTAACGAAACTAGCGTTTTATTGGGCGAACTTGTGCCCTCAAAAGCAGGCTGCACTCAAAGAACAACGATAGCGGCGAACTCACTCGGCGATCGTCGAAAATCTGATCAGTGGGTCAAGCGCGTTGGCTTTTATACATCAGTCAACGAATGTTCCAGAGTAATCGCTGGAACCCACGTGTCTTCCACAAAGTTCTTCATTATTCGCGTCGCGCATACATGCAATCAGATTACACAAGATTCGGTCACAGACAGCGGTTGGAACCATCGATAACATTCCAGATAATTCCTATACATGCAGACGCGTCCTGCGCTGTGCGATAACACTTGTTAGGCGGTGAAACGTGGTCACCCGATAAAGAAGTACACGTGTCAATACAAATTCCGCGCTTTTGCATGGTCCTGCTGTGTCTGGTTGTATTCGCGTTTCATTCGCGTAGACGCCTCTCCGGTCATTCCTCCAGCGTGCGCCAAAACAATACACCTTCACAAGCGCCGCGCGGTCACCGCACCTCCCATGCATCGGCCGAAATTGCTGCTGCAGCCGCACCACTTCGAGGCATGTGACGTCATAACCACAGACGCGCAAGCCACGTGCACAGGCGCCGTCGCCACACTCTTTGTCCCTCTTCTCTACTGTGTCCATTGCTGCAGCGCCGTCGCCACACTATTTATTCCTCCCCCTGCCCATTCCCATCGCTGTCAGGATCCCAATCCCAATCATCCCAATTCCAATCCCAATTCATCCCAATCCGTTTCTATTGCTGCAACGTTGTCGCCACACTCATCCCTCTCTCCCCTATCCGTTTCCATTGCTGAAGCGCGGTCGCCACACTTTTTCCCTTCTCCCTTACCCGTCTCCATTACTACGGCGCCGTAGCACACTATTTCCTCTTCTCTCCTACCCATCTCCATTGTTAAAGCGCCGTCGCCACAATCTTTCCCCCTCATGCGATCCGTTTCGATTGCCGCAGCGCGGTCACCATACCCTTGCCCTTCATCCCAATCCGTTTCCACTGCAGCAGCGCGGTCGCCCCCTTCCCCCTCCTCACCTTCATCCCAATTCATTTCCATTGGTGCACCACGGTCGCCGCACTCTTCCTCCTCTCCCCTATCCGTGTCCATTGCTGTAGCGTAGTCGCCACACTCCTTCCCCTTCTGCCCTAACCGTCTCCATTGCTACTGCGCCATCGCACACTATTTCCTCTTGTCCCCTACCCATGTGCATGGATGCAGTGCAGTCGCCACACTTCTTCCCCTCTCCCCCTGCCCGTCTCCATTTCTTAGTGCTGTAGCCAAACTCTTTCCCCCTCATCCCAATCCGTTTCCATTGCTGCAGAGTGGTCGCCACACTCTTTCCCCTTCTCCCCTAGCCGTCTCCATTGCTAGAACTCCGTCGCACACTCTTTCCTCTTTTCCCCTAATCATCTCAATTGTTGCAGCGCCATCGCCACACTATTTACCCTCCCCCTACCCATCTCAATTGCTGCAGTGCCGTCGCCACACTATTTCCGCTCTTCCCCGGCCCGTCTCCATTGCTGCAGCGCTGTCGCCACATTCTTTCCCCTCTACACTACCCGTTTCCTTGCTGCAGCGCTGTCGCCACACTCTTGCCGCCTCTATTCTATCCGTTTCCTCGCTGCAGCGTGGTAGCCACCCTCTTTCCCCTTCTCCCCTACCCGTCTCCATTGCTAGAGCCCCGTCGCAAAACTGTTTCCTGTTCTACCCTACCCATCTCAATTGCTGCAGTGCGTCGCCACACTATTTCCGCTCTTCCCCGGCCCGTCTCCATTGCTGCAGCGCTGTCGCCACATTCTTTCCCCTCTACGCTACCCGTTTCCTTGCTGCAGCGCTGTCGCCACACTCTTGCCGCCTCTATTCTATCCATTTCCACTGCTGCAGCGCGGTCGCCATAGTACTACCTCTGCTCCCCTACCCGTCTCCATTGCTAGAACCCCGTCACACTCTTTCCTCTTCTCCCGTATACCCATCTCAATTGCTGCAGCGCCGCCGCCTCACTATTTCGTCCTCTCCCCTACCCGTCTACATTGCTACAGCACTGTCGCCAAATTCTTTCCCCTCTGCACTATCCGTTTCCTTGCTGCAGCGCTGTCACCACACTCTTGTCCCCTCTCTCCTAACCATATCCAATCCTGTCCACGTGCCCTGTCCGCGATACGGACATAAGCCGCCCAGGGTACCTTCCTCGGGAACGCACGGGGGGGTCCATACGTGGGCTAGAGGTAAACAGCTTCGATGTAAAATTTTGTGCCCTGAAATGGGTAAGTACGGCATATTGTGATGGGTGTACAAACGTGTATAATCACGTTTCATCATGCCGACCTAGTTACAATAAATGCATCTTATTTACGGCATTACGTATATACCATTTTTTTCTTAACACTCACTAAAAGTTGGGGATACGATCTAAAGTGCGGAATTTGTGGCAGTTAGAATAAAGGCAGAGAGGTTCGCATGAGGTAAAATTCTCGCAAGTTAGCAGCTTCGCTCAGGGAGTAAGGAAATGTCGCAAAGAACGAAGAACAAGATTGGTGATGATGACGGCTGAGGGGAGAAGTAGAACGCACAATGGACAAGTCTATTATGCTCGCGGGCAACTTTCTGTGGCAATGAAGGGAAAGCTACGGAGGCAAAGCGCGCACAAGTGAGAGCGCTTCTGAAAAGAGTCCCGCGTTTTCACCCACATTAGTTTAAGCTGGGGAATAGAAAGCATACACACCTTATTAGCAACAGGTAAATACGAAAAAGCACACCACTGAATGTAAATGTTTACATATTTTCAGCTGTTCTCTTCCGCCTCTGGACAAAAGCGAAACCATCACACGTGTAAGGTGCATCGATTCGCCGCCTGTACCGAGCAACCAAAAGCTCTGTCAAACGCTGGCGAACTACTTGGCGCTGTAACACATGTGCAGCAGCTTCGCCCCTGTACCTTTCCACGGAATTTTGTCCGCGAGTATAGTAGACTTGGCCATTGTGCGTTCCACTTTCCTCAGCACTCATCGCCCCCAATCTTGTTCTTCGTTCTTTGCGACATCTCCTTACTCCTGCCCAGAGCAGCTAACTTTGCAAGGAATTCACCTTGGGCGAACCTTTCTGCCTTTATCCTAATGATGAAACGCGATCATACACGTTTGCACACTCACCACAAAATGCCGTGCTTACCAATTTCACGGCAATAAATTTTTACAGCAAAGCTGTTTACCTCTAGCCCCCGTATGTATCCCCCACGTGCTACAGCCTGCAGTCCAGGCCTGTACTTTTCAAAATAATGGAAACAAGACCTGCATAGCCTGATAACTGAATTTACTGCCACGCTAAGGCGCAATATAGCGTCATTTCACTATGGCTGGCTGTCCAGGTGGGCACGAGCATAATTTAACATCAATCTTCAATGTTCTGAGGGCAGTTACGTAGCACATGCTTTACAGATTCATGCACATGGCCCTGCTCATAGTCTGCAGACTCGGACCGCGCTTCCAAAAACTATAGCATCACGAGAGATCATGTTATGAAGGCACACGCACAGTCGACTGCGCCTGCATTGTTACAAGAATTGCGTGTGCTATCAGTTTCTCTTTGGTGCAATATCACTTTCATTGAGGCTGTTGTTGATGGCATGACCAATCATGAAGGCTGAGCCTATTTACAGACATCCGAAACCATGTCATTGGACATAATGCTAGGTGCGTTCTAATAGTGAAATTGGTCTAATAGTGATAATTAAGAAGCGACAGTGTATTCATTTGTAACAAATTGCCAGGATCGCCACTAGCTTCCAGATAGTCATTCCCTAAGTGCCTGATGAAATACTCGTCCGTTGACATACCAGTTAATTTTGGCTTCGATGAAAAAAACAGCGTTTTGGTAAACTGTATTTTAATAGCGAGTTTGACGAGGCATTTTTTTTAAAACCAGTGCCATTTCCAGAATTAGTTCCAATCAAATGGACCTTGCAAACGCACCGGCTATAATTTTTAAATTAAATTTCAATATGTGCGGTAATTATTAAGGAGCCCAAATGGTAAATTTTGTTAATTAAGAAAGCATGCTTCTTTGCTTCGTTGTGAAGGTAATGTCGGCCACATTGAGCGAATCAATTAAGGATTATTGTTGCACTAACTACTGTAGGGAATTTTTTTAAAAATATGTGTAGTCTAAAAATTCTGGTATACATGTAGTCCAATGACATAAAAACATGTTCGTTGTCCGTAGCATTTGTGATGGTGTTCGCACTTGCACAGCCTTTTTCTTCGCTTCGTTTATATTTCATTTGTCACACTTCATAACAATTTCAAATATAACCCGAATTATCTCCCTGGTTCGTAGGTGGGCATTGCGCCAGCTACGAGCCCATAGCCTACGAGTTCATGCGCCCATGCCATGCCAACAACACAGTGCGAAAAAAATGTAGCACGATTGCTTGTTTTTCTTTCGGACAAACTGCTGCATTTCGCTGTAGTGTACAGCTTTAACCATGATTTCAGAAGTGAATGCGTAACACCCCCCAACAGAGAGAACAACCACTAATGTATAGCAATAGACTGGACACCACGTAACCAAGAAAAGTTGTGCTGTATGAAGCAGTTCTGTCTTCAACTTACTGCGTACGGAAGAGTTTATGGTCTGGCATTTCACTGGAACAAACGGTTTGAGATGATTTGCAGCTTAAAGAGATTTAACGAACGACGAGCAAAGAGTACTTCAACTCGTCTTTAGGTCAGAACAGCTGTGTCGGCTGCGACGCGGGCAGCAATATTTACTTTCGTCGTCTTCTGATCTGGTGGATTTATGGGCCTTATGCGCCTTACGAAGACGCTCAAGAATACTTGATATTCAACATAATAAGCTAATGAAGCTGATACGTAGCTAGATCGTGACAACACTGCGTAAGTCGTCTTTTTGTGCAAAAGGTCATTCTCATCGGCACAGCCAAAGTTATCTGACGCTATACAAGGGGAATTTTTGTATATTTGTGTTATTTTGTATTTACCTTGGCTTACTTTTGTTTGCTACACTTGGGTATTTACGGAAACTACCATGTCTTTAACTTTCTTTACATCCTAAGACTATCGTACATCTTTTATTTTGCAGACGAAGAGATGAATGACGGTAAGTAAAGTCATAGTACAGCCACTTGTATGAAGAACTAGCGAACGCCTCGCTTGTATTCACTGCGCCTAAGAATGAAAGTTGGTCCAATTATTTTTCCTCCACTTTCTGATTGCCCTTGGCGCCATAATGCTTTCCTGGAGTGATAACATAGACCTGCCATTGCAAAATCATTTTCTTTTTGATTTTCTAGCACTCATCAGTTCATGTTCAAAATGGATGCCGCTATCTGGCATTCGTCCATTCTTTGCCTAGTCTTTTCTTTCCTTGAACCGATTGCCAACACTTGGCAGAGAGAAGGCGGGTGGAACATTCAGTTTACTTTGTCCCTTCCCGTCGATCTTTGGTGTAAAGGCAAAGTTAAGTCAAAGTAAATAATTACGAGAGTTAATTAAGGCACTCGAACCAACGACCTTTGGTCGAAGTCGTACCCCTGATCTTTGGTGGTAAAGCGAAGGTAAGTCATATTTAATAATTAAGCCATAATTAATTACGGCACTCGAACCAACGACCTTTGGTGGGAGTCAAACCCACGATATTTGCTGTTAAGGGGAAGTTAATTAAATCATAGTTAATAATGAAGATATAGCTAATTAAGGCACTCGAGCCAAAGCCCTTCGGTGCGAGTCGAATCCACGATGTTTGGGGATAGGGTGAAGTTAATAAGACACGGTAACTAAGAGAGTTAAGGGCACTGGAACCCAAGCCCTTTGTTGGGAGTCGAACCCACGACCTTGCGTTGTGGCATAACGTCTAAGCATCGCGCGGTGGTCGCACTGCCTTCGCATTCATCCATGTATGGATAAGTAAGTGCCACTTTAAGTTTTGGCCCCATCTTCTGCGACCACTCACCCAATGGACCTCGACGGAATTTTGAATGGTCTTCAATTGCAATTGCCTTCATCTGAAGGGTCTCCGGGACGCATGGTTCCAGCATGATGGTGCCCTCCCCCCAACAGCAATAGTCAAGCTCGAGGCTAGCTTGACGTGGCCTTCCAAGGAAAGTCAATCGGGCGAAACGGACCAGTGTCATGGCCTTCAAGGTCACCAGGCATTACTGCAATAGAATTTTTTTTAGGGTATGTCAAAGACCGTGTGTATTGAACCGAGATCATCCTACCAGATGCATTAAAAGTAGAAGTGCCCAAGTTTGCAGAAATTCCCGAAGATGTCGTCAGGAGTGCATCGGCGGACGTTTAAAATGGTGTCAGTGCTGTGTCGTTTCAGAGGGAGACTTCTTTGAGCACAACTTGTAGTGCGCAAAGACTAAAGTCAGGCGCCCGTCAAGTCTCATTTAGAAGAGCGTATACCTGCACAGCGTATGTCCTTTTTAACGCCTCCTACCACATCTTGGTGTCCCAAGATGGTTCATCAAGATGGTGTACCAAGATGGTGTTCCAAGACTTGGTACCCCTAGACTTGGTGCCCAAAGACTTGGTGCCTCAGGACAGCAGGGAACCTGAAGAACCGGATGTCGTTGCTCCTGTGTATTTTGGTTTCGGCTAAACACCCTACCGCATGGTTTGCTGTTTACGTTTTACTTCATCTGCCGTTTTGTAGCCTAACGTCCTGGCTGCCATCTTTGGAATAGGGAAATGAAGTTACGCTGTTCTGTTCTTTGCACTCACTACTTAAGCCTGGCCCCCACGGAGCTTTCTTGCACGAGAAACGTGCGGCCGTGCGGCCCTAGTGGTGCTATCATAGGCACTTCCCGCGCACCACGATGGTGCAATTACGCGGAACAGCCGCGCGCGTGTCACACGAGGTGCATTTTCGCGTGCAAAAAAGGCTCCATGTGGGCTAAGCTTTGCTTTCTACAGAAGCGGCGCTGGCTTGCTTTTCGTGACACATCAGTAGTTTTTGACGCGAATCTTGCAGCCACCGGAAACGCCAAGCCCGTCCAAGACAGCGGTGCAGAGACAAGCGGAATTTCGTTTGCTGATCGGTCACCCGGGAGCGCTGAAATAGCGGTGTTATCACGCGCTTGTTTCTGTATTTCGCGGGCTATCTTTAAAGGGCCCCTGAAACGGTCCAGACAAATTTTGTAGACGCGTAGGGTACAGCTTAAGTAGAACATTCGCACCACAATTTAAGTGAAGCGTTACGTATTAATGGAGCTACAAGCGATTAAAAGTTACCCTCCTCCCCAGCCATGCTTTTCCTCCTCAACTCGTTCGCCGAGCGAGTGGGGCTAAGCTCCGCCTTCACTGGTCCTGCGTCACGATGCGAAGTCACATAGTCCACTTCCGGTTGTGTTGAAGCCCGCCCCCGCCCGCGCGAAACCTCTCCGCTAGCCGCTTGGCTGTCGACCCCAAGCGAGAGCTATCGAAGCAGCGTGCGTTGCGAGCATTCTGTCATAGCGCCGAACGGGTCTGGTATTCCGTTAGCCACAAGCAAGCTGGTCATATCGGCAAATGACTGGAGGCATAAACTCAAGCTGATGAAGGAACTTTGGCGTAGACGTATGTGAGCGGCCTGATCGGTCTGCACGGTCCAGACACTTGTTGGCGCAGCGCTTAACCAGCCAAACAAAGCGCTAATATTGCTCTAACCAAGTGTAACACATTTTAAACATTTATAAAAACAACGTGTTGATGATTACACTCCTGCGAAAAATACGCACCAGCAGCAAAAAAGAATACGCTTCGTTGCTGCTGTGTATGGTTGAGCTCTATGCCACCAGATGGGTGCACCGTGCAGACCATTCACCTTTGCCCTTCTGCTCATCTCGGCTCATCCCGTTACGGCACAGTCAAGCGGCCAGGCCCTGTCCCCTTGCGCTTACGTTTGCCCTAATACGGGACTCGCGAAACGCTAGTGCGTTAGTAATCTTCCGGTGTAAAGTGACGGCCACAAACGTGCTAATCCTGGCGCCGATCGGATAGCGGCAGTCCGATGCGCAGCAGCCAGTTCGCTCGTACGCTGCCCTGTAGAGGGACACGATGTCGCAGCTTGACATATTGGCAGTCGCTACGTTTGCAGTCCACAAGGCAACAAAGTCGAATCATAGTGCTCGCGAAAAGACTGAGACCAACTCTGACCGCGGAGCTCTCGTCAAAATGGAGTACGTTGTAACACAAGCAGACGACACTTGCTGTGTGCCGGAAGTGCTTAAGTGTACTGAAAAATTGTTGTTGTGCATTCTCTTTCTGCTACTTTCTCTTTCTAAAAACAAATTAACTAACATTCCAACTATTGCGAAGATAATTTGTTTACCATAAAGTTGGAAAAATTATCGATCACGCGCCCTGGTCAGCAAATCGGATAGCTCGCCCCACTGACGTCATATGGGTTATATCGGTCATATGGGTAGGGGCGGCTTAAAATTCCGCCGAGCAGTGCGCTGCGATCGGCAGCGATGTGCATTTTTAAAACCTTATAATAAATTACAAGCTTTACGCAGAGCACTTAGATGTGTCAACTAATGATCAGAAGGACCTACTCTAACGACTCAGTACGTTTGTAGAAAATCGTCAAAAGCGTTTCAGGGTCTCTTTAAGGTCAAGTACAAGGAGCTCCATCAATGGTACTTGATAGCAAACACTTTAGTCGTCTATTTTTAAATGTGATCTACAACTTTTGGTAAAGCCGACATATAAAAAGTTAGGCAATTAGTTTATACTAACTAATTGACTTTTCAAAATAAAAACACCGCAGGTTAGGCCGCGCGTATACAACCCCACTTAGTTAAGTTTCAGCCTTCTAGCCACTCCGTCGTTTTTAAAACATTGGTTACTTTTAGCTGAGACATCCGGTATACGACAGCAAGGGAAACACTAGAATGCTTACAACGAGACCAATGGCATGAAATTTCTGTTTTGCGGCACGCTTGAGTTAAGACGGCTGGGACGGACGGACGGACGGACGGACGGACGGACGGATGGACGGACGGACGGATGGACGGACGGACGGACGGACGGACGGACGGACGGACGGACGGACGGACGGACGGACGGACGGACGGACGGACGGACGGACGGACGGACAGACAGACAGACAGACAGACAGACAGACAGACAGACAGACAGACAGACAGACAGACAGACAGACAGACAGACAGACGGACGGACGGACGGACGGACGGACGGACGGACGGACGGACGGACGGACGGACGGACGGACGGACGGACGGACGGACGGACGGACGGACGGACGGACGGACGGACGGACGGACGGACGGACGGACGGACGGACGGACGGACGGACGGACGGACGGACGGACGGACGGACGGACGGACGGACGGACGGACGGACGGACGGACGGACGGACGGACGGACGGACGGACGGACGGACGGACAGACAGAC
Organism: Dermacentor albipictus; assembly: GCF_038994185.2. Taxonomy (NCBI): domain Eukaryota; kingdom Metazoa; phylum Arthropoda; class Arachnida; order Ixodida; family Ixodidae; genus Dermacentor; species Dermacentor albipictus. Next base: position 493,248,151 of record NC_091821.1, read on the forward strand.
AGACAGACAGACAGACAGACAGACAGACAGACAGACAGACAGACAGACAGACAGACAGACAGACAGACAGACAGACAGACAGACAGACAGACAGACAGACAGACAGACAGACAGACAGACAGACAGACAGACAGACAGACAGACAGACAGACAGACAGACAGACAGACAGACAGACAGACAGACAGACAGACAGACAGACAGACAGACAGTATCATTTCGTATCGTATCGTATCGCATACCAGTTGTACCAAGCCAAGCGCCGCCACATGCTCATATTGATTCCTACTTTCATATTTCATTTCAGATACAGAAATCCCTGTGACTGCCCGCACTTATGGTGAGTTGTAGAACTTGGTGGGTCGTGTTTAGCTTAGGTTACAACAAAGGAAAATGTTCGATAGAGTTTTGTTATTTCCCTGCACAATTCCAGAATTCACATCTCAACTACACGCGCAAAACAGCAGGTGGATACATGGGCAATCGATGGGCAACCGAAGACGCAGTTAGCGAAAAAGGGTGTTCGGCTGCATGAACCGGCTCATGAAAGACCCAGGTCATCGCGCACACCGGTCATAGACATCGCGCGAATAAACCATTCATGACTAATGTGTGCGCGACCAGCACTTCTGTATAGTCGAAATCTTCATATTGCCTAAGATAACCCAATTGTAATTACGCATGACGTCTCGATATAAAATATACGCTCGTGTTCACGTAACTTCTTTTGCTTGAGAACGTATTCTCGTTGACCGAAGTTCGTTTGCCGCTATGATATTGACCGGAGGGATAGGAATACTGCTGCTGTGGCGATTACGAATAGCACACAGCATTTCTGAAATAGCAGTTTTCTGACGAAGGGATCATTGTTCACAAATACATTCTCGCGCTAGGACTGTTCGTAACAACAAATTCCAGCCAGTCCTTTTGATGGATGTAGTTTTACCGGGCACGGCCAGCAAAGGAAAAAGATAAATGACGTGCAAAAAGCAATGTGAATACGGTCCAGACTCCCTGTGAGGACTGCAGCTTTAGCAGCGTCGGTTAGCATGGCAACACGTATTCTGCATGGACACAATATTCACCAATGTAATGTCAAATCTACAGTGAACTAGACGGAGTAAAGTGCTAGTAATGAAAAAAAAAAAGATATTGTATTTTGCAGTCGTTCGCCTGCGATATTGCCACCTCTCCTTAATTACGCTATGTCCCGCAGTTTATCATTTGTGCCGACCAAGGAATGGAACATCATTATACTGCAGTGATGAATTGAGCCCATATTCGCTGCGAGATCGAACTAAGGGCGACAGCACAGTCCTCGGGTTGCGTGCGGATAGGCGGTGGACGGCATGGATTGATATGTACGCGGAAGCGTACCGCTGTGAAAGATTCGGCCAAATTTTCTGCTAATGAAACACGCTGACTGCTGTGATCTGATCTTACATCGCCCTCCAAAGCCACTTTCTTGAGCAAAATACGCGACAACGTTTCCATTTACTTCAAATAAGCGCATACTGTCATTCAACGGGGACTGGAACACAGCCGCACAGTCTCTGTTCTGGCACTTTCTCGGGGCGCATTTTGTACATGGTCCGCTTGCGTTCCGCCTATTCGGTTATTATTGTTGCACCAGTTGTTAATACCGCATTGTTTGCGAACCTTGCACTGGTTTAATTTAGGAAATCTGGACTCCTGTACAACGAAGCTAAAGTGCATACTCCACAGCTTCTTTTCTTTTCTTTACTTTTTTATTCACTGAAATGCCAGCTGTTTGAATTCAATGAAGCAAGCTATATGCCACTGTTCATTACAGTACGTTAGTAGGGTCGTGCGGTTCATTGAGACGAGACTATTTTCATTGCCCTTGAACGCTTACGCGCATGACAGCGATTTCACATGGTCGTAACTATTTCATGAGCTAAAATAATTAGGCAATTTTATTTCAGCTAACAGTGACCACTGTGTTGCATCAAGCTAAGAACACCCAAATGAAGAGCGAAATGAAATTACAATATCCCGGTCACGCCGGCCGCAATTCAAGGGGTACGAAATGCAATAGCACGCGTGTATTTAGATTTAGGTGCACGTTAAAGAACCCCAGGTGGTCCAAATTTCCGAAGTCCCCAACTACGAAGTGCCTCATAATCAGATCGTGGTTTTGGTACGCGAAATCCTGTAAAAAAATTACACAGCCGCCTTTCAACTCAATGTTATGACGTCCTGCGTCCAGAGACCGGCGTGTCACATGTGACCCTATTTTAACTTTCCTCTTGTTGCAGCGAACCAAAGTAAAAAAGCGCGCGATTTAATTCTGAGGCAAAATCAATTCGCCGTAGTGCCACATATTAGAGCAGCATCTGTGGACGCGCAACCATTAAGCGAGAGTCATGCAATTATCAAGATGCAGTTATTGGACCACAAAGCGTATGAGGCGACGTGATATGAATACACGCTTACGACTCTCTTCTTCTTTTCTATTGGCGAATGACGTTCACGTCACCCCGTTCGTGTTTGATGGTACCACAGACATTGCGGAGTGATCAAGATATCGTGACCAGTCACTCAAGCGCGTTATTCACGTCCGGCTACTACCACTTCATCAATTTAATTAAAACAAGGTAAAACTCTTTTTGTGACGTTCTCGGAACACGAGGCTATAGTAAAATTGACGTGATCGGGGCAGTTGGAGGGCGCCATAATCCCCACACCGCGCGCTCGACAAGGTTTCATTCATCTCGCTATAGCTCAAAGACGACAGCGAAACGCTAGATGCTTTTGTGCACTCGCAGACCAGCATTTATGACTGTGCTACAGCCATGGTAGAACCGCGCGCACATGTAAGCACGTATAGGGCCTAGCAGAGCACGCGCAGTGCAATGCACGCAATCCTTGTTTCAGCTGTGCCCTCAAGGCGGCGACTCTGCTCGACCTCGAGGCCAATATTCATCGAAGCAAGACTTGCGCGAAATGTTTCTCAACGTTATTCTAGAACTGCTGAATATGTTAGCTGTATCATTAAATACAATGAAGCTCTCTATTCATTTGCCTTTCCACAGCAGTCGGAGGAGGAGGAGGTTCCCAACGTAAGTAATTACCCTTCGGCAGGGATCACCGGTAAATGGCTTCGCGCAGCCTAGGCCGCTCGACGCTGTTAGTAGCAGCATAGGGCACATTAAGTATTTTAAAAATCTTGCGAGGGTTATTTAGGAACTTGCCCGATCAGTGTACAGTATTTGTATTAGTGGCTACAGCATTGGTGTTGCTAAACACGTGGTTTTGGGTGCGGTTACTTGCATTAGTGACCACATTCTTATGCCTACAATAGACAACGATAGTGTAATAAGATTTAGTACAGCGGAAAAAAATGCGAGGTCGCAAAAATTCATCGGCAGCTGTCCGCATAGCGCGATTTCATTTTCCGTGGCGCATTTTCGTGACGTAGATCTGCACGCACTCGTTCGTGGTCAGTCAGAGCCTGTAACACAGGAAACATGGGCTGTAACTCACGACTAGTTTTAGATGAGAAAGTACTCACAAACAAAAAAAGTGTTCTTTACGCATTGAGCTAGCATGCATTACTAAGAGTGCTAGTTGTGTTTCACGATTGCGGCCGCATATTTAATTTAGTTCAAGAATTTCGCAATGCCACTGTACTAACAAATTACGCAGATCGAATGATATATGCTGGAATCTATATGACGCGAAGCTCTCGTGAAACGGTTAATAAATAAAATCCTGTAAATTTTCCCATTTCGCTCCTCCGTCTTGGCGTAAGAAAAACTGGCGCACGCCTGTGCTCTCGCTCACCCATCCCACGGAATGTGACAAATCCTACACTGGTTAATGTTTCATCATTTGTCCTTATATAAATATAGGGGCCGCTTCTTATCCGATTGCTCGTTGCGGGTATGTACTACTGCACAAAAATCATTAGCACCGTTATCAACGTGCGGATGCACTTCGTGTGCAATCCTCCATTGTGGTTATGTTCCGTAGCGTGGAAGTCGCGTTCATCATCAAAAATCGGTGGTCATCCCAACGAGCTGGTTGGTGGCACGATATGTACCAGGAGCTTCTAGGCTAATCCCTCGTTGTGGGTGCGTGCCACAGAGAGAAATCACCACCATAATCAACACCCGGACACGCTTCTTTCGCCGATCCATCACTGTGGCTATGTGTCATAGTATGGAAATCATAACCATCAAGAAGCGGTGATCATCTCAAAGAGATAATTGGCATGGCACAATAGTTACACAGTAGGCCGATACTCGGGTATGCCGATATAGTATGGGACCCTCACACAAAGGCTGGTATAGACATTACCGAAAGAGTACAAAAAAGGCTCTTAGATTTATCTACAGTGCTTATGATTGGCGCATTTCAGTCACCTCTTTAAGGTTGCGATCTGGGCTCCAGACACTAGAAACTCGTCGCAAAGTGCACCGTCTACAAACAATGTATAACATAGTTAACAACCACACTAAAATGAGATTTGACAACTACGTGCAATTTAACAAATCGCGACTGACCAGTGGTAAGCACAATCAAACAATATTGATGCCGTGTGCTAGAACAAACGCATATCTTCCTTCCTGCTCAAGACAATTTGCGAATGGAACGCTCTTCCGCAAAGCGTGGTCAACTCAGCCACTCCAGATTCCTTTTTATCTGCAACACAGAAGTGCTTGTAATGTCATGCATTCATTGTATCTTTTGCTTGTTACATATTCTGATGTCTCTTTAATTACGCCTTTCCTATTGGCAGCAATGTGACGGCATCATCGTATTTCTTTTGTGTATTTGCATATGTTTGCCTTGCCTATTAGGCTATCTTTTTACTTATTTTTTCTATCCCCTTTAGGAAAAAGTCTGAAATCACGTGATGTTTGTACCACTCCTGCCTGGGCTTCCAAATGGAAGCCGGCAGTATTGTGCTATAAATAAATAAATAAAGTACCGCCCACTTCTTGGCCAGTCTCTCGTGGTGGGCGATTGCCATTGTACCGCCCGCTTTTTCGGTAGGGAAATTACCTTGCCATTGTATGGAAATCATCATTCTCATAATCGATACGCGGAGACGCTTAAGGCTCAACCAGACGTACGCGTTACAATGCGTCCGCACACGCCTGCAGCACAGCACGCCTGGGCGCGTACGGCGTCAGGCGCGGAGGCTGTTTCGCGTGTCGGCGCGCGGCGGCGTGGAGACCTACAACCGCTAGGATTTTTGCGCCCGCGCCGGAAGCTGCCGCTCGCGTCAGTAGCATGACGCACCTCACATGGCCACGGCGAGCCAACGTCACTTCCGGAACGGCGCTTCGCGCGACGTTCAGGCAAGCCCGAGCAAGCTGCTTCAGCACCTCCTTGTTGGCTGTGAGCGTTGAGATCGACATTCTTCATGGCAGGTGCGGAAATCTTCAGCCGTGACGGCTGCATTAACAATGAAACTTTGATCGCCGAAGTGCAACGTAGCCAACCATCGGTACCGCTGGTACCGACGTCGCCTTCTCTTCAGCATTAGCAGCAACGTCATCATTTTCATGACAAGCAACACTTTCTTTTTTCTGGACAACGGTCTCATGATTCAACAGTTAGCACAAAGGTCGAGAGCTTGCAGCGCAGTTCGAGGTCTGACACACCGTACAACACGCGAGGCGCGTAGCACACGAGTGATGCTATGCCGATGCTGCTGCAGGTTTCGCCGGGCTCATAATACTCATATTAGGTCGCAGTTGAGCTGAATGAACCACAAGGAGTCGTAAAATATGTCTCTGAAATATAAAAACAAATGTTAAGCTAAAATTATTGTGTTTTCTTGCAATATGTAACACACTGCTTAACGTGGCCGTTAAGCGACACTGCCTTGAACATGGCAAGCTAGCAACACTGCGCCGCCGCTACGAGACGCGCGGCTACGCGCGGCAACTCGTGCATCGTTTGGGTGCGCGCCCTCTTGCTCCGTCGGGCGCGGCGCGACGTCGAGTCAGCGCGGTGTGTGCGGACGCATTGGAACGCGCACGTCTGGTTGAGCCTTTATTCGCCAGTCGCTCGTTGTTGGTATGTGCCCATAGTAGGGAAATAATATTCACAATCAACACGTGCCTGCCATCTGAAATAGTTATTTCGTGTCGGCACGAGAGAAGTATACGTGCGATTGTGGTCGAATGGTTGGAGCGTCAGACTGGTGCGTTGGCGGGTCCGGGTGTGAATCCCGGAGCTGGATGCGCCTCTTTATTTAGGGGAGGGTTAATCTACGCAGCGAGAGCCCGACCTACAGGCCATATCACCGGATGATAGCCAAAGAAAACTTCGCTTTACTAATATGGTGACTAAGCGCTAGAGATTGAACAGTATCTCGGCGTTTTAGCACACACACACACACAAAAAAATGTGCTGCAGTAGAAAGGCAGATGTCCATGAGTCAGCTCTCAGTGGCGGCTTCCCCGAAATAATGGAAGCCGGTCCCAAACGTACTGTTTTTGCCTATTGCAGACACCAGAAGCTTTGACATGCGCTGAAAAAACGTAAAAGCTACAGTGTGTTGCAACTTAGCCGTACGCAATAAATTCCAATGCGCACTTTACCTCTCCTTTCCGAAAGCCGGTTTTGTCCAGGAATCTATACGCTGAGCCCGAAAAATGGCGCAGCTCCTCACCTATGTTGTAGTGTCCGCATTATCCGTGAGCCGTGCTTCACAAACCCACGCAATTTCCTTTGCATGATTTCACGGAACAGAATATTGCCCGTACGTTCGCATCAACATAGCAATAATAAAATAGCGAAACAACTTACTGAATACTGGAAGTTCCCGGCGTAGTTGCCTGTAATACGGCAACGCCTGTGACGGCCCTCTCAACTTTTCACATTCCAGTGAAAATGTTTCGCTTCTGTCCTGCTGCAACGATAGGCCTCTCTCCTAACAATGCTGAGCTGTAACTGGAGAAACCTGGCGCCTGCGTCTCGTCACGCGGCACGTATGCGTGGGTGAAAGCGCATGCGGCCGCGGCAGTTTCGATTATGTCGCAGAGGCATAGATAAGCGGACGCTCTTGCCTTTGACGCCGTTGTATGTATGTAAGTTCTGTCCTTAAGCGTTATTCTCAACAACGAAGCTTTCCTGCACGAACTCTTTTACAAGTGAACAGAGCATCGAACGGGTACTTCAGCTGAGGCGCGACGTCTGCCCACCGATAGCCAAGCAGTGGCATAGCCAGTAATTTTTGGGCGGGAGGGCGGCCGGGCAGGCTGCATACTTTACATAAATTCAGGAGCGGGGAGGCTCGTGCCCGCTCGGCCCTCTCCCCCACCCTGGCTACGCCGCGTAGCCATGCGGCGCCTTCCTCCCGCTGTTCATGCGGCCGTCTCAACTTCCATAACAACGCGCTTGCCGCTCCAACAATGTACTATATGTAAATTTCATCGGGGCACATTGACTGCAGCAGCGAGGGACGGCGACGCGCACGGTGTATTTGTGGGAGAGGACCACCAGACTAGAGAGGAGAAGGGAGCGCTGCTTGTGGCAGCAATACAAGCTATCCTTCTTACCCAAATAGTCTTCTGCTGTTTATTCGTTCATTCATCCATTCATTCATTTAGTGGCCTCAATGCCACATGAAGTCTTACAGAGAAGAGGCCGCGGTTTCTACAAACAATGGATCAGAATTGCTTTCAATGGAGACGGGGAAGGCAGTTCCAACTGGACGCTAGCTGTCTTTGGCAAGAAGGAGTCTGAATAGTGGCTTGTACGGCAGCTTGGGACCTCGAGCCCGAATTTGGGGTCGACGCGAGACGATGTAGTGAGGCGCTACGAACTGTGCTTACTCGAGGTCCTAATTGGTGTGTTTTATCTTGTGCAAAATGACAAGTCGTGCTATCTTTCGTAATCCTGGGAGAGGTGGAACGTCAAGCAATTCTTTTGCTCTCACACTTGCTTCCACCTTTTTTCTGGTTCTTCATTCCTCTCCTGCAACTGGCGACAACATGCGTACGTGCTCGATGACGCGGCATTCAAAAACCGTGTAATAGCTATCTCTTTTTCGAAACGCAGGACCAAACACGACGACGACACCCGTGACGACAGTCGAGATAACGCAGGCGCCACCACCCACCCCGCCCCCTGTACCTCCTACGACCACCCCTACCACTACCACCACCACCACCACCACCACTACCACATGTGAGTGCTCACTGAACGCATTGCGCCATGAGGGTGTAAGCACGAGGCATGCCTATTTTACTCGGTGTGGGAAATTCCCATCGTCGCGAAGAACAGAAGGGAACTTTGGCGAGTCGCTGTTCGACGCAGTTACTACATAGTGTTGTGGCCCCGGCTGGTGATTATTTGGTTTAGCCTGTTTATGTATAGTTTTAAATCAATGCTTTCTTTGCCTGTTGCGTAAAATTCGTTTCTGAGCGAGTTGCTTGAAGTCTAAGGGATACAAATAGCGCGACAAGGAAATAAACATTTCAGAAGGGGGAGAAAAGAATCCTCCTGCTCATTTGTACTGCCTCCTCCTTAAGGTTTTTGTTTCCTTGTCGTGCTATAGTGTATCCATCTCTTTGCATCTTGCCCGCATTTGTTCTAGGCTAGCTGCCTCCCTCTCTCTTACGCGATTGACCAGTACCGGACACAGTGCGACGAAATACAGTATACAGGGTGTTTCACGTAACTTGACCTAAGGATCTTAAAAAGTGGTTAGCCGCAGCTTAATGAAACCAACAACTTAGAACTTGCTGTCCCGTGACAACAAATTTTGTAGTCACTTTAGGTCCAAGTGCATTTTGTTGCGTTGTAGAGGCGTTTCAGGAACAACCGATCCATCTTTGTTTTTGTCGCAACGTACTGCCTGGTGATATTTTTCGGCGAAAACTCACGAAATATGAAATAAAGCCACGTGACTGCGCTCGTGCGCTATCGTACTGCAGCGCTCTCAACAGCGCTTCGTGCGAAAGGACCGTGCAGGCGGACCGTGGCGAAGTGAGCGACCATGGCTCTAGGCATCGGCTTCGCAGTGCGCCAGGATCTTTGGCGATTGCACAGCAAAGGAAGCGCCGTCGTCCCTCATAAACTAAAGGCTCGACGCACGTTTGAGAGCGCTGCAATATGACAGCGCAAGAGCGCAGTCACGGGCGTTTCTTTCATATTTCGCCAGCTTTCTTTACACGCAGAAAAAAATCGCCACGCAACATCTACGTTGCCACAAAAAATTGGATTCCCTCTACAACGCAACGAAACGCACTTGGCTCTAAAGTGAATATTAACAATGTTGCACAACTCACCTTAGTTAACTAATTAAGCGGACTATGCAAAATACTCCAAGGAGCACCGCATGACGACACACGATATGCCGTTGGTTTCATGCAGCTCCGGCTAACCCCCTTTTTTTAAAAACTTGGTTCAAGTTACGTGAAACAGCCTGCATATTGCAAAACGAGGAGGTCCAGGATGGCAGGTGACGCACATAGGCATGGTTGTGATCTTTAACACAAGCACGCAATCGTCGTCATTCGATCGCGTTTTAAGGCGAAAACATTACATGCCCCATTACGCTAAAATGCGACGTTGTCATCCGCTGCTTGGGTAACCGGAAGATGGTACCAAAAATGGCCGATGGCGCGACGAGTAAAAACACGTCAGAAGTGCTCGGATTGACGTCAAACTTCCAGGAGGTTTCTGTAATCGAAGTCAGTTACTCGAATAGAAAAAAAAAGAAAGACATTTGATACATTTCAGTGCGGGTGGTATTCGAGCCCGGGCCTCCAGCGCGGGAGACGAGCACGTTTCCCCGACGCTACGGTGGCGCCACGGTCGCGGTTGACTAAAGTTGTGCCTAACGCGTGGGTCATTGCACACGTCATGTCACTGCCTCTGTCACTGGCTATCACGTGTCATTTGTTCTTCGGGTTTCATCCATGCTGTGTCTACTGCGCTGCACTCGCGACACCAAATCATGAGCGTAAAAAATGAGGTTAAACGACGTTACGTCGCTGCCTCCCGCGCGTCACTTGCCCTTGGTGTTTTATGGGTGCTTTGTCCACTCGGATGCACTGCGGAGCGTCTGTCTCAGCGGCACCTGTAAAACGTGGTCGCTCACGGAAGCGCGCCGCAGAAGACGAAGCAATTGGAACGCAAAAAGGAATGCCGTACAAGTTTACAACGTATGGGTATCAGGAACCCGTATGGGTTTCCTTTGTAGCATTTGCCACGAACGGGTGGATGTCTAATTTTCCCTTTATTAAGTTTACAACGTGCACGACGACATGCGGATGAATACTGAAGCGGCACTATTTCGCCACAGCTACCGCAATGCTTTCGCATTCCCACACGCAAGCATTCCTAAGTGTCTCTGCCAAACTCTGTTCTATTATCATTCCTCCAGCAACGTTGTCATGCCATCGCCAACGCTCCGCCGTCTTTACTTTGTCGAAGTCACTGCTTTGTTATCTTGTCATCGCGGTGGCGTCATCATGTTGTCATAATAACGACATCGTAACCGTGCAGTCGCCGTCATTTCATGATGCGTCGTCATACCAATCGAACCTTCGTTGTCCTATACCGGAGTCACCCCGCCATCGTAATCATCCTGGCGTCAATCTTTCACCAAGCTGCCATCATTTCGTTGTAGCCATGCCATTCTCATAATTGCGACATCGTGCATTTGTCGACATATTTCTTCATTTGAAAGCGAATAGCATTCTTTGACTTTTTCGGCCATTTTCGTTGTGTCGCAAGTCGGGTGATCAGACGGTGTTCTCGCGTAGGAGGGGGAAGGTGAGGAATCGCACTATGGATAAAGGCGTGTGCTCTTGGGCAACCGAGTGAGGGCCGTCGTGCGTGAGCTCTCCTACCTCATTGTATTCATTACATATTGGGGGAGAGTTACCATGGTACCCCATTGGGTAAGGGGTGCGGGAAAGAGGGGGGAATCAGCACGGCCGCTCGTTAGCTCGCTCGTTCGTTTGTCGCGGAGAGTGCAGGGGCACATGCTCCAGGGCATGCGAGTGGCGTGAAGGAACCCAATGAAACAGGAAAGCAGGTTGTCGCTCGCTCATTTATCGCACATCTCGCACGCCGCCTGGCGGTCGTCAGCCCAACGTGAACGGCGCAATGGACGAGATTCAATAGCGGATTCTGTCCCACGAAAACTAAACCGCAGGTGCATGCAAACGTTCCGGCCAACGCTGACCGCGTTGACGCCGACACACCAAGGAGAGCAAGAACAGGACTCGTTCGCTCTTCACCGCTGCCACGAAGAAACTACCGGAAGGGAAATGAAGTCGCCGAGAGAGAGAGAGAGAGAGTTGCGTGTGCTTTCGGGCAATGGAGTTGCGGGGATGGGGGACACGGAAAAAGGGGTGAGGGGGGGGGGAGCAGCTATCACTCGCTCGTTCACTCGTTCGTTCGTTGCTTTGTTCATTCGTTCAAGCCATTCGCTTATGTTTAGAATCTTCGTCGATGATTTCTGCATAACTTCCTCCTTCTTTAGCTTTAATATAGCGCCTGTACCTTCGCCTAAAGTCCCTTGATAATTTGAAAGTACCGCCACTCTTTGAACTCTGCCGCCGCTGCGCGACCTCCTTGCCTCCTCCTCGCCCCTTGCGTGTCCCCCCCGCGGCAACCAGTTTTGCCCCCGTTTTTCTGCACGACGATTGGTCTCCCTGCCGTTGCCCTTGGAAACACGCAGATCTTGAGTTTTGCTTGTGTTTTTCTTTTTCGTTCGCGCCATTTTCCTCCTGGCCACGGCTGGCTCGGTGCTTTAGCTCGGCGTAGCGAACGTTGTGCGCAATGTTTCTGGTCTATGTGCTAGCGCTATGCCGGGCTGTTGCGCATATAACTGCAGCAAGAAGCCTGAAGATGGTTATGCCGTTTTTATGATACCCCAACGAAAGCGTAACGGCTTGCGTAGGAAGCAGTGGCTGCATGACATTGGCCGAAGCAACTTTGTTCTGACAAAGAACAGCGTTGTTTTCGAGCTGAGGAGTCTTTCTTATAGCTCGTAGCAAAGCATCCCGTAATGCTGCATTTTTTTATCATTCTTCCGGCCTGCTCACCAGCGTTTTTGTTGCGGTTGTCCTCAGTATGCTTAATATTCTGGGGTATCTCCATCACTTCGCACGTCGCAAACTGTTGTTATTCAGTCGGAAGCGCAGAATTATTGATTCTGCTTTGCGCCCTGAAAAAATTAGTGGCAAGTATCCCCGTAGTATTGTAGGTGCTGAGGGTTCACTAGTCAAAATTCAGCTTTTTTTTAGTTTTAAGGCGAAAGCCTTTAGATCTTTATGTTTAAAGGTCGCGTTCTAAACTGGAAGTATCACGTGGCCCAAGGAAGGCCAGAGGGGACCCAAAGCATGTCCACCCCTGTATGAGAGAATGATTACCCAAGTTAATTAATGAATCATTAGTGGTTGACATAAGGTGGATTAGGGAGGATTAAGATTGATTAGAGTATATTAAAGAAGATTAAAGTGGATTAGAGTGCATTGCGAAGGATTAAGATGCATGAATAAAGATTTGGGTGCGTGGAGGAGAATTAAGGCGGATTACGATGGATTAAGGTGAAGTGTTGATGAAAGGGTATTAAGACCGATTGGGGTGGATTAGGGCGCATGAACAACAATCCAATCACTAATCAATCATTACTTTGGTAATCATTAATCATCTCTTATACGCGGCTGCACATGCTTTGGTTCGCTTCCCGCCTTCCTTCGGTCACGTGATATTTTCTGTAGCTCACAACAGGACCTTGAAACAGAGGTCTAAGGCTTTCGCTTAATAAGCCACAGACAAAGGGATGTGTCACAAGCAATACTAGACCAGACGCACGAAGTAAAGCATCTGATCATGTGGCAGAAAAATTGTCTGGAGTATAGAACTCGCCTCAAAGCTCCATTTAAATTAGTATACCCCATTCATACGGCGTTAAGAAAAAACCAACCTCCTCATAAACGTTGCCTCCAGCATTATCGATGCTGTTATTAGCATTTCTCAAAATTTTCAACCCCACTGGGGCGCGCAACTGGCCCAATATAACACGCCTCTATAGAATCCTGCGGCCCGTCCGCAGGAGCCCAGGAGGAATAGCGTGCCGTGCGCAGCCGGCGGGCGAGGAGAATCGAGGAGGAAAGCGCCGTGAGGAGGAGAGTGTCGCTACTTTCAAATTATCAAGGGGCTTTACCTTCGCCAATCCCCATTGTTGGTATGTGTAATATGACAGTATACGACATCATAAACACGTGCTGATCATCTAAAATAGGTAGCTGGTTGTTTGCACGGTGACTAAAAAAATCTGGGGTTTGGCGTGCTCGAACTACGGTTTCCTTATGAGGCACGCCGTAGTGAAGAACTCCGCATTAGTTTTGACAACCTGGTGTCCTTCAACGTGCACCCAAATTCACGAGGTGAACCCAAATTCCATCTCGAGGCGCGCTCGTGGCGTGGCGTCGCAGCCAATGATAATTTGTTGCAGAGGTGGATCATGTACTTTGGCGCGCAAAATATTCGCGAGCGAGTTGAGTGCGCAAGCACACGTTTAATAAAATTTCCTCTTGTCTAGCTGTTGTAAACTTCGCAATCTTGGTATAACCTCCATCAGCCGTTTGATTGCGATAGCAACTATGTGGCCATTCCAGGTGCATTTCTGTCGTCGGCGTCGCCGTGAGGTTCCGTATAAAGTCCAAGTGCAACGAAACCACGACCAACACACATAAGAGACAGTGCCTCAGTATAATACTACATACAGAAACCAAGAAACATGGCGAGCAAGAAGTTGGAAAGAAACTGGTCAATAAGTAGCTGCCGCGGGTTCCTACCGACACATACGGGGACTACGAAGGGGAAGCCGACCCGACATGATATCAGACAGTCAAGTGCTGCATACAAGCCCTTCAATATGAGGGGCATCGCGTGGCGATACAAAGTGATGCATACGCGATATATCGCGTAAAGTACACACGGTGCAAGATTTCGCAGTGACTGTCGATTAAACGAATGACCACGTTAACGTTCTATATTTAGAGACCCGACTAGTACTAGCAGCGTTAATCAATTCGTGCTGGCTCAAATAAAAGAAAAGAAGGAAATCTGGGATTGCCCCCTTAAGAACCGCAATCAGATTTTGATGTACGCCGTTGCAGGAGAAATTCGAATAATTTTGAGCACCGTGGCCCTTTTTACGAGCACCTAACGCCGGTACACGAGCGTTTAAATGCGAAAGCATTATGTGTCCCATTACGAGAAAATCCGGCGTTGTAGTCGGGGGCGTGACAGAATGATGGTCGCAGAAATGGCCCACGGCAAAGAGTGAAAAACGCGTCAAAGATATTCAGATTCGCGTACAATTCCTCAGCGAGGTTCGTGTAATAGAGAATAAGGCAATACCTTTGCAAAAGGATATTTGGAAAATTCAGGTCTGGGTGATGCCGGGCCTCTGGTGTGCGAGGCGAGCCCACTTTCCCGACGCCACGCTGGCTCCACGCTCCTGCCTGGCTGAATGTAGGCCCGGTGCGTCCGTCGTGGGACACGTGACTGCGCAGACAGTGGGTGGGAGGGGGCCACGTCATGAGTGTATAAAAATTACGGGGCCTCTTAAGATCTCTCCTAAGAGGTGAACGGCGAAAGCCTACTCTTCCTCCTCTTGTCATTCGCCTTATTAGTGATTATTTTTAGGCATCTGTGATCAATACTGGTCGTTACAATTCGTCGTTAGACATATTGGTCATTAGTAGTCATTACTAGTCATTTCAAGCCGTTCCAGTCATTATTAGTCATTACTGCTGGCCTAATAATCTTTAGTCATTTGTAATCAATTGTGGCTATTACGAGCCAGCATTAGACATATATTGTTAATTTCTTAGTCATTACAAGTAATTAGTAGTCATTTTATTCATTACTACTCATTACTAGACATTTCCAGTCATTTCCAATCAATTGTGGTGATTACAAGCCGTCGTTAGACATACTAGTCGTTTCGGAGTCATTAGTCGTGACTACAAGTCATTAGTAGTCATCATTACTCATTACTAGTCATTATTAAAGCTACACCAAATGCAAATACCAAGTCGACGTGGACTGTTTAAATACCATTCCAGAAACCTCGCAACGCTTATCTCGTGCGAAGAAAAGACCTAGTTTGAGAAAAACTCCGCATGCCTTTTTTGAAATTCAAATCTTGCGCCACCCAACCGGGGGAGTGGTGACGTTGCATACGCCATCACCTACCTTTGTTCGTCGATGAGTCAAACGTCGGGCGACAGACGGCGGTACCGGGCCAAGACTGAGCGGTGGCTTCGCAGCTGCAGCTCCTTTTTGGTCAAGCGGCGTAGGCCGTTCGGGCATTCCGCGACATCCTGTAGACGTTGAATTCCCTGGTACTCGCAAGCCAGTAAAAGCAGCGCAGCACTACGCGGTAACGAAACAACTGAAATGTGAAAGAGGGGACAGTGCAGAGTCGAACGAAACCTTTACACCGCCGGCGTCGTTTTCAAGGGTAATGCGACTGAGTTCTTTGTTGTAAACATGAAAGAGAACTGGAGAACGTTTGTCTTGTAATGCAATTCAATTCTGTTTTTATAACGAGTGTTTTAGTACTAGTGACAGAATTTACCTGAGGAGTCCTTTCGTCATCGGGCAAGTACTTGAATATCCCGGGGCAGTCTCTAATGATGTCCTGCATTTACCTCAATTTGTCGATTACTAAGGCTCTGTTCGCGATAATATTGACGCCTTAGATATTCTCGAGCACCAATCTATCACTTTAGGTTTGACTTAATATTTGCCTTTAGTGTCCCTTTAACCTCTACCAATCTCTATTATAACGTTATCATTCACTAACTAACAGTATGAATCATTTTTAATTCTTTAATCTCTCTTCATATGGTGGCATGACGCTTCGGCGGACACTCCGGCGGTCAGGTCTGCTGACGCAAACTTCACCGTGAGCCTAGAAAGGATTTCGCTTTAATAAAAAAGCATTAATGTCCACTTCAAGGCAGCTGAGCCGTCCTTCGAGTTATGAAATCCACGCGGGCAAGCGACCGCGCTGAGACGCTCGGCGCGTTTTCATTTGGCCTTACCGAGGCGCAGTTATAAACGAAGGTGACAGTTTGCGCTGACAAGGCACGCGCAGAAAAAAAAAATACATTTCACTAGAGGGGTTATAACGCTGCATTCCCTCACGTGACCAGGGTTAAAGGGCAACTCCGGCGATTGTTTTATGTCAACGACCGTCAATAAAATTCAATGGGTACGTTCCTGTGCACATTCCCGTCATGTACTCAAAAAAGCAGGTTTGAGAGTTGCACAGATTTTTTTACAAATTAATTTACTAAATTGCCTCGAACACCCACCTTACCTGTTCCTCAGTTACAGGCAACATTGTTTATGACGTCAGTGGAGTCCCACTCAGAGCATGCCGGGTTCATGCAAATGACAGCGACGAGAGCGTAGAGTCGACGATCATGAGTTAGTGAGAAGTTGGTGTCAGGAGAATTTGCCTTCCCTGCCTACGGGCAAGTGATGGGAGGTGGCAAGTGGTGTTGCGTTGTTGGCTGCACGAACTTCAGCCCTCGCCATCCGCACGCACAGTTTGAGCTGATGCCGATCGTTTTCAGCTGAGGTTAAGCATATATGTCAGAGTCGCGTAGTTCACGCGTCTGCTGCTGGCGGACCTGAGTTGCTGGCCTGAAGCTACTTAAGTCATCAGGATGAAGAAAACTTCTGTGGTTCAGTTTTGCCCATACGGATATGAAATAAACCGTTGCTCATTTTGTACAGTTCCTACACAAAAAGCCAGAACCGAAGACACGGAGCAGTATCAACATCACTACGTTGCCGTTTCCGACGGAAAGCTGCCCGCCGCACTTACCGGCACTTCCCTAAATTAAATGCGACTGCGAAGATGGGTGTATTTTTACGTGTTGTCGTGCGGACTCATTGTTTAACTTCCGAGGTGCACTGCTTGCCTCGTATCCCAAATGGGCAGTGAGCGTAGGCCCCTTCGATACAGCAGCGCAAACAGCCGCCTCGTTCAGCTGCCAACGGTATCTGTACTGGCACCGGCGTCTCCGCGAGAAAACTACGCGTTCTCTAAATGAACAATCACGCGCGCAAAGCCCTCACCAATGTCCACTTTACGGAACATATTCTGTGCATGAAGAGAATACAAAGAATGATAAGTAGGCAGCCTAACGCTGCCGTACTACAGTCTCCCGATAGCTGTTTTCTAAGGTGCGTGGTCATTCATATTAGCGCAATTCAGACTGATGCAACGGTGCTTACATGCACAAAATCTGCGTGTTTTCATATGTTATGACATTATTTGATGTCAACGATGAGCGGCTAGTATTATATCTCAAGCGAACGACGAGTGGTCGCTGCACCTTTCGATCGATGCAAACAAATGCACCGTTCAGTGCTTTGGACAGTCAGCGGCGTTCTTGCGAGATACAAATGCGGAAAATTGTGCTCCACATCTCACAGCGAGCGTGCGAAGCGTTTGCCTGAGAAGGAGTAAAACACCTAAAACAGCAAGCAGCACGTGTAAAATCAGTGGTTTGGGCTACCCTTGGTCTTCAAGTTGCAGCACGATATGTAGCACAGGGGCGCTGGCTCTCGAGATGGCGGGTCGAAGGCGAAAGGCGATTCGTGGCTATCGAATTCGTCAGAATCATATCTTTCAATATCTGACAGATCCTAGGAGCTGGTGCAGCTCACAATGTCACCCGAAGATCCGGCGCGGTCACGATGCCATAGAGTTACTATACTGACTCTAGAGGACAAGCTACCCATAGGGCCCATGCATTGAAATCGGGAACCGCAAGAGCGCCGCCATGTTGCTACGCGCCGATGTTGCCAGCTCCTGAGACGCTTGCTAGACTTGGTGACAGTAGTCAGTTTTAAGCCAGCAACAGTAGCAGCGTAGCAGCATGGCGTCTCGCTTGTAGTGTCGTGATGTGTGCGTGCAGCCGCGTGTTTGGGCTTTATAAGTTGGTTCTTTATTCTATGTTGCGGGATGGTGTGGGTGTGGTCCATGTTGGCCGTACAGGTGGCAGTTATGCAACCGAGGGATGATCCTGTTGGAGTTTCTGGCGGTATGCGGTTTTCAGCGGTAACGCCTGTTGCAGGAGTGTCACTCGACGAGGTTACGAGCTCGAAGCTGTCGTCAGATTCCTCGTTGGCGTTCCGTAATTCTCTTCGCACGGGCGCGGTATGTTGCAAAAGCCGCTTTCGCGACCTATCGTCGCAACGATAGATCGTTTTTTTTATTATTATAAGTACTGATCCAGCTGTAGGGCACATGTAACCGACAAACGGAAGTCTCAGGAGAGCTCCTGAGATTATAATAAAGCAGGCGGCGCAGGAACTCCAGGGCACCCAAGGGACAGTGGGGGTATCAAAGCTCCAAGCAGAACGGTACGTAGGTTGGGGCCGCCGAGGCAGGTGTGTGCCAGGGAGTGTTCGCATGGACAGCTGCCCTGGCACGCGCAGCAGTGCCTCGCAAGGTCGAGATACTTAAAAGGCACCTGCGCCCATGATCTTTCTTTTGCCTCGGGGCAGTGAGCACGATTAACGAGTATAATATGGAGGGCATCCGGTGCAGTCGCGAATGCGTCATGACAAATGTAGCTCGCGTCGCCTGGCGTGTGTAGTAATATCTGAGTTGGTTGTATGAACTTTATGCGTAATACGCTTTGTTACGGTACCTTAAAGGAATGGGTCTAGAGAATGGTGTTGGTACATTTTTTCGTACCGCCCTAATGCTATACCCTCCACTACAAACACACACACATACCCCCTTTTTATGTATACATACAGTTACTTGCCATGACGGATCATAGTCTCCTTTATTTTTGCAAAATAGAGGAGGCTACGGACCGATTGACCAGTTCAAGTTGTCAACTTGTCAGTAACTCTCATAGGAATCACTGTAATAAACACAATTCCACGATCGGATTGTTTACTTTCATTTTTTGTTGTAACACTGAGGACTACATAGAATTTTATTTTGTATATGTGAGAGAAGTATGTGGATATCACGAGCTTAAGCCAATGTGCAGCTGCTACAACACGAACTGCATTGAGGGCCACACAACACATACGTAATTAAAGGTGCAAAATATAGGGGGAAGCTTCAAAATACGCTTTGTAGCACTCCTAAGTATAACATATATTGTATGTGTACAATAAACGTTCAAAAATACAATGCATCAATGTCCCATTTGCCTTCGAGTTTATTATCAAGTTCAAATTTACTGAGGTTTATTATGAGCATATGTACAACAGGAATGTACTGACACACCCGCAGTCAAAGTGGCTGTTCGAGGTGTGCTGGCTGCCTCAGTGCAAGAAAAAGAAATTGGGTGAATGTCGACACCAGTGCCACTGCTTCTTGCCTCTGACCTGCACATGCCTCCGCGGCATCTTGCAAGTGTGCTGGCGTGGCGAGGCGTAGGAGTCATCCGAGAGAAAGAGTATCGTTTACATGGAGAAGTGTCTGTTCACATTGCCTGTCGCTTTCCCTCAAGTGTTTCCTTGGCGACTAGGGTTACACACCCGCAGTCAAGGTGGCTGTTCGAGGGGTTCTGGCTGCCTAAACTAAAGAAAAAGAAAGCAATTAGATTAATGTCGATACCAGTGCTATTGCTTCTTGCCTCTTACCTGCATTTGCCCCCATGGCCTCTTGGCTTGCGGAGTCTGTATGAGGGAGCTGCTGTGGCTAGGCGTAGGCATAGTCTAAGCAAAAAGAAAAGGCCATTCAAATGGGGAATTATGGAAATAAATGCAGTTATGTCTGCTTCTTGCACTCTTCTTGCCTAAATGTTTTCTAACATAGTGTCCAGAACACACCAGCACTTTGACTGCTTCTGCTTTTTACCTGCAGGTGTTGTTGCGAGATCCTTAGTATGGCTGCATGCAGCATTGTAACACTTGGTGGAGGCATTTGAAGTGGTAGCCAAAAACATTAAGAATCATCCTTGTCTGCTCGAATGCTTTCAATTTCTAAATGCAGTGGTAACTATCACTATTAGTGCAAGGTCCCCCACATCTGTGCGGCAAGTGCCATAGCTCGAAACTGAATTTTTCCTTTAGTGTTTCACAAGGCGTCTGATATGTCCACATTAGATGTGATGTGTTTGTGTTTATTTATCCCAGTGTGGAGAGAGCATCATTAAATTGCTTTTTTTTACTTTTGCCTCTCTTGTTTTTTGGTTTATTTCTGAAATCATCCAGCAGCAGTCTCATGATGCTAAAGTGACTTATGTAATGGCAATCAGCTTTTGTTTTGCAGTAAAACAACGCATTTCCCGACCCATTGTTTGACATCCCCTCACTCGCATAATTTTGCAGAGTATTCTACCTATATTGCCTTGCTTGACCTCCACTAAAGAGTCTTGCATTTTCAAATACGACTCTTTCCTTAAAATCATTCGACACTTCTAGTAATTTCCGTACCTTGGGCTTCTGATACTCTGCATTCACCATTTTTGCTTGTTTCTGACTAGAAATGTCGTCTTTAATTTCGAGCTTAAATTTTACCTTTGGAACACACGGAAGGGGTTGCCATTGCATATCTGCATAAAAGGGAAACACGTTTCATTAAACATTTGCAAAATCCAATTGAAGATTGATGAATGCAGCTTGTAGTGTGATATGACTGAATGAGCCATAAAAGTAACTCATCTCACTTGGTAAATTAAAGCACATATTAGTGTGATGTACAAGATACGTTACACTAACGGGGTGGGTTCTCTTGTTTATACAGCAACTTAATCGGTGCGCGAGAAAAAAATTATTTTGTATACCCCTTGTACACACTCATTCAAGGAAAATGAGCTGGAGCTGTACGCATGATGTACTTATTTTACCTGCGGGTATGGTAAACAAAAATGTGTCCCAGCTGCTTAGTGGTATTAAGGATTATGTCAGTATTGCACCTGTGCCTGTTGTCTAAAATAATTGAATTTTAAAAATGCTCGCAAGGATCTGTTGTGCATATCTACAGTTTATGGATACATGTAAAAGACTAAGCATCAAGTGCAAGTGAACGGTCCCACAGGCGCGGAGTCGATCATGCAAATAGATTCGCTGCACAAATTTATGACCAGAAAAGATATTCCACATGAAAGGGCATGCAAGGAAGTGTTGAAAATATTGCACAGTTAATAAAACGCCTGCGCTATTAATATGAGGGTTGATGCACTGGTTATGCAAAACGGAGGTGAGGCGTGCAGACAGGACACAGGCGTAGAGCATTTACAAGCAAACAACACGAGCGCCGCCCACTTCTCTACTCTTGTGCCCTGTCTGCACGCCTCACCTCTGTTTTGCATAATGGATGCTTACCAACTAGCTCAGCTTTCTGTCGTTCTAAGTCTCGATGCACTCGATTTCGTCCGCATTAGACACTCGCCTCTTGAAAACTTCGTGGCACAGAGATACTCGGCATCAGTCTGTTTTTCTGCTGTGGCCTTTGTAGAGGCATGATTGTTCAAAGTGAAACAATTAAACAGATTTTTTTAGTTGCTTGTGGCTTCGCCAGTACAATTCCGGTGCGCTGGTCCGCCTGTCCAGCAATTTCCTACTGAAGGGAAACCTTCAGTAGGAAAAATGCTCTACTGTGACGCTTCTCAAACGATTGTGATGCACCACAAGAGCTGCCTACTCGCGTGATATTCTCAACAAGGAGATACATTCGTTTACTTACATGTGAAGGTATATGCCAGAGCACTTCGGGGCTTCGGTGCGAAGGCACGAGTTTGCCATAGCCTCCGATGTCGACGCGCAATCGCATGTCAAACCTAAACTGTACGAAACCACTACGCATCCAAAAAACAGATTCGAAACCGAAATTCGCGCCATCCTTTATTGCATGAATGCGTACATCGTGATTTACATAAGTCACAGACTTAGCGATCGCTTTCTCTAAACTTAATATTAACGTACCACCTTCATAAAGCCATCAGGTAAGCGTTTTTAGATGACAAAGCATAAGGTGACCTGTACTTGTTTTCAGCTCTTTAAATAGTAATTGCGCTGGCCACATTGACCAGCAGCAACAGGGCGGTGCCCTAGAGGTTCCCAAGTTTCCGGCCCAGCCTTTCCTCTATAGTTGTTCTAACTCTATGCACGATGCAGCCAAGCGTCTGCCCTTGGCTGCCAGCGGGCGAGACCAGCATGCCTTGCGCGCCTTTCTCGGTGGAGACACTCGTGACGTCACAAGAAGAGGTTCACTCGGTTGCTTAGTGAGGTTTAGGTTTCATTTTTGACCTTTTTCGCTTATTTAAGGGTATTTTCCAATTTGCGAAATATTTCTACTATTAGACGCACGACAGGGGGTCTCGTGAACCTAAATATTCTACCACCTTGACATGGTCAAAAATCGCCGGTGTTCCACTGTGCGTTTCTGCTGCTTTGTTTTTGCACTCTTCCTCAATGGGAATGCAGCTTCCGCAGACGGAATCGAAAGCGCCACCCCGTGCTCCGCAGCGCAACGCCATGTATCCACTAAGCTGCAGCGGCAGCGTGAAGTTTCTGACAAAGCAATCGGCACTGATTTATTTCTGTGAGGTTCTGCGGACATTTTTCCTGACAAAGCATGGAAGTTCTGTAGTTAGTTGTCCCTATCCTTCCATCTGCAGTCATATTGTGAACAAAAAAATTCAACTTTCTGCATATTCTTACAATAACAATCTTTTTTGATGATTTAAGGAATCCTTTAGGAGCCCTAAACGAATTCTTTCTGTTATTGTTTTCAGATCGGCCTTCAAATCCCGCTTACGTGAAGAAAAGTAAGTCACCCGTTCTTTCTTTCTTGAGGCAATCAGATAGCAGCACCCTGACAAGTAGGCAAGAATAGTGCTCAAGCGTGGATGTGTAAAGCGCGTGCATACATATTTTCATATGGTTTCCGCGCTTGTGTGGCAAATAAAGAAACTTATCATCGGGCGCGCTACTTCTGCGTCACATCAAGGCGCCGACTACGGTGGGGGGCTCCGGGGCCCGAATTCCCTCCAGAGCTTCCCGGGGGGGGAGGGGGGGGGGGCCCAGTGATGCCGAAGCCTATCCCTCCACCACTCACACACACGCACTTGAAATGTCATTGCCAGTGTTTTGTGACACACATCATTTGAGGTTTCCTTTGACTTGCCTCGACCTTTCTTCCTAAAATTTTATTGGGGCTTCTAGCTTACCTCAGCATAGTTGGCGCGCACGTGCATGACTTTGAATTCATAATTTCGCTTTATTTCTGCAAACCCTGACAGTAGGAGGACAAGGACATTAGAAGCACCAGCGGCGGCTGCCTCATCCATATTTTCTCACTTCAACATTGTTTGAAATTTGCGCTGTAAACACCAAGCACATTCACAATATATTTAAATAGATGCACAGGACAAACTTTATTATAGTTTTGAAAGAGGAAGGGTAGCCAATTAAGAATTATTTCTAAAGGTATGGACAAGCTTATGCCTAAAGAATGAATATGTTGCTGTATGTTCACCTCGATTCAAATTGCTTAGCCTGCTTTTTTGACCCCCCCCCCCACTAAAAAAAATAACCTGCAGACTTCAGTAAGCCCTTGGGCCGAGTACATTATCAATGACGTGTGAAGTGCACGTGAATGATATGTGTTTCAGTATTGCATCGCCTTCTAGTAAGCAATTCTAACGGCTCATGAAATAAAAGATAAACATAACCTCTTTTAACAGGTTACGACATTTATTAGGGATAGAAACATCTTCACTTGCATGTGGAGGCCCTAAATATATACAGGGTGTCTTAATTAACAATGATACACCAAGATTTAGAACAAAACAGCAATTGCGCTACTCCAAGAAAACCTAATGCATATTTTTTTCCAGTACAGTGGAGTAGCCCCAGTAACTTTTTCGTTACCGAAAGTTATTTATGTAAATATAGTTAGTTATCTACCTCGACACGTACTATCCTAATTATCAAAGTGTCAGGCATTTGTAGGTACATCTAACTGCGGTATTTTCAGTGACGTACTAATTGCGTGCTCATTTTTTTCGACTGATATATAAACCCCGCGAAATATGAAAAATACCTCGTGACTGCGCTTCCACCTGCATCATAAAACAACTCCCTCGAACAGGCTCCCTCTGAATTAGCCAGAACGAAATAAAGGAAATAAAGAAAAAAAACATAGTGATCGAGCCTTATCTGCCGCGCTTGGGCCGAAGTAATACGTCACGTTTGGTACTAGTTGGCAAAAAGCTGTGTTAACTGTAGTCTTAGCCTAGATAAATTGCACGGATTGTTCTTTCTTTTTGCCACAAAGCCTGCCATCACAAAAGCGACACTGACTGGACAGCGTTACGTGGACGAAATGCTTGAAGGAGTGGTGGATGAGTTTCTCAGCGAAGTCCCGCTGTCACGTCTTCCACTTCTGCGGTATCGGCAAGATGGAGCACCAGCACACAGCAGCAGCCGAGCACAATACTGATTGGATAGGCCTTTTCATGTGCAATAGATTGGAAGGAACGGGCCTGTAAATTGGCCGGCCAGGTCACCTGACCTCTCTCCACTCTACTTCTTTCTATGGGGTTATATGAAAGATCGTGTTTGCATGGTCGAGATGGACGTCAGATTAGCTCAAGGCAAGGATAATGGATCTCTGCCGTAGAATTCCAGCGTCGGTCATCAAGAAAGCAACTGACGATGTGATAAAGTGGACTCAGTACTGCGTAGCTGCAGAAGCAGCAATTCCAGTACGTCCTATAGGCAGCAGCTGGTGTTCAACGGCGCTTACGAAGTCAGATAATAAGGGCACGCTGAAATGCGATGGTTTTCTTTTTCTGTTGCTTTTTTGTGCAGACGTCCCGATTGCCGATTCGGCTCATTAAGAAGTGGTACGTTTACTTTCTTGAACGCATTGGCTTTGCCTTTTCTTTAAACGTGGGTCGCTTGAAGGTCTGTTTATTCGCTTTTATTTTTTGCCACGAGCTTTTTTTTGCAGCAGCTATACACTCTGATGCAAAATAAAACCATCATTCTAATTTGGCTTTCATCCGAAGCAACTTTCTGGCGCGAGATGTAGCCATATAGCTGCGTGCGCACACTGTCGATACGGTGCGAGCAGAGCCGGGATTTTGAATAATGATATGCCTGTTTCATTGCTTTTCGCGTTTCGTGCGCGCCCAGAGCAGCGCTTCGGCCACGGTATCAAGGGCCTTTTCTTATCAATGTGATCAGTCGGCCTTGAGAGACGGATAATAAGTGTGACGTATAAATTAGAGGAAGAAATAGCTGCGAAGCCGCGAAACCTGCTGTTGGTGCTCCTTCCATACCATTATCAAGGTAATGAGCTGTCTCTTCGGGTTTGCGGCAGGCATATCAGTTGCTTTGAATCAGCTTATTTGAGGGCGCTGCTTTATGATGCGGGTGGGAGCGCAGTCGCGTGATATTTTTGATATTTCGTGGGGTTTCTTTACCAGCGGGAAAAAAATTAGTACGCCATTAGCGCCTTGCTGAAAACGCCACAGTTAGATGTCATTTGGGGGTGCACACAAACGCCTCATTGACACTTTGACAACTAGGACGGTACTTCTCGAGTAAATAATTATGATTAACTGAATAAATCTCAGTAACAAAAGAATTACTGACGGCTATTCCACTGTACCGGAAACCATACGCGCTAGGTTTTCTTCGAGTAACGCAATGGCTCCTTTTTAAATAGTTGGTGCATGATAGTTGAGACACCCTGTGTAATTCAATTAATAACCGAAATGAGGCCAAGCTGAATTGACTCGAAATCAGAATCAACAGCAGACATGCGCAGCAGCGCTCGGACTCAGTAAAAAAAGGGGGAACAAGAGAAAGAGAGAGTCTGTAGTTTTTCCGGAATGGCGAAGCAGAATTTGTGATAGCAAAGTATACGGCAACTACACGAAGAAAGATTACACCGCCGAGGGACGCCAGATTCTTGGTGGTGCGAGAGGACTCGGGCTGTGAAATTAAACGGTCTCCCACTATCAGTCTGGTAAATACTCAGAAGGCCGTCACTGCAGTGAGGAAATTATCGAGCTATGTATATATATATATATATAAACGACAAGAGAGGGGGTTAACTGAGGGTCCCGATTTTTATTAGTCCTATCATAAGATGCCAACAAACACTGACACCAAGGACAACATAGGGGAAAACTTGTGCTTAATAAACGAAATGAAGAAACGATAATTTAATGGACATTAAAGTGGATTAAAAAACAACTTGCCGCAGGTGGAAACCGAACCCACAACCTTCACAGTTGTTTATTCATCCACTTTAATTTCCATTAATTTATCGTTCAAGTACTTTCCCCTATGTTGTTCTCTGTGTCAGCGTTTGTTGGCTTCTTATGATATGACTATATCTATATATATATATATATATATATATATATATATATATATATATATATATATATATATATATATATATATATATATATAGCGCAGCTTCCCCTCAACCCCCCCCCCCGGAAGAATGCATACTTTGCGCCTATGCGTCCCATAGCATGAAGGCTTTTCCTTTTCCATGCGACGCATTACTTTGGCCAAGTATACCGTGTTTTCTCAGTAATACTAATCGGTACGTATCTCACAACTATGTATTGCTTTTGCGAAGTGGTCCTGAATACGTCTGTGTGAGATACCCAGCCAGGTGGGCTCTGGCAAGGAACAAGACGTCAGAGCCTGGAGATGGCTAAGTTGTCGAAATTGATGAACACCTATAAATAGACAAAATGAGAAAATATAAACTCACAAAATGAGACAGTATATGAATGCAGAAAGTACAGAGTAAATGAATGAAGGAAGCATAAGCCAGCAACACGGAAGCTAAGTGTATGCAGCACCAATGCAGGCGCGGCTACGTTAAACCGGACATTGTCCTCAGCACTTGCAGTCAGTTGCCCAAAATAGCTACGAATCTTCAATTGCGAGCTTTTGAAGAGGTATTTAGTAGCACAATGCCCGCAATGACCATGACTCTCCTGCTGGTAAAATATGCGATAAAAATATACGGATCAAAAAAAAAAGAAAAGATTACAGTCATGGTTGAAGTAATAAATTATAGCTTGATGTTTCGGAATCAACACAGGTACTACGTTCCTAATTCAGAGGACATCGTCGTAGTTACGTTATATGAGTAGCAGGTGACGCAATAGGAAAATAAACTTGGGGTGTTTTACTACCCACCCGATCAATAGGAGGAGAAAAAAAACGTTGTCCAGAATAGAAAACTATGCCTCCTGGTAACGGTAGACGAACTCTTTATTTTAACGGGTTCAGCGCAGTGGATCCAGATCAGAACGAGATTTCTGTTGCAATGTGTTGGGAGCTCCCGAAGTAGTTTCCCCTTCCCAACAAGGCTTGTAGTAATCACACACGAAAAATTGTTCAGTTCAACTTTCGAATTTTGTCGCGTCAACTGAAACTATGTTGAATATAAATGAAGTATATTAAAAAGTATACTTACGAAAAACGCAATACGATTACAAGGCACGCTGGAGTGGGTGACTCTGGCCACCGGCGCATCTTTACCGGCCACCCAATGCGCCGGCTTTTTCCGTTTCGAAATGCGGCCAGTGTGGACGGCACCTCATCCCGCGCCCTCGTAGCAGCGCAACGCCGTATATATATATATATATATATATATATATATATATATATATATATATATATATATATATATATATATATATATATAGGGTGTCTCAGCGAACACATTGAAAATATTGTAAAGGCTGCCTAGATATCTAAATTCTGGTTTATGAGACGGTCTACTCCAGGTTGGTGACACTACTTTCACCAAAAATTGAAATGCAAAATCGTATAATTTACAAGAACTCACTAATTTACTTTTTAGCTAACTATCTTATGACCCATATTGCAATTCACATGTTCTAGCAGTTCACTTCGCAGGGCGGGTCCACTTGGAACGAATTCTCAGGACGACACCAGTTTCGATATACAAATTCCTGGACTTTGCCGAGAGATGTATTGTCGTTCCAGTTACTTCTGTGCTGCAGTGCACGAAACGACCTTTTGTTAACAAATCTTCCTCCCCCTTACCTTTATAAATTGAATTCATTCTACTTTGTCGCCAACTGTCTGGAATTCTATATTTTGAAGTTTTTTCCACTGCTTTCACCAGAGCTTCCTTACTTTTTGGTCCTAGTTCATTTATCAGCCTAATGGGAACCTCGACTAGCCCTGTGGCTGTGCGCTTAGGAACTTTCTCTTCGGCTTTCTTCCATTTGAGCTTTGTCAGCAGCAGCTCCTTTTCCACGTGCTTCTCTTTCATGCTCTTTTTTTTTCGAATACAACCTCGTCTTTGCCTTGGAAAGATTGGGCTGTTATTTTTCGGATGTAATTTAGTGCCGCTTCCCCTTCCAACTTGTTTCCATCTTCGTCTAGGCTATGTTGTTGTATTATTGTTGACTTCCTGCCTAATAATTTCATGTGGTTCCAAAATATTCTAGATGCGACCTTCTTTTTCTCCCCACGTATTTCCGACATCCAGTGTTCACTTTCACCTTTTATTTTTGCCTGCGCCAGTATTTGAACCATAGACTTTTTCTCCCGGTATATTTTCCATTTACTGGCCACTTCATCCTGCAGCAACTGCGCCTTCTTTGCCTGCCTATGCTTTCGGGATGATTTGTGTCGTTCGGCGATCGCTCCTCGTATCTCCCTGTTCCACCAGCTTTGCGGTTTCTTCTTTTTTTTCCTTTCCAACGAACATGCTGCTTCTCTTTCCGCATTTCTGTCGTTATTACACTTAGAAGCAAATTAAGATAACTGATAGCCCCATCTCTATTCAGTTACAAGAACGTATCGTCGTAAATTGCTTACACGGCGACTTAAATTTAGATTGGGTCTTAGCGTTATTCCTTGAGGGACAGGGGCCGTTCGACGCATGTGCACAGATATCCAAGGCCCTCTCGGGTCTAACAGACTAAAAGCGTTGGTCGTAACAGTGGCTGCTACTGTAGGAAATGGGCGTGACATTATGTTTTGCTTCACAGTAGTTTCTTACCATCGCACGAATTGGTGAGAAGTGTTTTGTCACTGGACCAATACCGCACGGATGGCATGACTGTTCCGTGGTAGGCCGGACGTAACGTAAGCAAATAAAATGCTTCGCGTACTCGGACGCCCAAGGGATCATCCAGCAAAAGCATTTTGTACAGCAATGATGACATTTAAACAAACCATTAACACTATGCCACATAAATGCAGCGTGAATGATAAAATATACTGGGTTCAAGTACATGCCATTTGACGTCAAATAAATGAAAACGTCTTGCGTGGGCTTATTATGCCTATGTCAATTTCACTCGAGTAACGTAACGATTGACTGTCCGAGACATGTCACGTGAACAACGGTAGCAGCCGAACCGCTAATCCTTTCACGCTTTTGGCCTTTAAGATTCGCTGCGTCATTGCCGTTTTCCTCCCAGGCCGTCTATGCAACGTACGACCTAAACGACGGTTTCTCAAATCGTTTGCTTACGGAAGGATTTTCCTGTTAGATATGGGGCTCATGAGAAAAAAAAACAGCGTAGGAAATGCTCTGAGGCTCTGGTTAATCTTTAATCACTGCTGCTTTAGGTGCAGAACAACGTTTCTTTCTTGGAAACTTTTTAGTCTCGTTCGACAAACTAAGTATGCTTGACACACCGTGAGAGCGGCATGCTTCGTAACAACTGCGCAGACATCACTGGCCTGCTTTGCCACACCGTGGTGGACAGCTACCTCAAGTTTGCGGTGCCGGCGGGTTGCGACTTCTTCATCGCCGACATCACCATCGCTGTTCCAACGAAGCATCCACGCTACTCGCCGTACATGGCCACCGTCAACCTCAAAAGTGGTATGTAAGGTGTTACATGCGTACTGGTTGTCGCATACCTGTCAACCCTTAAAGTTTTCCTAAAGAGCACAAATTTGGGTTTGTTCTGCTATCTTACGAATCTTCCGTTAAATTTTACGAAATGTAGAGTCTGCTCGCAAAAAACAAAAAGGCTTTAACGTGTCATAGGATGGGGAAGCATAATGTGGCAAAAATAATAGCTATGATGGGCCTGGAATTCTGCACCGCAAGTCTGGCCAACGTTCCATCTCGCTTTCCGTTGTCCAGATAATTGCCCTTGTCTACGCGTCCCCTGGCACTCGCTCAGCTGACTCACAAGCAAAGATTAGCGACGAAGGGGAGGAGGCCGGTGTCGTCGCAAATCGACAAGAGCACCAAAATGTTGGCGGCGAACGCTCAGACACTGGAACCGGCCATGACGCCTTACTCACAGCCCCTCCCTGACATGACTAGGACAACTAAGATAAACCGAGAGGGAAAAGTTACTCCTTCCTCATATATCCTCAAGTTTTCCTGGACAACCCTTCTTTGGAGGTCCCCTCGCGTTTCTTGACAGTGGACCTCTCCGCTCTACCTGGAACGCTCTTTAAAGACGCCCTGGCTCCAGAGATATCCACAACCTTTCGAGACCCTGATAAAGTCACTACCTTCTACTAATCATGCAAACTTCAATACATTAGTTCCCGTTTTCATCATCATGATGCGCGCCTTCGTTCTCGTCTCCTGATTCCTGCAGTGAAGAGTCGCCTTTTTCCGGACATGGTCGAATCCTAAAGCGTACAAAAAGAAAATGTGATGCTGCATGTGCCGCCTTTTTGTGGCAGCACAAGACGCCTTCTTCTCGTACCAGAGGGGTAAATACGTCCAGCAAGTTTATACAGAGAAGTTTCTGAAACACGTGAAATCGATAATAGCGAATCCAATAAACATAAAAGTCGTCAAAGGAAAACGTGCGGGTTGCTTTACAGCCTTTGTTGTGCCGAGTTTGTTCCTTTAAGTGTGCTGCGTGTAAAGGCAAATTTTTGTTAATGCAAGGCATACACACCGTTCCAAAGGTATGTGCTCTGGGAAAACTTCGAAAACAATATGTGGGCAAATGTCATCTATGTACCTTACTTTAGTGACGTTGTATAGAAGAATGACGTCATTACTCCGACATGCATGTGGAGTGTGCACAGACGGCGCCAACTTCGCGCCATGTGCGACGCAACTGGATATAAGTGCGGCCTCATGCATGGAGTTGAGAGAGGCGCCGGTACATTTGTCCATCCGAACAGGAATGGTCGCATTTTAGAGCGCTCACTGTGCCGTAGTAAGGTGCCGTGGTGTGCCATGGCGGAGTGATGAAACATCTATCAAACTGGTGCTCGTGTGGAGTTGCAAGACCTATACGTGCCCAATTAGTTGCAGAAATTTCACTCTTGCGCCGCTATGGAGTCGCACGTAAGCACCTGAGGTCGAGAAATGAAGTGAGGAGACTCGTGAGCAGCAGGACGGATGGATATTCAGCTCGTTCGGCCTCGGTGGAGGGTGTCCGTCTGCATAGGGAGCGCAAGCGCCGGAGATTGAGACAAGCGCAGGAGCCCCAACCACCTACAAATGCGGAGGACCACCATACTCGAGCGACGAAGGTCGCCTCGGGCGTCACCGCCATTTGCGGGTCATTTCTCTGCCCGAGTGCCCAGACACCCTCTGCTGTACGAACGAAGCTCACTACGACTATAGGGAGGAGGCACGATTGAAAAACGAGACGGCAACACCGCGCTAGCTGTAGCTTAAGCGTGTAAGCTTTCTCATGTGTGCATAAACACACCTTGTGTATTTGCTTACGTCACTGCTGTACCCTAGTGTCCATACACCATTGGTAGCACACGCAGGAACACGCGGCCCACTGCCGCTGCGGCCCTGATACAACCTACCAGAATTTTACTATTTTTCTTTTTTGCTTCCATGCCCTTTTATTTAGTTATTTTCACATACTGCAGTCCCTGGTGGGGCTATAGCAAGAGTGGATAATACAAAAACTTGGTTATTTACGTATAATACAAAAATGAAATACAATAGGAAACAAAGAAAGAAAGTTAAGCGCAATGTTGAGGGAGCACAGACAAGAATTCATTTAATGGGAGAGAATGGTTGGTTCCTGGTAGCGAATTCCAAGTTTCAATTGTTTTAGGGAAAAAGCCATACTTAAAAGTATTAGTGCGTGCAAAAAAAAAAGGGTGTAATGTTAGGCGCGTGATGGCTCCTACTAGAGAAAATTTTTTCAAAGCTGATATATACATTACTGGAGAGGCTTTCAAGACGAATGAATGATGCCGTGAAATATTTTTACAGAATTAACGTGTCGCTGTTCGGCGGGCGATGTTAGGTTGAATGAGGACAGGACTGACGATGGTGAGAACTGGTGGTCATAACTTCGGTCGATAAATCTAATGGCTTTCCTTTGGACGGCCTCAACTTTTTGAATTTCGTACTGCTTGTAGGGATTCCAAACCATACTACCATACTCAAGTATAGGGTGAACAATAGTTTTTTATAACAGTAATTTAGTGTCGCGCGGAGAAGTAGACAGCGTACGACGTAAATAACCAAGTTTTTGTAGAACTTTATTCGTAATGAAATCAATGTGCTTTGACCAGGACAGGTTAGTGGTGAACGTGAGGCTAAGATATTTATATTCAGAAACGCGTTTAATTAAATCATCAGTAAATTCGTAGGTGAAAAAGAATGGGCTAGCTTTATTAGAGAAGGGCATAACGACAGTCCTAGGGAAGTTAGGATTCATTTGTCATGTTTCACAGCAATTGGAAAATTTGATGAATGATTCAGTAAGGCGAACATGATCAAAGGGAGATCAAATGATGTCATACAATACGCAGTCGTCTGCATACATTTGGATTTTAGATGATATCTCACCCGGTAAATCATTATTATATAGTAAGAAAAAAAAGGGAACGATGACCCATCCTTGGCGGACGCCTGATGACAAATCCACCAGCGAGTAATTGATCGAGTTAAAGCTTACGAAGTTAGAGTGATGAGACAAAAAACTCTCTATCCAGTTCGATAATTGAAGGTTGTTAAGAATGGCATTTAGTTTCGACAGTAGTTTTGAGTGAAGTACGCTATCGAAAGCTCTGGACAAATCTGTGAATATAGCGTCAATTTGAAATCCCTTATCCAGCTTAGAAGCTATGTCATGCGTGAACTGGACAAGTTGTGTTATGGTGCTAAATCCACGCCTGAATCCATGCTGTACATTAGAGAGAATGCTATTTGATTCAAGAAATTCCATAATGTGTTTGTATATTATATGCTCTAGTATTTTGCATGAACATGGTGTTAAAGATATTGGCCGGTAGTTAGAAATATGCTGCTTACTACCTGACTTTTGTAACGGAAGCACGTTAGCCACCTTCCATGATGAAGGTACTATGCCGGAAGTTAGTGAATTATTAAAGATAACAGTAAGGTATCGTGAAGTCCATAAGGCATGCCGAACGAGAAACAAATTCGGGATTGCATCAGGCCCTTCACTTTTCGTTGTGTCAAGATTTAGTATGAGTTTTAGGACACCTTCTGTGCTAAGATATCATTAATAGGGCAAGTTGGATGAATGTTTGGAAAAGGAGGAACAATATGATTATCACAAGTAAAAATGGACTTAAAGTATGCGTTGAAGGCGTTCGGGATTAATAATGAATCACTAATCATTTCGCTGTTCACACATAAAGATGTACAAGAGCTGTCACGAGGAAAAATGGATCCCCAGAACTTATGCGGGTTACTTTTCAACAGAAGCCGTATGTGCACACTATATAAAAAATCTTAGCTGATTGCGCTTTTGTACGAAGGTCCTCCTTCGCCTTAGCAAATTTAGCAGTGTGTACGGGATTATGGGAGTCCTTCAATCGTCTAAGCTTGCGAGCACGAAGTGAAAGATGTAGTGCATCTCTGTTCATCCAAAGGTATTTAGTATTTTTCTTTTTTGTTTTGATGGGAATGAAGTGTTCAATACATGACATGACAATATGTTCAAAATATGTCACGAGAACATTCACGTCACTTGATATACTGAGTGTTTCAAAAGTGTCGAAGCCACCAGCCAATGTACCTAGAATAGAGGTGTCGTCAGCGGGATTGAAATCGCGGAATGTAGGAAGAACGATGGATGGTTTAGGAACAATGCACGGAAGGGAAACAAAAACAGCCTTATGATCAATCAGAAATGCCTTCTACCACATCACAAGTGTAATCATTCGCGGCGAGGTTCGAGCTAAGAAAGACCAAGTCCAAAGGAGCATTCTGCCTGGTAGGCTTGCTAAGGATCTGAGTAAGCTCCAAATTCAGACTAAAATTTAGAAGTTCTTTATCGAAAGTGGCATCATGACCGCACGTCGATAGAGAGCGCCAATGAATGCCCGATGCATTGAAATCACCGAGACAAATAAAGTTGGAAGGACCTAGGTTGCGCATTTGCATGAACGTTTCGATTGCTTGAAGCGAGTCCACCGTAGTTCGCGGGGGGCGATAGAAAGCGCCGAATATAAAGTGAATTTTTTTCCAAGTAAAGTTTGCCCCAGGCCGATTCTGTATCAAGATGAGCTGGAAGAACGGAAAACCTAAGACCTGACCAAAGCAAAAGGGCGACGCCACCCCTTTGCTGTTCTGTCGGTCCGTCCGAATAGCGATATAGTCCGGTGGAGTGAATTCCGAGTCAAAAATCCCATTGCGTAGCCACGTTTTCGTGATGGCAACAACGTGACGACAGTACGAGTGAATAAGAGATAAGAAGGCATTAAATTTATTGGTTATACTTTGTGCATTAAGATTGAGTAAACAAAGACAATCAAGCGATGTGGAAGCTGGTCAAAGATGCGATGATGGTGATACAGTATGGCTGCTGGCATTGGCACGGTTGGTAATAAAATGCACAGATGAGGAGCGAAAAAAATTACTGGAAGATTTCACCATTCAGTTGGATGCGTGATTCCAATGATAGCGAATTTTGTTAATAAAGACATGATCATAGCGCATTTTTACAACAAAACCTTTGTCGCGAAATGAACCGGAGGCCTCCCAGATCTTTTTGCGAACAGATCTCACATTTGAAGACAGGCCATCGGTGAAGCGCAGATCGGAAGATCGGAATTACCGGGCGCCGGTGGCCTTCCCGAGGTTGACCAATCCTGTGACAGCGCTCAATGGACGGACATTGCATCATCGGCGTCTAAGAAAATAGCCGTGAAACAGTAGCTAATAATGCTTCCTGAGTTTCGCCAATCGGTTCATCAGGACCGTGAAGATTTATATTGCTGCGACGGGACCTATTTTCTAGTTCATCATTCTTGGAAAGTAGCCATGTCACAGTTGTCGAAAGTGAAAGCGAAGCCACCTCTGCCGGTAGTTTGGTGCACAAGACAGTGACCATCGGGGCGTTATCCGCTGCGGTCAATGCAATTCTCTAAGTCCTCGAGAATTGAAGAAACAACCTTGAAGTTGTGTTGACTGAGACATGCTTCCAATTCACCATTCTGCGTGGCAAGCCTGTTCACCGTAGTTGTTAATGCTAGAATTTGATTTTGCCCGCCATCAGACACAGAGCCAGAGGCCGAGAATGAAGATTCAAGTGTAGCTAGACGGCTTTCAAAGGCCTTGAAACGGAAGTCAACGGAAGATTTAAGATTACCAATATTTAGCGCAATTCTGTTCTGGCCAGCGAGAAGCTGGGCAAACATATCACCAACGTTAATTGTGAGGGTCAGCAACCGCTGCTGGCGACCTATCGAGGGTAGGGGTGCATCTGGACTGCGAGTTTAGCTCTGCGTTGGCTTGAGGGTCCCTTCTAGAAGGCCCCGGGTTCGTCTCAACATCACCACTTAACAAAATGCTACTAACAAGATGCACAAGCTCTGTCGAAATGTACGCAGAACAGGAACTGCAGCACTGTGGGCAAGGCAGCAGCAATAAAATGGGGCCGTCAGATCGAATGCAGCAAGCATTATTAAAGTAACATACATGCACAAAGAGCAGAATTCGTCTTAGCATGGTTGCGGCGTTGCTGTCACCTTGCCCGCTGAAGAAAGCGGCCAGCGGTGCTACTCTTATAGTCGCAGGTACTGACGTCACAGCGTTGGATACCAATAGGATTGGACAGTCTGTGATTACGTAGTCGAATGGCAATAAGTTGAAATCGGCGGCGGTCGGGCCAAGGCTATCTTCACCAAAGAAGACAATGCAGGCCAGGCACGGACGAGATGAATCCTGTATCCGTTGTTCCGGAATCGACGATGCATCCTGGATAGCCGGAGGGCGGCCCGCAGTAGCAAGGAACCCGAAGAGAAACTGCCTGCACAAAGAACAGAATTCGTCTTAGCATGGTTGCGGCGTTGCTGTCACATTGGCCACTTGCCTTGTCAGCAGAGCGACTAGATTTCTTTTGAAAAGTGCTTTTTATGCTTTTTTGCTAAACGGTGTAGTAAGGCGGCGTAAAATAGAACTTCTGCCTACCACGAGATAAAGTCGTATGTCTTTCCTCTGCTGCTGAAGTGACTATGCCTTCAAATCAGGACTTCCACAAAGTGCTAATCGGAATCAGCTTCTGGAAAAATGGTAGTGCGACAGGAGCTTTGTTTTACGCTACAATATTACATCGCCGAAGGGTTGGATAGAAAGCCGCATTTCGCCCTTCCGCTTGCATAATGAGGTACTATAGGCGAACAATTGGACGCCTATTGGTTTGGTCTATATGGCCCCTCTGAAATATGAAAAAGCGGAACTAGACCTTCATGACGATTCCTTCCTACTTTCTGACAGCGACTTGCGCCGTGAAGTTTGTAACTATGAGAAGTTCATGTAATTAGTTAAATTTTTGTAGTGACGTAACTTATCTGTACGGAGGAGGTCACTTATGCACAATAATTACCAGTCCCCGAAGAAGCTTGTCTCACCATAAGCAGCGTGCGAATTCGATTCGTCTGCTTATGGACACAGCAATTTATTATTTTGTCATTCTCACCATGTTTGGATTCCTTCAGAACAGCGCTCGGAGCTGCAGTGTTGTCTTTAGCTACTTCAACGAGCACTACACTCTATGTATCTCGGGACGTGTCGTACCCTTTTCTTTCATCGCTGTCATGATCATGACGCATTAGACATAATCCTACTTTCTTTTGTGTGTGTTTTTCTTATGATCAGGCTTCTCATTTAAAATGACATCCGCTTTTTAGTGGCAGTACATATATCACATAATGTGAACAAGCATTTTGTTGTCAAAGAACCTTTCGTGCGTCCACACAGAAACTTAACTTCAGCTCTCTGATTTTTAAAATTAGGAATACTCGTTATTCCAATGTCTATTTGTCTGCACTATTCTAATTCACATGAAATTTCCAGCTTTCGCTATTACAACGCCTGTGTATTGGGTTCAGGCAGGTTGATGCTCACGAGGACACGCAGTAGTGGGCGTGGAGCGAGAGAAAAGTGTACTGTAGAGGTTTGCGTCAGTCACACTGGGCTAAAATACACACCAACAGCTGCGCAGAAGCAGGCGGTGATGAAACGGATGCAGCTGGCGCCGGGCAAGGGCCTCATCCTGATGGTGAACCGCAGCGATCTGCGGCCTAAGAATCCCCAGGCACGGCCGCAAGCCATCGTGCGCGGAATCCTCCAAATCGTGACGGACATTAACGCCGACGGCGTCGGGCTCACCGACCAAAGCTTGAAGGAGAGCGACGTCCAGGAGGTCACGTCCGATGCCGACGTAAGTGCTGCCCTGAGGGCCCTTTACGAAACGCTAACCCACTTTTGCTTAGTCTGCAGTCTAGCATTTCGAGATGTATTTCCTTAGTGGAAGAACAACTAGGAGAGAAAAGGGATCGTAAAGAATACTTTAAAGCGAAAGCTTTACTTGCCGCGAACTTGCGATTTCGCCGTGACGGTACTCCTAGGGGGCACATGACGTCACTCTTCTGTCTCTCTCGCTCCCTAGTCACTACTGCGCATGCGCCACTAGTACCCCCAGCCACAGGTGTTCCGCTGGTATGACGTCACACCGCGATCCTCTTCGTTGCGCTCGCCTCCACTCGCTTCGCCAGCTGCGTTGCATGCCTGATAACATGTCGGAGGATTGAAAAGGAGAGCTCGCGTGCACCGCAACCACAGTTGAGGCGGCAGTATGGACGGCGACAATTCTGTTAAGCAGGAGGAGGCCTGGGATCAACATCGGAACGCGTTGAAGAGGAAACGAATCGCCCAGGAAACAGACGAACAGCGCGCCGAACGACTGGCTAAACGCCGCAACATAGCTAGACAACCAGTCTAACCTGGACTTGCAGTCAAGATTAACGAAGGCTAACCACGCTATGCCTTAGCTTTCGCTACGTATGTCCTGCCGTAGCCGAGCCAAGCCAGTGCCATTTTTTTTTCAATTCTTCTTCGGAAATTTACACTGATAGCAGCAACTCACGTCCCCCTCGCCTCACAACTTCTCTGCAAATTTGTTAAAAAGTTATTTCCGTCCCCGCGACCACCAGTTGAACACAGCTGTGAGCTCGCAAAGAATCACCTCCACACGGCAAAAGAGGTTGTGGCAATGAAAAAGAAAGAATCAACCAAGCGCCGACGCTAAAGTAAAGCCGACGTACAAGGTTGTACAAATGATTCGATGAATAAGTGCTGATTACCTGTACCTGTTGTCTCCATTTCTCCTGTTCATTATTTCATTATTTCATAAATCTTGTTTGTATTTCACGCTCAGTTCCGCCGACCGTCATCGTGTTTCCTTGGCAGCTCTGCAACGTAGAAGGCGCTCGTTGTATTCTTCAGAACTCTCAGCAACGGAGCGTCAGTGTTGGGCGACTCCATTCCGCTCAAAGACCTCCAAACGCTTCCCAACGTCCTGCCGCTCCTGGCGTGCCCGAAACGATTCACGCCCTTCGACGAGACGGGCCTCGCGAGCTTCGGTTATCTTGCTGCTGTGGCTGGCGCGTGCTTTGGCGGGTTGAGCTTCACGCGCATCGGCATTCCCACTGGCCCGTCGAACGGGCGCGGTCCTCGGCTCTCTTGCGTTCCCTTTCTTCAGCGTTTGGGTATTGACAGCCGTATAGTGAAACGGCGACATGTGGCCATTGCGAACCTCTCGCACGCCTCACACATCCCCTGTGACTGCACCACGCTAGTTCGGGCAGCGTCAAGACCACCGCGCCGCTTTCGCGTCGGCGCACGCTCACAGATAAGCGGGCATGCGCACTGAGACTTGTTTTGCGACCCAACTCTCTTCCGTCCAGAACTCTATATACCTCTTGCAGCACCGCTGCATGGCGGCTGCGATCTGTGAACACGTGACTACGCCGCCATTGCGTGCCTTCTGGCTTCCAAACGCCATAGCGAACAACGGGCTGATTATGTAGAGGAAAACAAGGTTTTAACTTTCTGGGAGGATTATAACTCACCAGTTATGTAACACTTTCAACGGAAAGCGCCAACAAAACGTTAGTGTTGATAATTTGCACATAAGCCTGATGGTGGTGAACGAATGCTTCCAAGTCGGCGCGGATAGGTCCATCGATGAAACAATATCCCCTCACGCGTACTTATTTTACAGCGCAGCTTTAAGGCGCCCGTTCGTGGTTTGAGCATCCGGCTTTCTTTTTTTCTTCTATTTCCTTGCGATAGCAGATAGCTCTTACCACCTCAGCACTGTGTAATCCGTCATGATGGCGGTTATGTGCTAGCAGTATGTTGATAATATTGATTTTAGTGGCATTAAAAACGTTATGTCCGATGATTACCATACCATTTGAGCGCATCTGTATACGTGTTTTCATTTCGCGATATACTGAGGCAAAGAACTTGAGACCGAAATCACCCCACCGATGGGCAGTGGGCCAGTGCCGTCAGCGCCTTCGACGAGGGAGGAGTAATATGGAAACGCTGGCATGATGAGTGGCACGGGAGCCAGCTGTGGAAGACGACGAATGCGCGAGCAGTGTCCCGAGCATGTTCGCGCGCTAAGGCCCAGGAACGGCGACGCTCAACCCAGGTACGCGCGCCTAAGAGCTGCGCTCTAAAAAAAATGTTTCTGCATATTTTTCACTGCATCTCACAGCCATCAGTACTTCTTAACATGTAAGATATTGACAGTCCCTGGAGATGCCTAAGCAGCAAGAATGGTCGCACTTACATATTGATGGAGGTCGGCCCACTTAGCGGCGCTCTTCTGATACTAGCTTATCGTTTTCCGAGTTAGACAATCAGATAAAATTAAAAGGAACCAAGTGAACAAAATTTAGCGCTCAAGCACCTTGGTAGTTTACGCTTCAGCGAAACTGCAGTCGGTTAAAGATATTTTGTTGTGCTTTACATGCTCAGCACAAAATTCGCACTGAAGCAACGCCATTTTAATTCTTGTACGTGGGACAACATAGAATGGACATACATGGGCTACGTTTTCGGTTTATCGTGACGGCGTACGGCAATCCACTACGATTACGGGTATGTGCGAGCACTGACTCGTCGTCTCCTCCTACTAATAAAATGCTCAGTACTGGACTCGAAATCGTCATTAAGAAGCGTGGAAATGCCGCAGCATCAAAAGCGCTTGTGCGAGAGGACACTCAACTGTTCCTAGCTCACTTCGGCTTTCAACTTCACGTAAGATTCACGTCACTGCTAAGTATCATTTTTCTTTTTAAAGCTGGCTAGCTAAGCCCGTGTGTCCGAGCACGTGCGCGAGTGACGTGTGCAGACTGTGCGCGAAGGAGAGAGCCACCGCGGCTCACATCCTTTGGGACTGTAGCATAAATCCTCGAGAAGCCAGCGAGAAGACGACGATCCCGCCGCAGCTAGAGGCTGCGACGAGGAGCTATGATCAAGAGATGCAACCGAAGGCCGTCCAGCAGGTCTCGGCAGCTCTAGAGAGGCAGCGACCACGCGAAACCGAGGAGAAGGGGGGCAGCACCCCCAGGAAGGGGGCGGCGGCCCTCTCGGACCCGCGGAAATAGCGAGGAACCAAGACGTCGTGGAGCACAACGCACGAGACTGACGTAGTGGCCGCGTCACGGTAAAAGCTTGTCCTCCCTTCGTGGGGGGGGGGGGGGGGGGCTAACCGATT
This sequence comes from Dermacentor albipictus, assembly GCF_038994185.2. NCBI lineage: Eukaryota > Metazoa > Arthropoda > Arachnida > Ixodida > Ixodidae > Dermacentor > Dermacentor albipictus. The sequence continues at coordinate 493,289,134 of NC_091821.1, forward strand.
CTGCAAGCGTTTTAAATAAAGTTGTTCTCTCTCTCTTAAAGCTGGCTAGCCTAATCAGTAAATATACTCATTCAGCTGTGACAAACAACAATTTATTAGCTAAAGGGCATTCTCCACACAGCACGCGAACGCGTGATTTCTCTTATTCCTGCTGCAGGGTACGCTTATATCGCATGGTGTCGGAGGATACTGTTACATGTGTGTACTTAGACACACCGCTTCGTATATACAATATCTTATCATAACCCGTCAACAGAGTTAGCAAAAGCCCATTCCCCTTTTGTGTCAATTCAGGCACTCGGCTGTACCCAGAAGACGTCGTATGGCGTCGGAACCATTAGTGCCATCTCGCGCAGGTCACCAAACTAACCACTGCAAAAGGTCGGTAGGGTATCTTGATGCGCTCGCCCCTCTCCGCGAGATCTTTCTGGTATTTGCCCGAGCGTCGTGCGCATGCATGAATTGTGCTAGCAACATCAGGAAACTTTTGTTTCTCGAAATTTGCATTTCCCTAGGCACTAGAACGGAAGAAGACGCACTTTGCTCCCTTTGTCCCGAGCCAAGCTGCACTACGCGACAGCGGGTTACTCTGAAATAAGCTTGCTCTCGATTTACAGGCTGTGCGTCTAGGCTTGGCGCTTATCACCGGGAGGTCCGCAGTTCAAATCGCGTGTTCGATGAAGTTGTTTATAATAATGTTCTAGCATTATTATGTCATTTGCCTCTTTGACTTCTGCAATATTGGTTTTTCTTTCTATGCTTCAACACGATGTCTGACACCGAGTGTTCCTGAATGCGAGCGAAGCCACCGGGTTCGGAGCACGGGAGGGGAGGGGATGGGGCAGGAGTGGAAGAATAAGTTTAGGCAGACGCCACTTTAGAGCAGCTTGAGATCAATTATTAATGCGCTTTGTTTGCATTCGTTTTATTGTAAACTAATTATTTGGTGGTTGTACTGAATTCATGTTCATAGCTGGGCGGAGCATTTGCAGAGGAGGCCCATGTGTCGCGTACTGTCGAGATCGCTTCCGTCACCTGCGACCCTGACACTGGCGGAGCGCCGAAAGCACACTGCAAAAGCTGCTGGTTCCACATTGATCCGGGCCAGCCACTGAATACTGTCACGTGGTGGTGACGTTGAATAACACAGTAGCAATACTGTGAAAGACAAAACTAACTTTTATTGGGCGAACTTATGCCCACAAAACAGGCTACACTTATAGCACAATGATAGCGGCGAACACGGTTGGCGATCGCCGAAATTCTGATCAGCGGATCAAGCGCGTCGGCTTTTATACAGCAGTCGTCGACTGTTCCAGACTAATCGTTGGGACCCGCGTGTCTTCCACAAAGTTCTACACCATTCGCGTCCGGCGATGAAATCAGATAACACAAGGTTCGGCGACAACCGACAGCGGATAGAAAAATCGATAACTTTCCAGAAACTTCGGATACACGCAGGTGCGTCCCGCGCTGTGCGATAACATTTGTTAGGCGGCGAAACGTGGTCGCCCGATAAAGATAAGTACACGTGTCAATACCCCCCTCTAAAAGAGCATCAACCCGATGCTGCAAACGAACGAAAGTAATAAAGAAAAGCACTCGGAGCAAAGAAAACAAAATAAGGAAGTTCGTCAGCGTCCGTAAAAGGGGTTTAAGGCGCACCACGTGGACCACTTCTGATCGTGCGCGGCGCCGCTGGGAATGCGAAATGCCGTCTGGCACGACCTCATAGTCCAGTGTGCCAATACGTCGGATGACCTTGTAGGGTCCGAAATAGCATCGCAGTAGTTTCTCACCGAGTCCTCGTCGGCGTATCGGGGTCCATACCCAAACACGGTCGCCGGGCTGGTACTCGACGAAGCGCCGTCGGAGATTGTAGTGTCGGCTGTCGGTCCTCTGCTGGTTCTTGATCCGCAGGCGGGCGAGCTGTCGGGCTTCTTCGGTGCGCTGGAGATAGGTAGCGACGTCAAGCTTTTCCTCGTCAGTGATGTGCGGCAGCATGGCGTCGAGCGTTGTTGGGTTCCTGCCGTAAACCAGCTCAAATGGCGTGATCTGTGTTGTTTCTTGCACCACCGTGTTCAACGCGAATGTTGCGTACGGCAGGACCGCATCCCACGTCTTGTGTCTGACGTCGACATACATTGCTACCATGTCGGCGAGGGTCTTGTTCAGGCGCTCCGTGAGACCATTCGTCTGCGGACGGTGGGCAGTTGTCCTCCTGTGAATTGTCTGGCTGTATTGCAGAATGGCTTGCGTGAGCTCTGCTGTAAAAGCCGTTCCTCTTTCCGTGATGAGGACCTCTAAACCGCAATGTCGCAGCAGGATGTTCTCGACAAAAAATTTCGCCACTTCGGCTGCGCTGCCTTTCGGTAGAGCTTTAGTTTCAGCGAAGCGGCTGAGATAGTCCGTCGCCACGACGATCCACTTATATCCGGAAGTTGATGTCGGAAACGGTCCCAACAAGTCCATCCCGATCTGCTGAAAAGGTCGATAAGGAGGCATGATCGGCTGTAGTGATCCCGCTGGCCTTGTCGGTGGTGTCTTGCGTCGCTGACAGTCTCGGTATGTCTTGACGTAACGGGTGACATCGGCGGTTAGGTGCGGCCAGTGATACCTTTCTTGTATCCTCGATAGCGTCCGGGAGAAACCGAGGTGCCCAGCGGTCGGATCGTGATGTAGGGCGTCCAGTACTTCTGGACGCAGCGCCGACGGAACAACAAGAAGGTAGTTGGCGTGGACTGGTGAGAAGTTCTTCACTAGTAGGTTGTTTTGAAGCGTGAACGAAGCCAATCCACGCTTAAATGCGCTAGGGACAACGTCGGTGTGCCCTTCCAAATACTCGACTAGGGCTTGTAGCGCCGGGTCTCAGCGTTGCTGTTCGGCGAAGTCTTCCGCGCTAAATATTCCAAGGAAGGCGTCGTCATCCTCGTCATCTTACGGCGGCGGGTCAATGGGGGTGCGTGATAGGCAATCGGCGTCTGAGTGTTTTCCTCCGGACTTGCATGTTACAGTGATGTATTCTTGCATTCGAAATCCCAAGGGTAACGCCGGAAGAAGTAAAGAAAGCCTTGGGAGATATGCAAAGGGGGAAGGCAGCTGGGGAGGATCAGGTAACAGCAGATTTGTTGAAGGATGGTGGGCAGATTGTTCTAGAGAAACTGGCCACCCTGTATGCGCAATGCCTCATGACCTCGAGCGTACCGGAATCTTGGAAGAACGCTAACATAATCCTAATCCATAAGAAAGGGGACGCCAAAGACTTGAAAAATTATAGACCGATCAGCTTACTGTCAGTTTCCTACAAACTATTTACTAAGGTAATCGCAAATAGAATAAGGAACACCTTAGACTTCTGTCAAGCAGGGGACCAGGCAGGATTCCGTAAAGGCTACTCAACAATAGATCATATTCACACTATCAATCAGGTGATAGAGAAATGTGCGGAATATAACCAACCCCTATATATAGCTTTCATTGACTATGAGAAAGCGTTTGATTCTGTCGAAACCTCAGCAGTCATGGAGGCATTACGGAATCAGGGTGTAGACGAGCCGTATGTAAAGATACTGAATGATATCTATAGCGGCTCCACAGCCACCGTAGTCATCCATAAAGAAAGCAACAAAATCCCAATAAAGAAAGGCGTCAGACAGGGAGATACGATCTCTCCAATGCTATTCACAGCGTGTTTATAGGAGATATTCAGAGACCTGGATTGGGAAGAATTGGGGATAAAAGTTGATGGAGAATACCTTAGCAATTTGCGATTCGCTGATGATATTGCCTTGCTTAGTAACTCAGGAGACCAATTGCAATGCATGCTCACTGACCTGGAGAGGCAAAGCAGAAGGGTGGGTCTGAAAATTAATCTGCAGAAAACTAAAGTAATGTTTAACAGTCTCGGAAGAGAACAGCAGTTTACGATTGGTAGCGACGCACTGGAAGTGGTAAGGGAATACATCTACTTAGGGCAGGTAGTGACGGCGGATCCGAATCATGAGAGGGAAATAGTCAGAAGAATAAGAATGGGCTGGGGTGCGTTTGGCAGGCATTCTCAGATCATGAACAGCAGGTTCCCATTATCCCTCAAGAGAAAAGTGTATAATAGCTGTATCTTACCAGTACTCACCTACGGGGCAGAAACCTGGAGGCTTACGAAAAGGGTTCTACTCAAATTGAGGACGACGCAACGAGCTATGGAAAGGAGAATGATAGGTGTAACGTTAAAGGATAAGAAAAGAGCAGATTGGGTGAGGGAACAAACGCGAGTTAATGACATCTTAGTTGAAATCAAGAAAAAGAAATGGGCATGGGCAGGACATGTAATGAGGAGGGAGGATAACCGATGGTCATTAAGGGCTACGGACTGGATCCCAAGGGAAGGCAAGCGTAGCAGGGGGCGGCAGAAGGTTAGGTGGGCGGATGAGATTAAGAAGTTTGCCGGGACGGCTTGGCCACAATTAGTATTTGACCGGGGTTGTTGGAGAAGTATGGGAGAGGCCTTTGCCCTGCAGTGGGCGTAACCAGGCTGATGATGATGATGATGATTCTTGCAGTCTGAGGCTCCACCATGCCAGCCGTCCTGAAGGGTGATTTAAGTTAGCTAGCCAACACAACGCGTAATGGTCGCTGACCACTTTGAATAGCCTGCCATATAGGTAAGGGCGAAATTTCGCCGTAGCCCAAACGATGGCGAGGCATTCCTTTTCGGTTGTAGAATTGCCTGCCGCTTTTGACAACGACCGGCTAGCGTAATCTATCACGTGTTCATGTCCATCTTTTCTCTGGGCTAGTACGGCACCGAGGCCTAGGCTACTGGCGTCAGTGTGTATTTCGGTATCGGCGTGCTCGTCGAAGTGCGGAAGTACGGGCGGTGACTGCATGCGTCGTTTCAGTTCTTGAAATGCATCGGCCTGCGCCGTTTCCCACTTGAACTCGGTGTCACATTCAGTTAGCTGTGTCAGCGGCTCAGTGATGCGTGAAAAGTCCTTGACAAATCGCCTGTAGTAGGCACACATGCCAATAAATCTGCGCACTGCCTTCTTGTCAATGGGCTGCGGGCACTTTGCGATGGCAGCTGTCTTCTGCGGATCGGGGCGGACTCCAGACTTGCTGATGACGTGGCCTAGGAACAGAAGCTCATCGTAAGCGAAGCGGCACTTTTCTGGCTTCAGAGTGAGCCCTGATGACTTGATGGCCTTAATACTGTTGCAAGCCGCCTAAGGTGATCGTCGAAATTTCCGGCGAAGACAACGACGTCATCCAAGTAAACGAGACAAGTCTGCCACTTCAATCCTGCTAACACCGTGTCCATCACGCGTTGGAACGTTGCAGGCGCCGAGCACAGTCCAAATGGCATAACCTTGAACTCGTAAAGGCCGTCTGGGGTGATGAAGGCGGTCTTTTCGCGATCTCTTTCGTCGACTTCTATTTGCCAATAGCCAGACTTGAGGTCCAACGATGGGAAGTATACAGCGTTGCAGGGCCGATCCAATGCGTCGTCTATCCGTAGGAGGGAGTATGCGTCCTTCTTAGTGATCTTGTTCAGACGACAATAATCGACGCAGAAACGTAGGGTTCCGTCCTTTTTCTTCACCAGGACAACAGGGGATGCCCACGGGCCTTTTGATGGCTGGATGATGTCGTTGCGCAGAATTTCGTCGATTTGTTCTCTCATAGAGTCACGTTCTTGCGGCGAAACTCGCTAAGAGCTCTGGCGGAGTGGTCCAGCGCACTCCTCGGTGATTATGCGATGCTTGGCGACTGGTGTTTGTCGAATCTCGATGACGTCGAAAAGCAGCCTTTGTATCGTCGGAGCAGACTTCTGAGCTGCTGTTGCTTAATGACGGGAGACTTGGATAAATGTCGTAGTCTGGTTCGGGAACCATGGTCGCCGGGGTAGATGCGGCGGAATTCGAGAGGACAAACGCATTACTGGTTTACAGAATTTCCTCGATGTACGCAATCGTCGTGCCCTTGTTGATGTGCTTGAACTCCTGGCTGAAGTTTGTCAGCAACACTTCAGTTTTCCCTCCATGCAGTCGAGCGATCCCTCTTGTGACGCGAATTTAGTAGACGTCGGTCGCCTTCGATGACGCCTTCTACGTCAGCGGATGTTTTTGTGCGGACCGAAATAACAATGCTGGAGCGAGGCGGGATGCTCTCTTGATCTTGGAGCACACTCAAGGCGTGGCGACTACGAGGGCCCTCCGGCGGCATCGCTTTATCTTCGGACAGCGTTATTGACTTAGACTTCAGGTCGATGATTGCGCCGTGTTGGTCCAGTAAGTCCATACCGAGAATGACGTCTCGTGAACACTGTTGGAGGATAACGGAGGTGGCAGGGTAAGTCCGGTCATGAATGGTTATTCTTGCCGTGCAGATTCCAGTCGGCATGATGAGGTGTCCACCAGCGGTCCGAAGTTGAGGGCTTTCCCATGCGGTCTTAACTTTCTTCAGCTGGGCGGTGATGTGTCCACTCATTACGGAGTAATCAGCCCCTGTGTCCACTAAGGCGGTAACTGCGTGGCCGTCCAAAGGCACCTTGAGGTCGGTGGTTCTTTGTCTGGCGTTGCAGTTAGGTTCTTGGCGTCGGATCACAGCTGCGTCGTGTTTAACTGAAGCTGGAACGTCGCGTCGTCAGGTCGTATTTCGTCGTCGTATTCTTTGCTTCCAGTCTTCGTCGGGACGGTGACGTGTTATTATGTCGTCGAGGTAGTTTCTTCGGTGTCTTCGGCGGCGGCGTAGGATCTTCGTCAATTTGACGAACAGCAACAGCACCTCCATAGGTTGCTGCTTTTAGTTTTCCGGATATAGGCTCGCAGAGCGGCCCCGTGCTGGGCCAGTGTATGGACGGCACTGCGGCGACAAGTAGCGACGGGGTGACGGCGAACGGGACGGTCGTCGAGTGCTCCACTGAGTGGCGGCGAGGTAGTCGGCGATATCGCGAGGTCGTTCGCCAGTCTGTGGTCGCAGTGCGTTAACGGCGAACCCTCGGAGTCCCATCTCCCGGTATGGGCATCGGCGGTAGATGTGCCCGGCTTCTCCGCAGTGATATCAAAGCGGACGGTGGTCGGGGGCGCGCCAAACGTCAGTCTTCCATGAAATGCCGCGTCGGGTGACGAGTTGGCGGGCTGGCGGCGGGGGTGGTGGTGGACGACGGCACTGTGTCGTTACTGGGCCCTGCCGTGGGCGCGGAGGGGGAACGTGACGGTGGGCTACAGCGGCGTATGTCATCGCTTGCGGCTGAGGCTGCGGCGATTGAGGGGCTACTCCGAGTTGTTGGAGCTCCTCCCGTACGACGTCGGCAATAGAAGCCACTTGAGGCTGTGATGACGGGAACAGCTTCTGCAGCTCCTCCCGCACGACCACTCGGATAGTCTCGCGCAGGTCGTCGGTGGCCAGTGACCTAACTCCGGCGTAGCTTGTCGAATTCCTGTGGCGGTTGAATTGCCGGTTCCGCATTTCCAGCGTCTTCTCGATGCTAGTGGCCTCGCGAAGAAACTCGTCGACAGTCTTCGGTGGGCTTCGTAGCATACTGGCGAAAAGTTCCTCCTTTACACCAGCCGGACTTTCTTTTCCTCGGACATTTCCAGGTCGGCGTGACTGAATAGGCGGCTCATTTCTTCTGTGAAAATCGCGGTGGTCTCATAAAGCAGCTGCACTCGGGTTTCTAGTAGTGCTTTGGCTCGTTTTCGGCGTACGACGCTTGTGAATGTCTGCAGGAAACCGCTTCGGAAAAGGTCCCAGGTCGTTAAAGTGGCTTCTCTGTTCTCGAACCACGTCATGGGCCTGTATTTTGTAGCGATGCCTTTTCCGATTCTATGCTCTTTAGACTTTTCGCGCTTCGCCACTGGTCAGAGCGACGGTCTGCCCACATTATCAACGCGATCAGGCGGCCGTGTGGGGTGGATGATAAGAATAGCATAGAATAAGGCATAAGGCATCGCTACAAAGTAGCGGCCCTGGCAGCGTCTTCCAATGCGAAGAAGACATGTCACAGTTTGTCGTCGTTGTTCCAGCTATTAAATGCAGCGACCCTCTCATACGTCTCGAACCACGATTCCGGGTCCTCGAATGTTGAACCGCGGAACGTCGGGGTCTCCCTGGGCTGCTGCAGTATGACGGGGGACGCTGGGGCAGCCATTGGGGTGGACTTGGTGGCAATCTTCCTGCTCATTTCAGGTAGAAGTCCGTGCTCTAGGGGCAGTTCTTGCAGTAGGCGGCTAGCACGCTGGTCTTGGGCGATGTTGGTTTTGTCCTCGGGCTTCGGGCTTGGATCGCGGCTTTGCGGGGGCGTTGGGTACATGAACGCACAAGCACCTCCCCAGATGTCACGTGGTGGTGACGTTGAATAATACAGTAGCAATACTGTGAAAGACAAAACTAGCCTTTATTGGGCGAACCTGCGCCCACAAAAACAGGCTACACTTATAGCACAACGATAGCGGCGAAACACGGTCGGCGATCGTCGAAAATCTGATCAGCAGGTCAAGCGCGTCGGCTTTTATACAGGAGTCGTCGAATGTTCCAGACTAATCGTTGGGACCCGCGTGCCTTCCTCAAAGTTTTACACCATTCGCGTCCGGAGATGAAATCAGATAACACAAGGTTCGGCGACAACCGACAGCGGATAGGAGCATCGATAACTTTCCAGAAACTTCGGATACACGCAGGCGCGTCCCGCGCTGTGCGATAACATTTGTTAGGCAGCGAAACGTGGTCGCCCGATGAAGATAAGTACACGTGTCAATAGAAAGAACAGCCACTCCGCTAAGGCGGATTCTGTATCGGCCGATATGATCCCATTTGTACAGAAGTTCAAGGCACTTAAACGAAAGAGGGGGGACAGTGAAGGGGGGAATAGAGCGCGTAGTCCTGCGTAGTATCTAGGTAAGCGCACATTAGAAGCAAGAGACCGCAGCAATGAGCCCCCAGATCCAGCAAAATCCACAGATCCCTCTCTCGGGAATTTCTGGCTCGGGCAAATACGAAATAGAAGCTCTCGTCCCTCCATCCCGCCGTGCGCGACGACCAGCGCGCATCGACGCACCCAACCAAGCTCTGGGACATTGTGAAAGAATAGACGGGTGTCCCAACGGCGCCATCGGTCTGCAGAATGGGATGACCACGATTCTGTTCATGCTTTTTTTCGTCTCGCCGTCAGGAGCGCTGCGGCATTGGGGGTAATTAATTTTCTGTCATCTGCTACCAGCGTGAGGCCCTGAGCTTACTTATTATTGCGATCGTAATTATATGGACACTCCAGGCGCATTTTTGCCATCGCCGTGGTGTTCTGCGTAAAGTCCATGGGCGATAACACTCTCGCCGCGCTTCGTATGCTGTATGTTCGAGTCAAAGCGCGTCAGGGAAGCCGACGATCGCGGTTCATTCTGGCGCACGTGAAGGAGGAAAGCGGACTGTTTCTGGAGTACGCGCATTCACGGCTATCAGCTGTCGCGAGCCGGGGTCACACGCGTGACTGATAAGAATTGTAACTAATCTTTGTATTCGACGCTTTGCATAGAGATCGGAAAGGCTCACAAACGTTGCCACAGTGCGCATTAGACAATAAGGCCCGCAAGCATAAAATCGAGGGTCGTAATATTCAGGTGACCTATTGACTTGCATTCGTAAAATAATAGAAAAATTCAATGAATGCAACAAATAAAGTGCTGCTGCCATTGTTGCACGAGCACGGCTATGACGTGCACGGGCGTGCCTTTCCCGCATATTTTTACAGTCCAAAATGGCGTACCTTGGCGCAACTCTAGCTCCCTAAACGGAGCCTGTAGAGTAAATCTATGAACACCCAATGATCCGCCCCGTCTGCCGAGAGTGACGTAAGCCACGACTGGAAAAATGGTCGGTGCGGCGGGCCCGTTTAGACACCTAGTCTATTTTTTTCCACCGTGCTCAAGGACGCCTCAACACGCTCCTGCTGCCCTGCTCCGTGCACGGACTGGGGAGAGCTCTGCAGTCAAATTAGATGGAACTTGGTGGATGCACGATAGATGGTGACAGCGACTCATATCCCGCGCTGTTTTCGGCTAATTATACTCGTGTTTTACTGCATCCTTTGTTGCTGATAATTTTTACATGTACTCTGCGTGACGAGGAATCCTTTATCTCCATTTTCATGTCCATACAGCATCTACAGGTCACCTAACCAGTTGTAACTTTTCTAAAAGTGGTTACAAGATACCCAGATCCCAGATACGCCAAATTCATCTGAAATCGGCAAAGAAGTCCTTGTCTTCAAGACACTATTCGGAAAACGAAAGTATACTCCTAGACTACGAGTTCTGTGTTGTGTAGCAAGTTGGAAAGGAGCCAAAAACCTTAAAATAGGGCGCAAAAGCTGCGAGTCACACGGGACCTAGGTTCAATGGGCGCAGTAAGGTACGAGTTAACGATCCAGCTGAGTCCAACATTCCCTTACGCTTCACTTCTAGGCAGACAGAAAAAAGAACACTCCAAACTTGGTTGCTTCGCTTTTCTTTTTGCCGCCACCGCCTTACATAGGGTATAATCTCACTGCATGGGAGATATTGAACCATGATCCACAACTAACAATTTTGAGGTGGTGTGAAAAGCAATAGAAATTATTTTTGCCTATGTGATTCACTTGAAATTATTAGACGCACAGAAGATCCGGCAAACGTGAGGCCTTCCGCGGCAATGTGGTCAGCGCTATTCGTTGTTGTTTCGTTGTTACTGTATTGTTTGTGATAGAGACGCACAAAATTTCTGCTAATTAGCGGATATTGACCCCAATCACAACAGGAGGCTCCCAGTTCGTTGCTCTATTTCTAAAGCTATGTTTCCGTGGAGGTGTTAACGTCTTATAATTTTATGTAGTAATTAGTTATAACGAGTGCACAAGTTTCCACTGTCGTAGGAAATGTGGCGTTGTTGTCACTGTTGTGTGACTGTCTTGTAGCCACTCATTTTCGTCAAATTAAGTCACTTGTAACCTATAACAAGCAAGTGGGTCAAATTTCCTTTTATCAATTTGTTCTCCATTTTAGACGCTTATTATTTACGCTCTGCAACTTCGTGTTTGAGCAGGAAATTGGGAAATAATGGCTACAAGAAGATAGTACACCGGCAAGGTAATATCGAGAGATTTATATCTTTTATTGAAAAATTGATTATTTGCATAGCAGTACAATGTAATGATAGTGGGTATAAGTAGATCGCCCATATAATAGCAGATGAGTTCTTAGTTCGAACCAGAGGTACGCTACATTTTTTATTAGTTAATGCAGCTTGCAGTATTATTTGCATGCATATTTTTTGTCCAGCTATAGAAGCCAACTATTTTTATTAAGACCCTGTTACGTTGGAAAACTAATTTGACAAAGGTGGCACTAGGTAGGTTGGAGGACATGTTAAAGGTTAAAGGCAATTTAAGACACACACAGAAGAAGGAAACAGATGACGGCACTGGGCAACAAGTTTGGAAAAGACAAACAAGAGGCTGGTTGTATTACATATATGTTTCAAGAGCACTGTTTACTAATTCTACGGAAAAGTAGCTATAGCTATAACTTGCGGAACAAAACATGCGCTTCAGCAAACACCAACTAGGCCAACAAACAGTTAGGTAGGTTGAGTATAGGAAAGAAACGCAGACTACGCTCAATACAGCTAAGGGCAGGGAAATAGAGGCATTTCAACCGGTTCGCATCACTTCTCGCCGAGCACCGGAAAGCCTTTTTTTTTTGCTGCATAATTAGAATCTGCACAACTACACCACAGAATTCTAGCTGGCAGGTTCGGTATATATGTGGCCAACTTTTTCAGGCTAGGAGAGATCCTTGTTAAAATGAAGTAACAGATATTCGTGAACTTAAAACTTCAGTTTCCTGTTTCAGATATTGTCGGACGAGATGCGACAATACTACGGTCTCTACAGGCACGAATCGTACACCGGATCCTTCAAAGGATTCAAAGATCTCATCACGCACGTTGCAACGTAAGTGGACCAAGTACAATAGGCCTCACTCACCTGATTGCTCTGTCACCAGCGAGACAACTGATCTTGTTATTGAACTGCGAGGCGTGCGTAAAAATTTTGGTTATTTAATTACGTACCTAGCCTACGCATAGGCCTACCTAAATATCGGTCGGCTGATATGATGTACTGAAAAGGAAACTGATTCGCCAGATATCGACCACTAATCCATATATCGTAATTTTGGAAGAACACCAACATAATCTTAATCAATAAGAAAGGGGACGCCAAAGACTTGAAACATTATAGACCGACCAGCTTACTGTCCGTTGCCTACAAAGTATTTACTGAAGTAATCGCAAATAGAACAGACTTAGACTTCAACCAAAGGATCAGGCAGGATTCCGTAAAGGCTACTCAACAATAGACCATATCCACACTATCAATCAGGTGAGAGAGGAATGTGCAGAATATAATCAACCCCTATATATAGCTTTCATTGATTACGAGAAAGCATTTGATTCAGTCGAAACCTCAGCAGCCATGGAGGCATTACGGAATCAGGGTGTAGGCGAGCCGTATGTAAAAATACTGAAATATATTTATAGTGGCCCCACAGCCACCGTAGTCCTCCATAAAGAAACAGCATCCCAAGAAAGAAGGGCGTCAGGCAGGGAGATACGATCTCTCCAATGCTATTCACAGCGTATTCAGAGACTTGGATTGGGAACAATTGGGGATAAGAGTTAATGTAGAATACCTTAGTAACTTGCGATTCGCTGATGATATTGCCTTGATTAGTAACTCAGGGGACCAACTGCAATGCATGCTCACTGACCTGGAGAGGCAAAGCCAAAGGGTGGGTCTAAAAATTAATCTGCAGAAAACTAAAATAATGTTTGCAGTCTCGGAAGGGAACAGCAGTTTACGACAGGTAGCGAGGCACTGGAAGTGGTAAGGGAATACATCTACTTAGAACAGGTAGTGACCGCGGATCCGGATCATGAGACTGAAATAATCAGAAGAATAAGAATGGGCTGGGGTGCGTTTGGCAGGCATTCTCAGATCATGAACAGCAGGTTGCCATTATTCCTCAAGAAAAAAGTGTATAACAGTTGTGTCTTACCAGTACTCACCTACAGGTCAGAAACCAGGTGGCTTACGAAAAGGGTTCTACTTAAATTGAGGACGACGCAATGAGCTATGGAAAGAAGAATGATGGGTGTAACTTAAAGGGGGGGATAAGAAGAAAGCAGATTCGGTGAGGGAAAAAATGGAAGTTAATCACAGCTTAGTTGAAATCAAGAAAATGAAATGGGCATGGGCAGGGCATGTAATTAGGGGGGAAGAGAACCGATGGTCATTAAAGGTTACGGACTGGATTCCAACTGAAGGGAAGTGTACAAGGGGGTGGCAATAAGTTAGGTGGGCGGATGACATTAAGAAGTTTGCAGGGACAAGAAGAAGGATGGGAGAGGCTTTTGCCCTGCAGTGGACGTAGCCAGGTTGATGATGATGATAATAATAATGATGATGATGATGATGATGATGAATCCAGATATCGAACGTTTTCTCACGCAGGTGCTGTGGCTGTACTACGAATGGCGAATGCATGTACACAGGCTTTCGCGTGTAAAAAATTTAATTGGAAGTGACTCTCTGTACACCCTAGTGCTTCCCGCTGTCCGTGTTCTATTTTCGCTTTACCTGTCTTAAGATGATAAAATAATTTACGCTTATGTGATAAGAAACGTCACTCGGAACAACAGTGGTACACCTAATCTTGAAATAGTACAAGAATTTCACAAAGACAGTATAGAGGAGAAGGTTACACATTTGTAGACCGACGAATAGGTCACAGCGATTAATTACTTCCCAAAATACTACAGAAATAAATTAGTGAACGCAGGTTACTTCTACACATTCGCTTGCAGTGAGCAAAAACAACAGGAAAATGGGTGAGGAAAGTTTTACTAAGGCTTATTCTGTTACAGGGCAACGCGCCTGGACCCATGACTTCGAATGCACTGACTGTCTTGAATACCTTAGTCGACCAGCCTTCTGAATATACTTTGCTTCACCTCAATTTCTCGCTGCTGGTTCTTTAACGCTTGCACCCATCCCCCCTCTTCGTTTAGCATTTTCTTACTTGTTTTAAGCGGCTGCTTCAGTAATGTCGTCGACGCCGTATGCCTTACGCAGGAAATCTTCACTCGTCTTCGTATACAGAGTCTTTGGTCGCGCGACATACTTCTCAGCTCCGTACTACACCAACTTCTTTATGGAGAAAAAGAACGACACGCCAGTGGTGAGTAGCCATTCCGTTTAATTTTAGGCGCTATGGTACTGTGGACATTTATTTATTTATTTATTTATTTATTTATTTATTTATTTATTTATTTATTCATTCATTTATTTATTTATTTATTTATTTCACATATTGTCAATCCCTCAATGGATTATAACAGGAAGGGCAAGTACAAATGGTAGTATTTGCGAACAAAGAATAAAAACACATTATATAATCACGAGTGTGTTATTGCAAAGATATTGGCTTCGATAAACAAAGCAATTTACTACTTTATTACAAATGCAATATATGGGTACAACTAGTATAACCAAGAAGAAGCTGAGAAAAGATGAAACCAAAGAAATAGAATGCCTGGAAACGCTTGTGATATAAAACACCCAATGAGCATGATAAACAGGATGCAGCCATGCATATAACGCATAGGATATGAAGATCGGTAACAAACCAGAGTAAGTAAATCATAGCTGTAAGGCGAGATATCTTTCCTCTAAATTGGCAAATGTATCTAATGAGGAGTGGTTACTAATGGTTTCGCTCAGTTTATTCCCCTCTCTTACCGCTAAAGGAAAGAATGAATTCTTGAAGCAATCGGTATGAAAAGATTGCTGATTGAGTGTTTTTGTGTGTTTTTGTCGCGTTGGCCGTGTTTCATTTCAGGAGATGTATCTAGAGGTATCAATATTAAGCTTGTTGTGCAGGAGCTGGTATATAAGTTTAGAACGGGCAAGCACTGCAAGGTTTTTTACTGTTAAGATTGCGGCTTTGTTAAGTAGTTTGGTGGACGAATCTCTCAGTTCATGTTTACTGTATATATACCGTAGATATTTCTGTTGTGCATCTTCTAGTTTTTTAATTAGTTGTTTAGTGTATGGGAACGAGATAACATTTGCGTACTCAAAGACTGACCTGACGAAAGTTTTGTAAGCCAGAAGTTTTATATCGGCTGGGGCTAGCCGCAGGTGTCTTCCAGGAAAGGAAAGGTGTTTCATTGCAGTCGCTGCAACGTTGTTTATATGGGAGTTCCATCTGAATGAGGTGTTAATGTTAATCCGAGGTACTTGTGTTCATGAACTCGTATTAGTGGCACGTCGTTAACGGTTTAAAGCTCGAGTTACCTTTTTTAGTGTTTGAAAGAACAGCTAGATTTCTTAGTATTGATGGTCATCTGCCAGTCGGGACATCAGTTAGACACAGCTTTGAAGTGCTTGTTTAATGTTATGCGGACATCACGTGAGTTAGTATTTCAATAAAGAATGCAGTCGTCTGCAAATAGCCTAATGCTTCCTGTGATTTTGCTTGCAGGACATTAATAAAAATTAGAAATAAAAGGGGAGCCAGAACGTTTCCTTGGGGGACTCCCGATGTTACCCGGGCTCTCTGGGAAATCTGACCATTCACTTCCACAAATTGAGTACGGTTAGTAAGATAGTCGCAAGTCCAGTCAATTATGGGGCCTGTACCTAATGTAATCTCAAGTTTCCTTATTAGCTTTTTGTGTGATACGCTATCAAATGCCTTTGAGAAATTGAGTAGGATGACGTCTGTTTGTCTGTGTTGGTCGATATTAAATGATATGTAGTGGGTTAGTTGCAGTAGTTGAGTGATTGTCGAAAGGCCTCTGCGAAAGCCATGTCGATATCGTGATACGATACTCTCCTTTTGAAAAAAATATGGTTATATGTTTTAGTGTGATGTGTTCAAAACGTTTCCACACGGTACTCGTAAGCAAAATTAGCCGAAAGTTGGACACGGGTAGTCTTTGCAGCCTGATTTATGTATTGGGACAACTTTTGCAGGCTTACATTCCTCTGGAAGAACCGATAATGATAATGACTTGTGAAATGTTATACAAAGGTACTTCGACGTCCATTCTGCGGATCATTTCGAGAAAGCGTTTGGTATTTTGTCCGGGCCTGGCACTTTTTTCGTGACCAGGTTTAGGAGAAGGTTCAATACTCCGTCCTCCGTGACGGTCAGAAAGCTTAGTCTGCGCTTAACGGTGATGTCGATTTGAGGTACTTTCCCATGGTCAGTTGTGAAGATAGAACACAAATAGTTATTTAGTGAACTAGCGCTTTCTTTGTTACTTTCGGGCGACACTAGGGGATCATTTGAAGCCTTAGGCTTAAGGTAGTTGTAGAATTAGCTTGGTGAATTTCTTGAGAATCCTTGAAGTGTATTTGAGTAAAAGTTTGACTTCGCGGTCTTTATTTTAGGTTTCATGTCTTTGATAGCTGGGGTAAGATTACTTCGAGATGAAGGATTAGATCTCATTTTCATTGATTTTCTGAGACGCTTGACTTTACGTTTGGCATGAATTATGTCACGTGAAATCCAGGGATTGTGCTTCCTTGGAAACACAATTAAACGTTATATTCTTGAAACTATGCCACAATTTTTGCATGTTTGTGGTGTGACGTAGTGAAAGTGCTTTAAAGGCGGTAAATTCGTTAGATAAGTAGTGAATAATGCTGGTATTGTTTGCTCTACTGAAGTCCGTTTAGGTGATGAGTTGTTGGGAGGAAAATGCAGTATTATGAGCAGGTACAAACAAAGTAATCTTATAATCAGATATGTCATTGATGAATTCTTGATACGTTTGGCCTAAAGGAAAATGATGGCTGAGAAAATAGCTAATCAAGTGTGTTGGCAGTAGTTCCCGGAACACGTGTGGGCTCTCTTACGACTTGGCTGCGATTCAAGGAAAGCATAAGATGGAAAAGCACATCAGCACTTCGTGAGTGGTGTTTAAATGCTTGCCAGTTCAGATCAGGCAGGTTAAAATCCCCTAGAAGTGTTAGTCTGGCCCCTAAAACGTTATTTGGCGCATACAAGCACAGTCTTTCGATCACTTAAACCTCCAATGAGGGACTACAATAACTACACCCGACGACAATATTGCATTTTGAAAATGTTAACTTACAAAACATTCCTTCCGCTCCTGTGACATCAAGTAACACGATATAAGAGATTTCCTTCTTAATCAATAAGGCGACGCTACCACCACATGTTAAGCGGTCCTTCCATTCGATTACGTAGTTTGATGGTGTCATTGCAGCCTCCCTGATATCGATTGTTAGCCATGTCTCAGGTAAAGCAACAAAATCTGGTTCGATACCAAGAAGTAATGCTTCAAGGAAGTCAGTTTTCTTCAGTATGCTGTACGCGTTATTACTGCAGAAAGTTACTTTGGCCGGAGTGCGGGGCGCCGAAGGCGTGTTGCTTGCCTTCCTGCTTCCTTTTTTTTTGCTTGAGGTAGCTGAATGTGGTTAGATAAGGGCCACGTCACTTGTTTCGTCATCCCATCGGTAGAGGCCATCATTGATACGCTGTTTTTCGTGGACCAGCGATGCCTTGTCCCCAGATTCTTTTTTCAATTTTCGCGTAGTTCCATAGTTTTTTCCTGATGTTTCTTACACGCCAGAAAAAATCTTCGCTGACTGAAAAACTGCTACTCTTTAGCTTATAACAGTTGCTTCGGATTTGCGATGTGTCACGGTAGTCCAAGAGCTTCAAAATGACTGGTCTGATTTTCTTAGCTGCTGGCCTGCCCAATCTGTGAATCCTTTCAATCGTTACATCTTCGACTTTGACGACACCTTTAAGAATGTTTTCGTGCACTTTGTGTTCGAGTGAGTTTTTGTTTTCCTTACCTTCCTCGGCAAGACCGCAAACGGTTAGATTTGATCTTTTGGAATGATTTTCGAGATCGCCCACTTTTAGTTCGAGTGATATTAGTGCTTTGTGCAGGCTAGTAATTTGTTCCATGCAGGTAGAAACCTTGGTTTCAAGGTGACTTAGGCTGTCAAGCTTTAAGTCGATGATGGATATTAGGCGTTCTTCTTTACCAACGTAAATGTCGTCTGCAATTTATTTTAGCTGCTTGGAAAACTGGTCGTAATCAGGTCATATCTTTCACTAACGGTGAGGGTGCAAGAAGAAACGCATGAACATGTGCGCCCTGCGCCCCTTCGCCCCATCGTCTGCATCACATGCCATTGCTCCTACTGCTGCCGTCGGTGGCGCTGCTCGTCTTGGCGCTGCTTTATGGACATACATTTATGAATAGCATTTCTTTATATTCAGGAAGCTTTACGACAACGTAGTCTGGGAATTCCTACGGGATATTCTCAAGCCCGAGAGTATAGACAACGATATTGTGGAGCTGCTGAGGCACAAGTAGGAACAACCAAGTAAATATTGTACGGGAAGGCCGGAAACGCAATAAAGTTGTCAAAGATCACCGATCAGTGAAGCAAGAATGTCATCTGGCTCCATTGCTGTTTACGCTTTATGTTAAGGGCATAGAAAGACGTCTGGAAAGAACTGAATTAGGGTTTGATCCATCTGACATCCGTAATGGTCAAAATGTGCAGCATAAGTGCCACTGGTGGTCAACGAAAATAATTTACAGAAACTTACGAGTATAAGTGGCAATGCAACGGCAGAATTCCGCCATGCATTTACGCAGGAAAAAAAATTCGGAATTAGGATGTTTACTGTAGAGACAAGTAATGATCTGGCATAAATTCAACGCGAAGTCATACTCGCTGTCAAGCACTATACCTGGGTGTATCCATAAGCGGAGGAAAAGCCTACTCCACCAAGATAATATAATAATGAAACGGAAGCAAGCTGCAGCAATAATGATACTTGGAGCCCATTGAGGCTGCAATAAATGCGAGGTGGTGCGAGGAATTTCGAAAAGTGTAGTGGCGCCAGCGCTAACATTCGCAAATGCAAGTCTTTGCTACTAATGAGAAATCTGGTCGGGGCTGGAGATTAACCATAAGGCTGTGGCTGACTGGCGTTGTGGGCTCACGGCCAAAGCACAAATGGGCCAATGCAAGGTGACATGGTCTGGGTTCTTTTTTTAATCAGAGCATCTTAGAGCAAGATAAGTTCTGAAGAGAGGCTACTGAATATGGGTGAAAAGAAGTGATCGGCTAATGTGAAGAAATATTGCTACCTCAAAAGCGTTGACACGGAATGTAAGAAGAGTACAGAGTAACTGAAAGCGTAAAAACACAACCAGGAGCCAAAGAAAGGTCGCAGTTTCGCCAGAAAGGCGAAGCATCGAACGATGTCAAATTATTATACGGCTGTACGAGGCAAGGATGGTAATATTATCTGCCGTATATATTTGAAATATTCGCTTACCACTAAATTAACAATTGGGCATGATGCCACGCGCGCACAGGCAAGCATGAACAGATGTCATTCGATGACCGCGCACACTCGCTGTCAAAACGCTGGCGTGAGGAAGCGCTGCAGCAGCAGCGAGCGAAGTGCTGTCTTTCTCTTCAACGCGAACTAAGCTGCGCAAGCACAACACATACGAAGTTATCAGCCCTCAGCACACCTAGACTCTGTCCCCATCGCAAATAGCCTTTAAGATGAAGCTCGCGCAGCCACCACCAGAATACAACGTCCCTCTCCCTCCCTCCCCCTTCCCTGGTGTGGGATGGAGACGCGCTTCCTCTGTTCCTCCCCACCTTCCTGCCTTGCGTGCGCGAGATTGAGCCGCCCTCTTCAGTTCCCTCTCGCACGCTTTCACTCTCGCAAACAGCATACGGGGCTCGGCCACGATATTACCGCACTCGTTCTTTATGCAGAACATCACGGCGACATCGACGGCGTAAATGCGTCTGTTGTGTCCATATAGACCTTTTTCATGGTGATCCCAGGGGAGCCGCCAAGTTTGATCACGTGATGACGCGACCATTGCACGTCTCAGCTGTCTCCGTCCCCTCCGTGTTTACAATGGACGTACATGACGCTATTGCAGCTCAGAAAACCTCTGTTTTGGTGGATATTGTAGACGGTGACTGGGTGAAAGACACAAAGCTTTGGTCACGGCATCTGGGGACATGTAAGCTCTTTCTGAGCTCGTTATGCCTTGTCCAAACGGCGCGAGCAGCGCATGCGGTCCTTGTACTAGAAGCGAGGATAGCAATGTATGCCAAGCTGGCCAAACAGTCCGCTTGCGAAATAAATCAAGATTAGTGTTTTTCTGTTCGTTCTTTATTGGGCGAACACACTGAAGAAGCGGCTTGTCATGTTCCTGACTCGGTAATGTTCCTCGATGCTGTCACTGTCTGATTGTTCTGCCTAATCGCTGGCGGGTGTGCTCAGTCGTGATAGATTTATTCTTGCTGCGCCCAAGGCTCAGAACGTAGATGTTCTGTATTCTGTAATAGCTCGTACAAAAGTCGCAGTATCGCTAGATGATGGCTCACTATGTCAGGGATTATTCATCTCCGAATATTCATGAGCATTTGGTACATTCACCTTCACGCATACTTCTGCTCATTGATTCAAGAGCAAGCATTTTCACTTATTCTTTATTATGCATAGGCGTTAGAGTGGGTGTAAGTTTTCAGGTCTGTTGGGGTGGATGTGTAGTCATGACATGCAAGAAACTATGCCAGGAAGCAGCGCTACTCCTTTCGTACCCGTGTAACAAGCGGTGCACAATCTTGCCGACTTTCCGGAGTCGAAGTCCTTTCTTCGGACGTTGACAATACAAAGCTGGCAGATGACTGAGTTTTATTATTGTCGCGAGGAAGGCCGCGAATCCAAAGAGGCCGACAACATAAGCAGTCCACTCCTTATGCAGCAGCTTGGCCCCACAGATTCGTTCAATGCCTTTGTAGCGACCATCCGTCACTTCACCTCGCCTTACGTTGGGGTCATTGCGCCTTGCTAGGGAAATCTAGTTTAACTCACCGTGCCTCGCCGTGGGTATCATTGCTTCCTGCTCTTTCTTGGAACCGCGGTGGCTGACCCACTGGGCCACCACCGCAGCCATTCGGCAAACCTGCTTATATATATATATATATATATATATATATATATATATATATATATATATATATATATATATATATATATATATATATATATGCGTTGTTTGGGACACCCGCCGTGGTTGCTCAGTGGCTATGGTGTTGGGCTGCTGAGCACGAGGTCGCGGGATCGAATCCCGGCCACGTGTACGGCGGCCGCATTTCGATGGGGGCGAAATGCGAAAACACCCGTGTACTTAGATTTAGGTGCACGTTAAAGAACCCCAGGTGGTCGAAATTTCCCGAGTCCTCCACTACGGCGTGCCTCATAATCAGAAAGTGGTTTTGGCATGTAAAACCCCATAATTAAAATTGTTTGGGACAGGTTCGTACAAACCACGACAAGCGAAACACGAAAGAACTAAAAGGTGTATACACATGTATGGTTAGGACGCTGGCCATATTGATTGTATGCGTGCCATGCATAGACCATTTCAACGAACTAGGTGGAAAGAGGGAACCTGCGCGCGCCAAGCCTTTCCTCCTCACTGGCTTGTGCTGCCGGCGGAGCCGTGTTTGAAGGTTTTGCCATCGCGTGCTCATGAACAATTTGGAGATGTTTTAAACTGTTCTTGAGGTTAGAAAGTCACTTATGACAGCTCATACAAGATCGTCGAGGAACAACTATGTAGCCTTCTATAGTGCAGGAGCAGCTACAGTGCACTTAAATTCCTCATGGGTGCGCAAACACACGACGTGCATCACGGGCCACGGTGTTTGTACGTGCTGTGAACTGTTTTGACAGTGTCGGTTACCACTCGACGAAGAGCAGAGATGTGCGCAATATCTGACGTACATTTGAAGATCTTCTCGCTATCTGATCGCTTGGCCTGCTCATGTATGGCCGACCCTACGCAACCTGAAATATATAAGCGTCAATCATTATAGAAACTCTCTGTCAGCGACCCGCATCGTTCTCACTCAGTTGAGGTCTAACATACGCCAAGTCTTCTTTAGGCTCCTAAAGGCCGGTGGCGTGGCTCAACACAGGGATCAAAGCGGTTAGTAAAGCGGCGTGAAACATACAAGCTTTGTGTTTCGGCATTGCCTTTTTGCCTTGTAATCCAGTATGATTCGAAGGGGAATCGAATACGAAAGGCGACGTCTATTTGTGAGGACGCAATTTACGTGAAACGGGTGAGCACGCCGAACAACACCGAACAAAGAAATTGGTATTGATCCCCTTGCGCCTTGTGAAGTTCGAGTCACGCTTGTCTAAGTCAAGATATGGACCGATTTTACCGCAATCCCTTGCGCAAAAAAGTGACACGGGAAATAAAGCCCCGTATGGTGATGCCCCATGCTCAGCCCTTGCGATAGAACAGACAGACCGGTAAAGCAGCAGCTACCCCTCCTTAGTACACTCGCGTAGTGCGCAGCTGGCCGCTCGAGCGCACAAGTGGGAGTCACACAGTAGGTGATGCTCTTATTACTAACGAGTTAGTCACGCTATGTATATACAACTGGAATGCTTGTCAAAGTAAACAGCTTCTCTACAGAGGAGTACCTATATACACTGTTACGGTCGTCGTGTACGTTTCTTAGCTACTCATTGCTGCTAAACCGTAGCTTAGAATTACAGAAAGAATGTGGCAGTAAGGTAACATTCGCGAAAAGGACTAGGCTCAAACACGCGCACTCGCATGGCGCTGGGCGCACTGATGCCCGCACTATGTCTGTGTGTTTGTGCAGAGTGAGTACATCAAGCAAGAGGTCATCGTCCCGCTATCACTGAAGCAAGGCAACAAGGCTGTCGCCCTCTCCATGTCGCTGCGGGTTCGCAAGTGCACCAAGTACTCCCTGGACGGAGACCAGCCACCCAAGTGCACTGAGTTGCCTCTGGACTTCCAGCACGTGGGTGACACTTGTTTGACGCGCGGGCATTTGTATTAGGTCTGCAACAACGCAGGTGCGTGGTCTGTGATACACGCACGCACACAAACGCACACACGACGAGGCATATCGCCGCGTGTGGGCGCGGCAAGAAACTCGTTTGGACGTTGGCACGGCGTCGGCCCTATGGCGCTCCCTAGGCGTCGCCACATTAGCCTCTTGACCACTGTATAATTATCCGCTACCCCCTTCAAAAGCACTACAGAAATGGCAACACTTACTTTTCTACTAACGTGCAAGCGCAGCGGGAAGCTAGATAGAATGCTAGATAGAATGCTAGATAGGAGGGGGCAGTGGAGGCAGAGAATGGGTAGAACCGACGCAGTCGCTAAATGAGTGAATAACAGGCTTGCCACTCCTCGCTTGCAATTCCCCTTCAGGCGGGGGGTATACGCAAAAGGTGACGTGAGAAGGCAAGGAAACGATATTACGAATAATGTAGACACTACAGCGGTTGCCGGCAAACGGGGTACCTTTAAGTTCAGGGTACGGCATGGGACGTTTCTGATATTTCTGAAAAATAAGCACCATGCATATTCTTCGTCAAGCGAACATCTACGCAGGGCGTGCAGAAGCAGAGCCGCATTACGGCAGCGGTAACACGTCAAATCAACACTTCTGTACCGGTCGCGGTAGCTTGGTCGCTGTGGCATTGCTCGAGGTCACGGCTTTGATCCCGATCGCGGCAGCCGCATTTCGACGGGGACGAAATAACAAAAAAACGCACGTGCACTCAAATTTACGGACACGTTAAAAGGACACTAAAGGCAAATATTAGGTCAAGCTAAAGTGATAGATTAGTCCACCAAAATCTCTAAGGCGTTATTATCGCGAACAGAGCCTTAACAATCCAGAAATAGAAGTGAATGCAGGGAATGATTAGAGGCTCCCCCGAGATTTCCAAGTTCTTCCTGATGACGACAGCATTCATTAATTAAATTCTGTCAGTAGTACTCAACCACTCGTTGCACAAAATATCATTGCATTGTATTATACGAAGAAATAAAATTCTAAATTACTTTTAGAAAAAAGAACTCATTGAAATTACCCTTAACAACGACGCGGGCGGTCCAAAGGTTTCGTTTTCGCTCTACACGCTGCGCCGCCCGCGCTATCGCGTTTCATTAGTTTCAGACACTTGAGACGCAATTTTCTCGTAAACAAAGTCTGTTCTTGGCACCAAACAAGCGCTCCCAAATTTCTGTATTGGTATATAAATAGTCTAGATTGACTTGGTAATTGCCTTCAGTGTCCCTTTAAAGAACATCACTGTTTCAAAATTAATCCAGAGACCGCCACTGCCGCCTGCCTCATAATCTGATTCTGGCTTGGCATTTGCAGCCCCTTAATTCAAATAAAGTTTAATATTTATGCCGCGATGCCATTTTCCGTGTGAGGCAATGAATATATTCTAGTCTCTCGGAGATTGTGAAATGCAACGCCACAGCAAACACCTCGCTCTGTGTGTTCTTTGTACTACGCCGACAAAACAGCAGTGGTGCACGCAAGGTAACGTTTAACATCAACTCACCGCTCTCGCGTTGAACTAAACCTTGATGAAGTAAACAGTAGCCGTCAACCTCACCGCAATTATCGTCAATCAAAACAAACCACACAGAAATCCTCGCTTACATCGATTGCCACAGTGCGTGCGATCCGCATAACTTTCTTCAGGCCTGTATTCGGTTTCTTTAAGTGAGGACCGGAAGTTGTCGTAATATTTTTGTTGCTCGTTCTTCTTGTGATTTCGTTTGCTCAATAGCCAATTTGTGCAATAACAGCGGCGCACCGACGTTCTTGCCAATCATGAAAGCAGCGGATTTTGAACCCAGTTGTTACAAAATGTGGAACCAGAAAGATTATCCCGGAAAAGTATACAGCGCCGGAAACATGCAATTCTGACGATTACCTTTGTTTTCTATAACTTGCTATTTGGCACCTCAACAGTAACGAATGCAAAGTTACTGTAGCTACAAAAGTGTAACTCTCGACCTAACGTGCTACTCCCAGTATTTCAGCTCAGTTGTGAATACGTATTTGTGTTCCTTTGCGTAGGATACTCAGTGTTTTATAAGGTGTCGTGAAGGAGAGTTTAGACAACTTCAGTGAGAACTCTCTTCATGTGGAACTTCGGGATACAATACGAGGCACTTAGAAAAGAGAGGACGAGGATGCCGTTTGCACTCATGTATGCATTGTTCACCTCCCGCTTTGTTCTGTATTACTACTTGCTGCAGAACTACTTGGTTCGTATGCATTGTGTAACTGTAGTCGCGGCGCAATGTCAAGTAAGAACCGGAAATCTTTAAAACTGATGGTAGCGCTAAAAAGGAATGGACACACGAAGAAAAGACGACACGACGACG
This sequence comes from Dermacentor albipictus, assembly GCF_038994185.2. Taxonomy (NCBI): domain Eukaryota; kingdom Metazoa; phylum Arthropoda; class Arachnida; order Ixodida; family Ixodidae; genus Dermacentor; species Dermacentor albipictus. The sequence continues at coordinate 493,314,514 of NC_091821.1, forward strand.
AAGGAACGCTACTGACAACTGGTTTATTTTTCGCAAGAATTCTATATTTAAAAGAATCGCAACACATGCGCACAACCGAACTACGCCAGCCTTCTTTATCGCCATATCAAAAACAATGTCATGCACGCGAAGCGAGATGATAAAACTCCCGAGCAGCAAGAAGTGGACACATGACCAATTGAAGAAAAGCCATACCGTTACGGTTTTTTAAATTTCCCCAGAAGTGTGCGCTCAGCCGAGTACAAATTAATTGAAGCATCGCTGATGCACAGACCCGCCTTTTCTTGTATGTGGAAAGCTTCCAGCAAAACTCTAGCTTTTGCACTTGCACTTCTGCCCAGAACCTTTGCTTCTTTAAACCGTGGCACGCACTCGCAAACTATCACATGCGAAACTAAATTCGCAAGTTTGTCTTGTTTTGTTATGTTTTGAGAGTGTTCCCTTAAGCGGTCATTCAGGCAACGCCCCGCCCCGTCTGCCCGATATAGCACTTGCCGCACTTGTCGGGCAGACGGGGCGTTGCCTGAATGACCGCTTAAGGGAACACTCTCAAAACATAACAAAACAAGACAAACTTGCGAATTTAGTTTCGCATGTGATAGTTTGCGAGTGCGTGCCACGGTTTAAAGAAGCAATGGCTCTGGGCAGAAGTGCAAGTGCAAAAGCTAGAGTTTTGCTGGAAGCTTTCCACATACAAGAAAAGGCGGGTCTGTGCATCAGCGATGCTTCAATTAATTTGTACTCGGCTGAGCGCACACTTCTGGGGAAATTTAAAAAACCGTAACGGTATGGCTTTTTTCAATTGGTCATGTGTCCACTTCTTGCTGCTCGGGAGTTTTATCATCTCGCTTCGCGTGCATGACATTGTTTTTGATATGGCGATAAAGAAGGCTGGTGTAGTTCGGTTGTGCGCATGTGTTGCGATTCTTTTAAATATAGAATTCTTGCGAAAAATAAACCAGTTGTCAGTAGCGTTTCTTCGTCGTCGTGTCGTCTTTTCTTCGTGTGTCCATTCCTTTTTAGCGCTACCATCAGTTTTAAAGAATGCATCACCAACTAGCCCAGCACCAAGTTTTATTGAAGAACCGGAAAGGAAGCATCATCTCTTTGCCCTTTTCTGAGCTGTCCTTACTTCATAGCGACTTGTACTGCTCGACCGTTCACGTAATGCAGTGACTATTCACCGAGCAGGTCTGAACCTTCCGCTTCCCTACTTTTTATCGCCTTGCTTAACACGTGACAGAAGGCTGTCAGACGGTAGAACATTGACGCCCTTGTCTTTTCAGATCTGTGACATAAGCACAGCGAACCTCGAGTGCCATTATTATTCGTTGATGACTAGGCGCTGGATGGGGGGATTGAACGAAGACCTCACTGACATCCATTTTTTCGAAGTTGAAGAAACCGTTTCGAGGAAGGTGAGAGACCGAACCAGTACGCATCTGCGCCCCGCTGTCATTACGCTCCGCGGTGGATCTCTAAACAATAGCCTACTATTGGGATATTTGCCTTGAAGCAGGGCTCCTGTAAAATGCTTCATCGATATCTAAAAAAATAATAAAGTATACGTTAAAGAACATTGACTCAAAGCGACCCCTCCCAGTTAAGCATACTGCCACACCTCCTCTAAAGGAGAGGCTGCAGTTCTCAAGAAATGCCGCGGAGCGTAATTACGAGCAGCGACCACGTCTACCGAAGGTCGGCTCTGACAGCCACTTCCTCGAGTCGAGGTGGAGTGCTGCGCGGAGGCATGTTCTGTAACACGTGGGTAAAGCTGTCGGAGTCAAGACGAGCATTGCGCAATCAGCCAGAAAAAAATCGAACAGAGGGGCACAATTTTTTTTTATTAACGATCGCACCACGCAGCCAACAGGCAATGAAGTCAAAGAAAGCATTGCGTAAATTGACACTTATAATGATGAATTAGGTGCAGTCAGACATACAGCAATAAATGGATTGGGGATGAATTCGACTCGTTCACTCCTGCGTCAAAACAGAAACTTCGCGGGCCTATTGGCGCGCGTAGCTCAAGTCGATAAGTCAAAATCACGGTGCCATCAGAGACGCGAAGGCGTAATTGGGTGCGCACAGAGTTCTACAAACATTGTATGATGGTCTCGCACAATATTGAGCCCTCGCTGCTCTCCTTCAAGTTGATATTTTAAGAACCTTATTCGCGAGCCTTATTTTCTAATGTGAATGAGCTTTTCCGCACTTTATGATCGTTAAAATAAGAACTGAGCAGCGTTCTAGTTGCATTTGGCACTTGTGCGCATGAAAATTGCGAAATAAATGGTGTGTTAGACCTCCTCCGTAGGTTCCTTCATGTTCGGCCTTAAAGAGCCCCTCACCAGGCCCTATAGCAAATTTTAGTTATACACTGGAAGTTCTTACGTGTCCTCTAGGCAGCGTTCTGCCGTAAAAATTTTCCAGACCGGCTCATTATAGCCGAGATAAAAATATTTCAGTGCCGCGAACCCGCGATTTCAGGAGGCGAGCTCCACTGCATAGCGAGACGTTCTCTCCACTTGCCCCGTCTAGCCTACGCAAGCGAAATTCCTTCGCTGCGTTCTCCCATACGGGATCTCAAGGATCGCATGACGCATACGTCACGGGCCCCGCTTTCATTTCTTTTTTCTCGCTTTTTTGCGGCGTGGCACACTTTTGCTGGCGGTGTCGTGCGCGAGCTGCGGCGCTATAACGTAAAACTATTCCAAACTTTTTTATTCCATTTCTGCTATCAGCCCTCCGCGATTGGTCAAAAACTTTTTTCGACCAGCCCCACTTCACATGTCTGTCACGCGACGTCACGAAAACCGCAATACCTCCCCATCTGACATGATGTGTACACACTGATTATGCATGATTTGACAAAAAAGAAGAAAAACAGTTATTTCTGATTCAACCCCTTTTCGCCATTAGCTCTCGGCTATTGGTAAAAAGTTTTCGGGCTGCACCCACTTCACCTGCCTGTCAGGCGACGTCACAAAACCGCAAAAGCTCACCGCGTCAAAGTGACGTGTACGCATTAAAGATGCATTAATATGCCGAAGAAAAATGAATTTTTTTCGGAATAGCCGCAGTCTGCCCCGTTCCGAAAGGAATAAAAGATGGCTGCAGCCGATCGCTGAGACGCTGGCTGCTCGCACCTGCCGGAGAGCATGGGTGTATTTGCGTATAATAAAACTTCTTGCGTGACCCTGTAACGTTTTCAAGCACTTTCGGCGCGTTTACGACGTCGCTCAGCCAACTATCCTTTGTTGAGGATCCGTTTTAGCGGCATTCTTAAGCATCCGTTGCATGCCGCCGCGATTTTCCACCAGCCACCACAAGCAAAGTAAAGGAAAGCCGACCAATCGCAGACGCCGGCACCACCTTCTTCATCCGGTTATCGATTTTCAGTGCACTGGCTCTGCCCCAGTGAATCCCTCTCCACTTGAGCGTTCTCCTCACCTCTCGTCAGCCAATTAGATACGACAAGCCGCTCAGTGTAGGCAATGTTATTCGTTTTTCAAGCAAACAAAAGTGACCTCCTATGAACGAGGAGAGCGTTCGATTGGTCTGTTCAGACAACCCTGCGGGTGACCGCCCGGTGCTTGCGTCGGTGGTTACGCAAATGTGACGTCAGGAAATTGGAATAGAAACATATTGGAATAGTTTTACGTTATAGGGCCCCTGTTATTGTCTCGTTTCGAGCAGCGCACGATTTTGCGCGCTGTGCACGAGGACCCCTGACTAGAAGTACAAAGTCAGTGCTACACGAATACTGAGGCAGACACAAGCCGATCAAGGAGCATGATCCCACGCTGGAGCACGCTAGACAATGACATAGTTTTGTTGTCTGCGCGTGCGACTGCACAACGTGGGAGCAAGCAGACGAAGCGGAAGCACATCTCTCTTGCTGCGGTTCGAAGTAAAACAAGAACATGTAGACATTCGATTGGTGTGTTTTATCATTCCTCTAATCTTTATTTCGTCTATTCAAGCAACATATTACTGAAATAACAGATTTTTTTAGAATAAATATCGAAGTCACGTGTCAGCACGAGGGATGTCACAGTACAAACACGTGTACGTAGACGCACTAGCACGTGTACGTCATGCTCCTGCTTGGAGTGCGGCGGCCGCTAGGAGAAGGAAAAACGGCGTTCGGTTTGAAATTCCAGATCTTTCCGCGGCCATGTAATACTTTGCAGACACGATCGTTATCGCGCATCGTATGATCTGTGCTTCTCAGTTCAAAAGGGCCAGACCTGGTGAGGGGCCCTTTAAAAGAAATCCACTGTCTTATATATTCCAACATCAGTTATTGCCCAGTAGCTTCGAGTGGCTTCAACGATCACAAAGACTCACAATAGTTACAGCATTACAATGGGTGACTGTGTGGCTGTTTCGTACTTTGAAGGGGAAATCGAATACTAGCGACACTGCTTGATTTTGTTCTCGCACCTTCTGTTCCTTATTAAAATCACGAGTTCAGTCGTCTTAATTTTACGCTTCTCTTCCTGTATTCTGCTATAAAAAGCTGAAGCAAAGGACGTACAGTCAAGCAAGAAAGTTTACCGGCAGTATGATTTAAGAAAACCTTGAATATCTACGCAATTTCGGAACGCAGACTTCGTACACAGATTTCCAGCCATAACCAGTATATACGAACAACATATTATTCTACGGTTTAGTTGACTTGTGCCACAGTCTGCACGGAAATTCAGCGGTTTCCCAGTTGCCGTTTTTCGCACTTTCGCGGTTGATTGTGCTTTCGTCCGGCAAAGTGGAACACGCCAGACACATCAGACCTCAAGACATTTATTATAGCGAAATTTCTGTCCTCGAAGTCCGACCACGATCATAAATAAGGAAGGAACGTTTACTATGTAACTAGACAAGGCGTTTTGAAGAGCCAGTGAAAGTATATCCCTTTAGAACGTGAGATGTCAATTGAATTGCATGACGATGTATTTTTCAGTAAATATGCAATTATAGGGGATAAGATACTGAACGTACAAATTATAACAATCGATGACCATTTTCTTTTGTTTTCTGTGAGCTTATATATTTAAATTTTATTTGAAAGTAATTTTAGCTTTGCCAGAAGTTGTACCCTCTGTAATTCGTAGCTGTGTTGTGTACTGTTCAACCTCTCACTCAGACCTGACAGACCTGCCATGGTGGCTCGGCACTCGGCTACTGAGCTCGAGGCTAACTGACTCCCGGCTGCGGCCGATATGCGGAAGTACTCGTGCGCTTATATTCGGGTCTACGGTAAAGAACCAGAGGTGGTGGGTAACCAGAGGTGGTGGTATTCTACTACCACGTCCCTCATAACGTGACGTGCACTTTCGCGACACTAAACCCCGCCACAACTGACTACTGTACCGGACATATGGACATACCAGGCATATTTAAACCAGTCGGTGCATTGTGCATTTTCGAGCGCGTGTGGTTTAGCCACAGAATTGTTTTAAAAAAAGCTAATTAGTTGCGTTTCGCTCTTTTTCCTGCCTTTCTACAGGCCCGCCTAATGGCTGACCAGCTGAAAAAGGCTGGAATTAAGACAATCGGCATCATTGTCGAGCATTACGAATATGACGCGGACAAACCTATCCTGACCTATTCATATGACAAGCAACGGAACATCTCGTGCAAGGTGACCCCGTTTGGCATCACCAATCGCACGAAGGCGCAGCTGGGCAAAGTCCTCTAGTTTCCTACTGCGGAAACACGACGTCCACCTGGTTGGAGATTGCGCCCTTCAACTGTGTGCTTCAGAGTCAGCCTCAAGGAGGTTGCAGTCCTGTGCTGCACGGTCAACTCTTCGTTTTTTTTTTAGCTTCCCACCTAGGCTCAATAGCGCCTAGTATTGTCACATGATTTTAGAGTGCCTGTTCTTGAACATTCTACTTGGACGCTCGTCAGTATTTTTTTTTTCATCTAGGACTTTATTGAATGTGTTGATCCTTAGAACATACGTTGTTCGCTTTGTCTGGACCACATCCAAGATGTCAGCAAAAATGAACTCATTTGATGTTTATGAGCTTGCTTGACCATATATTAATACCGAAATATGCCAAAGTCAAAGTCAAAGTCGAAGTATTTTATTTAGGCATCAAAAAACGGTTGCCTAGGAGGCAGACATAAAGGCAATTATTGCCTGGTCATGCATTTTAATGTTGTAACTCAGTTTGCTTTGGTTAGTCACTAACAAACCAAAGCGGGCCGGTAGACTTCGCTTACACATTTTGCGACAACCACAATGGCCACACCATTTCCCCGTGCGTTGCACTCCACTCCGTAGCTCATGACACGGAGCAGAATCGGTGCCGAAAACAAAATGCTTAAAATACCTTTTTGCGCCATTGAATTGCAAATCTTTCTTTGAGCTAATTATTTATAGCACTGACACACACAAACGAAAGCCGATGCCATTTTCTTCTCCAGCCCTCGTCTGCTTTCGGTAGCTGCCAGCTGAAACCCACTGCAGCTTTGCCTTAATAATACGTTTTTTTCCGCAGAGGCTTCATATTTGCAGATTGTTGTAGCCAGGAAGTAAGAGTGAGAAGGCCAAACGAGGAGTCACATACACAGACGTTTAATGGTCTCTCAGATGTGTTCTGTCTCAAGAAGAAGAAGACGAAGAGCACGCGCTACCAGATCAACGACCACACGCAGTCACGGGGAACTATGTCTCCCAGCTTTCACTAGATGGCAGCATATACAACATCTCCCCGACAGAGCAAGCGAAGTTCGATGCAGCAGGCGGCTTCACACACCTCCCATTTCTAGTATGCAGGTGGGAAGTGTCTTGGCTACACGAATGGGCGTCTGATACACCGTCACTGATGCAAACACTGTCTGCGTTGGTTTTCGCAGGGGAATAGCGAACAAGCTGGGTCCTGTTCCTGCGTACAGCACCAGTGTCAGTGTTAACCCAGTAGGACCTCATCGGCTGGCGCTTGAACTGTCGCTTTGCACTTGAGGTCTGTCAACCAAATGTCGTCTCCGTAGAATAGTTCCAGCAGGTCGCGGACTCCATGACGTCTGTCAAAGTCCTTCCTTTGATGTTTCCTGTACTGCCCTTCGAACTTCCCAAGGCTCTCTTGATCCGGCAGTTGGGGTGTCAGCTTGGTGGAACTGAGAAGAAGATTGGTTCTTAGCCGACGACCCATCAGTAGTTCCGCAGGACTATACCTATTCTTCAAAGGAGTCGACATGTAAGCTAGCAGCGTCAAGTAAGGGTCTTTCGTCTCTTTCATGGAAGTCTTGATTTTTACCGCAGACTCAGAAAGTCCATTGCTCTGAGGATAGTCAGGGCTAGAGGTAACGTGCTTGAAGGCGCAGTCCTGAGCGAAATGTGAAAGCTCAGTCGAGGAAAACTGGGGGCCGCTGTCATAAACCACTTCCTCAGGAATCCCGTGGCGTGCAAAAAATGACTTGCAGTGGTTGACTACAGCTGCGGACGTAAGCTTCTCGAGCCGAGCCAGTTCAGGGTATCTTGAATAATAATCTGTTGCTATCAACCACCGCTGGCTCTTATAGTGAAACAAGTTCATTGCAATACGTTCCCAGAGTCTTTCTGGAAATTCGGAACTTTATAGTGGCATTTCCTGTTACTTGTTGTTTCGCCGCATTGCTGACATTGCTTCACCAGGAACGTGACATCAGCTTCTATAGTGGGCCACCAAACACAATCTCTGGCTCGAGCAAGTGCCTTCGTCAAGCCAAAGTGTCCATGTAAGAGTCGTAGGACTTCGTTTTGGCGAGAGGCAGGGACGACAACTCGAGCAGCGTAGAGTAAATCGTTCTCCAGAGTGAGCTGGTGTCAATGCTCGTAGAAGGGTTTTAGGTCCACTAAATCTCGCTTGGAGGGCAACTGTTCTTTCTTGCTCCACCGGCGAAACTGTGCACAAACAGGTTATGTTTGTTTAGATGCCTTTAACCATCGAAGGCAGTGCTCCTTTATCGCAAAATAGGTTTTCAAAGAGCATACGAAAGCTTCCACGTTTTCTCCGAGCTCTATATTGTCAAGGGCTTCTTGTCACGTGGTAGTGACGATGAAGAAAGCAGCAAACGGTGGAATACAGGGCCGCTATTTTGTAGCGATGCCTTATGCCTTATTCTATGCTATTCTTATCATCCACCACACACGGCCGCCTGATCCCGTTGATAATGTGGGCAGACCGTCGCTCTGACCACTGGCCAAGCGCGAAAAGCCTGAAAAAGCATAGCATCGGAAAAGGCATCGCTACAAAATACCGGCCCAGAACTAGCTTTTATTGGGCGAACCTGTGCCCACACAAACAGGCTAGACGTATAGCACAACGATAGCGGCGAACACGGTCGGCGATCATCGGAAATCGGATCAGCGGGTCAAGCGCGTCGGCTTTTATAGATAAGTCGTCGAGTGTTCCAGATTAACCGATGGGACCCGCGTGTCTTCCACAAAGTTCTACACTATTCGCGTCGCGCATGCATGCAATCAGATTACACAAGTTGCGGTGAAAGACAGTGGACGGAACCATCGATAACATTCCAGAAACTTCTTTTACATGCAAGCGCGTCCTGCGCTGCGCGATAACATTTGTTAGTCGGCCAAACGTGGTCGCCCGATAAAGAAAAGTACACGTGTCATTACCCCCCTCTTAAAAAGCATCGACCCGATGCTGCAAACAAACCAAAGTAATAAAAAAAGAAGCACTAGTACCAAAGAAAACAACAAAATAAGGAAGTTCGTCAGCGTCCATGAAAGGGTTTAAGGCGCACCACGTGGACCAGTTCAGGGGCGCTATGCAGGATGCGTCGAGTTTCTCGTTCACCCGAGTTTTGCCCGAGTTTGCTCGACGGCAGTCAGTGAACGGAGATAGCGCGGAACGGGCCGAAGGTGCAGGCAAAAAAATATGTAGACAAGAAGTCGCGTATGACAACATGAGCGCACCCTGCGCGGCACGCTGCTTCCACGTTTCAAGCGCAGAAGGCTGCACAACGAAACGCGCCAGCGCCGCGTATTGTTATCAACGGATTATCGCAACTTAGCGATACCGTGACTGCCCCGCTGTCTGTCAGCACACTTGCCGTGAGCCGTTTGCCACGCCTTTCCCGGGCGCGTCAAGGGCGTGCGTCATCTTTCGGGCGCTATCTATCTATCCTCCATCGAATGCGAACGGGGTACATGCGGCGCATTCTTGCACCTACACTTTCACTCAAACGAATACGTTAAAATACGACAAATAAAATAACGCACATTTTTATTTCTTTAGGTATCTGTTTTTCGTTTTCAATGCTAGAAATTTGTGATGACAAACGGAGATCGAGCAAATTATTAAATTTTGCACTTCTTGCCGTGAGTGGCGACAGGGAGGCGAAAGCTTAGAAGCCATACATTGAAGCGGGTCGCACGCACGAGGGCGTTCATACGGTGATAAGTCGCCTAGGGGCGCTACAGTGCTATTCTCAATAAAGTCAGTCATGATCCATGGAGGGTCATGGCCACTCTTTCTCTATTAGGGGAATAGAAACGCAGCGCCGCGGTACGGCTGTTCATCGCAGGCGCTTCACTAGGCTTTAAGGCCCCGCTTTACCGACTAAAAACGACACAACAGCTGTCGCTGTAAAATGGCGGTATGTTATTTTAGAGTGCGTAGTGACGCAGTTCAGTGAAAATGTACCAGTTTATCTTTGTGCGCGAAGCCTCTGCGATACATTGCGAAACGTACGTGCTTCCCCAGCGACAGAATTCATCGCTTGTCATCGCTTGCCCAGTGAAGGCGCGTCTGAGCGCATGTACGCAGTATATGAGTGTGTTGTGCAGTCGAAGGTGCTTGCGGATTACCTCTGCTGGAGCCAGCAGCGATCGCAGATGGATATCGTAACGACACCGCAGCACTCGCATTTTGGCAGGTGAGGGCTCTTGTGTGCATTTATGAAATCAGATTTCGAACGGAGAGAGGTGTTGGAACTGTTGAGTGCGCAGTGCTTGGGATGAAGAAATGCCATTGCACTGGGCCTAGAAGAGCGAGCGATTCTCGGACGCTGATCGTGTTCACGACGTTGTGGCTCCGTTTCATCACCGATGACAGAGCAGCCATCTGAAACGACTGCTGCAATAAGCACTCTTCAGCATCGTCGTCCCCCTCGACGCCTCGACGCCTTGCAAGCACCTACAGTGACGTGCCGATAATTATTTACTGTGCGCTACGCGCCGCAATGCAGGCAGTGAAACCGTGTTGTGCGGCCATCTCAGCCCGAGAGGATGTATGCCAGCGACAGTCAACGCTTTGTTTTCGATAGTGGTGCTCAGTACATCACCGATGACAGTGCGTTGTGCGTGATTTATGTCGGCGGTCAAGATTGTTGATGCCTCTCAGCTCGACACCGCGTCGCTGTTGCCGGAAGATAAGTTGGGCGTGGCCCAACTGTAGTGGGTGCGCGCGCAATAGTTACATGCCTCGCGCGGGGCGTGACCTCTGGTTTTGATTGACAGGCGAACTCGTGCTAAACTCGTACATCGCGAAACCCCCTCCGAGTTCAACTCGGGAACATGGCGGCGGCAGCAGCAGCCTGTTTCATTGCATCCGCGGCAGCAAGCGTCAGTATGACCGTCCGGACCCGTTCACCTGCATGACCGACGGGGAGTTTCAGCGTCATTTTCGCCTGTCGAAGACATCAGTGTGCTGGCTGTGTGACGAGCTAGGCGAAGACTCTCGTCTGCGGAGACAGCGTGGCGGGCTTCATTCGCTCACCGTCGTAGAGCAAGTCATCTGTGCCCTCCGTTTCTACGGGACTGGGAGTTTTCAGGGAAGCGTCGGCGCCGAGCGTTACATCGGACGCCATCAAACTACTTGTTAGCCACTGTGTCAGAGATGTGTATGACGCGCTTATCGATGCGGCAGTGCGTAAGCGGTGGCTAGCTTTCCAGAATACTGCGGCGGAGCGGGCATATATAAAAGAATGCTTCCCACTTCGTGGGAACATTACGAACGTAGTCGGGTGTGTCGACGGAACGTACGTAGAAATTAAGGCGCCTTCAATGTCATCGTTACTGTGATTAACAGACTTTTTCGCTGGTTGATCACTTTTTGTCGATTGTTCTACTTATCTGTCAGGGTGCCTTCCAAATGGCTCACTTTCTTGGGAAAGGGGTTAAGTATAAATAGATAAATGGATATCACTAATTGTGTTAAGTAACCTATGAATCCTAATCTCATAAACAACTTGGGGTTCTTCATTGGTGAAGTTACTAAGTATGCACAATGCTGAATTTTGGTCATGCGTAATCTATCGGCCGCACTATGAAACAGCGAGGCATTGCACAATTTGTTGCAGCGCAAGATGTGGATGTTGCGCCAAGCCAGTTGTGCCTATGCATTTGTGGCGAAATGAAAATGCATTGAGAATCTTAGTGTGTTGGCTTGCATGAAGAAAATGCTTCAGATTGTTTGCTCTGTTCACTGTCGATGCATGTGCTAGAGGTTCAGTGCATCTTCTTTTTTTTGGGGGGGCGGCGTTATTCTGGATGGATAAATTGTATATTTTCGTCTCATAATGGGGCTCTAATTCTTAAGCATTAGGACAATGCACATCCGATACTCTGCAGAACTCTCTGTACGTGAAGATGTCATGAACCACCAAGGCATTATTACATATCGGAAGAAATGTGGTGCAGATGCCAATGAAAAGTGGGTCTTTAACCTACCATGATAAAAATAAAACTTGCAGAGCAAATAGACCATTTGTACAGGTTTAGAGCAACGATTACACAAAACGTGATATGCCCAAACGAGTAAACACTTGCCGCATTGCCAAAGTAGGCTGAGCGACATGCAGCATATATTGGCATTGAGCATGTCTCGTAACTGTTATTTTTATTGTAAGCCCTCGCTGTCACACCTGTCCCTCCAGCACTCCCTTTACTGAAACGTGGCACTGTCTTTCCATTGGTGTCATGATGATAATGGTAACGGCAGCAGCAAGGCTGGTTAATGCTTGCCTCTTTGATTCCTGTGAGTTTAGTGGTAAAGAATATGGCACGTTCATACATACTGCTGTGCTGCAAAATATAACATTTGTGATTTTTCGGAGAACAAATTTGTGTTGGGAAATTTCAAAGATGTGCACCATTGTGGCCTAATAACTAGAGCATTGGTGAAGTTGGAGACGGTGTATTGGTATAGAAGCTTGAAGTTTAATTGCACAACAATTCGACGGGACAGAAAGAGAAATACACACAGCAGAATGCTTTGCTGTGTGTGTTACACTTCTTTGTCTGCCGTTGAATTGTTGTGCGATCCAACTTAAAATAGAGCATTGGGCTTCTTTGGTGCAGGACCGAGGAAGTGTGAGCTATTCGACAACATGCCAGTGCCTTGCCACACACTTATGGAAGTCGGAAGGTTTGCAAACAAAGCTTTGCTTTCAAATCCAACTGCTCATGTAATACAAGCGCTGATTGAAAGAACCATCACACAAAAATAATGGTGAAATCAATGGCCTGTGAAAAGTGTAATTTGTATATAGACACTGTTGACATAATAGGTGCCATACCGGTGCCATGATAGGTGCCATACCGGCCTCAAAATTGTACTGGACAGAGCAGTTTGTTTCCTATGTGAAGCTCGACCTCCCATTACATGCTGTGCAAATAACCAAGCTCAGTTTGTTTTGACGTGCTACACAACATTCAGTGTAATCTGTTTTTGATTCTAAAGAAGTGCCAAACACCACCTCTTTTTCAAGGACGTCATGGGAATATTTGGCGAGACCTTTTTCAGCCCCTCATAATGGAAGTGTGGTCAGCCAGCTTTGCTTGGATGCCTTTATAGATTTCTGCTCCTGATCATTGTGTGCTATCAAATTGCAGAAGTCTATGCAACTGGTGCAAGGCATTACGTGTTTCTATAGTCGGATACAACTTTAGGAGGCTGCAGAATCAGCACTTTAAGGCAGGTGAACACAAGCCTGCACCAATGGGCACGCACTCGAGACTGATATCGTGCCGCCAGACAGACTAATATTGCTCATTGGAGAGGGACTATTTCTTTAGACGTGTAGGCAATCGGCTGCTGCGCTTTGGTCATCTGGGTGGGGCCTCTCCTGTCTTCTGAAGTTTTATCCGACTGTAAAGGATGCTGCTTTCGTACAACACAAAAGGACAAAGTGTACAATTATTTGGCCTATGAAATGGATACATCAGAAGTGTGCTATGCAAGGGCTTAAGATGTGTGAAATATGGTACATGCAATTATAAGACAATGTTAAAGAATATGTGGTATCGAACATGCATGTAATGGCACATTTGAATCGGGGAGCGTTGCAGTCATATGCACAGTCTATAGGTGATAGCATTATTAAGCTCCTGCTGTTTCCTTTCTTCATTGTGAATTACACACACCGTTCATCTTGTGGCTAATGAACACGCACTGTATTCTTGCACATAGAAAGAACAAACAGCATGATGACGTGTATGCTACATTAGTGTATTTTTTATTTACATGGTCCAAGAGTGGCACAGGTTGTCTTACGTTTTTGCCTATTTTGAAGGGACACAAAGTGCATGTTATAAGTCTCCTAATATGCACAGCACAATGTTTACTGCAATAATTTTATTCATGTTCTTGAATAATAAACAAAATATTAAACTGAAAGCTCCTTTATAAGGTGCCTTCTGTGGGCTTGACAGGACAGCAGTGAGGGCACCGATACTACTGTTGCGGAGCAGCCCTCTGGACCTTTGCCACACTCTCAAGAGCACGTGCCTGGCGCTCGCCTACTGCCACCAGGCGGTTGAGTGGCTCCAGCAGCAGAATGTTTTGCTGCAAAAAAGTGTATTGGAATGAATCAGCCACATACAAACCATTATTTACAAAGAAAAATGCTCGTTGCACTATTAGTACTAAGTGCCCTTAAATGTGGAAGCCTCTAGTGTAGTATGCTTAGTAAAACAATGCGTTGGGACAACATTGCTTTATTTTTCAAAACTGGGGTTTTCTTTTTCAGAGCCAATTGTCATGTTGATTAGTCTGCCAGCAGCTGATGTGGCCCTGCACCTTCACGAGTCTCTACTGTCAGCACTACAAACCTATTTTTGTTCGCTGCAAAACAAATGCCTCACCCTACAATCCCGTCTTATACGAGCTGATTGCATCCTATGCCTACAAACATCATATTCTTGTCCCATTACGCAATTTTCTACCATCCTTGGCTGTAGTTCTCTCTCCTTGACATTCATTCTGTAATGCTTATGTAATCACCTGATATGAATTGGCAACAAGTGATCGAATACGTGCATGGCCTGCCTGCGGATTCCTTTCTTTTTTAATCTCAACTAGCATATCAGTTGCCACGGTTTACTACGCCACTGTCTTCCTGCCTTAATGCTATCTGCAACAATTTTTGTTACTTCGCTTTCTACACCGTCCTTGACATCTCAAGTTTCTTTGTTAACCTCCAGGTTTATGTCCCATATTGCATAACCGGTGGAAGGCAATGATTCCAGACTTTTTTCAAGGATATCGGTAACGTGGCGATCACGATTCGGTAATGCCTTCCATGTGCTGTTCAACCCATGAAATTTTTGTATAAGTTTCCTGCTTTATATCAGTACTTGCTATTGATATTTCACTTGGATAAAGATACTCTTCCATAAATTTTCTAGCTTAATGTCACTCATGAATTTCTGTTGCCTCACCAAGTTAGTGAAGGTTACCTTCATCTATTCCATATTTTCGCGGGCCCACTTGCACGTAAAAGCACGAACACTCATTGGTTCTCACTGCCTTCTTTAAACTGCTGGACATTCAGTTCGTTACTACGAAAGTGACTTAATCCGTGCACTCTTATTATGCTAAATATGAAACAGTAGAAATATACTTATCTGCAGTTTGTCGAAGTCTCCTTCACTGTGTTGGTAGCGAGATCCATCGTCGGTACCACCTCGTCGCATCGTAGCTATATAGGATGTCTACCTTTTGCCCACACTATGTAATGTTCGTGACGCTCGCAGTCACGCAGAGTGGAGGAACTCAGCGCACTCGCAGAAGCAGCACCGGACAAGTTGTTTCTTCGGCACTTCGCCGTGAACAGTAGGTGCGCGTTGCGATCTGTAAAATCGCCGAAGCTATTGGCAGTCTTACCGGGTGCACGGGAAGATTGCCCACGGAGGAACAGAACTATCCAAGAAATAGTGGCCTTCGTCGTGCCTGATCACTACGTCGCGCACTGCAAGCTCGTTGTACGGGTTTGTTTACACTGGGCCTCTCTGATGCTTAGCCGCCATGCTTGCCCGGTGAATGGATGTGATGACGCCTCTACAGCGCTGCCTCGTGGTATAATGCGAAGCGTACTAAATTACAAATTAGTCTAAAGCGCATTCAGTGCACATCTCGTAAGCTTCAAAATGCTTCTAAACCACGTTAAAGTAACTAATAATATTGTACTAAATGCATTTGTTTTACAACTTGCTTCTGCATGTAATGCACTCGGTGGAACGACAAACAAGTGAAAGAAGGCACGACCATGCACCGACGGTATGATCACGTGAGCCCCAGTTTGTCGACCGCCCAGAAGGCAACGCCCAAGGAATGATAGCCAGCCAGAGTGAATCTAGATAAACCAATGAAACTGGAGGCTTGTCGAAAGATAAACTGTGTCTCGGTACCATTCGTGCTTTCATCTCGGGGTGTCGCCAGAGCTCGTGAAGATCCCGAGTTTCGCCAAACTCGACGCATCCTGCATAGCACTCCAGATCGTGCGCGGCGCCGCTGGGAATGCGAAATGCCGTCTGGCACGACCTCATAGTCCAGTGCGCCAATACGTCAGATGACATTGTAGGGCCCGAAATAGCGTCGCAGTAGTTTCTCACTGAGTCCTCGTCGGCGTATCGGGGTCCACACCCAAACACGATCGCCGGGCTGGTACTCGACGGAGCGTCGTCGGAGGTTGTAGTGTCAGCTGTCGGTCCTCTGCTGGTTCTTGATCCGCAGGCGGGCGAGCTGTCGGGCTTCTTCGGCGCGCTGGAGATAGGTAGCGACGTCAAGGTTCTCCTCGTCAGTGACGTGCGGCAGCATGGCGTCGACCGTCGTTGTCGGGTTCCTGCCGTAGACCTGCTTGAACGGCGGGATCTGTGTTGTTTCTTGCACCGCCGTGTTGTAAGCGAATGTTACGTACGTCAGGACGGCAACCCAGGTCTTGTGTTCGACGTCGAAGTACATCGCTAGCGTGTCGGAGAGGGTCTTATTCAGCCGCTCCGTAAGACCATTCGTCTGCGGGTGGTAGGCCGTTGTCCTCTTGTGCCTTCTCTGAATGTATTTCAGAATGGCCTGGGTGAGCTCCGCTGTAAAGGCCGTTCCTCTGTCGGTGATGAGGACTTCTGGAGCACCATGTCGCAGCAGGATGTTCTCGACGAAAAATTTCGCCACTTCGGCTGCGCTGCCTTTCGGTAGAGCTTTAGTTTCAGCGAAGCGGGTGAGATAGTCCTTCGCCACAACGATCAACTTATTTCCGGATGTTGATGTCGGAAACGGTCCTAACATGTCCATCCCGATCTGCTGAAAAGGTCGATAAGGAGGCTTGATCGGCTGTAGTAATCCCGCTGGCCTTGTCGGTGGTGTCTTACGTCGCTGACAGTCTCGGCATGTCTTGACGTAACGGGCGACATCGGCGGTTAGGTGCGGCCACTAATACTTTTCTTGTATCCTCGATAGCGTCCGGGAGAAACCGAGGTGCCCAGTGGTCGGATCGTCATGTGACGCAGCGCCGACGGAACAACAAGAAGGTAGGTGGCGTGGACTGGTGAGAAATTCTTCACGAGTAGGCTGTTCTGATGCGTCAACGAAGACAATCCACGCCTTAATGCCCTAAGGACAACGTCGGTGTGCCCTTCCAAATACTCGACTAGGGCTTTTAGCTCCGGGTCCCCTCGTTGTTGTTCGGCGAAGTCTTCCGCGCTTATTATGCCAAGGAAGACGTCGTAATCCTCGTCATCTTGCGGCGGCGGGTGAATGGGGGCACGTGATAGGCAATCGGCATCTGAGTGTTTTCGTCCGGACTTGTATGTTACAGTGATGTCGTATTCTTGTAGTCTGAGGCTCCACCGTGCCAGCCGTCTTGAAGGGTCCTTTAAGTTAGCTAGCCAACACAATGCGTGATGGTCGCTGACCACATTGAATGGCCTGCCATAGAGGTAAGGGTGAAATTTTGCTGTAGCCCAAACGATGGCGAGGCATTCCTTTTCGGTTGTAGAATATTTGCCTTCCGCTTTTGACAACGACCGGCTAGCGTAAGCTATCACGTGTTCATGTCCATCTTTTCTCTTGACTAGGACGGCAGCGAGGCCTAGGCTACTGGCGTCAATGTGTATTTCGGTATCGGCGTGCTCGTCGAAGTGCGCAAGTACGGGCGGCGACTGCATGCGTCGTTTGAGTTCTTAAAACGCGTCGGCCTGCGGTGTTTCCCACTTGAACTCGACGTCACATTTAGTTAGCTTTGTCAGTGGCTCAGCGATGTGTGAATAGTCCTTGACAAATCGCCTGTAGTAGGCACACATGCCAAGAAATCTAAGCACTGCCTTCTTGTCGATGGGCTGCGGGAACTTTGCAATGGCAGCTGTCTTCTGCGGGTCGGGGTGGACTCCAAGCTTGCTGATGACGTGGCCTAGGAACAGAAGCTCGTCGTAAGCGAAGCGGCACTTTTCTGGCTTCAGAGTAAGCCCTGATGACTTGATGTCCTCTAGTACTGTTCCAAACCGCCTAAGGTGATCGTCGAAATTTCCGGCGAAGACAACGACGTCATCCAAGTAAACGAGACAGGTCTGCCACTTCAATCCTGCTAAAACCGTGTCCATCACGCGTTGGAACGTTGCAGAAGCCGAGCACAGTCCAAATGGCATAACCTTGAACTCGTAGAGGCCGTCTGGGGTGATGAAGGCGGTCTTTTCGTGATATCTTTCGTCGACTTCTATTTGCCAATAGCCAGACTTCAGGTCCATTGACGAGAAGTACTTAGCGTTGCAGAGCCGATCCAATGCGTCTTCTATCCGTGGGAGGGGGTATACGTCCTTCTTCGTGATCTTGTTCAGGCGAAGATAATCGACACAGAAACGTAGGGTTCCGCCCTTTTTCTTCACCAAGACAACAGGGGATGCCCACGGGCTTTTTGACAGCTGGAAGATGTCGTCGCGCAGCATTTCGTCGACTTGTTGTCTTATAGCTTCACGTTCTCGCGGCGAAACTCGGTAAGGGCTCTGGCGGAGTGGTCGAGCGCACTCCTCGGTTATTATGCGATGCTTGGCGACTGGTGTTTGCCGAATCCTCGATGACGTCGAAAAGCAGCCTTTGTATCGTCGGAGCAGACTTCTGAGCTGCTGTTGCTTAACCACGGGGAGACTTGGATTAATGTCGTAGTCTGGTTCGGGAACCATGGTCGTCGGGGTAGATGCGGCGGCATCTGAGAGGACAAACGCATTACTGGTTTCCAGAATTTCCTCAATGTACGCGATTGTCGTGCCCTTGTTGATGTGCTTGAATTCCTGGCTGAAGTTTCCAGCAATACTTCAGTTTTTCCTCCATGCAGTCGAGCGATCCCTCTTGCTACGCAAATTTCACGGTCTAGCAGTAGACGTTGGTCACCGTCTATGACGCCTTCTACGTCGGTAGGTGTTTTGGTGCCTACGGAAATGGCAATGCTGGAGCGAGGCGGGATGCTGACGTGAGTTTCGAGCACGCTTAAGGCATGGTGACTACTAGAGCTCTCCGGCGGTATCGCTCGATCTTCCGACAGCGTTATGAACTTCGACTTCAGGTCGATGATTGCGCCGTGTTGGTTCAGGAAGTCCATGCCGAGAATGACGTCTCGCGAACACTGTTGGAGGATAACGAAGGTCGCAGGGTAAGTCCGGTCATGAACGGTAATTCTTTCCGTGCAGATTCCAGTCGGCGTGATGAGGTGTCCTCCAGCGGTCCGAATTTGAGGGCCTTGCCACGCAGTTTTAACTTTCTTCAAGTGCGCGGCGATAGGTCCACTCATGACGGAATAATCGGCTCCTGTGTCCACTAAAGCGGTGACTGCGCGGCCGTCGACAAACGCGTCGAGGTCGGTGGTTCTTTGTCTGGCATTGTAATTAGGTCTTGCCGTCGGATCGCGGCTGCGTCGTGTTTAACTGAAGCTGGAACGTCGTGTCGTCAAGTCGTCTTTCGTCGGTGTAGTCTTGGCTTCCGGACTTCGTCGGGACGGCGGCGTGTCGTCATTAGGTCGTCGAGATGTTTTCTTCGTCGGTGGCGGAGGATCTTCGTCATTTCGACGAACAGCAACCGCACCTCCATCGGTTGCTGCTTTTAGTTTTCCGGATATGGGCTCGCAGAGCGGCCCCGTGCTGGGCCAGTGAATGGACGGCGCTGCGGCGACAGGTAGCGGCCTGATGACGGCGAACGGGACGGTCGTCGAGGGCTCCATTGAGTAGCGGCGAGGTAGTCGGCGATGTCACGTGGGCGCTCTCCAAGCTGTGGACGCGGCGCGTTGACGGCGAACCCTCTCAGTCCCAAGTCGCGGTATGGGCATCGGCGATACACATGGCCGACTTCTCCGAGGTGATAGCAGAGCGGGCGGTGATCGGGGGCTCGCCAAATGTCCGTCTTCCTCGCGTAGCTGCGCTGAGCGACGGGTGGGCGTGCTGGCGGCGGCGGCGGTGGACGACGGAATTGCGGCGTTACAGGGCCCTGGCCTTGTCGCGGAGGGGGACCTTGATGGCGGGCGACAGCGGCGTAGGCCATCCCTTCCGGCTGAGGTTGCGGTGATCGTGGTTGCACCTCAGGGAGTCCAAGCGATCGTTGAACCTCTTCTTTGACGATTTCAGCGATTGGATCCACTTGGGACTGCGTCCTTGGGTAGAACTTCTGCAGCTCCACCCGTACGACCGCTCTGATAGTCCGTGTAGATCGTCGGTAGCCAGTGATTGAACCCCGGCGTAGTTTGTAGAGTTCGTGCGGCGATCGCATTGCCGGCTTTGGATCTCAAGTGTCTTCTCAATGTTCGTCGCCTCACAAAGAAACTCTTCGACGGTCTTCGGTAAGCTTCTTACCATTCCGGCGAAAAGTTCCTCCTATACCCCACAAATCAGTAGGCGGACTTTCTTCTCCTCGGCCATATCCGGGTCGGCGTGCCGGAACAAACGGCTCATTTCTTCCGTAAAGATGGTAACGTTCTCGTTTGGTAGCTGCACTCGGGCGTCCAGCATAGCTTCAGCCCTTTCCTTGCGCATGACGCTGGTAAAGGTGCGCAGGAAGCCGCTACGGAACAGGTCCCACGTTGTCAAGGTCGATTCACTGTTCTCAAACCAAGTTCTGGCGGCGTCTTCTAAGGTGAAGTAGAGATGCCGCAGCTTGTCGGATTTCGAGTTGTTGAATGTCGCGATTCGTTCGTAGGATTCCAGCCATGATTCCGGGTCTTCAGTCGCTGCTCCATGGAAGGTTGGTCGGTCCCGAGGTTGTTGTAGGATAACGGGGGACGCTGGGGCAGCCATTGAGGTTGTCTTGACCACGATCTTCTTTGTCGTCTCAGGTAGAAGTCCGTGCTCTGGGGGCAGTCCTTGCAGTCTGCAGCTAGCATGCTGGTCTTGTGCGATGTTGGTTCTGTCCTCGGGCTTGGCTCGCGGCTTTGTGGAGGCGTTCGGTACATGAACACGCAAGCACCTCCACCAGATGTCACGTGGTAGTGACGGTGAAGAAAGCAGCAAACGGTGGAATACAAAACTAGCTATTATTGGGTGAACCTCCTTGCTATCGTCGCCAATGGTTGGGCCATTGGGTAAAGATGCAAGTTTTGCAACGACGCTGTCGGCCTCTCGGTGGTTGGCATTTTTCGTGACTGCGTCCTTTAGCAAAATGTGGGCCGATCCCAGCGGTACTGCGGGCCACAAATAGTGCGGCTCGTACCTCGGTGAGGCAGCGGCTTCAAGAATTCAGCAAATTGAATCGAACAGTGCGTACATATTTTTGTAATCACGCATAGAACTTACGGAAGAGCTTAGGTTTCAATAAAGAACAAGTACAAAGCAAGCGTCCGAACCACATAGTTGTATGATAAGGTGCTTCTGATAACAGGGCGAAGCACGTAACGCTGCCCGTATACGTTTCGCAGTAGATTATTATTGCGCAAGCTGCCGCGGTTACGGAAGCTTGCAACGTAGGGAGCGACATCTCTAGCCTTTCGTTTATGAAAGAACAGGCCCAGCAACTGATTTCAGTGTTGTTGCAGCACCAGTATCGGCAGTGGCGTGCTATCAAAATTACCATTACTACCATTACTCAAAATTACCATTACTACCATTACTCCAAAACAATAAAGCATTGCATATCCCACTCAGCCGCCGCAATGGTTTTCAACAATTTTGCTGGACATTCACTTTAGTACGGCCGAGACGGCGAGTCAAGTTATTAAAATATAAATCAATCAATTAAGTTGTCCAACGGCCGGATTCAAACAGAGGAGCCTATAGCACAGAAGTCCGATACTTTAACCATTACGCCACGGGCGCTTTTCCTCCACAAAGGCGCCCCTCATTATCAGATCCTAGTTCCCGCATGTAAAACCCCGGAAGTCGCTTCAAATTAACGCGTAATCACACGCCGAAATCAGGGACGATCCAGAAAATAGTGCAGTCTAATAATGTAAATCGATCCCGAACATGGAACAGTAAAAAATGATGTAATAGCCGGCCACTCCTCCTACTCCCCTCGCGGGCGATGTGACGCAACGAAATGCTCTGCGCAGTGACTCCGCCCCTATCGCACGTTCAACTCACTCAGGAAGACTTCGTCTTTCATCGACGTCAGCTGTACGTTGAGTCACATTCCAATATTACTTTCTCTCTCTCGCTTAGCGCCTGTGTCAGATATCGAAACTTCTCACATGGATAATTTTTCTTTTTTGTAGAATGAACCAAGCGCGAAAGGAACGGGAATATGTTTCCACATAACTGTTGGTGTGGCCTAGTCGGTGCTTGCTGAAAGACATGTTTTTCGCCGAAAGGTAAAACACACACAAAAGAAAGACACATAGACGACGATGCGGGCGGCACTTCCAAATTCGCAAGCCTATGAGCGATCGAACAATCTTGTTTCCGATTTGCAAAGCACAACAGATGTGCCGCTAATGCAACTTGAACCTTTCTTGTTTACATAATAGGGTTCCATTAGCTCAAGTGCTGTTTGATTTCTGCTTCTACCGAGAATCTTATTGTCCTGAAAACGCGGTTTACACATGGAGGCCTTGCAGTGCACTGGCAAATGTACCACGCCATCTTTCGTTAAATTTTGGTCGTGTTCACTGGTTTCGTTCACTTATGCAGCGTCTGGTCTGTCCGATGTAGGACGTGCCGCACTCAAGGGGAATTTCGTAGACCACCCCCCTGGCGCAATTCCCGTAAGTCGCGCCATGTTTCTTGGCACAGCCGAGCGGTCTCCTCGTGAGTGGTTCTCGAGCAGAATCTGAGCAGTTCGACGGGGGCAGAAAAACAGTGGGCACCCCACACGGGGCTTCTGTGTGTGTTTTAACTTGCGGCAAAAAACATGTCTTTCAGGAAAGGGAATGTTTCTTTGTGTGTGTGAGCTAAATGGGCGGCCGGAACAAGCGGATTCACACGATTGACGACGACTGTGCGTCGCTGCTCGAAAGATGGCTCGCTACTCCCTGAATTGTTGAAGATTACCGTATATACGAGTGCTTTTCAGTGGTGTGCCCGCGGTTCGTGGTCCCTGTAGACTATAAAGCTAAGTGGTGCGCGAAGCGTGACATGTCAATGCGCGTTCTGGGCTACAGTATTGGTGTTCAAGCTTTTCAACCGAGTTTACCGCATTTCGTTGCGATAGAAATTATATGGTCGCTCCAGGAGCATTTCTGCCGTCGCGGCGTCGCAGCCGCGTCACCGTGAGGTTCCCTATAAAGTCCAAGGGCGATAAAATTGACGCCACGCGCTGTATGCTGTCTGTGCGAATGAGAGCGTGCGAAGGTGAGCTGACGATCGCGGCTCCATCTTGCGCACGAAGGGAAGGAAAGCGGGGAGGAAGCGCGCCGCCTTCTGTCGCTCGCACTATTGATAGGTGACTGTAGGAGAGGATGGGCGCGTTGTACTCCGGACGGCTGCGAGCGCCCGTCCGCGCCGGTGTATTTTGAAAGCCATCTGCGACGGGTACAAGGTGCGCCGCGCGCTGTGTTTTCGCGGCTTAGTATGCGTTGATGCGAGACGCAGCACGGAGGTCAATTCGCTCGCTGATGGTGTCGCGCTTTCTGACTCCAGCGTTTTGACATCCAGTTTCCGTGGTGAACGAGTGAAGTGTTTGCATGTTTGCTTGTGCACACGAGACACTATGCTTGTTAATTTAGTTAGTATGTCTATGTTTACAACATTATACAGCCGATAAATCTACTATCCTTACTTCGTATAGCTTTCCATGAATTTGCTATCGAAATCGATGCTTCGCCTTTCTGGCGAAAATCCGAGATTTTCTTTTTTTTAATCTGCGATCAAATCTTCGCAAAGTTCTTGAGGGCGTTTTTATTTTCGCTTGATGCATTTCGTCTTCTCCAAATACATGAAATAAAGGTAAGCATTCCTGCCCAACAGGATAATGACAACGAAGTTTTCTGGTAGATTCACTGCAAAGCAAATTTACTATGTCTGGTGATAGTGGATTTGACATGACAGTGTACTTGCGCGTGCCGTAGGGTACTTGCAGTAATGTTGTGTTATCTCTTCCTTCAATGTCACAATATAGTTCGAAAAGCGTAAATACGTTTCCTCTGGAGTAGATGCTGTTCTTACTCCACCATAACTCATTTATTTTTTAGTGTGTGGCCATACAGCTGCACTGGGGCTCTCGCGCTGGTGGCGTAGCTGCAAAGGGCCATCAGCTTTCTCCGCCACGGCCACACGAAATCTTCCAACGTGGAGAAAGGGAAATCTCGCAATAGAAGCTACAGTTGATTACTGACTAAACAAAATGCGCATAAACGTTGCTATATAAACCAGTGTGGTACGTGCAGGT